>NC_091284.1:332473360-333749746 GCF_032444005.1 Ranitomeya imitator | reverse complement strand
TAGGCATAAGGCAGGGGCACGAGTGCAGGCTAGGCATAAGGCAGGGGCACGAGTGCAGGCTAGGCATAAGGCAGGGGCACGAGTGCAGGCTAGGCATAAGGCAGGGGCACGAGTGCAGGCTAGGCATAAGGCAGGGGCACGAGTGCAGGCTAGGCATAAGGCAGGGGCACGAGTGCAGGCTAGGCATAAGGCAGGGGCACGAGTGCAGGCTAGGCATAAGGCAGGGGCACGAGTGCAGGCTAGGCATAAGGCAGGGGCACGAGTGCAGGCTAGGCATAAGGCAGGGGCACGAGTGCAGGCTAGGCATAAGGCAGGGGCACGAGTGCAGGCTAGGCATAAGGCAGGGGCACGAGTGCAGGCTAGGCATAAGGCAGGGGCACGAGTGCAGGCTAGGCATAAGGCAGGGGCACGAGTGCAGGCTAGGCATAAGGCAGGGGGCACGAGTGCTGGCTAGGCATAAGGCAGGGGCACGAGTGCTGGCTAGGCATAAGGCAGGGGCACGAGTGCTGGCTAGGCATAAGGCAGGGGCACGAGTGCTGGCTAGGCATAAGGCAGGGGCACGAGTGCTGGCTAGGCATAAGGCAGGGGCACGAGTGCTGGCTAGGCATAAGGCAGGGGCACGAGTGCTGGCTAGGCATAAGGCAGGGGCACGAGTGCTGGCTAGGCATAAGGCAGGGGCACGAGTGCTGGCTAGGCATAAGGCAGGGGCACGAGTGCTGGCTAGGCATAAGGCAGGGGCACGAGTGCTGGCTAGGCATAAGGCAGGGGCACGAGTGCTGGCTAGGCATAAGGCAGGGGCACGAGTGCTGGCTAGGCATAAGGCAGGGGCACGAGTGCTGGCTAGGCATAAGGCAGGGGCACGAGTGCTGGCTAGGCATAAGGCAGGGGCACGAGTGCTGGCTAGGCAAAAGGCAGGGGCACGAGTGCAGGCTAGGCATAAGGCAGGGGCACGAGTGCAGGCTAGGCATAAGGCAGGGGCACGAGTGCAGGCTAGGCATAAGGCAGGGGCACGAGTGCAGGCTAGGCATAAGGCAGGGGCACGAGTGCAGGCTAGGCATAAGGCAGGGGCACGAGTGCAGGCTAGGCATAAGGCAGGGGCACGAGTGCTGGCTAGGCATAAGGCAGGGGCACGAGTGCTGGCTAGGCATAAGGCAGGGGCACGAGTGCTGGCTAGGCATTAGGCAGGGGCACGAGTGCTGGCTAGGCATAAGGCAGGGGCACGAGTGCTGGCTAGGCATAAGGCAGGGGCACGAGTGCTGGCTAGGCATAAGGCAGGGGCACGAGTGCTGGCTAGGCATAAGGCAGGGGCACGAGTGCTGGCTAGGCATAAGGCAGGGGCACGAGTGCTGGCTAGGCATAAGGCAGGGGCACGAGTGCTGGCTAGGCATAAGGCAGGGGCACGAGTGCTGGCTAGGCATAAGGCAGGGGCACGAGTGCTGGCTAGGCATAAGGCAGGGGCACGAGTGCTGGCTAGGCATAAGGCAGGGGCACGAGTGCTGGCTAGGCATAAGGCAGGGGCACGAGTGCTGGCTAGGCATAAGGCAGGGGCACGAGTGCTGGCTAGGCATAAGGCAGGGGCACGAGTGCTGGCTAGGCATAAGGCAGGGGCACGAGTGCAGGCTAGGCATAAGGCAGGGGCACGAGTGCAGGCTAGGCATAAGGCAGGGGCACGAGTGCAGGCTAGGCATAAGGCAGGGGCACGAGTGCAGGCTAGGCATAAGGCAGGGGCACGAGTGCAGGCTAGGCATAAGGCAGGGGCACGAGTGCAGGCTAGGCATAAGGCAGGGGCACGAGTGCAGGCTAGGCATAAGGCAGGGGCACGAGTGCAGGCTAGGCATAAGGCAGGGGCACGAGTGCAGGCTAGGCATAAGGCAGGGGCACGAGTGCAGGCTAGGCATAAGGCAGGGGCACGAGTGCAGGCTAGGCATAAGGCAGGGGCACGAGTGCAGGCTAGGCATAAGGCAGGGGCACGAGTGCAGGCTAGGCATAAGGCAGGGGCACGAGTGCAGGCTAGGCATAAGGCAGGGGCACGAGTGCAGGCTAGGCATAAGGCAGGGGCACGAGTGCAGGCTAGGCCATAAGGCAGGGGCACGAGTGCAGGCTAGGCATAAGGCAGGGGCACGAGTGCAGGCTAGGCATAAGGCAGGGGCACGAGTGCAGGCTAGGCATAAGGCAGGGGCACGAGTGCAGGCTAGGCATAAGGCAGGGGCACGAGTGCAGGCTAGGCATAAGGCAGGGGCACGAGTGCAGGCTAGGCATAAGGCAGGGGCACGAGTGCAGGCTAGGCATAAGGCAGGGGCACGAGTGCAGGCTAGGCATAAGGCAGGGGCACGAGTGCAGGCTAGGCATAAGGCAGGGGCACGAGTGCAGGCTAGGCATAAGGCAGGGGCACGAGTGCAGGCTAGGCATAAGGCAGGGGCACGAGTGCTGGCTAGGCATAAGGCAGGGGCACAAGTGCTGGCTAGGCATAAGGCAGGGGCACAAGTGATGGCTACACATAAGGCATACGGCTAACTCTTTGTACTCTTTGCATAAAGGGATAGGCACCCTTAGGGGTGAAGAGCTAGCTTTCACCCCTCTACTCTGTACTTTGTTGTACAGTGCGGAGCCACTCCATAACCCCCCATGCTCCAAGCGACCAGGCACATCTTGTCTGTCCTCCGTAAATGGGTAATGCCTTCGTCCCCAATTACAGTCGTGCATGTGCATTCAGACGGGACAAGAGCGAAGAGCGTAAAGCCTGCCCTGTGTGCATAAACAACATGAAGCTAAAGACAAAAAAACAATAATGCAAGGGGCTCAAAAGTGCTGGCTAGGCATAAGGCAGGGGCACAAGTGCAGGCTAGGCATAAGGCAGGGGCACAAGTGCAGGCTAGGCATAAGGCAGGGGCACAAGTGCTGGCTAGGCATAAGGCAGGGGCACAAGTGCTGGCTAGGCATAAGGCAGGGGCACAAGTGCTGGCTAGGCATAAGGCAGGGGCACAAGTGCTGGCTAGGCATAAGGCAGGGGCACAAGTGCTGGCTAGGCATAAGGCAGGGGCACAAGTGCTGGCTAGGCATAAGGCAGGGGCACAAGTGCGGGCTAGGCATAAGGCAGGGGGCACAAGTGCGGGCTAGGCATAAGGCAGGGGGCACAAGTGCGGGCTAGGCATAAGGCAGGGGCACAAGTGCGGGCTAGGCACAAGTGCGGGCTAGGCATAAGGCAGGGGCACAAGTGCGGGCTAGGCATAAGGCAGGGGCACAAGTGCGGGCTAGGCATAAGGCAGGGGCACAAGTGCGGGCTAGGCATAAGGCAGGGGCACGAGTGCGGGCTAGGCATAAGGCAGGGGCACGAGTGCGGGGCTAGGCATAAGGCAGGGGCACGAGTGCGGGCTAGGCATAAGGCAGGGGCACGAGTGCGGGATAGGCATAAGGCAGGGGCACGAAGTGCGGGCTAGGCATAAGGCAGGGGCACGAGTGCGGGCTAGGCATAAGGCAGGGGCACGAGTGCGGGCTAGGCATAAGGCAGGGGCACGAGTGCGGGCTAGGCATAAGGCAGGGGCAAGAGTGCGGGCTAGGCATAAGGCAGGGGCACGAGTGCGGGCTAGGCATAAGGCAGGGGCACGAGTGCGGGCTAGGCATAAGGCAGGGGCACGAGTGCGGGCTAGGCATAAGGCAGGGGCACGAGTGCGGGCTAGGCATAAGGCAGGGGCACAAGGGCGGGCTAGGCATAAGGCAGGGGCACAAGGGCGGGCTAGGCATAAGGCAGGGGCACAAGGGCGGGCTAGGCATAAGGCAGGGGCACAAGTGCGGGCTAGGCATAAGGCAGGGGCACAAGTGCGGGCTAGGCATAAGGCAGGGGCACAAGTGCGGTCTAGGCATAAGGCAGGGGCACAAGTGCGGTCTAGGCATAAGGCAGGGGCACAAGTGCAGGCTAGGCATAAGGCAGGGGCACAAGTGCGGGCTAGGCATAAGGCAGGGGCACGAGTGCGGGCTAGGCATAAGGCAGTGGCACGAGTGCGGGCTAGGCATAAGGCAGGGGCACGAGTGCGGGCTAGGCATAAGGCAGGGGCACAAGTGCGGGCTAGGCATAAGGCAGGGGCACGAGTGCGGGCTAGGCATAAGGCAGGGGCACGAGTGCGGGCTAGGCATAAGGCAGGGGCACGAGTGCGGGCTCGGCATAAGGCAGGGGCACGAGTGCTGGCTAGGCATAAGGCAGGGGCACAAGTGCGGTCTAGGCATAAGGCAGGGGCACAAGTGCGGTCTAGGCATAAGGCAGGGGGCACAAGTGCAGGCTAGGCATAAGGCAGGGGCACAAGTGCCGGGCTAGGCATAAGGCAGGGGCACGAGTGCGGGCTAGGCATAAGGCAGGGGCACGAGTGCGGGCTAGGCATAAGGCAGGGGCACGAGTGCGGGCTAGGCATAAGGCAGGGGCACGAGTGCGGGCTAGGCATAAAGCAGGGGCATGAGTGCGGGCTAGGCATAAGGCAGGGGCACGAGTGCTGGCTAGGCATAAGGCAGGGGCACAAGTGCTGGCTAGGCATAAGGCAGGGGCACAAGTGCTGGCTAGGCATAAGGCAGGGGCACAAGTGCTGGCTAGGCATAAGGCAGGGGCACAAGTGCTGGCTAGGCATAAGGCAGGGGCACAAGTGATGGCTACACATAAGGCATACGGCTAACTCTTTGTACTCTTTGCATAAAGGGATAGGCACCCTTAGGGGTGAAGAGCTAGCTTTCACCCCTCTACTCTGTACTTTGTTGTACAGTGCGGAGCCACTCCATAACCCCCATGCTCCAAGCGACCAGGCACATCTTGTCTGTCCTCCGTAAATGGGTAATGCCTTCGTCCCCAATTACAGTCGTGCATGTGCATTCAGACGGGACAAGAGCGAAGAGCGTAAAGCCTGCCCTGTGTGCATAAACAACATGAAGCTAAAGACAAAAAAACAATAATGCAAGGGGCTCAAAAGTGCTGGCTAGGCATAAGGCAGGGGCACAAGTGCAGGCTAGGCATAAGGCAGGGGCACAAGTGCAGGCTAGGCATAAGGCAGGGGCACAAGTGCTGGCTAGGCATAAGGCAGGGGCACAAGTGCTGGCTAGGCATAAGGCAGGGGCACAAGTGCTGGCTAGGCATAAGGCAGGGGCACAAGTGCTGGCTAGGCATAAGGCAGGGGCACAAGTGCTGGCTAGGCATAAGGCAGGGGCACAAGTGCTGGCTAGGCATAAGGCAGGGGCACAAGTGCTGGCTAGGCATAAGGCAGGGGCACAAGTGCGGGCTAGGCATAAGGCAGGGGCACAAGTGCGGGCTAGGCATAAGGCAGGGGCACAAGTGCGGGCTAGGCATAAGGCAGGGGCACAAGTGCGGGCTAGGCACAAGTGCGGGCTAGGCATAAGGCAGGGGCACAAGTGCGGGCTAGGCATAAGGCAGGGGCATAAGTGCGGGCTAGGCATAAGGCAGGGGCACGAGTGCGGGCTAGGCATAAGGCAGGGGCACGAGTGCGGGCTAGGCATAAGGCAGGGGCACGAGTGCGGGCTAGGCATAAGGCAGGGGCACGAGTGCGGGCTAGGCATAAGGCAGGGGCACGAGTGCGGGCTAGGCATAAGGCAGGGGCACGAGTGCGGGCTAGGCATAAGGCAGGGGCACGAGTGCGGGCTAGGCATAAGGCAGGGGCACGAGTGCGGGCTAGGCATAAGGCAGGGGCAAGAGTGCGGGCTAGGCATAAGGCAGGGGCACGAGTGCGGGCTAGGCATAAGGCAGGGGCACGAGTGCGGGCTAGGCATAAGGCAGGGGCACGAGTGCGGGCTAGGCATAAGGCAGGGGCACGAGTGCGGGCTAGGCATAAGGCAGGGGCACGAGTGCGGGCTCGGCATAAGGCAGGGGCACGAGTGCTGGCTTGGCATAAGGCAGGGGCACGACTGCTGGCTAGGCATAAGGCAGGGGCACGAGTGCTGGCTAGGCATAAGGCAGGGGCACGAGTGCTGGCTAGGCATAAGGCAGGGGCACAAGGGCGGGCTAGGCATAAGGCAGGGGCACAAGGGCGGGCTAGGCATAAGGCAGGGGCACAAGGGCGGGCTAGGCATAAGGCAGGGGCACAAGTGCGGGCTAGGCATAAGGCAGGGGCACAAGTGCGGGCTAGGCATAAGGCAGGGGCACAAGTGCGGTCTAGGCATAAGGCAGGGGCACAAGTGCGGTCTAGGCATAAGGCAGGGGCACAAGTGCAGGCTAGGCATAAGGCAGGGGCACAAGTGCGGGCTAGGCATAAGGCAGGGGCACGAGTGCGGGCTAGGCATAAGGCAGGGGCACGAGTGCGGGCTAGGCATAAGGCAGGGGCACGAGTGCGGGCTAGGCATAAGGCAGGGGCACGAGTGCGGGCTAGGCATAAGGCAGGAGCACGAGTGCGGGCTAGGCATAAAGCAGGGGCACGAGTGCGGGCTAGGCATAAGGCAGGGGCACGAGTGCGGGCTAGGCATAAGGCAGGGGCACGAGTGCTGGCTAGGCATAAGGCAGGGGCACGAGTGCTGGCTAGGCATAAGGCAGGGGCACGAGTGCTGGCTAGGCATAAGGCAGGGGCACGAGTGCTGGCTAGGCATAAGGCATGGGCACGAGTGCTGGCTAGGCATAAGGCAGGGGCACGAGTGCTGGCTAGGCATAAGGCAGGGGCACAAGGGCGGGCTAGGCATAAGGCAGGGGCACAAATGCGGGCTAGGCATAAGGCAGGGGCACAAATGCGGGCTAGGCATAAGGCAGGGGCACAAGTGCGGTCTAGGCATAAGGCAGGGGCACAAGTGCGGTCTAGGCATAAGGCAGGGGCACAAGTGCGGTCTAGGCATAAGGCAGGGGCACAAGTGCAGGCTAGGCATAAGGCAGGGGCACAAGTGCAGGCTAGGCATAAGGCAGGGGCACAAGTGCGGGCTAGGCATAAGGCAGGGGCACAAGTGCGGGCTAGACATAAGGCAGTGGCACAAGTGCGGGCTAGGCATAAGGCAGGGGCACAAGTGCGGGCTAGGCATAAGGCAGGGGCACGAGTGCTGGGTAGGCATAAGGCAGGGGCACAAGTGCTGGCTAGGCATAAGGCAGGGGCTCAAGTGCTGGCTAGGCATAAGGCAGGGGCACCTATGCAGGCTAGGCATAAGGCAGGGGCACCTATGCAGGCTAGGCTTAAGGCAGGGGCACAAGTGATGGCTACACATAAGGCATACGGCTAACTCTTTGCACTCTTTGCATAAAGGGATAGGCACCCTTACGGGTGAAGAGCTAGCTTTCACCCCTCTACTCTGTACTTTGTTGTACAGTGCGGAGCCACTCCATAACCCCCATGCTCCAAGCGACCAGGCACATCTTGTCTGTCCTCCGTAAATGGGTAATGCCTTCGTCCCCAATTACAGTCGTGCATGTGCATTCAGACGGGACAAGAGCGAAGAGCGTAAAGCCTGCCCTGTGTGCATAAACAACATGAAGCTAAAGACAAAAAAACAATAATGCAAGGGGCTCAAAAGTGCTGGCTAGGCATAAGGCAGGGGCACAAGTGCAGGCTAGGCATAAGGCAGGGGCACAAGTGCAGGCTAGGCATAGGCACAAGTGCTGGCTAGGCATAAGGCAGGGGCACAAGTGCTGGCTAGGCATAAGGCAAGGGCACAAGTGCTGGCTAGGCATAAGGCAGGGGCACAAGTGCTGGCTAGGCATAAGGCAGGGGCACAAGTGCTGGCTAGGCATAAGGCAGGGGCACAAGTGTGGGCTAGGCATAAGGCAGGGGCACAAGTGCGGGCTAGGCATAAGGCAGGGGCACAAGTGCAGGCTAGGCATAAGGCAGGGGCACAAGTGCTGGCTAGGCATAAGGCAGGGGCACAAGTGCTGGCTAGGCATAAGGCAGGGGCATAAGGCAGGGGCACAAGTGCTGGCTAGGCATAAGGCAGGGGCACAAGTGCTGGCTAGGCATAAGGCAGGGGCACAAGTGCGGGCTAGGCATAAGGCAGGGGCACAAGTGCTGGGTAGGCATAAGGCAGGGGCACAAGTGCGGGCTAGGCATAAGGCAGGGGCACAAGTGCGGGCTAGGCATAAAGCAGGGGCACAAGTGCTGGCTAGGCATAAGGCAGGGGCACAAGTGCGGGCTAGGCATAAGGCAGGGGCACAAGTGCGGGCTAGGCATAAGGCAGGGGCACAAGTGCGGGCTAGGCATAAGGCAGGGGCACAAGTGCGGGCTAGGCATAAGGCAGGGGCACAAGTGCGGGCTAGGCATAAGGCAGGGGCACAAGTGCGGGCTAGGCATAGGCACAAGTGCTGGCTAGGCATAAGGCAGGGGCACAAGTGCTGGCTAGGCATAAGGCAAGGGCACAAGTGCTTGCTAGGCATAAGGCAGGGGCACAAGTGCTGGCTAGGCATAAGGCAGGGGCACGAGTGCGGGCTAGGCATAAGGCAGGGGCACGAGTGCGGGCTAGGCATAAGGCAGGGGCACGAGTGCTGGATAGGCATAAGGCAGGGGCACAAGTGCTGGCTAGGCATAAGGCAGGGGCACAAGTGCTGGCTAGGCATAAGGCAGGGGCACAAGTGCTGGCTAGGCATAAGGCAGGGGCACAAGTGCGGGCTAGGCTTTAGGCAGGGGCACATGTGCAAACTAAGCATAAGGCAGAGGCACAAGTGCAAGCTAGGCATAAGGCAGGGGCACCTATGCAGGCTAGGCTTAAGGCAGGGGCACAAGTGATGGCTACACATAAGGCATATGGCTAACTCTTTGCACTCTTTGCATAAAGGGATAGGCACCCTTACGGGTGAAGAGCTAGCTTTCACCCCTCTACTCTGTACTTTGTTGTACAGTGCGGAGCCACTCCATAACCCCCATGCTCCAAGCGACCAGGCACATCTTGTCTGTCCTCCGTAAATGGGTAATGCCTTCGTCCCCAATTACAGTCGTGCATGTGCATTCAGACGGGACAAGAGCGAAGAGCGTAAAGCCTGCCCTGTGTGCATAAACAACATGAAGCTAAAGACAAAAAAACAATAATGCAAGGGGCTCAAAAGTGCTGGCTAGGCATAAGGCAGGGGCACAAGTGCAGGTTAGGCATAAGGCAGGGGCACAAGTGCAGGCTAGGCATAAGGCAGGGGCACAAGTGCTGGCTAGGCATAAGGCAGGGGCACAAGTGCTGGCTAGGCATAAGGCAGGGGCACAAGTGCTGGCTAGGCATAAGGCAGGGGCACAAGTGCTGGCTAGGCATAAGGCATGGGCACAAGTGCTGGCTAGGCATAAGGCAGGCGCACAAGTGCTGGCTAGGCATAAGGCAGGGGCACAAGTGCTGGCTAGGCATAAGGCAGGGGCACAAGTGCTGGCTAGGCATAAGGCAGGGGCACAAGTGCTGGCTAGGCATAAGGCAGGGGCACAAGTGCGGGCTAGGCATAAGGCAGGGGCACAAGTGCGGGCTAGGCATAAGGCAGGGGCACAAGTGCGGGCTAGGCATAAGGCAGGGGCACAAGTGCGGGCTAGGCATAAGGCAGGGGCACAAGTGCGGGCTAGGCATAAGGCAGGGGCACAAGTGCGGGCTAGGCATAAGGCAGGGGCACAAGTGCGGGCTAGGCATAAGGCAGGGGTACAAGTGAGGGCTAGGCATAAGGCAGGGGCACAAGTGAGGGCTAGGCATAAGGCAGGGGCACAAGTGCGGGCTAGGCATAAGGCAGGGGCACAAGTGCGGGCTAGGCATAAGGCAGGGGCACAAGTGCGGGCTAGGCATAAGGCAGGGGCACAAGTGCGGGCTAGGCATAAGGCAGGGGCACAAGTGCGGGCTAGGCATAAGGCAGGGGCACAAGTGCGGGCTAGGCATAAGGCAGGGGCACAAGTGCGGGCTAGGCATAAGGCAGGGGCACAAGTGCGGGCTAGGCATAAGGCAGGGGCACAAGTGCGGGCTAGGCATAAGGCAGGTGCACAAGTGCGGGCTAGGCATAAGGCAGGGGCACAAGTGCGGGCTAGGCATAAGGCAGGGGCACAAGTGCGGGCTAGGCATAAGGCAGGGGCACAAGTGCGGGCTAGGCATAAGGCAGGGGCACAAGTGCGGGCTAGGCATAAGGCAGGGGCACAAGTGCGGGCTAGGCATAAGGCAGGGGCACAAGTGCGGGCTAGGCATAAGGCAGGGGCACAAGTGCGGGCTAGGCATAAGGCAGGGACACAAGTGCGGGCTAGGCATAAGGCAGGGGCACAAGTGCGGGCTAGGCATAGGCACAAGTGCTGGCTAGGCATAAGGCAGGGGCACAAGTGCTGGCTAGGCATAAGGCAAGGGCACAAGTGCTTGCTAGGCATAAGGCAGGGGCACAAGTGCTGGCTAGGCATAAGGCAGGGGCACGAGTGCGGGCTAGGCATAAGGCAGGGGCACGAGTGCGGGCTAGGCATAAGGCAGGGGCACGAGTGCTGGATAGGCATAAGGCAGGGGCACAAGTGCTGGCTAGGCATAAGGCAGGGGCACAAGTGCTGGCTAGGCATAAGGCAGGGGCACAAGTGCTGGCTAGGCATAAGGCAGGGGCACAAGTGCGGGCTAGGCTTTAGGCAGGGGCACATGTGCAAACTAAGCATAAGGCAGAGGCACAAGTGCAAGCTAGGCATAAGGCAGGGGCACCTATGCAGGCTAGGCTTAAGGCAGGGGCACAAGTGATGGCTACACATAAGGCATACGGCTAACTCTTTGCACTCTTTGCATAAAGGGATAGGCACCCTTACGGGTGAAGAGCTAGCTTTCACCCCTCTACTCTGTACTTTGTTGTACAGTGCGGAGCCACTCCATAACCCCCATGCTCCAAGCGACCAGGCACATCTTGTCTGTCCTCCGTAAATGGGTAATGCCTTCGTCCCCAATTACAGTCGTGCATGTGCATTCAGACGGGACAAGAGCGAAGAGCGTAAAGCCTGCCCTGTGTGCATAAACAACATGAAGCTAAAGACAAAAAAACAATAATGCAAGGGGCTCAAAAGTGCTGGCTAGGCATAAGGCAGGGGCACAAGTGCAGGTTAGGCATAAGGCAGGGGCACAAGTGCAGGCTAGGCATAAGGCAGGGGCACAAGTGCAGGCTAGGCATAAGGCAGGGGCACAAGTGCTGGCTAGGCATAAGGCAGGGGCACAAGTGCTGGCTAGGCATAAGACAGGGGCACAAGTGCTGGCTAGGCATAAGGCAGGGGCACAAGTGCTGGCTAGGCATAAGGCAGGGGCACAAGTGCTGGCTAGGCATAAGGCAGGGGCACAAGTGCTGGCTAGGCATAAGGCAGAGGCACAAGTGCTGGCTAGGCATAAGGCAGGGGCACAAGTGCGGGCTAGGCATAAGGCAGGGGCACAAGTGCGGGCTAGGCATAAGGCAGGGGCACAAGTGCGGGCTAGGCATAAGGCAGGGGCACAAGTGCGGGCTAGGCATAAGGCAGGGGCACAAGTGCGGGCTAGGCATAAGGCAGGGGCACAAGTGCGGGCTAGGCATAAGGCAGGGGCACAAGTGCGGGCTAGGCATAAGGCAGGGGCACAAGTGCGGGCTAGGCATAAGGCAGGGGCACAAGTGCGGGCTAGGCATAAGGCAGGGGCACAAGTGCGGGCTAGGCATAAGGCAGGGGCACAAGTGCGGGCTAGGCATAAGGCAGGGGCACAAGTGCGGGCTAGGCATAAGGCAGGGGCACAAGTGCGGGCTAGGCATAAGGCAGGGGCACAAGTGCGGGCTAGGCATAAGGCAGGGGCACAAGTGCGGGCTAGGCATAAGGCAGGGGCACAAGTGCGGGCTAGGCATAAGGCAGGGGCACAAGTGCGGGCTAGGCATAAGGCAGGGGCACAAGTGCGGGCTAGGCATAAGGCAGGGGCACAAGTGCGGGCTAGGCATAAGGCAGGGGCACAAGTGCGGGCTAGGCATAAGGCAGGGGCACAAGTGCGGGCTAGGCATAAGGCAGGGGCACAAGTGCGGGCTAGGCATAAGGCAGGGGCACAAGTGCGGGCTAGGCATAAGGCAGGGGCACAAGTGCGGGCTAGGCATAAGGCAGGGGCACAAGTGCGGGCTAGGCATAAGGCAGGGGCACAAGTGCGGGCTAGGCATAAGGCAGGGGCACAAGTGCGGGCTAGGCATAAGGCAGGTGCACAAGTGCGGGCTAGGCATAAGGCAGGGGCACAAATGCGGGCTAGGCATAAGGCAGGGGCACAAGTGCGGGCTAGGCATAAGGCAGGGGCACAAGTGCGGGCTAGATGGGTAATGCCTTCGTCCCCAATTACAGTCGTGCATGTGCATTCAGACGGGACAAGAGCGAAGAGCGTAAAGCCTGCCCTGTGTGCATAAACAACATGAAGCTAAAGACAAAAAAACAATAATGCAAGGGGCTCAAAAGTGCTGGCTAGGCATAAGGCAGGGGCACAAGTGCAGGTTAGGCATAAGGCAGGGGCACAAGTGCAGGCTAGGCATAAGGCAGGGGCACAAGTGCAGGCTAGGCATAAGGCAGGGGCACAAGTGCTGGCTAGGCATAAGGCAGGGGCACAAGTGCTGGCTAGGCATAAGACAGGGGCACAAGTGCTGGCTAGGCATAAGGCAGGGGCACAAGTGCTGGCTAGGCATAAGGCAGGGGCACAAGTGCTGGCTAGGCATAAGGCAGGGGCACAAGTGCTGGCTAGGCATAAGGCAGAGGCACAAGTGCTGGCTAGGCATAAGGCAGGGGCACAAGTGCGGGCTAGGCATAAGGCAGGGGCACAAGTGCGGGCTAGGCATAAGGCAGGGGCACAAGTGCGGGCTAGGCATAAGGCAGGGGCACAAGTGCGGGCTAGGCATAAGGCAGGGGCACAAGTGCGGGCTAGGCATAAGGCAGGGGCACAAGTGCGGGCTAGGCATAAGGCAGGGGCACAAGTGCGGGCTAGGCATAAGGCAGGGGCACAAGTGCGGGCTAGGCATAAGGCAGGGGCACAAGTGCGGGCTAGGCATAAGGCAGGGGCACAAGTGCGGGCTAGGCATAAGGCAGGGGCACAAGTGCGGGCTAGGCATAAGGCAGGGGCACAAGTGCGGGCTAGGCATAAGGCAGGGGCACAAGT
Organism: Ranitomeya imitator; assembly: GCF_032444005.1. Lineage (NCBI taxonomy): Eukaryota > Metazoa > Chordata > Amphibia > Anura > Dendrobatidae > Ranitomeya > Ranitomeya imitator. Next base: position 333,736,747 of record NC_091284.1, on the reverse strand, counting down.
GCGGGCTAGGCATAAGGCAGGGGCACAAGTGCGGGCTAGGCATAAGGCAGGGGCACAAGTGCGGGCTAGGCATAAGGCAGGGGCACAAGTGCGGGCTAGGCATAAGGCAGGGGCACAAGTGCGGGCTAGGCATAAGGCAGGTGCACAAGTGCGGGCTAGGCATAAGGCAGGGGCACAAGTGCGGGCTAGGCATAAGGCAGGGGCACAAGTGCGGGCTAGGCATAAGGCAGGGGCACAAGTGCGGGCTAGGCATAAGGCAGGGGCACAAGTGCGGGCTAGGCATGAGGCAGGGGCACAAGTGCTGGCTAGGCATAAGGGAGGGGCACAAGTGCTGGCTAGGCATAAGGCAGGGGCACAAGTGCTGGCTAGGCATAAGGCAGGGGCACAAGTGCTGGCAAGGCATAAGGCAGGGGCACAAGTGCGGGCTAGGCATAAGGCAGGGGCACAAGTGCGGGCTAGGCATAAGGCAGGGGCACAAGTGCGGGCTAGGCATAAGGCAGGGGCACAAGTGCGGGCTAGGCATAAGGCAGGGGCACAAGTGCTGGCTAGGCATAAGGCAGGGGCACAAGTGCTGGCTAGGCATAAGGCAGGGGCACAAGTGCGGGCTAGGCTTTAGGCAGGGGCACATGTGCAAACTAAGCATAAGGCAGAGGCACAAGTGCAAGCTAGGCATAAGGCAGGGGCACCTATGCAGGCTAGGCTTAAGGCAGGGGCACAAGTGATGGCTACACATACGGCATACGGCTAACTCTTTGCACTCTTTGCATAAAGGGATAGGCACCCTTACGGGTGAAGAGCTAGCTTTCACCCCTCTACTCTGTACTTTGTTGTACAGTGCGGAGCCACTCCATAACCCCCATGCTCCAAGCGACCAGGCACATCTTGTCTGTCCTCCGTAAATGGGTAATGCCTTCTTCCCCAATTACAGTCGTGCATGTGCATTCAGACGGGACAAGAGCGAAGAGCGTAAAGCCTGCCCTGTGTGCATAACCAACATGAAGCTAAAGACAAAAAAACAATAATGCAAGGGGCTCAAAAGTGCTGGCTAGGCATAAGGCAGGGTCAAAAGTGCTGGCTAGGCATAAGGCAGGGTCAAAAGTGCTGGCTAGGCATAAGGCAGGGGCACGAGTGCTGGCTAGGCATAAGGCAGGGGCACGAGTGCTGGCTAGGCATAAGGCAGGGGCACGAGTGCTGGCTAGGCATAAGGCAGGGGCACGAGTGCTGGCTAGGCATAAGGCAGGGGCACGAGTGCAGGCTAGGCATAAGGCAGGGGCACGAGTGCAGGCTAGGCATAAGGCAGGGGCACGAGTGCAGGCTAGGCATAAGGCAGGGGCACGAGTGCAGGCTAGGCATAAGGCAGGGGCACGAGTGCAGGCTAGGCATAAAGCAGGGGCACGAGTGCTGGCTTGGCATAAGGCAGGGGCACGAGTGCTGGCTAGGCATAAGGCAGGGGCACGAGTGCTGGCTAGGCATCAGGCAGGGGCACGAGTGCTGGCTAGGCATCAGGCAGGGGCACAAGTGCTGGCTAGGCATCAGGCAGGAGCACAAGTGCTGGCTAGGCACCAGGCAGGGGCAAAAGTGCTGGCTAGGCACCAGGCAGGGGCACAAGTGCTGGCTAGGCATCAGGCAGGGGCACAAGTGCTGGCTAGGCATCAGGCAGGGGCACAAATGCAGGATAGGTATAAGGCATGGGCACAAGTGCAGGCTAGGCATAAGGCAGGGGCACAAGTGCTGGCTAGGCATAAGGCAGGGGCACAAGTGCTGGCTAGGCATAAGGCAGGGGCACAAGTGCAGGCTAGGCATAAGGCATGGGCACAAGTGCGGGCTAGGCATAAGGCAGGGGCACAAGTGCGGGCTAGGCATAAGGCAGGGGCACAAGTGCGGGCTAGGCATAAGGCAGGGGCACAAGTGCGGGCTAGGCATAAGGCAGGGGCACAAGTGCGGGCTAGGCATAAGGCAGGGGCACAAATGCTGGCTAGGCATAAGGCAGGGGCACAAGTGCTGGCTAGGCATAAGGCAGGGGCACAAGTGCTGGCTAGGCATAAGGCAGGGGCACAAGTGCAGGCTAGGCATAAGGCAGGGGCACGAGGGCTGGCTAGGCATAAGGCAGGGGCACAAGTGCGGGCTAGGCATAAGGCAGGGGCACAAGTGCGGGCTAGGCATAAGGCAGGGGCACAAGTGCGGGCTAGGCATAAGGCAGGGGCACAAGTGCTGGCTAGGCATAAGGCAGGGGCACAAGTGCTGGCTAGGCATAAGGCAGGGGCACAAGTGCAAGCTAGGCATAAGGCAGGGGCACATGTGCAAACTAAGCATAAGGCAGAGGCACAAGTGCAAGCTAGGCATAAGGCAGGGGCACCTATGCAGGCTAGGCTTAAGGCAGGGGCACAAGTGATGGCTACACATAATGCATACGGCTAACTCTTTGCACTCTTTGCATAAAGGGATAGGCACCCTTACGGGTGAAGAGCTAGCTTTCACCCCTCTACTCTGTACTTTGTTGTACAGTGCGGAGCCACTCCATAACCCCCATGCTCCAAGCGACCAGGCACATCTTGTCTGTCCTCCGTAAATGGGTAATGCCTTCGTCCCCAATTACAGTCGTGCATGTGCATTCAGACGGGACAAGAGCGAAGAGCGTAAAGCCTGCCCTGTGTGCATAACCAACATGAAGCTAAAGACAAAAAAACAATAATGCAAGGGGCTCAAAAGTGCTGGCTAGGCATAAGGCAGGGTCAAAAGTGCTGGCTAGGCATAAGGCAGGGTCAAAAGTGCTGGCTAGGCATAAGGCAGGGGCACGAGTGCTGGCTAGGCATAAGGCAGGGGCACGAGTGCTGGCTAGGCATAAGGCAGGGGCACGAGTGCTGGCTAGGCATAAGGCAGGGGCACGAGTGCTGGCTAGGCATAAGGCAGGGGCACGAGTGCTGGCTAAGCATAAGGCAGGGGCACGAGTGCTGGCTAGGCATAAGGCAGGGGCACGAGTGCTGGCTAGGCATAAGGCAGGGGCACGAGTGCTGGCTAGGCATAAGTCAGGGGCACGAGTGCTGGCTAGGCATAAGTCAGGGGCACGAGTGCTGGCTAGGGATAAGGCAGGGGCACGAGTGCTGGCTAGGGATAAGGCAGGGGCACGAGTGCTGGCTAGGCATAAGGCAGGGGCACGAGTGCTGGCTAGGCATAAGGCTGGGGCACGAGTGCTGGCTAGGCATAAGGCAGGGGCACGAGTGCTGGCTAGGCATAAGGCAGGGGCACGAGTGCTGGCTAGGCATAAGGCAGGGGCACGAGTGCTGGCTAGGCATAAGGCAGGGGCACGAGTGCTGGCTAGGCATAAGGCAGGGGCACGAGTGCTGGCTAGGCATAAGGCAGGGGCACGAGTGCTGGCTAGGCATAAGGCAGGGGCACGAGTGCTGGCTAGGCATAAGGCAGGGGCACGAGTGCTGGCTAGGCATAAGGCAGGGGCACGAGTGCTGGCTAGGCATAAGGCAGGGGCACGAGTGCTGGCTAGGCATAAGGCAGGGGCACGAGTGCTGGCTAGGCATAAGGCAGGGGCACGAGTGCTGGCTAGGCATAAGGCAGGGGCACGAGTGCTGGCTAGGCATATGGCAGGGGCACGAGTGCTGGCTAGGCATATGGCAGGGGCACGAGGGCTGGCTAGGCATAAGGCAGGGGCACGAGGGCTGGCTAGGCATAAGGCAGGGGCACGAGGGCTGGCTAGGCATAAGGCAGGGGCACGAGGGCTGGCTAGGCATAAGGCAGGGGCACGAGGGCTGGCTAGGCATAAGGCAGGGGCACGAGTGCTGGCTGGGCATAAGGCAGGGGCACGAGTGCAGGCTAGGCATAAGGCAGGGGCACGAGTGCAGGCTAGGCATAAGGCAGGGGCACGAGTGCAGGCTAGGCATAAGGCAGGGGCACGAGTGCAGGCTAGGCATAAGGCAGGGGCACGAGTGCAGGCTAGGCATAAGGCAGGGGCACGAGTGCAGGCTAGGCATAAGGCAGGGGCACGAGTGCAGGCTAGGCATAAGGCAGGGGCACGAGTGCAGGCTAGGCATAAGGCAGGGGCACGAGTGCAGGCTAGGCATAAGGCAGGGGCACGAGTGCAGGCTAGGCATAAGGCAGGGGCACGAGTGCAGGCTAGGCATAAGGCAGGGGCACGAGTGCAGGCTAGGCATAAGGCAGGGGCACGAGTGCAGGCTAGGCATAAGGCAGGGGCACGAGTGCAGGCTAGGCATAAGGCAGGGGCACGAGTGCAGGCTAGGCATAAGGCAGGGGCACGAGTGCAGGCTAGGCATAAGGCAGGGGCACGAGTGCAGGCTAGGCATAAGGCAGGGGCACGAGTGCAGGCTAGGCATAAGGCAGGGGCACGAGTGCAGGCTAGGCATAAGGCAGGGGCACGAGTGCAGGCTAGGCATAAGGCAGGGGCACGAGTGCAGGCTAGGCATAAGGCAGGGGCACGAGTGCAGGCTAGGCATAAGGCAGGGGCACGAGTGCAGGCTAGGCATAAGGCAGGGGCACGAGTGCAGGCTAGGCATAAGGCAGGGGCACGAGTGCAGGCTAGGCATAAGGCAGGGGCACGAGTGCAGGCTAGGCATAAGGCAGGGGCACGAGTGCAGGCTAGGCATAAGGCAGGGGCACGAGTGCAGGCTAGGCATAAGGCAGGGGCACGAGTGCAGGCTAGGCATAAGGCAGGGGCACGAGTGCAGGCTAGGCATAAGGCAGGGGCACGAGTGCTGGCTAGGCATAAGGCAGGGGCACAAGTGCTGGCTAGGCATAAGGCAGGGGCACAAGTGCTGGCTAGGCATAAGGCAGGGGCACAAGTGATGGCTACACATAAGGCATACGGCTAACTCTTTGTACTCTTTGCATAAAGGGATAGGCACCCTTAGGGGTGAAGAGCTAGCTTTCACCCCTCTACTCTGTACTTTGTTGTACAGTGCGGAGCCACTCCATAACCCCCATGCTCCAAGCGACCAGGCACATCTTGTCTGTCCTCCGTAAATGGGTAATGCCTTCGTCCCCAATTACAGTCGTGCATGTGCATTCAGACGGGACAAGAGCGAAGAGCGTAAAGCCTGCCCTGTGTGCATAAACAACATGAAGCTAAAGACAAAAAAACAATAATGCAAGGGGCTCAAAAGTGCTGGCTAGGCATAAGGCAGGGGCACAAGTGCAGGCTAGGCATAAGGCAGGGGCACAAGTGCAGGCTAGGCATAAGGCAGGGGCACAAGTGCTGGCTAGGCATAAGGCAGGGGCACAAGTGCTGGCTAGGCATAAGGCAGGGGCACAAGTGCTGGCTAGGCATAAGGCAGGGGCACAAGTGCTGGCTAGGCATAAGGCAGGGGCACAAGTGCTGGCTAGGCATAAGGCAGGGGCACAAGTGCTGGCTAGGCATAAGGCAGGGGCACAAGTGCTGGCTAGGCATAAGGCAGGGGCACAAGTGCTGGCTAGGCATAAGGCAGGGGCACAAGTGCGGGCTAGGCATAAGGCAGGGGCACAAGTGCGGGCTAGGCATAAGGCAGGGGCACAAGTGCGGGCTAGGCATAAGGCAGGGGCAAAAGTGCGGGCTAGGCATAAGGCAGGGGCACAAGTGCGGGCTAGGCACAAGTGCGGGCTAGGCATAAGGCAGGGGCACAAGTGCGGGCTAGGCATAAGGCAGGGGCACGAGTGCGGGCTAGGCATAAGGCAGGGGCACGAGTGCGGGCTAGGCATAAGGCAGGGGCACGAGTGCGGGCTAGGCATAAGGCAGGGGCACGAGTGCGGGCTAGGCATAAGGCAGGGGCACGAGTGCGGGCTAGGCATAAGGCAGGGGCACGAGTGCGGGCTAGGCATAAGGCAGGGGCACGAGTGCGGGCTAGGCATAAGGCAGGGGCACGAGTGCGGGCTAGGCATAAGGCAGGGGCACGAGTGCGGGCTCGGCATAAGGCAGGGGCACGAGTGCTGGCTAGGCATAAGGCAGGGGCACGAGTGCTGGCTAGGCATAAGGCAGGGGCACGAGTGCTGGCTAGGCATAAGGCAGGGGCACGAGTGCTGGCTAGGCATAAGGCAGGGGCACAAGGGCGGGCTAGGCATAAGGCAGGGGCACAAGGGCGGCCTAGGCATAAGGCAGGGGCACAAGGGCGGGCTAGGCATAAGGCAGGGGCACAAGGGCGGGCTAGGCATAAGGCAGGGGCACAAGGGCGGGCTAGGCATAAGGCAGGGGCACGAGTGCAGGCTAGGCATAAGGCAGGGGCACGAGTGCAGGCTAGGCATAAGGCAGGGGCACGAGTGCAGGCTAGGCATAAGGCAGGGGCACGAGTGCAGGCTAGGCATAAGGCAGGGGCACGAGTGCAGGCTAGGCATAAGGCAGGGGCACGAGTGCAGGCTAGGCATAAGGCAGGGGCACGAGTGCAGGCTAGGCATAAGGCAGGGGCACGAGTGCAGGCTAGGCATAAGGCAGGGGCACGAGTGCAGGCTAGGCATAAGGCAGGGGCACGAGTGCAGGCTAGGCATAAGGCAGGGGCACGAGTGCAGGCTAGGCATAAGGCAGGGGCACGAGTGCAGGCTAGGCATAAGGCAGGGGCACGAGTGCAGGCTAGGCATAAGGCAGGGGCACGAGTGCAGGCTAGGCATAAGGCAGTGGCACGAGTGCAGGCTAGGCATAAGGCAGGGGCACGAGTGCAGGCTAGGCATAAGGCAGGGGCACGAGTGCAGGCTAGGCATAAGGCAGGGGCACGAGTGCAGGCTAGGCATAAGGCAGGGGCACGAGTGCAGGCTAGGCATAAGGCAGGGGCACGAGTGCAGGCTAGGCATAAGGCAGGGGCACGAGTGCAGGCTAGGCATAAGGCAGGGGCACGAGTGCAGGCTAGGCATAAGGCAGGGGCACGAGTGCAGGCTAGGCATAAGGCAGGGGCACGAGTGCAGGCTAGGCATAAGGCAGGGGCACGAGTGCAGGCTAGGCATAAGGCAGGGGCACGAGTGCAGGCTAGGCATAAGGCAGGGGCACGAGTGCAGGCTAGGCATAAGGCAGGGGCACGAGTGCAGGCTAGGCATAAGGCAGGGGCACGAGTGCAGGCTAGGCATAAGGCAGGGGCACGAGTGCAGGCTAGGCATAAGGCAGGGGCACGAGTGCAGGCTAGGCATAAGGCAGGGGCACGAGTGCAGGCTAGGCATAAGGCAGGGGCACGAGTGCAGGCTAGGCATAAGGCAGGGGCACGAGTGCAGGCTAGGCATAAGGCAGGGGCACGAGTGCAGGCTAGGCATAAGGCAGGGGCACGAGTGCAGGCTAGGCATAAGGCAGGGGCACGAGTGCAGGCTAGGCATAAGGCAGGGGCACGAGTGCAGGCTAGGCATAAGGCAGGGGCACGAGTGCTGGCTAGGCATAAGGCAGGGGCACGAGTGCTGGCTAGGCATAAGGCAGGGGCACGAGTGCTGGCTAGGCATAAGGCAGGGGCACGAGTGCTGGCTAGGCATAAGGCAGGGGCACGAGTGCTGGCTAGGCATAAGGCAGGGGCACGAGTGCTGGCTAGGCATAAGGCAGGGGCACGAGTGCTGGCTAGGCATAAGGCAGGGGCACGAGTGCTGGCTAGGCATAAGGCAGGGGCACGAGTGCTGGCTAGGCATAAGGCAGGGGCACGAGTGCTGGCTAGGCATAAGGCAGGGGCACGAGTGCTGGCTAGGCATAAGGCAGGGGCACGAGTGCAGGCTAGGCATAAGGCAGGGGCACGAGTGCAGGCTAGGCATAAGGCAGGGGCACGAGTGCAGGCTAGGCATAAGGCAGGGGCACGAGTGCAGGCTAGGCATAAGGCAGGGGCACGAGTGCAGGCTAGGCATAAGGCAGGGGCACGAGTGCAGGCTAGGCATAAGGCAGGGGCACGAGTGCAGGCTAGGCATAAGGCAGGGGCACGAGTGCAGGCTAGGCATAAGGCAGGGGCACGAGTGCAGGCTAGGCATAAGGCAGGGGCACGAGTGCAGGCTAGGCATAAGGCAGGGGCACGAGTGCTGGCTAGGCATAAGGCAGGGGCACAAGTGCTGGCTAGGCATAAGGCAGGGGCACAAGTGCTGGCTAGGCATAAGGCAGGGGCACAAGTGATGGCTACACATAAGGCATACGGCTAACTCTTTGTACTCTTTGCATAAAGGGATAGGCACCCTTAGGGGTGAAGAGCTAGCTTTCACCCCTCTACTCTGTACTTTGTTGTACAGTGCGGAGCCACTCCATAACCCCCATGCTCCAAGCGACCAGGCACATCTTGTCTGTCCTCCGTAAATGGGTAATGCCTTCGTCCCCAATTACAGTCGTGCATGTGCATTCAGACGGGACAAGAGCGAAGAGCGTAAAGCCTGCCCTGTGTGCATAAACAACATGAAGCTAAAGACAAAAAAACAATAATGCAAGGGGCTCAAAAGTGCTGGCTAGGCATAAGGCAGGGGCACAAGTGCAGGCTAGGCATAAGGCAGGGGCACAAGTGCAGGCTAGGCATAAGGCAGGGGCACAAGTGCTGGCTAGGCATAAGGCAGGGGCACAAGTGCTGGCTAGGCATAAGGCAGGGGCACAAGTGCTGGCTAGGCATAAGGCAGGGGCACAAGTGCTGGCTAGGCATAAGGCAAGGGCACAAGTGCTGGCTAGGCATAAGGCAGGGGCACAAGTGCTGGCTAGGCATAAGGCAGGGGCACAAGTGCTGGCTAGGCATAAGGCAGGGGCACAAGTGCTGGCTAGGCATAAGGCAGGGGCACAAGTGCGGGCTAGGCATAAGGCAGGGGCACAAGTGCGGGCTAGGCATAAGGCAGGGGCACAAGTGCGGGCTAGGCATATGGCAGGGGCAAAAGTGCGGGCTAGGCATAAGGCAGGGGCACAAGTGCGGGCTAGGCACGAGTGCGGGCTAGGCATAAGGCAGGGGCACGAGTGCAGGCTAGGCATAAGGCAGGGGCACGAGTGCAGGCTAGGCATAAGGCAGGGGCACGAGTGCAGGCTAGGCATAAGGCAGGGGCACGAGTGCAGGCTAGGCATAAGGCAGGGGCACGAGTGCTGGCTAGGCATAAGGCAGGGGCACGAGTGCTGGCTAGGCATAAGGCAGGGGCACGATTGCTGGCTAGGCATAAGGCAGGGGCACGAGTGCTGGCTAGGCATAAGGCAGGGGCACGAGTGCTGGCTAGGCATAAGGCAGGGGCACGAGTGCTGGCTAGGCATAAGGCAGGGGCACGAGTGCTGGCTAGGCATAAGGCAGGGGCACGAGTGCTGGCTAGGCATAAGGCAGGGGCACGAGTGCTGGCTAGGCATAAGGCAGGGGCACGAGTGCTGGCTAGGCATAAGGCAGGGGCACGAGTGCTGGCTAGGCATAAGGCAGGGGCACGAGTGCTGGCTAGGCATAAGGCAGGGGCACGAGTGCTGGCTAGGCATAAGGCAGGGGCACGAGTGCAGGCTAGGCATAAGGCAGGGGCACGAGTGCTGGCTAGGCATAAGGCAGGGGCACGAGTGCTGGCTAGGCATAAGGCAGGGGCACGAGTGCTGGCTAGGCATAAGGCAGGGGCACGAGTGCTGGCTAGGCATAAGGCAGGGGCACGAGTGCAGGCTAGGCATAAGGCAGGGGCACGAGTGCAGGCTAGGCATAAGGCAGGGGCACGAGTGCAGGCTAGGCATAAGGCAGGGGCACGAGTGCAGGCTAGGCATAAGGCAGGGGCACGAGTGCAGGCTAGGCATAAGGCAGGGGCACGAGTGCAGGCTAGGCATAAGGCAGGGGCACGAGTGCAGGCTAGGCATAAGGCAGGGGCACGAGTGCAGGCTAGGCATAAGGCAGGGGCACGAGTGCAGGCTAGGCATAAGGCAGGGGCACGAGTGCAGGCTAGGCATAAGGCAGGGGCACGAGTGCAGGCTAGGCATAAGGCAGGGGCACGAGTGCAGGCTAGGCATAAGGCAGGGGCACGAGTGCAGGCTAGGCATAAGGCAGGGGCACGAGTGCAGGCTAGGCATAAGGCAGGGGCACGAGTGCAGGCTAGGCATAAGGCAGGGGCACGAGTGCAGGCTAGGCATAAGGCAGGGGCACGAGTGCAGGCTAGGCATAAGGCAGGGGCACGAGTGCAGGCTAGGCATAAGGCAGGGGCACGAGTGCAGGCTAGGCATAAGGCAGGGGCACGAGTGCAGGCTAGGCATAAGGCAGGGGCACGAGTGCAGGCTAGGCATAAGGCAGGGGCACGAGTGCAGGCTAGGCATAAGGCAGTGGCACGAGTGCAGGCTAGGCATAAGGCAGGGGCACGAGTGCAGGCTAGGCATAAGGCAGGGGCACGAGTGCAGGCTAGGCATAAGGCAGGGGCACGAGTGCAGGCTAGGCATAAGGCAGGGGCACGAGTGCAGGCTAGGCATAAGGCAGGGGCACGAGTGCAGGCTAGGCATAAGGCAGGGGCACGAGTGCAGGCTAGGCATAAGGCAGGGGCACGAGTGCAGGCTAGGCATAAGGCAGGGGCACGAGTGCAGGCTAGGCATAAGGCAGGGGCACGAGTGCAGGCTAGGCATAAGGCAGGGGCACGAGTGCAGGCTAGGCATAAGGCAGGGGCACGAGTGCAGGCTAGGCATAAGGCAGGGGCACGAGTGCAGGCTAGGCATAAGGCAGGGGCACGAGTGCAGGCTAGGCATAAGGCAGGGGCACGAGTGCAGGCTAGGCATAAGGCAGGGGACACGAGTGCAGGCTAGGCATAAGGCAGGGGCACGAGTGCAGGCTAGGCATAAGGCAGGGGCACGAGTGCAGGCTAGGCATAAGGCAGGGGCACGAGTGCAGGCTAGGCATAAGGCAGGGGCACGAGTGCAGGCTAGGCATAAGGCAGGGGCACGAGTGCAGGCTAGGCATAAGGCAGGGGCACGAGTGCAGGCTAGGCATAAGGCAGGGGCACGAGTGCTGGCTAGGCATAAGGCAGGGGCACGAGTGCTGGCTAGGCATAAGGCAGGGGCACGAGTGCTGGCTAGGCATAAGGCAGGGGCACGAGTGCTGGCTAGGCATAAGGCAGGGGCACGAGTGCTGGCTAGGCATAAGGCAGGGGCACGAGTGCTGGCTAGGCATAAGGCAGGGGCACGAGTGCTGGCTAGGCATAAGGCAGGGGCACGAGTGCTGGCTAGGCATAAGGCAGGGGCACGAGTGCTGGCTAGGCATAAGGCAGGGGCACGAGTGCTGGCTAGGCATAAGGCAGGGGCACGAGTGCTGGCTAGGCATAAGGCAGGGGCACGAGTGCTGGCTAGGCATAAGGCAGGGGCACGAGTGCTGGCTAGGCATAAGGCAGGGGCACGAGTGCTGGCTAGGCATAAGGCAGGGGCACGAGTGCTGGCTAGGCATAAGGCAGGGGCACGAGTGCAGGCTAGGCATAAGGCAGGGGCACGAGTGCTGGCTAGGCATAAGGCAGGGGCACGAGTGCTGGCTAGGCATAAGGCAGGGGCACGAGTGCGGGCTAGGCATAAGGCAGGGGCACAAGGGCGGGCTAGGCATAAGGCAGGGGCACAAGGGCGGGCTAGGCATAAGGCAGGGGCACAAGGGCGGGCTAGGCATAAGGCAGGGGCACAAGTGCGGGCTAGGCATAAGGCAGGGGCACAAGTGCGGGCTAGGCATAAGGCAGGGGCACAAGTGCGGTCTAGGCATAAGGCAGGGGCACAAGTGCGGTCTAGGCATAAGGCAGGGGCACAAGTGCAGGCTAGGCATAAGGCAGGGGCACAAGTGCGGGCTAGGCATAAGGCAGGGGCACGAGTGCGGGCTAGGCATAAGGCAGGGGCACGAGTGCGGGCTAGGCATAAGGCAGGGGCACGAGTGCGGGCTAGGCATAAGGCAGGGGCACGAGTGCGGGCTAGGCATAAGGCAGGGGCACGAGTGCGGGCTAGGCATAAGGCAGGGGCACGAGTGCGGGCTAGGCATAAGGCAGGGGCACGAGTGCGGGCTCGGCATAAGGCAGGGGCACGAGTGCTGGCTAGGCATAAGGCAGGGGCACAAGTGCGGTCTAGGCATAAGGCAGGGGCACAAGTGCGGTCTAGGCATAAGGCAGGGGCACAAGTGCAGGCTAGGCATAAGGCAGGGGCACAAGTGCGGGCTAGGCATAAGGCAGGGGCACGAGTGCGGGCTAGGCATAAGGCAGGGGCACGAGTGCGGGCTAGGCATAAGGCAGGGGCACGAGTGCGGGCTAGGCATAAGGCAGGGGCACGAGTGCGGGCTAGGCATAAAGCAGGGGCACGAGTGCGGGCTAGGCATAAGGCAGGGGCACGAGTGCTGGCTAGGCATAAGGCAGGGGCACAAGTGCTGGCTAGGCATAAGGCAGGGGCACAAGTGCTGGCTAGGCATAAGGCAGGGGCACAAGTGCTGGCTAGGCATAAGGCAGGGGCACAAGTGCTGGCTAGGCATAAGGCAGGGGCACAAGTGATGGCTACACATAAGGCATACGGCTAACTCTTTGTACTCTTTGCATAAAGGGATAGGCACCCTTAGGGGTGAAGAGCTAGCTTTCACCCCTCTACTCTGTACTTTGTTGTACAGTGCGGAGCCACTCCATAACCCCCATGCTCCAAGCGACCAGGCACATCTTGTCTGTCCTCCGTAAATGGGTAATGCCTTCGTCCCCAATTACAGTCGTGCATGTGCATTCAGACGGGACAAGAGCGAAGAGCGTAAAGCCTGCCCTGTGTGCATAAACAACATGAAGCTAAAGACAAAAAAACAATAATGCAAGGGGCTCAAAAGTGCTGGCTAGGCATAAGGCAGGGGCACAAGTGCAGGCTAGGCATAAGGCAGGGGCACAAGTGCAGGCTAGGCATAAGGCAGGGGCACAAGTGCTGGCTAGGCATAAGGCAGGGGCACAAGTGCTGGCTAGGCATAAGGCAGGGGCACAAGTGCTGGCTAGGCATAAGGCAGGGGCACAAGTGCTGGCTAGGCATAAGGCAGGGGCACAAGTGCTGGCTAGGCATAAGGCAGGGGCACAAGTGCTGGCTAGGCATAAGGCAGGGGCACAAGTGCTGGCTAGGCATAAGGCAGGGGCACAAGTGCGGGCTAGGCATAAGGCAGGGGCACAAGTGCGGGCTAGGCATAAGGCAGGGGCACAAGTGCGGGCTAGGCATAAGGCAGGGGCACAAGTGCGGGCTAGGCACAAGTGCGGGCTAGGCATAAGGCAGGGGCACAAGTGCGGGCTAGGCATAAGGCAGGGGCACAAGTGCGGGCTAGGCATAAGGCAGGGGCACAAGTGCGGGCTAGGCATAAGGCAGGGGCACGAGTGCGGGCTAGGCATAAGGCAGGGGCACGAGTGCGGGCTAGGCATAAGGCAGGGGCATGAGTGCGGGCTAGGCATAAGGCAGGGGCACGAGTGCGGGCTAGGCATAAGGCAGGGGCACGAGTGCGGGCTAGGCATAAGGCAGGGGCACGAGTGCGGGCTAGGCATAAGGCAGGGGCACGAGTGCGGGCTAGGCATAAGGCAGGGGCAAGAGTGCGGGCTAGGCATAAGGCAGGGGCACGAGTGCGGGCTAGGCATAAGGCAGGGGCACGAGTGCGGGCTAGGCATAAGGCAGGGGCACGAGTGCGGGCTAGGCATAAGGCAGGGGCACGAGTGCGGGCTAGGCATAAGGCAGGGGCACGAGTGCGGGCTCGGCATAAGGCAGGGGCACGAGTGCTGGCTAGGCATAAGGCAGGGGCACGAGTGCTGGCTAGGCATAAGGCAGGGGCACGAGTGCTGGCTAGGCATAAGGCAGGGGCACGAGTGCTGGCTAGGCATAAGGCAGGGGCACAAGGGCGGGCTAGGCATAAGGCAGGGGCACAAGGGCGGGCTAGGCATAAGGCAGGGGCACAAGGGCGGGCTAGGCATAAGGCAGGGGCACAAGTGCGGGCTAGGCATAAGGCAGGGGCACAAGTGCGGGCTAGGCATAAGGCAGGGGCACAAGTGCGGTCTAGGCATAAGGCAGGGGCACAAGTGCGGTCTAGGCATAAGGCAGGGGCACAAGTGCAGGCTAGGCATAAGGCAGGGGCACAAGTGCGGGCTAGGCATAAGGCAGGGGCACGAGTGCGGGCTAGGCATAAGGCAGGGGCACGAGTGCGGGCTAGGCATAAGGCAGGGGCACGAGTGCGGGCTAGGCATAAGGCAGGGGCACGAGTGCGGGCTAGGCATAAAGCAGGGGCACGAGTGCGGGCTAGGCATAAGGCAGGGGCACGAGTGCGGGCTAGGCATAAGGCAGGGGCACGAGTGCTGGCTAGGCATAAGGCAGGGGCACGAGTGCTGGCTAGGCATAAGGCAGGGGCACGAGTGCTGGCTAGGCATAAGGCAGGGGCACGAGTGCTGGCTAGGCATAAGGCATGGGCACGAGTGCTGGCTAGGCATAAGGCAGGGGCACGAGTGCTGGCTAGGCATAAGGCAGGGGCACAAGGGCGGGCTAGGCATAAGGCAGGGGCACAAATGCGGGCTAGGCATAAGGCAGGGGCACAAATGCGGGCTAGGCATAAGGCAGGGGCACAAGTGCGGTCTAGGCATAAGGCAGGGGCACAAGTGCGGTCTAGGCATAAGGCAGGGGCACAAGTGCGGTCTAGGCATAAGGCAGGGGCACAAGTGCAGGCTAGGCATAAGGCAGGGGCACAAGTGCAGGCTAGGCATAAGGCAGGGGCACAAGTGCGGGCTAGGCATAAGGCAGGGGCACAAGTGCGGGCTAGACATAAGGCAGTGGCACAAGTGCGGGCTAGGCATAAGGCAGGGGCACAAGTGCGGGCTAGGCATAAGGCAGGGGCACGAGTGCTGGGTAGGCATAAGGCAGGGGCACAAGTGCTGGCTAGGCATAAGGCAGGGGCTCAAGTGCTGGCTAGGCATAAGGCAGGGGCACCTATGCAGGCTAGGCATAAGGCAGGGGCACCTATGCAGGCTAGGCTTAAGGCAGGGGCACAAGTGATGGCTACACATAAGGCATACGGCTAACTCTTTGCACTCTTTGCATAAAGGGATAGGCACCCTTACGGGTGAAGAGCTAGCTTTCACCCCTCTACTCTGTACTTTGTTGTACAGTGCGGAGCCACTCCATAACCCCCATGCTCCAAGCGACCAGGCACATCTTGTCTGTCCTCCGTAAATGGGTAATGCCTTCGTCCCCAATTACAGTCGTGCATGTGCATTCAGACGGGACAAGAGCGAAGAGCGTAAAGCCTGCCCTGTGTGCATAAACAACATGAAGCTAAAGACAAAAAAACAATAATGCAAGGGGCTCAAAAGTGCTGGCTAGGCATAAGGCAGGGGCACAAGTGCAGGCTAGGCATAAGGCAGGGGCACAAGTGCAGGCTAGGCATAGGCACAAGTGCTGGCTAGGCATAAGGCAGGGGCACAAGTGCTGGCTAGGCATAAGGCAAGGGCACAAGTGCTGGCTAGGCATAAGGCAGGGGCACAAGTGCGGGCTAGGCATAAGGCAGGGGCACAAGTGCGGGCTAGGCATAAGGCAGGGGCACAAGTGCAGGCTAGGCATAAGGCAGGGGCACAAGTGCAGGCTAGGCATAGGCACAAGTGCTGGCTAGGCATAAGGCAGGGGCACAAGTGCTGGCTAGGCATAAGGCAGGGGCACAAGTGCGGGCTAGGCATAAGGCAGGGGCACGAGTGCGGGCTAGGCATAAGGCAGGGGCACGAGTGCGGGCTAGGCATAAGGCAGGGGCACGAGTGCGGGCTAGGCATAAGGCAGGGGCACGAGTGCGGGCTAGGCATAAGGCAGGGGCACGAGTGCGGGCTAGGCATAAGGCAGGGGCACGAGTGCGGGCTCGGCATAAGGCAGGGGCACGAGTGCTGGCTAGGCATAAGGCAGGGGCACAAGTGCGGTCTAGGCATAAGGCAGGGGCACAAGTGCGGTCTAGGCATAAGGCAGGGGCACAAGTGCAGGCTAGGCATAAGGCAGGGGCACAAGTGCGGGCTAGGCATAAGGCAGGGGCACGAGTGCGGGCTAGGCATAAGGCAGGGGCACGAGTGCGGGCTAGGCATAAGGCAGGGGCACGAGTGCGGGCTAGGCATAAGGCAGGGGCACGAGTGCGGGCTAGGCATAAAGCAGGGGCACGAGTGCGGGCTAGGCATAAGGCAGGGGCACGAGTGCTGGCTAGGCATAAGGCAGGGGCACGAGTGCTGGCTAGGCATAAGGCAGGGGCACAAGTGCTGGCTAGGCATAAGGCAGGGGCACAAGTGCTGGCTAGGCATAAGGCAGGGGCACAAGTGCTGGCTAGGCATAAGGCAGGGGCACAAGTGATGGCTACACATAAGGCATACGGCTAACTCTTTGTACTCTTTGCATAAAGGGATAGGCACCCTTAGGGGTGAAGAGCTAGCTTTCACCCCTCTACTCTGTACTTTGTTGTACAGTGCGGAGCCACTCCATAACCCCCATGCTCCAAGCGACCAGGCACATCTTGTCTGTCCTCCGTAAATGGGTAATGCCTTCGTCCCCAATTACAGTCGTGCATGTGCATTCAGACGGGACAAGAGCGAAGAGCGTAAAGCCTGCCCTGTGTGCATAAACAACATGAAGCTAAAGACAAAAAAACAATAATGCAAGGGGCTCAAAAGTGCTGGCTAGGCATAAGGCAGGGGCACAAGTGCAGGCTAGGCATAAGGCAGGGGCACAAGTGCAGGCTAGGCATAAGGCAGGGGCACAAGTGCTGGCTAGGCATAAGGCAGGGGCACAAGTGCTGGCTAGGCATAAGGCAGGGGCACAAGTGCTGGCTAGGCATAAGGCAGGGGCACAAGTGCTGGCTAGGCATAAGGCAGGGGCACAAGTGCTGGCTAGGCATAAGGCAGGGGCACAAGTGCTGGCTAGGCATAAGGCAGGGGCACAAGTGCTGGCTAGGCATAAGGCAGGGGCACAAGTGCGGGCTAGGCATAAGGCAGGGGCACAAGTGCGGGCTAGGCATAAGGCAGGGGCACAAGTGCGGGCTAGGCATAAGGCAGGGGCACAAGTGCGGGCTAGGCACAAGTGCGGGCTAGGCATAAGGCAGGGGCACAAGTGCGGGCTAGGCATAAGGCAGGGGCACAAGTGCGGGCTAGGCATAAGGCAGGGGCACAAGTGCGGGCTAGGCATAAGGCAGGGGCACGAGTGCGGGCTAGGCATAAGGCAGGGGCACGAGTGCGGGCTAGGCATAAGGCAGGGGCATGAGTGCGGGCTAGGCATAAGGCAGGGGCACGAGTGCGGGCTAGGCATAAGGCAGGGGCACGAGTGCGGGCTAGGCATAAGGCAGGGGCACGAGTGCGGGCTAGGCATAAGGCAGGGGCACGAGTGCGGGCTAGGCATAAGGCAGGGGCAAGAGTGCGGGCTAGGCATAAGGCAGGGGCACGAGTGCGGGGTAGGCATAAGGCAGGGGCACGAGTGCGGGCTAGGCATAAGGCAGGGGCACGAGTGCGGGCTAGGCATAAGGCAGGGGCACGAGTGCGGGCTAGGCATAAGGCAGGGGCACGAGTGCGGGCTCGGCATAAGGCAGGGGCACGAGTGCTGGCTAGGCATAAGGCAGGGGCACGAGTGCTGGCTAGGCATAAGGCAGGGGCACGAGTGCTGGCTAGGCATAAGGCAGGGGCACGAGTGCTGGCTAGGCATAAGGCAGGGGCACAAGGGCGGGCTAGGCATAAGGCAGGGGCACAAGGGCGGGCTAGGCATAAGGCAGGGGCACAAGGGCGGGCTAGGCATAAGGCAGGGGCACAAGTGCGGGCTAGGCATAAGGCAGGGGCACAAGTGCGGGCTAGGCATAAGGCAGGGGCACAAGTGCGGTCTAGGCATAAGGCAGGGGCACAAGTGCGGTCTAGGCATAAGGCAGGGGCACAAGTGCAGGCTAGGCATAAGGCAGGGGCACAAGTGCGGGCTAGGCATAAGGCAGGGGCACGAGTGCGGGCTAGGCATAAGGCAGGGGCACGAGTGCGGGCTAGGCATAAGGCAGGGGCACGAGTGCGGGCTAGGCATAAGGCAGGGGCACGAGTGCGGGCTAGGCATAAAGCAGGGGCACGAGTGCGGGCTAGGCATAAGGCAGGGGCACGAGTGCGGGCTAGGCATAAGGCAGGGGCACGAGTGCTGGCTAGGCATAAGGCAGGGGCACGAGTGCTGGCTAGGCATAAGGCAGGGGCACGAGTGCTGGCTAGGCATAAGGCAGGGGCACGAGTGCTGGCTAGGCATAAGGCATGGGCACGAGTGCTGGCTAGGCATAAGGCAGGGGCACGAGTGCTGGCTAGGCATAAGGCAGGGGCACAAGGGCGGGCTAGGCATAAGGCAGGGGCACAAATGCGGGCTAGGCATAAGGCAGGGGCACAAATGCGGGCTAGGCATAAGGCAGGGGCACAAGTGCGGTCTAGGCATAAGGCAGGGGCACAAGTGCGGTCTAGGCATAAGGCAGGGGCACAAGTGCGGTCTAGGCATAAGGCAGGGGCACAAGTGCAGGCTAGGCATAAGGCAGGGGCACAAGTGCAGGCTAGGCATAAGGCAGGGGCACAAGTGCGGGCTAGGCATAAGGCAGGGGCACAAGTGCGGGCTAGACATAAGGCAGTGGCACAAGTGCGGGCTAGGCATAAGGCAGGGGCACAAGTGCGGGCTAGGCATAAGGCAGGGGCACGAGTGCTGGGTAGGCATAAGGCAGGGGCACAAGTGCTGGCTAGGCATAAGGCAGGGGCTCAAGTGCTGGCTAGGCATAAGGCAGGGGCACCTATGCAGGCTAGGCATAAGGCAGGGGCACCTATGCAGGCTAGGCTTAAGGCAGGGGCACAAGTGATGGCTACACATAAGGCATACGGCTAACTCTTTGCACTCTTTGCATAAAGGGATAGGCACCCTTACGGGTGAAGAGCTAGCTTTCACCCCTCTACTCTGTACTTTGTTGTACAGTGCGGAGCCACTCCATAACCCCCATGCTCCAAGCGACCAGGCACATCTTGTCTGTCCTCCGTAAATGGGTAATGCCTTCGTCCCCAATTACAGTCGTGCATGTGCATTCAGACGGGACAAGAGCGAAGAGCGTAAAGCCTGCCCTGTGTGCATAAACAACATGAAGCTAAAGACAAAAAAACAATAATGCAAGGGGCTCAAAAGTGCTGGCTAGGCATAAGGCAGGGGCACAAGTGCAGGCTAGGCATAAGGCAGGGGCACAAGTGCAGGCTAGGCATAGGCACAAGTGCTGGCTAGGCATAAGGCAGGGGCACAAGTGCTGGCTAGGCATAAGGCAAGGGCACAAGTGCTGGCTAGGCATAAGGCAGGGGCACAAGTGCGGGCTAGGCATAAGGCAGGGGCACAAGTGCGGGCTAGGCATAAGGCAGGGGCACAAGTGCGGGCTAGGCATAAGGCAGGGGCACAAGTGCGGGCTAGGCATAAGGCAGGGGCACAAGTGCTGGCTAGGCATAAGGCAGGGGCACAAGTGCGGGCTAGGCATAAGGCAGGGGCACAAGTGCGGGCTAGGCATAAGGCAGGGGCACAAGTGCTGGCTAGGCATAAGGCAGGGGCACAAGTGCTGGCTAGGCATAAGGCAGGGGCACAAGTGCTGGCTAGGCATAAGGCAGGGGCATAAGGCAGGGGCACAAGTGCTGGCTAGGCATAAGGCAGGGGCACAAGTGCTGGCTAGGCATAAGGCAGGGGCACAAGTGCTGGCTAGGCATAAGGCAGGGGCACAAGTGCGGGCTAGGCATAAGGCAGGGGCACAAGTGCTGGGTAGGCATAAGGCAGGGGCACAAGTGCGGGCTAGGCATAAGGCAGGGGCACAAGTGCGGGCTAGGCATAAAGCAGGGGCACAAGTGCTGGCTAGGCATAAGGCAGGGGCACAAGTGCGGGCTAGGCATAAGGCAGGGGCACAAGTGCGGGCTAGGCATAAGGCAGGGGCACAAGTGCGGGCTAGGCATAAGGCAGGGGCACAAGTGCGGGCTAGGCATAAGGCAGGGGCACAAGTGCGGGCTAGGCATAAGGCAGGGGCACAAGTGCGGGCTAGGCATAGGCACAAGTGCTGGCTAGGCATAAGGCAGGGGCACAAGTGCTGGCTAGGCATAAGGCAAGGGCACAAGTGCTTGCTAGGCATAAGGCAGGGGCACAAGTGCTGGCTAGGCATAAGGCAGGGGCACGAGTGCGGGCTAGGCATAAGGCAGGGGCACGAGTGCGGGCTAGGCATAAGGCAGGGGCACGAGTGCTGGATAGGCATAAGGCAGGGGCACAAGTGCTGGCTAGGCATAAGGCAGGGGCACAAGTGCTGGCTAGGCATAAGGCAGGGGCACAAGTGCTGGCTAGGCATAAGGCAGGGGCACAAGTGCGGGCTAGGCTTTAGGCAGGGGCACATGTGCAAACTAAGCATAAGGCAGAGGCACAAGTGCAAGCTAGGCATAAGGCAGGGGCACCTATGCAGGCTAGGCTTAAGGCAGGGGCACAAGTGATGGCTACACATAAGGCATATGGCTAACTCTTTGCACTCTTTGCATAAAGGGATAGGCACCCTTACGGGTGAAGAGCTAGCTTTCACCCCTCTACTCTGTACTTTGTTGTACAGTGCGGAGCCACTCCATAACCCCCATGCTCCAAGCGACCAGGCACATCTTGTCTGTCCTCCGTAAATGGGTAATGCCTTCGTCCCCAATTACAGTCGTGCATGTGCATTCAGACGGGACAAGAGCGAAGAGCGTAAAGCCTGCCCTGTGTGCATAAACAACATGAAGCTAAAGACAAAAAAACAATAATGCAAGGGGCTCAAAAGTGCTGGCTAGGCATAAGGCAGGGGCACAAGTGCAGGTTAGGCATAAGGCAGGGGCACAAGTGCAGGCTAGGCATAAGGCAGGGGCACAAGTGCTGGCTAGGCATAAGGCAGGGGCACAAGTGCTGGCTAGGCATAAGGCAGGGGCACAAGTGCTGGCTAGGCATAAGGCAGGGGCACAAGTGCTGGCTAGGCATAAGGCATGGGCACAAGTGCTGGCTAGGCATAAGGCAGGCGCACAAGTGCTGGCTAGGCATAAGGCAGGGGCACAAGTGCTGGCTAGGCATAAGGCAGGGGCACAAGTGCTGGCTAGGCATAAGGCAGGGGCACAAGTGCTGGCTAGGCATAAGGCAGGGGCACAAGTGCTGGCTAGGCATAAGGCAGGGGCACAAGTGCTGGCTAGGCATAAGGCAGGGGCACAAGTGCGGGCTAGGCATAAGGCAGGGGCACGAGTGCGGGCTAGGCATAAGGCAGGGGCACGAGTGCGGGCTCGGCATAAGGCAGGGGCACGAGTGCTGGCTAGGCATAAGGCAGGGGCACGAGTGCTGGCTAGGCATAAGGCAGGGGCACGAGTGCTGGCTAGGCATAAGGCAGGGGCACGAGTGCTGGCTAGGCATAAGGCAGGGGCACAAGGGCGGGCTAGGCATAAGGCAGGGGCACAAGGGCGGGCTAGGCATAAGGCAGGGGCACAAGGGCGGGCTAGGCATAAGGCAGGGGCACAAGTGCGGGCTAGGCATAAGGCAGGGGCACAAGTGCGGGCTAGGCATAAGGCAGGGGCACAAGTGCGGTCTAGGCATAAGGCAGGGGCACAAGTGCGGTCTAGGCATAAGGCAGGGGCACAAGTGCAGGCTAGGCATAAGGCAGGGGCACAAGTGCGGGCTAGGCATAAGGCAGGGGCACGAGTGCGGGCTAGGCATAAGGCAGGGGCACGAGTGCGGGCTAGGCATAAGGCAGGGGCACGAGTGCGGGCTAGGCATAAGGCAGGGGCACGAGTGCGGGCTAGGCATAAAGCAGGGGCACGAGTGCGGGCTAGGCATAAGGCAGGGGCACGAGTGCGGGCTAGGCATAAGGCAGGGGCACGAGTGCTGGCTAGGCATAAGGCAGGGGCACGAGTGCTGGCTAGGCATAAGGCAGGGGCACGAGTGCTGGCTAGGCATAAGGCAGGGGCACGAGTGCTGGCTAGGCATAAGGCATGGGCACGAGTGCTGGCTAGGCATAAGGCAGGGGCACGAGTGCTGGCTAGGCATAAGGCAGGGGCACAAGGGCGGGCTAGGCATAAGGCAGGGGCACAAATGCGGGCTAGGCATAAGGCAGGGGCACAAATGCGGGCTAGGCATAAGGCAGGGGCACAAGTGCGGTCTAGGCATAAGGCAGGGGCACAAGTGCGGTCTAGGCATAAGGCAGGGGCACAAGTGCGGTCTAGGCATAAGGCAGGGGCACAAGTGCAGGCTAGGCATAAGGCAGGGGCACAAGTGCAGGCTAGGCATAAGGCAGGGGCACAAGTGCGGGCTAGGCATAAGGCAGGGGCACAAGTGCGGGCTAGACATAAGGCAGTGGCACAAGTGCGGGCTAGGCATAAGGCAGGGGCACAAGTGCGGGCTAGGCATAAGGCAGGGGCACGAGTGCTGGGTAGGCATAAGGCAGGGGCACAAGTGCTGGCTAGGCATAAGGCAGGGGCTCAAGTGCTGGCTAGGCATAAGGCAGGGGCACCTATGCAGGCTAGGCATAAGGCAGGGGCACCTATGCAGGCTAGGCTTAAGGCAGGGGCACAAGTGATGGCTACACATAAGGCATACGGCTAACTCTTTGCACTCTTTGCATAAAGGGATAGGCACCCTTACGGGTGAAGAGCTAGCTTTCACCCCTCTACTCTGTACTTTGTTGTACAGTGCGGAGCCACTCCATAACCCCCATGCTCCAAGCGACCAGGCACATCTTGTCTGTCCTCCGTAAATGGGTAATGCCTTCGTCCCCAATTACAGTCGTGCATGTGCATTCAGACGGGACAAGAGCGAAGAGCGTAAAGCCTGCCCTGTGTGCATAAACAACATGAAGCTAAAGACAAAAAAACAATAATGCAAGGGGCTCAAAAGTGCTGGCTAGGCATAAGGCAGGGGCACAAGTGCAGGCTAGGCATAAGGCAGGGGCACAAGTGCAGGCTAGGCATAGGCACAAGTGCTGGCTAGGCATAAGGCAGGGGCACAAGTGCTGGCTAGGCATAAGGCAAGGGCACAAGTGCTGGCTAGGCATAAGGCAGGGGCACAAGTGCGGGCTAGGCATAAGGCAGGGGCACAAGTGCGGGCTAGGCATAAGGCAGGGGCACAAGTGCAGGCTAGGCATAAGGCAGGGGCACAAGTGCAGGCTAGGCATAGGCACAAGTGCTGGCTAGGCATAAGGCAGGGGCACAAGTGCTGGCTAGGCATAAGGCAGGGGCACAAGTGCGGGCTAGGCATAAGGCAGGGGCACAAGTGCGGGCTAGGCATAAGGCAGGGGCACAAGTGCAGGCTAGGCATAAGGCAGGGGCACAAGTGCTGGCTAGGCATAAGGCAGGGGCACAAGTGCTGGCTAGGCATAAGGCAGGGGCATAAGGCAGGGGCACAAGTGCTGGCTAGGCATAAGGCAGGGGCACAAGTGCTGGCTAGGCATAAGGCAGGGGCACAAGTGCTGGCTAGGCATAAGGCAGGGGCACAAGTGCGGGCTAGGCATAAGGCAGGGGCACAAGTGCTGGGTAGGCATAAGGCAGGGGCACAAGTGCGGGCTAGGCATAAGGCAGGGGCACAAGTGCGGGCTAGGCATAAAGCAGGGGCACAAGTGCTGGCTAGGCATAAGGCAGGGGCACAAGTGCGGGTTAGGCATAAGGCAGGGGCACAAGTGCGGGCTAGGCATAAGGCAGGGGCACAAGTGCGGGCTAGGCATAAGGCAGGGGCACAAGTGCGGGCTAGGCATAAGGCAGGGGCACAAGTGCGGGCTAGGCATAAGGCAGGGGCACAAGTGCGGGCTAGGCATAGGCACAAGTGCTGGCTAGGCATAAGGCAGGGGCACAAGTGCTGGCTAGGCATAAGGCAAGGGCACAAGTGCTTGCTAGGCATAAGGCAGGGGCACAAGTGCTGGCTAGGCATAAGGCAGGGGCACGAGTGCGGGCTAGGCATAAGGCAGGGGCACGAGTGCGGGCTAGGCATAAGGCAGGGGCACGAGTGCTGGATAGGCATAAGGCAGGGGCACAAGTGCTGGCTAGGCATAAGGCAGGGGCACAAGTGCTGGCTAGGCATAAGGCAGGGGCACAAGTGCTGGCTAGGCATAAGGCAGGGGCACAAGTGCGGGCTAGGCTTTAGGCAGGGGCACATGTGCAAACTAAGCATAAGGCAGAGGCACAAGTGCAAGCTAGGCATAAGGCAGGGGCACCTATGCAGGCTAGGCTTAAGGCAGGGGCACAAGTGATGGCTACACATAAGGCATATGGCTAACTCTTTGCACTCTTTGCATAAAGGGATAGGCACCCTTACGGGTGAAGAGCTAGCTTTCACCCCTCTACTCTGTACTTTGTTGTACAGTGCGGAGCCACTCCATAACCCCCATGCTCCAAGCGACCAGGCACATCTTGTCTGTCCTCCGTAAATGGGTAATGCCTTCGTCCCCAATTACAGTCGTGCATGTGCATTCAGACGGGACAAGAGCGAAGAGCGTAAAGCCTGCCCTGTGTGCATAAACAACATGAAGCTAAAGACAAAAAAACAATAATGCAAGGGGCTCAAAAGTGCTGGCTAGGCATAAGGCAGGGGCACAAGTGCAGGTTAGGCATAAGGCAGGGGCACAAGTGCAGGCTAGGCATAAGGCAGGGGCACAAGTGCTGGCTAGGCATAAGGCAGGGGCACAAGTGCTGGCTAGGCATAAGGCAGGGGCACAAGTGCTGGCTAGGCATAAGGCAGGGGCACAAGTGCTGGCTAGGCATAAGGCATGGGCACAAGTGCTGGCTAGGCATAAGGCAGGCGCACAAGTGCTGGCTAGGCATAAGGCAGGGGCACAAGTGCTGGCTAGGCATAAGGCAGGGGCACAAGTGCTGGCTAGGCATAAGGCAGGGGCACAAGTGCTGGCTAGGCATAAGGCAGGGGCACAAGTGCGGGCTAGGCATAAGGCAGGGGCACAAGTGCGGGCTAGGCATAAGGCAGGGGCACAAGTGCGGGCTAGGCATAAGGCAGGGGCACAAGTGCGGGCTAGGCATAAGGCAGGGGCACAAGTGCGGGCTAGGCATAAGGCAGGGGCACAAGTGCGGGCTAGGCATAAGGCAGGGGCACAAGTGCGGGCTAGGCATAAGGCAGGGGCACAAGTGAGGGCTAGGCATAAGGCAGGGGCACAAGTGAGGGCTAGGCATAAGGCAGGGGCACAAGTGCGGGCTAGGCATAAGGCAGGGGCACAAGTGCGGGCTAGGCATAAGGCAGGGGCACAAGTGCGGGCTAGGCATAAGGCAGGGGCACAAGTGCGGGCTAGGCATAAGGCAGGGGCACAAGTGCGGGCTAGGCATAAGGCAGGGGCACAAGTGCGGGCTAGGCATAAGGCAGGGGCACAAGTGCGGGCTAGGCATAAGGCAGGGGCACAAGTGCGGGCTAGGCATAAGGCAGGGGCACAAGTGCGGGCTAGGCATAAGGCAGGTGCACAAGTGCGGGCTAGGCATAAGGCAGGGGCACAAGTGCGGGCTAGGCATAAGGCAGGGGCACAAGTGCGGGCTAGGCATAAGGCAGGGGCACAAGTGCGGGCTAGGCATAAGGCAGGGGCACAAGTGCGGGCTAGGCATAAGGCAGGGGCACAAGTGCGGGCTAGGCATAAGGCAGGGGCACAAGTGCGGGCTAGGCATAAGGCAGGGGCACAAGTGCGGGCTAGGCATAAGGCAGGGACACAAGTGCGGGCTAGGCATAAGGCAGGGGCACAAGTGCGGGCTAGGCATAGGCACAAGTGCTGGCTAGGCATAAGGCAGGGGCACAAGTGCTGGCTAGGCATAAGGCAAGGGCACAAGTGCTTGCTAGGCATAAGGCAGGGGCACAAGTGCTGGCTAGGCATAAGGCAGGGGCACGAGTGCGGGCTAGGCATAAGGCAGGGGCACGAGTGCGGGCTAGGCATAAGGCAGGGGCACGAGTGCTGGATAGGCATAAGGCAGGGGCACAAGTGCTGGCTAGGCATAAGGCAGGGGCACAAGTGCTGGCTAGGCATAAGGCAGGGGCACAAGTGCTGGCTAGGCATAAGGCAGGGGCACAAGTGCGGGCTAGGCTTTAGGCAGGGGCACATGTGCAAACTAAGCATAAGGCAGAGGCACAAGTGCAAGCTAGGCATAAGGCAGGGGCACCTATGCAGGCTAGGCTTAAGGCAGGGGCACAAGTGATGGCTACACATAAGGCATACGGCTAACTCTTTGCACTCTTTGCATAAAGGGATAGGCACCCTTACGGGTGAAGAGCTAGCTTTCACCCCTCTACTCTGTACTTTGTTGTACAGTGCGGAGCCACTCCATAACCCCCATGCTCCAAGCGACCAGGCACATCTTGTCTGTCCTCCGTAAATGGGTAATGCCTTCGTCCCCAATTACAGTCGTGCATGTGCATTCAGACGGGACAAGAGCGAAGAGCGTAAAGCCTGCCCTGTGTGCATAAACAACATGAAGCTAAAGACAAAAAAACAATAATGCAAGGGGCTCAAAAGTGCTGGCTAGGCATAAGGCAGGGGCACAAGTGCAGGTTAGGCATAAGGCAGGGGCACAAGTGCAGGCTAGGCATAAGGCAGGGGCACAAGTGCAGGCTAGGCATAAGGCAGGGGCACAAGTGCTGGCTAGGCATAAGGCAGGGGCACAAGTGCTGGCTAGGCATAAGACAGGGGCACAAGTGCTGGCTAGGCATAAGGCAGGGGCACAAGTGCTGGCTAGGCATAAGGCAGGGGCACAAGTGCTGGCTAGGCATAAGGCAGGGGCACAAGTGCTGGCTAGGCATAAGGCAGAGGCACAAGTGCTGGCTAGGCATAAGGCAGGGGCACAAGTGCGGGCTAGGCATAAGGCAGGGGCACAAGTGCGGGCTAGGCATAAGGCAGGGGCACAAGTGCGGGCTAGGCATAAGGCAGGGGCACAAGTGCGGGCTAGGCATAAGGCAGGGGCACAAGTGCGGGCTAGGCATAAGGCAGGGGCACAAGTGCGGGCTAGGCATAAGGCAGGGGCACAAGTGCGGGCTAGGCATAAGGCAGGGGCACAAGTGCGGGCTAGGCATAAGGCAGGGGCACAAGTGCGGGCTAGGCATAAGGCAGGGGCACAAGTGCGGGCTAGGCATAAGGCAGGGGCACAAGTGCGGGCTAGGCATAAGGCAGGGGCACAAGTGCGGGCTAGGCATAAGGCAGGGGCACAAGTGCGGGCTAGGCATAAGGCAGGGGCACAAGTGCGGGCTAGGCATAAGGCAGGGGCACAAGTGCGGGCTAGGCATAAGGCAGGGGCACAAGTGCGGGCTAGGCATAAGGCAGGGGCACAAGTGCGGGCTAGGCATAAGGCAGGTGCACAAGTGCGGGCTAGGCATAAGGCAGGGGCACAAATGCGGGCTAGGCATAAGGCAGGGGCACAAGTGCGGGCTAGGCATAAGGCAGGGGCACAAGTGCGGGCTAGGCATAAGGCAGGGGCACAAGTGCGGGCTAGGCATGAGGCAGGGGCACAAGTGCTGGCTAGGCATAAGGGAGGGGCACAAGTGCTGGCTAGGCATAAGGCAGGGGCACAAGTGCTGGCTAGGCATAAGGCAGGGGCACAAGTGCTGGCAAGGCATAAGGCAGGGGCACAAGTGCGGGCTAGGCATAAGGCAGGGGCACAAGTGCGGGCTAGGCATAAGGCAGGGGCACAAGTGCTGGCTAGGCATAAGGCAGGGGCACAAGTGCTGGCTAGGCATAAGGCAGGGGCACAAGTGCTGGCTAGGCATAAGGCAGGGGCACAAGTGCGGGCTAGGCTTTAGGCAGGGGCACATGTGCAAACTAAGCATAAGGCAGAGGCACAAGTGCAAGCTAGGCATAAGGCAGGGGCACCTATGCAGGCTAGGCTTAAGGCAGGGGCACAAGTGATGGCTACACATACGGCATACGGCTAACTCTTTGCACTCTTTGCATAAAGGGATAGGCACCCTTACGGGTGAAGAGCTAGCTTTCACCCCTCTACTCTGTACTTTGTTGTACAGTGCGGAGCCACTCCATAACCCCCATGCTCCAAGCGACCAGGCACATCTTGTCTGTCCTCCGTAAATGGGTAATGCCTTCTTCCCCAATTACAGTCGTGCATGTGCATTCAGACGGGACAAGAGCGAAGAGCGTAAAGCCTGCCCTGTGTGCATAACCAACATGAAGCTAAAGACAAAAAAACAATAATGCAAGGGGCTCAAAAGTGCTGGCTAGGCATAAGGCAGGGTCAAAAGTGCTGGCTAGGCATAAGGCAGGGTCAAAAGTGCTGGCTAGGCATAAGGCAGGGGCACGAGTGCTGGCTAGGCATAAGGCAGGGGCACGAGTGCTGGCTAGGCATAAGGCAGGGGCACGAGTGCTGGCTAGGCATAAGGCAGGGGCACGAGTGCTGGCTAGGCATAAGGCAGGGGCACGAGTGCAGGCTAGGCATAAGGCAGGGGCACGAGTGCAGGCTAGGCATAAGGCAGGGGCACGAGTGCAGGCTAGGCATAAGGCAGGGGCACGAGTGCAGGCTAGGCATAAGGCAGGGGCACGAGTGCAGGCTAGGCATAAAGCAGGGGCACGAGTGCTGGCTTGGCATAAGGCAGGGGCACGAGTGCTGGCTAGGCATAAGGCAGGGGCACGAGTGCTGGCTAGGCATCAGGCAGGGGCACGAGTGCTGGCTAGGCATCAGGCAGGGGCACAAGTGCTGGCTAGGCATCAGGCAGGAGCACAAGTGCTGGCTAGGCACCAGGCAGGGGCAAAAGTGCTGGCTAGGCACCAGGCAGGGGCACAAGTGCTGGCTAGGCATCAGGCAGGGGCACAAGTGCTGGCTAGGCATCAGGCAGGGGCACAAATGCAGGATAGGTATAAGGCATGGGCACAAGTGCAGGCTAGGCATAAGGCAGGGGCACAAGTGCTGGCTAGGCATAAGGCAGGGGCACAAGTGCTGGCTAGGCATAAGGCAGGGGCACAAGTGCAGGCTAGGCATAAGGCATGGGCACAAGTGCGGGCTAGGCATAAGGCAGGGGCACGAGTGCAGGCTAGGCATAAGGCAGGGGCACGAGTGCAGGCTAGGCATAAGGCAGGGGCACGAGTGCAGGCTAGGCATAAGGCAGGGGCACGAGTGCAGGCTAGGCATAAGGCAGGGGCACGAGTGCAGGCTAGGCATAAGGCAGGGGCACGAGTGCAGGCTAGGCATAAGGCAGGGGCACGAGTGCAGGCTAGGCATAAGGCAGGGGCACGAGTGCAGGCTAGGCATAAGGCAGGGGCACGAGTGCAGGCTAGGCATAAGGCAGGGGCACGAGTGCAGGCTAGGCATAAGGCAGGGGCACGAGTGCAGGCTAGGCATAAGGCAGGGGCACGAGTGCAGGCTAGGCATAAGGCAGGGGCACGAGTGCAGGCTAGGCATAAGGCAGGGGCACGAGTGCAGGCTAGGCATAAGGCAGGGGCACGAGTGCTGGCTAGGCATAAGGCAGGGGCACGAGTGCTGGCTAGGCATAAGGCAGGGGCACGAGTGCTGGCTAGGCATAAGGCAGGGGCACGAGTGCTGGCTAGGCATAAGGCAGGGGCACGAGTGCTGGCTAGGCATAAGGCAGGGGCACGAGTGCTGGCTAGGCATAAGGCAGGGGCACGAGTGCTGGCTAGGCATAAGGCAGGGGCACGAGTGCTGGCTAGGCATAAGGCAGGGGCACGAGTGCTGGCTAGGCATAAGGCAGGGGCACGAGTGCTGGCTAGGCATAAGGCAGGGGCACGAGTGCTGGCTAGGCATAAGGCAGGGGCACGAGTGCTGGCTAGGCATAAGGCAGGGGCACGAGTGCTGGCTAGGCATAAGGCAGGGGCACGAGTGCTGGCTAGGCATAAGGCAGGGGCACGAGTGCTGGCTAGGCATAAGGCAGGGGCACGAGTGCAGGCTAGGCATAAGGCAGGGGCACGAGTGCTGGCTAGGCATAAGGCAGGGGCACGAGTGCTGGCTAGGCATAAGGCAGGGGCACGAGTGCTGGCTAGGCATAAGGCAGGGGCACGAGTGCAGGCTAGGCATAAGGCAGGGGCACGAGTGCAGGCTAGGCATAAGGCAGGGGCACGAGTGCAGGCTAGGCATAAGGCAGGGGCACGAGTGCAGGCTAGGCATAAGGCAGGGGCACGAGTGCAGGCTAGGCATAAGGCAGGGGCACGAGTGCAGGCTAGGCATAAGGCAGGGGCACGAGTGCAGGCTAGGCATAAGGCAGGGGCACGAGTGCAGGCTAGGCATAAGGCAGGGGCACGAGTGCAGGCTAGGCATAAGGCAGGGGCACGAGTGCAGGCTAGGCATAAGGCAGGGGCACGAGTGCAGGCTAGGCATAAGGCAGGGGCACGAGTGCAGGCTAGGCATAAGGCAGGGGCACGAGTGCAGGCTAGGCATAAGGCAGGGGCACGAGTGCAGGCTAGGCATAAGGCAGGGGCACGAGTGCAGGCTAGGCATAAGGCAGGGGCACGAGTGCAGGCTAGGCATAAGGCAGGGGCACGAGTGCAGGCTAGGCATAAGGCAGGGGCACGAGTGCAGGCTAGGCATAAGGCAGGGGCACGAGTGCAGGCTAGGCATAAGGCAGGGGCACGAGTGCAGGCTAGGCATAAGGCAGTGGCACGAGTGCAGGCTAGGCATAAGGCAGGGGCACGAGTGCAGGCTAGGCATAAGGCAGGGGCACGAGTGCAGGCTAGGCATAAGGCAGGGGCACGAGTGCTGGCTAGGCATAAGGCAGGGGCACGAGTGCTGGCTAGGCATAAGGCAGGGGCACGAGTGCTGGCTAGGCATAAGGCAGGGGCACGAGTGCTGGCTAGGCATAAGGCAGGGGCACGAGTGCTGGCTAGGCATAAGGCAGGGGCACGAGTGCTGGCTAGGCATAAGGCAGGGGCACGAGTGCTGGCTAGGCATAAGGCAGGGGCACGAGTGCTGGCTAGGCATAAGGCAGGGGCACGAGTGCTGGCTAGGCATAAGGCAGGGGCACGAGTGCAGGCTAGGCATAAGGCAGGGGCACGAGTGCAGGCTAGGCATAAGGCAGGGGCACGAGTGCAGGCTAGGCATAAGGCAGGGGCACGAGTGCAGGCTAGGCATAAGGCAGGGGCACGAGTGCAGGCTAGGCATAAGGCAGGGGCACGAGTGCAGGCTAGGCATAAGGCAGGGGCACGAGTGCAGGCTAGGCATAAGGCAGGGGCACGAGTGCTGGCTAGGCATAAGGCAGGGGCACGAGTGCTGGCTAGGCATAAGGCAGGGGCACGAGTGCTGGCTAGGCATAAGGCAGGGGCACGAGTGCTGGCTAGGCATAAGGCAGGGGCACGAGTGCTGGCTAGGCATAAGGCAGGGGCACGAGTGCTGGCTAGGCATAAGGCAGGGGCACGAGTGCTGGCTAGGCATAAGGCAGGGGCACGAGTGCTGGCTAGGCATAAGGCAGGGGCACGAGTGCTGGCTAGGCATAAGGCAGGGGCACGAGTGCTGGCTAGGCATAAGGCAGGGGCACGAGTGCTGGCTAGGCATAAGGCAGGGGCACGAGTGCTGGCTAGGCATAAGGCAGGGGCACGAGTGCTGGCTAGGCATAAGGCAGGGGCACGAGTGCTGGCTAGGCATAAGGCAGGGGCACGAGTGCAGGCTAGGCATAAGGCAGGGGCACGAGTGCAGGCTAGGCATAAGGCAGGGGCACGAGTGCAGGCTAGGCATAAGGCAGGGGCACGAGTGCAGGCTAGGCATAAGGCAGGGGCACGAGTGCAGGCTAGGCATAAGGCAGGGGCACGAGTGCAGGCTAGGCATAAGGCAGGGGCACGAGTGCAGGCTAGGCATAAGGCAGGGGCACGAGTGCAGGCTAGGCATAAGGCAGGGGCACGAGTGCAGGCTAGGCATAAGGCAGGGGCACGAGTGCAGGCTAGGCATAAGGCAGGGGCACGAGTGCAGGCTAGGCATAAGGCAGGGGCACGAGTGCAGGCTAGGCATAAGGCAGGGGCACGAGTGCAGGCTAGGCATAAGGCAGGGGCACGAGTGCAGGCTAGGCATAAGGCAGGGGCACGAGTGCAGGCTAGGCATAAGGCAGGGGCACGAGTGCAGGCTAGGCATAAGGCAGGGGCACGAGTGCAGGCTAGGCATAAGGCAGGGGCACGAGTGCAGGCTAGGCATAAGGCAGGGGCACGAGTGCAGGCTAGGCATAAGGCAGGGGCACGAGTGCAGGCTAGGCATAAGGCAGGGGCACGAGTGCAGGCTAGGCATAAGGCAGGGGCACGAGTGCAGGCTAGGCATAAGGCAGGGGCACGAGTGCAGGCTAGGCATAAGGCAGGGGCACGAGTGCAGGCTAGGCATAAGGCAGGGGCACGAGTGCAGGCTAGGCATAAGGCAGGGGCACGAGTGCAGGCTAGGCATAAGGCAGGGGCACGAGTGCAGGCTAGGCATAAGGCAGGGGCACGAGTGCAGGCTAGGCATAAGGCAGGGGCACGAGTGCAGGCTAGGCATAAGGCAGGGGCACGAGTGCAGGCTAGGCATAAGGCAGGGGCACGAGTGCAGGCTAGGCATAAGGCAGGGGCACGAGTGCAGGCTAGGCATAAGGCAGGGGCACGAGTGCAGGCTAGGCATAAGGCAGGGGCACGAGTGCAGGCTAGGCATAAGGCAGGGGCACGAGTGCAGGCTAGGCATAAGGCAGGGGCACGAGTGCAGGCTAGGCATAAGGCAGGGGCACGAGTGCAGGCTAGGCATAAGGCAGGGGCACGAGTGCTGGCTAGGCATAAGGCAGGGGCACGAGTGCTGGCTAGGCATAAGGCAGGGGCACGAGTGCTGGTTAGGCATAAGGCAGGGGCACGAGTGCTGGTTAGGCATAAGGCAGGGGCACGAGTGCAGGCTAGGCATAAGGCAGGGGCACGAGTGCAGGCTAGGCATAAGGCAGGGGCACGAGTGCAGGCTAGGCATAAGGCAGGGGCACGAGTGCAGGCTAGGCATAAGGCAGGGGCACGAGTGCAGGCTAGGCATAAGGCAGGGGCACGAGTGCAGGCTAGGCATAAGGCAGGGGCACGAGTGCAGGCTAGGCATAAGGCAGGGGCACGAGTGCAGGCTAGGCATAAGGCAGGGGCACGAGTGCAGGCTAGGCATAAGGCAGGGGCACGAGTGCAGGCTAGGCATAAGGCAGGGGCACGAGTGCAGGCTAGGCATAAGGCAGGGGCACGAGTGCAGGCTAGGCATAAGGCAGGGGCACGAGTGCAGGCTAGGCATAAGGCAGGGGCACGAGTGCAGGCTAGGCATAAAGCAGGGGCACGAGTGCAGGCTAGGCATAAAGCAGGGGCACGAGTGCAGGCTAGGCATAAGGCAGGGGCACGAGTGCAGGCTAGGCATAAGGCAGGGGCACGAGTGCTGGCTAGGCATAAGGCAGGGGCACAAGTGCTGGCTAGGCATAAGGCAGGGGCACAAGTGATGGCTACACATAAGGCATACGGCTAACTCTTTGTACTCTTTGCATAAAGGGATAGGCACCCTTAGGGGTGAAGAGCTAGCTTTCACCCCTCTACTCTGTACTTTGTTGTACAGTGCGGAGCCACTCCATAACCCCCATGCTCCAAGCGACCAGGCACATCTTGTCTGTCCTCCGTAAATGGGTAATGCCTTCGTCCCCAATTACAGTCGTGCATGTGCATTCAGACGGGACAAGAGCGAAGAGCGTAAAGCCTGCCCTGTGTGCATAAACAACATGAAGCTAAAGACAAAAAAACAATAATGCAAGGGGCTCAAAAGTGCTGGCTAGGCATAAGGCAGGGGCACAAGTGCAGGCTAGGCATAAGGCAGGGGCACAAGTGCAGGCTAGGCATAAGGCAGGGGCACAAGTGCTGGCTAGGCATAAGACAGGGGCACAAGTGCTGGCTAGGCATAAGGCAGGGGCACAAGTGCTGGCTAGGCATAAGGCAGGGGCACAAGTGCTGGCTAGGCATAAGGCAGGGGCACAAGTGCTGGCTAGGCATAAGGCAGGGGCACAAGTGCTGGCTAGGCATAAGGCAGGGGCACAAGTGCTGGCTAGGCATAAGGCAGGGGCACAAGTGCGGGCTAGGCATAAGGCAGGGGCACAAGTGTGGGCTAGGCATAAGGCAGGGGCACAAGTGCGGGCTAGGCATAAGGCAGGGGCACAAGTGCGGGCTAGGCACAAGTGCGGGCTAGGCATAAGGCAGGGGCACAAGTGCGGGCTAGGCATAAGGCAGGGGCACAAGTGCGGGCTAGGCATAAGGCAGGGGCACAAGTGCGGGCTAGGCATAAGGCAGGGGCACGAGTGCGGGCTAGGCATAAGGCAGGGGCACGAGTGCGGGCTAGGCATAAGGCAGGGGCACGAGTGCGGGCTAGGCATAAGGCAGGGGCACGAGTGCGGGCTAGGCATAAGGCAGGGGCACGAGTGCGGGCTAGGCATAAGGCAGGGGCACGAGTGCTGGCTAGGCATAAGGCAGGGGCACGAGTGCTGGCTAGGCATAAGGCAGGGGCACGAGTGCTGGCTAGGCATAAGGCAGGGGCACGAGTGCTGGCTAGGCATAAGGCAGGGGCACGAGTGCTGGCTAGGCATAAGGCAGGGGCACAAGGGCGGGCTAGGCATAAGGCAGGGGCACAAATGCGGGCTAGGCATAAGGCAGGGGCACAAATGCGGGCTAGGCATAAGGCAGGGGCACAAGTGCGGTCTAGGCATAAGGCAGGGGCACAAGTGCGGTCTAGGCATAAGGCAGGGGCACAAGTGCAGGCTAGGCATAAGGCAGGGGCACAAGTGCAGGCTAGGCATAAGGCAGGGGCACAAGTGCGGGCTAGGCATAAGGCAGGGGCACAAGTGCGGGCTAGACATAAGGCAGGGGCACAAGTGCGGGCTAGGCATAAGGCAGGGGCACAAGTGCGGGCTAGGCATAAGGCAGGGGCACGAGTGCTGGGTAGGCATAAGGCAGGGGCACAAGTGCTGGCTAGGCATAAGGCAGGGGCTCAAGTGCTGGCTAGGCATAAGGCAGGGGCTCAAGTGCTGGCTAGGCATAAGGCAGGGGCACCTATGCAGGCTAGGCATAAGGCAGGGGCACCTATGCAGGCTAGGCTTAAGGCAGGGGCACAAGTGATGGCTACACATAAGGCATACGGCTAACTCTTTGCACTCTTTGCATAAAGGGATAGGCATCCTTAGGGGTGAAGAGCTAGCTTTCACCCCTCTACTCTGTACTTTGTTGTACAGTGCGGAGCCACTCCATAACCCCCATGCTCCAAGCGACCAGGCACATCTTGTCTGTCCTCCGTAAATGGGTAATGCCTTCGTCCCCAATTACAGTCGTGCATGTGCATTCAGACGGGACAAGAGCGAAGAGCGTAAAGCCTGCCCTGTGTGCATAAACAACATGAAGCTAAAGACAAAAAAACAATAATGCAAGGGGCTCAAAAGTGCTGGCTAGGCATAAGGCAGGGGCACAAGTGCAGGCTAGGCATAAGGCAGGGGCACAAGTGCAGGCTAGGCATAGGCACAAGTGCTGGCTAGGCATAAGGCAGGGGCACAAGTGCTGGCTAGGCATAAGGCAAGGGCACAAGTGCTGGCTAGGCATAAGGCAGGGGCACAAGTGCTGGCTAGGCATAAGGCAGGGGCACAAATGCTGGCTAGGCATAAGGCAGGGGCACAAGTGCGGGCTAGGCATAAGGCAGGGGCACAAGTGCGGGCTAGGCATAAGGCAGGGGCACAAGTGCGGGCTAGGCATAAGGCAGGGGCACAAGTGCCGGCTAGGCATAAGGCAGGGGCACAAGTGCTGGCTAGGCATAAGGCAGGGGCACAAGTGCTGGCTAGGCATAAGGCAGGGGCATAAGGCAGGGGCACAAGTGCTGGCTAGGCATAAGGCAGGGGCACAAGTGCTGGCTAGGCATAAGGCAGGGGCACAAGTGCTGGCTAGGCATAAGGCAGGGGCACAAGTGCGGGCTAGGCATAAGGCAGGGGCACAAGTGCTGGGTAGGCATAAGGCAGGGGCACAAGTGCGGGCTAGGCATAAGGCAGGGGCACAAGTGCGGGCTAGGCATAAAGCAGGGGCACAAGTGCTGGCTAGGCATAAGGCAGGGGCACAAGTGCGGGCTAGGCATAAGGCAGGGGCACAAGTGCGGGCTAGGCATAAGGCAGGGGCACAAGTGCGGGCTAGGCATAAGGCAGGGGCACAAGTGCGGGCTAGGCATAAGGCAGGGGCACAAGTGCGGGCTAGGCATAAGGCAGGGGCACAAGTGCGGGCTAGGCATAGGCACAAGTGCTGGCTAGGCATAAGGCAGGGGCACAAGTGCTGGCTAGGCATAAGGCAAGGGCACAAGTGCTTGCTAGGCATAAGGCAGGGGCACAAGTGCTGGCTAGGCATAAGGCAGGGGCACGAGTGCGGGCTAGGCATAAGGCAGGGGCACGAGTGCGGGCTAGGCATAAGGCAGGGGCACGAGTGCTGGATAGGCATAAGGCAGGGGCACAAGTGCTGGCTAGGCATAAGGCAGGGGCACAAGTGCTGGCTAGGCATAAGTCAGGGGCACAAGTGCTGGCTAGGCATAAGGCAGGGGCACAAGTGCGGGCTAGGCTTTAGGCAGGGGCACATGTGCAAACTAAGCATAAGGCAGAGGCACAAGTGCAAGCTAGGCATAAGGCAGGGGCACCTATGCAGGCTAGGCTTAAGGCAGGGGCACAAGTGATGGCTACACATAAGGCATATGGCTAACTCTTTGCACTCTTTGCATAAAGGGATAGGCACCCTTACGGGTGAAGAGCTAGCTTTCACCCCTCTACTCTGTACTTTGTTGTACAGTGCGGAGCCACTCCATAACCCCCATGCTCCAAGCGACCAGGCACATCTTGTCTGTCCTCCGTAAATGGGTATTGCCTTCGTCCCCAATTACAGTCGTGCATGTGCATTCAGACGGGACAAGAGCGAAGAGCGTAAAGCCTGCCCTGTGTGCATAAACAACATGAAGCTAAAGACAAAAAAACAATAATGCAAGGGGCTCAAAAGTGCTGGCTAGGCATAAGGCAGGGGCACAAGTGCAGGTTAGGCATAAGGCAGGGGCACAAGTGCAGGCTAGGCATAAGGCAGGGGCACAAGTGCTGGCTAGGCATAAGGCAGGGGCACAAGTGCTGGCTAGGCATAAGGCAGGGGCACAAGTGCTGGCTAGGCATAAGGCAGGGGCACAAGTGCTGGCTAGGCATAAGGCATGGGCACAAGTGCTGGCTAGGCATAAGGCAGGCGCACAAGTGCTG
Source organism: Ranitomeya imitator (assembly GCF_032444005.1). Classification (NCBI taxonomy): domain Eukaryota; kingdom Metazoa; phylum Chordata; class Amphibia; order Anura; family Dendrobatidae; genus Ranitomeya; species Ranitomeya imitator. The sequence continues at coordinate 333,699,738 of NC_091284.1, read as the reverse complement.
GCTAGGCATAAGGCAGGGGCACAAGTGCTGGCTAGGCATAAGGCAGGGGCACAAGTGCTGGCTAGGCATAAGGCAGGGGCACAAGTGCTGGCTAGGCATAAGGCAGGGGCACAAGTGCGGGCTAGGCATAAGGCAGGGGCACAAGTGCGGGCTAGGCATAAGGCAGGGGCACAAGTGCGGGCTAGGCATAAGGCAGGGGCACAAGTGCGGGCTAGGCATAAGGCAGGGGCACAAGTGCGGGCTAGGCATAAGGCAGGGGCACAAGTGCGGGCTAGGCATAAGGCAGGGGCACAAGTGAGGGCTAGGCATAAGGCAGGGGCACAAGTGAGGGCTAGGCATAAGGCAGGGGCACAAGTGCGGGCTAGGCATAAGGCAGGGGCACAAGTGCGGGCTAGGCATAAGGCAGGGGCACAAGTGCGGGCTAGGCATAAGGCAGGGGCACAAGTGCGGGCTAGGCATAAGGCAGGGGCACAAGTGCGGGCTAGGCATAAGGCAGGGGCACAAGTGCGGGCTAGGCATAAGGCAGGGGCACAAGTGCGGGCTAGGCATAAGGCAGGGGCACAAGTGCGGGCTAGGCATAAGGCAGGGGCACAAGTGCGGGCTAGGCATAAGGCAGGTGCACAAGTGCGGGCTAGGCATAAGGCAGGGGCACAAGTGCGGGCTAGGCATAAGGCAGGGGCACAAGTGCGGGCTAGGCATAAGGCAGGGGCACAAGTGCGGGCTAGGCATAAGGCAGGGGCACAAGTGCGGGCTAGGCATAAGGCAGGGGCACAAGTGCGGGCTAGGCATAAGGCAGGGGCACAAGTGCGGGCTAGGCATAAGGCAGGGGCACAAGTGCGGGCTAGGCATAAGGCAGGGGCACAAGTGCGGGCTAGGCATAAGGCAGGGACACAAGTGCGGGCTAGGCATAAGGCAGGGGCACAAGTGCGGGCTAGGCATAGGCACAAGTGCTGGCTAGGCATAAGGCAGGGGCACAAGTGCTGGCTAGGCATAAGGCAAGGGCACAAGTGCTTGCTAGGCATAAGGCAGGGGCACAAGTGCTGGCTAGGCATAAGGCAGGGGCACGAGTGCGGGCTAGGCATAAGGCAGGGGCACGAGTGCGGGCTAGGCATAAGGCAGGGGCACGAGTGCTGGATAGGCATAAGGCAGGGGCACAAGTGCTGGCTAGGCATAAGGCAGGGGCACAAGTGCTGGCTAGGCATAAGGCAGGGGCACAAGTGCTGGCTAGGCATAAGGCAGGGGCACAAGTGCGGGCTAGGCTTTAGGCAGGGGCACATGTGCAAACTAAGCATAAGGCAGAGGCACAAGTGCAAGCTAGGCATAAGGCAGGGGCACCTATGCAGGCTAGGCTTAAGGCAGGGGCACAAGTGATGGCTACACATAAGGCATACGGCTAACTCTTTGCACTCTTTGCATAAAGGGATAGGCACCCTTACGGGTGAAGAGCTAGCTTTCACCCCTCTACTCTGTACTTTGTTGTACAGTGCGGAGCCACTCCATAACCCCCATGCTCCAAGCGACCAGGCACATCTTGTCTGTCCTCCGTAAATGGGTAATGCCTTCGTCCCCAATTACAGTCGTGCATGTGCATTCAGACGGGACAAGAGCGAAGAGCGTAAAGCCTGCCCTGTGTGCATAAACAACATGAAGCTAAAGACAAAAAAACAATAATGCAAGGGGCTCAAAAGTGCTGGCTAGGCATAAGGCAGGGGCACAAGTGCAGGTTAGGCATAAGGCAGGGGCACAAGTGCAGGCTAGGCATAAGGCAGGGGCACAAGTGCAGGCTAGGCATAAGGCAGGGGCACAAGTGCTGGCTAGGCATAAGGCAGGGGCACAAGTGCTGGCTAGGCATAAGGCAGGGGCACAAGTGCTGGCTAGGCATAAGGCAGGGGCACAAGTGCTGGCTAGGCATAAGGCAGGGGCACAAGTGCTGGCTAGGCATAAGGCAGGGGCACAAGTGCTGGCTAGGCATAAGGCAGAGGCACAAGTGCTGGCTAGGCATAAGGCAGGGGCACAAGTGCGGGCTAGGCATAAGGCAGGGGCACAAGTGCGGGCTAGGCATAAGGCAGGGGCACAAGTGCGGGCTAGGCATAAGGCAGGGGCACAAGTGCGGGCTAGGCATAAGGCAGGGGCACAAGTGCGGGCTAGGCATAAGGCAGGGGCACAAGTGCGGGCTAGGCATAAGGCAGGGGCACAAGTGCGGGCTAGGCATAAGGCAGGGGCACAAGTGCGGGCTAGGCATAAGGCAGGGGCACAAGTGCGGGCTAGGCATAAGGCAGGGGCACAAGTGCGGGCTAGGCATAAGGCAGGGGCACAAGTGCGGGCTAGGCATAAGGCAGGGGCACAAGTGCGGGCTAGGCATAAGGCAGGGGCACAAGTGCGGGCTAGGCATAAGGCAGGGGCACAAGTGCGGGCTAGGCATAAGGCAGGGGCACAAGTGCGGGCTAGGCATAAGGCAGGGGCACAAGTGCGGGCTAGGCATTAGGCAGGGGCACAAGTGCGGGCTAGGCATAAGGCAGGGGCACAAGTGCGGGCTAGGCATAAGGCAGGGGCACAAGTGCGGGCTAGGCATAAGGCAGGTGCACAAGTGCGGGCTAGGCATAAGGCAGGGGCACAAGTGCGGGCTAGGCATAAGGCAGGGGCACAAGTGCGGGCTAGGCATAAGGCAGGGGCACAAGTGCGGGCTAGGCATAAGGCAGGGGCACAAGTGCGGGCTAGGCATAAGGCAGGGGCACAAGTGCTGGCTAGGCATAAGGGAGGGGCACAAGTGCTGGCTAGGCATAAGGCAGGGGCACAAGTGCTGGCTAGGCATAAGGCAGGGGCACAAGTGCTGGCAAGGCATAAGGCAGGGGCACAAGTGCTGGCAAGGCATAAGGCAGGGGCACAAGTGCGGGCTAGGCATAAGGCAGGGGCACAAGTGCGGGCTAGGCATAAGGCAGGGGCACAAGTGCTGGCTAGGCATAAGGCAGGGGCACAAGTGCGGGCTAGGCTTTAGGCAGGGGCACATGTGCAAACTAAGCATAAGGCAGAGGCACAAGTGCAAGCTAGGCATAAGGCAGGGGCACCTATGCAGGCTAGGCTTAAGGCAGGGGCACAAGTGATGGCTACACATAAGGCATACGGCTAACTCTTTGCACTCTTTGCATAAAGGGATAGGCACCCTTACGGGTGAAGAGCTAGCTTTCACCCCTCTACTCTGTACTTTGTTGTACAGTGCGGAGCCACTCCATAACCCCCATGCTCCAAGCGACCAGGCACATCTTGTCTGTCCTCCGTAAATGGGTAATGCCTTCTTCCCCAATTACAGTCGTGCATGTGCATTCAGACGGGACAAGAGCGAAGAGCGTAAAGCCTGCCCTGTGTGCATAACCAACATGAAGCTAAAGACAAAAAAACAATAATGCAAGGGGCTCAAAAGTGCTGGCTAGGCATAAGGCAGGGTCAAAAGTGCTGGCTAGGCATAAGGCAGGGTCAAAAGTGCTGGCTAGGCATAAGGCAGGGGCACGAGTGCTGGCTAGGCATAAGGCAGGGGCACGAGTGCTGGCTAGGCATAAGGCAGGGGCACGAGTGCTGGCTAGGCATAAGGCAGGGGCACGAGTGCAGGCTAGGCATAAGGCAGGGGCACGAGTGCAGGCTAGGCATAAGGCAGGGGCACGAGTGCAGGCTAGGCATAAGGCAGGGGCACGAGTGCAGGCTAGGCATAAGGCAGGGGCACGAGTGCAGGCTAGGCATAAGGCAGGGGCACGAGTGCAGGCTAGGCATAAAGCAGGGGCACGAGTGCTGGCTTGGCATAAGGCAGGGGCACGAGTGCTGGCTAGGCATCAGGCAGGGGCACGAGTGCTGGCTAGGCATCAGGCAGGGGCACAAGTGCTGGCTAGGCATCAGGCAGGGGCACAAGTGCTGGCTAGGCATCAGGCAGGAGCACAAGTGCTGGCTAGGCACCAGGCAGGGGCAAAAGTGCTGGCTAGGCACCAGGCAGGGGCACAAGTGCTGGCTAGGCATAAGGCAGGGGCACAAGTGCAGGATAGGTATAAGGCATGGGCACAAGTGCAGGCTAGGCATAAGGCAGGGGCACAAGTGCTGGCTAGGCATAAGGCAGGGGCACAAGTGCTGGCTAGGCATAAGGCAGGGGCACAAGTGCAGGCTAGGCATAAGGCATGGGCACAAGTGCGGGCTAGGCATAAGGCAGGGGCACAAGTGCGGGCTAGGCATAAGGCAGGGGCACAAGTGCGGGCTAGGCATAAGGCAGGGGCACAAGTGCGGGCTAGGCATAAGGCAGGGGCACAAATGCTGGCTAGGCATAAGGCAGGGGCACAAGTGCTGGCTAGGCATAAGGCAGGGGCACAAGTGCTGGCTAGGCATAAGGCAGGGGCACAAGTGCAGGCTAGGCATAAGGCAGGGGCACGAGGGCTGGCTAGGCATAAGGCAGGGGCACAAGTGCGGGCTAGGCATAAGGCAGGGGCACAAGTGCGGGCTAGGCATAAGGCAGGGGCACAAGTGCGGGCTAGGCATAAGGCAGGGGCACAAGTGCTGGCTAGGCATAAGGCAGGGGCACAAGTGCTGGCTAGGCATAAGGCAGGGGCACAAGTGCAAGCTAGGCATAAGGCAGGGGCACATGTGCAAACTAAGCATAAGGCAGAGGCACAAGTGCAAGCTAGGCATAAGGCAGGGGCACCTATGCAGGCTAGGCTTAAGGCAGGGGCACAAGTGATGGCTACACATAATGCATACGGCTAACTCTTTGCACTCTTTGCATAAAGGGATAGGCACCCTTACGGGTGAAGAGCTAGCTTTCACCCCTCTACTCTGTACTTTGTTGTACAGTGCGGAGCCACTCCATAACCCCCATGCTCCAAGAGACCAGGCACATCTTGTCTGTCCTCCGTAAATGGGTAATGCCTTCGTCCCCAATTACAGTCGTGCATGTGCATTCAGATGGGACAAGAGCGAAGAGCGTAAAGCCTGCCCTGTGTGCATAACCAACATGAAGCTAAAGACAAAAAAACAATAATGCAAGGGGCTCAAAAGTGCTGGCTAGGCATAAAGCAGGGGCACGAGTGCTGGCTAGGCATAAGGCAGGGGCACGAGTGCTGGCTAGGCATAAGGCAGGGGCACGAGTGCTGGCTAGGCATAAGGCAGGGGCACGAGTGCTGGCTAGGCATAAGGCAGGGGCACGAGTGCTGGCTAAGCATAAGGCAGGGGCACGAGTGCTGGCTAGGCATAAGGCAGGGGCACGAGTGCTGGCTAGGCATAAGGCAGGGGCACGAGTGCTGGCTAGGCATAAGTCAGGGGCACGAGTGCTGGCTAGGCATAAGTCAGGGGCACGAGTGCTGGCTAGGCATAAGGCAGGGGCACGAGTGCTGGCTAGGGATAAGGCAGGGGCACGAGTGCTGGCTAGGGACAAGGCAGGGGCACGAGTGCTGGCTAGGCATAAGGCAGGGGCACGAGTGCTGGCTAGGCATAAGGCAGGGGCACGAGTGCTGGCTAGGCATAAGGCAGGGGCACGAGTGCTGGCTAGGCATAAGGCAGGGGCACGAGTGCTGGCTAGGCATAAGGCAGGGGCACGAGTGCTGGCTAGGCATAAGGCAGGGGCACGAGTGCTGGCTAGGCATAAGGCAGGGGCACGAGTGCTGGCTAGGCATAAGGCAGGGGCACGAGTGCTGGCTAGGCATAAGGCAGGGGCACGAGTGCTGGCTAGGCATAAGGCAGGGGCACGAGTGCTGGCTAGGCATAAGGCAGGGGCACGAGTGCTGGCTAGGCATATGGCAGGGGCACGAGTGCTGGCTAGGCATATGGCAGGGGCACGAGTGCTGGCTAGGCATAAGGCAGGGGCACGAGGGCTGGCTAGGCATAAGGCAGGGGCACGAGGGCTGGCTAGGCATAAGGCAGGGGCACGAGGGCTGGCTAGGCATAAGGCAGGGGCACGAGTGCTGGCTAGGCATAAGGCAGGGGCACGAGTGCTGGCTAGGCATAAGGCAGGGGCACGAGTGCAGGCTAGGCATAAGGCAGGGGCACGAGTGCAGGCTAGGCATAAGGCAGGGGCACGAGTGCAGGCTAGGCATAAGGCAGGGGCACGAGTGCAGGCTAGGCATAAGGCAGGGGCACGAGTGCAGGCTAGGCATAAGGCAGGGGCACGAGTGCAGGCTAGGCATAAGGCAGGGGCACGAGTGCAGGCTAGGCATAAGGCAGGGGCACGAGTGCAGGCTAGGCATAAGGCAGGGGCACGAGTGCAGGCTAGGCATAAGGCAGGGGCACGAGTGCAGGCTAGGCATAAGGCAGGGGCACGAGTGCAGGCTAGGCATAAGGCAGGGGCACGAGTGCAGGCTAGGCATAAGGCAGGGGCACGAGTGCAGGCTAGGCATAAGGCAGGGGCACGAGTGCAGGCTAGGCATAAGGCAGGGGCACGAGTGCAGGCTAGGCATAAGGCAGGGGCACGAGTGCAGGCTAGGCATAAGGCAGGGGCACGAGTGCAGGCTAGGCATAAGGCAGGGGCACGAGTGCAGGCTAGGCATAAGGCAGGGGCACGAGTGCAGGCTAGGCATAAGGCAGGGGCACGAGTGCAGGCTAGGCATAAGGCAGAGGCACGAGTGCAGGCTAGGCATAAGGCAGGGGCACGAGTGCAGGCTAGGCATAAGGCAGGGGCACGAGTGCAGGCTAGGCATAAGGCAGGGGCACGAGTGCAGGCTAGGCATAAGGCAGGGGCACGAGTGCAGGCTAGGCATAAGGCAGGGGCACGAGTGCAGGCTAGGCATAAGGCAGGGGCACGAGTGCTGGCTAGGCATAAGGCAGGGGCACGATTGCAGGCTAGGCATAAGGCAGGGGCACGAGTGCAGGCTAGGCATAAGGCAGGGGCACGAGTGCTGGCTAGGCATAAGGCAGGGGCACGAGTGCTGGCTAGGCATAAGGCAGGGGCACGAGTGCTGGCTAGGCATAAGGCAGGGGCACGAGTGCTGGCTAGGCATAAGGCAGGGGCACGAGTGCTGGCTAGGCATAAGGCAGGGGCACGAGTGCTGGCTAGGCATAAGGCAGGGGCACGAGTGCTGGCTAAGCATAAGGCAGGGGCACGAGTGCTGGCTAGGCATAAGGCAGGGGCACGAGTGCTGGCTAGGCATAAGGCAGGGGCACGAGTGCTGGCTAGGCATAAGTCAGGGGCACGAGTGCTGGCTAGGCATAAGTCAGGGGCACGAGTGCTGGCTAGGCATAAGGCAGGGGCACGAGTGCTGGCTAGGGATAAGGCAGGGGCACGAGTGCTGGCTAGGGACAAGGCAGGGGCACGAGTGCTGGCTAGGCATAAGGCAGGGGCACGAGTGCTGGCTAGGCATAAGGCAGGGGCACGAGTGCTGGCTAGGCATAAGGCAGGGGCACGAGTGCTGGCTAGGCATAAGGCAGGGGCACGAGTGCTGGCTAGGCATAAGGCAGGGGCACGAGTGCTGGCTAGGCATAAGGCAGGGGCACGAGTGCTGGCTAGGCATAAGGCAGGGGCACGAGTGCTGGCTAGGCATAAGGCAGGGGCACGAGTGCTGGCTAGGCATAAGGCAGGGGCACGAGTGCTGGCTAGGCATAAGGCAGGGGCACGAGTGCTGGCTAGGCATAAGGCAGGGGCACGAGTGCTGGCTAGGCATAAGGCAGGGGCACGAGTGCTGGCTAGGCATATGGCAGGGGCACGAGTGCTGGCTAGGCATATGGCAGGGGCACGAGTGCTGGCTAGGCATAAGGCAGGGGCACGAGGGCTGGCTAGGCATAAGGCAGGGGCACGAGGGCTGGCTAGGCATAAGGCAGGGGCACGAGGGCTGGCTAGGCATAAGGCAGGGGCACGAGTGCTGGCTAGGCATAAGGCAGGGGCACGAGTGCTGGCTAGGCATAAGGCAGGGGCACGAGTGCAGGCTAGGCATAAGGCAGGGGCACGAGTGCAGGCTAGGCATAAGGCAGGGGCACGAGTGCAGGCTAGGCATAAGGCAGGGGCACGAGTGCAGGCTAGGCATAAGGCAGGGGCACGAGTGCAGGCTAGGCATAAGGCAGGGGCACGAGTGCAGGCTAGGCATAAGGCAGGGGCACGAGTGCAGGCTAGGCATAAGGCAGGGGCACGAGTGCAGGCTAGGCATAAGGCAGGGGCACGAGTGCAGGCTAGGCATAAGGCAGGGGCACGAGTGCAGGCTAGGCATAAGGCAGGGGCACGAGTGCAGGCTAGGCATAAGGCAGGGGCACGAGTGCAGGCTAGGCATAAGGCAGGGGCACGAGTGCAGGCTAGGCATAAGGCAGGGGCACGAGTGCAGGCTAGGCATAAGGCAGGGGCACGAGTGCAGGCTAGGCATAAGGCAGGGGCACGAGTGCAGGCTAGGCATAAGGCAGGGGCACGAGTGCAGGCTAGGCATAAGGCAGGGGCACGAGTGCAGGCTAGGCATAAGGCAGGGGCACGAGTGCAGGCTAGGCATAAGGCAGGGGCACGAGTGCAGGCTAGGCATAAGGCAGAGGCACGAGTGCAGGCTAGGCATAAGGCAGGGGCACGAGTGCAGGCTAGGCATAAGGCAGGGGCACGAGTGCAGGCTAGGCATAAGGCAGGGGCACGAGTGCAGGCTAGGCATAAGGCAGGGGCACGAGTGCAGGCTAGGCATAAGGCAGGGGCACGAGTGCAGGCTAGGCATAAGGCAGGGGCACGAGTGCTGGCTAGGCATAAGGCAGGGGCACGATTGCAGGCTAGGCATAAGGCAGGGGCACGAGTGCAGGCTAGGCATAAGGCAGGGGCACGAGTGCAGGCTAGGCATAAGGCAGGTGCACGAGTGCAGGCTAGGCATAAGGCAGGGGCACGAGTGCAGGCTAGGCATAAGGCAGGGGCACGAGTGCTGGCTAGGCATAAGGCAGGGGCACGAGTGCTGGCTAGGCATAAGGCAGGGGCACGAGTGATGGCTACACATAAGGCATAAGGCTAACTCTTTGCACTCTTTGCATAAAGGGATAGGCACCCTTAGGGGTGAAGAGCTAGCTTTCACCCCTCTACTCTGTACTTTGTTGTACAGTGCGGAGCCACTCCATAACCCCCATGCTCCAAGCGACCAGGCACATCTTGTCTGTCCTCCGTAAATGGGTAATGACTTCGTCCCCAATTACAGTCGTGCATGTGCATTCAGACGGGACAAGAGCGAAGAGCGTAAAGCCTGCCCTGTGTGTATAAACAACATGAAGCTAAAGACAAAAAAACAATAATGCAAGGGGCTCAAAAGTGCTGGCTAGGCATAAGGCAAGGGCACAAGTGCTGGCTAGGCATAAGGCAGGGGCACAAGTGCTGGCTAGGCATAAGGCAGGGGCACAAGTGCTGGCTAGGCATAAGGCAGGGGCACAAGTGCTGGCTAGGCATAAGGCAGGGGCACAAGTGCGGTCTAGGCATAAGGCAGGGGCACGAGTGCGGGCTAGGCATAAGGCAGGGGCACGAGTGCTGGCTAGGCATAAGGCAGGGGCACGAGTGCTGGCTAGGCATAAGGCAGGGGCACGAGTGCTGGCTAGGCATAAGGCAGGGGCACAAGGGCGGGCTAGGCATAAGGCAGGGGCACAAGTGCGGGCTAGGCATAAGGCAGGGGCACAAGGGCTGGCTAGGCATAAGGCAGGGGCACAAGTGCGGGCTAGGCACAAGGCAGGGGCACAAGTGCGGTCTAGGCATAAGGCAGGGGCACAAGTGCGGTCTAGGCATAAGGCAGGGGCACAAGTGCGGTCTAGGCATAAGGCAGGGGCACAAGTGCAGGCTAGGCATAAGGCAGGGGCACAAGTGCAGGCTAGGCATAAGGCAGGGGCACAAGTGCAGGCTAGGCATAAGGCAGGGGCACAAGTGCAGGCTAGGCATAAGGCAGGGGCACAAGTGCAGGCTAGGCATAAGGCAGGGGCACAAGTGCGGGCTAGGCATAAGGCAGGGGCACGAGTGCTGGGTAGGCATAAGGCAGGGGCACAAGTGCTGGCTAGGCATAAGGCAGGGGCACAAGTGCGGGCTAGGCTTTAGGCAGGGGCACATGTGCAAACTAAGCATAAGGCAGAGGCACAAGTGCAAGCTAGGCATAAGGCAGGGGCACCTATGCAGGCTAGGCTTAAGGCAGGGGCACAAGTGATGGCTACACATAAGGCATACGGCTAACTCTTTGCACTCTTTGCATAAAGGGATAGGCACCCTTAGGGGTGAAGAGCTAGCTTTCACCCCTCTACTCTGTACTTTGTTGTACAGTGCGGAGCCACTCCATAACCCCCATGCTCCAAGCGACCAGGCACATCTTGTCTGTCCTCCGTAAATGGGTAATGCCTTCGTCCCCAATTACAGTCGTGCATGTGCATTCAGACGGGACAAGAGCGAAGAGCGTAAAGCCTGCCCTGTGTGCATAAACAACATGAAGCTAAAGACAAAAAAACAATAATGCAAGGGGCTCAAAAGTGCTGGCTAGGCATAAGGCAGGGGCACAAGTGCAGGCTAGGCATAAGGCAGGGGCACAAGTGCAGGATAGGCATAGGCACAAGTGCTGGCTAGGCATAAGGCAGGGGCACAAGTGCTGGCTAGGCATAAGGCAAGGGCACAAGTGCTGGCTAGGCATAAGGCAGGGGCACAAGTGCTGGCTAGGCATAAGGCAGGGGCACAAGTGCTGGCTAGGCATAAGGCAGGGGCACAAGTGCTGGCTAGGCATAAGGCAGGGGCACAAGTGCTGGCTAGGCATAAGGCAGGGGCACAAGTGCGGGCTAGGCATAAGGCAGGGGCACAAGTGCGGGCTAGGCATAAGGCAGGGGCACAAGTGCAGGCTAGGCATAAGGCAGGGGCACAAGTGCTGGCTAGGCATAAGGCAGGGGCACAAGTGCTGGCTAGGCATAAGGCAGGGGCATAAGGCAGGGGCACAAGTGCTGGCTAGGCATAAGGCAGGGGCACAAGTGCTGGCTAGGCATAAGGCAGGGGCACAAGTGCTGGCTAGGCATAAGGCAGGGGCACAAGTGCGGGCTAGGCATAAGGCAGGGGCACAAGTGCTGGGTAGGCATAAGGCAGGGGCACAAGTGCGGGCTAGGCATAAGGCAGGGTCACAAGTGCGGGCTAGGCATAAGGCAGGGGCACAAGTGCGGGCTAGGCATAAGGCAGGGGCACAAGTGCGGGCTAGGCATAAGGCAGGGGCACAAGTGCGGGCTAGGCATAAGGCAGGGGCACAAGTGCGGGCTAGGCATAAGGCAGGGGCACAAGTGCGGGCTAGGCATAAGGCAGGGGCACAAGTGCGGGCTAGGCATAAGGCAGGGGCACAAGTGCGGGCTAGGCATAAGGCAGGGGCACAAGTGCGGGCTAGGCATAAGGCAGGGGCACAAGTGCGGGCTAGGCATAAGGCAGGGGCACAAGTGCGGGCTAGGCATAAGGCAGGGGCACAAGTGCGGGCTAGGCATAAGGCAGGGGCACAAGTGCGGGCTAGGCATAAGGCAGGGGCACAAGTGCTGGGTAGGCATAAGACAGGGGCACGAGTGCAGGCTAGTCATAAGGCACGGGCACGAGTGCAGGCTAGGCATAAGGCAGGGGCACGAGTGCAGGCTAGGCATAAGGCAGGGGCACGAGTGCTGGCTAGGCATAAGGCAGGGGCACGAGTGCAGGCTAGGCATAAGGCAGGGGCACGAGTGCAGGCTAGGCATAAGGCAGGGGCACGAGTGCAGGCTAGGCATAAGGCAGGGGCACGAGTGCAGGCTAGGCATAAGGCAGGGGCACGAGTGCAGGCTAGGCATAAGGCAGGGGCACAAGTGCTGGCTAGGCATAAGGCAGGGGCATAAGTGCTGGCTAGGCATAAGGCAGGGGCACAAGTGCTGGCTAGGCATAAGGCAGGGGCACAAGTGCTGGCTAGGCATAAGGCAGGGGCACAAGTGATGGCTACACATAAGGCATACGGCTAACTCTTTGCACTCTTTGCATAAAGGGATAGGCACCCTTAGGGGTGAAGAGCTAGCTTTCACCCCTCTACTCTGTACTTTGTTGTACAGTGCGGAGCCACTCCATAACCCCCATGCTCCAAGCGACCAGGCACATCTTGTCTGTCCTCCGTAAATGGGTAATGCCTTCGTCCCCAATTACAGTCGTGCATATGCATTCAGACGGGACAAGAGCGAAGAGCGTAAAGCCTGCCCTTTGTGCATAAACAACATGAAGCTAAAGACAAAAAAACAATAATGCAAGGGGCTCAAAAGTGCTGGCTAGGCATAAGGCAGGGGCACAAGTGCAGGCTAGGCATAAGGCAGGGGCACAAGTGCTGGCTAGGCATAAGGCAGGGGCACGAGTGCTGGCTAGGCATAAGGCAGGGGCACGAGTGCGGGCTAGGCATAAGGCAGGGGCACGAGTGCGGGCTAGGCATAAGGCAGGGGCACGAGTGCGGGCTAGGCATAAGGCAGGGGCACGAGTGCGGGCTAGGCATAAGGCAGGGGCACGAGTGCGGGCTAGGCATAAGGCAGGGGCACGAGTGCGGGCTAGGCATAAGGCAGGGGCACGAGTGCGGGCTAGGCATAAGGCAGGGGCACGAGTGCGGGCTAGGCATAAGGCAGGGGCACGAGTGCGGGCTAGGCATAAGGCAGGGGCACGAGTGCGGGCTAGGCATAAGGCAGGGGCACGAGTGCGGGCTAGGCATAAGGCAGGGGCACGAGTGCGGGCTAGGCATAAGGCAGGGGCACGAGTGCGGGCTAGGCATAAGGCAGGGGCACGAGTGCGGGCTAGGCATAAGGCAGGGGCACGAGTGCGGGCTAGGCATAAGGCAGGGGCACGAGTGCGGGCTAGGCATAAGGCAGGGGCACGAGTGCGGGCTAGGCATAAGGCAGGGGCACGAGTGCGGGCTAGGCATAAGGCAGGGGCACGAGTGCGGGCTAGGCATAAGGCAGGGGCACGAGTGCTGGCTAGGCATAAGGCAGGGGCACGAGTGCTGGCTAGGCATAAGGCAGGGGCACGAGTGCTGGCTAGGCATAAGGCAGGGGCACGAGTGCTGGCTAGGCATAAGGCAGGGGCACAAGGGCGGGCTAGGCATAAGGCAGGGGCACAAGGGCGGGCTAGGCATAAGGCAGGGGCACAAGGGCGGGCTAGGCATAAGGCAGGGGCACAAGGGCGGGCTAGGCATAAGGCAGGGGCACAAGTGCAGGCTAGGCATAAGGCAGGGGCACGAGTGCGGGCTAGGCATAAGGCAGGGGCACGAGTGCAGGCTAGGCATAAGGCAGGGGCACGAGTGCGGGCTAGGCATAAGGCAGGGGCACGAGTGCGGGCTAGGCATAAGGCAGGGGCACGAGTGCTGGCTAGGCATAAGGCAGGGGCACGAGTGCTGGCTAGGCATAAGGCAGGGGCACGAGTGCTGGCTAGGCATAAGGCAGGGGCACGAGTGCTGGCTAGGCATAAGGCAGGGGCACAAGGGCGGGCTAGGCATAAGGCAGGGGCACAAGGGCGGGCTAGGCATAAGGCAGGGGCACAAGGGCGGGCTAGGCATAAGGCAGGGGCACAAGGGCGGGCTAGGCATAAGGCAGGGGCACAAGGGCGGGCTAGGCATAAGGCAGGGGCACAAGGGCGGGCTAGGCATAAGGCAGGGGCACAAGTGCGGTCTAGGCATAAGGCAGGGGCACAAGTGCGGTCTAGGCATAAGGCAGGGGCACAAGTGCAGGCTAGGCATAAGGCAGGGGCACAAGTGCAGGCTAGGCATAAGGCAGGGGCACAAGTGCGGGCTAGGCATAAGGCAGGGGCACAAGTGCGGGCTAGGCATAAGGCAGGGGCACAAGTGCGGGCTAGGCATAAGGCAGGGGCACAAGTGCGGGCTAGGCATAAGGCAGGGGCACGAGTGATGGCTACACATAAGGCATACGGCTAACTCTTTGCACTCTTTGCATAAAGGGATAGGCACCCTTAGGGGTGAAGAGCTAGCTTTCACCCCTCTACTCTGTACTTTGTTGTACAGTGCGGAGCCACTCCATAACCCCCATGCTCCAAGCGACCAGGCACATCTTGTCGGTCCTCCGTAAATGGGTAATGCCTTCGTCCCTAATTACAGTCGTGCATGTGCATTCAGACGGGACAAGAGCGAAGAGCGTAAAGCCTGCCCTGTGTGCATAAACAACATGAAGCTAAAGACAAAAAAACAATAATGCAAGGGGCTCAAAAGTGCTGGCTAGGCATAAGGCAGGGGCACAAGTGCAGGCTAGGCATAAGGCAGGGGCACAAGTGCAGGCTAGGCATAGGCACAAGTGCTGGCTAGGCATAAGGCAGGGGCACAAGTGCTGGCTAGGCATAAGGCAAGGGCACAAGTGCTGGCTAGGCATAAGGCAGGGGCACAAGTGCTGGCTAGGCATAAGGCAGGGGCACAAGTGCTGGCTAGGCATAAGGCAGGGGCACAAGTGCTGGCTAGGCATAAGGCAGGGGCACAAGTGCGGGCTAGGCATAAGGCAGGGGCACAAGTGCGGGCTAGGCATAAGGCAGGGGCACGAGTGCGGGCTAGGCATAAGGCAGGGGCACGAGTGCGGGCTAGGCATAAGGCAGGGGCACGAGTGCAGGCTAGGCATAAGGCAGGGGCACGAGTGCGGGCTAGGCATAAGGCAGGGGCACGAGTGCAGGCTAGGCATAAGGCAGGGGCACGAGTGCAGGCTAGGCATAAGGCAGGGGCACGAGTGCAGGCTAGGCATAAGGCAGGGGCACGAGTGTAGGCTAGGCATAAGGCAGGGGCACGAGTGCAGGCTAGGCATAAGGCAGGGGCACGAGTGCAGGCTAGGCATAAGGCAGGGGCACGAGTGCAGGCTAGGCATAAGGCAGGGGCACGAGTGCAGGCTAGGCATAAGGCAGGGGCACGAGTGCAGGCTAGGCATAAGGCAGGGGCACGAGTGCAGGCTAGGCATAAGGCAGGGGCACGAGTGCAGGCTAGGCATAAGGCAGGGGCACGAGTGCAGGCTAGGCATAAGGCAGGGGCACGAGTGCAGGCTAGGCATAAGGCAGGGGCACGAGTGATGGCTACACATAAGGCAGGGGCACAAGTGCGGGCTAGGCATAAGGCAGGGGCACAAGTGCGGGCTAGGCATAAGGCAGGGGCACAAGTGCGGGCTAGGCATAAGGCAGGGGCACAAGTGCGGGCTAGGCATAAGGCAGGGGCACAAGTGCGGGCTAGGCATAAGGCAGGGGCACAAGTGCGGGCTAGGCATAAGGCAGGGGCACAAGTGCGGGCTAGGCATAAGGCAGGGGCACAAGTGCGGGCTAGGCATAAGGCAGGGGCACAAGTGCGGGCTAGGCATAAGGCAGGGGCACAAGTGCGGGCTAGGCATAAGGCAGGGGCACAAGTGCGGGCTAGGCATAAGGCAGGGGCACAAGTGCGGGCTAGGCATAAGGCAGGGGCACAAGTGCGGGCTAGGCATAAGGCAGGGGCACAAGTGCGGGCTAGGCATAAGGCAGGGGCACAAGTGCGGGCTAGGCATAAGGCAGGGGCACAAGTGCTGGCTAGGCATAAGGCAGGGGCACAAGTGCTGGCAAGGCATAAGGCAGGGGCACAAGTGCGGGCTAGGCATAAGGCAGGGGCACAAGTGCGGGCTAGGCATAAGGCAGGGGCACAAGTGTGGGCTAGGCATAAGGCAGGGGCACAAGTGCGGGCTAGGCATAAGGCAGGGGCACAAGTGCTGGCTAGGCATAAGGCAGGGGCACAAGTGCTGGCTAGGCATAAGGCAGGGGCACAAGTGCGGGCTAGGCTTTAGGCAGGTGCACATGTGCAAACTAAGCATAAGGCAGAGGCACAAGTGCAAGCTAGGCATAAGGCAGGGGCACCTATGCAGGCTAGGCTTAAGGCAGGGGCACAAGTGATGGCTACACATAAGGCATACGGCTAACTCTTTGCACTCTTTGCATAAAGGGATAGGCACCCTTACGGGTGAAGAGCTAGCTTTCACCCCTCTACTCTGTACTTTGTTGTACAGTGCGGAGCCACTCCATAACCCCCATGCTCCAAGCGACCAGGCAAATCTTGTCTGTCCTCCGTAAATGGGTAATGCCTTCGTCCCCAATTACAGTCGTGCATGTGCATTCAGACGGGACAAGAGCGAAGAGCGTAAAGCCTGCCCTGTGTGCATAACCAACATGAAGCTAAAGACAAAAAAACAATAATGCAAGGGGCTCAAAAGTGCTGGCTAGGCATAAGGCAGGGTCAAAAGTGCTGGCTAGGCATAAGGCAGGGGCTCGAGTGCTGGCTAGGCATAAGGCAGGGGCACGAGTGCTGGCTAGGCATAAGGCAGGGGCACGAGTGCTGGCTAGGCATAAGGCAGGGGCACGAGTGCTGGCTAGGCATAAGGCAGGGGCACGAGTGCAGGCTAGGCATAAGGCAGGGGCACGAGTGCAGGCTAGGCATAAGGCAGGGGCACGAGTGCAGGCTAGGCATAAGGCAGGGGCACGAGTGCAGGCTAGGCATAAGGCAGGGGCACGAGTGCAGGCTAGGCATAAGGCAGGGGCACGAGTGCAGGCTAGGCATAAAGCAGGGGCACGAGTGCTGGCTTGGCATAAGGCAGGGGCACGAGTGCTGGCTAGGCATAAGGCAGGGGCACGAGTGCTGGCTAGGCATAAGGCAGGGGCACAAGTGCTGGCTAGGCATCAGGCAGGGGCACAAGTGCTGGCTAGGCATCAGGCAGGGGCACAAGTGCTGGCTAGGCATCAGGCAGGAGCACAAGTGCTGGCTAGGAACCAGGCAGGGGCACAAGTGCTGGCTAGGCACCAGGCAGGGGCACAAGTGCTGGCTAGGCATCAGGCAGGGGCACAAGTGCAGGCTAGGCATCAGGCAGGGGCACAAGTGCTGGCTAGGCATAAGGCAGGGGCACAAGTGCAGGATAGGCATAAGGCATGGGCACAAGTGCAGGCTAGGCATAAGGCAGGGGCACAAGTGCAGGATAGGCATAAGGCATGGGCACAAGTGCTGGCTAGGCATCAGGCAGGGGAACAAGTGCTGGCTAGGCATCAGGCAGGGGCACAAGTGCTGGCTAGGCATAAGGCAGGGGCACAAGTGCTGGCTAGGCATAAGGCAGGGGCACAAGTGCAGGCTAGGCATAAGGCATGGGCACAAGTGCGGGCTAGGCATAAGGCAGGGGCACAAGTGCGGGCTAGGCATAAGGCAGGGGCACAAGTGCTGGCTAGGCATAAGGCAGGGGCACAAGTGCTGGCTAGGCATAAGGCAGGGGCACAAGTGCAGGCTAGGCATAAGGCATGGGCACAAGTGCGGGCTAGGCATAAGGCAGGGGCACAAGTGCGGGCTAGGCATAAGGCAGGGGCACAAGTGCGGGCTAGGCATAAGGCAGGGGCACAAATGCTGGCTAGGCATAAGGCAGGGGCACAAGTGCTGGCTAGGCATAAGGCAGGGGCACAAGTGCTGGCTAGGCATAAGGCAGGGGCACAAGTGCGGGCTAGGCATAAGGCAGGGGCACAAGTGCGGGCTAGGCATAAGGCAGGGGCACAAGTGCGGGCTAGGCATAAGGCAGGGGCACAAGTGCGGGCTAGGCATAAGGCAGGGGCACAAGTGCGGGCTAGGCATAAGGCAGGGGCACAAGTGCGGGCTAGGCATAAGGCAGGGGCACAAGTGCGGGCTAGGCATAAGGCAGGGGCACAAGTGCGGGCTAGGCATAAGGCAGGGGCACAAGTGCGGGCTAGGCATAAGGCAGGGGCACAAGTGCTGGCTAGGCATAAGGCAGGGGCACAAGTGCTGGCTAGGCATAAGGCAGGGGCACAAGTGCTGGCTAGGCATAAGGCAGGGGCACAAGTGCAAGCTAGGCATAAGGCAGGGGCACATGTGCAAACTAAGCATAAGGCAGAGGCACAAGTGCAAGCTAGGCATAAGGCAGGGGCACCTATGCAGGCTAGGCTTAAGGCAGGGGCACAAGTGATGGCTACACATAATGCATACGGCTAACTCTTTGCACTCTTTGCATAAAGGGATAGGCACCCTTACGGGTGAAGAGCTAGCTTTCACCCCTCTACTCTGTACTTTGTTGTACAGTGCGGAGCCACTCCATAACCCCCATGCTCCAAGCGACCAGGCACATCTTGTCTGTCCTCCGTAAATGGGTAATGCCTTCGTCCCCAATTACAGTCGTGCATGTGCATTCAGACGGGACAAGAGCGAAGAGCGTAAAGCCTGCCCTGTGTGCATAACCAACATGAAGCTAAAGACAAAAAAACAATAATGCAAGGGGTTCAAAAGTGCTGGCTAGGCATAAGGCAGGGTCAAAAGTGCTGGCTAGGCATAAGGCAGGGTCAAAAGTGCTGGCTAGGCATAAGGCAGGGGCACAAGTGCGGGCTAGGCATAAGGCAGGGGCACAAGTGCGGGCTAGGCATAAGGCAGGGGCACGAGTGCGGGCTAGGCATAAGGCAGGGGCACGAGTGCGGGCTAGGCATAAGGCAGGGGCACGAGTGCTGGGTAGGCATAAGGCAGGGGCACGAGTGCAGGCTAGGCATAAGGCAGGGGCACGAGTGCAGGCTAGGCATAAGGCAGGGGCACGAGTGCAGGCTAGGCATAAGGCAGGGGCACGAGTGCAGGCTAGGCATAAGGCAGGGGCACGAGTGCAGGCTAGGCATAAGGCAGGGGCACGAGTGCAGGCTAGGCATAAGGCAGGGGCACGAGTCCAGGCTAGGCATAAGGCAGGGGCACGAGTGCAGGCTAGGCATAAGGCAGGGGCACGAGTGCTGGCTAGGCATAAGGCAGGGGCACGAGTGCTGGCTAGGCATAAGGCAGGGGCACGATTGCTGGCTTGGCATAAGGCAGGGGCACGAGTGCTGGCTAGGCATAAGGCAGGGGCACGAGTGCTGGCTAGGCATAAGGCAGGGGCACGAGTGCTGGCTAGGCATAAGGCAGGGGCACGAGTGCTGGCTAGGCATAAGGCAGGGGCACGAGTGCTGGCTAGGCATAAGGCAAGGGCACGAGTGCTGGCTAGGCATAAGGCAGGGGCACGAGTGCTGGCTAGGCATAAGGCAGGGGCACGAGTGCTGGCTAGGCATAAGGCAGGGGCACGAGTGCTGGCTAGGCATAAGGCAGGGGCACGAGTGCTGGCTAGGCATAAGGCAGGGGCACGAGTGCAGGCTAGGCATAAGGCAGGGGCACGAGTGCTGGCTAGGCATAAGGCAGGGGCACGAGTGCTGGCTAGGCATAAGGCAGGGGCACGAGTGCTGGCTAGGCATAAGGCAGGGGCACGAGTGCTGGCTAGGCATAAGGCAGGGGCACGAGTGCAGGCTAGGCATAAGGCAGGGGCACGAGTGCAGGCTAGGCATAAGGCAGGGGCACGAGTGCAGGCTAGGCATAAGGCAGGGGCACGAGTGCAGGCTAGGCATAAGGCAGGGGCACGAGTGCAGGCTAGGCATAAGGCAGGGGCACGAGTGCAGGCTAGGCATAAGGCAGGGGCACGAGTGCAGGCTAGGCATAAGGCAGGGGCACGAGTGCAGGCTAGGCATAAGGCAGGGGCACGAGTGCAGGCTAGGCATAAGGCAGGGGCACGAGTGCAGGCTAGGCATAAGGCAGGGGCACGAGTGCAGGCTAGGCATAAGGCAGGGGCACGAGTGCAGGCTAGGCATAAGGCAGGGGCACGAGTGCAGGCTAGGCATAAGGCAGGGGCACGAGTGCAGGCTAGGCATAAGGCAGGGGCACGAGTGCAGGCTAGGCATAAGGCAGGGGCACGAGTGCAGGCTAGGCATAAGGCAGGGGCACGAGTGCAGGCTAGGCATAAGGCAGGGGCACGAGTGCAGGCTAGGCATAAGGCAGGGGCACGAGTGCAGGCTAGGCATAAGGCAGGGGCACGAGTGCAGGCTAGGCATAAGGCAGGGGCACGAGTGCAGGCTAGGCATAAGGCAGGGGCACGAGTGCAGGCTAGGCATAAGGCAGGGGCACGAGTGCAGGCTAGGCATAAGGCAGGGGCACGAGTGCAGGCTAGGCATAAGGCAGGGGCACGAGTGCAGGCTAGGCATAAGGCAGGGGCACGAGTGCAGGCTAGGCATAAGGCAGGGGCACGAGTGCAGGCTAGGCATAAGGCAGGGGCACGAGTGCAGGCTAGGCATAAGGCAGGGGCACGAGTGCAGGCTAGGCATAAGGCAGGGGCACGAGTGCAGGCTAGGCATAAGGCAGGGGCACGAGTGCAGGCTAGGCATAAGGCAGGGGCACGAGTGCAGGCTAGGCATAAGGCAGGGGCACGAGTGCAGGCTAGGCATAAGGCAGGGGCACGAGTGCAGGCTAGGCATAAGGCAGGGGCACGAGTGCAGGCTAGGCATAAGGCAGGGGCACGAGTGCAGGCTAGGCATAAGGCAGGGGCACGAGTGCAGGCTAGGCATAAGGCAGGGGCACGAGTGCAGGCTAGGCATAAGGCAGGGGCACGAGTGCAGGCTAGGCATAAGGCAGGGGCACGAGTGCAGGCTAGGCATAAGGCAGGGGCACGAGTGCAGGCTAGGCATAAGGCAGGGGCACGAGTGCAGGCTAGGCATAAGGCAGGGGCACGAGTGCTGGCTAGGCATAAGGCAGGGGCACGAGTGCTGGCTAGGCATAAGGCAGGGGCACGAGTGCTGGCTAGGCATAAGGCAGGGGCACGAGTGCTGGCTAGGCATAAGGCAGGGGCACGAGTGCTGGCTAGGCATAAGGCAGGGGCACGAGTGCTGGCTAGGCATAAGGCAGGGGCACGAGTGCTGGCTAGGCATAAGGCAGGGGCACGAGTGCTGGCTAGGCATAAGGCAGGGGCACGAGTGCTGGCTAGGCATAAGGCAGGGGCACGAGTGCTGGCTAGGCATAAGGCAGGGGCACGAGTGCTGGCTAGGCATAAGGCAGGGGCACGAGTGCTGGCTAGGCATAAGGCAGGGGCACGAGTGCTGGCTAGGCATAAGGCAGGGGCACGAGTGCTGGCTAGGCATAAGGCAGGGGCACGAGTGCTGGCTAGGCATAAGGCAGGGGCACGAGTGCAGGCTAGGCATAAGGCAGGGGCACGAGTGCAGGCTAGGCATAAGGCAGGGGCACGAGTGCAGGCTAGGCATAAGGCAGGGGCACGAGTGCAGGCTAGGCATAAGGCAGGGGCACGAGTGCAGGCTAGGCATAAGGCAGGGGCACGAGTGCAGGCTAGGCATAAGGCAGGGGCACGAGTGCAGGCTAGGCATAAGGCAGGGGCACGAGTGCAGGCTAGGCATAAGGCAGGGGCACGAGTGCAGGCTAGGCATAAGGCAGGGGCACGAGTGCAGGCTAGGCATAAGGCAGGGGCACGAGTGCAGGCTAGGCATAAGGCAGGGGCACGAGTGCAGGCTAGGCATAAGGCAGGGGCACGAGTGCAGGCTAGGCATAAGGCAGGGGCACGAGTGCAGGCTAGGCATAAGGCAGGGGCACGAGTGCAGGCTAGGCATAAGGCAGGGGCACGAGTGCAGGCTAGGCATAAGGCAGGGGCACGAGTGCAGGCTAGGCATAAGGCAGGGGCACGAGTGCAGGCTAGGCATAAGGCAGGGGCACGAGTGCAGGCTAGGCATAAGGCAGGGGCACGAGTGCAGGCTAGGCATAAGGCAGGGGCACGAGTGCAGGCTAGGCATAAGGCAGGGGCACGAGTGCAGGCTAGGCATAAGGCAGGGGCACGAGTGCAGGCTAGGCATAAGGCAGGGGCACGAGTGCAGGCTAGGCATAAGGCAGGGGCACGAGTGCAGGCTAGGCATAAGGCAGGGGCACGAGTGCAGGCTAGGCATAAGGCAGGGGCACGAGTGCTGGCTAGGCATAAGGCAGGGGCACGAGTGCTGGCTAGGCATAAGGCAGGGGCACGAGTGCTGGCTAGGCATAAGGCAGGGGCACGAGTGCTGGCTAGGCATAAGGCAGGGGCACGAGTGCTGGCTAGGCATAAGGCAGGGGCACGAGTGCTGGCTAGGCATAAGGCAGGGGCACGAGTGCTGGCTAGGCATAAGGCAGGGGCACGAGTGCTGGCTAGGCATAAGGCAGGGGCACGAGTGCTGGCTAGGCATAAGGCAGGGGCACGAGTGCTGGCTAGGCATAAGGCAGGGGCACGAGTGCTGGCTAGGCATAAGGCAGGGGCACGAGTGCTGGCTAGGCATAAGGCAGGGGCACGAGTGCTGGCTAGGCATAAGGCAGGGGCACGAGTGCTGGCTAGGCATAAGGCAGGGGCACGAGTGCTGGCTAGGCATAAGGCAGGGGCACGAGTGCTGGCTAGGCATAAGGCAGGGGCACGAGTGCTGGCTAGGCATAAGGCAGGGGCACGAGTGCTGGCTAGGCATAAGGCAGGGGCACGAGTGCTGGCTAGGCATAAGGCAGGGGCACGAGTGCTGGCTAGGCATAAGGCAGGGGCACGAGTGCTGGCTAGGCATAAGGCAGGGGCACGAGTGCAGGCTAGGCATAAGGCAGGGGCACGAGTGCAGGCTAGGCATAAGGCAGGGGCACGAGTGCAGGCTAGGCATAAGGCAGGGGCACGAGTGCAGGCTAGGCATAAGGCAGGGGCACGAGTGCAGGCTAGGCATAAGGCAGGGGCACGAGTGCAGGCTAGGCATAAGGCAGGGGCACGAGTGCTGGCTAGGCATAAGGCAGGGGCACGAGTGCTGGCTAGGCATAAGGCAGGGGCACGAGTGCTGGCTAGGCATAAGGCAGGGGCACGAGTGCTGGCTAGGCATAAGGCAGGGGCACGAGTGCTGGCTAGGCATAAGGCAGGGGCACGAGTGCTGGCTAGGCATAAGGCAGGGGCACGAGTGCTGGCTAGGCATAAGGCAGGGGCACGAGTGCTGGCTAGGCATAAGGCAGGGGCACGAGTGCTGGCTAGGCATAAGGCAGGGGCACGAGTGCTGGCTAGGCATAAGGCAGGGGCACGAGTGCTGGCTAGGCATAAGGCAGGGGCACGAGTGCTGGCTAGGCATAAGGCAGGGGCACGAGTGCTGGCTAGGCATAAGGCAGGGGCACGAGTGCTGGCTAGGCATAAGGCAGGGGCACGAGTGCTGGCTAGGCATAAGGCAGGGGCACGAGTGCAGGCTAGGCATAAGGCAGGGGCACGAGTGCAGGCTAGGCATAAGGCAGGGGCACGAGTGCAGGCTAGGCATAAGGCAGGGGCACGAGTGCAGGCTAGGCATAAGGCAGGGGCACGAGTGCAGGCTAGGCATAAGGCAGGGGCACGAGTGCAGGCTAGGCATAAGGCAGGGGCACGAGTGCAGGCTAGGCATAAGGCAGGGGCACGAGTGCAGGCTAGGCATAAGGCAGGGGCACGAGTGCAGGCTAGGCATAAGGCAGGGGCACGAGTGCAGGCTAGGCATAAGGCAGGGGCACGAGTGCAGGCTAGGCATAAGGCAGGGGCACGAGTGCAGGCTAGGCATAAGGCAGGGGCACGAGTGCAGGCTAGGCATAAGGCAGGGGCACGAGTGCAGGCTAGGCATAAGGCAGGGGCACGAGTGCAGGCTAGGCATAAGGCAGGGGCACGAGTGCAGGCTAGGAATAAGGCAGGGGCACGAGTGCAGGCTAGGCATAAGGCAGGGGCACGAGTGCAGGCTAGGCATAAGGCAGGGGCACGAGTGCAGGCTAGGCATAAGGCAGGGGCACGAGTGCAGGCTAGGCATAAGGCAGGGGCACGAGTGCAGGCTAGGCATAAGGCAGGGGCACGAGTGCAGGCTAGGCATAAGGCAGGGGCACGAGTGCAGGCTAGGCATAAGGCAGGGGCACGAGTGCAGGCTAGGCATAAGGCAGGGGCACGAGTGCAGGCTAGGCATAAGGCAGGGGCACGAGTGCAGGCTAGGCATAAGGCAGGGGCACGAGTGCAGGCTAGGCATAAGGCAGGGGCACGAGTGCAGGCTAGGCATAAGGCAGGGGCACGAGTGCTGGCTAGTAGGGTTGAGCGAAACGGGTCGAACATTTTCAAAAGTCGCCGACTTTTGGCTAAGTCGGGGTTTCATGAAACCCGATCCGACCCCTGTGCGGGGTCGGCCATGCGGTACGCGACTTTCGCGCCAAAGTCGCGTTTCAATGACGCGAAAAGCGCCATTTCTCAGCCAATGAAGGTAAACGCAGAGTGTGGGCAGCGTGATTACATAGGTCCTGGTCCCCACCATCTTAGAGAAGGGCATTGCAGTGATTGGCTTGCTGTCTGCGACGTCACAGGGGCTATAAAGAGGCGTTCCCGCCGACCGCCATCTTACTGCTGCTGATCTGAGCTTAGGGAGAGGTTGCTGCCGCTTTGTCAGAAGCAGGGATAGCGTTAGGCAGGGTCCATTAACCACAAAACCGCTTGTGCTGCAGCGATTTGCACTGTCCAACACCACCCTCGGTGTGCAGGGACAGTGGAAGTTTTTTTTTTTTTTTTTTTCCCCTCAGCGCTGTAGCTCATTGGGCTGCCCTAGAAGGCTCCCTGATAGCTGCATTGCTGTGTGTACGCCGCTGTGCAAACCAACTGCTTTTTTCAAAGCACAAATCCTCTTGTTCCTTCCTTTCTGCACAGCTATCTTTTTTGTTTGTCCACACTTTTTATTTCATTTGTGCATCAGTCCACTCCTTATTGCTGCCTGCCATACCTGGCTGAGATTACTGCAGGCAGGGAGATAGTAGCTGCCTGCCATACCTGGCTGAGATTACTGCAGGCAGGGAGATAGTAATTGTAGGACATTCCCTGTTTTTTTTTTTGTTTTTTTTTTGGTGGGAGATTAAGATTGGCAATTTGGCATTTCTGCTAGAGTGCCATCCCTGTGTGTGCCATCTCTCTCACATAGTGGGCCATAGAAAGCCTTTTCATTTTTCTGTATTTTTTTTTGTGGGGTGTATAAATTCTCCCTGATAAAAATACAGTGGGAGATTAATATTGGCCTTTGGGCTTGTGTGCCAGTCCTGAGTGTGCCATCTCTCTCACAAATAGTGGGCCATAGAAAGCCTATTTTATTTTTTTTGGGGTTTTATAAATTCTCCCTGAAAAAAAGGGAGATTAATATTGGCCTCTGGGCTTGTGTGCCAGTCCTGAGCGTGCCATCTGTGCCAGCCCTGAGCGTGCCATCTCTCTCACAAATAGTGGGCCATAGAAAGCCTATTTATTTTTTTTTTTGGTTTTATAAATTCTCCCTGAAAAAAAGGGAGATTAATATTGGCCTCTGGGCTTGTGTGCCAGTCCTGAGCGTGCCATCTGTGCCAGCCCTGAGCGTGCCATCTCTCTCACAAATAGTGGGCCATAGAAAGCCTATTTAATTTTTTTTTTTGTTTTATAAATTTTCCCTGAAAAAAGGGAGATTAATATTGGCCTCTGGGCTTGTGTGCCAGTCCTGAGCGTGCCATCTGTGCCAGCCCTGAGCGTGCCATCTCTCTCACAAATAGTGGGCCATAGAAAGCCTATTTAATTTTTTTTTTTGTTTTATAAATTTTCCCTGAAAAAAGGGAGATTAATATTGGCCTCTGGGCTTGTGTGCCAGTTGTGAGCGTGCCATCTGTGCCAGTCCTGAGCGTGCCATCTCTCTCACAAATAGTGGGCCATAGAAAGCCTATTTAAATTTTTTTTTGGTTTTATAAATTCTCCCAGAAAAAAAGGGAGATTAATATTGGCCTCTGGGCTTCTGTGCCAGTCCTGAGCGTGCCATCTGTGCCAGTCCTGAGCGTCCCATCTCTCTCACAAATAGTGGGCCATAGAAAGCCTATTTTATTTTTTTGGGGGGTTTTATAAATTCTCCCTGAAAAAAAGGGAGATTAATATTGGCCTCTGGGCTTGTGTGCCAGTCCTGAGCGTGCCATCTGTGCCAGCCCTGAGCGTGCCATCTCTCTCACAAATAGTGGGCCATAGAAAGCCTATTTATTTTTTTTTTTGTTTTATAAATTTTCCCTGAAAAAAGGGAGATTAATATTGGCCTCTGGGCTTGTGTGCCAGTTGTGAGCGTGCCATCTGTGCCAGTCCTGAGCGTGCCATCTCTCTCACAAATAGTGGGCCATAGAAAGCCTATTTAAATTTTTTTTTGGTTTTATAAATTCTCCCAGAAAAAAAGGGAGATTAATATTGGCCTCTGGGCTTCTGTGCCAGTCCTGAGCGTGCCATCTGTGCCAGTCCTGAGCGTCCCATCTCTCTCACAAATAGTGGGCCATAGAAAGCCTATTTTATTTTTTTTGGGGGTTTTATAAATTCTCCCTGAAAAAAAGGGAGATTAATATTGGCCTCTGGGCTTGTGTGCCAGTCCTGAGCGTGCCATCTGTGCCAGCCCTGAGCGTGCCATCTCTCTCACAAATAGTGGGCCATAGAAAGCCTATTTATTTTTTTTTTTTGTTTTATAAATTTTCCCTGAAAAAAGGGAGATTAATATTGGCCTCTGGGCTTGTGTGCCAGTTGTGAGCGTGCCATCTGTGCCAGTCCTGAGCGTGCCATCTCTCTCACAAATAGTGGGCCATAGAAAGCCTATTTAAATTTTTTTTTGGTTTTATAAATTCTACCAGAAAAAAAGGGAGATTAATATTGGCCTCTGGGCTTCTGTGCCAGTCCTGAGCGTGCCATCTGTGCCAGTCCTGAGCGTCCCATCTCTCTCACAAATAGTGGGCCATAGAAAGCCTATTTTTTTTTTTTTTTGGGTTTTAGAAATTCTCCCTGGAAAAAAAAAGGGAGATTAATATTGCCCTTTGGGCTTGTGTGCCAGTACTAAGCGTTCCATCTCTCTCTCTCTCTCTCTCAGTCAGTGGGCCATAGAACGCCTATTTTTGGTTTTATTTGTTTTCTAAATTCTCCCTGAAAAAATCATTTTATTTTATTTGGTTTCTAAATTCTTCCTGATAAAATCACATTTTTTTTATTATTTTTTTTTCTAAAGTCTCCCTGAAAAAAAAAAAAAAAAAACAGTGGGAGATTAATATTGGCCTTTCTGCTTGTGTGCCAGTCTTGACTCCTGGGTGCGTCATCTCTCAGTCAGTGGGCCATAGAACGCCTATTTTTGGTTTTATTTGTTTTATAAATTCTCCCAGAAAAAAATCATTTTATTTTATTTGGTTTCTAAATTCTTCCTGATAAAATCACATTTTTTTTATTATTTTTTTTTCTAAAGTCTCCCTGAAAAAAAAAAAAAAAAACAGTGGGAGATTAATATTGGCCTTTCTGCTTGTGTGCCAGTCTTGACTCCTGGGTGCGTCATCTCTCAGTCAGTGGGCCATAGAACGCCTATTTTTGGTTTTATTTGTTTTCTAAATTCTCCCTGAAAAAATCATTTTATTTTATTTGGTTTCTAAAATCTTCCTGATAAAATCACATTTTTTTTATTATTTTTTTTTCTAAAGTCTCCCTGAAAAAAAAAAAAAAAAAACAGTGGGAGATTAATATTGGCCTTTCTGCTTGTGTGCCAGTCTTGACTCCTGGGTGCGTCATCTCTCAGTCAGTGGGCCATAGAACGCCTATTTTTGGTTTTATTTGTTTTATAAATTCTCCCAGAAAAAATCATTTTATTTTATTTGGTTTCTAAATTCTTCCTGATAAAATCATATTTTTTTTATTATTTTTTTTTCTAAAGTCTCCCTGAAAAAAAAAAAAAAAAAAACAACCAAAAAAAACAGTGGGAGATTAATATTGGCCTTTCTGCTTGTGTGCCAGTCTTGACTCCTGGGTGTGCCATCTCTCTCTCTCTCTCTCTCTCTCTCTCTCTCTCTCTCTCTCTCCAATTGTGGTCCATAGAAAGCCTATATTTTTTTTCCTTGATTTGGGTTCTAAAATCTACCAGAGAAAATAACTACATCAATCATTGGTAGAAAAATATTGGCCTCTGGGTTTGTGTGCCACTCCTGACTCCTGTGTGCGTCATCTCTCAGTCAGTGGGCCATAGAACGCCTATTTTTGTTTTTATTTGTTTTATAAATTCTCCCTGAAAAAATCATTTTATTTTATTTGGTTTCTAAATTCTTCCTGATAAAATCATATTTTTTTTATTATTTTTTTTTCTAAAGTCTCCCTGAAAAAAAAAAAAAAAAAAAAAAAAAACAGTGGGAGATTAATATTGGCCTTTCTGCTTGTGTGCCAGTCTTGACTCCTGGGTGTGCCATCTCTCTCTCTCTCTCTCTCCAATTGTGGTCCATAGAAAGCCTACATTTTTTTTCCTTGATTTGGGTTCCAAAATCTACCAGAGAAAATAACTCCATCAATCATTGGTAGAAAAATATTGGCCTCTGGGCTTGTGTGCCACTCCTGATTCCTGTGTGCGTCATCTCTCACTCAGTGGCCCATAGAAAGCATATAGTTTGTTACATTTGTTTTCTAAATTCTCCCTGCAAAAATCTTTTTTTTTTTTTTGGGGGGGTTTCTAAAGTGTTCCTGAAAAAAATAAAAATAAAAAAAAAATAATAGTGTGACATTAATATTAACATTTGTGCTTCAGTGACAGTCCTGCGTGTGGGGCATCTCTCTAATTTGCAGCCACCAAAAAAAGAGTGTGTAACATTGGGCCTGATTTTCGCTGTGGTCTCACCAACCTGTAAAGGGGTAGCTAAATCATACTGAAGTTATAGCTCACCGTGTAAGTTGTGTGACTGCAACAAATAACGTTAGTTTGGTTACGTTTTTAAAACAATGAGGAAGTCTAGTGGAAGAGGTCGTGGCCGGGGGCGTTCATTGTCAGCTGGTAATGAGGGTAGTGGTAGTGGTGGAGCATCAGGTGGTCGTGGGGAAAAAAATATTGCACCTAAGTCTGGAGCTGTGGAGCCAGGTTCGTCGTCCGGCTACACAAGGCCTCGAACGCTCCCTTTTCTGGGATTAGGAAAACCGCTTTTAAAGCCGGAGCAGCAAGAGCAAGTTTTGGCTTATCTTGCTGACTCAGCCTCTAGCTCTTTTGCCTCCTCTCGTGAAACTGGTAAAAGTAAAAGCAGCGCGTCGTTAGTGGATGTTCACGGTCAGGGACAAGTCACTTCCTTGTCCTCTTCAGCAAAAACAACAACAGAGAAGAATGCAGCATTCGACACAACGGGTTACTCCATGGAGCTCTTTACACATACCGTCCCTGGCTTAGAAAGTGAAGCAGTTAACAGTCCATGCCCATTACAAATTGAATCTGACATGGAGTGCACTGACGCACAGCCACAGCCAGACTACTATGCTGGTCCTTTGACTCAGACCACAACATTGCCCTCGCAGGGTGCTGATCAAGAATCAGACCCTGATGAGACTATGTTGCCCCATCACGAACGCTATACCACCGAACGACACGGTGACACAGACGAAGTTGCGCAGGAGGTACAAGAAGAGTTATTAGATGACCCAGTTCTTGACCCCGATTGGCAGCCATTGGGGGAACAGGGTGCAGGCGGCAGCAGTTCTGAAGCAGAGGAGGAGGAGGGGCCGCAGCAGGCATCAACATCGCCACAGGTTCCATCTGCCGGGCCCGTATCTTGCCCAAAACGCGTGGCAAAGCCAAAACCTGGTGGAGGACAGCGTGGCCATCCGGTTAAAGCTCAGTCTGCAATGCCTGAAAAGGTATCCGATGCTAGAAAGAGTGCAGTCTGGCATTTTTTTAAACAACATCCAATTGATCAGCGCAAAGTCATCTGTCAAAAATGTTCTACTTCCTTAAGCAGAGGTCAGAATCTGAAAAGTCTCAATACTAGTTGCATGCATAGACATTTAACCACCATGCATTTGAAAGCTTGGACTAACTACCAAACGTCCCTTAAGGTTGTTGCACCCTCGGCCAATGAAGCTAGTCATCAACGCAACATCCCTTCCGGCAGTGTAGGACCACCATTTAGCGCACCACCTGCTGTATCTGTGCAGGTATCTTTGCCAGGCCAAAGCAGTCAGGGTCAGGGAATCACCAGTTTCGTAGTAGGAAACACTGCATCTAGGGCACCGGCGGCAACAATACCATCTCCCACCGTCTCTCAGTCTGCCATGTCCACCGGCACCCCCGCTAGTTCCACGATCTCCAGCTCTCCAGTCCAGCTCACCCTACATGAGACTATGGTTAGAAAAAGGAAATACTTAGCCTCGCATCCGCGTACACAGGGTTTGAACGCCCACATAGCTAGACTAATCTCGTTAGAGATGATGCCCTACCGGTTAGTTGAAAGCGAAGCTTTCAAAGACCTGATGGACTACGCTGTACCACGCTACGAGCTACCCAGTCGACACTTTTTTTCCAGAAAAGCCATCCCAGCCCTCCACCAGCATGTTAAAGAGCGCATCGTCCATGCACTCAGGCAATCTGTGAGCACAAAGGTGCACCTGACAACAGATGCATGGACCAGTAGGCATGGCCAGGGACGTTACGTGTCCATCACGGCACACTGGGTAAATGTGGTGGATTCAGGGTCCACAGGGGACAGCAAGTTTGGGACAGTTCTGCCTAGCCCACGGTCTAGTAAACAGTTGTCTGTAGCCATTCGCACCCCCTCCTCCTCCTCGTCCTCCTGCAGAAGCAAGAGCTCGTCCACAGACCGCAGTCGCACAAACACTCCATCCGCACCTGCCACTGTTGCACACCAGGTCTCCCATTATGGGGCAGCTACTGGCATACGTCAGCAGGCTGTATTGGCTATGAAGTGTTTGGGCGACAATAGACACACCGCGGAAGTTCTGTCCGAGTTCTTGCAGCAAGAAACGCAGTCGTGGCTGGGCACTGTAGATCTTGAGGCAGGCAAGGTAGTGAGTGATAACGGAAGGAATTTCATGGCTGCCATCTCCCTTTCCCAACTGAAACACATTCCTTGCCTGGCTCACACCTTAAACCTGGTGGTGCAGTGCTTCCTGAAAAGTTATCCGGGGTTATCCGACCTGCTCCTCAAAGTGCGTGGACTTTGCGCACATATCCGCCGTTCGCCTGTACACTCCAGCCGTATGCAGACCTATCAGCGTTCTTTGAACCTTCCCCAGCATCGCCTAATCATAGACGTTGCAACAAGGTGGAACTCAACACTGCACATGCTTCAGAGACTGTGCGAACAGAGGCGGGCTGTTATGTTTTTGTGGGAGGATACACATACACGGGCAGGCAGTAGGATGGCAGACATGGAGTTGTCAGGTGTGCAGTGGTCGAAGATTCAAGACATGTGTCAAGTCCTTCAGTGTTTTGAGGAATGCACACGGCTGGTTAGTGCAGACAACGCCATAATAAGCATGAGCATCCCCCTAATGCGTCTGCTGATGCAAAGTTTGACGCACATAAAGGATCAGGCGTCTGCACCAGAGGAAGAGGAAAGCCTTGATGACAGTCAGCGATTGTCTGGTCAGGGCAGTGTACATGACGAGGTACCGGGCGAAGAGGAGGTGGAGGATGAGGAGGATGATGGGGATGAGTATATTTTTAATGAGGAAGCTTTCCCGGGGGCACGGGAAATTGGTGGCGTGGCAAGGCCGGGTTCTGGTTTTTTGAGGGACACAAGTGACGTAGATTTGCCTGCAACTGCCCCTCAACCAAGCACAACCGCAGATTTGACAACGGGAACTTTGGCCCACATGGCGGATTATGCCTTGCGTATCCTCAAAAGGGACACACGCATTACAAAAATGATGAACGATGACGATTACTGGTTGGCCTGCCTCCTTGATCCTCGCTATAAAGGCAAATTGCAAAATATTATGCCACATGAGAACTTGGAACTAATATTAGCAACAAAACAATCAACTCTTGTTGACCGTTTGCTTCTGGCATTCCCTGCACACAGCGCCCGTGATCGTTCTCACACGAGCTCCAGGGGCCAGCAGACCAGAGGTGTTAGAGGGGCAGAAATCAGAAGTGGCGTTGGCCAGAGGGGTTTTCTGACCAGGTTGTGGAGTGATTTTTCTATGACCGCAGACAGGACAGGTACTGCAGCATCAATTCAAAGTGACAGGAGACAACATTTGTCCAGTATGGTTACAAACTATTTTTCATCCCTTATCGACGTTCTCCCTCAACCGTCATTCCCATTTGATTACTGGGCATCCAAATTAGACACCTGGCCAGAATTGGCAGAATATGCATTGCAGGAGCTTGCTTGCCCGGCAGCTAGTGTCCTATCAGAAAGAGTATTCAGTGCTGCAGGTTCAATACTAACAGAAAAAAGGACTCGTCTGGCTACCCAAAATGTAGATGATCTAACCTTCATTAAAATGAACCACAACTGGATTTCAAAATCTTTTGCCCCACCCTGCCCGGCTGACACCTAGCTTTCCTATGAAAAGGTCTTGCCTGTGGACTATTCTGAATGACTTTTCCAATCTCGTAATTTTCTTCACCTGATTGTCCAGCATACGACATGTTTCCACCTCACGAAATGGCCAAACTCCCCACACGGGGCCGTGCTATCGCCACTTTGCGCTTGGACCCTTGAGAGTGCTGTTTGTCTGAAGAGGTGGGTGTGGCCGCTTTTGGTCGACGGCACTGCCACTGGGTCCCTCATAGTACAATAAAGTGTCTCTGGCGGTGGTGGTGCGCACCCAACGTCAGACACACCGTTGTAATATGAGGGGCCCTGTGCCTGTAACGCCGGCCACAAGACAGTTCCCCCCCCCAGCTCAAACAGTGCTCTACCACTAGCAAAATTATCTCTCACAGCTTCACCAATGTGTAGTCTAGGCGCTGACATCCTTCAATGCCTGGCACTGACAATACCATTGTTTTGACATTTTTGTTATGTTAGGCCTTCGAAGCCTGTCTGCGGTCCCTTCTTTCTACAACTACTACACTGACCAGGCCACTGCTGGCCGTGTTACCCTGGAACCAATTTAAAAGTGCCTACAGTCAGCCCAATTTTGTTATGTTAGGCCTTCGAAGACTGTCTGCCGTCACTCCTTCCACTAGACTTCCACTGACCATACACTGCTGCCCATGTACCCCTGGAACCAATTTAAAGTGCCTACAGCCAGCCCAATTTTGTTATGTTAGGCCTTGGAAGCCTGTCTGCGGTCACTCCTTCCACTAGACTTCCACTGACCAGACCACTGCTGCCCGTGTACCCCTGGAACCAATTTAAAAGTGCCTACAGCCAGCCCAAGTTTGTTATGTTAGGCCTTGGAAGCCTGTCTGCGGTCACTCCTTCCACTAGGCCTCCACTGACCACACCACTGCTGTCCGTGTACCCCTGGAACCAATTTAAAATTGCCTACAGCCATGTGTTATTATTTTAGGCCTTCGATGCCTGTCTGCGGTCACTCCTTCCACTAGGCCTCCACTGACCACACCACTGCTGTCCGTGTACCCCTGGAACCAATTTAAAATTGCCTACAGCCAGCCCAATTTTTTTATTTTAGGCCTTCGATGCCTGTCTGCGGTCCATTCTTTCAACTACTACTACACTGACCAGGTCACTGCTGCCCGTGTACCCCTGGAACCAATTTAAAATTGCCTACAGCCATGTGTTATTATTTTAGGCCTTCGATGCCTGTCTGCGGTCACTCCTTCCACTAGGCCTCCACTGACCACACCACTGCTGCCCGTGTACCCCTGGAACCAATTTAAAATTGCCTACAGCCAGCCCAATTTTTTTATTTTAGGCCTTCGATGCCTGTCTGCGGTCCATTCTTTCAACTACTACTACACTGACCAGGTCACTGCTGCCCGTGTACCCCTGGAACCAATTTAAAATTGCCTACAGCCATGTGTTATTATTTTAGGCCTTCGATGCCTGTCTGCGGTCACTCCTTCCACTAGGCCTCCACTGACCACACCACTGCTGTCCGTGTACCCCTGGAACCAATTTAAAATTGCCTACAGCCATGTGTTTTTATTTTAGGCCTTCGATGCCTGTCTGCGGTCCATTCTTTCAACTACTACTACACTGACCAGGGCACTGCTGGCCGTGTTACCCTGGAACCAATTTAAAAGTGCCTACAGTCAGCCCAATTTTGTTATGTTAGGCCTTGGAAGCCTGTCTGCGGTCACTCCTTCCACTAGGCCTCCACTGACCACACCACTGCTGTCCGTGTACCCCTGGAACCAATTTAAAATTGCCTACAGCCATGTGTTATTATTTTAGGCCTTCGATGCCTGTCTGCGGTCACTCCTTCCACTAGGCCTCCACTGACCACACCACTGCTGTCCGTGTACCCCTGGAACCAATTTAAAATTGCCTACAGCCATGTGTTTTTATTTTAGGCCTTCGATGCCTGTCTGCGGTCCATTCTTTCAACTACTACTACACTGACCAGGGCACTGCTGGCCGTGTTACCCTGGAACCAATTTAAATGTGCCTACAGTCAGCCCAATTTTGTTATGTTAGGCCTTGGAAGCCTGTCTGCGGTCACTCCTTCCACTAGGCCTCCACTGACCACACCACTGCTGTCCGTGTACCCCTGGAACCAATTTAAAATTGCCTACAGCCATGTGTTATTATTTTAGGCCTTCGATGCCTGTCTGCGGTCACTCCTTCCACTAGGCCTCCACTGACCACACCACTGCTGTCCGTGTACCCCTGGAACCAATTTAAAATTGCCTACAGCCATGTGTTTTTATTTTAGGCCTTCGATGCCTGTCTGCGGTCCATTCTTTCAACTACTACTACACTGACCAGGGCACTGCTGGCCGTGTTACCCTGGAACCAATTTAAAAGTGCCTACAGTCAGCCCAATTTTGTTATGTTAGGCCTTCGAAGACTGTCTGCCGTCACTCCTTCCACTAGACTTCCACTGACCATACACTGCTGCCCATGTACCCCTGGAACCAATTTAAAGTGCCTACAGCCAGCCCAATTTTGTTATGTTAGGCCTTCGAAGCCTGTCTGCGGTCACTCCTTCCACTAGACTTCCACTGACCAGACCACTGCTGCCCGTGTACCCCTGGAACCAATTTAAAAGTGCCTACAGCCAGCCCAAGTTTGTTATGTTAGGCCTTGGAAGCCTGTCTGCGGTCACTCCTTCCACTAGACTTCCACTGACCAGACCACTGCTGCCCGTGTACCCCTGGAACCAATTTAAAAGTGCCTACAGCCAGCCCAAGTTTGTTATGTTAGGCCTTCGAAGCCTGTCTGTGGTCCATTCTTTCAACTACTACTACACTGACCAGGTCACTGCTGCCCGTGTACCCCTGGAACCAATTTAAAAGTGCCTACAGCCAGCCCAAGTTTGTTATGTTAGGCCTTGGAAGCCTGTCTGCGGTCACTCCTTCCACTAGACTTCCACTGACCAGACCACTGCTGCCCGTGTACCCCTGGAACCAATTTAAAAGTGCCTACAGCCAGCCCAAGTTTGTTATGTTAGGCCTTGGAAGCCTGTCTGCGGTCACTCCTTCCACTAGGCCTCCACTGACCACACCACTGCTGTCCGTGTACCCCTGGAACCAATTTAAAATTGCCTACAGCCATGTGTTATTATTTTAGGCCTTCGATGCCTGTCTGCGGTCACTCCTTCCACTAGGCCTCCACTGACCACACCACTGCTGTCCGTGTACCCCTGGAACCAATTTAAAATTGCCTACAGCCATGTGTTTTTATTTTAGGCCTTCGATGCCTGTCTGCGGTCACTCCTTCCACTAGGCCTCCACTGACCACACCACTGCTGTCCGTGTACCCCTGGAACCAATTTAAAATTGCCTACAGCCATGTGTTATTATTTTAGGCCTTCGATGCCTGTCTGCGGTCACTCCTTCCACTAGGCCTCCACTGAGCACACCACTGCTGTCCGTGTACCCCTGGAACCAATTTAAAATTGCCTACAGCCAGCCCAATTTTTTTATTTTAGGCCTTCGATGCCTGTCTGCGGTCCATTCTTTCAACTACTACTACACTGACCAGGTCACTGCTGCCCGTGTACCCCTGGAACCAATTTAAAATTGCCTACAGCCATGTGTTATTATTTTAGGCCTTCGATGCCTGTCTGCGGTCACTCCTTCCACTAGGCCTCCACTGACCACACCACTGCTGTCCGTGTACCCCTGGAACCAATTTAAAATTGCCTACAGCCATGTGTTATTATTTTAGGCCTTCGATGCCTGTCTGCGGTCACTCCTTCCACTAGGCCTCCACTGACCACACCACTGCTGCCCGTGTACCCCTGGAACCAATTTAAAATTGCCTACAGCCAGCCCAATTTTTTTATTTTAGGCCTTCGATGCCTGTCTGCGGTCCATTCTTTCAACTACTACTACACTGACCAGGTCACTGCTGCCCGTGTACCCCTGGAACCAATTTAAAATTGCCTACAGCCATGTGTTATTATTTTAGGCCTTCGATGCCTGTCTGCGGTCACTCCTTCCACTAGGCCTCCACTGACCACACCACTGCTGTCCGTGTACCCCTGGAACCAATTTAAAATTGCCTACAGCCATGTGTTTTTATTTTAGGCCTTCGATGCCTGTCTGCGGTCCATTCTTTCAACTACTACTACACTGACCAGGGCACTGCTGGCCGTGTACCCCTGGAACCAACATCAGAAAATATAAAAATAAGTATTTTGCTTATAAAAAAGAAAATACTGGTGAGATATCAAATGCAGACATTTTAACATTAAAAACAAACACACAACTAAAATCTGGTACAGTACTAAAAATGGCCACCAGCTACAATTACTTTCTCCTGCAAGTAGTTAACTGAAAGTTTTTTTAAATTGAAAACACACATATGGCATCCACCGAGTGTTGTCCTGACGCGTCTTCTTTATATTATTGCCGAGAAGATGCAAAATAATGAAAATAATAAAATCATTAATTACCAAAATAATAGAGAAAGTCAACACCACATTGCAAATAAACATTCATTCCAAATAAAGAAGCAGGGCGCGTCCGAGGGTGAGTATATACCTAATAAGAATCTAATCACCCTCGGACGCGCAATGCTTATTTCCAACAGCCTTCCTTCCTAAGAATCAGCCCTTCCGTCGTGTAGAGAGACGTTGTGTTACACTCCAAGGTGTTCCCCAGGTTGCCTTTCCTGAGCTTCGATCTTCCGGCTCTCGTTTAGTAGTTCTTGGAAACTACACTGCATTAGGCCTTCAAATTGGGTATGGGGTGTAGAGAGAGGGTGTGTTACACTCCAAGGTGTTCCCCAGGTTGCCTTTCCTGAGCTTCGATATTCCGGCTCTCGTTTAGTAGTTGTTGGAAACTACACTGCATTAGGCCTTCAAATTGGGTATGGGGTGTAGAGAGAGGGTGTGTTACACTCCAAGGTGTTCCCCAGGTTGCCTTTCCTGAGCTTCGAAATTCCGGCTCTCGTTTAGTAGTTGTTGGAAACTACACTGCATTAGGCCTACAAATTTGGTATGGGGGAAACATTGGCGCATCTGCGGTCCCTCCTTCCTCTAGGCCTCCACTGACCTGTCTACTGCTGCCCGTGTTCCCCTGGAACCAATTTTAAATTGCCTACAGGCAGCCCAATTTAT
Source organism: Ranitomeya imitator (assembly GCF_032444005.1). NCBI lineage: Eukaryota > Metazoa > Chordata > Amphibia > Anura > Dendrobatidae > Ranitomeya > Ranitomeya imitator. The sequence continues at coordinate 333,662,562 of NC_091284.1, read as the reverse complement.
TATGTTAGGGCTTCGAAGCCTGTCTGCGGTCCCTCCTTCCACTAGGCCTCCACTGACCTGTCTACTGCTGCCCGTGTACCCCTTGAACCAACATCATAAAATAAAAAAAAAAGGATTTTGCTTATAAAAAAGAAAATACTGGTGAGATATCAAATGCAGACATTTTGACATTAAAAACAAACAAACAGCTAAAATCTGGTACAGTACTAAAAATGGCCACCAGCTACAATTACTTTCTCCTGCAAGTAGTTAACTGAAAGGTTTTTTAAATTGAAAACACACATATGGCATCCACCGAGTGTTGTCCTGTCGCGTCTTCTTTATATTATTGCCGAGAAGATGCAAAATAATGAAAATAATAAAATCATTAATTACCAAAATAATAGAGAAAGTCAACACCACATTGCAAATAAACATTCATTCCAAATAAAGAAGCAGGGCGCGTCCGAGGGTGAGTATATACCTAATAAGAATCTAATCACCCTCGGACGCGCAATGCTTATTTCCAACAGCCTTCCTTCCTAAGAATCATCCCTTCCGTGGTGTAGAGAGACGTTGTGTTACACTCCAAGGTGTTCCCCAGGTTGCCTTTCCTGAGCTTCGATCTACCGGCTCTCGTTTAGTAGTTGTTGGATACTACGCTGCATTAGGCCTTCAAATTGGGTATGGGGTGGAGAGAGATGGTGTGTTACACTCCAAGGTGTTCCCCAGGTTGCCTTTCCTGAGCTTCTATCTTCAGGCTCTCATTAAATTGTGGTTAAATGGAACAACTGCATTTGGCGTACTAGTTGGTTTGGGGCCTACTATCGGTGTCTGCCACTCCTTGCTGTTCTCCTCCACTGAACAAAGCTGTGCCGCCTGTTTACTACGGTTGCCAATTTTGAACTGCATTTCGACTACTTACTGATTTGGCCCTACTCTCTGTGTCAGCCTCTCATTCCAGTTGTCCTCCACTGCAATGCCCCCTGGTTATTCCTGTGTTACCAATTTTGAACTGCATTTAGCCCACTTTCTTCTTTGGGCCTATATCTGTGTTTCCACTTCATCGTGCCCATTGCCCAGCCAGTGATAGATGAGTCTGCTGGTACATTGACCCATAACGCAACATTCCCCGTGCACGCTACACAACAACATTGTGACCCTGCTGAAAGTCAGGTTGCTCTTCCCGCATACCATACCACCTTACACGGCGACAAAGAGGAAGGTGCAGATGAAAGTGCAGGTTCCTTCATCAGGTGGGGGGAGGAATACTAGTTGGCGACGTCACTGGCACAGGGCCTCTCATAGTACGCAAAAGTGTTGCTGCCGGTGGGAGGCGCCCCCGCCGTGCAAACACACCGCTGTACTTTGAGGGGCCCTGTGCCAGTGCCAATGCCAACGAGTGGGCCCCCCCTGCTTGCTCAGGTTCACAGCACTTGCAAAGTTGAAATACTTACCTCTCCCTGCTCCACTGCCGTGACGTGGTCCAGATTTCCTGGGCCCACTAATTACTTGAACCAGCCCTACCCCCCACAACTTTAGCCAAATGACCCCCAATTTCAAATGCCTTCCAATTATTATAAGGTAAATTACGCTTGACAAGCTTCATTAAGAAGAATGGATGGTTTTGACATTAAAATGGGCACTCTAGGTGTTTTCCTGGCCCCCACTCACTGCCGACTATGCTGCCCCATTGACTTGCATTGGGTTTCGTGTTTCGGTCGATCCCGACTTTACGTCATAATCGGCCGATTTCACTCGACCCGACTTTGGACATAGTCGGGTTTCGCAAAACCCGGCTCGACTCTAAAAAGGTCAAGGTCGCTCAACTCTACTGGCTAGGCATAAGGCAGGGGCACGAGTGCTGGTTAGGCATAAGGCAGGGGCACGAGTGCAGGCTAGGCATAAGGCAGGGGCACGAGTGCAGGCTAGGCATAAGGCAGGGGCACGAGTGCAGGCTAGGCATAAGGCAGGGGCACGAGTGCAGGCTAGGCATAAGGCAGGGGCACGAGTGCAGGCTAGGCATAAGGCAGGGGCACGAGTGCAGGCTAGGCATAAGGCAGGGGCACGAGTGCAGGCTAGGCATAAGGCAGGGGCACGAGTGCAGGCTAGGCATAAGGCAGGGGCACGAGTGCAGGCTAGGTATAAGGCAGGGGCACGAGTGCAGGCTAGGCATAAGGCAGGGGCACGAGTGCAGGCTAGGCATAAGGCAGGGGCACAAGTGCGGGCTAGGCATAAGGCAGGGGCACGAGTGCAGGCTAGGCATAAGGCAGGGGCACGAGTGCAGGCTAGGCATAAGGCAGGGGCACGAGTGCAGGCTAGGCATAAGGCAGGGGCACGAGTGCAGGCTAGGCATAAGGCAGGGGCACGAGTGCAGGCTAGGCATAAGGCAGGGGCACGAGTGCAGGCTAGGCATAAGGCAGGGGCACGAGTGCAGGCTAGGCATAAGGCAGGGGCACGAGTGCAGGCTAGGCATAAGGCAGGGGCACGAGTGCTGGCTAGGCATAAGGCAGGGGCACAAGTGCTGGCTAGGCATAAGGCAGGGGCACAAGTGATGGCTACACATAAGGCATACGGCTAACTCTTTGTACTCTTTGCATAAAGGGATAGGCACCCTTAGGGGTGAAGAGCTAGCTTTCACCCCTCTACTCTGTACTTTGTTGTACAGTGCGGAGCCACTCCATAACCCCCATGCTCCAAGCGACCAGGCACATCTTGTCTGTCCTCCGTAAATGGGTAATGCCTTCGTCCCCAATTACAGTCGTGCATGTGCATTCAGACGGGACAAGAGCGAAGAGCGTAAAGCCTGCCCTGTGTGCATAAACAACATGAAGCTAAAGACAAAAAAACAATAATGCAAGGGGCTCAAAAGTGCTGGCTAGGCATAAGGCAGGGGCACAAGTGCAGGCTAGGCATAAGGCAGGGTCAAAAGTGCTGGCTAGGCATAAGGCAGGGGCACAAGTGCTGGCTAGGCATAAGGCAGGGGCACAAGTGCTGGCTAGGCATAAGGCAGGGGCACAAGTGCTGGCTAGGCATAAGGCAGGGGCACAAGTGCTGGCTAGGCATAAGGCAGGGGCACAAGTGCTGGCTAGGCATAAGGCAGGGGCACAAGTGCTGGCTAGGCATAAGGCAGGGGCACAAGTGCTGGCTAGGCATAAGGCAGGGGCACAAGTGCTGGCTAGGCATAAGGCAGGGGCACAAGTGCGGGCTAGGCATAAGGCAGGGGCACAAGTGCGGGCTAGGCATAAGGCAGGGGCACGAGTGCGGGCTAGGCATAAGGCAGGGGCACAAGTGCGGGCTAGGCATAAGGCAGGGGCACGAGTGCGGGCTAGGCATAAGGCAGGGGCACGAGTGCGGGCTAGGCATAAGGCAGGGGCACGAGTGCGGGCTAGGCATAAGGCAGGGGCACGAGTGCGGGCTAGGCATAAGGCAGGGGCACGAGTGCGGGCTAGGCATAAGGCAGGGGCACGAGTGCGGGCTAGGCATAAGGCAGGGGCACGAGTGCGGGCTAGGCATAAGGCAGGGGCACGAGTGCGGGCTAGGCATAAGGCAGGGGCAAGAGTGCGGGCTGTGCATAAGGCAGGGGCACGAGTGCGGGCTAGGCATAAGGCAGGGGCACGAGTGCGGGCTAGGCATAAGGCAGGGGCACGAGTGCGGGCTAGGCATAAGGCAGGGGCACGAGTGCGGGCTAGGCATAAGGCAGGGGCACGAGTGCGGGCTAGGCATAAGGCAGGGGCACGAGTGCGGGCTCGGCATAAGGCAGGGGCACGAGTGCTGGCTAGGCATAAGGCAGGGGCACGAGTGCTGGCTAGGCATAAGGCAGGGGCACGAGTGCTGGCTAGGCATAAGGCAGGGGCACGAGTGCTGGCTAGGCATAAGGCAGGGGCACAAGGGCGGGCTAGGCATAAGGCAGGGGCACAAGGGCGGGCTAGGCATAAGGCAGGGGCACAAGGGCGGGCTAGGCATAAGGCAGGGGCACAAGTGCGGGCTAGGCATAAGGCAGGGGCACAAGTGCGGGCTAGGCATAAGGCAGGGGCACAAGTGCGGTCTAGGCATAAGGCAGGGGCACAAGTGCGGTCTAGGCATAAGGCAGGGGCACAAGTGCAGGCTAGGCATAAGGCAGGGGCACAAGTGCTGGCTAGGCATAAGGCAGGGGCACAAGTGCGGGCTAGGCATAAGGCAGGGGCACGAGTGCGGGCTAGGCATAAGGCAGGGGCACGAGTGCGGGCTAGGCATAAGGCAGGGGCACGAGTGCGGGCTAGGCATAAGGCAGGGGCACGAGTGCGGGCTAGGCATAAAGCAGGGGCACGAGTGCCGGCTAGGCATAAGGCAGGGGCACGAGTGCGGGCTAGGCATAAGGCAGGGGCACGAGTGCTGGCTAGGCATAAGGCAGGGGCACGAGTGCTGGCTAGGCATAAGGCAGGGGCACGAGTGCTGGCTAGGCATAAGGCAGGGGCACGAGTGCTGGCTAGGCATAAGGCAGGGGCACGAGTGCTGGCTAGGCATAAGGCAGGGGCACGAGTGCTGGCTAGGCATAAGGCAGGGGCACAAGGGCGGGCTAGGCATAAGGCAGGGGCACAAATGCGGGCTAGGCATAAGGCAGGGGCACAAATGCGGGCTAGGCATAAGGCAGGGGCACAAGTGCGGTCTAGGCATAAGGCAGGGGCACAAGTGCGGTCTAGGCATAAGGCAGGGGCACAAGTGCGGTCTAGGCATAAGGCAGGGGCACAAGTGCAGGCTAGGCATAAGGCAGGGGCACAAGTGCAGGCTAGGCATAAGGCAGGGGCACAAGTGCGGGCTAGGCATAAGGCAGGGGCACAAGTGCGGGCTAGACATAAGGCAGGGGCACAAGTGCGGGCTAGGCATAAGGCAGGGGCACAAGTGCGGGCTAGGCATAAGGCAGGGGCACGAGTGCTGGGTAGGCATAAGGCAGGGGCACAAGTGCTGGCTAGGCATAAGGCAGGGGCTCAAGTGCAGGCTAGGCATAAGGCAGGGGCACGAGTGCAGGCTAGGCATAAGGCAGGGGCACGAGTGCAGGCTAGGCATAAGGCAGGGGCACGAGTGCTGGGTAGGCATAAGGCAGGGGCACAAGTGCTGGCTAGGCATAAGGCAGGGGCACGAGTGCAGGCTAGGCATAAGGCAGGGGCACGAGTGCAGGCTAGGCATAAGGCAGGGGCACGAGTGCTGGGTAGGCATAAGGCAGGGGCACAAGTGCTGGCTAGGCATAAGGCAGGGGCACGAGTGCAGGCTAGGCATAAGGCAGGGGCACGAGTGCAGGCTAGGCATAAGGCAGGGGCACGAGTGCAGGCTAGGCATAAGGCAGGGGCACGAGTGCAGGCTAGGCATAAGGCAGGGGCACGAGTGCAGGCTAGGCATAAAGCAGGGGCACGAGTGCTGGCTTGGCATAAGGCAGGGGCACGAGTGCTGGCTAGGCATAAGGCAGGGGCACGAGTGCTGGCTAGGCATCAGGCAGGGGCACAAGTGCTGGCTAGGCATCAGGCAGGGGCACAAGTGCTGGCTAGGCACCAGGCAGGAGCACAAGTGCTGGCTAGGCACCAGGCAGGGGCAAAAGTGCTGGCTAGGCACCAGGCAGGGGCACAAGTGCTGGCTAGGCATAAGGCAGGGGCACAAGTGCAGGATAGGTATAAGGCATGGGCACAAGTGCAGGCTAGGCATAAGGCAGGGGCACAAGTGCTGGCTAGGCATAAGGCAGGGGCACAAGTGCTGGCTAGGCATAAGGCAGGGGCACAAGTGCAGGCTAGGCATAAGGCATGGGCACAAGTGCGGGCTAGGCATAAGGCAGGGGCACAAGTGCGGGCTAGGCATAAGGCAGGGGCACAAGTGCGGGCTAGGCATAAGGCAGGGGCACAAGTGCGGGCTAGGCATAAGGCAGGGGCACAAGTGCGGGCTAGGCATAAGGCAGGGGCACAAGTGCGGGCTAGGCATAAGGCAGGGGCACAAATGCTGGCTAGGCATAAGGCAGGGGCACAAGTGCTGGCTAGGCATAAGGCAGGGGCACAAGTGCTGGCTAGGCATAAGGCAGGGGCACAAGTGCAGGCTAGGCATAAGGCAGGGGCACGAGGGCTGGCTAGGCATAAGGCAGGGGCACAAGTGCGGGCTAGGCATAAGGCAGGGGCACAAGTGCGGGCTAGGCATAAGGCAGGGGCACAAGTGCGGGCTAGGCATAAGGCAGGGGCACAAGTGCTGGCTAGGCATAAGGCAGGGGCACAAGTGCTGGCTAGGCATAAGGCAGGGGCACAAGTGCTGGCTAGGCATAAGGCAGGGGCACAAGTGCAAGCTAGGCATAAGGCAGGGGCACATGTGCAAACTAAGCATAAGGCAGAGGCACAAGTGCAAGCTAGGCATAAGGCAGGGGCACCTATGCAGGCTAGGCTTAAGGCAGGGGCACAAGTGATGGCTACACATAATGCATACGGCTAACTCTTTGCACTCTTTGCATAAAGGGATAGGCACCCTTACGGGTGAAGAGCTAGCTTTCACCCCTCTACTCTGTACTTTGTTGTACAGTGCGGAGCCACTCCATAACCCCCATGCTCCAAGCGACCAGGCACATCTTGTCTGTCCTCCGTAAATGGGTAATGCCTTCGTCCCCAATTACAGTCGTGCATGTGCATTCAGACGGGACAAGAGCGAAGAGCGTAAAGCCTGCCCTGTGTGCATAACCAACATGAAGCTAAAGACAAAAAAACAATAATGCAAGGGGCTCAAAAGTGCTGGCTAGGCATAAGGCAGGGTCAAAAGTGCTGGCTAGGCATAAGGCAGGGTCAAAAGTGCTGGCTAGGCATAAGGCAGGGGCACGAGTGCTGGCTAGGCATAAGGCAGGGGTACGAGTGCTGGCTAGGCATAAGGCAGGGGCACGAGTGCTGGCTAGGCATAAGGCAGGGGCACGAGTGCTGGCTAGGCATAAGGCAGGGGCACGAGTGCTGGCTAAGCATAAGGCAGGGGCACGAGTGCTGGCTAAGCATAAGGCAGGGGCACGAGTGCTGGCTAGGCATAAGGCAGGGGCACGAGTGCTGGCTAGGCATAAGGCAGGGGCACGAGTGCTGGCTAGGCATAAGTCAGGGGCACGAGTGCTGGCTAGGCATAAGTCAGGGGCACGAGTGCTGGCTAGGCATAAGGCAGGGGCACGAGTGCTGGCTAGGCATAAGGCAGGGGCACGAGTGCTGGCTAGGGATAAGGCAGGGGCACGAGTGCTGGCTAGGGACAAGGCAGGGGCACGAGTGCTGGCTAGGCATAAGGCAGGGGCACGAGTGCTGGCTAGGCATAAGGCAGGGGCACGAGTGCTGGCTAGGCATAAGGCAGGGGCACGAGTGCTGGCTAGGCATAAGGCAGGGGCACGAGTGCTGGCTAGGCATAAGGCAGGGGCACGAGTGCTGGCTAGGCATAAGGCAGGGGCACGAGTGCTGGCTAGGCATAAGGCAGGGGCACGAGTGCTGGCTAGGCATAAGGCAGGGGCACGAGTGCTGGCTAGGCATAAGGCAGGGGCACGAGTGCTGGCTAGGCATAAGGCAGGGGCACGAGTGCTGGCTAGGCATAAGGCAGGGGCACGAGTGCTGGCTAGGCATAAGGCAGGGGCACGAGTGCTGGCTAGGCATAAGGCAGGGGCACGAGTGCTGGCTAGGCATAAGGCAGGGGCACGAGTGCTGGCTAGGCATAAGGCAGGGGCACGAGTGCTGGCTAGGCATAAGGCAGGGGCACGAGTGCTGGCTAGGCATAAGGCAGGGGCACGAGTGCTGGCTAGGCATATGGCAGGGGCACGAGTGCTGGCTAGGCATATGGCAGGGGCACGAGTGCTGGCTAGGCATAAGGCAGGGGCACGAGGGCTGGCTAGGCATAAGGCAGGGGCACGAGGGCTGGCTAGGCATAAGGCAGGGGCACGAGTGCTGGCTAGGCATAAGGCAGGGGCACGAGTGCTGGCTAGGCATAAGGCAGGGGCACGAGTGCAGGCTAGGCATAAGGCAGGGGCACGAGTGCAGGCTAGGCATAAGGCAGGGGCACGAGTGCAGGCTAGGCATAAGGCAGGGGCACGAGTGCAGGCTAGGCATAAGGCAGGGGCACGAGTGCAGGCTAGGCATAAGGCAGGGGCACGAGTGCAGGCTAGGCATAAGGCAGGGGCACGAGTGCAGGCTAGGCATAAGGCAGGGGCACGAGTGCAGGCTAGGCATAAGGCAGGGGCACGAGTGCAGGCTAGGCATAAGGCAGGGGCACGAGTGCAGGCTAGGCATAAGGCAGGGGCACGAGTGCAGGCTAGGCATAAGGCAGGGGCACGAGTGCAGGCTAGGCATAAGGCAGGGGCACGAGTGCAGGCTAGGCATAAGGCAGGGGCACGAGTGCAGGCTAGGCATAAGGCAGGGGCACGAGTGCAGGCTAGGCATAAGGCAGGGGCACGAGTGCAGGCTAGGCATAAGGCAGGGGCACGAGTGCAGGCTAGGCATAAGGCAGGGGCACGAGTGCAGGCTAGGCATAAGGCAGGGGCACGAGTGCAGGCTAGGCATAAGGCAGGGGCACGAGTGCAGGCTAGGCATAAGGCAGGGGCACGAGTGCAGGCTAGGCATAAGGCAGGGGCACGAGTGCAGGCTAGGCATAAGGCAGGGGCACGAGTGCAGGCTAGGCATAAGGCAGGGGCACGAGTGCAGGCTAGGCATAAGGCAGGGGCACGAGTGCAGGCTAGGCATAAGGCAGGGGCACGAGTGCAGGCTAGGCATAAGGCAGGGGCACGAGTGCAGGCTAGGCATAAGGCAGGGGCACGAGTGCAGGCTAGGCATAAGGCAGGGGCACGAGTGCAGGCTAGGCATAAGGCAGGGGCACGAGTGCTGGCTAGGCATAAGGCAGGGGCACGAGTGCTGGCTAGGCATAAGGCAGGGGCACGATTGCAGGCTAGGCATAAGGCAGGGGCACGAGTGCAGGCTAGGCATAAGGCAGGGGCACGAGTGCAGGCTAGGCATAAGGCAGGTGCACGAGTGCAGGCTAGGCATAAGGCAGGGGCACGAGTGCAGGCTAGGCATAAGGCAGGGGCACGAGTGCTGGCTAGGCATAAGGCAGGGGCACGAGTGCTGGCTAGGCATAAGGCAGGGGCACAAGTGATGGCTACACATAAGGCATACGGCTAACTCTTTGCACTCTTTGCATAAAGGGATAGGCACCCTTAGGGGTGAAGAGCTAGCTTTCACCCCTCTACTCTGTACTTTGTTGTACAGTGCGGAGCCACTCCATAACCCCCATGCTCCAAGCGACCAGGCACATCTTGTCTGTCCTCCGTAAATGGGTAATGACTTCGTCCCCAATTACAGTCGTGCATGTGCATTCAGACGGGACAAGAGCGAAGAGCGTAAAGCCTGCCCTGTGTGCATAAACAACATGAAGCTAAAGACAAAAAAACAATAATGCAAGGGGCTCAAAAGTGCTGGCTAGGCATAAGGCAAGGGCACAAGTGCTGGCTAGGCATAAGGCAGGGGCACAAGTGCTGGCTAGGCATAAGGCAGAGGCACAAGTGCTGGCTAGGCATAAGGCAGGGGCACAAGTGCTGGCTAGGCATAAGGCAGGGGCACAAGTGCTGGCTAGGCATAAGGCAGGGGCACAAGTGCGGTCTAGGCATAAGGCAGGGGCACGAGTGCGGGCTAGGCATAAGGCAGGGGCACGAGTGCTGGCTAGGCATAAGGCAGGGGCACGAGTGCTGGCTAGGCATAAGGCAGGGGCACGAGTGCTGGCTAGGCATAAGGCAGGGGCACAAGGGCGGGCTAGGCATAAGGCAGGGGCACAAGGGCGGGCTAGGCATAAGGCAGGGGCACAAGGGCGGGCTAGGCATAAGGCAGGGGCACAAGTGCGGGCTAGGCATAAGGCAGGGGCACAAGTGCGGTCTAGGCATAAGGCAGGGGCACAAGTGCGGTCTAGGCATAAGGCAGGGGCACAAGTGCAGGCTAGGCATAAGGCAGGGGCACAAGTGCAGGCTAGGCATAAGGCAGGGGCACAAGTGCAGGCTAGGCATAAGGCAGGGGCACAAGTGCAGGCTAGGCATAAGGCAGGGGCACAAGTGCGGGCTAGGCATAAGGCAGGGGCACAAGTGCGGGCTAGGCATAAGGCAGGGGCACAAGTGCGGGCTAAGCATAAGGCAGGGGCACGAGTGCTGGGTAGGCATAAGGCAGGGGCACAAGTGCTGGCTAGGCATAAGGCAGGGGCACAAGTGCGGGCTAGGCTTTAGGCAGGGGCACATGTGCAAACTAAGCATAAGGCAGAGGCACAAGTGCAAGCTAGGCATAAGGCAGGGGCACCTATGCAGGCTAGGCTTAAGGCAGGGGCACAAGTGATGGCTACACATAAGGCATACGGCTAACTCTTTGCACTCTTTGCATAAAGGGATAGGCACCCTTAGGGGTGAAGAGCTAGCTTTCACCCCTCTACTCTGTACTTTGTTGTACAGTGCGGAGCCACTCCATAACCCCCATGCTCCAAGCGACCAGGCACATCTTGTCTGTCCTCCGTAAATGGGTAATGCCTTCGTCCCCAATTACAGTCGTGCATGTGCATTCAGACGGGACAAGAGCGAAGAGCGTAAAGCCTGCCCTGTGTGCATAAACAACATGAAGCTAAAGACAAAAAAACAATAATGCAAGGGGCTCAAAAGTGCTGGCTAGGCATAAGGCAGGGGCACAAGTGCAGGCTAGGCATAAGGCAGGGGCACAAGTGCAGGCTAGGCATAGGCACAAGTGCTGGCTAGGCATAAGGCAGGGGCACAAGTGCTGGCTAGGCATAAGGCAGGGGCACAAGTGCTGGCTAGGCATAAGGCAGGGGCACAAGTGCTGGCTAGGCATAAGGCAGGGGCACAAGTGCTGGCTAGGCATAAGGCAGGGGCACAAGTGCTGGCTAGGCATAAGGCAGGGGCACAAGTGCTGGCTAGGCATAAGGCAGGGGCACAAGTGCGGGCTAGGCATAAGGCAGGGGCACAAGTGCGGGCTAGGCATAAGGCAGGGGCACAAGTGCAGGCTAGGCATAAGGCAGGGGCACAAGTGCTGGCTAGGCATAAGGCAGGGGCACAAGTGCTGGCTAGGCATAAGGCAGGGGCATAAGGCAGGGGCACAAGTGCTGGCTAGGCATAAGGCAGGGGCACAAGTGCTGGCTAGGCATAAGGCAGGGGCACAAGTGCTGGCTAGGCATAAGGCAGGGGCACAAGTGCGGGCTAGGCATAAGGCAGGGGCACAAGTGCTGGGTAGGCATAAGGCAGGGGCACAAGTGCGGACTAGGCATAAGGCAGGGTCACAAGTGCGGGCTAGGCATAAGGCAGGGGCACAAGTGCGGGCTAGGCATAAGGCAGGGGCACAAGTGCGGGCTAGGCATAAGGCAGGGGCACAAGTGCGGGCTAGGCATAAGGCAGGGGCACAAGTGCGGGCTAGGCATAAGGCAGGGGCACAAGTGCGGGCTAGGCATAAGGCAGGGGCACAAGTGCGGGCTAGGCATAAGGCAGGGGCACAAGTGCGGGCTAGGCATAAGGCAGGGGCACAAGTGCGGGCTAGGCATAAGGCAGGGGCACAAGTGCGGGCTAGGCATAAGGCAGGGGCACAAGTGCGGGCTAGGCATAAGGCAGGGGCACAAGTGCTGGGTAGGCATAAGGCAGGGGCACAAGTGCTGGGTAGGCATAAGGCAGGGGCACGAGTGCAGGCTAGTCATAAGGCACGGGCACGAGTGCAGGCTAGGCATAAGGCAGGGGCACGAGTGCAGGCTAGGCATAAGGCAGGGGCACGAGTGCTGGCTAGGCATAAGGCAGGGGCACGAGTGCAGGCTAGGCATAAGGCAGGGGCACGAGTGCAGGCTAGGCATAAGGCAGGGGCACGAGTGCAGGCTAGGCATAAGGCAGGGGCACGAGTGCAGGCTAGGCATAAGGCAGGGGCACGAGTGCAGGCTAGGCATAAGGCAGGGGCACGAGTGCTGGCTAGGCATAAGGCAGGGCCACAAGTGCTGGCTAGGCATAAGGCAGGGGCACAAGTGCTGGCTAGGCATAAGGCAGGGGCACAAGTGCTGGCTAGGCATAAGGCAGGGGCACAAGTGATGGCTACACATAAGGCATACGGCTAACTCTTTGCACTCTTTGCATAAAGGGATAAGCACCCTTAGGGGTGAAGAGCTAGCTTTCACCCCTCTACTCTGTACTTTGTTGTACAGTGCGGAGCCACTCCATAACCCCCATGCTCCAAGCGACCAGGCACATCTTGTCTGTCCTCCGTAAATGGGTAATGCCTTCGTCCCCAATTACAGTCGTGCATATGCATTCAGACGGGACAAGAGCGAAGAGCGTAAAGCCTGCCCTTTGTGCATAAACAACATGAAGCTAAAGACAAAAAAACAATAATGCAAGGGGCTCAAAAGTGCTGGCTAGGCATAAGGCAGGGGCACAAGTGCAGGCTAGGCATAAGGCAGGGGCACAAGTGCAGGCTAGGCATAAGGCAGGGGCACAAGTGCTGGCTAGGCATAAGGCAAGGGCACAAGTGCTGGCTAGGCATAAGGCAGGGGCACAAGTGCTGGCTAGGCATAAGGCAGGGGCACAAGTGCTGGCTAGGCATAAGGCAGGGGCACAAGTGCTGGCTAGGCATAAGGCAGGGGCACAAGTGCTGGCTAGGCATAAGGCAGGGGCACAAGTGCTGGCTAGGCATAAGGCAGGGGCACAAGTGCTGGCTAGGCATAAGGCAGGGGCACAAGTGCTGGCTAGGCATAAGGCAGGGGCACAAGTGCTGGCTAGGCATAAGGCAGGGGCACAAGTGCGGGCTAGGCATAAGGCAGGGGCACAAGTGCGGGCTAGGCATAAGGCAGGGGCACGAGTGCGGGCTAGGCATAAGGCAGGGGCACGAGTGCGGGCTAGGCATAAGGCAGGGGCACGAGTGCGGGCTAGGCATAAGGCAGGGGCACGAGTGCGGGCTAGGCATAAGGCAGGGGCACGAGTGCGGGCTAGGCATAAGGCAGGGGCACGAGTGCGGGCTAGGCATAAGGCAGGGGCACGAGTGCGGGCTAGGCATAAGGCAGGGGCACGAGTGCGGGCTAGGCATAAGGCAGGGGCACGAGTGCGGGCTAGGCATAAGGCAGGGGCACGAGTGCGGGCTAGGCATAAGGCAGGGGCACGAGTGCGGGCTAGGCATAAGGCAGGGGCACGAGTGCGGGCTAGGCATAAGGCAGGGGCACGAGTGCGGGCTAGGCATAAGGCAGGGGCACGAGTGCGGGCTAGGCATAAGGCAGGGGCACGAGTGCGGGCTAGGCATAAGGCAGGGGCACGAGTGCGGGCTAGGCATAAGGCAGGGGCACGAGTGCGGGCTAGGCATAAGGCAGGGGCACGAGTGCGGGCTAGGCATAAGGCAGGGGCACGAGTGCGGGCTAGGCATAAGGCAGGGGCACGAGTGCTGGCTAGGCATAAGGCAGGGGCACGAGTGCTGGCTAGGCATAAGGCAGGGGCACGAGTGCTGGCTAGGCATAAGGCAGGGGCACGAGTGCTGGCTAGGCATAAGGCAGGGGAACAAGGGCGGGCTAGGCATAAGGCAGGGGCACAAGGGCGGGCTAGGCATAAGGCAGGGGCACAAGGGCGGGCTAGGCATAAGGCAGGGGCACAAGGGCGGGCTAGGCATAAGGCAGGGGCACAAGTGCAGGCTAGGCATAAGGCAGGGGCACGAGTGCGGGCTAGGCATAAGGCAGGGGCACGAGTGCGGGCTAGGCATAAGGCAGGGGCACGAGTGCGGGCTAGGCATAAGGCAGGGGCACGAGTGCTGGCTAGGCATAAGGCAGGGGCACGAGTGCTGGCTAGGCATAAGGCAGGGGCACGAGTGCTGGCTAGGCATAAGGCAGGGGCACGAGTGCTGGCTAGGCATAAGGCAGGGGAACAAGGGCGGGCTAGGCATAAGGCAGGGGCACAAGGGCGGGCTAGGCATAAGGCAGGGGCACAAGGGCGGGCTAGGCATAAGGCAGGGGCACAAGGGCGGGCTAGGCATAAGGCAGGGGCACAAGTGCAGGCTAGGCATAAGGCAGGGGCACAAGTGCAGGCTAGGCATAAGGCAGGGGCACGAGTGCGGGCTAGGCATAAGGCAGGGGCACGAGTGCGGGCTAGGCATAAGGCAGGGGCACGAGTGCGGGCTAGGCATAAGGCAGGGGCACGAGTGCGGGCTAGGCATAAGGCAGGGGCACGAGTGCGGGCTAGGCATAAGGCAGGGGCACGAGTGCGGGCTAGGCATAAGGCAGGGGCACGAGTGCTGGCTAGGCATAAGGCAGGGGCACGAGTGCTGGCTAGGCATAAGGCAGGGGCACGAGTGCTGGCTAGGCATAAGGCAGGGGCACGAGTGCTGGCTAGGCATAAGGCAGGGGCACGAGGGCGGGCTAGGCATAAGGCAGGGGCACAAGGGCGGGCTAGGCATAAGGCAGGGGCACAAGGGCGGGCTAGGCATAAGGCAGGGGCACAAGGGCGGGCTAGGCATAAGGCAGGGGCACAAGGGCGGGCTAGGCATAAGGCAGGGGCACAAGTGCGGTCTAGGCATAAGGCAGGGGCACAAGTGCGGTCTAGGCATAAGGCAGGGGCACAAGTGCAGGCTAGGCATAAGGCAGGGGCACAAGTGCAGGCTAGGCATAAGGCAGGGGCACAAGTGCGGGCTAGGCATAAGGCAGGGGCACAAGTGCGGGCTAGGCATAAGGCAGGGGCACAAGTGCGGGCTAGGCATAAGGCAGGGGCACAAGTGCGGGCTAGGCATAAGGCAGGGGCACAAGTGCGGGCTAGGCATAAGGCAGGGGCACGAGTGATGGCTACACATAAGGCATACGGCTAACTCTTTGCACTCTTTGCATAAAGGGATAGGCACCCTTAGGGGTGAAGAGCTAGCTTTCACCCCTCTACTCTGTACTTTGTTGTACAGTGCGGAGCCACTCCATAACCCCCATGCTCCAAGCGACCAGGCACATCTTGTCTGTCCTCCGTAAATGGGTAATGCCTTCGTCCCCAATTACAGTCGTGCATGTGCATTCAGACGGGACAAGAGCGAAGAGCGTAAAGCCTGCCCTGTGTGCATAAACAACATGAAGCTAAAGACAAAAAAACAATAATGCAAGGGGCTCAAAAGTGCTGGCTAGGCATAAGGCAGGGGCACAAGTGCAGGCTAGGCATAAGGCAGGGGCACAAGTGCAGGCTAGGCATAGGCACAAGTGCTGGCTAGGCATAAGGCAGGGGCACAAGTGCTGGCTAGGCATAAGGCAAGGGCACAAGTGCTGGCTAGGCATAAGGCAGGGGCACAAGTGCTGGCTAGGCATAAGGCAGGGGCACAAGTGCTGGCTAGGCATAAGGCAGGGGCACAAGTGCTGGCTAGGCATAAGGCAGGGGCACAAGTGCTGGCTAGGCATAAGGCAGGGGCACAAGTGCGGGCTAGGCATAAGGCAGGGGCACAAGTGCGGGCTAGGCATAAGGCAGGGGCACGAGTGCGGGCTAGGCATAAGGCAGGGGCACGAGTGCGGGCTAGGCATAAGGCAGGGGCACGAGTGCAGGCTAGGCATAAGGCAGGGGCACGAGTGCGGGCTAGGCATAAGGCAGGGGCACGAGTGCAGGCTAGGCATAAGGCAGGGGCACGAGTGCAGGCTAGGCATAAGGCAGGGGCACGAGTGCAGGCTAGGCATAAGGCAGGGGCACGAGTGCAGGCTAGGCATAAGGCAGGGGCACGAGTGCAGGCTAGGCATAAGGCAGGGGCACGAGTGCAGGCTAGGCATAAGGCAGGGGCACGAGTGCAGGCTAGGCATAAGGCAGGGGCACGAGTGCAGGCTAGGCATAAGGCAGGGGCACGAGTGCAGGCTAGGCATAAGGCAGGGGCACGAGTGCAGGCTAGGCATAAGGCAGGGGCACGAGTGCAGGCTAGGCATAAGGCAGGGGCACGAGTGCAGGCTAGGCATAAGGCAGGGGCACGAGTGCAGGCTAGGCATAAGGCAGGGGCACGAGTGCAGGCTAGGCATAAGGCAGGGGCACGAGTGCAGGCTAGGCATAAGGCAGGGGCACGAGTGCAGGCTAGGCATAAGGCAGGGGCACGAGTGATGGCTACACATAAGGCAGGGGCACAAGTGCGGGCTAGGCATAAGGCAGGGGCACAAGTGCGGGCTAGGCATAAGGCAGGGGCACAAGTGCGGGCTAGGCATAAGGCAGGGGCACAAGTGCGGGCTAGGCATAAGGCAGGGGCACAAGTGCGGGCTAGGCATAAGGCAGGGGCACAAGTGCGGGCTAGGCATAAGGCAGGGGCACAAGTGCGGGCTAGGCATAAGGCAGGGGCACAAGTGCGGGCTAGGCATAAGGCAGGGGCACAAGTGCGGGCTAGGCATAAGGCAGGGGCACAAGTGCGGGCTAGGCATAAGGCAGGGGCACAAGTGCGGGCTAGGCATAAGGCAGGGGCACAAGTGCGGGCTAGGCATAAGGCAGGGGCACAAGTGCGGGCTAGGCATAAGGCAGGGGCACAAGTGCGGGCTAGGCATAAGGCAGGGGCACAAGTGCGGGCTAGGCATAAGGCAGGGGCACAAGTGCTGGCTAGGCATAAGGCAGGGGCACAAGTGCTGGCAAGGCATAAGGCAGGGGCACAAGTGCGGGCTAGGCATAAGGCAGGGGCACAAGTGCGGGCTAGGCATAAGGCAGGGGCACAAGTGTGGGCTAGGCATAAGGCAGGGGCACAAGTGCGGGCTAGGCATAAGGCAGGGGCACAAGTGCTGGCTAGGCATAAGGCAGGGGCACAAGTGCTGGCTAGGCATAAGGCAGGGGCACAAGTGCGGGCTAGGCTTTAGGCAGGTGCACATGTGCAAACTAAGCATAAGGCAGAGGCACAAGTGCAAGCTAGGCATAAGGCAGGGGCACCTATGCAGGCTAGGCTTAAGGCAGGGGCACAAGTGTTGGCTACACATAAGGCATACGGCTAACTCTTTGCACTCTTTGCATAAAGGGATAGGCACCCTTACGGGTGAAGAGCTAGCTTTCACCCCTCTACTCTGTACTTTGTTGTACAGTGCGGAGCCACTCCATAACCCCCATGCTCCAAGCGACCAGGCAAATCTTGTCTGTCCTCCGTAAATGGGTAATGCCTTCGTCCCCAATTACAGTCGTGCATGTGCATTCAGACGGGACAAGAGCGAAGAGCGTAAAGCCTGCCCTGTGTGCATAACCAACATGAAGCTAAAGACAAAAAAACAATAATGCAAGGGGCTCAAAAGTGCTGGCTAGGCATAAGGCAGGGTCAAAAGTGCTGGCTAGGCATAAGGCAGGGGCACGAGTGCTGGCTAGGCATAAGGCAGGGGCACGAGTGCTGGCTAGGCATAAGGCAGGGGCACGAGTGCTGGCTAGGCATAAGGCAGGGGCACAAGTGCAAGCTAGGCATAAGGCAGGGGCACCTATGCAGGCTAGGCTTAAGGCAGGGGCACAAGTGTTGGCTACACATAAGGCATACGGCTAACTCTTTGCACTCTTTGCATAAAGGGATAGGCACCCTTACGGGTGAAGAGCTAGCTTTCACCCCTCTACTCTGTACTTTGTTGTACAGTGCGGAGCCACTCCATAACCCCCATGCTCCAAGCGACCAGGCAAATCTTGTCTGTCCTCCGTAAATGGGTAATGCCTTCGTCCCCAATTACAGTCGTGCATGTGCATTCAGACGGGACAAGAGCGAAGAGCGTAAAGCCTGCCCTGTGTGCATAACCAACATGAAGCTAAAGACAAAAAAACAATAATGCAAGGGGCTCAAAAGTGCTGGCTAGGCATAAGGCAGGGTCAAAAGTGCTGGCTAGGCATAAGGCAGGGGCACGAGTGCTGGCTAGGCATAAGGCAGGGGCACGAGTGCTGGCTAGGCATAAGGCAGGGGCACGAGTGCTGGCTAGGCATAAGGCAGGGGCACGAGTGCTGGCTAGGCATAAGGCAGGGGCACGAGTGCTGGCTAGGCATAAGGCAGGGGCACGAGTGCAGGCTAGGCATAAGGCAGGGGCACGAGTGCAGGCTAGGCATAAGGCAGGGGCACGAGTGCAGGCTAGGCATAAGGCAGGGGCACGAGTGCAGGCTAGGCATAAGGCAGGGGCACGAGTGCAGGCTAGGCATAAGGCAGGGGCACGAGTGCAGGCTAGGCATAAGGCAGGGGCACGAGTGCAGGCTAGGCATAAAGCAGGGGCACGAGTGCTGGCTTGGCATAAGGCAGGGGCACGAGTGCTGGCTAGGCATAAGGCAGGGGCACGAGTGCTGGCTAGGCATAAGGCAGGGGCACAAGTGCTGGCTAGGCATCAGGCAGGGGCACAAGTGCTGGCTAGGCATCAGGCAGGGGCACAAGTGCTGGCTAGGCATCAGGCAGGAGCACAAGTGCTGGCTAGGCACCAGGCAGGGGCACAAGTGCTGGCTAGGCACCAGGCAGGGGCACAAGTGCTGGCTAGGCATCAGGCAGGGGCACAAGTGCTGGCTAGGCATCAGGCAGGGGCACAAGTGCTGGCTAGGCATAAGGCAGGGGCACAAGTGCAGGATAGGCATAAGGCAGGGGCACAAGTGCAGGCTAGGCATAAGGCAGGGGCACAAGTGCAGGATAGGCATAAGGCATGGGCACAAGTGCTGGCTAGGCATCAGGCAGGGGCACAAGTGCTGGCTAGGCATAAGGCAGGGGCACAAGTGCTGGCTAGGCATAAGGCAGGGGCACAAGTGCTGGCTAGGCATAAGGCAGGGGCACAAGTGCAGGCTAGGCATAAGGCATGGGCACAAGTGCGGGCTAGGCATAAGGCAGGGGCACAAGTGCGGGCTAGGCATAAGGCAGGGGCACAAGTGCTGGCTAGGCATAAGGCAGGGGCACAAGTGCTGGCTAGGCATAAGGCAGGGGCACAAGTGCAGGCTAGGCATAAGGCATGGGCACAAGTGCAGGCTAGGCATAAGGCAGGGGCACAAGTGCGGGCTAGGCATAAGGCAGGGGCACAAGTGCGGGCTAGGCATAAGGCAGGGGCACAAGTGCTGGCTAGGCATAAGGCAGGGGCACAAGTGCTGGCTAGGCATAAGGCATGGGCACAAGTGCAGGCTAGGCATAAGGCAGGGGCACAAGTGCGGGCTAGGCATAAGGCAGGGGCACAAATGCTGGCTAGGCATAAGGCAGGGGCACAAGTGCTGGCTAGGCATAAGGCAGGGGCACAAGTGCTGGCTAGGCATAAGGCAGGGGCACAAGTGCGGGCTAGGCATAAGGCAGGGGCACAAGTGCGGGCTAGGCATAAGGCAGGGGCACAAGTGCGGGCTAGGCATAAGGCAGGGGCACAAGTGCGGGCTAGGCATAAGGCAGGGGCACAAGTGCGGGCTAGGCATAAGGCAGGGGCACAAGTGCGGGCTAGGCATAAGGCAGGGGCACAAGTGCGGGCTAGGCATAAGGCAGGGGCACAAGTGCGGGCTAGGCATAAGGCAGGGGCACAAGTGCGGGCTAGGCATAAGGCAGGGGCACAAGTGCGGGCTAGGCATAAGGCAGGGGCACAAGTGCTGGTTAGGCATAAGGCAGGGGCACAAGTGCTGGCTAGGCATAAGGCAGGGGCACAAGTGCAAGCTAGGCATAAGGCAGGGGCACATGTGCAAACTAAGCATAAGGCAGAGGCACAAGTGCAAGCTAGGCATAAGGCAGGGGCACCTATGCAGGCTAGGCTTAAGGCAGGGGCACAAGTGATGGCTACACATAATGCATACGGCTAACTCTTTGCACTCTTTGCATAAAGGGATAGGCACCCTTACGGGTGAAGAGCTAGCTTTCACCCCTCTACTCTGTACTTTGTTGTACAGTGCGGAGCCACTCCATAACCCCCATGCTCCAAGCGACCAGGCACATCTTGTCTGTCCTCCGTAAATGGGTAATGCCTTCGTCCCCAATTACAGTCGTGCATGTGCATTCAGACGGGACAAGAGCGAAGAGCGTAAAGCCTGCCCTGTGTGCATAAACAACATGAAGCTAAAGACAAAAAAACAATAATGCAAGGGGCTCAAAAGTGCTGTCTAGGCATAAGGCAGGGGCACAAGTGCGTGCTAGGCATAAGGCAGGGGCACAAGTGCGGGCTAGGCATAAGGCAGGGGCACAAGTGCGGGCTAGGCATAAGGCAGGGGCACAAGTGCGGGCTAGGCATAAGGCAGGGGCACAAGTGCGGGCTAGGCATAAGGCAGGGGCACGAGTGCGGGCTAGGCATAAGGCAGGGGCACGAGTGCGGGCTAGGCATAAGGCAGGGGCACGAGTGCGGGCTAGGCATAAGGCAGGGGCACGAGTGCGGGCTAGGCATAAGGCAGGGGCACGAGTGCGGGCTAGGCATAAGGCAGGGGCACGAGTGCGGGCTAGGCATAAGGCAGGGGCACGAGTGCGGGCTAGGCATAAGGCAGGGGCACGAGTGCGGGCTAGGCATAAGGCAGGGGCACGAGTGCGGGCTAGGCATAAGGCAGGGGCACGAGTGCGGGCTAGGCATAAGGCAGGGGCACGAGTGCGGGCTAGGCATAAGGCAGGGGCACGAGTGCGGGCTAGGCATAAGGCAGGGGCACGAGTGCGGGCTAGGCATAAGGCAGGGGCACGAGTGCGGGCTAGGCATAAGGCAGGGGCACGAGTGCGGGCTAGGCATAAGGCAGGGGCACGAGTGCGGGCTAGGCATAAGGCAGGGGCACGAGTGCGGGCTAGGCATAAGGCAGGGGCACGAGTGCGGGCTAGGCATAAGGCAGGGGCACGAGTGCGGGCTAGGCATAAGGCAGGGGCACGAGTGCGGGCTAGGCATAAGGCAGGGGCACGAGTGCGGGCTAGGCATAAGGCAGGGGCACGAGTGCGGGCTAGGCATAAGGCAGGGGCACGAGTGCGGGCTAGGCATAAGGCAGGGGCACGAGTGCGGGCTAGGCATAAGGCAGGGGCACGAGTGCTGGCTAGGCATAAGGCAGGGGCACGAGTGCTGGCTAGGCATAAGGCAGGGGCACGAGTGCTGGCTAGGCATAAGGCAGGGGCACAAGGGCGGGCTAGGCATAAGGCAGGGGCACAAGGGCGGGCTAGGCATAAGGCAGGGGCACAAGTGCTGGCTAGGCATAAGGCAGGGGCACAAGTGCGGTCTAGGCATAAGGCAGGGGCACAAGTGCGGTCTAGGCATAAGGCAGGGGCACAAGTGCAGGCTAGGCATAAGGCAGGGGCACAAGTGCGGGCTAGGCATAAGGCAGGGGCACAAGTGCGGGCTAGGCATAAGGCAGGGGCACAAGTGCGGGCTAGGCATAAGGCAGGGGCACAAGTGCGGGCTAGGCATAAGGCAGGGGCACGAGTGATGGCTACACATAAGGCATACGGCTAACTCTTTGCACTCTTTGCATAAAGGGATAGGCACCCTTAGGGGTGAAGAGCTAGCTTTCACCCCTCTACTCTGTACTTTGTTGTACAGTGCGGAGCCACTCCATAACCCCCATGCTCCAAGCGACCAGGCACATCTTGTCTGTCCTCCGTAAATGGGTAATGCCTTCGTCCCCAATTACAGTCGTGCATGTGCATTCAGACGGGACAAGAGCGAAGAGCGTAAAGCCTGCCCTGTGTGCATAAACAACATGAAGCTAAAGACAAAAAAACAATAATGCAAGGGGCTCAAAAGTGCTGGCTAGGCATAAGGCAGGGGCACAAGTGCAGGCTAGGCAAAAGGCAGGGGCACAAGTGCAGGCTAGGCATAGGCACAAGTGCTGGCTAGGCATAAGGCAGGGGCACAAGTGCTGGCTAGGCATAAGGCAGGGGCACAAGTGCTGGCTAGGCATAAGGCAGGGGCACAAGTGCTGGCTAGGCATAAGGCAGGGGCACAAGTGCTGGCTAGGCATAAGGCAGGGGCACAAGTGCTGGCTAGGCATAAGGCAGGGGCACAAGTGCTGGCTAGGCATAAGGCAGGGGCACAAGTGCGGGCTAGGCATAAGGCAGGGGCACAAGTGCGGGCTAGGCATAAGGCAGGGGCACAAGTGCGGGCTAGGCATAAGGCAGGGGCACAAGTGCGGGCTAGGCATAAGGCAGGGGCACAAGTGCGGGCTAGGCATAAGGCAGGGGCACGAGTGCGGGCTAGGCATAAGGCAGGGGCACGAGTGCGGGCTAGGCATAAGGCAGGGGCACGAGTGCGGGCTAGGCATAAGGCAGGGGCACGAGTGCGGGCTAGGCATAAGGCAGGGGCACGAGTGCGGGCTAGGCATAAGGCAGGGGCACGAGTGCGGGCTAGGCATAAGGCAGGGGCACGAGTGCGGGCTAGGCATAAGGCAGGGGCACGAGTGCGGGCTAGGCATAAGGCAGGGGCACGAGTGCGGGCTAGGCATAAGGCAGGGGCACGAGTGCGGGCTAGGCATAAGGCAGGGGCACGAGTGCGGGCTAGGCATAAGGCAGGGGCACGAGTGCGGGCTAGGCATAAGGCAGGGGCACGAGTGCGGGCTAGGCATAAGGCAGGGGCACGAGTGCGGGCTAGGCATAAGGCAGGGGCACGAGTGCGGGCTAGGCATAAGGCAGGGGCACGAGTGCGGGCTAGGCATAAGGCAGGGGCACGAGTGCGGGCTAGGCATAAGGCAGGGGCACGAGTGCGGGCTAGGCATAAGGCAGGGGCACGAGTGCGGGCTAGGCATAAGGCAGGGGCACGAGTGCGGGCTAGGCATAAGGCAGGGGCACGAGTGCGGGCTAGGCATAAGGCAGGGGCACGAGTGCGGGCTAGGCATAAGGCAGGGGCACGAGTGCGGGCTAGGCATAAGGCAGGGGCACGAGTGCGGGCTAGGCATAAGGCAGGGGCACGAGTGCTGGCTAGGCATAAGGCAGGGGCACGAGTGCTGGCTAGGCATAAGGCAGGGGCACGAGTGCTGGCTAGGCATAAGGCAGGGGCACGAGTGCTGGCTAGGCATAAGGCAGGGGCACGAGTGCTGGCTAGGCATAAGGCAGGGGCACGAGTGCTGGCTAGGCATAAGGCAGGGGCACGAGTGCTGGCTAGGCATAAGGCAGGGGCACGAGTGCTGGCTAGGCATAAGGCAGGGGCACGAGTGCTGGCTAGGCATAAGGCAGGGGCACGAGTGCTGGCTAGGCATAAGGCAGGGGCACGAGTGCTGGCTAGGCATAAGGCAGGGGCACGAGTGCTGGCTAGGCATAAGGCAGGGGCACGAGTGCTGGCTAGGCATAAGGCAGGGGCACGAGTGCTGGCTAGGCATAAGGCAGGGGCACGAGTGCTGGCTAGGCATAAGGCAGGGGCACGAGTGCTGGCTAGGCATAAGGCAGGGGCACGAGTGCTGGCTAGGCATAAGGCAGTGGCACGAGTGCTGGCTAGGCATAAGGCAGGGGCACGAGTGCAGGCTAGGCATAAGGCAGGGGCACGAGTGCTGGCTAGGCATAAGGCAGGGGCACGAGTGCAGGCTAGGCATAAGGCAGGGGCACGAGTGCAGGCTAGGCATAAGGCAGGGGCACGAGTGCAGGCTAGGCATAAGGCAGGGGCACGAGTGCAGGCTAGGCATAAGGCAGGGGCACGAGTGCAGGCTAGGCATAAGGCAGGGGCACGAGTGCTGGCTAGGCATAAGGCAGGGGCACGAGTGCTGGCTAGGCATAAGGCAGGGGCACGAGTGCTGGCTAGGCATAAGGCAGGGGCACGAGTGCAGGCTAGGCATAAGGCAGGGGCACGAGTGCTGGCTAGGCATAAGGCAGGGGCACGAGTGCTGGCTAGGCATAAGGCAGGGGCACGAGTGCTGGCTAGGCATAAGGCAGGGGCACGAGTGCTGGCTAGGCATAAGGCAGGGGCACGAGTGCTGGCTAGGCATAAGGCAGGGGCACGAGTGCTGGCTAGGCATAAGGCAGGGGCACGAGTGCTGGCTAGGCATAAGGCAGGGGCACGAGTGCTGGCTAGGCATAAGGCAGGGGCACGAGTGCTGGCTAGGCATAAGGCAGGGGCACGAGTGCTGGCTAGGCATAAGGCAGGGGCACGAGTGCTGGCTAGGCATAAGGCAGGGGCACGAGTGCTGGCTAGGCATAAGGCAGGGGCACGAGTGCTGGCTAGGCATAAGGCAGGGGCACGAGTGCTGGCTAGGCATAAGGCAGGGGCACGAGTGCTGGCTAGGCATAAGGCAGGGGCACGAGTGCTGGCTAGGCATAAGGCAGGGGCACGAGTGCTGGCTAGGCATAAGGCAGGGGCACGAGTGCTGGCTAGGCATAAGGCAGGGGCACGAGTGCTGGCTAGGCATAAGGCAGGGGCACGAGTGCTGGCTAGGCATAAGGCAGGGGCACGAGTGCTGGCTAGGCATAAGGCAGGGGCACGAGTGCTGGCTAGGCATAAGGCAGGGGCACGAGTGCTGGCTAGGCATAAGGCAGGGGCACGAGTGCTGGCTAGGCATAAGGCAGGGGCACGAGTGCTGGCTAGGCATAAGGCAGGGGCACGAGTGCTGGCTAGGCATAAGGCAGGGGCACGAGTGCAGGCTAGGCATAAGGCAGGGGCACGAGTGCAGGCTAGGCATAAGGCAGGGGCACGAGTGCTGGCTAGGCATAAGGCAGGGGCACGAGTGCTGGTTAGGCATAAGGCAGGGGCACGAGTGCAGGCTAGGCATAAGGCAGGGGCACGAGTGCAGGCTAGGCATAAGGCAGGGGCACGAGTGCAGGCTAGGCATAAGGCAGGGGCACGAGTGCAGGCTAGGCATAAGGCAGGGGCACGAGTGCAGGCTAGGCATAAGGCAGGGGCACGAGTGCAGGCTAGGCATAAGGCAGGGGCACGAGTGCAGGCTAGGCATAAGGCAGGGGCACGAGTGCAGGCTAGGCATAAGGCAGGGGCACGAGTGCAGGCTAGGCATAAGGCAGGGGCACGAGTGCAGGCTAGGCATAAGGCAGGGGCACGAGTGCTGGCTAGGCATAAGGCAGGGGCACGAGTGCAGGCTAGGCATAAGGCAGGGGCACGAGTGCAGGCTAGGCATAAGGCAGGGGCACGAGTGCAGGCTAGGCATAAGGCAGGGGCACGAGTGCAGGCTAGGCATAAGGCAGGGGCACGAGTGCAGGCTAGGCATAAGGCAGGGGCATGAGTGCTGGCTAGGCATAAGGCAGGGGCACAAGTGCTGGCTAGGCATAAGGCAGGGGCACAAGTGCTGGCTAGGCATAAGGCAGGGGCACAAGTGATGGCTACACATAAGGCATACGGCTAACTCTTTGCACTCTTTGCATAAAGGGATAGGCACCCTTAGGGGTGAAGAGCTAGCTTTCACCCCTCTACTCTGTACTTTGTTGTACAGTGCGGAGCCACTCCATAACCCCCATGCTCCAAGCGACCAGGCACATCTTGTCTGTCCTCCGTAAATGGGTAATGCCTTCGTCCCCAATTACAGTCGTGCATGTGCATTCAGACGGGACAAGAGCGAAGAGCGTAAAGCCTGCCCTGTGTGCATAAACAACATGAAGCTAAAGACAAAAAAACAATAATGCAAGGGGCTCAAAAGTGCTGGCTAGGCATAAGGCAGGGACACAAGTGCTGGCTAGGCATAAGGCAAGGGCACAAGTGCTGGCTAGGCATAAGGCAGGGGCACAAGTGCTGGCTAGGCATAAGGCAGGGGCACAAGTGCTGGCTAGGCATAAGGCAGGGGCACAAGTGCTGGCTAGGCATAAGGCAGGGGCACAAGTGCTGGCTAGGCATAAGGCAGGGGCACAAGTGCTGGCTAGGCATAAGGCAGGGGCACAAGTGCGGGCTAGGCATAAGGCAGGGGCACAAGTGCGGGCTAGGCATAAGGCAGGGGCACAAGTGCGGGCTAGGCATAAGGCAGGGGCACGAGTGCGGGCTAGGCATAAGGCAGGGGCACGAGTGCGGGCTAGGCATAAGGCAGGGGCACGAGTGCGGGCTAGGCATAAGGCAGGGGCACGAGTGCGGGCTAGGCATAAGGCAGGGGCACGAGTGCGGGCTAGGCATAAGGCAGGGGCACGAGTGCGGGCTAGGCATAAGGCAGGGGCACGAGTGCGGGCTAGGCATAAGGCAGGGGCACGAGTGCGGGCTAGGCATAAGGCAGGGGCACGAGTGCGGGCTAGGCATAAGGCAGGGGCACGAGTGCGGGCTAGGCATAAGGCAGGGGCACGAGTGCGGGCTAGGCATAAGGCAGGGGCACGAGTGCGGGCTAGGCATAAGGCAGGGGCACGAGTGCGGGCTAGGCATAAGGCAGGGGCACGAGTGCGGGCTAGGCATAAGGCAGGGGCACGAGTGCGGGCTAGGCATAAGGCAGGGGCACGAGTGCGGGCTAGGCATAAGGCAGGGGCACGAGTGCGGGCTAGGCATAAGGCAGGGGCACGAGTGCGGGCTAGGCATAAGGCAGGGGCACGAGTGCGGGCTAGGCATAAGGCAGGGGCACGAGTGCGGGCTAGGCATAAGGCAGGGGCACGAGTGCGGGCTAGGCATAAGGCAGGGGCACGAGTGCGGGCTAGGCATAAGGCAGGGGCACGAGTGCTGGCTAGGCATAAGGCAGGGGCACGAGTGCTGGCTAGGCATAAGGCAGGGGCACGAGTGCTGGCTAGGCATAAGGCAGGGGCACAAGGGCGGGCTAGGCATAAGGCAGGGGCACAAGGGCGGGCTAGGCATAAGGCAGGGGCACAAGGGCGGGCTAGGCATAAGGCAGGGGCACAAGTGCGGTCTAGGCATAAGGCAGGGGCACAAGTGCGGTCTAGGCATAAGGCAGGGGCACAAGTGCAGGCTAGGCATAAGGCAGGGGCACAAGTGCAGGCTAGGCATAAGGCAGGGGCACAAGTGCGGGCTAGGCATAAGGCAGGGGCACAAGTGCGGGCTAGGCATAAGGCAGGGGCACAAGTGCGGGCTAGGCATAAGGCAGGGGCACAAGTGCGGGCTAGGCATAAGGCAGGGGCACGAGTGATGGCTACACATAAGGCATACGGCTAACTCTTTGCACTCTTTGCATAAAGGGATAGGCACCCTTAGGGGTGAAGAGCTAGCTTTCACCCCTCTACTCTGTACTTTGTTGTACAGTGCGGAGCCACTCCATAACCCCCATGCTCCAAGCGACCAGGCACATCTTGTCTGTCCTCCGTAAATGGGTAATGCCTTCGTCCCCAATTACAGTCGTGCATGTGCATTCAGACGGGACAAGAGCGAAGAGCGTAAAGCCTGCCCTGTGTGCATAAACAACATGAAGCTAAAGACAAAAAAACAATAATGCAAGGGGCTCAAAAGTGCTGGCTAGGCATAAGGCAGGGGCACAAGTGCAGGCTAGGCATAAGGCAGGGGCACAAGTGCAGGCTAGGCATAGGCACAAGTGCAGGCTAGGCATAAGGCAGGGGCACGAGTGCAGGCTAGGCATAAGGCAGGGGCATGAGTGCAGGCTAGGCATAAGGCAGGGGCACGAGTGCAGGCTAGGCATAAGGCAGGGGCACGAGTGCAGGCTAGGCATAAGGCAGGGGCACGAGTGCAGGCTAGGCATAAGGCAGGGGCACGAGTGCAGGCTAGGCATAAGGCAGGGGCACGAGTGCAGGCTAGGCATAAGGCAGGGGCACGAGTGCAGGCTAGGCATAAGGCAGGGGCACGAGTGCAGGCTAGGCATAAGGCAGGGGCACGAGTGCAGGCTAGGCATAAGGCAGGGGCACGAGTGCAGGCTAGGCATAAGGCAGGGGCACGAGTGCAGGCTAGGCATAAGGCAGGGGCACGAGTGCAGGCTAGGCATAAGGCAGGGGCACGAGTGCAGGCTAGGCATAAGGCAGGGGAACGAGTGCTGGCTAGGCATAAGGCAGGGGCACGAGTGCTGGCTAGGCATAAGGCAGGGGCACGAGTGCTGGCTAGGCATAAGGCAGGGGCACGAGTGCAGGCTAGGCATAAGGCAGGGGCACGAGTGCAGGCTAGGCATAAGGCAGGGGCACGAGTGCAGGCTAGGCATAAAGCAGGGGCACGAGTGCTGGCTAGGCATAAGGCAGGGGCACGAGTGCTGGCTAGGCATAAGGCAGGGGCACGAGTGCTGGCTAGGCATAAGGCAGGGGCACGAGTGCTGGCTAGGCATAAGGCAGGGGCACGAGTGCTGGCTAGGCATAAGGCAGGGGCACGAGTGCTGGCTAGGCATAAGGCAGGGGCACGAGTGCTGGCTAGGCATAAGGCAGGAGCACGAGTGCTGGCTAGGCATAAGGCAGGGGCACGAGTGCTGGCTAGGCATAAGGCAGGGGCACGAGTGCTGGCTAGGCATAAGGCAAGGGCACGAGTGCTGGCTAGGCATAAGGCAGGGGCACGAGTGCTGGCTAGGCATAAGGCAGGGGCACGAGTGCTGGCTAGGCATAAGGCAGGGGCACGAGTGCTGGCTAGGCATAAGGCAGGGGCACGAGTGCTGGCTAGGCATAAGGCAGTGGCACGAGTGCTGGCTAGGCATAAGGCAGGGGCACGAGTGCAGGCTAGGCATAAGGCAGGGGCACGAGTGCTGGCTAGGCATAAGGCAGGGGCACGAGTGCAGGCTAGGCATAAGGCAGGGGCACGAGTGCAGGCTAGGCATAAGGCAGGGGCACGAGTGCAGGCTAGGCATAAGGCAGGGGCACGAGTGCAGGCTAGGCATAAGGCAGGGGCACGAGTGCTGGCTAGGCATAAGGCAGGGGCACGAGTGCTGGCTAGGCATAAGGCAGGGGCACGAGTGCTGGCTAGGCATAAGGCAGGGGCACGAGTGCAGGCTAGGCATAAGGCAGGGGCACGAGTGCTGGCTAGGCATAAGGCAGGGGCACGAGTGCTGGCTAGGCATAAGGCAGGGGCACGAGTGCTGGCTAGGCATAAGGCAGGGGCACGAGTGCTGGCTAGGCATAAGGCAGGGGCACGAGTGCTGGCTAGGCATAAGGCAGGGGCACGAGTGCTGGCTAGGCATAAGGCAGGGGCACGAGTGCTGGCTAGGCATAAGGCAGGGGCACGAGTGCTGGCTAGGCATAAGGCAGGGGCACGAGTGCTGGCTAGGCATAAGGCAGGGGCACGAGTGCTGGCTAGGCATAAGGCAGGGGCACGAGTGCTGGCTAGGCATAAGGCAGGGGCACGAGTGCTGGCTAGGCATAAGGCAGGGGCACGAGTTCTGGCTAGGCATAAGGCAGGGGCACGAGTGCTGGCTAGGCATAAGGCAGGGGCACGAGTGCTGGCTAGGCATAAGGCAGGGGCACGAGTGCTGGCTAGGCATAAGGCAGGGGCACGAGTGCTGGCTAGGCATAAGGCAGGGGCACGAGTGCTGGCTAGGCATAAGGCAGGGGCACGAGTGCTGGCTAGGCATAAGGCAGGGGCACGAGTGCTGGCTAGGCATAAGGCAGGGGCACGAGTGCTGGCTAGGCATAAGGCAGGGGCACGAGTGCTGGCTAGGCATAAGGCAGGGGCACGAGTGCTGGCTAGGCATAAGGCAGGGGCACGAGTGCTGGCTAGGCATAAGGCAGGGGCACGAGTGCTGGCTAGGCATAAGGCAGGGGCACGAGTGCTGGCTAGGCATAAGGCAGGGGCACGAGTGCTGGCTAGGCATAAGGCAGGGGCACGAGTGCTGGCTAGGCATAAGGCAGGGGCACGAGTGCAGGCTAGGCATAAGGCAGGGGCACGAGTGCAGGCTAGGCATAAGGCAGGGGCACGAGTGCTGGCTAGGCATAAGGCAGGGGCACGAGTGCTGGTTAGGCATAAGGCAGGGGCACGAGTGCAGGCTAGGCATAAGGCAGGGGCACGAGTGCAGGCTAGGCATAAGGCAGGGGCACGAGTGCAGGCTAGGCATAAGGCAGGGGCACGAGTGCAGGCTAGGCATAAGGCAGGGGCACGAGTGCAGGCTAGGCATAAGGCAGGGGCACGAGTGCAGGCTAGGCATAAGGCAGGGGCACGAGTGCAGGCTAGGCATAAGGCAGGGGCACGAGTGCAGGCTAGGCATAAGGCAGGGGCACGAGTGCAGGCTAGGCATAAGGCAGGGGCACGAGTGCAGGCTAGGCATAAGGCAGGGGCACGAGTGCAGGCTAGGCATAAGGCAGGGGCACGAGTGCTGGCTAGGCATAAGGCAGGGGCACGAGTGATGGCTACACATAAGGCATACGGCTAACTCTTTGCACTCTTTGCATAAAGGGATAGGCACCCTTAGGGGTGAAGAGCTAGCTTTCACCCCTCTACTCTGTACTTTGTTGTACAGTGCGGAGCCACTCCATAACCCCCATGCTCCAAGCGACCAGGCACATCTTGTCTGTCCTCCGTAAATGGGTAATGCCTTCGTCCCCAATTACAGTCGTGCATGTGCATTCAGACGGGACAAGAGCGAAGAGCGTAAAGCCTGCCCTGTGTGCATAAACAACATGAAGCTAAAGACAAAAAAACAATAATGCAAGGGGCTCAAAAGTGCTGGCTAGGCATAAGGCAGGGGCACAAGTGCAGGCTAGGCATAAGGCAGGGGCACAAGTGCAGGCTAGGCATAAGGCAGGGGCACAAGTGCTGGCTAGGCATAAGGCAGGGGCACAAGTGCTGGCTAGGCATAAGGCAGGGGCACAAGTGCTGGCTAGGCATAAGGCAGGGGCACAAGTGCTGGCTAGGCATAAGGCAGGGGCACAAGTGCTGGCTAGGCATAAGGCAGGGGCACAAGTGCTGGCTAGGCATAAGGCAGGGGCACAAGTGCTGGCTAGGCATAAGGCAGGGGCACAAGTGCTGGCTAGGCATAAGGCAGGGGCACAAGTGCGGGCTAGGCATAAGGCAGGGGCACAAGTGCGGGCTAGGCATAAGGCAGGGGCACAAGTGCGGGCTAGGCATAAGGCAGGGGCACAAGTGCGGGCTAGGCATAAGGCAGGGGCACAAGTGCGGGCTAGGCATAAGGCAGGGGCACGAGTGCGGGCTAGGCATAAGGCAGGGGCACGAGTGCGGGCTAGGCATAAGGCAGGGGCACGAGTGCGGGCTAGGCATAAGGCAGGGGCACGAGTGCGGGCTAGGCATAAGGCAGGGGCACGAGTGCGGGCTAGGCATAAGGCAGGGGCACGAGTGCGGGCTAGGCATAAGGCAGGGGCACGAATGCGGGCTAGGCATAAGGCAGGGGCACGAATGCGGGCTAGGCATAAGGCAGGGGCACGAGTGCGGGCTAGGCATAAGGCAGGGGCACGAGTGCGGGCTAGGCATAAGGCAGGGGCACGAGTGCGGGCTAGGCATAAGGCAGGGGCACGAGTGCTGGCTAGGCATAAGGCAGGGGCACGAGTGCTGGCTAGGCATAAGGCAGGGGCACGAGTGCTGGCTAGGCATAAGGCAGTGGCACGAGTGCTGGCTAGGCATAAGGCAGGGGCACGAGGGCGGGCTAGGCATAAGGCTGGGGCACAAGTGCGGTCTAGGCATAAGGCAGGGGCACAAGGGCGGTCTAGGCATAAGGCAGGGGCACAAGGGCGGTCTAGGCATAAGGCAGGGGCACAAGGGCGGTCTAGGCATAAGGCAGGGGCACAAGTGCGGTCTAGGCATAAGGCAGGGGCACAAGTGCGGGCTAGGCATAAGGCAGGAGCACAAGTGCAGGCTAGGAATAAGGCAGGGGCACAAGTGCGGGCTAGGCATAAGGCAGGGGCACAAGTGCGGGCTAGGCATAAGGCAGGGGCACAAGTGCTGGCTAGGCATAAGGCAGGGGCACAAGTGCGGGCTAGGCTTTAGGCAGGGGCACATATGCAAACTAAGCATAAGGCAGAGGCACAAGTGCAAGCTAGGCATAAGGCAGGGGCACCTATGCAGGCTAGGCTTAAGGCAGGGGCACAAGTGATGGCTACACATAAGGCATACGGCTAACTCTTTGCACTCTTTGCATAAAGGGATAGGCACCCTTAGGGGTGAAGAGCTAGCTTTCACCCCTCTACTCTGTACTTTGTTGTACAGTGCGGAGCCACTCCATAACCCCCATGCTCCAAGCGACCAGGCACATCTTGTCTGTCCTCCGTAAATGGGTAATGCCTTCGTCCCCAATTAGTCGTGCATGTGCATTCAGACGGGACAAGAGCGAAGAGCGTAAAGCCTGCCCTGTGTGCATAAACAACATGAAGCTAAAGACAAAAAAACAATAATGCAAGGGGCTCAAAAGTGCTGGCTAGGCATAAGGCAGGGGCACAAGTGCAGGCTAGGCATAAGGCAGGGGCACAAGTGCTGGCTAGGCATAGGCACAAGTGCTGGCTAGGCATAAGGCAGGGGCACAAGTGCTGGCTAGGCATAAGGCAGGGGCACAAGTGCTGGCTAGGCATAAGGCAGGGGCACAAGTGCTGGCTAGGCATAAGGCAGGGGCACAAGTGCGGGCTAGGCATAAGGCAGGGGCACAAGTGCGGGCTAGGCATAAGGCAGGGGCACAAGTGCGGGCTAGGCATAAGGCAGGGGCACAAGTGCGGGCTAGGCATAAGGCAGGGGCACAAGTGCGGGCTAGGCATAAGGCAGGGGCACAAGTGCAGGCTAGGCATAAGGCAGGGGCACAAGTGCAGGCTAGGCATAAGGCAGGGGCACAAGTGCAGGCTAGGCATAAGGCAGGGGCACAAGTGCTGGCTAGGCATAAGGCAGGGGCACAAGTGCTGGCTAGGCATAAGGCAGGGGCATAAGGCAGGGGCACAAGTGCTGGCTAGGCATAAGGCAGGGGCACAAGTGCTGGCTAGGCATAAGGCAGGGGCACAAGTGCTGGCTAGGCATAAGGCAGGGGCACAAGTGCGGGCTAGGCATAAGGCAGGGGCACAAGTGCTGGGTAGGCATAAGGCAGGGGCACAAGTGCGGGCTAGGCATAAGGCAGGGGCACAAGTGCGGGCTAGGCATAAGGCAGGGGCACAAGTGCGGGCTAGGCATAAGGCAGGGGCACAAGTGCGGGCTAGGCATAAGGCAGGGGCACAAGTGCGGGCTAGGCATAAGGCAGGGGCACAAGTGCGGGCTAGGCATAAGGCAGGGGCACAAGTGCGGGCTAGGCATAAGGCAGGGGCACAAGTGCGGGCTAGGCATAAGGCAGGGGCACAAGTGCGGGCTAGGCATAAGGCAGGGGCACAAGTGCGGGCTAGGCATAAGGCAGGGGCACAAGTGCGGGCTAGGCATAAGGCAGGGGCACAAGTGCGGGCTAGGCATAAGGCAGGGGCACAAGTGCGGGCTAGGCATAAGGCAGGGGCACAAGTGCGGGCTAGGCATAAGGCAGGGGCACAAGTGCTGGCTAGGCATAAGGCAGGGGCACAAGTGCTGGCTAGGCATAAGGCAGGGGCACAAGTGCTGGCTAGGCATAAGGCAGGGGCACAAGTGCAGGCTAGGCATAAGGCAGGGGCACAAGTGCAGGCTAGGCATAAGGCAGGGGCACAAGTGCAGGCTAGGCATAAGGCAGGGGCACAAGTGCTGGTAGGCATAAGGCAGGGGCACAAGTGCTGGCTAGGCATAAGGCAAGGGCACAAGTGCTGGCTAGGCATAAGGCAGGGGCACAAGTGCTGGCTAGGCATAAGGCAGGGGCACAAGTGCTGGGTAGGCATAAGGCAGGGGCACAAGTGCTGGCTAGGCATAAGGCAGGGGCACAAGTGCTGGCTAGGCATAAGGCAGGGGCACAAGTGCTGGCTAGGCATAAGGCAGGGGCACAAGTGCGGGCTAGGCATAAGGCAGGGGCACAAGTGCGGGCTAGGCATAAGGCAGGGGCACAAGTGCGGGCTAGGCATAATGCAGGGGCACAAGTGCGGGCTAGGCATAAGGCAGGGGCACAAGTGCGGGCTAGGCATAAGGCAGGGGCACAAGTGCGGGCTAGGCATAGGCACAAGTGCTGGCTAGGCATAAGGCAGGGGCACAAGTGCTGGCTAGGCATAAGGCAAGGGCACAAGTGCTTGCTAGGCATAAGGCAGGGGCACAAGTGCTGGCTAGGCATAAGGCAGGGGCACGAGTGCGGGCTAGCCATAAGGCAGGGGCACGAGTGCGGGCTAGCCATAAGGCAGGGGCACGAGTGCGGGCTAGGCATAAGGCAGGGGCACGAGTGCTGGATAGGCATAAGGCAGGGGCACAAGTGCTGGCTAGGCATAAGGCAGTGGCACAAGTGCTGGCTAGGCATAAGGCAGGGGCACAAGTGCTGGCTAGGCATAAGGCAGGGGCACAAGTGCTGGCTAGGCATAAGGCAGGGGCACAAGTGCGGGCTAGGCTTTAGGCAGGGGCACATGTGCAAACTAAGCATAAGGCAGAGGCACAAGTGCAAGCTAGGCATAAGGCAGGGGCACCTATGCAGGCTAGGCTTAAGGCAGGGGCACAAGTGATGGCTACACATAAGGCATACGGCTAACTCTTTGCACTCTTTGCATAAAGGGATAGGCACCCTTAGGGGTGAAGAGCTAGCTTTCACCCCTCTACTCTGTACTTTGTTGTACAGTGCGGAGCCACTCCATAACCCCCATGCTCCAAGCGACCAGGCACATCTTGTCTGTCCTCCGTAAATGGGTAATGCCTTCGTCCCCAATTACAGTCGTGCATGTGCATTCAGACGGGACAAGAGCGAAGAGCGTAAAGCCTGCCCTGTGTGCATAACCAACATGAAGCTAAAGACAAAAAAACAATAATGCAAGGGGCTCAAAAGTGCTGGCTAGGCATAAGGCAGGGTCAAAAGTGCTGGCTAGACATAAGGCAGGGTCAAAAGTGCTGGCTAGGCATAAGGCAGGGGCACGAGGGCTGGCTAGGCATAAGGCAGGGGCACGAGGGCTGGCTAGGCATAAGGCAGGGGCACGAGGGCTGGCTAGGCATAAGGCAGGGGCACGAGTGCTGGCTAGGCATAAGGCAGGGACACAAGTGCAAGCTAGGCATAAGGCAGGGGCACAAGTGCAGGCTAGGCATAAGGCAGGGGCACAAGTGCAGGCTAGGCATAAGGCAGGGGCACAAGTGCGGGCTAGGCATAAGGCAGGGGCACAAGTGCTGGCTAGGCATAAGGCAGGGGCACGAGTGCTGGCTAGGCATAAGGCAGGGGCACAAGTGCTGGCTAGGCATAAGGCAGGGGCACAAGTGCTGGCTAGGCATAAGGCAGGGGCACAAGTGCTGGCTAGGCATAAGGCAGGGGCACAAGTGCTGGCTAGGCATAAGGCAGGGGCACAAGTGCTGGCTAGGCATAAGGCAGGGGCACAAGTGCTGGCTAGGCATAAGGCAGGGGCACAAGTGCTGGCTAGGCATAAGGCAGGGGCACAAGTGATGGCTAGGCATAAGGCAGGGGCACAAGTGCTGGCTAGGCATAAGGCAGGGGCACAAGTGCTGGCTAGGCATAAGGCAGGGGCACAAGTGCTGGCTAGGCATAAGGCAGGGGCACAAGTGCTGGCTAGGCATAAGGCAGGGGCACAAGTGCTGGCTAGGCATAAGGCAGGGGCACAAGTGCGGGCTAGGCATGAGGCAGGGGCACAAGTGCGGGCTAGGCATGAGGCAGGGGCACAAGTGCGGGCTAGGCATAAGGCAGGGGCACAAGTGCGGGCTAGGCATAAGGCAGGGGCACAAGTGCGGGCTAGGCATAAGGCAGGGGCACGAGTGCTGGCTAGGCATAAGGCAGGGGCACGAGTGCTGGCTAGGCATAAGGCAGGGGCACAAGTGCTGGCTAGGCATAAGGCAGGGGCACAAGTGCGGGCTAGGCATAAGGCAGGGGCACAAGTGCAAACTAAGCATAAGGCAGAGGCACAAGTGCAAGCTAGGCATAAGGCAGGGGCACAAGTGCAGGCTAGGCATAAGGCAGGGGCACGAGTGCAGGCTAGGCATAAGGCAGGGGCATAAGGCAGGGGCACACGTGCTGGCTAGGCATAAGGCAGGGGCACGAGTGCTGGCTAGGCATAAGGCAGGGGCACGAGTGCTGGCTAGGCATAAGGCAGGGGCACGAGTGCTGGCTAGGCATAAGGCAGGGGCACGAGTGCAGGCTAGGCATAAGGCAGGGGCACGAGTGCAGGCTAGGCATAAGGCAGGGGCACGAGTGCTGGCTAGGCATAAGGCAGGGGCACGAGTGCTGGCTAGGCATAAGGCAGGGGCACGAGTGCTGGCTAGGCATAAGGCAGGGGCACGAGTGCTGGCTAGGCATAAGGCAGGGGCACGAGTGCTGGCTAGGCATAAGGCAGGGGCACGAGTGCTGGCTAGGCATAAGGCAGGGGCACGAGTGCTGGCTAGGCATAAGGCAGGGGCACGAGTGCTGGCTAGGCATAAGGCAGGGGCACGAGTGCTGGCTAGGCATAAGGCAGGGGCACGAGTGCTGGCTAGGCATAAGGCAGGGGCACGAGTGCTGGCTAGGCATAAGGCAGGGGCACGAGTGCTGGCTAGGCATAAGGCAGGGGCACGAGTGCTGGCTAGGCATAAGGCAGGGGCACGAGTGCTGGCTAGGCATAAGGCAGGGGCACGAGTGCTGGCTAGGCATAAGGCAGGGGCACGAGTGCTGGCTAGGCATAAGGCAGGGGCACGAGTGCTGGCTAGGCATAAGGCAGGGGCACGAGTGCTGGCTAGGCATAAGGCAGGGGCACGAGTGCTGGCTAGGCATAAGGCAGGGGCACGAGTGCTGGCTAGGCATAAGGCAGGGGCACGAGTGCTGGCTAGGCATAAGGCAGGGGCACGAGTGCTGGCTAGGCATAAGGCAGGGGCACGAGTGCTGGCTAGGCATAAGGCAGGGGCACGAGTGCTGGCTAGGCATAAGGCAGGGGCACGAGTGCTGGCTAGGCATAAGGCAGGGGCACGAGTGCTGGCTAGGCATAAGGCAGGGGCACGAGTGCTGGCTAGGCATAAGGCAGGGGCACGAGTGCTGGCTAGGCATAAGGCAGGGGCACGAGTGCTGGCTAGGCATAAGGCAGGGGCACGAGTGCTGGCTAGGCATAAGGCAGGGGCACGAGTGCTGGCTAGGCATAAGGCAGGGGCACGAGTGCTGGCTAGGCATAAGGCAGGGGCACGAGTGCTGGCTAGGCATAAGGCAGGGGCACGAGTGCTGGCTAGGCATAAGGCAGGGGCACGAGTGCTGGCTAGGCATAAGGCAGGGGCACGAGTGCTGGCTAGGCATCAGGCAGGGGCACGAGTGCTGGCTAGGCATAAGGCAGGGGCACAAGTGCAGGCTAGGCATAAGGCATGGGCACAAGTGCAGGCTAGGCATAAGGCAGGGGCACAAGTGCTGGCTAGGCATAAGGCAGGGGCACAAGTGCTGGCTAGGCATAAGGCAGGGGCACAAGTGCTGGCTAGGCATAAGGCAGGGGCACAAGTGCTGGCTAGGCATAAGGCAGGGGCACAAGTGCTGGCTAGGCATAAGGCAGGGGCACAAGTGCTGGCTAGGCATAAGGCAGGGGCACAAGTGCTGGCTAGGCATAAGGCAGGGGCACAAGTGCTGGCTAGGCATAAGGCTGGGGCACAAGTGCTGGCTAGGCATAAGGCAGGGGCACAAGTGCTGGCTAGGCATAAGGCTGGGGCACAAGTGCTGGCTAGGCATAAGGCAGGGGCACAAGTGCTGGCTAGGCATAAGGCAGGGGCACAAGTGCTGGCTAGGCATAAGGCAGGGGCACAAGTGCTGGCTAGGCATAAGGCAGGGGCACAAGTGCAGGCTAGGCATAAGGCATGGGCACAAGTGCAGGCTAGGCATAAGGCATGGGCACAAGTGCAGGCTAGGCATAAGGCAGGGGCACAAGTGCTGGCTAGGCATAAGGCAGGGGCACAAGTGCTGGCTAGGCATAAGGCTGGGGCACAAGTGCTGGCTAGGCATAAGGCAGGGGCACAAGTGCTGGCTAGGCATAAGGCAGGGGCACAAGTGCAAACTAAGCATAAGGCAGAGGCACAAGTGCAAGCTAGGCATAAGGCAGGGGCACAAGTGCAGGCTAGGCATCAGGCAGGGGCACGAGTGCAGGCTAGGCATCAGGCAGGGGCACGAGTGCAGGCTAGGCATAAGGCAGGGGCACGAGTGCAGGCTAGGCATAAGGCAGGGGCACGAGTGCAGGCTAGGCATAAGGCAGGGGCACGAGTGCAGGCTAGGCATAAGGCAGGGGCACGAGTGCAGGCTAGGCATAAGGCAGGGGCACGAGTGCAGGCTAGGCATAAGGCAGGGGCACGAGTGCTGGCTAGGCATCAGGCAGGGGCACGAGTGCTGGCTAGGCATCAGGCAGGGGCACGAGTGCTGGCTAGGCATCAGGCAGGGGCACGAGTGCTGGCTAGGCATAAGGCATGGGCACGAGTGCTGGCTAGGCATCAGGCAGGGGCACAAGTGCTGGCTAGGCATAAGGCAGGGGCACAAGTGCTGGCTAGGCATAAGGCAGGGGCACAAGTGCTGGCTAGGCATAAGGCAGGGGCACAAGTGCTGGCTAGGCATCAGGCAGGGGCACAAGTGCTGGCTGGGCATAAGGCAGGGGCACAAGTGCTGGCTAGGCATCAGGCAGGGGCACGAGTGCAGGCTAGGCATCAGGCAGGGGCACGAGTGCAGGCTAGGCATCAGGCAGGGGCACGAGTGCAGGCTAGGCATAAGGCAGGGGCACGAGTGCAGGCTAGGCATAAGGCAGGGGCACGAGTGCAGGCTAGGCATAAGGCAGGGGCACGAGTGCAGGCTAGGCATAAGGCAGTGGCACGAGTGCAGGCTAGGCATAAGGCAGGGGCACGAGTGCAGGCTAGGCATAAGGCAGGGGCACGAGTGCAGGCTAGGCATAAGGCAGGGGCACGAGTGCAGGCTAGGCATAAGGCAGGGGCACGAGTGCAGGCTAGGCATAAGGCAGGGGCACGAGTGCTGGCTAGGCATCAGGCAGGGGCACGAGTGCTGGCTAGGCATCAGGCAGGGGCACGAGTGCTGGCTAGGCATCAGGCAGGGGCACGAGTGCTGGCTAGGCATAAGGCATGGGCACAAGTGCTGGCTAGGCATCAGGCATGGGCACAAGTGCTGGCTAGGCATCAGGCAGGGGCACAAGTGCTGGCTAGGCATAAGGCAGGGGCACAAGTGCTGGCTAGGCATAAGGCTGGGGCACAAGTGCTGGCTAGGCATAAGGCAGGGGCACAAGTGCTGGCTAGGCATAAGGCAGGGGCACAAGTGCTGGCTAGGCATAAGGCAGGGGCACAAGTGCTGGCTAGGCATAAGGCAGGGGCACAAGTGCTGGCTAGGCATAAGGCAGGGGCACAAGTGCGGGCTAGGCATAAGGCAGGGGCACAAGTGCAAACTAAGCATAAGGCAGAGGCACAAGTGCAAACTAAGCATAAGGCAGAGGCACAAGTGCAAGCTAGGCATAAGGCAGGGGCACAAGTGCAGGCTAGGCATAGGGCAGGGGCACAAGTGCAGGCTAGGCATCAGGCAGGGGCACAAGTGCAGGCTAGGCATAAGGCAAGGGCACAGGTGCAGGCTAGGCATAAGGCAGGGGCACAGGTGCAGGCTAGGCATAAGGCAGGGGCACAAGTGCAGGCGAGGCATAAGGCAGGGGCACAAGTGCAGGCGAGGCATAAGGCAGGGGCACAAGTGCAGGCTAGGCATAAGGCAGGGGCACAAGTGCAGGCTAGGCATAAGGCAGGGGCACAAGTGCAGGCTAGGCATAAGGCAGGGGCACAAGTGTAGGCTAGGCATAAGGCAGGGGCACAAGTGCAGGCTAGGCATAAGGCAGGAGCACAAGTGCAGGCAAGGCATAAGGCAGGGGCACATGTGCTGGCTAGGCATAAGGCAGGGGTACAAGTGCTGGCTAGGCATCAGGCAGGGGCACAAGTGCTGGCTAGGCATAAGGCAGGGGCACAAATGCAGGCTAGGCTTTAGGCAGGGGCACAAGTACAAACTAAGCATAAGGCAGAGGCACAAGTGCAAGCTAGGCATAAGGCAGGGGCACCTATGCAGGCTAGGCTTAAGGCAGGGGTACAAGTGCTGGCTAGGCATCAGGCAGGGGCACAAGTGCTGGCTAGGCATTAAGCAGGGGCACAAGTGCTGGCTAGGCATCAGGCAGGGGCACAAGTGCTGGCTAGGCATAAGGCAGGGGCACAAATGCAGGCTAGGCATAAGGCAGGGGCACAAATACAGGCTAGGCATGAGGCAGGGGCACAAGTGCAGGCTAGGCATAAGGCAGGGGCACAAGTGCGGGCTAGGCTTTAGGCAGGGCCACAAGTACAAACTAAGCATAAGGCAGAGGCACAAGTGCAAGCTAGGCATAAGGCAGGGGCACCTATGCAGGCTAGGCTTAAGGCAGGGGTACAAGTGCTGGCTAGGCATCAGGCAGGGGCACAAGTGCTGGCTAGGCATCAGGCAGGGGCACAAGTGCTGGCTAGGCATCAGGCAGGGGCACAAATGCAGGCTAGGCATAAGGCAGGGGCACAAATGCAGGCTAGGCATGAGGCAGGGGCACAAGTGCAGGCTAGGCATAAGGCAGGGGCATAAGGCAGGGGCACAAGTGCAGGCTAGGCATAAGGCAGGGGCACAAGTGCAGGCTAGGCATAAGGCAGGGGCATAAGGCAGGGGCACAAGTGCTGGCTAGGCATAAGGCAGGGGCACAAGTGCTGGCTAGGCATAGGGCAGGGGCACAAGTGCTGGCTAGGCATAAGGCAGGGGCACAAGTGCTGGCTAGGCATAAGGCAGTCGCACAAGTGCTGGCTAGGCATAAGGCAGGGGCACAAGTGCTGGCTAGGCATAAGGCAGGGGCACAAGTGCTGGCTAGGCATAAGGCAGGGGCACAAGTGCTGGCTAGGCATAAGGCAGGGGCACAAGTGCTGGCTAGGCATCAGGCAGGGGCACAAGTGCTGGCTAGGCATCAGGCAGGGGCACAAGTGCTGGCTAGGCATCAGGCAGGGGCACAAGTGCTGGCTAGGCATCAGGCAGGGGCACAAGTGCTGGCTAGGCATAAGGCATGGGCACAAGTGCAGGCTAGGCATAAGGCAGGGGCACAAGTGCTGGCTAGGCATAAGGCAGGGGCACAAGTGCTGGCTAGGCATAAGGCTGGGGCACAAGTGCAGGCTAGGCATAAGGCAGGGGCACAAGTGCAATCTAAGCATAAGGCAGAGGCACAAGTGCAAGCTAGGCATAAGGCAGGGGCACAAGTGCAGGCTAGGCATAGGGCAGGGGCACAAGTGCAGGCTAGGCATCAGGCAGGGGCACAGGTGCAGGCTAGGCATAAGGCAGGGGCACAGGTGCAGGCTAGGCATAAGGCAGGGGCACAAGTGCAGGCGAGGCATAAGGCAGGGGCACAAGTGCAGGCTAGGCATAAGGCAGGGGCACAAGTGCAGGCGAGGCATAAGGCAGGGGCATAAGGCAGTGGCACAAGTGCAGGCTAGGCATAAGGCAGGGGCACAAGTGCAGGCTAGGCATAAGGCAGGGGCACAAGTGCAGGCTAGGCATAAGGCAGGGGCACAAGTGCAGGCAAGGCATAAGGCAGGGACACAAGTGCTGGCTAGGCATAAGGCAGGGGCACAAGTGCTGGCTAGGCATAAGGCAGGGGCACAAATGCAGGCTAGGCATAAGGCAGGGGCACAAGTGCAGGCTAGGCATAAGGCAGGGGCACAAGTGCTGGCTAGGCTTTAGGCAGGGGCACAAGTACAAACTAAGCATAAGGCAGAGGCACAAGTGCAAGCTAGGCATAAGGCAGGGGCACCTATGCAGGCTAGGCTTAAGGCAGGGGTACAAGTGCTGGCTAGGCATCAGGCAGGGGCACAAGTGCTGGCTAGGCATCAGGCAGGGGCACAAGTGCTGGCTAGGCATCAGGCAGGGGCACAAGTGCTGGCTAGGCATAAGGCAGGGGCACAAATGCAGGCTAGGCATGAGGCAGGGGCACAAATGCAGGCTAGGCATGAGGCAGGGGCACAAATGCAGGCTAGGCATGAGGCAGGGGCACAAGTGCAGGCTAGGCATAAGGCAGGGGCACAAGTGCAGGCTAGGCATACGGCAGGGGCACAGGTGCTGGCTAGGCATAAGGCAGGGGCACAGGTGCTGGCTAGGCATAAGGCAGGGGCACAAGTGCTGGCTAGGCATAAGGCAGGGGCACAAGTGCTGGCTAGGCATAAGGCAGGGGCACAAGTGCTGGCTAGGTATAAGGCAGGGGCACAAGTGCTGGCTAGGCATAAGGCAGGGGCACAAGTGCTGGCTAGGCATAAGGCAGGGGCACAAGTGCTGGCTAGGCATAAGGCAGGGGCACAAGTGCTGGCTAGGCATAAGGCAGGGGCACAAGTGCTGGCTAGGCATAAGGCAGGGGCACAAGTGCTAGCTAGGCATAAGGCAGGGGCACAAGTGCTGGCTAGGCATAAGGCAGGGGCACAAGTGCTGGCTAGGCATAAGGCAGGGGCACAAGTGCTGGCTAGGCATAAGGCAGGGGCACAAGTGCTGGCTAGGCATAAGGCAGGGGCACAAGTGCAGGCTAGGCATAAGGCAGGGGCACAGGTGCAGGCTAGGCATAAGGCAGGGGCACAAGTGCAGGCTAGGCATAAGGCAGGGGCACAAGTGCAGGCTAGGCATAAGGCAGGGGCACAGGTGCAGGCTAGGCATAAGGCAGGGGCACAGGTGCAGGCTAGGCATAAGGCAGGGGCACAAGTGCTGGCTAGGCATAAGGCAGGGGCACAAGTGCTGGCTAGGCATAAGGCAGGGGCACAAGTGCTGGCTAGGCATAAGGCAGGGGCACAAGTGCTGGCTAGGCATAAGGCAGGGGCACAAGTGCTGGCTAGGCATAAGGCAGGGGCACAAGTGCTGGCTAGGCATAAGGCAGGGGCACAAGTGCTGGCTAGGCATAAGGCAGGGGCACAAGTGCTGGCTAGGCATAAGGCAGGGGCACAGGTGCAGGCTAGGCATAAGGCAGGGGCACAGGTGCAGGCTAGGCATAAGGCAGGGGCACAGGTGCAGGCTAGGCATAAGGCAGGGGCACAGGTGCAGGCTAGGCATAAGGCAGGGGCACAGGTGCAGGCTAGGCATAAGGCAGGGGCACAGGTGCAGGCTAGGCATAAGGCAGGGGCACAGGTGCAGGCTAGGCATAAGGCAGGGGCACAGGTGCAGGCTAGGCATAAGGCAGGGGCACAGGTGCAGGCTAGGCATAAGGCAGGGGCACAGGTGCAGGCTAGGCATAAGGCAGGGGCACAGGTGCAGGCTAGGCATAAGGCAGGGGCACAGGTGCAGGCTAGGCATAAGGCAGGGGCACAGGTGCAGGCTAGGCATAAGGCAGGGGCACAGGTGCAGGCTAGGCATAAGGCAGGGGCACAG
The DNA here is from genome assembly GCF_032444005.1 of Ranitomeya imitator. Classification (NCBI taxonomy): domain Eukaryota; kingdom Metazoa; phylum Chordata; class Amphibia; order Anura; family Dendrobatidae; genus Ranitomeya; species Ranitomeya imitator. The sequence goes on along the minus strand of NC_091284.1, from coordinate 333,619,589 downwards.
GTGCAGGCTAGGCATAAGGCAGGGGCACAGGTGCAGGCTAGGCATAAGGCAGGGGCACAGGTGCAGGCTAGGCATAAGGCAGGGGCACAGGTGCAGGCTAGGCATAAGGCAGGGGCACAAGTGCAGGCTAGGCATAAGGCAGGGGCACAAGTGCAGGCTAGGCATAAGGCAGGGGCACAAGTGCAGGCTAGGCATAAGGCAGGGGCACAAATGCAGGCTAGGCATAAGGCAGGGGCACAAATGCAGGCTAGGCATAAGGCAGGGGCACAAGTGCAGGCTAGGCATAAGGCAGGGGCACAAGTGCAGGCTAGGCATAAGGCAGGGGCACAAGTGCAGGCTAGGCATAAGGCAGGGGCACAAGTGCAGGCTAGGCATAAGGCAGGGGCACAAGTGCAGGCTAGGCATAAGGCAGGGGCACAAGTGCAGGCTAGGCATACGGCAGGGGCACAAGTGCAGGCTAGGCATACGGCAGGGGCACAAGTGCAGGCTAGGCATACGGCAGGGGCACAAGTGCAGGCTAGGCATACGGCAGGGGCACAAGTGCAGGCTAGGCATACGGCAGGGGCACAAGTGCAGGCTAGGCATACGGCAGGGGCACAAGTGCAGGCTAGGCATAAGCAGGGGCACAAGTGCAGGCTAGGCATAAAGCAGGGGCACAAGTGCAGGCTAGGCATAAAGCAGGGGCACAAGTGCAGGCTAGGCATAAGGCAGGGGCACAAGTGCAGGCTAGGCATAAAGCAGGGGCACAAGTGCAGGCTAGGCATAAGGCAGGGGCACAAGTGCAAGCTAGGCATAAGGCAGGGGCACAAGTGCAGGCTAGGCATAAGGCAGGGGCACAAGTGCAGGCTAGGCATAAGGCAGGGGCACAAGTGCAGGCAAGGCATAAGGCAGGGGCACAAGTGCAGGCAAGGCATAAGGCAGGGGCACAAGTGCAGGCAAGGCATAAGGCAGGGGCACAAGTGCTGGCTAGGCATAAGGCAGGGGTACAAGTGCTGGCTAGGCATAAGGCAGGGGTACAAGTGGTGGCTAGGCATCAGGCAGGGGTACAAGTGCTGGCTAGGCATCAGGCAGGGGCACAAGTGCTGGCTAGGCATCAGGCAGGGGCACAAGTGCTGGCTAGGCATAAGGCAGGGGCACAAATGCAGGCTAGGCATAAGGCAGGGGCACAAATGCAGGCTAGGCATAAGGCAGGGGCACAAGTGCAGGCTAGGCATAAGGCAGGGGCACAAGTGCGGGCTAGGCATAAGGCAGGGCCACAAGTACAAACTAAGCATAAGGCAGAGGCACAAGTGCAAGCTAGGCATAAGGCAGGGGCACCTATGCAGGCTAGGCTTAAGGCAGGGGCACAAGTGATGGCTACACATAAGGCATACGGCTAACTCTTTGCACTCTTTGCATAAAGGGATAGGCACCCTTAGGGGTGAAGAGCTAGCTTTCACCCCTCTACTCTGTACTTTGTTGTACAGTGCGGAGCGACTCCATAACCCCCATGCTCCAAGCAACCAGGCACATCTTGTCTGTCCTCCGTAAATGGGTAATGCCTTCGTCCCCAATTACAGTCGTGCATGTGCATTCAGACGGGACAAGAGCGAAGAGCGTAAAGCCTGCCCTGTGTGCATAACCAACATGAAGCTAAAGACAAAAAAACAATAATGCAAGGGGCTCAAAAGTGCTGGCTAGGCATAAGGCAGGGGCACGAGTGCTGGCTAGGCATAAGGCAGGGGCACGAGTGCTGGCTAGGCATAAGGCAGGGGCACGAGTGCTGGCTAGGCATAAGGCAGGGGCACGAGTGCTGGCTCGGCATAAGGCAGGGGCACGAGTGCTGGCTCGGCATAAGGCAGGGGCACGAGTGCTGGCTAGGCATAAGGCAGGGGCACGAGTGCTGGCTAGGCATAAGGCAGGGGCACGAGTGCTGGCTAGGCATAAGGCAGGGGCACGAGTGCTGGCTAGGCATAAGGCAGGGGCACGAGTGCTGGCTAGGCATAAGGCAGGGGCACGAGTGCTGGCTAGGCATAAGGCAGGGGCACGAGTGCTGGCTAGGCATAAGGCAGGGGCACGAGTGCTGGCTAGGCATAAGGCAGGGGCACGAGTGCTGGCTAGGCATAAGGCAGGGGCACGAGTGCTGGCTAGGCATAAGGCAGGGGCACGAGTGCTGGCTAGGCATAAGGCAGGGGCACGAGTGCTGGCTAGGCATAAGGCAGGGGCACGAGTGCTGGCTAGGCATAAGGCAGGGGCACGAGTGCTGGCTAGGCATAAGGCAGGGGCACGAGTGCTGGCTAGGCATAAGGCAGGGGCACGAGTGCTGGCTAGGCATAAGGCAGGGGCACGAGTGCTGGCTAGGCATAAGGCAGGGGCACAAGTGCTGGCTAGGCATAAGGCAGGGGCACGAGTGCTGGCTAGGCATAAGGCAGGGGCACGAGTGCTGGCTAGGCATAAGGCAGGGGCACGAGTGCTGGCTAGGCATAAGGCAGGGGCACGAGTGCTGGCTAGGCATAATGCAGGGGCACGAGTGCAGGCTAGGCATAATGCAGGGGCACGAGTGCAGGCTAGGCATAAGGCAGGGGCACAAGTGCAGGCAAGGCATAAGGCAGGGGCACAAGTGCTGGCTAGGCATAAGGCAGGGGCACGAGTGCTGGCTAGACATAAGGCAGGGGCACGAGTGCTGGCTAGGCATAAGGCAGGGGCACGAGTGCTGGCTAGGCATAAGGCAGGGGCACGAGTGCTGGCTAGGCATAAGGCAGGGGCACAAGTGCTGGCTAGGCATAAGGCAGTGGTACAAGTGCTGGCTAGGCATCAGGCAGGGGCACAAGTGCTGGCTAGGCATAAGTCAGGGGCACAAATGCAGGCTAGGCATAAGGCAGGGGCACAAGTGCAGGCTAGGCATAAGGCAGGGGCACAAGTGCAGGCTAGGCATAAGGCAGGGGCACAAGTGCAGGCTAGGCATAAGGCAGGGGCACAAGTGCTGGCTAGGCATAAGGCAGGGGTACAAGTGCTGGCTAGGCATAAGGCAGGGGCACAAGTGCTGGCTAGGCATAAGGCAGGGGCACAAGTGCTGGCTAGGCATAAGGCAGGGGCACAAGTGCTGGCTAGGCATAAGGCAGGGGCACAAATGCAGGCTAGGCATAAGGCAGAGGCACAAGTGCAAGCTAGGCATAAGGCAGGGGCACCTATGCAGGCTAGGCTTAAGGCAAGGGCACAAGTGTTGGCTACACATAAGGCATACGGCTAACTCTTTGCACTCTTTGCATAAAGGGATAGGCACCCTTAGGGGTGAAGAGCTAGCTTTCACCCCTCTACTCTGTACTTTGTTGTACAGTGCGCAGCCACTCCATAACCCCCATGCTCCAAGCGACCAGGCACATCTTGTCTGTCCTCCGTAAATGGGTAATGCCTTCGTCCCCAATTACAGTCGTGCATGTGCATTCAGACGGGACAAGAGCGAAGAGCGTAAAGCCTGCCCTGTGTGCATAACCAACATGAAGCTAAAGACAAAAAAACAATAATGCAAGGGGCTCAAAAGTGCTGGCTAGGCATAAGGCAGGGGCACAAGTGCTGGCTAGGCATAAGGCAGGGGCACAAGTGCTGGCTAGGCATAAGGCAGGGGCACAAGTGCTGGCTAGGCATAAGGCAGGGGCAGAAGTGCTGGCTAGGCATAAGGCAGGGGCACAAGTGCTGGCTAGGCATAAGGCAGGGGCACAAGTGCTGGCTAGGCATAAGGCAGGGGCACAAGTGCGGGCTAGGCATAAGGCAGGGGCACAAGTGCGGGCTAGGCATAAGGCAGGGGCACAAGTGCGGGCTAGGCATAAGGCAGGGGCACAAGTGCGGGCTAGGCATAAGGCAGGGGCACAAGTGCGGGCTAGGCATAAGGCAGGGGCACAAGTGCGGGCTAGGCATAAGGCAGGGGCACGAGTGCGGGCTAGGCATAAGGCAGGGGCACGAGTGCGGGCTAGGCATAAGGCAGGGGCACGAGTGCGGGCTAGGCATAAGGCAGGGGCACGAGTGCGGGCTAGGCATAAGGCAGGGGCACGAGTGCGGGCTAGGCATAAGGCAGGGGCACGAGTGCGGGCTAGGCATAAGGCAGGGGCACGAGTGCGGGCTAGGCATAAGGCAGGGGCACGAGTGCGGGCTAGGCATAAGGCAGGGGCACGAGTGCGGGCTAGGCATAAGGCAGGGGCACGAGTGCGGGCTAGGCATAAGGCAGGGGCACGAGTGCTGGCTAGGCATAAGGCAGGGGCACGAGTGCTGGCTAGGCATAAGGCAGGGGCACGAGTGCTGGCTAGGCATAAGGCAGTGGCACGAGTGCTGGCTAGGCATAAGGCTGGGGCACAAGGGCGGGCTAGGCATAAGGCTGGGGCACAAGTGCGGTCTAGGCATAAGGCAGGGGCACAAGGGCGGTCTAGGCATAAGGCAGGGGCACAAGTGCGGTCTAGGCATAAGGCAGGGGCACAAGTGCGGGCTAGGCATAAGGCAGGAGCACAAGTGCAGGCTAGGCATAAGGCAGGGGCACAAGTGCGGGCTAGGCATAAGGCAGGGGCACAAGTGCGGGCTAGGCATAAGGCAGGGGCACAAGTGCGGGCTAGGCATAAGGCAGGGGCACAAGTGCGGGCTAGGCATAAGGCAGGGGCACAAGTGCTGGCTAGGCATAAGGCAGGGGCACAAGTGCGGGCTAGGCTTTAGGCAGGGGCACATGTGCAAACTAAGCATAAGGCAGAGGCACAAGTGCAAGCTAGGCATAAGGCAGGGGCACCTATGCAGGCTAGGCTTAAGGCAGGGGCACAAGTGATGGCTACACATAAGGCATACGGCTAACTCTTTGCACTCTTTGCATAAAGGGATAGGCACCCTTAGGGGTGAAGAGCTAGCTTTCACCCCTCTACTCTGTACTTTGTTGTACAGTGCGGAGCCACTCCATAACCCCCATGCTCCAAGCGACCAGGCACATCTTGTCTGTCCTCCGTAAATGGGTAATGCCTTCGTCCCCAATTAGTCGTGCATGTGCATTCAGACGGGACAAGAGCGAAGAGCGTAAAGCCTGCCCTGTGTGCATAAACAACATGAAGCTAAAGACAAAAAAACAATAATGCAAGGGGCTCAAAAGTGCTGGCTAGGCATAAGGCAGGGGCACAAGTGCAGGCTAGGCATAAGGCAGGGGCACAAGTGCTGGCTAGGCATAGGCACAAGTGCTGGCTAGGCATAAGGCAGGGGCACAAGTGCTGGCTAGGCATAAGGCAAGGGCACAAGTGCTGGCTAGGCATAAGGCAGGGGCACAAGTGCTGGCTAGGCATAAGGCAGGGGCACAAGTGCTGGCTAGGCATAAGGCAGGGGCACAAGTGCGGGCTAGGCATAAGGCAGGGGCACAAGTGCGGGCTAGGCATAAGGCAGGGGCACAAGTGCGGGCTAGGCATAAGGCAGGGGCACAAGTGCAGGCTAGGCATAAGGCAGGGGCACAAGTGCAGGCTAGGCATAAGGCAGGGGCACAAGTGCAGGCTAGGCATAAGGCAGGGGCACAAGTGCTGGCTAGGCATAAGGCAGGGGCACAAGTGCTGGCTAGGCATAAGGCAGGGGCATAAGGCAGGGGCACAAGTGCTGGCTAGGCATAAGGCAGGGGCACAAGTGCTGGCTAGGCATAAGGCAGGGGCACAAGTGCGGGCTAGGCATAAGGCAGGGGCACAAGTGCTGGGTAGGCATAAGGCAGGGGCACAAGTGCGGGCTAGGCATAAGGCAGGGGCACAAGTGCGGGCTAGGCATAAGGCAGGGGCACAAGTGCGGGCTAGGCATAAGGCAGGGGCACAAGTGCGGGCTAGGCATAAGGCAGGGGCACAAGTGCGGGCTAGGCATAAGGCAGGGGCACAAGTGCGGGCTAGGCATAAGGCAGGGGCACAAGTGCGGGCTAGGCATAAGGCAGGGGCACAAGTGCGGGCTAGGCATAAGGCAGGGGCACAAGTGCGGGCTAGGCATAAGGCAGGGGCACAAGTGCGGGCTAGGCATAAGGCAGGGGCACAAGTGCGGGCTAGGCATAAGGCAGGGGCACAAGTGCTGGGTGGGCACAAGTGCTGGGTAGGCATAAGGCAGGGGCACAAGTGCTGGCTAGGCATAAGGCAGGGGCACAAGTGCTGGCTAGGCATAAGGCAGGGGCACAAGTGCAGGCTAGGCATAAGGCAGGGGCACAAGTGCAGGCTAGGCATAAGGCAGGGGCACAAGTGCAGGCTAGGCATAAGGCAGGGGCACAAGTGCTGGTAGGCATAAGGCAGGGGCACAAGTGCTGGCTAGGCATAAGGCAAGGGCACAAGTGCTGGCTAGGCATAAGGCAGGGGCACAAGTGCTGGCTAGGCATAAGGCAGGGGCACAAGTGCTGGGTAGGCATAAGGCAGGGGCACAAGTGCTGGCTAGGCATAAGGCAGGGGCACAAGTGCTGGCTAGGCATAAGGCAGGGGCACAAGTGCTGGCTAGGCATAAGGCAGGGGCACAAGTGCGGGCTAGGCATAAGGCAGGGGCACAAGTGCGGGCTAGGCATAAGGCAGGGGCACAAGTGCGGGCTAGGCATAATGCAGGGGCACAAGTGCGGGCTAGGCATAAGGCAGGGGCACAAGTGCGGGCTAGGCATAGGCACAAGTGCTGGCTAGGCATAAGGCAGGGGCACAAGTGCTGGCTAGGCATAAGGCAAGGGCACAAGTGCTTGCTAGGCATAAGGCAAGGGCACAAGTGCTGGCTAGGCATAAGGCAGGGGCACGAGTGCGGGCTAGCCATAAGGCAGGGGCACGAGTGCGGGCTAGCCATAAGGCAGGGGCACGAGTGCGGGCTAGGCATAAGGCAGGGGCACAAATGCGGGCTAGGCATAAGGCAGGGGCACAAGTGCGGTCTAGGCATAAGGCAGGGGCACAAGTGCGGTCTAGGCATAAGGCAGGGGCACAAGTGCGGTCTAGGCATAAGGCAGGGGCACAAGTGCAGGCTAGGCATAAGGCAGGGGCACAAGTGCAGGCTAGGCATAAGGCAGGGGCACAAGTGCGGGCTAGGCATAAGGCAGGGGCACAAGTGCGGGCTAGACATAAGGCAGGGGCACAAGTGCGGGCTAGGCATAAGGCAGGGGCACAAGTGCGGGCTAGGCATAAGGCAGGGGCACGAGTGCTGGGTAGGCATAAGGCAGGGGCACAAGTGCTGGCTAGGCATAAGGCAGGGGCTCAAGTGCAGGCTAGGCATAAGGCAGGGGCACGAGTGCAGGCTAGGCATAAGGCAGGGGCACGAGTGCAGGCTAGGCATAAGGCAGGGGCACGAGTGCTGGGTAGGCATAAGGCAGGGGCACAAGTGCTGGCTAGGCATAAGGCAGGGGCACGAGTGCAGGCTAGGCATAAGGCAGGGGCACGAGTGCAGGCTAGGCATAAGGCAGGGGCACGAGTGCTGGGTAGGCATAAGGCAGGGGCACAAGTGCTGGCTAGGCATAAGGCAGGGGCACGAGTGCAGGCTAGGCATAAGGCAGGGGCACGAGTGCAGGCTAGGCATAAGGCAGGGGCACGAGTGCAGGCTAGGCATAAGGCAGGGGCACGAGTGCAGGCTAGGCATAAGGCAGGGGCACGAGTGCAGGCTAGGCATAAAGCAGGGGCACGAGTGCTGGCTTGGCATAAGGCAGGGGCACGAGTGCTGGCTAGGCATAAGGCAGGGGCACGAGTGCTGGCTAGGCATCAGGCAGGGGCACAAGTGCTGGCTAGGCATCAGGCAGGGGCACAAGTGCTGGCTAGGCATCAGGCAGGAGCACAAGTGCTGGCTAGGCACCAGGCAGGGGCAAAAGTGCTGGCTAGGCACCAGGCAGGGGCACAAGTGCTGGCTAGGCATAAGGCAGGGGCACAAGTGCAGGATAGGTATAAGGCATGGGCACAAGTGCAGGCTAGGCATAAGGCAGGGGCACAAGTGCTGGCTAGGCATAAGGCAGGGGCACAAGTGCTGGCTAGGCATAAGGCAGGGGCACAAGTGCAGGCTAGGCATAAGGCATGGGCACAAGTGCGGGCTAGGCATAAGGCAGGGGCACAAGTGCGGGCTAGGCATAAGGCAGGGGCACAAGTGCGGGCTAGGCATAAGGCAGGGGCACAAGTGCGGGCTAGGCATAAGGCAGGGGCACAAGTGCGGGCTAGGCATAAGGCAGGGGCACAAGTGCGGGCTAGGCATAAGGCAGGGGCACAAATGCTGGCTAGGCATAAGGCAGGGGCACAAGTGCTGGCTAGGCATAAGGCAGGGGCACAAGTGCTGGCTAGGCATAAGGCAGGGGCACAAGTGCAGGCTAGGCATAAGGCAGGGGCACGAGGGCTGGCTAGGCATAAGGCAGGGGCACAAGTGCGGGCTAGGCATAAGGCAGGGGCACAAGTGCGGGCTAGGCATAAGGCAGGGGCACAAGTGCGGGCTAGGCATAAGGCAGGGGCACAAGTGCTGGCTAGGCATAAGGCAGGGGCACAAGTGCTGGCTAGGCATAAGGCAGGGGCACAAGTGCTGGCTAGGCATAAGGCAGGGGCACAAGTGCAAGCTAGGCATAAGGCAGGGGCACATGTGCAAACTAAGCATAAGGCAGAGGCACAAGTGCAAGCTAGGCATAAGGCAGGGGCACCTATGCAGGCTAGGCTTAAGGCAGGGGCACAAGTGATGGCTACACATAATGCATACGGCTAACTCTTTGCACTCTTTGCATAAAGGGATAGGCACCCTTACGGGTGAAGAGCTAGCTTTCACCCCTCTACTCTGTACTTTGTTGTACAGTGCGGAGCCACTCCATAACCCCCATGCTCCAAGCGACCAGGCACATCTTGTCTGTCCTCCGTAAATGGGTAATGCCTTCGTCCCCAATTACAGTCGTGCATGTGCATTCAGACGGGACAAGAGCGAAGAGCGTAAAGCCTGCCCTGTGTGCATAACCAACATGAAGCTAAAGACAAAAAAACAATAATGCAAGGGGCTCAAAAGTGCTGGCTAGGCATAAGGCAGGGTCAAAAGTGCTGGCTAGGCATAAGGCAGGGTCAAAAGTGCTGGCTAGGCATAAGGCAGGGGCACGAGTGCTGGCTAGGCATAAGGCAGGGGCACGAGTGCTGGCTAGGCATAAGGCAGGGGCACGAGTGCTGGCTAGGCATAAGGCAGGGGCACGAGTGCTGGCTAAGCATAAGGCAGGGGCACGAGTGCTGGCTAAGCATAAGGCAGGGGCACGAGTGCTGGCTAGGCATAAGGCAGGGGCACGAGTGCTGGCTAGGCATAAGGCAGGGGCACGAGTGCTGGCTAGGCATAAGTCAGGGGCACGAGTGCTGGCTAGGCATAAGTCAGGGGCACGAGTGCTGGCTAGGCATAAGTCAGGGGCACGAGTGCTGGCTAGGCATAAGGCAGGGGCACGAGTGCTGGCTAGGCATAAGGCAGGGGCACGAGTGCTGGCTAGGGATAAGGCAGGGGCACGAGTGCTGGCTAGGGACAAGGCAGGGGCACGAGTGCTGGCTAGGCATAAGGCAGGGGCACGAGTGCTGGCTAGGCATAAGGCAGGGGCACGAGTGCTGGCTAGGCATAAGGCAGGGGCACGAGTGCTGGCTAGGCATAAGGCAGGGGCACGAGTGCTGGCTAGGCATAAGGCAGGGGCACGAGTGCTGGCTAGGCATAAGGCAGGGGCACGAGTGCTGGCTAGGCATAAGGCAGGGGCACGAGTGCTGGCTAGGCATAAGGCAGGGGCACGAGTGCTGGCTAGGCATAAGGCAGGGGCACGAGTGCTGGCTAGGCATAAGGCAGGGGCACGAGTGCTGGCTAGGCATAAGGCAGGGGCACGAGTGCTGGCTAGGCATAAGGCAGGGGCACGAGTGCTGGCTAGGCATAAGGCAGGGGCACGAGTGCTGGCTAGGCATAAGGCAGGGGCACGAGTGCTGGCTAGGCATAAGGCAGGGGCACGAGTGCTGGCTAGGCATAAGGCAGGGGCACGAGTGCTGGCTAGGCATAAGGCAGGGGCACGAGTGCTGGCTAGGCATATGGCAGGGGCACGAGTGCTGGCTAGGCATATGGCAGGGGCACGAGTGCTGGCTAGGCATAAGGCAGGGGCACGAGGGCTGGCTAGGCATAAGGCAGGGGCACGAGGGCTGGCTAGGCATAAGGCAGGGGCACGAGTGCTGGCTAGGCATAAGGCAGGGGCACGAGTGCTGGCTAGGCATAAGGCAGGGGCACGAGTGCAGGCTAGGCATAAGGCAGGGGCACGAGTGCAGGCTAGGCATAAGGCAGGGGCACGAGTGCAGGCTAGGCATAAGGCAGGGGCACGAGTGCAGGCTAGGCATAAGGCAGGGGCACGAGTGCAGGCTAGGCATAAGGCAGGGGCACGAGTGCAGGCTAGGCATAAGGCAGGGGCACGAGTGCAGGCTAGGCATAAGGCAGGGGCACGAGTGCAGGCTAGGCATAAGGCAGGGGCACGAGTGCAGGCTAGGCATAAGGCAGGGGCACGAGTGCAGGCTAGGCATAAGGCAGGGGCACGAGTGCAGGCTAGGCATAAGGCAGGGGCACGAGTGCAGGCTAGGCATAAGGCAGGGGCACGAGTGCAGGCTAGGCATAAGGCAGGGGCACGAGTGCAGGCTAGGCATAAGGCAGGGGCACGAGTGCAGGCTAGGCATAAGGCAGGGGCACGAGTGCAGGCTAGGCATAAGGCAGGGGCACGAGTGCAGGCTAGGCATAAGGCAGGGGCACGAGTGCAGGCTAGGCATAAGGCAGGGGCACGAGTGCAGGCTAGGCATAAGGCAGGGGCACGAGTGCAGGCTAGGCATAAGGCAGGGGCACGAGTGCAGGCTAGGCATAAGGCAGGGGCACGAGTGCAGGCTAGGCATAAGGCAGGGGCACGAGTGCAGGCTAGGCATAAGGCAGGGGCACGAGTGCAGGCTAGGCATAAGGCAGGGGCACGAGTGCAGGCTAGGCATAAGGCAGGGGCACGAGTGCAGGCTAGGCATAAGGCAGGGGCACGAGTGCAGGCTAGGCATAAGGCAGGGGCACGAGTGCAGGCTAGGCATAAGGCAGGGGCACGAGTGCAGGCTAGGCATAAGGCAGGGGCACGAGTGCAGGCTAGGCATAAGGCAGGGGCACGAGTGCAGGCTAGGCATAAGGCAGGGGCACGAGTGCTGGCTAGGCATAAGGCAGGGGCACGAGTGCTGGCTAGGCATAAGGCAGGGGCACGATTGCAGGCTAGGCATAAGGCAGGGGCACGAGTGCAGGCTAGGCATAAGGCAGGGGCACGAGTGCAGGCTAGGCATAAGGCAGGTGCACGAGTGCAGGCTAGGCATAAGGCAGGGGCACGAGTGCAGGCTAGGCATAAGGCAGGGGCACGAGTGCTGGCTAGGCATAAGGCAGGGGCACGAGTGCTGGCTAGGCATAAGGCAGGGGCACAAGTGATGGCTACACATAAGGCATACGGCTAACTCTTTGCACTCTTTGCATAAAGGGATAGGCACCCTTAGGGGTGAAGAGCTAGCTTTCACCCCTCTACTCTGTACTTTGTTGTACAGTGCGGAGCCACTCCATAACCCCCATGCTCCAAGCGACCAGGCACATCTTGTCTGTCCTCCGTAAATGGGTAATGACTTCGTCCCCAATTACAGTCGTGCATGTGCATTCAGACGGGACAAGAGCGAAGAGCGTAAAGCCTGCCCTGTGTGCATAAACAACATGAAGCTAAAGACAAAAAAACAATAATGCAAGGGGCTCAAAAGTGCTGGCTAGGCATAAGGCAAGGGCACAAGTGCTGGCTAGGCATAAGGCAGGGGCACAAGTGCTGGCTAGGCATAAGGCAGGGGCACAAGTGCTGGCTAGGCATAAGGCAGGGGCACAAGTGCTGGCTAGGCATAAGGCAGGGGCACAAGTGCTGGCTAGGCATAAGGCAGGGGCACAAGTGCGGTCTAGGCATAAGGCAGGGGCACGAGTGCGGGCTAGGCATAAGGCAGGGGCACGAGTGCTGGCTAGGCATAAGGCAGGGGCACGAGTGCTGGCTAGGCATAAGGCAGGGGCACGAGTGCTGGCTAGGCATAAGGCAGGGGCACAAGGGCGGGCTAGGCATAAGGCAGGGGCACAAGTGCGGGCTAGGCATAAGGCAGGGGCACAAGGGCGGGCTAGGCATAAGGCAGGGGCACAAGTGCGGGCTAGGCATAAGGCAGGGGCACAAGTGCGGTCTAGGCATAAGGCAGGGGCACAAGTGCGGTCTAGGCATAAGGCAGGGGCACAAGTGCAGGCTAGGCATAAGGCAGGGGCACAAGTGCAGGCTAGGCATAAGGCAGGGGCACAAGTGCAGGCTAGGCATAAGGCAGGGGCACAAGTGCAGGCTAGGCATAAGGCAGGGGCACAAGTGCGGGCTAGGCATAAGGCAGGGGCACAAGTGCGGGCTAGGCATAAGGCAGGGGCACGAGTGCTGGGTAGGCATAAGGCAGGGGCACAAGTGCTGGCTAGGCATAAGGCAGGGGCACAAGTGCGGGCTAGGCTTTAGGCAGGGGCACATGTGCAAACTAAGCATAAGGCAGAGGCACAAGTGCAAGCTAGGCATAAGGCAGGGGCACCTATGCAGGCTAGGCTTAAGGCAGGGGCACAAGTGATGGCTACACATAAGGCATACGGCTAACTCTTTGCACTCTTTGCATAAAGGGATAGGCACCCTTAGGGGTGAAGAGCTAGCTTTCACCCCTCTACTCTGTACTTTGTTGTACAGTGCGGAGCCACTCCATAACCCCCATGCTCCAAGCGACCAGGCACATCTTGTCTGTCCTCCGTAAATGGGTAATGCCTTCGTCCCCAATTACAGTCGTGCATGTGCATTCAGACGGGACAAGAGCGAAGAGCGTAAAGCCTGCCCTGTGTGCATAAACAACATGAAGCTAAAGACAAAAAAACAATAATGCAAGGGGCTCAAAAGTGCTGGCTAGGCATAAGGCAGGGGCACAAGTGCAGGCTAGGCATAAGGCAGGGGCACAAGTGCAGGCTAGGCATAGGCACAAGTGCTGGCTAGGCATAAGGCAGGGGCACAAGTGCTGGCTAGGCATAAGGCAGGGGCACAAGTGCTGGCTAGGCATAAGGCAGGGGCACAAGTGCTGGCTAGGCATAAGGCAGGGGCACAAGTGCTGGCTAGGCATAAGGCAGGGGCACAAGTGCTGGCTAGGCATAAGGCAGGGGCACAAGTGCTGGCTAGGCATAAGGCAGGGGCACAAGTGCGGGCTAGGCATAAGGCAGGGGCACAAGTGCGGGCTAGGCATAAGGCAGGGGCACAAGTGCAGGCTAGGCATAAGGCAGGGGCACAAGTGCTGGCTAGGCATAAGGCAGGGGCACAAGTGCTGGCTAGGCATAAGGCAGGGGCATAAGGCAGGGGCACAAGTGCTGGCTAGGCATAAGGCAGGGGCACAAGTGCTGGCTAGGCATAAGGCAGGGGCACAAGTGCTGGCTAGGCATAAGGCAGGGGCACAAGTGCGGGCTAGGCATAAGGCAGGGGCACAAGTGCTGGGTAGGCATAAGGCAGGGGCACAAGTGCGGGCTAGGCATAAGGCAGGGTCACAAGTGCGGGCTAGGCATAAGGCAGGGGCACAAGTGCGGGCTAGGCATAAGGCAGGGGCACAAGTGCGGGCTAGGCATAAGGCAGGGGCACAAGTGCGGGCTAGGCATAAGGCAGGGGCACAAGTGCGGGCTAGGCATAAGGCAGGGGCACAAGTGCGGGCTAGGCATAAGGCAGGGGCACAAGTGCGGGCTAGGCATAAGGCAGGGGCACAAGTGCGGGCTAGGCATAAGGCAGGGGCACAAGTGCGGGCTAGGCATAAGGCAGGGGCACAAGTGCGGGCTAGGCATAAGGCAGGGGCACAAGTGCGGGCTAGGCATAAGGCAGGGGCACAAGTGCGGGCTAGGCATAAGGCAGGGGCACAAGTGCTGGGTAGGCATAAGGCAGGGGCACAAGTGCTGGGTAGGCATAAGGCAGGGGCACGAGTGCAGGCTAGTCATAAGGCACGGGCACGAGTGCAGGCTAGGCATAAGGCAGGGGCACGAGTGCAGGCTAGGCATAAGGCAGGGGCACGAGTGCTGGCTAGGCATAAGGCAGGGGCACGAGTGCAGGCTAGGCATAAGGCAGGGGCACGAGTGCAGGCTAGGCATAAGGCAGGGGCACGAGTGCAGGCTAGGCATAAGGCAGGGGCACGAGTGCTGGCTAGGCATAAGGCAGGGCCACAAGTGCTGGCTAGGCATAAGGCAGGGGCACAAGTGCTGGCTAGGCATAAGGCAGGGGCACAAGTGCTGGCTAGGCATAAGGCAGGGGCACAAGTGATGGCTACACATAAGGCATACGGCTAACTCTTTGCACTCTTTGCATAAAGGGATAAGCACCCTTAGGGGTGAAGAGCTAGCTTTCACCCCTCTACTCTGTACTTTGTTGTACAGTGCGGAGCCACTCCATAACCCCCATGCTCCAAGCGACCAGGCACATCTTGTCTGTCCTCCGTAAATGGGTAATGCCTTCGTCCCCAATTACAGTCGTGCATATGCATTCAGACGGGACAAGAGCGAAGAGCGTAAAGCCTGCCCTTTGTGCATAAACAACATGAAGCTAAAGACAAAAAAACAATAATGCAAGGGGCTCAAAAGTGCTGGCTAGGCATAAGGCAGGGGCACAAGTGCAGGCTAGGCATAAGGCAGGGGCACAAGTGCAGGCTAGGCATAAGGCAGGGGCACAAGTGCTGGCTAGGCATAAGGCAAGGGCACAAGTGCTGGCTAGGCATAAGGCAGGGGCACAAGTGCTGGCTAGGCATAAGGCAGGGGCACAAGTGCTGGCTAGGCATAAGGCAGGGGCACAAGTGCTGGCTAGGCATAAGGCAGGGGCACAAGTGCTGGCTAGGCATAAGGCAGGGGCACAAGTGCTGGCTAGGCATAAGGCAGGGGCACAAGTGCCGGCTAGGCATAAGGCAGGGGCACAAGTGCCGGCTAGGCATAAGGCAGGGGCACAAGTGCTGGCTAGGCATAAGGCAGGGGCACGAGTGCGGGCTAGGCATAAGGCAGGGGCACGAGTGCGGGCTAGGCATAAGGCAGGGGCACGAGTGCGGGCTAGGCATAAGGCAGGGGCACGAGTGCGGGCTAGGCATAAGGCAGGGGCACGAGTGCGGGCTAGGCATAAGGCAGGGGCACGAGTGCGGGCTAGGCATAAGGCAGGGGCACGAGTGCGGGCTAGGCATAAGGCAGGGGCACGAGTGCGGGCTAGGCATAAGGCAGGGGCACGAGTGCGGGCTAGGCATAAGGCAGGGGCACGAGTGCGGGCTAGGCATAAGGCAGGGGCACGAGTGCGGGCTAGGCATAAGGCAGGGGCACGAGTGCGGGCTAGGCATAAGGCAGGGGCACGAGTGCGGGCTAGGCATAAGGCAGGGGCACGAGTGCGGGCTAGGCATAAGGCAGGGGCACGAGTGCGGGCTAGGCATAAGGCAGGGGCACGAGTGCGGGCTAGGCATAAGGCAGGGGCACGAGTGCGGGCTAGGCATAAGGCAGGGGCACGAGTGCGGGCTAGGCATAAGGCAGGGGCACGAGTGCGGGCTAGGCATAAGGCAGGGGCACGAGTGCGGGCTAGGCATAAGGCAGGGGCACGAGTGCTGGCTAGGCATAAGGCAGGGGCACGAGTGCTGGCTAGGCATAAGGCAGGGGCACGAGTGCTGGCTAGGCATAAGGCAGGGGCACGAGTGCTGGCTAGGCATAAGGCAGGGGAACAAGGGCGGGCTAGGCATAAGGCAGGGGCACAAGGGCGGGCTAGGCATAAGGCAGGGGCACAAGGGCGGGCTAGGCATAAGGCAGGGGCACAAGGGCGGGCTAGGCATAAGGCAGGGGCACGAGTGCGGGCTAGGCATAAGGCAGGGGCACGAGTGCGGGCTAGGCATAAGGCAGGGGCACGAGTGCGGGCTAGGCATAAGGCAGGGGCACGAGTGCTGGCTAGGCATAAGGCAGGGGCACGAGTGCTGGCTAGGCATAAGGCAGGGGCACGAGTGCTGGCTAGGCATAAGGCAGGGGCACGAGTGCTGGCTAGGCATAAGGCAGGGGAACAAGGGCGGGCTAGGCATAAGGCAGGGGCACAAGGGCGGGCTAGGCATAAGGCAGGGGCACAAGGGCGGGCTAGGCATAAGGCAGGGGCACAAGGGCGGGCTAGGCATAAGGCAGGGGCACAAGTGCAGGCTAGGCATAAGGCAGGGGCACAAGTGCAGGCTAGGCATAAGGCAGGGGCACGAGTGCGGGCTAGGCATAAGGCAGGGGCACGAGTGCGGGCTAGGCATAAGGCAGGGGCACGAGTGCGGGCTAGGCATAAGGCAGGGGCACGAGTGCGGGCTAGGCATAAGGCAGGGGCACGAGTGCGGGCTAGGCATAAGGCAGGGGCACGAGTGCGGGCTAGGCATAAGGCAGGGGCACGAGTGCTGGCTAGGCATAAGGCAGGGGCACGAGTGCTGGCTAGGCATAAGGCAGGGGCACGAGTGCTGGCTAGGCATAAGGCAGGGGCACGAGTGCTGGCTAGGCATAAGGCAGGGGCACGAGGGCGGGCTAGGCATAAGGCAGGGGCACAAGGGCGGGCTAGGCATAAGGCAGGGGCACAAGGGCGGGCTAGGCATAAGGCAGGGGCACAAGGGCGGGCTAGGCATAAGGCAGGGGCACAAGGGCGGGCTAGGCATAAGGCAGGGGCACAAGTGCGGTCTAGGCATAAGGCAGGGGCACAAGTGCGGTCTAGGCATAAGGCAGGGGCACAAGTGCAGGCTAGGCATAAGGCAGGGGCACAAGTGCAGGCTAGGCATAAGGCAGGGGCACAAGTGCGGGCTAGGCATAAGGCAGGGGCACAAGTGCGGGCTAGGCATAAGGCAGGGGCACAAGTGCGGGCTAGGCATAAGGCAGGGGCACAAGTGCGGGCTAGGCATAAGGCAGGGGCACAAGTGCGGGCTAGGCATAAGGCAGGGGCACAAGTGCGGGCTAGGCATAAGGCAGGGGCACGAGTGATGGCTACACATAAGGCATACGGCTAACTCTTTGCACTCTTTGCATAAAGGGATAGGCACCCTTAGGGGTGAAGAGCTAGCTTTCACCCCTCTACTCTGTACTTTGTTGTACAGTGCGGAGCCACTCCATAACCCCCATGCTCCAAGCGACCAGGCACATCTTGTCTGTCCTCCGTAAATGGGTAATGCCTTCGTCCCCAATTACAGTCGTGCATGTGCATTCAGACGGGACAAGAGCGAAGAGCGTAAAGCCTGCCCTGTGTGCATAAACAACATGAAGCTAAAGACAAAAAAACAATAATGCAAGGGGCTCAAAAGTGCTGGCTAGGCATAAGGCAGGGGCACAAGTGCAGGCTAGGCATAAGGCAGGGGCACAAGTGCAGGCTAGGCATAGGCACAAGTGCTGGCTAGGCATAAGGCAGGGGCACAAGTGCTGGCTAGGCATAAGGCAAGGGCACAAGTGCTGGCTAGGCATAAGGCAGGGGCACAAGTGCTGGCTAGGCATAAGGCAGGGGCACAAGTGCTGGCTAGGCATAAGGCAGGGGCACAAGTGCTGGCTAGGCATAAGGCAGGGGCACAAGTGCTGGCTAGGCATAAGGCAGGGGCACAAGTGCGGGCTAGGCATAAGGCAGGGGCACAAGTGCGGGCTAGGCATAAGGCAGGGGCACGAGTGCGGGCTAGGCATAAGGCAGGGGCACGAGTGCGGGCTAGGCATAAGGCAGGGGCACGAGTGCAGGCTAGGCATAAGGCAGGGGCACGAGTGCGGGCTAGGCATAAGGCAGGGGCACGAGTGCAGGCTAGGCATAAGGCAGGGGCACGAGTGCAGGCTAGGCATAAGGCAGGGGCACGAGTGCAGGCTAGGCATAAGGCAGGGGCACGAGTGCAGGCTAGGCATAAGGCAGGGGCACGAGTGCAGGCTAGGCATAAGGCAGGGGCACGAGTGCAGGCTAGGCATAAGGCAGGGGCACGAGTGCAGGCTAGGCATAAGGCAGGGGCACGAGTGCAGGCTAGGCATAAGGCAGGGGCACGAGTGCAGGCTAGGCATAAGGCAGGGGCACGAGTGCAGGCTAGGCATAAGGCAGGGGCACGAGTGCAGGCTAGGCATAAGGCAGGGGCACGAGTGCAGGCTAGGCATAAGGCAGGGGCACGAGTGCAGGCTAGGCATAAGGCAGGGGCACGAGTGCAGGCTAGGCATAAGGCAGGGGCACGAGTGCAGGCTAGGCATAAGGCAGGGGCACGAGTGATGGCTACACATAAGGCAGGGGCACAAGTGCGGGCTAGGCATAAGGCAGGGGCACAAGTGCGGGCTAGGCATAAGGCAGGGGCACAAGTGCGGGCTAGGCATAAGGCAGGGGCACAAGTGCGGGCTAGGCATAAGGCAGGGGCACAAGTGCGGGCTAGGCATAAGGCAGGGGCACAAGTGCGGGCTAGGCATAAGGCAGGGGCACAAGTGCGGGCTAGGCATAAGGCAGGGGCACAAGTGCGGGCTAGGCATAAGGCAGGGGCACAAGTGCGGGCTAGGCATAAGGCAGGGGCACAAGTGCGGGCTAGGCATAAGGCAGGGGCACAAGTGCGGGCTAGGCATAAGGCAGGGGCACAAGTGCGGGCTAGGCATAAGGCAGGGGCACAAGTGCGGGCTAGGCATAAGGCAGGGGCACAAGTGCGGGCTAGGCATAAGGCAGGGGCACAAGTGCGGGCTAGGCATAAGGCAGGGGCACAAGTGCTGGCTAGGCATAAGGCAGGGGCACAAGTGCTGGCAAGGCATAAGGCAGGGGCACAAGTGCGGGCTAGGCATAAGGCAGGGGCACAAGTGCGGGCTAGGCATAAGGCAGGGGCACAAGTGTGGGCTAGGCATAAGGCAGGGGCACAAGTGCGGGCTAGGCATAAGGCAGGGGCACAAGTGCTGGCTAGGCATAAGGCAGGGGCACAAGTGCTGGCTAGGCATAAGGCAGGGGCACAAGTGCGGGCTAGGCTTTAGGCAGGTGCACATGTGCAAACTAAGCATAAGGCAGAGGCACAAGTGCAAGCTAGGCATAAGGCAGGGGCACCTATGCAGGCTAGGCTTAAGGCAGGGGCACAAGTGTTGGCTACACATAAGGCATACGGCTAACTCTTTGCACTCTTTGCATAAAGGGATAGGCACCCTTACGGGTGAAGAGCTAGCTTTCACCCCTCTACTCTGTACTTTGTTGTACAGTGCGGAGCCACTCCATAACCCCCATGCTCCAAGCGACCAGGCAAATCTTGTCTGTCCTCCGTAAATGGGTAATGCCTTCGTCCCCAATTACAGTCGTGCATGTGCATTCAGACGGGACAAGAGCGAAGAGCGTAAAGCCTGCCCTGTGTGCATAACCAACATGAAGCTAAAGACAAAAAAACAATAATGCAAGGGGCTCAAAAGTGCTGGCTAGGCATAAGGCAGGGTCAAAAGTGCTGGCTAGGCATAAGGCAGGGGCACGAGTGCTGGCTAGGCATAAGGCAGGGGCACGAGTGCTGGCTAGGCATAAGGCAGGGGCACGAGTGCTGGCTAGGCATAAGGCAGGGGCACGAGTGCTGGCTAGGCATAAGGCAGGGGCACGAGTGCTGGCTAGGCATAAGGCAGGGGCACGAGTGCAGGCTAGGCATAAGGCAGGGGCACGAGTGCAGGCTAGGCATAAGGCAGGGGCACGAGTGCAGGCTAGGCATAAGGCAGGGGCACGAGTGCAGGCTAGGCATAAGGCAGGGGCACGAGTGCAGGCTAGGCATAAGGCAGGGGCACGAGTGCAGGCTAGGCATAAGGCAGGGGCACGAGTGCAGGCTAGGCATAAAGCAGGGGCACGAGTGCTGGCTTGGCATAAGGCAGGGGCACGAGTGCTGGCTAGGCATAAGGCAGGGGCACGAGTGCTGGCTAGGCATAAGGCAGGGGCACAAGTGCTGGCTAGGCATCAGGCAGGGGCACAAGTGCTGGCTAGGCATCAGGCAGGGGCACAAGTGCTGGCTAGGCATCAGGCAGGAGCACAAGTGCTGGCTAGGCACCAGGCAGGGGCACAAGTGCTGGCTAGGCACCAGGCAGGGGCACAAGTGCTGGCTAGGCATCAGGCAGGGGCACAAGTGCTGGCTAGGCATCAGGCAGGGGCACAAGTGCTGGCTAGGCATAAGGCAGGGGCACAAGTGCAGGATAGGCATAAGGCAGGGGCACAAGTGCAGGCTAGGCATAAGGCAGGGGCACAAGTGCAGGATAGGCATAAGGCATGGGCACAAGTGCTGGCTAGGCATCAGGCAGGGGCACAAGTGCTGGCTAGGCATAAGGCAGGGGCACAAGTGCTGGCTAGGCATAAGGCAGGGGCACAAGTGCTGGCTAGGCATAAGGCAGGGGCACAAGTGCAGGCTAGGCATAAGGCATGGGCACAAGTGCGGGCTAGGCATAAGGCAGGGGCACAAGTGCGGGCTAGGCATAAGGCAGGGGCACAAGTGCTGGCTAGGCATAAGGCAGGGGCACAAGTGCTGGCTAGGCATAAGGCAGGGGCACAAGTGCAGGCTAGGCATAAGGCATGGGCACAAGTGCAGGCTAGGCATAAGGCAGGGGCACAAGTGCGGGCTAGGCATAAGGCAGGGGCACAAGTGCGGGCTAGGCATAAGGCAGGGGCACAAGTGCTGGCTAGGCATAAGGCAGGGGCACAAGTGCTGGCTAGGCATAAGGCATGGGCACAAGTGCAGGCTAGGCATAAGGCAGGGGCACAAGTGCGGGCTAGGCATAAGGCAGGGGCACAAATGCTGGCTAGGCATAAGGCAGGGGCACAAGTGCTGGCTAGGCATAAGGCAGGGGCACAAGTGCGGGCTAGGCATAAGGCAGGGGCACAAGTGCGGGCTAGGCATAAGGCAGGGGCACAAGTGCGGGCTAGGCATAAGGCAGGGGCACAAGTGCGGGCTAGGCATAAGGCAGGGGCACAAGTGCGGGCTAGGCATAAGGCAGGGGCACAAGTGCGGGCTAGGCATAAGGCAGGGGCACAAGTGCGGGCTAGGCATAAGGCAGGGGCACAAGTGCGGGCTAGGCATAAGGCAGGGGCACAAGTGCGGGCTAGGCATAAGGCAGGGGCACAAGTGCGGGCTAGGCATAAGGCAGGGGCACAAGTGCGGGCTAGGCATAAGGCAGGGGCACAAGTGCTGGTTAGGCATAAGGCAGGGGCACAAGTGCTGGCTAGGCATAAGGCAGGGGCACAAGTGCAAGCTAGGCATAAGGCAGGGGCACATGTGCAAACTAAGCATAAGGCAGAGGCACAAGTGCAAGCTAGGCATAAGGCAGGGGCACCTATGCAGGCTAGGCTTAAGGCAGGGGCACAAGTGATGGCTACACATAATGCATACGGCTAACTCTTTGCACTCTTTGCATAAAGGGATAGGCACCCTTACGGGTGAAGAGCTAGCTTTCACCCCTCTACTCTGTACTTTGTTGTACAGTGCGGAGCCACTCCATAACCCCCATGCTCCAAGCGACCAGGCACATCTTGTCTGTCCTCCGTAAATGGGTAATGCCTTCGTCCCCAATTACAGTCGTGCATGTGCATTCAGACGGGACAAGAGCGAAGAGCGTAAAGCCTGCCCTGTGTGCATAAACAACATGAAGCTAAAGACAAAAAAACAATAATGCAAGGGGCTCAAAAGTGCTGTCTAGGCATAAGGCAGGGACACAAGTGCTGGCTAGGCATAAGGCAAGGGCACAAGTGCTGGCTAGGCATAAGGCAGGGGCACAAGTGCTGGCTAGGCATAAGGCAGGGGCACAAGTGCTGGCTAGGCATAAGGCAGGGGCACAAGTGCTGGCTAGGC
Organism: Ranitomeya imitator; assembly: GCF_032444005.1. Taxonomy (NCBI): domain Eukaryota; kingdom Metazoa; phylum Chordata; class Amphibia; order Anura; family Dendrobatidae; genus Ranitomeya; species Ranitomeya imitator. Next base: position 333,597,825 of record NC_091284.1, on the reverse strand, counting down.
ATAAGGCAGGGGCACAAGTGCTGGCTAGGCATAAGGCAGGGGCACAAGTGCTGGCTAGGCATAAGGCAGGGGCACAAGTGCGGGCTAGGCATAAGGCAGGGGCACAAGTGCGGGCTAGGCATAAGGCAGGGGCACAAGTGCGGGCTAGGCATAAGGCAGGGGCACAAGTGCGGGCTAGGCATAAGGCAGGGGCACAAGTGCGGGCTAGGCATAAGGCAGGGGCACGAGTGCGGGCTAGGCATAAGGCAGGGGCACGAGTGCGGGCTAGGCATAAGGCAGGGGCACGAGTGCGGGCTAGGCATAAGGCAGGGGCACGAGTGCGGGCTAGGCATAAGGCAGGGGCACGAGTGCGGGCTAGGCATAAGGCAGGGGCACGAGTGCGGGCTAGGCATAAGGCAGGGGCACGAGTGCGGGCTAGGCATAAGGCAGGGGCACGAGTGCGGGCTAGGCATAAGGCAGGGGCACGAGTGCGGGCTAGGCATAAGGCAGGGGCACGAGTGCGGGCTAGGCATAAGGCAGGGGCACGAGTGCGGGCTAGGCATAAGGCAGGGGCACGAGTGCGGGCTAGGCATAAGGCAGGGGCACGAGTGCGGGCTAGGCATAAGGCAGGGGCACGAGTGCGGGCTAGGCATAAGGCAGGGGCACGAGTGCGGGCTAGGCATAAGGCAGGGGCACGAGTGCGGGCTAGGCATAAGGCAGGGGCACGAGTGCGGGCTAGGCATAAGGCAGGGGCACGAGTGCGGGCTAGGCATAAGGCAGGGGCACGAGTGCGGGCTAGGCATAAGGCAGGGGCACGAGTGCGGGCTAGGCATAAGGCAGGGGCACGAGTGCGGGCTAGGCATAAGGCAGGGGCACGAGTGCGGGCTAGGCATAAGGCAGGGGCACGAGTGCGGGCTAGGCATAAGGCAGGGGCACGAGTGCGGGCTAGGCATAAGGCAGGGGCACGAGTGCGGGCTAGGCATAAGGCAGGGGCACGAGTGCGGGCTAGGCATAAGGCAGGGGCACGAGTGCTGGCTAGGCATAAGGCAGGGGCACGAGTGCTGGCTAGGCATAAGGCAGGGGCACGAGTGCTGGCTAGGCATAAGGCAGGGGCACAAGGGCGGGCTAGGCATAAGGCAGGGGCACAAGGGCGGGCTAGGCATAAGGCAGGGGCACAAGTGCTGGCTAGGCATAAGGCAGGGGCACAAGTGCGGTCTAGGCATAAGGCAGGGGCACAAGTGCGGTCTAGGCATAAGGCAGGGGCACAAGTGCAGGCTAGGCATAAGGCAGGGGCACAAGTGCAGGCTAGGCATAAGGCAGGGGCACAAGTGCGGGCTAGGCATAAGGCAGGGGCACAAGTGCGGGCTAGGCATAAGGCAGGGGCACAAGTGCGGGCTAGGCATAAGGCAGGGGCACAAGTGCGGGCTAGGCATAAGGCAGGGGCACGAGTGATGGCTACACATAAGGCATACGGCTAACTCTTTGCACTCTTTGCATAAAGGGATAGGCACCCTTAGGGGTGAAGAGCTAGCTTTCACCCCTCTACTCTGTACTTTGTTGTACAGTGCGGAGCCACTCCATAACCCCCATGCTCCAAGCGACCAGGCACATCTTGTCTGTCCTCCGTAAATGGGTAATGCCTTCGTCCCCAATTACAGTCGTGCATGTGCATTCAGACGGGACAAGAGCGAAGAGCGTAAAGCCTGCCCTGTGTGCATAAACAACATGAAGCTAAAGACAAAAAAACAATAATGCAAGGGGCTCAAAAGTGCTGGCTAGGCATAAGGCAGGGGCACAAGTGCAGGCTAGGCAAAAGGCAGGGGCACAAGTGCAGGCTAGGCATAGGCACAAGTGCTGGCTAGGCATAAGGCAGGGGCACAAGTGCTGGCTAGGCATAAGGCAGGGGCACAAGTGCTGGCTAGGCATAAGGCAGGGGCACAAGTGCTGGCTAGGCATAAGGCAGGGGCACAAGTGCTGGCTAGGCATAAGGCAGGGGCACAAGTGCTGGCTAGGCATAAGGCAGGGGCACAAGTGCTGGCTAGGCATAAGGCAGGGGCACAAGTGCGGGCTAGGCATAAGGCAGGGGCACAAGTGCGGGCTAGGCATAAGGCAGGGGCACAAGTGCGGGCTAGGCATAAGGCAGGGGCACAAGTGCGGGCTAGGCATAAGGCAGGGGCACAAGTGCGGGCTAGGCATAAGGCAGGGGCACGAGTGCGGGCTAGGCATAAGGCAGGGGCACGAGTGCGGGCTAGGCATAAGGCAGGGGCACGAGTGCGGGCTAGGCATAAGGCAGGGGCACGAGTGCGGGCTAGGCATAAGGCAGGGGCACGAGTGCGGGCTAGGCATAAGGCAGGGGCACGAGTGCGGGCTAGGCATAAGGCAGGGGCACGAGTGCGGGCTAGGCATAAGGCAGGGGCACGAGTGCGGGCTAGGCATAAGGCAGGGGCACGAGTGCGGGCTAGGCATAAGGCAGGGGCACGAGTGCGGGCTAGGCATAAGGCAGGGGCACGAGTGCGGGCTAGGCATAAGGCAGGGGCACGAGTGCGGGCTAGGCATAAGGCAGGGGCACGAGTGCGGGCTAGGCATAAGGCAGGGGCACGAGTGCGGGCTAGGCATAAGGCAGGGGCACGAGTGCGGGCTAGGCATAAGGCAGGGGCACGAGTGCGGGCTAGGCATAAGGCAGGGGCACGAGTGCGGGCTAGGCATAAGGCAGGGGCACGAGTGCGGGCTAGGCATAAGGCAGGGGCACGAGTGCGGGCTAGGCATAAGGCAGGGGCACGAGTGCGGGCTAGGCATAAGGCAGGGGCACGAGTGCGGGCTAGGCATAAGGCAGGGGCACGAGTGCGGGCTAGGCATAAGGCAGGGGCACGAGTGCGGGCTAGGCATAAGGCAGGGGCACGAGTGCGGGCTAGGCATAAGGCAGGGGCACGAGTGCGGGCTAGGCATAAGGCAGGGGCACGAGTGCTGGCTAGGCATAAGGCAGGGGCACGAGTGCTGGCTAGGCATAAGGCAGGGGCACGAGTGCTGGCTAGGCATAAGGCAGGGGCACGAGTGCTGGCTAGGCATAAGGCAGGGGCACGAGTGCTGGCTAGGCATAAGGCAGGGGCACGAGTGCTGGCTAGGCATAAGGCAGGGGCACGAGTGCTGGCTAGGCATAAGGCAGGGGCACGAGTGCTGGCTAGGCATAAGGCAGGGGCACGAGTGCTGGCTAGGCATAAGGCAGGGGCACGAGTGCTGGCTAGGCATAAGGCAGGGGCACGAGTGCTGGCTAGGCATAAGGCAGGGGCACGAGTGCTGGCTAGGCATAAGGCAGGGGCACGAGTGCTGGCTAGGCATAAGGCAGGGGCACGAGTGCTGGCTAGGCATAAGGCAGGGGCACGAGTGCTGGCTAGGCATAAGGCAGGGGCACGAGTGCTGGCTAGGCATAAGGCAGTGGCACGAGTGCTGGCTAGGCATAAGGCAGGGGCACGAGTGCAGGCTAGGCATAAGGCAGGGGCACGAGTGCTGGCTAGGCATAAGGCAGGGGCACGAGTGCAGGCTAGGCATAAGGCAGGGGCACGAGTGCAGGCTAGGCATAAGGCAGGGGCACGAGTGCAGGCTAGGCATAAGGCAGGGGCACGAGTGCAGGCTAGGCATAAGGCAGGGGCACGAGTGCAGGCTAGGCATAAGGCAGGGGCACGAGTGCAGGCTAGGCATAAGGCAGGGGCACGAGTGCTGGCTAGGCATAAGGCAGGGGCACGAGTGCTGGCTAGGCATAAGGCAGGGGCACGAGTGCTGGCTAGGCATAAGGCAGGGGCACGAGTGCAGGCTAGGCATAAGGCAGGGGCACGAGTGCTGGCTAGGCATAAGGCAGGGGCACGAGTGCTGGCTAGGCATAAGGCAGGGGCACGAGTGCTGGCTAGGCATAAGGCAGGGGCACGAGTGCTGGCTAGGCATAAGGCAGGGGCACGAGTGCTGGCTAGGCATAAGGCAGGGGCACGAGTGCTGGCTAGGCATAAGGCAGGGGCACGAGTGCTGGCTAGGCATAAGGCAGGGGCACGAGTGCTGGCTAGGCATAAGGCAGGGGCACGAGTGCTGGCTAGGCATAAGGCAGGGGCACGAGTGCTGGCTAGGCATAAGGCAGGGGCACGAGTGCTGGCTAGGCATAAGGCAGGGGCACGAGTGCTGGCTAGGCATAAGGCAGGGGCACGAGTGCTGGCTAGGCATAAGGCAGGGGCACGAGTGCTGGCTAGGCATAAGGCAGGGGCACGAGTGCTGGCTAGGCATAAGGCAGGGGCACGAGTGCTGGCTAGGCATAAGGCAGGGGCACGAGTGCTGGCTAGGCATAAGGCAGGGGCACGAGTGCTGGCTAGGCATAAGGCAGGGGCACGAGTGCTGGCTAGGCATAAGGCAGGGGCACGAGTGCTGGCTAGGCATAAGGCAGGGGCACGAGTGCTGGCTAGGCATAAGGCAGGGGCACGAGTGCTGGCTAGGCATAAGGCAGGGGCACGAGTGCTGGCTAGGCATAAGGCAGGGGCACGAGTGCTGGCTAGGCATAAGGCAGGGGCACGAGTGCTGGCTAGGCATAAGGCAGGGGCACGAGTGCAGGCTAGGCATAAGGCAGGGGCACGAGTGCAGGCTAGGCATAAGGCAGGGGCACGAGTGCTGGCTAGGCATAAGGCAGGGGCACGAGTGCTGGTTAGGCATAAGGCAGGGGCACGAGTGCAGGCTAGGCATAAGGCAGGGGCACGAGTGCAGGCTAGGCATAAGGCAGGGGCACGAGTGCAGGCTAGGCATAAGGCAGGGGCACGAGTGCAGGCTAGGCATAAGGCAGGGGCACGAGTGCAGGCTAGGCATAAGGCAGGGGCACGAGTGCAGGCTAGGCATAAGGCAGGGGCACGAGTGCAGGCTAGGCATAAGGCAGGGGCACGAGTGCAGGCTAGGCATAAGGCAGGGGCACGAGTGCAGGCTAGGCATAAGGCAGGGGCACGAGTGCTGGCTAGGCATAAGGCAGGGGCACGAGTGCAGGCTAGGCATAAGGCAGGGGCACGAGTGCAGGCTAGGCATAAGGCAGGGGCACGAGTGCAGGCTAGGCATAAGGCAGGGGCACGAGTGCAGGCTAGGCATAAGGCAGGGGCACGAGTGCAGGCTAGGCATAAGGCAGGGGCATGAGTGCTGGCTAGGCATAAGGCAGGGGCACAAGTGCTGGCTAGGCATAAGGCAGGGGCACAAGTGCTGGCTAGGCATAAGGCAGGGGCACAAGTGATGGCTACACATAAGGCATACGGCTAACTCTTTGCACTCTTTGCATAAAGGGATAGGCACCCTTAGGGGTGAAGAGCTAGCTTTCACCCCTCTACTCTGTACTTTGTTGTACAGTGCGGAGCCACTCCATAACCCCCATGCTCCAAGCGACCAGGCACATCTTGTCTGTCCTCCGTAAATGGGTAATGCCTTCGTCCCCAATTACAGTCGTGCATGTGCATTCAGACGGGACAAGAGCGAAGAGCGTAAAGCCTGCCCTGTGTGCATAAACAACATGAAGCTAAAGACAAAAAAACAATAATGCAAGGGGCTCAAAAGTGCTGGCTAGGCATAAGGCAGGGACACAAGTGCTGGCTAGGCATAAGGCAAGGGCACAAGTGCTGGCTAGGCATAAGGCAGGGGCACAAGTGCTGGCTAGGCATAAGGCAGGGGCACAAGTGCTGGCTAGGCATAAGGCAGGGGCACAAGTGCTGGCTAGGCATAAGGCAGGGGCACAAGTGCTGGCTAGGCATAAGGCAGGGGCACAAGTGCTGGCTAGGCATAAGGCAGGGGCACAAGTGCGGGCTAGGCATAAGGCAGGGGCACAAGTGCGGGCTAGGCATAAGGCAGGGGCACAAGTGCGGGCTAGGCATAAGGCAGGGGCACGAGTGCGGGCTAGGCATAAGGCAGGGGCACGAGTGCGGGCTAGGCATAAGGCAGGGGCACGAGTGCGGGCTAGGCATAAGGCAGGGGCACGAGTGCGGGCTAGGCATAAGGCAGGGGCACGAGTGCGGGCTAGGCATAAGGCAGGGGCACGAGTGCGGGCTAGGCATAAGGCAGGGGCACGAGTGCGGGCTAGGCATAAGGCAGGGGCACGAGTGCGGGCTAGGCATAAGGCAGGGGCACGAGTGCGGGCTAGGCATAAGGCAGGGGCACGAGTGCGGGCTAGGCATAAGGCAGGGGCACGAGTGCGGGCTAGGCATAAGGCAGGGGCACGAGTGCGGGCTAGGCATAAGGCAGGGGCACGAGTGCGGGCTAGGCATAAGGCAGGGGCACGAGTGCGGGCTAGGCATAAGGCAGGGGCACGAGTGCGGGCTAGGCATAAGGCAGGGGCACGAGTGCGGGCTAGGCATAAGGCAGGGGCACGAGTGCGGGCTAGGCATAAGGCAGGGGCACGAGTGCGGGCTAGGCATAAGGCAGGGGCACGAGTGCGGGCTAGGCATAAGGCAGGGGCACGAGTGCGGGCTAGGCATAAGGCAGGGGCACGAGTGCGGGCTAGGCATAAGGCAGGGGCACGAGTGCGGGCTAGGCATAAGGCAGGGGCACGAGTGCGGGCTAGGCATAAGGCAGGGGCACGAGTGCGGGCTAGGCATAAGGCAGGGGCACGAGTGCTGGCTAGGCATAAGGCAGGGGCACGAGTGCTGGCTAGGCATAAGGCAGGGGCACGAGTGCTGGCTAGGCATAAGGCAGGGGCACAAGGGCGGGCTAGGCATAAGGCAGGGGCACAAGGGCGGGCTAGGCATAAGGCAGGGGCACAAGGGCGGGCTAGGCATAAGGCAGGGGCACAAGTGCGGTCTAGGCATAAGGCAGGGGCACAAGTGCGGTCTAGGCATAAGGCAGGGGCACAAGTGCAGGCTAGGCATAAGGCAGGGGCACAAGTGCAGGCTAGGCATAAGGCAGGGGCACAAGTGCGGGCTAGGCATAAGGCAGGGGCACAAGTGCGGGCTAGGCATAAGGCAGGGGCACAAGTGCGGGCTAGGCATAAGGCAGGGGCACAAGTGCGGGCTAGGCATAAGGCAGGGGCACGAGTGATGGCTACACATAAGGCATACGGCTAACTCTTTGCACTCTTTGCATAAAGGGATAGGCACCCTTAGGGGTGAAGAGCTAGCTTTCACCCCTCTACTCTGTACTTTGTTGTACAGTGCGGAGCCACTCCATAACCCCCATGCTCCAAGCGACCAGGCACATCTTGTCTGTCCTCCGTAAATGGGTAATGCCTTCGTCCCCAATTACAGTCGTGCATGTGCATTCAGACGGGACAAGAGCGAAGAGCGTAAAGCCTGCCCTGTGTGCATAAACAACATGAAGCTAAAGACAAAAAAACAATAATGCAAGGGGCTCAAAAGTGCTGGCTAGGCATAAGGCAGGGGCACAAGTGCAGGCTAGGCATAAGGCAGGGGCACAAGTGCAGGCTAGGCATAGGCACAAGTGCAGGCTAGGCATAAGGCAGGGGCACGAGTGCAGGCTAGGCATAAGGCAGGGGCATGAGTGCAGGCTAGGCATAAGGCAGGGGCACGAGTGCAGGCTAGGCATAAGGCAGGGGCACGAGTGCAGGCTAGGCATAAGGCAGGGGCACGAGTGCAGGCTAGGCATAAGGCAGGGGCACGAGTGCAGGCTAGGCATAAGGCAGGGGCACGAGTGCAGGCTAGGCATAAGGCAGGGGCACGAGTGCAGGCTAGGCATAAGGCAGGGGCACGAGTGCAGGCTAGGCATAAGGCAGGGGCACGAGTGCAGGCTAGGCATAAGGCAGGGGCACGAGTGCAGGCTAGGCATAAGGCAGGGGCACGAGTGCAGGCTAGGCATAAGGCAGGGGCACGAGTGCAGGCTAGGCATAAGGCAGGGGCACGAGTGCAGGCTAGGCATAAGGCAGGGGCACGAGTGCAGGCTAGGCATAAGGCAGGGGAACGAGTGCTGGCTAGGCATAAGGCAGGGGCACGAGTGCTGGCTAGGCATAAGGCAGGGGCACGAGTGCTGGCTAGGCATAAGGCAGGGGCACGAGTGCAGGCTAGGCATAAGGCAGGGGCACGAGTGCAGGCTAGGCATAAGGCAGGGGCACGAGTGCAGGCTAGGCATAAAGCAGGGGCACGAGTGCTGGCTAGGCATAAGGCAGGGGCACGAGTGCTGGCTAGGCATAAGGCAGGGGCACGAGTGCTGGCTAGGCATAAGGCAGGGGCACGAGTGCTGGCTAGGCATAAGGCAGGGGCACGAGTGCTGGCTAGGCATAAGGCAGGGGCACGAGTGCTGGCTAGGCATAAGGCAGGGGCACGAGTGCTGGCTAGGCATAAGGCAGGAGCACGAGTGCTGGCTAGGCATAAGGCAGGGGCACGAGTGCTGGCTAGGCATAAGGCAGGGGCACGAGTGCTGGCTAGGCATAAGGCAAGGGCACGAGTGCTGGCTAGGCATAAGGCAGGGGCACGAGTGCTGGCTAGGCATAAGGCAGGGGCACGAGTGCTGGCTAGGCATAAGGCAGGGGCACGAGTGCTGGCTAGGCATAAGGCAGGGGCACGAGTGCTGGCTAGGCATAAGGCAGTGGCACGAGTGCTGGCTAGGCATAAGGCAGGGGCACGAGTGCAGGCTAGGCATAAGGCAGGGGCACGAGTGCTGGCTAGGCATAAGGCAGGGGCACGAGTGCAGGCTAGGCATAAGGCAGGGGCACGAGTGCAGGCTAGGCATAAGGCAGGGGCACGAGTGCAGGCTAGGCATAAGGCAGGGGCACGAGTGCAGGCTAGGCATAAGGCAGGGGCACGAGTGCTGGCTAGGCATAAGGCAGGGGCACGAGTGCTGGCTAGGCATAAGGCAGGGGCACGAGTGCTGGCTAGGCATAAGGCAGGGGCACGAGTGCAGGCTAGGCATAAGGCAGGGGCACGAGTGCTGGCTAGTCATAAGGCAGGGGCACGAGTGCTGGCTAGGCATAAGGCAGGGGCACGAGTGCTGGCTAGGCATAAGGCAGGGGCACGAGTGCTGGCTAGGCATAAGGCAGGGGCACGAGTGCTGGCTAGGCATAAGGCAGGGGCACGAGTGCTGGCTAGGCATAAGGCAGGGGCACGAGTGCTGGCTAGGCATAAGGCAGGGGCACGAGTGCTGGCTAGGCATAAGGCAGGGGCACGAGTGCTGGCTAGGCATAAGGCAGGGGCACGAGTGCTGGCTAGGCATAAGGCAGGGGCACGAGTGCTGGCTAGGCATAAGGCAGGGGCACGAGTGCTGGCTAGGCATAAGGCAGGGGCACGAGTTCTGGCTAGGCATAAGGCAGGGGCACGAGTGCTGGCTAGGCATAAGGCAGGGGCACGAGTGCTGGCTAGGCATAAGGCAGGGGCACGAGTGCTGGCTAGGCATAAGGCAGGGGCACGAGTGCTGGCTAGGCATAAGGCAGGGGCACGAGTGCTGGCTAGGCATAAGGCAGGGGCACGAGTGCTGGCTAGGCATAAGGCAGGGGCACGAGTGCTGGCTAGGCATAAGGCAGGGGCACGAGTGCTGGCTAGGCATAAGGCAGGGGCACGAGTGCTGGCTAGGCATAAGGCAGGGGCACGAGTGCTGGCTAGGCATAAGGCAGGGGCACGAGTGCAGGCTAGGCATAAGGCAGGGGCACGAGTGCAGGCTAGGCATAAGGCAGGGGCACGAGTGCTGGCTAGGCATAAGGCAGGGGCACGAGTGCTGGTTAGGCATAAGGCAGGGGCACGAGTGCAGGCTAGGCATAAGGCAGGGGCACGAGTGCAGGCTAGGCATAAGGCAGGGGCACGAGTGCAGGCTAGGCATAAGGCAGGGGCACGAGTGCAGGCTAGGCATAAGGCAGGGGCACGAGTGCAGGCTAGGCATAAGGCAGGGGCACGAGTGCAGGCTAGGCATAAGGCAGGGGCACGAGTGCAGGCTAGGCATAAGGCAGGGGCACGAGTGCAGGCTAGGCATAAGGCAGGGGCACGAGTGCAGGCTAGGCATAAGGCAGGGGCACGAGTGCAGGCTAGGCATAAGGCAGGGGCACGAGTGCAGGCTAGGCATAAGGCAGGGGCACGAGTGCTGGCTAGGCATAAGGCAGGGGCACGAGTGATGGCTACACATAAGGCATACGGCTAACTCTTTGCACTCTTTGCATAAAGGGATAGGCACCCTTAGGGGTGAAGAGCTAGCTTTCACCCCTCTACTCTGTACTTTGTTGTACAGTGCGGAGCCACTCCATAACCCCCATGCTCCAAGCGACCAGGCACATCTTGTCTGTCCTCCGTAAATGGGTAATGCCTTCGTCCCCAATTACAGTCGTGCATGTGCATTCAGACGGGACAAGAGCGAAGAGCGTAAAGCCTGCCCTGTGTGCATAAACAACATGAAGCTAAAGACAAAAAAACAATAATGCAAGGGGCTCAAAAGTGCTGGCTAGGCATAAGGCAGGGGCACAAGTGCAGGCTAGGCATAAGGCAGGGGCACAAGTGCAGGCTAGGCATAAGGCAGGGGCACAAGTGCTGGCTAGGCATAAGGCAGGGGCACAAGTGCTGGCTAGGCATAAGGCAGGGGCACAAGTGCTGGCTAGGCATAAGGCAGGGGCACAAGTGCTGGCTAGGCATAAGGCAGGGGCACAAGTGCTGGCTAGGCATAAGGCAGGGGCACAAGTGCTGGCTAGGCATAAGGCAGGGGCACAAGTGCTGGCTAGGCATAAGGCAGGGGCACAAGTGCTGGCTAGGCATAAGGCAGGGGCACAAGTGCGGGCTAGGCATAAGGCAGGGGCACAAGTGCGGGCTAGGCATAAGGCAGGGGCACAAGTGCGGGCTAGGCATAAGGCAGGGGCACAAGTGCGGGCTAGGCATAAGGCAGGGGCACAAGTGCGGGCTAGGCATAAGGCAGGGGCACAAGTGCGGGCTAGGCATAAGGCAGGGGCACGAGTGCGGGCTAGGCATAAGGCAGGGGCACGAGTGCGGGCTAGGCATAAGGCAGGGGCACGAGTGCGGGCTAGGCATAAGGCAGGGGCACGAGTGCGGGCTAGGCATAAGGCAGGGGCACGAGTGCGGGCTAGGCATAAGGCAGGGGCACGAATGCGGGCTAGGCATAAGGCAGGGGCACGAATGCGGGCTAGGCATAAGGCAGGGGCACGAGTGCGGGCTAGGCATAAGGCAGGGGCACGAGTGCGGGCTAGGCATAAGGCAGGGGCACGAGTGCGGGCTAGGCATAAGGCAGGGGCACGAGTGCTGGCTAGGCATAAGGCAGGGGCACGAGTGCTGGCTAGGCATAAGGCAGGGGCACGAGTGCTGGCTAGGCATAAGGCAGTGGCACGAGTGCTGGCTAGGCATAAGGCAGGGGCACAAGGGCGGGCTAGGCATAAGGCTGGGGCACAAGTGCGGTCTAGGCATAAGGCAGGGGCACAAGGGCGGTCTAGGCATAAGGCAGGGGCACAAGGGCGGTCTAGGCATAAGGCAGGGGCACAAGGGCGGTCTAGGCATAAGGCAGGGGCACAAGTGCGGTCTAGGCATAAGGCAGGGGCACAAGTGCGGGCTAGGCATAAGGCAGGAGCACAAGTGCAGGCTAGGAATAAGGCAGGGGCACAAGTGCGGGCTAGGCATAAGGCAGGGGCACAAGTGCGGGCTAGGCATAAGGCAGGGGCACAAGTGCTGGCTAGGCATAAGGCAGGGGCACAAGTGCGGGCTAGGCTTTAGGCAGGGGCACATATGCAAACTAAGCATAAGGCAGAGGCACAAGTGCAAGCTAGGCATAAGGCAGGGGCACCTATGCAGGCTAGGCTTAAGGCAGGGGCACAAGTGATGGCTACACATAAGGCATACGGCTAACTCTTTGCACTCTTTGCATAAAGGGATAGGCACCCTTAGGGGTGAAGAGCTAGCTTTCACCCCTCTACTCTGTACTTTGTTGTACAGTGCGGAGCCACTCCATAACCCCCATGCTCCAAGCGACCAGGCACATCTTGTCTGTCCTCCGTAAATGGGTAATGCCTTCGTCCCCAATTAGTCGTGCATGTGCATTCAGACGGGACAAGAGCGAAGAGCGTAAAGCCTGCCCTGTGTGCATAAACAACATGAAGCTAAAGACAAAAAAACAATAATGCAAGGGGCTCAAAAGTGCTGGCTAGGCATAAGGCAGGGGCACAAGTGCAGGCTAGGCATAAGGCAGGGGCACAAGTGCTGGCTAGGCATAGGCACAAGTGCTGGCTAGGCATAAGGCAGGGGCACAAGTGCTGGCTAGGCATAAGGCAGGGGCACAAGTGCTGGCTAGGCATAAGGCAGGGGCACAAGTGCTGGCTAGGCATAAGGCAGGGGCACAAGTGCGGGCTAGGCATAAGGCAGGGGCACAAGTGCGGGCTAGGCATAAGGCAGGGGCACAAGTGCGGGCTAGGCATAAGGCAGGGGCACAAGTGCGGGCTAGGCATAAGGCAGGGGCACAAGTGCGGGCTAGGCATAAGGCAGGGGCACAAGTGCAGGCTAGGCATAAGGCAGGGGCACAAGTGCAGGCTAGGCATAAGGCAGGGGCACAAGTGCAGGCTAGGCATAAGGCAGGGGCACAAGTGCTGGCTAGGCATAAGGCAGGGGCACAAGTGCTGGCTAGGCATAAGGCAGGGGCATAAGGCAGGGGCACAAGTGCTGGCTAGGCATAAGGCAGGGGCACAAGTGCTGGCTAGGCATAAGGCAGGGGCACAAGTGCTGGCTAGGCATAAGGCAGGGGCACAAGTGCGGGCTAGGCATAAGGCAGGGGCACAAGTGCTGGGTAGGCATAAGGCAGGGGCACAAGTGCGGGCTAGGCATAAGGCAGGGGCACAAGTGCGGGCTAGGCATAAGGCAGGGGCACAAGTGCGGGCTAGGCATAAGGCAGGGGCACAAGTGCGGGCTAGGCATAAGGCAGGGGCACAAGTGCGGGCTAGGCATAAGGCAGGGGCACAAGTGCGGGCTAGGCATAAGGCAGGGGCACAAGTGCGGGCTAGGCATAAGGCAGGGGCACAAGTGCGGGCTAGGCATAAGGCAGGGGCACAAGTGCGGGCTAGGCATAAGGCAGGGGCACAAGTGCGGGCTAGGCATAAGGCAGGGGCACAAGTGCGGGCTAGGCATAAGGCAGGGGCACAAGTGCGGGCTAGGCATAAGGCAGGGGCACAAGTGCGGGCTAGGCATAAGGCAGGGGCACAAGTGCGGGCTAGGCATAAGGCAGGGGCACAAGTGCTGGGTAGGCATAAGGCAGGGGCACAAGTGCTGGCTAGGCATAAGGCAGGGGCACAAGTGCTGGCTAGGCATAAGGCAGGGGCACAAGTGCAGGCTAGGCATAAGGCAGGGGCACAAGTGCAGGCTAGGCATAAGGCAGGGGCACAAGTGCAGGCTAGGCATAAGGCAGGGGCACAAGTGCAGGCTAGGCATAAGGCAGGGGCACAAGTGCTGGTAGGCATAAGGCAGGGGCACAAGTGCTGGCTAGGCATAAGGCAAGGGCACAAGTGCTGGCTAGGCATAAGGCAGGGGCACAAGTGCTGGCTAGGCATAAGGCAGGGGCACAAGTGCTGGGTAGGCATAAGGCAGGGGCACAAGTGCTGGCTAGGCATAAGGCAGGGGCACAAGTGCTGGCTAGGCATAAGGCAGGGGCACAAGTGCTGGCTAGGCATAAGGCAGGGGCACAAGTGCGGGCTAGGCATAAGGCAGGGGCACAAGTGCGGGCTAGGCATAAGGCAGGGGCACAAGTGCGGGCTAGGCATAATGCAGGGGCACAAGTGCGGGCTAGGCATAAGGCAGGGGCACAAGTGCGGGCTAGGCATAAGGCAGGGGCACAAGTGCGGGCTAGGCATAGGCACAAGTGCTGGCTAGGCATAAGGCAGGGGCACAAGTGCTGGCTAGGCATAAGGCAAGGGCACAAGTGCTTGCTAGGCATAAGGCAGGGGCACAAGTGCTGGCTAGGCATAAGGCAGGGGCACGAGTGCGGGCTAGCCATAAGGCAGGGGCACGAGTGCGGGCTAGCCATAAGGCAGGGGCACGAGTGCGGGCTAGCCATAAGGCAGGGGCACGAGTGCGGGCTAGGCATAAGGCAGGGGCACGAGTGCTGGATAGGCATAAGGCAGGGGCACAAGTGCTGGCTAGGCATAAGGCAGTGGCACAAGTGCTGGCTAGGCATAAGGCAGGGGCACAAGTGCTGGCTAGGCATAAGGCAGGGGCACAAGTGCTGGCTAGGCATAAGGCAGGGGCACAAGTGCGGGCTAGGCTTTAGGCAGGGGCACATGTGCAAACTAAGCATAAGGCAGAGGCACAAGTGCAAGCTAGGCATAAGGCAGGGGCACCTATGCAGGCTAGGCTTAAGGCAGGGGCACAAGTGATGGCTACACATAAGGCATACGGCTAACTCTTTGCACTCTTTGCATAAAGGGATAGGCACCCTTAGGGGTGAAGAGCTAGCTTTCACCCCTCTACTCTGTACTTTGTTGTACAGTGCGGAGCCACTCCATAACCCCCATGCTCCAAGCGACCAGGCACATCTTGTCTGTCCTCCGTAAATGGGTAATGCCTTCGTCCCCAATTACAGTCGTGCATGTGCATTCAGACGGGACAAGAGCGAAGAGCGTAAAGCCTGCCCTGTGTGCATAACCAACATGAAGCTAAAGACAAAAAAACAATAATGCAAGGGGCTCAAAAGTGCTGGCTAGGCATAAGGCAGGGTCAAAAGTGCTGGCTAGACATAAGGCAGGGTCAAAAGTGCTGGCTAGGCATAAGGCAGGGGCACGAGGGCTGGCTAGGCATAAGGCAGGGGCACGAGGGCTGGCTAGGCATAAGGCAGGGGCACAAGTGCAGGCTAGGCATAAGGCAGGGGCACAAGTGCAGGCTAGGCATAAGGCAGGGGCACAAGTGCGGGCTAGGCATAAGGCAGGGGCACAAGTGCTGGCTAGGCATAAGGCAGGGGCACGAGTGCTGGCTAGGCATAAGGCAGGGGCACAAGTGCTGGCTAGGCATAAGGCAGGGGCACAAGTGCTGGCTAGGCATAAGGCAGGGGCACAAGTGCTGGCTAGGCATAAGGCAGGGGCACAAGTGCTGGCTAGGCATAAGGCAGGGGCACAAGTGCTGGCTAGGCATAAGGCAGGGGCACAAGTGCTGGCTAGGCATAAGGCAGGGGCACAAGTGCTGGCTAGGCATAAGGCAGGGGCACAAGTGATGGCTAGGCATAAGGCAGGGGCACAAGTGCTGGCTAGGCATAAGGCAGGGGCACAAGTGCTGGCTAGGCATAAGGCAGGGGCACAAGTGCTGGCTAGGCATAAGGCAGGGGCACAAGTGCTGGCTAGGCATAAGGCAGGGGCACAAGTGCTGGCTAGGCATAAGGCAGGGGCACAAGTGCGGGCTAGGCATGAGGCAGGGGCACAAGTGCGGGCTAGGCATGAGGCAGGGGCACAAGTGCGGGCTAGGCATAAGGCAGGGGCACAAGTGCGGGCTAGGCATAAGGCAGGGGCACAAGTGCGGGCTAGGCATAAGGCAGGGGCACGAGTGCTGGCTAGGCATAAGGCAGGGGCACGAGTGCTGGCTAGGCATAAGGCAGGGGCACAAGTGCTGGCTAGGCATAAGGCAGGGGCACAAGTGCGGGCTAGGCATAAGGCAGGGGCACAAGTGCAAACTAAGCATAAGGCAGAGGCACAAGTGCAAGCTAGGCATAAGGCAGGGGCACAAGTGCAGGCTAGGCATAAGGCAGGGGCACGAGTGCAGGCTAGGCATAAGGCAGGGGCATAAGGCAGGGGCACACGTGCTGGCTAGGCATAAGGCAGGGGCACGAGTGCTGGCTAGGCATAAGGCAGGGGCACGAGTGCTGGCTAGGCATAAGGCAGGGGCACGAGTGCTGGCTAGGCATAAGGCAGGGGCACGAGTGCAGGCTAGGCATAAGGCAGGGGCACGAGTGCAGGCTAGGCATAAGGCAGGGGCACGAGTGCTGGCTAGGCATAAGGCAGGGGCACGAGTGCTGGCTAGGCATAAGGCAGGGGCACGAGTGCTGGCTAGGCATAAGGCAGGGGCACGAGTGCTGGCTAGGCATAAGGCAGGGGCACGAGTGCTGGCTAGGCATAAGGCAGGGGCACGAGTGCTGGCTAGGCATAAGGCAGGGGCACGAGTGCTGGCTAGGCATAAGGCAGGGGCACGAGTGCTGGCTAGGCATAAGGCAGGGGCACGAGTGCTGGCTAGGCATAAGGCAGGGGCACGAGTGCTGGCTAGGCATAAGGCAGGGGCACGAGTGCTGGCTAGGCATAAGGCAGGGGCACGAGTGCTGGCTAGGCATAAGGCAGGGGCACGAGTGCTGGCTAGGCATAAGGCAGGGGCACGAGTGCTGGCTAGGCATAAGGCAGGGGCACGAGTGCTGGCTAGGCATAAGGCAGGGGCACGAGTGCTGGCTAGGCATAAGGCAGGGGCACGAGTGCTGGCTAGGCATAAGGCAGGGGCACGAGTGCTGGCTAGGCATAAGGCAGGGGCACGAGTGCTGGCTAGGCATAAGGCAGGGGCACGAGTGCTGGCTAGGCATAAGGCAGGGGCACGAGTGCTGGCTAGGCATAAGGCAGGGGCACGAGTGCTGGCTAGGCATAAGGCAGGGGCACGAGTGCTGGCTAGGCATAAGGCAGGGGCACGAGTGCTGGCTAGGCATAAGGCAGGGGCACGAGTGCTGGCTAGGCATAAGGCAGGGGCACGAGTGCTGGCTAGGCATAAGGCAGGGGCACGAGTGCTGGCTAGGCATAAGGCAGGGGCACGAGTGCTGGCTAGGCATAAGGCAGGGGCACGAGTGCTGGCTAGGCATAAGGCAGGGGCACGAGTGCTGGCTAGGCATAAGGCAGGGGCACGAGTGCTGGCTAGGCATAAGGCAGGGGCACGAGTGCTGGCTAGGCATAAGGCAGGGGCACGAGTGCTGGCTAGGCATAAGGCAGGGGCACGAGTGCTGGCTAGGCATAAGGCAGGGGCACGAGTGCTGGCTAGGCATAAGGCAGGGGCACGAGTGCTGGCTAGGCATCAGGCAGGGGCACGAGTGCTGGCTAGGCATAAGGCAGGGGCACAAGTGCAGGCTAGGCATAAGGCATGGGCACAAGTGCAGGCTAGGCATAAGGCAGGGGCACAAGTGCTGGCTAGGCATAAGGCAGGGGCACAAGTGCTGGCTAGGCATAAGGCAGGGGCACAAGTGCTGGCTAGGCATAAGGCAGGGGCACAAGTGCTGGCTAGGCATAAGGCAGGGGCACAAGTGCTGGCTAGGCATAAGGCAGGGGCACAAGTGCTGGCTAGGCATAAGGCAGGGGCACAAGTGCTGGCTAGGCATAAGGCAGGGGCACAAGTGCTGGCTAGGCATAAGGCTGGGGCACAAGTGCTGGCTAGGCATAAGGCAGGGGCACAAGTGCTGGCTAGGCATAAGGCAGGGGCACAAGTGCTGGCTAGGCATAAGGCAGGGGCACAAGTGCTGGCTAGGCATAAGGCAGGGGCACAAGTGCAGGCTAGGCATAAGGCATGGGCACAAGTGCAGGCTAGGCATAAGGCATGGGCACAAGTGCAGGCTAGGCATAAGGCAGGGGCACAAGTGCTGGCTAGGCATAAGGCAGGGGCACAAGTGCTGGCTAGGCATAAGGCTGGGGCACAAGTGCTGGCTAGGCATAAGGCAGGGGCACAAGTGCTGGCTAGGCATAAGGCAGGGGCACAAGTGCAAACTAAGCATAAGGCAGAGGCACAAGTGCAAGCTAGGCATAAGGCAGGGGCACAAGTGCAGGCTAGGCATCAGGCAGGGGCACGAGTGCAGGCTAGGCATCAGGCAGGGGCACGAGTGCAGGCTAGGCATAAGGCAGGGGCACGAGTGCAGGCTAGGCATAAGGCAGGGGCACGAGTGCAGGCTAGGCATAAGGCAGGGGCACGAGTGCAGGCTAGGCATAAGGCAGGGGCACGAGTGCAGGCTAGGCATAAGGCAGGGGCACGAGTGCAGGCTAGGCATAAGGCAGGGGCACGAGTGCTGGCTAGGCATCAGGCAGGGGCACGAGTGCTGGCTAGGCATCAGGCAGGGGCACGAGTGCTGGCTAGGCATCAGGCAGGGGCACGAGTGCTGGCTAGGCATAAGGCATGGGCACGAGTGCTGGCTAGGCATCAGGCAGGGGCACAAGTGCTGGCTAGGCATAAGGCAGGGGCACAAGTGCTGGCTAGGCATAAGGCAGGGGCACAAGTGCTGGCTAGGCATAAGGCAGGGGCACAAGTGCTGGCTAGGCATCAGGCAGGGGCACAAGTGCTGGCTGGGCATAAGGCAGGGGCACAAGTGCTGGCTAGGCATCAGGCAGGGGCACGAGTGCAGGCTAGGCATCAGGCAGGGGCACGAGTGCAGGCTAGGCATCAGGCAGGGGCACGAGTGCAGGCTAGGCATAAGGCAGGGGCACGAGTGCAGGCTAGGCATAAGGCAGGGGCACGAGTGCAGGCTAGGCATAAGGCAGGGGCACGAGTGCAGGCTAGGCATAAGGCAGTGGCACGAGTGCAGGCTAGGCATAAGGCAGGGGCACGAGTGCAGGCTAGGCATAAGGCAGGGGCACGAGTGCAGGCTAGGCATAAGGCAGGGGCACGAGTGCAGGCTAGGCATAAGGCAGGGGCACGAGTGCAGGCTAGGCATAAGGCAGGGGCACGAGTGCTGGCTAGGCATCAGGCAGGGGCACGAGTGCTGGCTAGGCATCAGGCAGGGGCACGAGTGCTGGCTAGGCATCAGGCAGGGGCACGAGTGCTGGCTAGGCATAAGGCATGGGCACAAGTGCTGGCTAGGCATCAGGCATGGGCACAAGTGCTGGCTAGGCATCAGGCAGGGGCACAAGTGCTGGCTAGGCATAAGGCAGGGGCACAAGTGCTGGCTAGGCATAAGGCTGGGGCACAAGTGCTGGCTAGGCATAAGGCAGGGGCACAAGTGCTGGCTAGGCATAAGGCAGGGGCACAAGTGCTGGCTAGGCATAAGGCAGGGGCACAAGTGCTGGCTAGGCATAAGGCAGGGGCACAAGTGCTGGCTAGGCATAAGGCAGGGGCACAAGTGCGGGCTAGGCATAAGGCAGGGGCACAAGTGCAAACTAAGCATAAGGCAGAGGCACAAGTGCAAGCTAGGCATAAGGCAGGGGCACAAGTGCAGGCTAGGCATAGGGCAGGGGCACAAGTGCAGGCTAGGCATCAGGCAGGGGCACAAGTGCAGGCTAGGCATAAGGCAGGGGCACAGGTGCAGGCTAGGCATAAGGCAGGGGCACAAGTGCAGGCTAGGCATAAGGCAGGGGCACAGGTGCAGGCTAGGCATAAGGCAGGGGCACAAGTGCAGGCGAGGCATAAGGCAGGGGCACAAGTGCAGGCGAGGCATAAGGCAGGGGCACAAGTGCAGGCTAGGCATAAGGCAGGGGCACAAGTGCAGGCTAGGCATAAGGCAGGGGCACAAGTGCAGGCTAGGCATAAGGCAGGGGCACAAGTGTAGGCTAGGCATAAGGCAGGGGCACAAGTGCAGGCTAGGCATAAGGCAGGAGCACAAGTGCAGGCAAGGCATAAGGCAGGGGCACATGTGCTGGCTAGGCATAAGGCAGGGGTACAAGTGCTGGCTAGGCATCAGGCAGGGGCACAAGTGCTGGCTAGGCATAAGGCAGGGGCACAAATGCAGGCTAGGCTTTAGGCAGGGGCACAAGTACAAACTAAGCATAAGGCAGAGGCACAAGTGCAAGCTAGGCATAAGGCAGGGGCACCTATGCAGGCTAGGCTTAAGGCAGGGGTACAAGTGCTGGCTAGGCATCAGGCAGGGGCACAAGTGCTGGCTAGGCATTAAGCAGGGGCACAAGTGCTGGCTAGGCATCAGGCAGGGGCACAAGTGCTGGCTAGGCATAAGGCAGGGGCACAAATGCAGGCTAGGCATAAGGCAGGGGCACAAATACAGGCTAGGCATGAGGCAGGGGCACAAGTGCAGGCTAGGCATAAGGCAGGGGCACAAGTGCGGGCTAGGCTTTAGGCAGGGCCACAAGTACAAACTAAGCATAAGGCAGAGGCACAAGTGCAAGCTAGGCATAAGGCAGGGGCACCTATGCAGGCTAGGCTTAAGGCAGGGGTACAAGTGCTGGCTAGGCATCAGGCAGGGGCACAAGTGCTGGCTAGGCATCAGGCAGGGGCACAAGTGCTGGCTAGGCATCAGGCAGGGGCACAAATGCAGGCTAGGCATAAGGCAGGGGCACAAATGCAGGCTAGGCATGAGGCAGGGGCACAAGTGCAGGCTAGGCATAAGGCAGGGGCATAAGGCAGGGGCACAAGTGCAGGCTAGGCATAAGGCAGGGGCACAAGTGCAGGCTAGGCATAAGGCAGGGGCATAAGGCAGGGGCACAAGTGCTGGCTAGGCATAAGGCAGGGGCACAAGTGCTGGCTAGGCATAGGGCAGGGGCACAAGTGCTGGCTAGGCATAAGGCAGGGGCACAAGTGCTGGCTAGGCATAAGGCAGGGGCACAAGTGCTGGCTAGGCATAAGGCAGGGGCACAAGTGCTGGCTAGGCATAAGGCAGGGGCACAAGTGCTGGCTAGGCATAAGGCAGGGGCACAAGTGCTGGCTAGGCATAAGGCAGGGGCACAAGTGCTGGCTAGGCATCAGGCAGGGGCACAAGTGCTGGCTAGGCATCAGGCAGGGGCACAAGTGCTGGCTAGGCATCAGGCAGGGGCACAAGTGCTGGCTAGGCATCAGGCAGGGGCACAAGTGCTGGCTAGGCATAAGGCATGGGCACAAGTGCAGGCTAGGCATAAGGCAGGGGCACAAGTGCTGGCTAGGCATAAGGCAGGGGCACAAGTGCTGGCTAGGCATAAGGCTGGGGCACAAGTGCAGGCTAGGCATAAGGCAGGGGCACAAGTGCAATCTAAGCATAAGGCAGAGGCACAAGTGCAAGCTAGGCATAAGGCAGGGGCACAAGTGCAGGCTAGGCATAGGGCAGGGGCACAAGTGCAGGCTAGGCATCAGGCAGGGGCACAGGTGCAGGCTAGGCATAAGGCAGGGGCACAGGTGCAGGCTAGGCATAAGGCAGGGGCACAAGTGCAGGCGAGGCATAAGGCAGGGGCACAAGTGCAGGCTAGGCATAAGGCAGGGGCACAAGTGCAGGCGAGGCATAAGGCAGGGGCATAAGGCAGTGGCACAAGTGCAGGCTAGGCATAAGGCAGGGGCACAAGTGCAGGCTAGGCATAAGGCAGGGGCACAAGTGCAGGCTAGGCATAAGGCAGGGGCACAAGTGCAGGCAAGGCATAAGGCAGGGACACAAGTGCTGGCTAGGCATAAGGCAGGGGCACAAGTGCTGGCTAGGCATAAGGCAGGGGCACAAATGCAGGCTAGGCATAAGGCAGGGGCACAAGTGCAGGCTAGGCATAAGGCAGGGGCACAAGTGCTGGCTAGGCTTTAGGCAGGGGCACAAGTACAAACTAAGCATAAGGCAGAGGCACAAGTGCAAGCTAGGCATAAGGCAGGGGCACCTATGCAGGCTAGGCTTAAGGCAGGGGTACAAGTGCTGGCTAGGCATCAGGCAGGGGCACAAGTGCTGGCTAGGCATCAGGCAGGGGCACAAGTGCTGGCTAGGCATCAGGCAGGGGCACAAGTGCTGGCTAGGCATAAGGCAGGGGCACAAATGCAGGCTAGGCATGAGGCAGGGGCACAAATGCAGGCTAGGCATGAGGCAGGGGCACAAATGCAGGCTAGGCATGAGGCAGGGGCACAAGTGCAGGCTAGGCATAAGGCAGGGGCACAAGTGCAGGCTAGGCATACGGCAGGGGCACAGGTGCTGGCTAGGCATAAGGCAGGGGCACAAGTGCTGGCTAGGCATAAGGCAGGGGCACAAGTGCTGGCTAGGCATAAGGCAGGGGCACAAGTGCTGGCTAGGTATAAGGCAGGGGCACAAGTGCTGGCTAGGCATAAGGCAGGGGCACAAGTGCTGGCTAGGCATAAGGCAGGGGCACAAGTGCTGGCTAGGCATAAGGCAGGGGCACAAGTGCTGGCTAGGCATAAGGCAGGGGCACAAGTGCTGGCTAGGCATAAGGCAGGGGCACAAGTGCTAGCTAGGCATAAGGCAGGGGCACAAGTGCTGGCTAGGCATAAGGCAGGGGCACAAGTGCTGGCTAGGCATAAGGCAGGGGCACAAGTGCTGGCTAGGCATAAGGCAGGGGCACAAGTGCTGGCTAGGCATAAGGCAGGGGCACAAGTGCAGGCTAGGCATAAGGCAGGGGCACAGGTGCAGGCTAGGCATAAGGCAGGGGCACAAGTGCAGGCTAGGCATAAGGCAGGGGCACAAGTGCAGGCTAGGCATAAGGCAGGGGCACAGGTGCAGGCTAGGCATAAGGCAGGGGCACAGGTGCAGGCTAGGCATAAGGCAGGGGCACAAGTGCTGGCTAGGCATAAGGCAGGGGCACAAGTGCTGGCTAGGCATAAGGCAGGGGCACAAGTGCTGGCTAGGCATAAGGCAGGGGCACAAGTGCTGGCTAGGCATAAGGCAGGGGCACAAGTGCTGGCTAGGCATAAGGCAGGGGCACAAGTGCTGGCTAGGCATAAGGCAGGGGCACAAGTGCTGGCTAGGCATAAGGCAGGGGCACAGGTGCAGGCTAGGCATAAGGCAGGGGCACAGGTGCAGGCTAGGCATAAGGCAGGGGCACAGGTGCAGGCTAGGCATAAGGCAGGGGCACAGGTGCAGGCTAGGCATAAGGCAGGGGCACAGGTGCAGGCTAGGCATAAGGCAGGGGCACAGGTGCAGGCTAGGCATAAGGCAGGGGCACAGGTGCAGGCTAGGCATAAGGCAGGGGCACAGGTGCAGGCTAGGCATAAGGCAGGGGCACAGGTGCAGGCTAGGCATAAGGCAGGGGCACAGGTGCAGGCTAGGCATAAGGCAGGGGCACAGGTGCAGGCTAGGCATAAGGCAGGGGCACAGGTGCAGGCTAGGCATAAGGCAGGGGCACAGGTGCAGGCTAGGCATAAGGCAGGGGCACAGGTGCAGGCTAGGCATAAGGCAGGGGCACAGGTGCAGGCTAGGCATATGGCAGGGGCACAGGTGCAGGCTAGGCATAAGGCAGGGGCACAGGTGCAGGCTAGGCATAAGGCAGGGGCACAGGTGCAGGCTAGGCATAAGGCAGGGGCACAAGTGCAGGCTAGGCATAAGGCAGGGGCACAAGTGCAGGCTAGGCATAAGGCAGGGGCACAAGTGCAGGCTAGGCATAAGGCAGGGGCACAAATGCAGGCTAGGCATAAGGCAGGGGCACAAATGCAGGCTAGGCATAAGGCAGGGGCACAAGTGCAGGCTAGGCATAAGGCAGGGGCACAAGTGCAGGCTAGGCATAAGGCAGGGGCACAAGTGCAGGCTAGGCATAAGGCAGGGGCACAAGTGCAGGCTAGGCATAAGGCAGGGGCACAAGTGCAGGCTAGGCATAAGGCAGGGGCACAAGTGCAGGCTAGGCATACGGCAGGGGCACAAGTGCAGGCTAGGCATACGGCAGGGGCACAAGTGCAGGCTAGGCATACGGCAGGGGCACAAGTGCAGGCTAGGCATACGGCAGGGGCACAAGTGCAGGCTAGGCATACGGCAGGGGCACAAGTGCAGGCTAGGCATACGGCAGGGGCACAAGTGCAGGCTAGGCATAAAGCAGGGGCACAAGTGCAGGCTAGGCATAAAGCAGGGGCACAAGTGCAGGCTAGGCATAAGGCAGGGGCACAAGTGCAGGCTAGGCATAAATCAGGGGCACAAGTGCAGGCTAGGCATAAGGCAGGGGCACAAGTGCAAGCTAGGCATAAGGCAGGGGCACAAGTGCAGGCTAGGCATAAGGCAGGGGCACAAGTGCAGGCTAGGCATAAGGCAGGGGCACAAGTGCAGGCAAGGCATAAGGCAGGGGCACAAGTGCAGGCAAGGCATAAGGCAGGGGCACAAGTGCAGGCAAGGCATAAGGCAGGGGCACAAGTGCTGGCTAGGCATAAGGCAGGGGTACAAGTGCTGGCTAGGCATAAGGCAGGGGTACAAGTGGTGGCTAGGCATCAGGCAGGGGTACAAGTGCTGGCTAGGCATCAGGCAGGGGCACAAGTGCTGGCTAGGCATCAGGCAGGGGCACAAGTGCTGGCTAGGCATAAGGCAGGGGCACAAATGCAGGCTAGGCATAAGGCAGGGGCACAAATGCAGGCTAGGCATAAGGCAGGGGCACAAGTGCAGGCTAGGCATAAGGCAGGGGCACAAGTGCGGGCTAGGCATAAGGCAGGGCCACAAGTACAAACTAAGCATAAGGCAGAGGCACAAGTGCAAGCTAGGCATAAGGCAGGGGCACCTATGCAGGCTAGGCTTAAGGCAGGGGCACAAGTGATGGCTACACATAAGGCATACGGCTAACTCTTTGCACTCTTTGCATAAAGGGATAGGCACCCTTAGGGGTGAAGAGCTAGCTTTCACCCCTCTACTCTGTACTTTGTTGTACAGTGCGGAGCGACTCCATAACCCCCATGCTCCAAGCAACCAGGCACATCTTGTCTGTCCTCCGTAAATGGGTAATGCCTTCGTCCCCAATTACAGTCGTGCATGTGCATTCAGACGGGACAAGAGCGAAGAGCGTAAAGCCTGCCCTGTGTGCATAACCAACATGAAGCTAAAGACAAAAAAACAATAATGCAAGGGGCTCAAAAGTGCTGGCTAGGCATAAGGCAGGGGCACGAGTGCTGGCTAGGCATAAGGCAGGGGCACGAGTGCTGGCTAGGCATAAGGCAGGGGCACGAGTGCTGGCTAGGCATAAGGCAGGGGCACGAGTGCTGGCTCGGCATAAGGCAGGGGCACGAGTGCTGGCTCGGCATAAGGCAGGGGCACGAGTGCTGGCTAGGCATAAGGCAGGGGCACGAGTGCTGGCTAGGCATAAGGCAGGGGCACGAGTGCTGGCTAGGCATAAGGCAGGGGCACGAGTGCTGGCTAGGCATAAGGCAGGGGCACGAGTGCTGGCTAGGCATAAGGCAGGGGCACGAGTGCTGGCTAGGCATAAGGCAGGGGCACGAGTGCGGGCTAGGCATAAGGCAGGGGCACGAGTGCTGGCTAGGCATAAGGCAGGGGCACGAGTGCTGGCTAGGCATAAGGCAGGGGCACGAGTGCTGGCTAGGCATAAGGCAGGGGCACGAGTGCTGGCTAGGCATAAGGCAGGGGCACGAGTGCTGGCTAGGCATAAGGCAGGGGCACGAGTGCTGGCTAGGCATAAGGCAGGGGCACGAGTGCTGGCTAGGCATAAGGCAGGGGCACGAGTGCTGGCTAGGCATAAGGCAGGGGCACGAGTGCTGGCTAGGCATAAGGCAGGGGCACGAGTGCTGGCTAGGCATAAGGCAGGGGCACGAGTGCTGGCTAGGCATAAGGCAGGGGCACGAGTGCTGGCTAGGCATAAGGCAGGGGCACGAGTGCTGGCTAGGCATAATGCAGGGGCACGAGTGCAGGATAGGCATAAGGCAGGGGCACAAGTGCAGGCAAGGCATAAGGCAGGGGCACAAGTGCTGGCTAGGCATAAGGCAGGGGCACGAGTGCTGGCTAGACATAAGGCAGGGGCACGAGTGCTGGCTAGGCATAAGGCAGGGGCACGAGTGCTGGCTAGGCATAAGGCAGGGGCACGAGTGCTGGCTAGGCATAAGGCAGGGGCACAAGTGCTGGCTAGGCATAAGGCAGTGGTACAAGTGCTGGCTAGGCATCAGGCAGGGGCACAAGTGCTGGCTAGGCATAAGGCAGGGGCACAAATGCAGGCTAGGCATAAGGCAGGGGCACAAGTGCAGGCTAGGCATAAGGCAGGGGCACAAGTGCAGGCTAGGCATAAGGCAGGGGCACGAGTGCTGGCTAGGCATAAGGCAGGGGCACGAGTGCTGGCTAGGCATAAGGCAGGGGCACGAGTGCTGGCTAGGCATAAGGCAGGGGCACGAGTGCTGGCTAGGCATAATGCAGGGGCACGAGTGCAGGCTAGGCATAAGGCAGGGGCACAAGTGCAGGCAAGGCATAAGGCAGGGGCACAAGTGCTGGCTAGGCATAAGGCAGGGGCACGAGTGCTGGCTAGACATAAGGCAGGGGCACGAGTGCTGGCTAGGCATAAGGCAGGGGCACGAGTGCTGGCTAGGCATAAGGCAGGGGCACGAGCGCTGGCTAGGCATAAGGCAGGGGCACAAGTGCTGGCTAGGCATAAGGCAGTGGTACAAGTGCTGGCTAGGCATCAGGCAGGGGCACAAGTGCTGGCTAGGCATAAGGCAGGGGCACAAATGCAGGCTAGGCATAAGGCAGGGGCACAAGTGCAGGCTAGGCATAAGGCAGGGGCACAAGTGCAGGCTAGGCATAAGGCAGGGGCACAAGTGCAGGCTAGGCATAAGGCAGGGGCACAAGTGCTGGCTAGGCATAAGGCAGGGGTACAAGTGCTGGCTAGGCATAAGGCAGGGGCACAAGTGCTGGCTAGGCATAAGGCAGGGGCACAAGTGCTGGCTAGGCATAAGGCAGGGGCACAAGTGCTGGCTAGGCATAAGGCAGGGGCACAAATGCAGGCTAGGCATAAGGCAGAGGCACAAGTGCAAGCTAGGCATAAGGCAGGGGCACCTATGCAGGCTAGGCTTAAGGCAGGGGCACAAGTGTTGGCTACACATAAGGCATACGGCTAACTCTTTGCACTCTTTGCATAAAGGGATAGGCACCCTTAGGGGTGAAGAGCTAGCTTTCACCCCTCTACTCTGTACTTTGTTGTACAGTGCGCAGCCACTCCATAACCCCCATGCTCCAAGCGACCAGGCACATCTTGTCTGTCCTCCGTAAATGGGTAATGCCTTCGTCCCCAATTACAGTCGTGCATGTGCATTCAGACGGGACAAGAGCGAAGAGCGTAAAGCCTGCCCTGTGTGCATAACCAACATGAAGCTAAAGACAAAAAAACAATAATGCAAGGGGCTCAAAAGTGCTGGCTAGGCATAAGGCAGGGGCACAAGTGCTGGCTAGGCATAAGGCAGGGGCACAAGTGCTGGCTAGGCATAAGGCAGGGGCAGAAGTGCTGGCTAGGCATAAGGCAGGGGCACAAGTGCTGGCTAGGCATAAGGCAGGGGCACAAGTGCTGGCTAGGCATAAGGCAGGGGCACAAGTGCGGGCTAGGCATAAGGCAGGGGCACAAGTGCGGGCTAGGCATAAGGCAGGGGCACAAGTGCGGGCTAGGCATAAGGCAGGGGCACAAGTGCGGGCTAGGCATAAGGCAGGGGCACAAGTGCGGGCTAGGCATAAGGCAGGGGCACAAGTGCGGGCTAGGCATAAGGCAGGGGCACGAGTGCGGGCTAGGCATAAGGCAGGGGCACGAGTGCGGGCTAGGCATAAGGCAGGGGCACGAGTGCGGGCTAGGCATAAGGCAGGGGCACGAGTGCGGGCTAGGCATAAGGCAGGGGCACGAGTGCGGGCTAGGCATAAGGCAGGGGCACGAGTGCGGGCTAGGCATAAGGCAGGGGCACGAGTGCGGGCTAGGCATAAGGCAGGGGCACGAGTGCGGGCTAGGCATAAGGCAGGGGCACGAGTGCGGGCTAGGCATAAGGCAGGGGCACGAGTGCTGGCTAGGCATAAGGCAGGGGCACGAGTGCTGGCTAGGCATAAGGCAGGGGCACGAGTGCTGGCTAGGCATAAGGCAGTGGCACGAGTGCTGGCTAGGCATAAGGCAGGGGCACAAGGGCGGGTTAGGCATAAGGCTGGGGCACAAGTGCGGTCTAGGCATAAGGCAGGGGCACAAGGGCGGTCTAGGCATAAGGCAGGGGCACAAGTGCGGTCTAGGCATAAGGCAGGGGCACAAGTGCGGGCTAGGCATAAGGCAGGAGCACAAGTGCAGGCTAGGCATAAGGCAGGGGCACAAGTGCGGGCTAGGCATAAGGCAGGGGCACAAGTGCGGGCTAGGCATAAGGCAGGGGCACAAGTGCGGGCTAGGCATAAGGCAGGGGCACAAGTGCGGGCTAGGCATAAGGCAGGGGCACAAGTGCGGGCTAGGCATAAGGCAGGGGCACAAGTGCGGGCTAGGCATAAGGCAGGGGCACAAGTGCTGGCTAGGCATAAGGCAGGGGCACAAGTGCGGGCTAGGCTTTAGGCAGGGGCACATGTGCAAACTAAGCATAAGGCAGAGGCACAAGTGCAAGCTAGGCATAAGGCAGGGGCACCTATGCAGGCTAGGCTTAAGGCAGGGGCACAAGTGATGGCTACACATAAGGCATACGGCTAACTCTTTGCACTCTTTGCATAAAGGGATAGGCACCCTTAGGGGTGAAGAGCTAGCTTTCACCCCTCTACTCTGTACTTTGTTGTACAGTGCGGAGCCACTCCATAACCCCCATGCTCCAAGCGACCAGGCACATCTTGTCTGTCCTCCGTAAATGGGTAATGCCTTCGTCCCCAATTAGTCGTGCATGTGCATTCAGACGGGACAAGAGCGAAGAGCGTAAAGCCTGCCCTGTGTGCATAAACAACATGAAGCTAAAGACAAAAAAACAATAATGCAAGGGGCTCAAAAGTGCTGGCTAGGCATAAGGCAGGGGCACAAGTGCAGGCTAGGCATAAGGCAGGGGCACAAGTGCTGGCTAGGCATAGGCACAAGTGCTGGCTAGGCATAAGGCAGGGGCACAAGTGCTGGCTAGGCATAAGGCAAGGGCACAAGTGCTGGCTAGGCATAAGGCAGGGGCACAAGTGCTGGCTAGGCATAAGGCAGGGGCACAAGTGCTGGCTAGGCATAAGGCAGGGGCACAAGTGCGGGCTAGGCATAAGGCAGGGGCACAAGTGCGGGCTAGGCATAAGGCAGGGGCACAAGTGCGGGCTAGGCATAAGGCAGGGGCACAAGTGCAGGCTAGGCATAAGGCAGGGGCACAAGTGCAGGCTAGGCATAAGGCAGGGGCACAAGTGCAGGCTAGGCATAAGGCAGGGGCACAAGTGCTGGCTAGGCATAAGGCAGGGGCACAAGTGCTGGCTAGGCATAAGGCAGGGGCATAAGGCAGGGGCACAAGTGCTGGCTAGGCATAAGGCAGGGGCACAAGTGCTGGCTAGGCATAAGGCAGGGGCACAAGTGCGGGCTAGGCATAAGGCAGGGGCACAAGTGCTGGGTAGGCATAAGGCAGGGGCACAAGTGCGGGCTAGGCATAAGGCAGGGGCACAAGTGCGGGCTAGGCATAAGGCAGGGGCACAAGTGCGGGCTAGGCATAAGGCAGGGGCACAAGTGCGGGCTAGGCATAAGGCAGGGGCACAAGTGCGGGCTAGGCATAAGGCAGGGGCACAAGTGCGGGCTAGGCATAAGGCAGGGGCACAAGTGCGGGCTAGGCATAAGGCAGGGGCACAAGTGCGGGCTAGGCATAAGGCAGGGGCACAAGTGCGGGCTAGGCATAAGGCAGGGGCACAAGTGCAAGCTAGGCATAAGGCAGGGGCACAAGTGCGGGCTAGGCATAAGGCAGGGGCACAAGTGCGGGCTAGGCATAAGGCAGGGGCACAAGTGCTGGGTAGGCATAAGGCAGGGGCACAAGTGCTGGCTAGGCATAAGGCAGGGGCACAAGTGCTGGCTAGGCATAAGGCAGGGGCACAAGTGCAGGCTAGGCGTAAGGCAGGGGCACAAGTGCAGGCTAGGCATAAGGCAGGGGCACAAGTGCAGGCTAGGCATAAGGCAGGGGCACAAGTGCTGGTAGGCATAAGGCAGGGGCACAAGTGCTGGCTAGGCATAAGGCAAGGGCACAAGTGCTGGCTAGGCATAAGGCAGGGGCACAAGTGCTGGCTAGGCATAAGGCAGGGGCACAAGTGCTGGGTAGGCATAAGGCAGGGGCACAAGTGCTGGCTAGGCATAAGGCAGGGGCACAAGTGCTGGCTAGGCATAAGGCAGGGGCACAAGTGCTGGCTAGGCATAAGGCAGGGGCACAAGTGCGGGCTAGGCATAAGGCAGGGGCACAAGTGCGGGCTAGGCATAAGGCAGGGGCACAAGTGCGGGCTAGGCATAATGCAGGGGCACAAGTGCGGGCTAGGCATAAGGCAGGGGCACAAGTGCGGGCTAGGCATAGGCACAAGTGCTGGCTAGGCATAAGGCAGGGGCACAAGTGCTGGCTAGGCATAAGGCAAGGGCACAAGTGCTTGCTAGGCATAAGGCAAGGGCACAAGTGCGGGCTAGCCATAAGGCAGGGGCACGAGTGCGGGCTAGCCATAAGGCAGGGGCACGAGTGCGGGCTAGCCATAAGGCAGGGGCACGAGTGCGGGCTAGGCATAAGGCAGGGGCACGAGTGCGGGCTAGGCATAAGGCAGGGGCACGAGTGCTGGATAGGCATAAGGCAGGGGCACAAGTGCTGGCTAGGCATAAGGCAGGGGCACAAGTGCTGGCTAGGCATAAGGCAGGGGCACAAGTGCTGGCTAGGCATAAGGCAGGGGCACAAGTGCTGGCTAGGCATAAGGCAGGGGCACAAGTGCGGGCTAGGCTTTAGGCAGGGGCACATGTGCAAACTAAGCATAAGGCAGAGGCACAAGTGCAAGCTAGGCATAAGGCAGGGGCACCTATGCAGGCTAGGCTTAAGGCAGGGGCACAAGTGATGGCTACACATAAGGCATACGGCTAACTCTTTGCACTCTTTGCATAAAGGGATAGGCACCCTTAGGGGTGAAGAGCTAGCTTTCACCCCTCTACTCTGTACTTTGTTGTACAGTGCGGAGCCACTCCATAACCCCCATGCTCCAAGCGACCAGGCACATCTTGTCTGTCCTCCGTAAATGGGTAATGCCTTCGTCCCCAATTACAGTCGTGCATGTGCATTCAGACGGGACAAGAGCGAAGAGCGTAAAGCCTGCCCTGTGTGCATAACCAACATGAAGCTAAAGACAAAAAAACAATAATGCAAGGGGCTCAAAAGTGCTGGCTAGGCATAAGGCAGGGGCACAAGTGCTGGCTAGGCATAAGGCAGGGGCACAAGTGCTGGCTAGGCATAAGGCAGGGGCACAAGTGCTGGCTAGGCATAAGGCAGGGTCAAAAGTGCTGGCTAGGCATAAGGCAGGGGCACGAGGGCTGGCTAGGCATAAGGCAGGGGCACGAGGGCTGGCTAGGCATAAGGCAGGGGCACGAGGGCTGGCTAGGCATAAGGCAGGGGCACGAGTGCTGGCTAGGCATAAGGCAGGGGCACGAGTGCTGGCTAGGCATAAGGCAGGGGCACAAGTGCTGGCTAGGCATAAGGCAGGGGCACAAGTGCGGGCTAGGCATAAGGCAGGGGCACAAGTGCAAACTAAGCATAAGGCAGAGGCACAAGTGCAAGCTAGGCATAAGGCAGGGGCACAAGTGCAGGCTAGGCATAAGGCAGGGGCACAAGTGCAGGCTAGGCATAAGGCAGGGGCACAAGTGCAGGCTAGGCATAAGGCAGGGGCACAGGTGCAGGCTAGGCATAAGGCAGGGGCACAGGTGCAGGCTAGGCATAAGGCAGGGGCACAAGTGCAAGCTAGGCATAAGGCAGGGGCACAAGTGCAGGCTAGGCATAAGGCAGGGACACAAGTGCAGGCTAGGCATAAGGCAGGGGCACAAGTGCAGGCTAGGCATAAGGCAGGGGCACAAGTGCAGGCTAGGCATAAGGCAGGGGCACAAGTGCAGGCTAGGCATAAGGCAGGGGCACAAGTGCAGGCTAGGCATAAGGCAGGGGCACAAGTGCAGGCTAGGCATAAGGCAGGGGCATAAGGCAGGGGCACACGTGCTGGCTAGGCATAAGGCAGGGGCACGAGTGCTGGCTAGGCATAAGGCAGGGGCACAAGTGCTGGCTAGGCATAAGGCAGGGGCACAAGTGCTGGCTAGGCATAAGGCAGGGGCACAAGTGCTGGCTAGGCATAAGGCAGGGGCACAAGTGCTGGCTAGGCATAAGGCAGGGGCACAAGTGCTGGCTAGGCATAAGGCAGGGGCACAAGTGCTGGCTAGGCATAAGGCAGGGGCACAAGTGCTGGCTAGGCATAAGGCAGGGGCACAAGTGATGGCTAGGCATAAGGCAGGGGCACAAGTGCTGGCTAGGCATAAGGCAGGGGCACAAGTGCTGGCTAGGCATAAGGCAGGGGCACAAGTGCTGGCTAGGCATAAGGCAGGGGCACAAGTGCTGGCTAGGCATAAGGCAGGGGCACAAGTGCTGGCTAGGCATAAGGCAGGGGCACAAGTGCGGGCTAGGCATGAGGCAGGGGCACAAGTGCGGGCTAGGCATGAGGCAGGGGCACAAGTGCGGGCTAGGCATAAGGCAGGGGCACAGGTGCGGGCTAGGCATAAGGCAGGGGCACAAGTGCGGGCTAGGCATAAGGCAGGGGCACAAGTGCGGGCTAGGCATAATGCAGGGGCACAAGTGCGGGCTAGGCATAAGGCAGGGGCACAAGTGCGGGCTAGGCATAGGCACAAGTGCTGGCTAGGCATAAGGCAGGGGCACAAGTGCTGGCTAGGCATAAGGCAAGGGCACAAGTGCTTGCTAGGCATAAGGCAAGGGCACAAGTGCTGGCTAGGCATAAGGCAGGGGCACGAGTGCGGGCTAGCCATAAGGCAGGGGCACGAGTGCGGGCTAGCCATAAGGCAGGGGCACGAGTGCGGGCTAGCCATAAGGCAGGGGCACGAGTGCGGGCTAGGCATAAGGCAGGGGCACGAGTGCTGGATAGGCATAAGGCAGGGGCACAAGTGCTGGCTAGGCATAAGGCAGGGGCACAAGTGCTGGCTAGGCATAAGGCAGGGGCACAAGTGCTGGCTAGGCATAAGGCAGGGGCACAAGTGCTGGCTAGGCATAAGGCAGGGGCACAAGTGCGGGCTAGGCTTTAGGCAGGGGCACATGTGCAAACTAAGCATAAGGCAGAGGCACAAGTGCAAGCTAGGCATAAGGCAGGGGCACCTATGCAGGCTAGGCTTAAGGCAGGGGCACAAGTGATGGCTACACATAAGGCATACGGCTAACTCTTTGCACTCTTTGCATAAAGGGATAGGCACCCTTAGGGGTGAAGAGCTAGCTTTCACCCCTCTACTCTGTACTTTGTTGTACAGTGCGGAGCCACTCCATAACCCCCATGCTCCAAGCGACCAGGCACATCTTGTCTGTCCTCCGTAAATGGGTAATGCCTTCGTCCCCAATTACAGTCGTGCATGTGCATTCAGACGGGACAAGAGCGAAGAGCGTAAAGCCTGCCCTGTGTGCATAACCAACATGAAGCTAAAGACAAAAAAACAATAATGCAAGGGGCTCAAAAGTGCTGGCTAGGCATAAGGCAGGGTCAAAAGTGCTGGCTAGGCATAAGGCAGGGTCAAAAGTGCTGGCTAGGCATAAGGCAGGGGCACGAGGGCTGGCTAGGCATAAGGCAGGGGCACGAGGGCTGGCTAGGCATAAGGCAGGGGCACGAGGGCTGGCTAGGCATAAGGCAGGGGCACGAGGGCTGGCTAGGCATAAGGCAGGGGCACGAGTGCTGGCTAGGCATAAGGCAGGGGCACGAGTGCTGGCTAGGCATAAGGCAGGGGCACAAGTGCTGGCTAGGCATAAGGCAGGGGCACAAGTGCGGGCTAGGCATAAGGCAGGGGCACAAGTGCAAACTAAGCATAAGGCAGAGGCACAAGTGCAAGCTAGGCATAAGGCAGGGGCACAAGTGCAGGCTAGGCATAAGGCAGGGGCACAAGTGCAGGCTAGGCATAAGGCAGGGGCACAGGTGCAGGCTAGGCATAAGGCAGGGGCACAGGTGCAGGCTAGGCATAAGGCAGGGGCACAAGTGCAAGCTAGGCATAAGGCAGGGGCACAAGTGCAGGCTAGGCATAAGGCAGGGGCACAAGTGCAGGCTAGGCATAAGGCAGGGGCACAAGTGCAGGCTAGGCATAAGGCAGGGGCACAAGTGCAGGCTAGGCATAAGGCAGGGGCACAAGTGCAGGCTAGGCATAAGGCAGGGGCACAAGTGCAGGCTAGGCATAAGGCAGGGGCACAAGTGCAGGCTAGGCATAAGGCAGGGGCATAAGGCAGGGGCACACGTGCTGGCTAGGCATAAGGCAGGGGCACGAGTGCTGGCTAGGCATAAGGCAGGGGCACAAGTGCTGGCTAGGCATAAGGCAGGGGCACAAGTGCTGGCTAGGCATAAGGCAGGGGCACAAGTGCTGGCTAGGCATAAGGCAGGGGCACAAGTGCTGGCTAGGCATAAGGCAGGGGCACAAGTGCTGGCTAGGCATAAGGCAGGGGCACAAGTGCTGGCTAGGCATAAGGCAGGGGCACAAGTGCTGGCTAGGCATAAGGCAGGGGCACAAGTGATGGCTAGGCATAAGGCAGGGGCACAAGTGCTGGCTAGGCATAAGGCAGGGGCACAAGTGCTGGCTAGGCATAAGGCAGGGGCACAAGTGCTGGCTAGGCATAAGGCAGGGGCACAAGTGCTGGCTAGGCATAAGGCAGGGGCACAAGTGCTGGCTAGGCATAAGGCAGGGGCACAAGTGCGGGCTAGGCATGAGGCAGGGGCACAAGTGCGGGCTAGGCATGAGGCAGGGGCACAAGTGCGGGCTAGGCATAAGGCAGGGGCACAAGTGCGGGCTAGGCATAAGGCAGGGGCACAAGTGCGGGCTAGGCATAAGGCAGGGGCACAAGTGCGGGCTAGGCATAAGGCAGGGGCACGAGTGCTGGCTAGGCATAAGGCAGGGGCACGAGTGCTGGCTAGGCATAAGGCAGGGGCACAAGTGCGGGCTAGGCATAAGGCAGGGGCACAAGTGCAAACTAAGCATAAGGCAGAGGCACAAGTGCAAGCTAGGCATAAGGCAGGGGCACAAGTGCAGGCTAGGCATAAGGCAGGGGCACGAGTGCAGGCTAGGCATAAGGCAGGGGCATAAGGCAGGGGCACACGTGCTGGCTAGGCATAAGGCAGGGGCACGAGTGCTGGCTAGGCATAAGGCAGGGGCACGAGTGCTGGCTAGGCATAAGGCAGGGGCACGAGTGCTGGCTAGGCATAAGGCAGGGGCACGAGTGCTGGCTAGGCATAAGGCAGGGGCACGAGTGCTGGCTAGGCATAAGGCAGGGGCACGAGTGCTGGCTAGGCATAAGGCAGGGGCACGAGTGCTGGCTAGGCATAAGGCAGGGGCACGAGTGCTGGCTAGGCATAAGGCAGGGGCACGAGTGCTGGCTAGGCATAAGGCAGGGGCACGAGTGCTGGCTAGGCATAAGGCAGGGGCACGAGTGCTGGCTAGGCATAAGGCAGGGGCACAAGTGCTGGCTAGGCATAAGGCAGGGGCACAAGTGCTGGCTAGGCATAAGGCAGGAGCACAAGTGCTGGCTAGGCATAAGGCAGGGGCACAAGTGCTGGCTAGGCATAAGGCAGGGGCACAAGTGCTGGCTAGGCATAAGGCTGGGGCACAAGTGCTGGCTAGGCATAAGGCAGGGGCACAAGTGCTGGCTAGGCATAAGGCAGGGGCACAAGTGCTGGCTAGGCATAAGGCAGGGGCACAAGTGCTGGCTAGGCATAAGGCAGGGGCACAAGTGCAGGCTAGGCATAAGGCATGGGCACAAGTGCAGGCTAGGCATAAGGCAGGGGCACAAGTGCTGGCTAGGCATAAGGCAGGGGCACAAGTGCTGGCTAGGCATAAGGCTGGGGCACAAGTGCTGGCTAGGCATAAGGCAGGGGCACAAGTGCTGGCTAGGCATAAGGCAGGGGCACAAGTGCAAACTAAGCATAAGGCAGAGGCACAAGTGCAGGCTAGGCATAAGGCATGGGCACAAGTGCAGGCTAGGCATAAGGCATGGGCACAAGTGCAGGCTAGGCATAAGGCATGGGCACAAGTGCAGGCTAGGCATAAGGCAGGGGCACAAGTGCTGGCTAGGCATAAGGCAGGGGCACAAGTGCTGGCTAGGCATAAGGCTGGGGCACAAGTGCTGGCTAGGCATAAGGCAGGGGCACAAGTGCTGGCTAGGCATAAGGCAGGGGCACAAGTGCAAACTAAGCATAAGGCAGAGGCACAAGTGCAAGCTAGGCATAAGGCAGGGGCACAAGTGCAGGCTAGGCATAAGGCAGGGGCACAAGTGCAGGCTAGGCATCAGGCAGGGGCACGAGTGCAGGCTAGGCATCAGGCAGGGGCACGAGTGCAGGCTAGGCATAAGGCAGGGGCACAAGTGCAGGCTAGGCATAAGGCAGGGGCACAAGTGCAGGCTAGGCATAAGGCAGGGGCACAAGTGCAGGCAAGGCATAAGGCAGGGGCACAAGTGCTGGCTAGGCATAAGGCAGGGGTACAAGTGCTGGCTAGGCATCAGGCAGGGGCACAAGTGCTGGCTAGGCATAAGGCAGGGGCACCTATGCAGGCTAGGCTTAAGGCAGGGGCACAAATGCAGGCTAGGCATGAGGCAGGGGCACAAGTGCAGGCTAGGCATAAGGCAGGGGCACAAATGCAGGCCAGGCATAAGGCAGGGGCACAAATGCAGGCTAGGCATGAGGCAGGGGCACAAGTGCAGGCTAGGCATAAGGCAGGGGCACAAGTGCGGGCTAGGCTTTAGGCAGGGCCACAAGTACAAACTAAGCATAAGGCAGAGGCACAAGTGCAAGCTAGGCATAAGGCAGGGGCACCTATGCAGGCTAGGCTTAAGGCAGGGGTACAAGTGCTGGCTAGGCATCAGGCAGGGGCACAAGTGCTGGCTAGGCATCAGGCAGGGGCACAAGTGCTGGCTAGGCATCAGGCAGGGGCACAAGTGCTGGCTAGGCATAAGGCAGGGGCACAAGTGCAGGCTAGGCATAAGGCAGGGGCACAAATGCAGGCTAGGCATGAGGCAGGGGCACAAGTGCAGGCTAGGCATAAGGCAGGGGCACAAGTGCGCGCTAGGCTTTAGGCAGGGCCACAAGTACAAACTAAGCATAAGGCAGAGGCACAAGTGCAAGCTAGGCATAAGGCAGGGGCACCTATGCAGGCTAGGCTTAAGGCAGGGGTACAAGTGCTGGCTAGGCATCAGGCAGGGGCACAAGTGCTGGCTAGGCATCAGGCAGGGGCACAAGTGCTGGCTAGGCATCAGGCAGGGGCACAAGTGCTGGCTAGGCATCAGGCAGGGGCACAAGTGCTGGCTAGGCATAAGGCAGGGGCACAAATGCAGGCTAGGCATAAGGCAGGGGCACAAATGCAGGCTAGGCATGAGGCAGGGGCACAAGTGCAGGCTAGGCATAAGGCAGGGGCATAAGGCAGGGGCACAAGTGCAGGCTAGGCATAAGGCAGGGGCACAAGTGCAGGCTAGGCATAAGGCAGGGGCATAAGGCAGGGGCACAAGTGCTGGCTAGGCATAAGGCAGGGGCATAAGGCAGGGGCACAAGTGCTGGCTAGGCATAAGGCAGGGGCACAAGTGCTGGCTAGGCATAGGGCAGGGGCACAAGTGCTGGCTAGGCTTAAGGCAGGGGTACAAGTGCTGGCTAGGCATCAGGCAGGGGCACAAATGCAGGCTAGGCATAAGGCAGGGGCACAAATGCAGGCTAGGCATAAGGCAGGGGCACAAGTGCAGGCTAGGCATAAGGCAGGGGCACAAGTGCAGGCTAGGCATAAGGCAGGGGCACAAGTGCAGGCTAGGCATAAGGCAGGGGCACAAGTGCTGGCTAGGCATAAGGCAGGGGCACAAATGCAGGCTAGGCATGAGGCAGGGGCACAAGTGCAGGCTAGGCATAAGGCAGGCACAAGTGCGGGCTAGGCTTTAGGCAGGGCCACAAGTACAAACTAAGCATAATGCAGAGGCACAAGTGCAAGCTAGGCATAAGGCAGGGGCACAAGTGCTGGCTAGGCATCAGGCAGGGGCACAAGTGCTGGCTAGGCATCAGGCAGGGGCACAAGTGCTGGCTAGGCATCAGGCAGGGGCACAAGTGCTGGCTAGGCATAAGGCAGGGGCACAAATGCAGGCTAGGCATAAGGCAGGGGCACAAATGCAGGCTAGGCATGAGGCAGGGGCACAAGTGCAGGCTAGGCATAAGGCAGGGGCATAAGGCAGGGGCACAAGTGCAGGCTAGGCATAAGGCAGGGGCACAAGTGCAGGCTAGGCATAAGGCAGGGGCACAAGTGCAGGCTAGGCATAAGGCAGGGGCACAAGTGCAGGCTAGGCATAAGGCAGGGGCATAAGGCAGGGGCACAAGTGCTGGCTAGGCATAAGGCAGGGGCACAAGTGCTGGCTAGGCATAGGGCAGGGGCACAAGTGCTGGCTAGGCATAAGGCAGGGGCACAAGTGCTGGCTAGGCATAAGGCAGGGGCACAAGTGCTGGCTAGGCATAAGACAGGGGCACAAGTGCTGGCTAGGCATAAGGCAGGGGCACAAGTGCTGGCTAGGCATAAGGCAGGGGCACAAGTGCTGGCTAGGCATAAGGCAGGGGCACAAGTGCTGGCTAGGCATAAGGCAGGGGCACAAGTGCTGGCTAGGCATAAGGCTGGGGCACAAGTGCTGGCTAGGCATAAGGCAGGGGCACAAGTGCTGGCTAGGCATAAGGCAGGGGCACAAGTGCAGGCTAGGCATAAGGCAGGGGCACAAGTGCAGGCTAGGCATAAGGCAGGGGCACAAGTGCAGGCTAGGCATAAGGCACGGGCATAAGGCAGGGGCACAAGTGCTGGCTAGGCATAAGGCAGGGGCACAAGTGCAGGCTAGGCATAAGGCAGGGGCACAGGTGCAGGCTAGGCATAAGGCAGGGGCACAGGTGCAGGCTAGGCATAAGGCAGGGGCACAGGTGCAGGCTAGGCATAAGGCAGGGGCACAAGTGCAGGCTAGGCATAAGGCAGGGGCACAGGTGCAGGCTAGGCATAAGGCAGGGACACAGGTGCAGGCTAGGCATAAGGCAGGGGCACAAGTGCAGGCTAGGCATAAGGCAGGGGCACAAGTGCAGGCTAGGCATAAAGCAGGGGCACAAGTGCAGGCTAGGCATAAGGCAGGGGCACAAGTGCAGGCTAGGCATAAGGCAGGGGCACAAGTGCAGGCTAGGCATAAGGCAGGGGCACAAGTGCAGGCTAGGCATAAGGCAGGGGCACAAGTGCAGGCTAGGCATAAGGCAGGGGCACAAGTGCAGGCTAGGCATAAGGCAGGGGCACAAGTGCAGGCTAGGCATACGGCAGGGGCACAAGTGCAGGCTAGGCATACGGCAGGGGCACAAGTGCAGGCTAGGCATACGGCAGGGGCACAAGTGCAGGCTAGGCATACGGCAGGGGCACAAGTGCAGGCTAGGCATACGGCAGGGGCACAAGTGCAGGCTAGGCATAAGGCAGGGGCACAAGTGCAGGCTAGGCATAAAGCAGGGGCACAAGTGCAGGCTAGGCATAAGGCAGGGGCACAAGTGCAGGCTAGGCATAAAGCAGGGGCACAAGTGCAGGCTAGGCATAAGGCAGGGGCACAAGTGCAGGCTAGGCATAAGGCAGGGGCACAAGTGCAGGCTAGGCATAAGGCAGGGGCACAAGTGCAGGCTAGGCATAAGGCAGGGGCACAAGTGCAGGCAAGGCATAAGGCAGGGGCACAAGTGCAGGCAAGGCATAAGGCAGGGGCACAAGTGCTGGCTAGGCATAAGGCAGGGGCA
The DNA here is from genome assembly GCF_032444005.1 of Ranitomeya imitator. NCBI lineage: Eukaryota > Metazoa > Chordata > Amphibia > Anura > Dendrobatidae > Ranitomeya > Ranitomeya imitator. Next base: position 333,558,453 of record NC_091284.1, on the reverse strand, counting down.
CAAGTGCTGGCTAGGCATAAGGCAGGGGTACAAGTGCTGGCTAGGCATCAGGCAGGGGCACAAGTGCTGGCTAGGCATCAGGCAGGGGCACAAGTGCTGGCTAGGCATAAGGCAGGGGCACAAATGCAGGCTAGGCATAAGGCAGGGGCACAAATGCAGGCTAGGCATAAGGCAGGGGCACAAGTGCAGGCTAGGCATAAGGCAGGGCCACAAGTACAAACTAAGCATAAGGCAGAGGCACAAGTGCAAGCTAGGCATAAGGCAGGGGCACCTATGCAGGCTAGGCTTAAGGCAGGGGCACAAGTGATGGCTACACATAAGGCATACGGCTAACTCTTTGCACTCTTTGCATAAAGGGATAGGCACCCTTAGGGGTGAAGAGCTAGCTTTCACCCCTCTACTCTGTACTTTGTTGTACAGTGCGGAGCCACTCCATAGCCCCCATGCTCCAAGCGACCAGGCACATCTTGTCTGTCCTCCGTAAATGGGTAATGCCTTCGTCCCCAATTACAGTCGTGCATGTGCATTCAGACGGGACAAGAGCGAAGAGCGTAAAGCCTGCCCTGTGTGCATAACCAACATGAAGCTAAAGACAAAAAAACAATAATGCAAGGGGCTCAAAAGTGCTGGCTAGGCATAAGGCAGGGGCACAAGTGCTGGCTAGGCATAAGGCAGGGGCACAAGTGCTGGCTAGGCATAAGGCAGGGGCACAAGTGCTGGCTAGGCATAAGGCAGGGGCACAAGTGCTGGCTAGGCATAAGGCATGGGCACAAGTGCAGGCTAGGCATAAGGCAGGGGCACAAGTGCTGGCTAGGCATAAGGCAGGGGCACAAGTGCTGGCTAGGCATAAGGCTGGAGCACAAGTGCTGGCTAGGCATAAGGCAGGGGCACAAGTGCAGGCTAGGCATAAGGCATGGGCACAAGTGCAGGCTAGGCATAAGGCAGGGGCACAAGTGCTGGCTAGGCATAAGGCAGGGGCACAAGTGCTGGCTAGGCATAAGGCTGGGGCACAAGTGCTGGCTAGGCATAAGGCAGGGGCACAAGTGCTGGCTAGGCATAAGGCAGGGGCACAAGTGCTGGCTAGGCATAAGGCAGGGGCACAAGTGCTGGCTAGGCATAAGGCAGGGGCACAAGTGCGGGCTAGGCATAAGGCAGGGGCACAAGTGCAAACTAAGCATAAGGCAGAGGCACGAGTGCAAGCTAGGCATAAGGCAGGGGCTCAAGTGGAGGCTAGGCATAAGGCAGGGGCACAAGTGCAGGCTAGGCATAAGGCAGGGGCACAAGTGCTGGCTAGGCATAAGGCAGGGGCACAAGTGCTGGCTAGGCATAAGGCAGGGGCACGAGTGCTGGCTAGGCATAAGGCAGGGGCACGAGTGCTGGCTAGGCATAAGGCAGGGGCACGAGTGCTGGCTAGGCATAAGGCAGGGGCACGAGTGCTGGCTAGGCATAAGGCAGGGGCACGAGTGCTGGCTAGGCATAAGGCAGGGGCACGAGTGCTGGCTAGGCATAAGGCAGGGGCACGAGTGCTGGCTAGACATAAGGCAGGGGCACGAGTGCTGGCTAGGCATAAGGCAGGGGCACAAGTGCTGGCTAGGCATAAGGCAGGGGCACAAGTGCTGGCTAGGCATAAGGCAGGGGCACAAGTGCTGGCTAGGCATAAGGCAGGGGCACAAGTGCTGGCTAGGCATAAGGCAGGGGCACAAGTGCTGGCTAGGCATAAGGCAGGGGCACAAGTGCAGGCTAGGCATAAGGCATGGGCACAAGTGCAGGCTAGGCATAAGGCAGGGGCACAAGTGCTGGCTAGGCATAAGGCAGGGGCACAAGTGCTGGCTAGGCATAAGGCTGGAGCACAAGTGCTGGCTAGGCATAAGGCAGGGGCACAAGTGCAGGCTAGGCATAAGGCAGGGGCACAAGTGCAGGCTAGGCATAAGGCAGGGGCACAAGTGCAGGCAAGGCATAAGGCAGGGGCACAAGTGCAGGCTAGGCATAAGGCAGGGGCACAAGTGCAGGCTAGGCATAAGGCAGGGGCACAAGTGCAGGCTAGGCATAAGGCAGGGGCACAAGTGCAGGCTAGGCATAAGGCAGGGGCACAAGTGCAGGCTAGGCATAAGGCAGGGGCACAAGTGCAGGCTAGGCATAAGGCAGGGGCACAAGTGCTGGCTAGGCATAAGGCAGGGGCACGAGTGCTGGCTAGGCATAAGGCAGGGGCACGAGTGCTGGCTAGGCATAAGGCAGGGGCACGAGTGCTGGCTAGGCATAAGGAAGGGGCACGAGTGCTGGCTAGGCATAAGGCAGGGGCACGAGTGCTGGCTAGGCATAAGGCAGGGGCACGAGTGCTGGCTAGGCATAAGGCAGGGGCACGAGTGCTGGCTAGGCATAAGGCAAGGGCACGAGTGCTGGCTAGGCATAAGGCAGGGGCACGAGTGCTGGCTAGGCATAAGGCAGGGGCACGAGTGCTGGCTAGGCATAAGGCAGGGGCACGAGTGCTGGCTAGGCATAAGGCAGGGGCACGAGTGCTGGCTAGGCATAAGGCAGGGGCACGAGTGCTGGCTAGGCATAAGGCAGGGGCACGAGTGCTGGCTAGGCATAAGGCAGGGGCACGAGTGCTGGCTAGGCATAAGGCAGGGGCACGAGTGCTGGCTAGGCATAAGGCAGGGGCACGAGTGCTGGCTAGGCATAAGGCAGGGGCACGAGTGCTGGCTAGGCATAAGGCAGGGGCACCAGTGCTGGCTAGGCATAAGGCAGGGGCACAAGTGCTGGCTAGGCATAAGGCAGGGGCACAAGTGCAGGCTAGGCATAAGGCATGGGCACAAGTGCAGGCTAGGCATAAGGCAGGGGCACAAGTGCTGGCTAGGCATAAGGCAGGGGCACAAGTGCTGGCTAGGCATAAGGCTGGAGCACAAGTGCTGGCTAGGCATAAGGCAGGGGCACAAGTGCAGGCTAGGCATAAGGCATGGGCACAAGTGCAGGCTAGGCATAAGGCAGGGGCACAAGTGCTGGCTAGGCATAAGGCAGGGGCACAAGTGCTGGCTAGGCATAAGGCTGGGGCACAAGTGCTGGCTAGGCATAAGGCAGGGGCACAAGTGCTGGCTAGGCATAAGGCAGGGGCACAAGTGCTGGCTAGGCATAAGGCAGGGGCACAAGTGCTGGCTAGGCATAAGGCAGGGGCACAAGTGCGGGCTAGGCATAAGGCAGGGGCACAAGTGCGGGCTAGGCATAAGGCAGGGGCACAAGTGCAAACTAAGCATAAGGCAGAGGCACGAGTGCAAGCTAGGCATAAGGCAGGGGCTCTAGTGGAGGCTAGGCATAAGGCAGGGGCACAAGTGCAGGCTAGGCATAAGGCAGGGGCACAAGTGCAGGCTAGGCATAAGGCAGGGGCACAGGTGCAGGCTAGGCATAAGGCAGGGGCACAAGTGCAGGCTAGGCATAAGGCAGGGGCACAAGTGCAGGCTAGGCATAAGGCAGGGGCACAAGTGCAGGCTAGGCATAAGGCAGGGGCACAAGTGCAGGCTAGGCATAAGGCAGGGGCACAAGTGCAGGCTAGGCATAAGGCAGGGGCACAAGTGCAGGCTAGGCATAAGGCAGGGGCACAAGTGCAGGCTAGGCATAAGGCAGGGGCACAAGTGCAGGCTAGGCATAAGGCAGGGGCACAAGTGCAGGCTAGGCATAAGGCAGGGGCACAAGTGCAGGCTAGGCATAAGGCAGGGGCACAAGTGCAGGCTAGGCATAAGGCAGGGGCACAAGTGCAGGCTAGGCATAAGGCAGGGGCACAAGTGCAGGCTAGGCATAAGGCAGGGGCACAAGTGCAGGCTAGGCATAAGGCAGGGGCACAAGTGCAGGCTAGGCATAAGGCAGGGGCACAAGTGCAGGCTAGGCATAAGGCAGGGGCACAAGTGCAGGCTAGGCATAAGGCAGGGGCACAAGTGCAGGCTAGGCATAAGGCAGGGGCACAAGTGCAGGCTAGGCATAAGGCAGGGGCACAAGTGCAGGCTAGGCATAAGGCAGGGGCACAAGTGCAGGCTAGGCATAAGGCAGGGGCACAAGTGCAGGCTAGGCATAAGGCAGGGGCACAAGTGCAGGCAAGGCATAAGGCAGGGGCACAAGTGCTGGCTAGGCATAAGGCAGGGGTACAAGTGCTGGCTAGGCATCAGGCAGGGGCACAAGTGCTGGCTAGGCATAAGGCAGGGGTACAAATGCAGGCTAGGCATAAGGCAGAGGCACAAGTGCAAGCTAGGCATAAGGCAGGGGCACAAGTGATGGCTACACATAAGGCATACGGCTAACTCTTTGCACTCTTTGCATAAAGGGATAGGCACCCTTAGGGGTGAAGAGCTAGCTTTCACCCCTCTACTCTGTACTTTGTTGTACAGTGCGGAGCCACTCCATAACCCCCATGCTCCAAGCGACCAGGCACATCTTGTCTGTCCTCCGTAAATGGGTAATGCCTTCGTCCCCAATTACAGTCGTGCATGTGCATTCAGACGGGACAAGAGCGAAGAGCGTAAAGCCTGCCCTGTGTGCATAACCAACATGAAGCTAAAGACAAAAAAACAATAATGCAAGGGGCTCAAAAGTGCTGGCTAGGCATAAGGCAGGGGCACGAGTGCTGGCTAGGCATAAGGCAGGGGCACGAGTGCTGGCTAGGCATAAGGCAGGGGCACGAGTGCTGGCTAGGCATAAGGCAGGGGCACGAGTGCTGGCTAGGCATAAGGCAGGGGCACGAGTGCTGGCTAGGCATAAGGCAGGGGCACGAGTGCTGGCTAGGCATAAGGCAGGGGCACGAGTGCTGGCTAGGCATAAGGCAGGGGCACGAGTGCTGGCTAGGCATAAGGCAGGGGCACGAGTGCTGGCTAGGCATAAGGCAGGGGCACGAGTGCTGGCTAGGCATAAGGCAGGGGCACGAGTGCTGGCTAGGCATAAGGCAGGGGCACGAGTGCTGGCTAGGCATAAGGCAGGGGCACGAGTGCTGGCTAGGCATAAGGCAGGGGCACGAGTGCTGGCTAGGCATAAGGCAGGGGCACGAGTGCTGGCTAGGCATAAGGCAGGGGCACGAGTGCTGGCTAGGCATAAGGCAGGGGCACGAGTGCTGGCTAGGCATAAGGCAGGGGCACGAGTGCTGGCTAGGCATAAGGCAGGGGCACGAGTGCTGGCTAGGCATAAGGCAGGGGCACGAGTGCTGGCTAGGCATAAGGCAGGGGCACGAGTGCTGGCTAGGCATAAGGCAGGGGCACGAGTGCTGGCTAGGCATAAGGCAGGGGCACGAGTGCAGGCTAGGCATAAGGCAGAGGCACGAGTGCAGGCAAGGCATAAGGCAGGGGCACAAGTGCTGGCTAGGCATAAGGCAGGGGCACGAGTGCTGGCTAGGCATAAGGCAGGGGCACGAGTGCAGGCTAGGCATAAGGCAGGGGCACAAGTGCAGGCAAGGCATATGGCAGGGGCACAAGTGCTGGCTAGGCATAAGGCAGTGGTACAAGTGTTGGCTAGGCATCAGGCAGGGGCACAAGTGCTGGCTAGGCATAAGGCAGGGGCACAAATGCAGGCTAGGCATAAGGCAGGGGCACAAGTGCAGGCTAGGCATAAGGCAGGGGCACAAGTGCAGGCTAGGCATAAGGCAGGGGCACAAGTGCAGGCTAGGCATAAGGCAGGGGCACAAGTGCAGGCTAGGCATAAGGCAGGGGCACAAGTGCTGGCTAGGCATAAGGCAGGGGTACAAGTGCTGGCTAGGCATCAGGCAGGGGCACAAGTGCTGGCTAGGCATCAGGCAGGGGCACAAGTGCTGGCTAGGCATAAGGCAGGGGCACAAATGCAGGCTAGGCATAAGGCAGGGGCACAAATGCAGGCTAGGCATAAGGCAGGGGCACATGTGCAGGCTAGGCATAAGGCAGGGGCACAAGTGCGGGCTAGGCTTTAGGCAGGGCCACAAGTACAAACTAAGCATAAGGCAGAGGCACAAGTGCAAGCTAGGCATAAGGCAGGGGCACCTATGCAGGCTAGGCTTAAGGCAGGGGCACAAGTGATGGCTACACATAAGGCATACGGCTAACTCTTTGCACTCTTTGCATAAAGGGATAGGCACCCTTAGGGGTGAAGAGCTAGCTTTCACCCCTCTACTTTGTACTTTGTTGTACAGTGCGGAGCCACTCCATAACCCCCATGCTCCAAGCGACCAGGCACATCTTGTCTGTCCTCCGTAAATGGGTAATGCCTTCGTCCCCAATTACAGTCGTGCATGTGCATTCAGACGGGACAAGAGCGAAGAGCGTAAAGCCTGCCCTGTGTGCATAACCAACATGAAGCTAAAGACAAAAAAACAATAATGCAAGGGGCTCAAAAGTGCTGGCTAGGCATAAGGCAGGGGCACCTATGCAGGCTAGGCTTAAGGCAGGGGCACGAGTGCTGGCTAGGCATAAGGCAGGGGCACGAGTGCTGGCTAGGCATAAGGCAGGGGCACGAGTGCTGGCTAGGCATAAGGCAGGGGCACGAGTGCTGGCTAGGCATAAGGCAGGGGCACGAGTGCTGGCTAGGCATAAGGCAGGGGCACGAGTGCTGGCTAGGCATAAGGCAGGGGCACGAGTGCTGGCTAGGCATAAGGCAGGGGCACGAGTGCTGGCTAGGCATAAGGCAGGGGCACGAGTGCTGGCTAGGCATAAGGCAGGGGCACGAGTGCTGGCTAGGCATAAGGCAGGGGCACGAGTGCTGGCTAGGCATAAGGCAGGGGCACGAGTGCTGGCTAGGCATAAGGCAGGGGCACGAGTGCTGGCTAGGCATAAGGCAGGGGCACGAGTGCTGGCTAGGCATAAGGCAGGGGCACGAGTGCTGGCTAGGCATAAGGCAGGGGCACGAGTGCTGGCTAGGCATAAGGCAGGGGCACGAGTGCTGGCTAGGCATAAGGCAGGGGCACGAGTGCTGGCTAGGCATAAGGCAGGGGCACGAGTGCTGGCTAGGCATAAGGCAGGGGCACGAGTGCTGGCTAGGCATAAGGCAGGGGCACGAGTGCTGGCTAGGCATAAGGCAGGGGCACGAGTGCTGGCTAGGCATAAGGCAGGGGCACGAGTGCTGGCTAGGCATAAGGCAGGGGCACGAGTGCTGGCTAGGCATAAGGCAGGGGCACGAGTGCTGGCTAGGCATAAGGCAGGGGCACGAGTGCTGGCTAGGCATAAGGCAGGGGCACGAGTGCTGGCTAGGCATAAGGCAGGGGCACGAGTGCTGGCTAGGCATAAGGCAGGGGCACGAGTGCTGGCTAGGCATAAGGCAGGGGCACGAGTGCTGGCTAGGCATAAGGCAGGGGCACGAGTGCTGGCTAGGCATAAGGCAGGGGCACGAGTGCTGGCTAGGCATAAGGCAGGGGCACGAGTGCTGGCTAGGCATAAGGCAGGGGCACGAGTGCTGGCTAGGCATAAGGCAGGGGCACGAGTGCTGGCTAGGCATAAGGCAGGGGCACGAGTGCTGGCTAGGCATAAGGCAGGGGCACGAGTGCTGGCTAGGCATAAGGCAGGGGCACGAGTGCTGGCTAGGCATAAGGCAGGGGCACGAGTGCTGGCTAGGCATAAGGCAGGGGCACGAGTGCTGGCTAGGCATAAGGCAGGGGCACGAGTGCTGGCTAGGCATAAGGCAGGGGCACGAGTGCTGGCTAGGCATAAGGCAGGGGCACGAGTGCTGGCTAGGCATAAGGCAGGGGCACGAGTGCTGGCTAGGCATAAGGCAGGGGCACGAGTGCTGGCTAGGCATAAGGCAGGGGCACGAGTGCTGGCTAGGCATAAGGCAGGGGCACGAGTGCTGGCTAGGCATAAGGCAGGGGCACGAGTGCTGGCTAGGCATAAGGCAGGGGCACGAGTGCTGGCTAGGCATAAGGCAGGGGCACGAGTGCTGGCTAGGCATAAGGCAGGGGCACGAGTGCTGGCTAGGCATAAGGCAGGGGCACGAGTGCTGGCTAGGCATAAGGCAGGGGCACGAGTGCTGGCTAGGCATAAGGCAGGGGCACGAGTGCTGGCTAGGCATAAGGCAGGGGCACGAGTGCTGGCTAGGCATAAGGCAGGGGCACGAGTGCTGGCTAGGCATAAGGCAGGAGCCCGAGTGCTGGCTAGGCATAAGGCAGGGGCACGAGTGCTGGCTAGGCATAAAGCAGAGGCACGAGTGCTGGCTAGGCATAAGGCAGGGGCACGAGTGCTGGCTAGGCATAAGGCAGGGGCACGAGTGCTGGCTAGGCATAAGGCAGGGGCACGAGTGCTGGCTAGGCATAAGGCAGGGGCACGAGTGCAGGCTAGGCATAAGGCAGGGGCACGAGTGCAGGCTAGGCATAAGGCAGGGGCACGAGTGCAGGCAAGGCATAAGGCAGGGGCACGAGTGCAGGCTAGGCATAAGGCAGGGGCACGAGTGCAGGCAAGGCATAAGGCAGGGGCACGAGTGCTGGCTAGGCATAAGGCAGGGGCACGAGTGCTGGCTAGGCATAAGGCAGGGGCACAAGTGCAGGCAAGGCATATGGCAGGGGCACAAGTGCTGGCTAGGCATAAGGCAGTGGCACAAGTGCTGGCTAGGCATCAGGCAGGGGCACAAGTGCTGGCTAGGCATCAGGCAGGGGCACAAGTGCTGGCTAGGCATCAGGCAGGGGCACAAGTGCTGGCTAGGCATAAGGCAGGGGCACAAGTGCTGGCTAGGCATAAGGCAGGGGCACAAATGCAGGCTAGGCATAAGGCAGGGGCACAAATGCAGGCTAGGCATGAGGCAGGGGCACAAGTGCAGGCTAGGCATAAGGCAGGGGCACAAGTGCGGGCTAGGCTTTAGGCAGGGCCACAAATACAAACTAAGCATAAGGCAGAGGCACAAGTGCAAGCTAGGCATAAGGCAGGGGCACCTATGCAGGCTAGGCTTAAGGCAGGGGTACAAGTGCTGGCTAGGCATCAGGCAGGGGCACAAGTGCTGGCTAGGCATCAGGCAGGGGCACAAGTGCTGGCTAGGCATCAGGCAGGGGCACAAATGCAGGCTAGGCATAAGGCAGGGGCACAAATGCAGGCTAGGCATGAGGCAGGGGCACAAATGCAGGCTAGGCATGAGGCAGGGGCACAAGTGCAGGCTAGGCATAAGGCAGGGGCATAAGGCAGGGGCACAAGTGCAGGCTAGGCATAAGGCAGGGGCACAAGTGCAGGCTAGGCATAAGGCAGGGGCATAAGGCAGGGGCACAAGTGCTGGCTAGGCATAAGGCAGGGGCACAAGTGCTGGCTAGGCATAGGGCAGGGGTACAAGTGCTGGCTAGGCATCAGGCAGGGGCACAAATGCAGGCTAGGCATAAGGTAGGGGCACAAATGCAGGCTAGGCATAAGGCAGGGGCACAAGTGCAGGCTAGGCATAAGGCAGGGGCACAAGTGCTGGCTAGGCATAAGGCAGGGGCACAAATGCAGGCTAGGCATGAGGCAGGGGCACAAGTGCAGGCTAGGCATAAGGCAGGCACAAGTGCGGGCTAGGCTTTAGGCAGGGCCACAAGTACAAACTAAGCATAATGCAGAGGCACAAGTGCAAGCTAGGCATAAGGCAGGGGCACGAGTGCTGGCTAGGCATAAGGCAGGGGCACGAGTGCTGGCTAGGCATAAGGCAGGGGCACGAGTGCTGGCTAGGCATAAGGCAGGGGCACGAGTGCTGGCTAGGCATAAGGCAGGGGCACGAGTGCTGGCTAGGCATAAGGCAGGGGCACGAGTGCTGGCTAGGCAAAAGGCAGGGGCACGAGTGCTGGCTAGGCATAAGGCAGGGGCACAAGTGCAGGCTAGGCATAAGGCAGGGGCACAAGTGCAGGCTAGGCATAAGGCAGGGGCACAAGTGCAGGCTAGGCATAAGGCAGGGGCACAAGTGCTGGCTAGGCATAAGGCAGGGGTACAAGTGCTGGCTAGGCATAAGGCAGGGGCACAAGTGCTGGCTAGGCATAAGGCAGGGGTACAAGTGCTGGCTAGGCATAAGGCAGGGGCACAAGTGCTGGCTAGGCATAAGGCAGGGGCACAAGTGCTGGCTAGGCATAAGGCAGGGGCACAAGTGCTGGCTAGGCATAAGGCAGGGGCACAAATGCAGGCTAGGCATAAGGCAGAGGCACAAGTGCAAGCTAGGCATAAGGCAGGGGCACCTATGCAGGCTAGGCTTAAGGCAGGGGCACAAGTGTTGGCTACACATAAGGCATACGGCTAACTCTTTGCACTCTTTGCATAAAGGGATAGGCACCCTTAGGGGTGAAGAGCTAGCTTTCACCCCTCTACTCTGTACTTTGTTGTACAGTGCGCAGCCACTCCATAACCCCCATGCTCCAAGCGACCAGGCACATCTTGTCTGTCCTCCGTAAATGGGTAATGCCTTCGTCCCCAATTACAGTCGTGCATGTGCATTCAGACGGGACAAGAGCGAAGAGCGTAAAGCCTGCCCTGTGTGCATAACCAACATGAAGCTAAAGACAAAAAAACAATAATGCAAGGGGCTCAAAAGTGCTGGCTAGGCATAAGGCAGGGGCACAAGTGCTGGCTAGGCATAAGGCAGGGGCACAAGTGCTGGCTAGGCATAAGGCAGGGGCAGAAGTGCTGGCTAGGCATAAGGCAGGGGCACAAGTGCTGGCTAGGCATAAGGCAGGGGCACAAGTGCTGGCTAGGCATAAGGCAGGGGCACAAGTGCGGGCTAGGCATAAGGCAGGGGCACAAGTGCGGGCTAGGCATAAGGCAGGGGCACAAGTGCGGGCTAGGCATAAGGCAGGGGCACAAGTGCGGGCTAGGCATAAGGCAGGGGCACGAGTGCGGGCTAGGCATAAGGCAGGGGCACGAGTGCGGGCTAGGCATAAGGCAGGGGCACGAGTGCGGGCTAGGCATAAGGCAGGGGCACGAGTGCGGGCTAGGCATAAGGCAGGGGCACGAGTGCGGGCTAGGCATAAGGCAGGGGCACGAGTGCGGGCTAGGCATAAGGCAGGGGCACGAGTGCGGGCTAGGCATAAGGCAGGGGCACGAGTGCGGGCTAGGCATAAGGCAGGGGCACGAGTGCGGGCTAGGCATAAGGCAGGGGCACGAGTGCGGGCTAGGCATAAGGCAGGGGCACGAGTGCGGGCTAGGCATAAGGCAGGGGCACGAGTGCTGGCTAGGCATAAGGCAGGGGCACGAGTGCTGGCTAGGCATAAGGCAGGGGCACGAGTGCTGGCTAGGCATAAGGCAGTGGCACGAGTGCTGGCTAGGCATAAGGCAGTGGCACGAGTGCTGGCTAGGCATAAGGCAGGGGCACAAGGGCGGGTTAGGCATAAGGCTGGGGCACAAGTGCGGTCTAGGCATAAGGCAGGGGCACAAGGGCGGTCTAGGCATAAGGCAGGGGCACAAGTGCGGTCTAGGCATAAGGCAGGGGCACAAGTGCGGGCTAGGCATAAGGCAGGAGCACAAGTGCAGGCTAGGCATAAGGCAGGGGCACAAGTGCGGGCTAGGCATAAGGCAGGGGCACAAGTGCGGGCTAGGCATAAGGCAGGGGCACAAGTGCGGGCTAGGCATAAGGCAGAGGCACAAGTGCGGGCTAGGCATAAGGCAGGGGCACAAGTGCTGGCTAGGCATAAGGCAGGGGCACAAGTGCGGGCTAGGCTTTAGGCAGGGGCACATGTGCAAACTAAGCATAAGGCAGAGGCACAAGTGCAAGCTAGGCATAAGGCAGGGGCACCTATGCAGGCTAGGCTTAAGGCAGGGGCACAAGTGATGGCTACACATAAGGCATACGGCTAACTCTTTGCACTCTTTGCATAAAGGGATAGGCACCCTTAGGGGTGAAGAGCTAGCTTTCACCCCTCTACTCTGTACTTTGTTGTACAGTGCGGAGCCACTCCATAACCCCCATGCTCCAAGCGACCAGGCACATCTTGTCTGTCCTCCGTAAATGGGTAATGCCTTCGTCCCCAATTAGTCGTGCATGTGCATTCAGACGGGACAAGAGCGAAGAGCGTAAAGCCTGCCCTGTGTGCATAAACAACATGAAGCTAAAGACAAAAAAACAATAATGCAAGGGGCTCAAAAGTGCTGGCTAGGCATAAGGCAGGGGCACAAGTGCAGGCTAGGCATAAGGCAGGGGCACAAGTGCTGGCTAGGCATAGGCACAAGTGCTGGCTAGGCATAAGGCAGGGGCACAAGTGCTGGCTAGGCATAAGGCAAGGGCACAAGTGCTGGCTAGGCATAAGGCAGGGGCACAAGTGCTGGCTAGGCATAAGGCAGGGGCACAAGTGCTGGCTAGGCATAAGGCAGGGGCACAAGTGCGGGCTAGGCATAAGGCAGGGGCACAAGTGCAGGCTAGGCATAAGGCAGGGGCACAAGTGCGGGCTAGGCATAAGGCAGGGGCACAAGTGCGGGCTAGGCATAAGGCAGGGGCACAAGTGCAGGCTAGGCATAAGGCAGGGGCACAAGTGCAGGCTAGGCATAAGGCAGGGGCACAAGTGCTGGCTAGGCATAAGGCAGGGGCACAAGTGCTGGCTAGGCATAAGGCAGGGGCATAAGGCAGGGGCACAAGTGCTGGCTAGGCATAAGGCAGGGGCACAAGTGCTGGCTAGGCATAAGGCAGGGGCACAAGTGCGGGCTAGGCATAAGGCAGGGGCACAAGTGCTGGGTAGGCATAAGGCAGGGGCACAAGTGCGGGCTAGGCATAAGGCAGGGGCACAAGTGCGGGCTAGGCATAAGGCAGGGGCACAAGTGCGGGCTAGGCATAAGGCAGGGGCACAAGTGCGGGCTAGGCATAAGGCAGGGGCACAAGTGCGGGCTAGGCATAAGGCAGGGGCACAAGTGCGGGCTAGGCATAAGGCAGGGGCACAAGTGCGGGCTAGGCATAAGGCAGGGGCACAAGTGCGGGCTAGGCATAAGGCAGGGGCACAAGTGCGGGCTAGGCATAAGGCAGGGGCACAAGTGCGGGCTAGGCATAAGGCAGGGGCACAAGTGCGGGCTAGGCATAAGGCAGGGGCACAAGTGCTGGGTAGGCATAAGGCAGGGGCACAAGTGCTGGCTAGGCATAAGGCAGGGGCACAAGTGCTGGCTAGGCATAAGGCAGGGGCACAAGTGCAGGCTAGGCATAAGGCAGGGGCACAAGTGCAGGCTAGGCATAAGGCAGGGGCACAAGTGCAGGCTAGGCATAAGGCAGGGGCACAAGTGCTGGTAGGCATAAGGCAGGGGCACAAGTGCTGGCTAGGCATAAGGCAAGGGCACAAGTGCTGGCTAGGCATAAGGCAGGGGCACAAGTGCTGGCTAGGCATAAGGCAGGGGCACAAGTGCTGGGTAGGCATAAGGCAGGGGCACAAGTGCTGGCTAGGCATAAGGCAGGGGCACAAGTGCTGGCTAGGCATAAGGCAGGGGCACAGGTGCTGGCTAGGCATAAGGCAGGGGCACAAGTGCGGGCTAGGCATAAGGCAGGGGCACAAGTGCGGGCTAGGCATAAGGCAGGGGCACAAGTGCGGGCTAGGCATAATGCAGGGGCACAAGTGCGGGCTAGGCATAAGGCAGGGGCACAAGTGCGGGCTAGGCATAGGCACAAGTGCTGGCTAGGCATAAGGCAGGGGCACAAGTGCTGGCTAGGCATAAGGCAAGGGCACAAGTGCTTGCTAGGCATAAGGCAAGGGCACAAGTGCTGGCTAGGCATAAGGCAGGGGCACGAGTGCGGGCTAGCCATAAGGCAGGGGCACGAGTGCGGGCTAGCCATAAGGCAGGGGCACGAGTGCGGGCTAGCCATAAGGCAGGGGCACGAGTGCGGGCTAGGCATAAGGCAGGGGCACGAGTGCTGGATAGGCATAAGGCAGGGGCACAAGTGCTGGCTAGGCATAAGGCAGGGGCACAAGTGCTGGCTAGGCATAAGGCAGGGGCACAAGTGCTGGCTAGGCATAAGGCAGGGGCACAAGTGCTGGCTAGGCATAAGGCAGGGGCACAAGTGCGGGCTAGGCTTTAGGCAGGGGCACATGTGCAAACTAAGCATAAGGCAGAGGCACAAGTGCAAGCTAGGCATAAGGCAGGGGCACCTATGCAGGCTAGGCTTAAGGCAGGGGCACAAGTGATGGCTACACATAAGGCATACGGCTAACTCTTTGCACTCTTTGCATAAAGGGATAGGCACCCTTAGGGGTGAAGAGCTAGCTTTCACCCCTCTACTCTGTACTTTGTTGTACAGTGCGGAGCCACTCCATAACCCCCATGCTCCAAGCGACCAGGCACATCTTGTCTGTCCTCCGTAAATGGGTAATGCCTTCGTCCCCAATTACAGTCGTGCATGTGCATTCAGACGGGACAAGAGCGAAGAGCGTAAAGCCTGCCCTGTGTGCATAACCAACATGAAGCTAAAGACAAAAAAACAATAATGCAAGGGGCTCAAAAGTGCTGGCTAGGCATAAGGCAGGGTCAAAAGTGCTGGCTAGGCATAAGGCAGGGTCAAAAGTGCTGGCTAGGCATAAGGCAGGGGCACGAGGGCTGGCTAGGCATAAGGCAGGGGCACGAGGGCTGGCTAGGCATAAGGCAGGGGCACGAGGGCTGGCTAGGCATAAGGCAGGGGCACGAGTGCTGGCTAGGCATAAGGCAGGGGCACGAGTGCTGGCTAGGCATAAGGCAGGGGCACAAGTGCTGGCTAGGCATAAGGCAGGGGCACAAGTGCGGGCTAGGCATAAGGCAGGGGCACAAGTGCAAACTAAGCATAAGGCAGAGGCACAAGTGCAAGCTAGGCATAAGGCAGGGGCACAAGTGCAGGCTAGGCATAAGGCAGGGGCACAAGTGCAGGCTAGGCATAAGGCAGGGGCACAAGTGCAGGCTAGGCATAAGGCAGGGGCACAGGTGCAGGCTAGGCATAAGGCAGGGGCACAGGTGCAGGCTAGGCATAAGGCAGGGGCACAAGTGCAAGCTAGGCATAAGGCAGGGGCACAAGTGCAGGCTAGGCATAAGGCAGGGGCACAAGTGCAGGCTAGGCATAAGGCAGGGGCACAAGTGCAGGCTAGGCATAAGGCAGGGGCACAAGTGCAGGCTAGGCATAAGGCAGGGGCACAAGTGCAGGCTAGGCATAAGGCAGGGGCACAAGTGCAGGCTAGGCATAAGGCAGGGGCACAAGTGCAGGCTAGGCATAAGGCAGGGGCATAAGGCAGGGGCACACGTGCTGGCTAGGCATAAGGCAGGGGCACGAGTGCTGGCTAGGCATAAGGCAGGGGCACAAGTGCTGGCTAGGCATAAGGCAGGGGCACAAGTGCTGGCTAGGCATAAGGCAGGGGCACAAGTGCTGGCTAGGCATAAGGCAGGGGCACAAGTGCTGGCTAGGCATAAGGCAGGGGCACAAGTGCTGGCTAGGCATAAGGCAGGGGCACAAGTGCTGGCTAGGCATAAGGCAGGGGCACAAGTGCTGGCTAGGCATAAGGCAGGGGCACAAGTGATGGCTAGGCATAAGGCAGGGGCACAAGTGCTGGCTAGGCATAAGGCAGGGGCACAAGTGCTGGCTAGGCATAAGGCAGGGGCACAAGTGCTGGCTAGGCATAAGGCAGGGGCACAAGTGCTGGCTAGGCATAAGGCAGGGGCACAAGTGCTGGCTAGGCATAAGGCAGGGGCACAAGTGCGGGCTAGGCATGAGGCAGGGGCACAAGTGCGGGCTAGGCATGAGGCAGGGGCACAAGTGCGGGCTAGGCATAAGGCAGGGGCACAAGTGCGGGCTAGGCATAAGGCAGGGGCACAAGTGCGGGCTAGGCATAAGGCAGGGGCACAAGTGCGGGCTAGGCATAATGCAGGGGCACAAGTGCGGGCTAGGCATAAGGCAGGGGCACAAGTGCGGGCTAGGCATAGGCACAAGTGCTGGCTAGGCATAAGGCAGGGGCACAAGTGCTGGCTAGGCATAAGGCAAGGGCACAAGTGCTTGCTAGGCATAAGGCAAGGGCACAAGTGCTGGCTAGGCATAAGGCAGGGGCACGAGTGCGGGCTAGCCATAAGGCAGGGGCACGAGTGCGGGCTAGCCATAAGGCAGGGGCACGAGTGCGGGCTAGCCATAAGGCAGGGGCACGAGTGCGGGCTAGGCATAAGGCAGGGGCACGAGTGCTGGATAGGCATAAGGCAGGGGCACAAGTGCTGGCTAGGCATAAGGCAGGGGCACAAGTGCTGGCTAGGCATAAGGCAGGGGCACAAGTGCTGGCTAGGCATAAGGCAGGGGCACAAGTGCTGGCTAGGCATAAGGCAGGGGCACAAGTGCGGGCTAGGCTTTAGGCAGGGGCACATGTGCAAACTAAGCATAAGGCAGAGGCACAAGTGCAAGCTAGGCATAAGGCAGGGGCACCTATGCAGGCTAGGCTTAAGGCAGGGGCACAAGTGATGGCTACACATAAGGCATACGGCTAACTCTTTGCACTCTTTGCATAAAGGGATAGGCACCCTTAGGGGTGAAGAGCTAGCTTTCACCCCTCTACTCTGTACTTTGTTGTACAGTGCGGAGCCACTCCATAACCCCCATGCTCCAAGCGACCAGGCACATCTTGTCTGTCCTCTGTAAATGGGTAATGCCTTCGTCCCCAATTACAGTCGTGCATGTGCATTCAGACGGGACAAGAGCGAAGAGCGTAAAGCCTGCCCTGTGTGCATAACCAACATGAAGCTAAAGACAAAAAAACAATAATGCAAGGGGCTCAAAAGTGCTGGCTAGGCATAAGGCAGGGTCAAAAGTGCTGGCTAGGCATAAGGCAGGGTCAAAAGTGCTGGCTAGGCATAAGGCAGGGGCACGAGGGCTGGCTAGGCATAAGGCAGGGGCACGAGGGCTGGCTAGGCATAAGGCAGGGGCACGAGGGCTGGCTAGGCATAAGGCAGGGGCACGAGTGCTGGCTAGGCATAAGGCAGGGGCACGAGTGCTGGCTAGGCATAAGGCAGGGGCACAAGTGCTGGCTAGGCATAAGGCAGGGGCACAAGTGCTGGCTAGGCATAAGGCAGGGGCACAAGTGCGGGCTAGGCATAAGGCAGGGGCACAAGTGCAAACTAAGCATAAGGCAGAGGCACAAGTGCAAGCTAGGCATAAGGCAGGGGCACAAGTGCAGGCTAGGCATAAGGCAGGGGCACAAGTGCAGGCTAGGCATAAGGCAGGGGCACAAGTGCAGGCTAGGCATAAGGCAGGGGCACAGGTGCAGGCTAGGCATAAGGCAGGGGCACAGGTGCAGGCTAGGCATAAGGCAGGGGCACAAGTGCAAGCTAGGCATAAGGCAGGGGCACAAGTGCAGGCTAGGCATAAGGCAGGGGCACAAGTGCAGGCTAGGCATAAGGCAGGGGCACAAGTGCAGGCTAGGCATAAGGCAGGGGCACAAGTGCAGGCTAGGCATAAGGCAGGGGCACAAGTGCAGGCTAGGCATAAGGCAGGGGCACAAGTGCAGGCTAGGCATAAGGCAGGGGCACAAGTGCAGGCTAGGCATAAGGCAGGGGCATAAGGCAGGGGCACACGTGCTGGCTAGGCATAAGGCAGGGGCACGAGTGCTGGCTAGGCATAAGGCAGGGGCACAAGTGCTGGCTAGGCATAAGGCAGGGGCACAAGTGCTGGCTAGGCATAAGGCAGGGGCACAAGTGCTGGCTAGGCATAAGGCAGGGGCACAAGTGCTGGCTAGGCATAAGGCAGGGGCACAAGTGCTGGCTAGGCATAAGGCAGGGGCACAAGTGCTGGCTAGGCATAAGGCAGGGGCACAAGTGCTGGCTAGGCATAAGGCAGGGGCACAAGTGATGGCTAGGCATAAGGCAGGGGCACAAGTGCTGGCTAGGCATAAGGCAGGGGCACAAGTGCTGGCTAGGCATAAGGCAGGGGCACAAGTGCTGGCTAGGCATAAGGCAGGGGCACAAGTGCTGGCTAGGCATAAGGCAGGGGCACAAGTGCAGGCTAGGCATGAGGCAGGGGCACAAGTGCGGGCTAGGCATGAGGCAGGGGCACAAGTGCGGGCTAGGCATAAGGCAGGGGCACAAGTGCGGGCTAGGCATAAGGCAGGGGCACAAGTGCGGGCTAGGCATAAGGCAGGGGCACAAGTGCGGGCTAGGCATAAGGCAGGGGCACAAGTGCGGGCTAGGCATAAGGCAGGGGCACGAGTGCTGGCTAGGCATAAGGCAGGGGCACAAGTGCTGGCTAGGCATAAGGCAGGGGCACAAGTGCGGGCTAGGCATAAGGCAGGGGCACAAGTGCAAACTAAGCATAAGGCAGAGGCACAAGTGCAAGCTAGGCATAAGGCAGGGGCACAAGTGCAGGCTAGGCATAAGGCAGGGGCACGAGTGCAGGCTAGGCATAAGGCAGGGGCACGAGTGCAGGCTAGGCATAAGGCAGGGGCATAAGGCAGGGGCACACGTGCTGGCTAGGCATAAGGCAGGGGCACGAGTGCTGGCTAGGCATAAGGCAGGGGCACGAGTGCTGGCTAGGCATAAGGCAGGGGCACGAGTGCTGGCTAGGCATAAGGCAGGGGCACGAGTGCTGGCTAGGCATAAGGCAGGGGCACGAGTGCTGGCTAGGCATAAGGCAGGGGCACGAGTGCTGGCTAGGCATAAGGCAGGGGCACGAGTGCTGGCTAGGCATAAGGCAGGGGCACGAGTGCTGGCTAGGCATAAGGCAGGGGCACGAGTGCTGGCTAGGCATAAGGCAGGGGCACGAGTGCTGGCTAGGCATAAGGCAGGGGCACGAGTGCTGGCTAGGCATAAGGCAGGGGCACGAGTGCTGGCTAGGCATAAGGCAGGGGCACGAGTGCTGGCTAGGCATCAGGCAGGGGCACGAGTGCTGGCTAGGCATAAGGCAGGGGCACGAGTGCTGGCTAGGCATAAGGCAGGGGCACAAGTGCAGGCTAGGCATAAGGCATGGGCACAAGTGCAGGCTAATCATAAGGCAGGGGCACAAGTGCTGGCTAGGCATAAGGCAGGGGCACAAGTGCTGGCTAGGCATAAGGCAGGGGCACAAGTGCTGGCTAGGCATAAGGCAGGGGCACAAGTGCTGGCTAGGCATAAGGCAGGGGCACAAGTGCTGGCTAGGCATAAGGCTGGGGCACAAGTGCTGGCTAGGCATAAGGCAGGGGCACAAGTGCTGGCTAGGCATAAGGCAGGGGCACAAGTGCTGGCTAGGCATAAGGCAGGGGCACAAGTGCTGGCTAGGCATAAGGCAGGGGCACAAGTGCAGGCTAGGCATAAGGCATGGGCACAAGTGCAGGCTAGGCATAAGGCAGGGGCACAAGTGCTGGCTAGGCATAAGGCAGGGGCACAAGTGCTGGCTAGGCATAAGGCTGGGGCACAAGTGCTGGCTAGGCATAAGGCAGGGGCACAAGTGCTGGCTAGGCATAAGGCAGGGGCACAAGTGCAAACTAAGCATAAGGCAGAGGCACAAGTGCAGGCTAGGCATAAGGCATGGGCACAAGTGCAGGCTAGGCATAAGGCATGGGCACAAGTGCAGGCTAGGCATAAGGCATGGGCACAAGTGCAGGCTAGGCATAAGGCAGGGGCACAAGTGCTGGCTAGGCATAAGGCAGGGGCACAAGTGCTGGCTAGGCATAAGGCTGGGGCACAAGTGCTGGCTAGGCATAAGGCAGGGGCACAAGTGCTGGCTAGGCATAAGGCAGGGGCACAAGTGCAAACTAAGCATAAGGCAGAGGCACAAGTGCAAGCTAGGCATAAGGCAGGGGCACAAGTGCAGGCTAGGCATAAGGCAGGGGCACAAGTGCAGGCTAGGCATCAGGCAGGGGCACGAGTGCAGGCTAGGCATCAGGCAGGGGCACGAGTGCAGGCTAGGCATAAGGCAGGGGCACAAGTGCAGGCTAGGCATAAGGCAGGGGCACAAGTGCAGGCTAGGCATAAGGCAGGGGCACAAGTGCAGGCAAGGCATAAGGCAGGGGCACAAGTGCTGGCTAGGCATAAGGCAGGGGTACAAGTGCTGGCTAGGCATCAGGCAGGGGCACAAGTGCTGGCTAGGCATAAGGCAGGGGCACCTATGCAGGCTAGGCTTAAGGCAGGGGCACAAATGCAGGCTAGGCATGAGGCAGGGGCACAAGTGCAGGCTAGGCATAAGGCAGGGGCACAAATGCAGGCCAGGCATAAGGCAGGGGCACAAATGCAGGCCAGGCATGAGGCAGGGGCACAAGTGCAGGCTAGGCATAAGGCAGGGGCACAAGTGCGGGCTAGGCTTTAGGCAGGGCCACAAGTACAAACTAAGCATAAGGCAGAGGCACAAGTGCAAGCTAGGCATAAGGCAGGGGCACCTATGCAGGCTAGGCTTAAGGCAGGGGTACAAGTGCTGGCTAGGCATCAGGCAGGGGCACAAGTGCTGGCTAGGCATCAGGCAGGGGCACAAGTGCTGGCTAGGCATCAGGCAGGGGCACAAGTGCTGGCTAGGCATCAGGCAGGGGCACAAGTGCTGGCTAGGCATAAGGCAGGGGCACAAATGCAGGCTAGGCATAAGGCAGGGGCACAAATGCAGGCTAGGCATGAGGCAGGGGCACAAGTGCAGGCTAGGCATAAGGCAGGGGCACAAGTGCGCGCTAGGCTTTAGGCAGGGCCACAAGTACAAACTAAGCATAAGGCAGAGGCACAAGTGCAAGCTAGGCATAAGGCAGGGGCACCTATGCAGGCTAGGCTTAAGGCAGGGGTACA
This sequence comes from Ranitomeya imitator, assembly GCF_032444005.1. Taxonomy (NCBI): domain Eukaryota; kingdom Metazoa; phylum Chordata; class Amphibia; order Anura; family Dendrobatidae; genus Ranitomeya; species Ranitomeya imitator. Next base: position 333,537,889 of record NC_091284.1, on the reverse strand, counting down.
AGTGCTGGCTAGGCATCAGGCAGGGGCACAAGTGCTGGCTAGGCATCAGGCAGGGGCACAAGTGCTGGCTAGGCATCAGGCAGGGGCACAAGTGCTGGCTAGGCATCAGGCAGGGGCACAAGTGCTGGCTAGGCATAAGGCAGGGGCACAAATGCAGGCTAGGCATAAGGCAGGGGCACAAATGCAGGCTAGGCATGAGGCAGGGGCACAAGTGCAGGCTAGGCATAAGGCAGGGGCATAAGGCAGGGGCACAAGTGCAGGCTAGGCATAAGGCAGGGGCACAAGTGCAGGCTAGGCATAAGGCAGGGGCATAAGGCAGGGGCACAAGTGCTGGCTAGGCATAAGGCAGGGGCACAAGTGCTGGCTAGGCATAGGGCAGGGGCACAAGTGCTGGCTAGGCTTAAGGCAGGGGTACAAGTGCTGGCTAGGCATCAGGCAGGGGCACAAATGCAGGCTAGGCATAAGGCAGGGGCACAAATGCAGGCTAGGCATAAGGCAGGGGCACAAATGCAGGCTAGGCATAAGGCAGGGGCACAAGTGCAGGCTAGGCATAAGGCAGGGGCACAAGTGCAGGCTAGGCATAAGGCAGGGGCACAAGTGCAGGCTAGGCATAAGGCAGGGGCACAAGTGCTGGCTAGGCATAAGGCAGGGGCACAAATGCAGGCTAGGCATGAGGCAGGGGCACAAGTGCAGGCTAGGCATAAGGCAGGCACAAGTGCGGGCTAGGCTTTAGGCAGGGCCACAAGTACAAACTAAGCATAATGCAGAGGCACAAGTGCAAGCTAGGCATAAGGCAGGGGCACAAGTGCTGGCTAGGCATCAGGCAGGGGCACAAGTGCTGGCTAGGCATCAGGCAGGGGCACAAGTGCTGGCTAGGCATCAGGCAGGGGCACAAGTGCTGGCTAGGCATAAGGCAGGGGCACAAATGCAGGCTAGGCATAAGGCAGGGGCACAAATGCAGGCTAGGCATGAGGCAGGGGCACAAGTGCAGGCTAGGCATAAGGCAGGGGCATAAGGCAGGGGCACAAGTGCAGGCTAGGCATAAGGCAGGGGCACAAGTGCAGGCTAGGCATAAGGCAGGGGCACAAGTGCAGGCTAGGCATAAGGCAGGGGCACAAGTGCAGGCTAGGCATAAGGCAGGGGCATAAGGCAGGGGCACAAGTGCTGGCTAGGCATAAGGCAGGGGCACAAGTGCTGGCTAGGCATAGGGCAGGGGCACAAGTGCTGGCTAGGCATAAGGCAGGGGCACAAGTGCTGGCTAGGCATAAGGCAGGGGCACAAGTGCTGGCTAGGCATAAGACAGGGGCACAAGTGCTGGCTAGGCATAAGGCAGGGGCACAAGTGCTGGCTAGGCATAAGGCAGGGGCACAAGTGCTGGCTAGGCATAAGGCAGGGGCACAAGTGCTGGCTAGGCATAAGGCAGGGGCACAAGTGCTGGCTAGGCATAAGGCAGGGGCACAAGTGCTGGCTAGGCATAAGGCAGGGGCACAAGTGCTGGCTAGGCATAAGGCAGGGGCACAAGTGCAGGCTAGGCATAAGGCAGGGGCACAAGTGCAGGCTAGGCATAAGGCAGGGGCACAAGTGCAGGCTAGGCATAAGGCACGGGCATAAGGCAGGGGCACAAGTGCTGGCTAGGCATAAGGCAGGGGCACAAGTGCAGGCTAGGCATAAGGCAGGGGCACAGGTGCAGGCTAGGCATAAGGCAGGGGCACAGGTGCAGGCTAGGCATAAGGCAGGGGCACAGGTGCAGGCTAGGCATAAGGCAGGGGCACAAGTGCAGGCTAGGCATAAGGCAGGGGCACAGGTGCAGGCTAGGCATAAGGCAGGGACACAGGTGCAGGCTAGGCATAAGGCAGGGGCACAGGTGCAGGCTAGGCATAAGGCAGGGGCACAAGTGCAGGCTAGGCATAAGGCAGGGGCACAAGTGCAGGCTAGGCATAAGGCAGGGGCACAAGTGCAGGCTAGGCATAAGGCAGGGGCACAAGTGCAGGCTAGGCATAAGGCAGGGGCACAAGTGCAGGCTAGGCATAAGGCAGGGGCACAAGTGCAGGCTAGGCATAAGGCAGGGGCACAAGTGCAGGCTAGGCATAAGGCAGGGGCACAAGTGCAGGCTAGGCATACGGCAGGGGCACAAGTGCAGGCTAGGCATACGGCAGGGGCACAAGTGCAGGCTAGGCATACGGCAGGGGCACAAGTGCAGGCTAGGCATACGGCAGGGGCACAAGTGCAGGCTAGGCATACGGCAGGGGCACAAGTGCAGGCTAGGCATAAGGCAGGGGCACAAGTGCAGGCTAGGCATAAAGCAGGGGCACAAGTGCAGGCTAGGCATAAGGCAGGGGCACAAGTGCAGGCTAGGCATAAAGCAGGGGCACAAGTGCAGGCTAGGCATAAGGCAGGGGCACAAGTGCAGGCTAGGCATAAGGCAGGGGCACAAGTGCAGGCTAGGCATAAGGCAGGGGCACAAGTGCAGGCTAGGCATAAGGCAGGGGCACAAGTGCAGGCAAGGCATAAGGCAGGGGCACAAGTGCAGGCAAGGCATAAGGCAGGGGCACAAGTGCTGGCTAGGCATAAGGCAGAGGTACAAGTGCTGGCTAGGCATCAGGCAGGGGCACAAGTGCTGGCTAGGCATCAGGCAGGGGCACAAGTGCTGGCTAGGCATAAGGCAGGGGCACAAATGCAGGCTAGGCATAAGGCAGGGGCACAAATGCAGGCTAGGCATAAGGCAGGGGCACAAGTGCAGGCTAGGCATAAGGCAGGGCCACAAGTACAAACTAAGCATAAGGCAGAGGCACAAGTGCAAGCTAGGCATAAGGCAGGGGCACTTATGCAGGCTAGGCTTAAGGCAGGGGCACAAGTGATGGCTACACATAAGGCATACGGCTAACTCTTTGCACTCTTTGCATAAAGGGATAGGCACCCTTAGGGGTGAAGAGCTAGCTTTCACCCCTCTACTCTGTACTTTGTTGTACAGTGCGGAGCCACTCCATAGCCCACATGCTCCAAGCGACCAGGCACATCTTGTCTGTCCTCCGTAAATGGGTAATGCCTTCGTCCCCAATTACAGTCGTGCATGTGCATTCAGACGGGACAAGAGCGAAGAGCGTAAAGCCTGCCCTGTGTGCATAACCAACATGAAGCTAAAGACAAAAAAACAATAATGCAAGGGGCTCAAAAGTGCTGGCTAGGCATAAGGCAGGGGCACAAGTGCTGGCTAGGCATAAGGCAGGGGCACAAGTGCTGGCTAGGCATAAGGCAGGGGCACGAGTGCTGGCTAGGCATAAGGCAGGGGCACGAGTGCTGGCTAGGCATAAGGCAGGGGCACGAGTGCTGGCTAGGCATAAGGCAGGGGCACGAGTGCTGGCTAGGCATAAGGCAGGGGCACGAGTGCTGGCTAGGCATAAGGCAGGGGCACGAGTGCTGGCTAGGCATAAGGCAGGGGCACGAGTGCTGGCTAGGCATAAGGAAGGGGCACGAGTGCTGGCTAGGCATAAGGAAGGGGCACGAGTGCTGGCTAGGCATAAGGCAGGGGCACGAGTGCTGGCTAGGCATAAGGCAGGGGCACGAGTGCTGGCTAGGCATAAGGCAGGGGCACGAGTGCTGGCTAGGCATAAGGCAGGGGCACGAGTGCTGGCTAGGCATAAGGCAGGGGCACGAGTGCTGGCTAGGCATAAGGCAGGGGCACGAGTGCTGGCTAGGCATAAGGCAGGGGCACGAGTGCTGGCTAGGCATAAGGCAGGGGCACGAGTGCTGGCTAGGCATAAGGCAGGGGCACGAGTGCTGGCTAGGCATAAGGCAGGGGCACGAGTGCTGGCTAGGCATAAGGCAGGGGCACGAGTGCTGGCTAGGCATAAGGCAGGGGCACGAGTGCTGGCTAGGCATAAGGCAGGGGCACCAGTGCTGGCTAGGCATAAGGCAGGGGCACAAGTGCTGGCTAGGCATAAGGCAGGGGCACAAGTGCAGGCTAGGCATAAGGCATGGGCACAAGTGCAGGCTAGGCATAAGGCAGGGGCACAAGTGCTGGCTAGGCATAAGGCAGGGGCACAAGTGCTGGCTAGGCATAAGGCTGGAGCACAAGTGCTGGCTAGGCATAAGGCAGGGGCACAAGTGCAGGCTAGGCATAAGGCATGGGCACAAGTGCAGGCTAGGCATAAGGCAGGGGCACAAGTGCTGGCTAGGCATAAGGCAGGGGCACCAGTGCTGGCTAGGCATAAGGCAGGGGCACAAGTGCTGGCTAGGCATAAGGCAGGGGCACAAGTGCAGGCTAGGCATAAGGCATGGGCACAAGTGCAGGCTAGGCATAAGGCAGGGGCACAAGTGCTGGCTAGGCATAAGGCAGGGGCACAAGTGCTGGCTAGGCATAAGGCTGGAGCACAAGTGCTGGCTAGGCATAAGGCAGGGGCACAAGTGCAGGCTAGGCATAAGGCATGGGCACAAGTGCAGGCTAGGCATAAGGCAGGGGCACAAGTGCTGGCTAGGCATAAGGCAGGGGCACAAGTGCTGGCTAGGCATAAGGCTGGGGCACAAGTGCTGGCTAGGCATAAGGCAGGGGCACAAGTGCTGGCTAGGCATAAGGCAGGGGCACAAGTGCTGGCTAGGCATAAGGCAGGGGCACAAGTGCTGGCTAGGCATAAGGCAGGGGCACAAGTGCGGGCTAGGCATAAGGCAGGGGCACAAGTGCAAACTAAGCATAAGGCAGAGGCACGAGTGCAAGCTAGGCATAAGGCAGGGGCTCAAGTGGAGGCTAGGCATAAGGCAGGGGCACAAGTGCAGGCTAGGCATAAGGCAGGGGCACAAGTGCTGGCTAGGCATAAGGCAGGGGCACGAGTGCTGGCTAGGCATAAGGCAGGGGCACGAGTGCTGGCTAGGCATAAGGCAGGGGCACGAGTGCTGGCTAGGCATAAGGCAGGGGCACGAGTGCTGGCTAGGCATAAGGCAGGGGCACGAGTGCTGGCTAGGCATAAGGCAGGGGCACGAGTGCTGGCTAGGCATAAGGCAGGGGCACGAGTGCTGGCTAGGCATAAGGCAGGGGCACGAGTGCTGGCTAGACATAAGGCAGGGGCACGAGTGCTGGCTAGGCATAAGGCAGGGGCACAAGTGCTGGCTAGGCATAAGGCAGGGGCACAAGTGCTGGCTAGGCATAAGGCAGGGGCACAAGTGCTGGCTAGGCATAAGGCAGGGGCACAAGTGCTGGCTAGGCATAAGGCAGGGGCACAAGTGCTGGCTAGGCATAAGGCAGGGGCACAAGTGCAGGCTAGGCATAAGGCATGGGCACAAGTGCAGGCTAGGCATAAGGCAGGGGCACAAGTGCTGGCTAGGCATAAGGCAGGGGCACAAGTGCTGGCTAGGCATAAGGCTGGAGCACAAGTGCTGGCTAGGCATAAGGCAGGGGCACAAGTGCAGGCTAGGCATAAGGCAGGGGCACAAGTGCAGGCTAGGCATAAGGCATGGGCACAAGTGCAGGCTAGGCATAAGGCAGGGGCACAAGTGCTGGCTAGGCATAAGGCAGGGGCACAAGTGCTGGCTAGGCATAAGGCTGGGGCACAAGTGCTGGCTAGGCATAAGGCAGGGGCACAAGTGCTGGCTAGGCATAAGGCAGGGGCACAAGTGCTGGCTAGGCATAAGGCAGGGGCACAAGTGCTGGCTAGGCATAAGGCAGGGGCACAAGTGCTGGCTAGGCATAAGGCAGGGGCACAAGTGCTGGCTAGGCATAAGGCAGGGGCACAAGTGCTGGCTAGGCATAAGGCAGGGGCACAAGTGCAGGCTAGGCATAAGGCAGGGGCACAAGTGTAGGCTAGGCATAAGGCAGGGGCACAAGTGCAGGCTAGGCATAAGGCAGGGGCACAAGTGCAGGCAAGGCATAAGGCAGGGGCACAAGTGCTGGCTAGGCATCAGGCAGGGGCACAAGTGCTGGCTAGGCATAAGGCAGGGGCACCTATGCAGGCTAGGCTTAAGGCAGGGGCACAAATGCAGGCTAGGCATGAGGCAGGGGCACAAGTGCAGGCTAGGCATAAGGCAGGGGCACAAATGCAGGCCAGGCATAAGGCAGGGGCACAAATGCAGGCTAGGCATGAGGCAGGGGCACAAGTGCAGGCTAGGCATAAGGCAGGGGCACAAGTGCGGGCTAGGCTTTAGGCAGGGCCACAAGTACAAACTAAGCATAAGGCAGAGGCACAAGTGCAAGCTAGGCATAAGGCAGGGGCACCTATGCAGGCTAGGCTTAAGGCAGGGGTACAAGTGCTGGCTAGGCATCAGGCAGGGGCACAAGTGCTGGCTAGGCATCAGGCAGGGGCACAAGTGCTGGCTAGGCATCAGGCAGGGGCACAAGTGCTGGCTAGGCATAAGGCAGGGGCACAAATGCAGGCTAGGCATAAGGCAGGGGCACAAATGCAGGCTAGGCATGAGGCAGGGGCACAAGTGCAGGCTAGGCATAAGGCAGGGGCACAAGTGCGCGCTAGGCTTTAGGCAGGGCCACAAGTACAAACTAAGCATAAGGCAGAGGCACAAGTGCAAGCTAGGCATAAGGCAGGGGCACCTATGCAGGCTAGGCTTAAGGCAGGGGTACAAGTGCTGGCTAGGCATCAGGCAGGGGCACAAGTGCTGGCTAGGCATCAGGCAGGGGCACAAGTGCTGGCTAGGCATCAGGCAGGGGCACAAGTGCTGGCTAGGCATCAGGCAGGGGCACAAGTGCTGGCTAGGCATAAGGCAGGGGCACAAATGCAGGCTAGGCATAAGGCAGGGGCACAAATGCAGGCTAGGCATGAGGCAGGGGCACAAGTGCAGGCTAGGCATAAGGCAGGGGCATAAGGCAGGGGCACAAGTGCAGGCTAGGCATAAGGCAGGGGCACAAGTGCAGGCTAGGCATAAGGCAGGGGCATAAGGCAGGGGCACAAGTGCTGGCTAGGCATAAGGCAGGGGCACAAGTGCTGGCTAGGCATAGGGCAGGGGCACAAGTGCTGGCTAGGCTTAAGGCAGGGGTACAAGTGCTGGCTAGGCATCAGGCAGGGGCACAAATGCAGGCTAGGCATAAGGCAGGGGCACAAATGCAGGCTAGGCATAAGGCAGGGGCACAAGTGCAGGCTAGGCATAAGGCAGGGGCACAAGTGCAGGCTAGGCATAAGGCAGGGGCACAAGTGCTGGCTAGGCATAAGGCAGGGGCACAAATGCAGGCTAGGCATGAGGCAGGGGCACAAGTGCAGGCTAGGCATAAGGCAGGCACAAGTGCGGGCTAGGCTTTAGGCAGGGCCACAAGTACAAACTAAGCATAATGCAGAGGCACAAGTGCAAGCTAGGCATAAGGCAGGGGCACAAGTGCTGGCTAGGCATCAGGCAGGGGCACAAGTGCTGGCTAGGCATCAGGCAGGGGCACAAGTGCTGGCTAGGCATCAGGCAGGGGCACAAGTGCTGGCTAGGCATAAGGCAGGGGCACAAATGCAGGCTAGGCATAAGGCAGGGGCACAAATGCAGGCTAGGCATGAGGCAGGGGCACAAGTGCAGGCTAGGCATAAGGCAGGGGCATAAGGCAGGGGCACAAGTGCAGGCTAGGCATAAGGCAGGGGCACAAGTGCAGGCTAGGCATAAGGCAGGGGCACAAGTGCAGGCTAGGCATAAGGCAGGGGCATAAGGCAGGGGCACAAGTGCTGGCTAGGCATAAGGCAGGGGCACAAGTGCTGGCTAGGCATAGGGCAGGGGCACAAGTGCTGGCTAGGCATAAGGCAGGGGCACAAGTGCTGGCTAGGCATAAGGCAGGGGCACAAGTGCTGGCTAGGCATAAGACAGGGGCACAAGTGCTGGCTAGGCATAAGGCAGGGGCACAAGTGCTGGCTAGGCATAAGGCAGGGGCACAAGTGCTGGCTAGGCATAAGGCAGGGGCACAAGTGCTGGCTAGGCATAAGGCAGGGGCACAAGTGCTGGCTAGGCATAAGGCTGGGGCACAAGTGCTGGCTAGGCATAAGGCAGGGGCACAAGTGCTGGCTAGGCATAAGGCAGGGGCACAAGTGCAGGCTAGGCATAAGGCAGGGGCACAAGTGCAGGCTAGGCATAAGGCAGGGGCACAAGTGCAGGCTAGGCATAAGGCACGGGCATAAGGCAGGGGCAAAAGTGCTGGCTAGGCATAAGGCAGGGGCACAAGTGCAGGCTAGGCATAAGGCAGGGGCACAGGTGCAGGCTAGGCATAAGGCAGGGGCACAGGTGCAGGCTAGGCATAAGGCAGGGGCACAGGTGCAGGCTAGGCATAAGGCAGGGGCACAAGTGCAGGCTAGGCATAAGGCAGGGGCACAGGTGCAGGCTAGGCATAAGGCAGGGACACAGGTGCAGGCTAGGCATAAGGCAGGGGCACAAGTGCAGGCTAGGCATAAGGCAGGGGCACAAGTGCAGGCTAGGCATAAGGCAGGGGCACAAGTGCAGGCTAGGCATAAGGCAGGGGCACAAGTCCAGGCTAGGCATAAGGCAGGGGCACAAGTGCAGGCTAGGCATAAGGCAGGGGCACAAGTGCAGGCTAGGCATAAGGCAGGGGCACAAGTGCAGGCTAGGCATAAGGCAGGGGCACAAGTGCAGGCTAGGCATAAGGCAGGGGCACAAGTGCAGGCTAGGCATAAGGCAGGGGCACAAGTGCAGGCTAGGCATACGGCAGGGGCACAAGTGCAGGCTAGGCATACGGCAGGGGCACAAGTGCAGGCTAGGCATACGGCAGGGGCACAAGTGCAGGCTAGGCATACGGCAGGGGCACAAGTGCAGGCTAGGCATACGGCAGGGGCACAAGTGCAGGCTAGGCATAAGGCAGGGGCACAAGTGCAGGCTAGGCATAAAGCAGGGGCACAAGTGCAGGCTAGGCATAAGGCAGGGGCACAAGTGCAGGCTAGGCATAAAGCAGGGGCACAAGTGCAGGCTAGGCATAAGGCAGGGGCACAAGTGCAGGCTAGGCATAAGGCAGGGGCACAAGTGCAGGCTAGGCATAAGGCAGGGGCACAAGTGCAGGCTAGGCATAAGGCAGGGGCACAAGTGCAGGCAAGGCATAAGGCAGGGGCACAAGTGCAGGCAAGGCATAAGGCAGGGGCACAAGTGCTGGCTAGGCATAAGGCAGGGGTACAAGTGCTGGCTAGGCATCAGGCAGGGGCACAAGTGCTGGCTAGGCATCAGGCAGGGGCACAAGTGCTGGCTAGGCATAAGGCAGGGGCACAAATGCAGGCTAGGCATAAGGCAGGGGCACAAATGCAGGCTAGGCATAAGGCAGGGGCACAAGTGCAGGCTAGGCATAAGGCAGGGCCACAAGTACAAACTAAGCATAAGGCAGAGGCACAAGTGCAAGCTAGGCATAAGGCAGGGGCACCTATGCAGGCTAGGCTTAAGGCAGGGGCACAAGTGATGGCTACACATAAGGCATACGGCTAACTCTTTGCACTCTTTGCATAAAGGGATAGGCACCCTTAGGGGTGAAGAGCTAGCTTTCACCCCTCTACTCTGTACTTTGTTGTACAGTGCGGAGCCACTCCATAGCCCCCATGCTCCAAGCGACCAGGCACATCTTGTCTGTCCTCCGTAAATGGGTAATGCCTTCGTCCCCAATTACAGTCGTGCATGTGCATTCAGACGGGACAAGAGCGAAGAGCGTAAAGCCTGCCCTGTGTGCATAACCAACATGAAGCTAAAGACAAAAAAACAATAATGCAAGGGGCTCAAAAGTGCTGGCTAGGCATAAGGCAGGGGCACAAGTGCTGGCTAGGCATAAGGCAGGGGCACAAGTGCTGGCTAGGCATAAGGCAGGGGCACAAGTGCTGGCTAGGCATAAGGCAGGGGCACAAGTGCTGGCTAGGCATAAGGCAGGGGCACGAGTGCTGGCTAGGCATAAGTCAGGGGCACGAGTGCTGGCTAGGCATAAGGCAGGGGCACGAGTGCTGGCTAGGCATAAGGCAGGGGCACGAGTGCTGGCTAGGCATAAGGCAGGGGCACGAGTGCTGGCTAGGCATAAGGCAGGGGCACGAGTGCTGGCTAGGCATAAGGCAGGGGCACGAGTGCTGGCTAGGCATAAGGCAGGGGCACGAGTGCTGGCTAGGCATAAGGAAGGGGCACGAGTGCTGGCTAGGCATAAGGCAGGGGCACGAGTGCTGGCTAGGCATAAGGCAGGGGCACGAGTGCTGGCTAGGCATAAGGCAGGGGCACGAGTGCTGGCTAGGCATAAGGCAGGGGCACGAGTGCTGGCTAGGCATAAGGCAGGGGCACGAGTGCTGGCTAGGCATAAGGCAGGGGCACGAGTGCTGGCTAGGCATAAGGCAGGGGCACGAGTGCTGGCTAGGCATAAGGCAGGGGCACGAGTGCTGGCTAGGCATAAGGCAGGGGCACGAGTGCTGGCTAGGCATAAGGCAGGGGCACGAGTGCTGGCTAGGCATAAGGCAGGGGCACGAGTGCTGGCTAGGCATAAGGCAGGGGCACGAGTGCTGGCTAGGCATAAGGCAGGGGCACGAGTGCTGGCTAGGCATAAGGCAGGGGCACCAGTGCTGGCTAGGCATAAGGCAGGGGCACAAGTGCTGGCTAGGCATAAGGCAGGGGCACAAGTGCAGGCTAGGCATAAGGCATGGGCACAAGTGCAGGCTAGGCATAAGGCAGGGGCACAAGTGCTGGCTAGGCATAAGGCAGGGGCACAAGTGCTGGCTAGGCATAAGGCTGGAGCACAAGTGCTGGCTAGGCATAAGGCAGGGGCACAAGTGCAGGCTATTCATAAGGCATGGGCACAAGTGCAGGCTAGGCATAAGGCAGGGGCACAAGTGCTGGCTAGGCATAAGGCAGGGGCACAAGTGCTGGCTAGGCATAAGGCTGGGGCACAAGTGCTGGCTAGGCATAAGGCAGGGGCACAAGTGCTGGCTAGGCATAAGGCAGGGGCACAAGTGCTGGCTAGGCATAAGGCAGGGGCACAAGTGCTGGCTAGGCATAAGGCAGGGGCACAAGTGCGGGCTAGGCATAAGGCAGGGGCACAAGTGCAAACTAAGCATAAGGCAGAGGCACGAGTGCAAGCTAAGCATAAGGCAGGGGCTCAAGTGGAGGCTAGGCATAAGGCAGGGGCACAAGTGCAGGCTAGGCATAAGGCAGGGGCACAAGTGCAGGCTAGGCATAAGGCAGGGGCACAGGTGCAGGCTAGGCATAAGGCAGGGGCACAAGTGCAGGCTAGGCATAAGGCAGGGGCACAAGTGCAGGCTAGGCATAAGGCAGGGGCACAAGTGCAGGCTAGGCATAAGGCAGGGGCACAAGTGCAGGCTAGGCATAAGGCAGGGGCACAAGTGCAGGCTAGGCATAAGGCAGGGGCACAAGTGCAGGCTAGGCATAAGGCAGGGGCACAAGTGCAGGCTAGGCATAAGGCAGGGGCACAAGTGCAGGCTAGGCATAAGGCAGGGGCACAAGTGCAGGCTAGGCATAAGGCAGGGGCACAAGTGCAGGCTAGGCATAAGGCAGGGGCACAAGTGCAGGCTAGGCATAAGGCAGGGGCACAAGTGCAGGCTAGGCATAAGGCAGGGGCACAAGTGCAGGCTAGGCATAAGGCAGGGGCACAAGTGCAGGCTAGGCATAAGGCAGGGGCACAAGTGCAGGCTAGGCATAAGGCAGGGGCACAAGTGCAGGCTAGGCATAAGGCAGGGGCACAAGTGCAGGCTAGGCATAAGGCAGGGGCACAAGTGCAGGCTAGGCATAAGGCAGGGGCACAAGTGCAGGCTAGGCATAAGGCAGGGGCACAAGTGCAGGCAAGGCATAAGGCAGGGGCACAAGTGCTGGCTAGGCATAAGGCAGGGGTACAAGTGCTGGCTAGGCATCAGGCAGGGGCACAAGTGCTGGCTAGGCATAAGGCAGGGGCACAAATGCAGGCTAGGCATAAGGCAGAGGCACAAGTGCAAGCTAGGCATAAGGCAGGGGCACCTATGCAGGCTAGGCTTAAGGCAGGGGCACAAGTGATGGCTACACATAAGGCATACGGCTAACTCTTTGCACTCTTTGCATAAAGGGATAGGCACCCTTAGGGGTGAAGAGCTAGCTTTCACCCCTCTACTCTGTACTTTGTTGTACAGTGCGGAGCCACTCCATAACCCCCATGCTCCAAGCGACCAGGCACATCTTGTCTGTCCTCCGTAAATGGGTAATGCCTTCGTCCCCAATTACAGTCGTGCATGTGCATTCAGACGGGACAAGAGCGAAGAGCGTAAAGCCTGCCCTGTGTGCATAACCAACATGAAGCTAAAGACAAAAAAACAATAATGCAAGGGGCTCAAAAGTGCTGGCTAGGCATAAGGCAGGGGCACGAGTGCTGGCTAGGCATAAGGCAGGGGCACGAGTGCTGGCTAGGCATAAGGCAGGGGCACGAGTGCTGGCTAGGCATAAGGCAGGGGCACGAGTGCTGGCTAGGCATAAGGCAGGGGCACGAGTGCTGGCTAGGCATAAGGCAGGGGCACGAGTGCTGGCTAGGCATAAGGCAGGGGCACGAGTGCTGGCTAGGCATAAGGCAGGGGCACGAGTGCTGGCTAGGCATAAGGCAGGGGCACGAGTGCTGGCTAGGCATAAGGCAGGGGCACGAGTGCTGGCTAGGCATAAGGCAGGGGCACGAGTGCTGGCTAGGCATAAGGCAGGGGCACGAGTGCTGGCTAGGCATAAGGCAGGGGCACGAGTGCTGGCTAGGCATAAGGCAGGGGCACGAGTGCTGGCTAGGCATAAGGCAGGGGCACGAGTGCTGGCTAGGCATAAGGCAGGGGCACGAGTGCTGGCTAGGCATAAGGCAGGGGCACGAGTGCTGGCTAGGCATAAGGCAGGGGCACGAGTGCTGGCTAGGCATAAGGCAGGGGCACGAGTGCTGGCTAGGCATAAGGCAGGGGCACGAGTGCTGGCTAGGCATAAGGCAGGGGCACGAGTGCTGGCTAGGCATAAGGCAGGGGCACGAGTGCTGGCTAGGCATAAGGCAGGGGCACGAGTGCAGGCTAGGCATAAGGCAGGGGCACGAGTGCAGGCAAGGCATAAGGCAGGGGCACAAGTGCTGGCTAGGCATAAGGCAGGGGCACGAGTGCTGGCTAGGCATAAGGCAGGGGCACGAGTGCAGGCTAGGCATAAGGCAGGGGCACAAGTGCAGGCAAGGCATATGGCAGGGGCACAAGTGCTGGCTAGGCATAAGGCAGTGGTACAAGTGTTGGCTAGGCATCAGGCAGGGGCACAAGTGCTGGCTAGGCATAAGGCAGGGGCACAAATGCAGGCTAGGCATAAGGCAGGGGCACAAGTGCAGGCTAGGCATAAGGCAGGGGCACAAGTGCAGGCTAGGCATAAGGCAGGGGCACAAGTGCAGGCTAGGCATAAGGCAGGGGCACAAGTGCAGGCTAGGCATAAGGCAGGGGCACAAGTGCTGGCTAGGCATAAGGCAGGGGTACAAGTGCTGGCTAGGCATCAGGCAGGGGCACAAGTGCTGGCTAGGCATCAGGCAGGGGCACAAGTGCTGGCTAGGCATCAGGCAGGGGCACAAGTGCTGGCTAGGCATAAGGCAGGGGCACAAATGCAGGCTAGGCATAAGGCAGGGGCACAAATGCAGGCTAGGCATAAGGCAGGGGCACATGTGCAGGCTAGGCATAAGGCAGGGGCACAAGTGCGGGCTAGGCTTTAGGCAGGGCCACAAGTACAAACTAAGCATAAGGCAGAGGCACAAGTGCAAGCTAGGCATAAGGCAGGGGCACCTATGCAGGCTAGGCTTAAGGCAGGGGCACAAGTGATGGCTACACATAAGGCATACGGCTAACTCTTTGCACTCTTTGCATAAAGGGATAGGCACCCTTAGGGGTGAAGAGCTAGCTTTCACCCCTCTACTTTGTACTTTGTTGTACAGTGCGGAGCCACTCCATAACCCCCATGCTCCAAGCGACCAGGCACATCTTGTCTGTCCTCCGTAAATGGGTAATGCCTTCGTCCCCAATTACAGTCGTGCATGTGCATTCAGACGGGACAAGAGCGAAGAGCGTAAAGCCTGCCCTGTGTGCATAACCAACATGAAGCTAAAGACAAAAAAACAATAATGCAAGGGGCTCAAAAGTGCTGGCTAGGCATAAGGCAGGGGCTCAAAAGTGCTGGCTAGGCATAAGGCAGGGGCACCTATGCAGGCTAGGCTTAAGGCAGGGGCACGAGTGCTGGCTAGGCATAAGGCAGGGGCACGAGTGCTGGCTAGGCATAAGGCAGGGGCACGAGTGCTGGCTAGGCATAAGGCAGGGGCACGAGTGCTGGCTAGGCATAAGGCAGGGGCACGAGTGCTGGCTAGGCATAAGGCAGGGGCACGAGTGCTGGCTAGGCATAAGGCAGGGGCACGAGTGCTGGCTAGGCATAAGGCAGGGGCACGAGTGCTGGCTAGGCATAAGGCAGGGGCACGAGTGCTGGCTAGGCATAAGGCAGGGGCACGAGTGCTGGCTAGGCATAAGGCAGGGGCACGAGTGCTGGCTAGGCATAAGGCAGGGGCACGAGTGCTGGCTAGGCATAAGGCAGGGGCACGAGTGCTGGCTAGGCATAAGGCAGGGGCACGAGTGCTGGCTAGGCATAAGGCAGGGGCACGAGTGCTGGCTAGGCATAAGGCAGGGGCACGAGTGCTGGCTAGGCATAAGGCAGGGGCACGAGTGCTGGCTAGGCATAAGGCAGGGGCACGAGTGCTGGCTAGGCATAAGGCAGGGGCACGAGTGCTGGCTAGGCATAAGGCAGGGGCACGAGTGCTGGCTAGGCATAAGGCAGGGGCACGAGTGCTGGCTAGGCATAAGGCAGGGGCACGAGTGCTGGCTAGGCATAAGGCAGGGGCACGAGTGCTGGCTAGGCATAAGGCAGGGGCACGAGTGCTGGCTAGGCATAAGGCAGGGGCACGAGTGCTGGCTAGGCATAAGGCAGGGGCACGAGTGCTGGCTAGGCATAAGGCAGGGGCACGAGTGCTGGCTAGGCATAAGGCAGGAGCCCGAGTGCTGGCTAGGCATAAGGCAGGGGCACGAGTGCTGGCTAGGCATAAAGCAGAGGCACGAGTGCTGGCTAGGCATAAGGCAGGGGCACGAGTGCTGGCTAGGCATAAGGCAGGGGCACGAGTGCTGGCTAGGCATAAGGCAGGGGCACGAGTGCAGGCTAGGCATAAGGCAGGGGCACGAGTGCAGGCTAGGCATAAGGCAGGGGCACGAGTGCAGGCTAGGCATAAGGCAGGGGCACGAGTGCAGGCAAGGCATAAGGCAGGGGCACGAGTGCTGGCTAGGCATAAGGCAGGGGCACGAGTGCTGGCTAGGCATAAGGCAGGGGCACGAGTGCTGGCTAGGCATAAGGCAGGGGCACGAGTGCTGGCTAGGCATAAGGCAGGGGCACGAGTGCTGGCTAGGCATAAGGCAGGGGCACGAGTGCTGGCTAGGCATAAGGCAGGGGCACGAGTGCTGGCTAGGCATAAGGCAGGGGCACGAGTGCTGGCTAGGCATAAGGCAGGGGCACGAGTGCTGGCTAGGCATAAGGCAGGGGCACGAGTGCTGGCTAGGCATAAGGCAGGGGCACGAGTGCTGGCTAGGCATAAGGCAGGGGCACGAGTGCTGGCTAGGCATAAGGCAGGGGCACGAGTGCTGGCTAGGCATAAGGCAGGGGCACGAGTGCTGGCTAGGCATAAGGCAGGGGCACGAGTGCTGGCTAGGCATAAGGCAGGGGCACGAGTGCTGGCTAGGCATAAGGCAGGGGCACGAGTGCTGGCTAGGCATAAGGCAGGGGCACGAGTGCTGGCTAGGCATAAGGCAGGGGCACGAGTGCTGGCTAGGCATAAGGCAGGGGCACGAGTGCTGGCTAGGCATAAGGCAGGGGCACGAGTGCTGGCTAGGCATAAGGCAGGAGCCCGAGTGCTGGCTAGGCATAAGGCAGGGGCACGAGTGCTGGCTAGGCATAAAGCAGAGGCACGAGTGCTGGCTAGGCATAAGGCAGGGGCACGAGTGCTGGCTAGGCATAAGGCAGGGGCACGAGTGCTGGCTAGGCATAAGGCAGGGGCACGAGTGCAGGCTAGGCATAAGGCAGGGGCACGAGTGCAGGCTAGGCATAAGGCAGGGGCACGAGTGCAGGCAAGGCATAAGGCAGGGGCACGAGTGCTGGCTAGGCATAAGGCAGGGGCACGAGTGCTGGCTAGGCATAAGGCAGGGGCACGAGTGCTGGCTAGGCATAAGGCAGGGGCACAAGTGCAGGCAAGGCATATGGCAGGGGCACAAGTGCTGGCTAGGCATAAGGCAGTGGCACAAGTGCTGGCTAGGCATCAGGCAGGGGCACAAGTGCTGGCTAGGCATCAGGCAGGGGCACAAGTGCTGGCTAGGCATAAGGCAGGGGCACAAGTGCTGGCTAGGCATAAGGCAGGGGCACAAATGCAGGCTAGGCATAAGGCAGGGGCACAAATGCAGGCTAGGCATGAGGCAGGGGCACAAGTGCAGGCTAGGCATAAGGCAGGGGCACAAGTGCGGGCTAGGCTTTAGGCAGGGCCACAAGTACAAACTAAGCATAAGGCAGAGGCACAAGTGCAAGCTAGGCATAAGGCAGGGGCACCTATGCAGGCTAGGCTTAAGGCAGGGGTACAAGTGCTGGCTAGGCATCAGGCAGGGGCACAAGTGCTGGCTAGGCATCAGGCAGGGGCACAAGTGCTGGCTAGGCATCAGGCAGGGGCACAAGTGCTGGCTAGGCATCAGGCAGGGGCACAAGTGCTGGCTAGGCATAAGGCAGGGGCACAAATGCAGGCTAGGCATAAGGCAGGGGCACAAATGCAGGCTAGGCATGAGGCAGGGGCACAAGTGCAGGCTAGGCATAAGGCAGGGGCATAAGGCAGGGGCACAAGTGCAGGCTAGGCATAAGGCAGGGGCACAAGTGCAGGCTAGGCATAAGGCAGGGGCATAAGGCAGGGGCACAAGTGCTGGCTAGGCATAAGGCAGGGGCACAAGTGCTGGCTAGGCATAGGGCAGGGGCACAAGTGCTGGCTAGGCTTAAGGCAGGGGTACAAGTGCTGGCTAGGCATCAGGCAGGGGCACAAATGCAGGCTAGGCATAAGGCAGGGGCACAAATGCAGGCTAGGCATAAGGCAGGGGCACAAGTGCAGGCTAGGCATAAGGCAGGGGCACAAGTGCTGGCTAGGCATAAGGCAGGGGCACAAATGCAGGCTAGGCATGAGGCAGGGGCACAAGTGCAGGCTAGGCATAAGGCAGGCACAAGTGCGGGCTAGGCTTTAGGCAGGGCCACAAGTACAAACTAAGCATAATGCAGAGGCACAAGTGCAAGCTAGGCATAAGGCAGGGGCACAAGTGCTGGCTAGGCATAAGGCAGGGGCACAAGTGCTGGCTAGGCATCAGGCAGGGGCACAAGTGCTGGCTAGGCATCAGGCAGGGGCACAAGTGCAGGCTAGGCATCAGGCAGGGGCACAAGTGCTGGCTAGGCATAAGGCAGGGGCACAAATGCAGGCTAGGCATAAGGCAGGGGCACAAATGCAGGCTAGGCATGAGGCAGGGGCACAAGTGCAGGCTAGGCATAAGGCAGGGGCATAAGGCAGGGGCACAAGTGCAGGCTAGGCATAAGGCAGGGGCACAAGTGCAGGCTAGGCATAAGGCAGGGGCACAAGTGCAGGCTAGGCATAAGGCAGGGGCACAAGTGCAGGCTAGGCATAAGGCAGGGGCACAAGTGCAGGCTAGGCATAAGGCAGGGGCATAAGGCAGGGGCACAAGTGCTGGCTAGGCATAAGGCAGGGGCACAAGTGCTGGCTAGGCATAGGGCAGGGGCACGAGTGCTGGCTAGGCATAAGGCAGGGGCACGAGTGCTGGCTAGGCATAAGGCAGGGGCACGAGTGCTGGCTAGGCATAAGGCAGGGGCACGAGTGCTGGCTAGGCATAAGGCAGGGGCACGAGTGCTGGCTAGGCATAAGGCAGGGGCACGAGTGCTGGCTAGGCATAAGGCAGGGGCACGAGTGCTGGCTAGGCATAAGGCAGGGGCACGAGTGCTGGCTAGGCATAAGGCAGGGGCACGAGTGCTGGCTAGGCATAAGGCAGGGGCACGAGTGCTGGCTAGGCATAAGGCAGGGGCACGAGTGCTGGCTAGGCATAAGGCAGGGGCACGAGTGCTGGCTAGGCATAAGGCAGGGGCACGAGTGCTGGCTAGGCATAAGGCAGGGGCACCAGTGCTGGCTAGGCATAAGGCAGGGGCACAAGTGCTGGCTAGGCATAAGGCAGGGGCACAAGTGCAGGCTAGGCATAAGGCATGGGCACAAGTGCAGGCTAGGCATAAGGCAGGGGCACAAGTGCTGGCTAGGCATAAGGCAGGGGCACAAGTGCTGGCTAGGCATAAGGCTGGAGCACAAGTGCTGGCTAGGCATAAGGCAGGGGCACAAGTGCAGGCTAGGCATAAGGCATGGGCACAAGTGCAGGCTAGGCATAAGGCAGGGGCACAAGTGCTGGCTAGGCATAAGGCAGGGGCACAAGTGCTGGCTAGGCATAAGGCTGGGGCACAAGTGCTGGCTAGGCATAAGGCAGGGGCACAAGTGCTGGCTAGGCATAAGGCAGGGGCACAAGTGCTGGCTAGGCATAAGGCAGGGGCACAAGTGCTGGCTAGGCATAAGGCAGGGGCACAAGTGCGGGCTAGGCATAAGGCAGGGGCACAAGTGCAAACTAAGCATAAGGCAGAGGCACGAGTGCAAGCTAGGCATAAGGCAGGGGCTCAAGTGGAGGCTAGGCATAGTGCAGGGGCACAAGTGCAGGCTAGGCATAAGGCAGGGGCACAAGTGCTGGCTAGGCATAAGGCAGGGGCACAAGTGCTGGCTAGGCATAAGGCAGGGGCACGAGTGCTGGCTAGGCATAAGGCAGGGGCACGAGTGCTGGCTAGGCATAAGGCAGGGGCACGAGTGCTGGCTAGGCATAAGGCAGGGGCACGAGTGCTGGCTAGGCATAAGGCAGGGGCACGAGTGCTGGCTAGGCATAAGGCAGGGGCACGAGTGCTGGCTAGGCATAAGGCAGGGGCACGAGTGCTGGCTAGACATAAGGCAGGGGCACGAGTGCTGGCTAGGCATAAGGCAGGGGCACAAGTGCTGGCTAGGCATAAGGCAGGGGCACAAGTGCTGGCTAGGCATAAGGCAGGGGCACAAGTGCTGGCTAGGCATAAGGCAGGGGCACAAGTGCTGGCTAGGCATAAGGCAGGGGCACAAGTGCTGGCTAGGCATAAGGCAGGGGCACAAGTGCAGGCTAGGCATAAGGCATGGGCACAAGTGCAGGCTAGGCATAAGGCAGGGGCACAAGTGCTGGCTAGGCATAAGGCAGGGGCACAAGTGCTGGCTAGGCATAAGGCTGGAGCACAAGTGCTGGCTAGGCATAAGGCAGGGGCACAAGTGCAGGCTAGGCATAAGGCAGGGGCACAAGTGCAGGCTAGGCATAAGGCATGGGCACAAGTGCAGGCTAGGCATAAGGCAGGGGCACAAGTGCTGGCTAGGCATAAGGCAGGGGCACAAGTGCTGGCTAGGCATAAGGCTGGGGCACAAGTGCTGGCTAGGCATAAGGCAGGGGCACAAGTGCTGGCTAGGCATAAGGCAGGGGCACAAGTGCTGGCTAGGCATAAGGCAGGGGCACAAGTGCTGGCTAGGCATAAGGCAGGGGCACAAGTGCTGGCTAGGCATAAGGCAGGGGCACAAGTGCTGGCTAGGCATAAGGCAGGGGCACAAGTGCTGGCTAGGCATAAGGCAGGGGCACAAGTGCAGGCTAGGCATAAGGCAGGGGCACAAGTGTAGGCTAGGCATAAGGCAGGGGCACAGGTGCAGGCTAGGCATAAGGCAGGGGCACA
Organism: Ranitomeya imitator; assembly: GCF_032444005.1. Classification (NCBI taxonomy): domain Eukaryota; kingdom Metazoa; phylum Chordata; class Amphibia; order Anura; family Dendrobatidae; genus Ranitomeya; species Ranitomeya imitator. The sequence goes on along the minus strand of NC_091284.1, from coordinate 333,518,101 downwards.
AGTGCAGGCAAGGCATAAGGCAGGGGCACAAGTGCTGGCTAGGCATAAGGCAGGGGTACAAGTGCTGGCTAGGCATCAGGCAGGGGCACAAGTGCTGGCTAGGCATAAGGCAGGGGCACCTATGCAGGCTAGGCTTAAGGCAGGGGCACAAATGCAGGCTAGGCATGAGGCAGGGGCACAAGTGCAGGCTAGGCATAAGGCAGGGGCACAAATGCAGGCCAGGCATAAGGCAGGGGCACAAATGCAGGCTAGGCATGAGGCAGGGGCACAAGTGCAGGCTAGGCATAAGGCAGGGGCACAAGTGCGGGCTAGGCTTTAGGCAGGGCCACAAGTACAAACTAAGCATAAGGCAGAGGCACAAGTGCAAGCTAGGCATAAGGCAGGGGCACCTATGCAGGCTAGGCTTAAGGCAGGGGTACAAGTGCTGGCTAGGCATCAGGCAGGGGCACAAGTGCTGGCTAGGCATCAGGCAGGGGCACAAGTGCTGGCTAGGCATCAGGCAGGGGCACAAGTGCTGGCTAGGCATAAGGCAGGGGCACAAATGCAGGCTAGGCATAAGGCAGGGGCACAAATGCAGGCTAGGCATGAGGCAGGGGCACAAGTGCAGGCTAGGCATAAGGCAGGGGCACAAGTGCGCGCTAGGCTTTAGGCAGGGCCACAAGTACAAACTAAGCATAAGGCAGAGGCACAAGTGCAAGCTAGGCATAAGGCAGGGGCACCTATGCAGGCTAGGCTTAAGGCAGGGGTACAAGTGCTGGCTAGGCATCAGGCAGGGGCACAAGTGCTGGCTAGGCATCAGGCAGGGGCACAAGTGCTGGCTAGGCATCAGGCAGGGGCACAAATGCAGGCTAGGCATAAGGCAGGGGCACAAATGCAGGCTAGGCATGAGGCAGGGGCACAAGTGCAGGCTAGGCATAAGGCAGGGGCATAAGGCAGGGGCACAAGTGCAGGCTAGGCATAAGGCAGGGGCACAAGTGCAGGCTAGGCATAAGGCAGGGGCATAAGGCAGGGGCACAAGTGCTGGCTAGGCATAAGGCAGGGGCACAAGTGCTGGCTAGGCATAGGGCAGGGGCACAAGTGCTGGCTAGGCTTAAGGCAGGGGTACAAGTGCTGGCTAGGCATCAGGCAGGGGCACAAATGCAGGCTAGGCATAAGGCAGGGGCACAAATGCAGGCTAGGCATAAGGCAGGGGCACAAGTGCAGGCTAGGCATAAGGCAGGGGCACAAGTGCAGGCTAGGCATAAGGCAGGGGCACAAGTGCAGGCTAGGCATAAGGCAGGGGCACAAGTGCTGGCTAGGCATAAGGCAGGGGCACAAATGCAGGCTAGGCATGAGGCAGGGGCACAAGTGCAGGCTAGGCATAAGGCAGGCACAAGTGCGGGCTAGGCTTTAGGCAGGGCCACAAGTACAAACTAAGCATAATGCAGAGGCACAAGTGCAAGCTAGGCATAAGGCAGGGGCACAAGTGCTGGCTAGGCATCAGGCAGGGGCACAAGTGCTGGCTAGGCATCAGGCAGGGGCACAAGTGCTGGCTAGGCATCAGGCAGGGGCACAAGTGCTGGCTAGGCATAAGGCAGGGGCACAAATGCAGGCTAGGCATAAGGCAGGGGCACAAATGCAGGCTAGGCATGAGGCAGGGGCACAAGTGCAGGCTAGGCATAAGGCAGGGGCATAAGGCAGGGGCACAAGTGCAGGCTAGGCATAAGGCAGGGGCACAAGTGCAGGCTAGGCATAAGGCAGGGGCACAAGTGCAGGCTAGGCATAAGGCAGGGGCATAAGGCAGGGGCACAAGTGCTGGCTAGGCATAAGGCAGGGGCACAAGTGCTGGCTAGGCATAGGGCAGGGGCACAAGTGCTGGCTAGGCATAAGGCAGGGGCACAAGTGCTGGCTAGGCATAAGGCAGGGGCACAAGTGCTGGCTAGGCATAAGACAGGGGCACAAGTGCTGGCTAGGCATAAGGCAGGGGCACAAGTGCTGGCTAGGCATAAGGCAGGGGCACAAGTGCTGGCTAGGCATAAGGCAGGGGCACAAGTGCTGGCTAGGCATAAGGCAGGGGCACAAGTGCTGGCTAGGCATAAGGCTGGGGCACAAGTGCTGGCTAGGCATAAGGCAGGGGCACAAGTGCTGGCTAGGCATAAGGCAGGGGCACAAGTGCAGGCTAGGCATAAGGCAGGGGCACAAGTGCAGGCTAGGCATAAGGCAGGGGCACAAGTGCAGGCTAGGCATAAGGCACGGGCATAAGGCAGGGGCACAAGTGCTGGCTAGGCATAAGGCAGGGGCACAAGTGCAGGCTAGGCATAAGGCAGGGGCACAGGTGCAGGCTAGGCATAAGGCAGGGGCACAGGTGCAGGCTAGGCATAAGGCAGGGGCACAGGTGCAGGCTAGGCATAAGGCAGGGGCACAAGTGCAGGCTAGGCATAAGGCAGGGGCACAGGTGCAGGCTAGGCATAAGGCAGGGACACAGGTGCAGGCTAGGCATAAGGCAGGGGCACAAGTGCAGGCTAGGCATAAGGCAGGGGCACAAGTGCAGGCTAGGCATAAGGCAGGGGCACAAGTGCAGGCTAGGCATAAGGCAGGGGCACAAGTGCAGGCTAGGCATAAGGCAGGGGCACAAGTGCAGGCTAGGCATAAGGCAGGGGCACAAGTGCAGGCTAGGCATAAGGCAGGGGCACAAGTGCAGGCTAGGCATAAGGCAGGGGCACAAGTGCAGGCTAGGCATAAGGCAGGGGCACAAGTGCAGGCTAGGCATAAGGCAGGGGCACAAGTGCAGGCTAGGCATACGGCAGGGGCACAAGTGCAGGCTAGGCATACGGCAGGGGCACAAGTGCAGGCTAGGCATACGGCAGGGGCACAAGTGCAGGCTAGGCATACGGCAGGGGCACAAGTGCAGGCTAGGCATACGGCAGGGGCACAAGTGCAGGCTAGGCATAAGGCAGGGGCACAAGTGCAGGCTAGGCATAAAGCAGGGGCACAAGTGCAGGCTAGGCATAAGGCAGGGGCACAAGTGCAGGCTAGGCATAAAGCAGGGGCACAAGTGCAGGCTAGGCATAAGGCAGGGGCACAAGTGCAGGCTAGGCATAAGGCAGGGGCACAAGTGCAGGCTAGGCATAAGGCAGGGGCACAAGTGCAGGCTAGGCATAAGGCAGGGGCACAAGTGCAGGCAAGGCATAAGGCAGGGGCACAAGTGCAGGCAAGGCATAAGGCAGGGGCACAAGTGCTGGCTAGGCATAAGGCAGGGGTACAAGTGCTGGCTAGGCATCAGGCAGGGGCACAAGTGCTGGCTAGGCATCAGGCAGGGGCACAAGTGCTGGCTAGGCATAAGGCAGGGGCACAAATGCAGGCTAGGCATAAGGCAGGGGCACAAATGCAGGCTAGGCATAAGGCAGGGGCACAAGTGCAGGCTAGGCATAAGGCAGGGCCACAAGTACAAACTAAGCATAAGGCAGAGGCACAAGTGCAAGCTAGGCATAAGGCAGGGGCACCTATGCAGGCTAGGCTTAAGGCAGGGGCACAAGTGATGGCTACACATAAGGCATACGGCTAACTCTTTGCACTCTTTGCATAAAGGGATAGGCACCCTTAGGGGTGAAGAGCTAGCTTTCACCCCTCTACTCTGTACTTTGTTGTACAGTGCGGAGCCACTCCATAGCCCCCATGCTCCAAGCGACCAGGCACATCTTGTCTGTCCTCCGTAAATGGGTAATGCCTTCGTCCCCAATTACAGTCGTGCATGTGCATTCAGACGGGACAAGAGCGAAGAGCGTAAAGCCTGCCCTGTGTGCATAACCAACATGAAGCTAAAGACAAAAAAACAATAATGCAAGGGGCTCAAAAGTGCTGGCTAGGCATAAGGCAGGGGCACAAGTGCTGGCTAGGCATAAGGCAGGGGCACAAGTGCTGGCTAGGCATAAGGCAGGGGCACAAGTGCTGGCTAGGCATAAGGCAGGGGCACAAGTGCTGGCTAGGCATAAGGCAGGGGCACGAGTGCTGGCTAGGCATAAGGCAGGGGCACGAGTGCTGGCTAGGCATAAGGCAGGGGCACGAGTGCTGGCTAGGCATAAGGCAGGGGCACGAGTGCTGGCTAGGCATAAGGCAGGGGCACGAGTGCTGGCTAGGCATAAGGCAGGGGCACGAGTGCTGGCTAGGCATAAGGCAGGGGCACGAGTGCTGGCTAGGCATAAGGAAGGGGCACGAGTGCTGGCTAGGCATAAGGCAGGGGCACGAGTGCTGGCTAGGCATAAGGCAGGGGCACGAGTGCTGGCTAGGCATAAGGCAGGGGCACGAGTGCTGGCTAGGCATAAGGCAGGGGCACGAGTGCTGGCTAGGCATAAGGCAGGGGCACGAGTGCTGGCTAGGCATAAGGCAGGGGCACGAGTGCTGGCTAGGCATAAGGCAGGGGCACGAGTGCTGGCTAGGCATAAGGCAGGGGCACGAGTGCTGGCTAGGCATAAGGCAGGGGCACGAGTGCTGGCTAGGCATAAGGCAGGGGCACGAGTGCTGGCTAGGCATAAGGCAGGGGCACGAGTGCTGGCTAGGCATAAGGCAGGGGCACGAGTGCTGGCTAGGCATAAGGCAGGGGCACGAGTGCTGGCTAGGCATAAGGCAGGGGCACGAGTGCTGGCTAGGCATAAGGCAGGGGCACCAGTGCTGGCTAGGCATAAGGCAGGGGCACAAGTGCTGGCTAGGCATAAGGCAGGGGCACAAGTGCAGGCTAGGCATAAGGCATGGGCACAAGTGCAGGCTAGGCATAAGGCAGGGGCACAAGTGCTGGCTAGGCATAAGGCTGGAGCACAAGTGCTGGCTAGGCATAAGGCAGGGGCACAAGTGCAGGCTAGGCATAAGGCATGGGCACAAGTGCAGGCTAGGCATAAGGCAGGGGCACAAGTGCTGGCTAGGCATAAGGCAGGGGCACAAGTGCTGGCTAGGCATAAGGCTGGGGCACAAGTGCTGGCTAGGCATAAGACAGGGGCACAAGTGCTGGCTAGGCATAAGGCAGGGGCACAAGTGCTGGCTAGGCATAAGGCAGGGGCACAAGTGCTGGCTAGGCATAAGGCAGGGGCACAAGTGCGGGCTAGGCATAAGGCAGGGGCACAAGTGCAAACTAAGCATAAGGCAGAGGCACGAGTGCAAGCTAGGCATAAGGCAGGGGCTCAAGTGGAGGCTAGGCATAAGGCAGGGGCACAAGTGCAGGCTAGGCATAAGGCAGGGGCACAAGTGCAGGCTAGGCATAAGGCAGGGGCACAGGTGCAGGCTAGGCATAAGGCAGGGGCACAAGTGCAGGCTAGGCATAAGGCAGGGGCACAAGTGCAGGCTAGGCATAAGGCAGGGGCACAAGTGCAGGCTAGGCATAAGGCAGGGGCACAAGTGCAGGCTAGGCATAAGGCAGGGGCACAAGTGCAGGCTAGGCATAAGGCAGGGGCACAAGTGCAGGCTAGGCATAAGGCAGGGGCACAAGTGCAGGCTAGGCATAAGGCAGGGGCACAAGTGCAGGCTAGGCATAAGGCAGGGGCACAAGTGCAGGCTAGGCATAAGGCAGGGGCACAAGTGCAGGCTAGGCATAAGGCAGGGGCACAAGTGCAGGCTAGGCATAAGGCAGGGGCACAAGTGCAGGCTAGGCATAAGGCAGGGGCACAAGTGCAGGCTAGGCATAAGGCAGGGGCACAAGTGCAGGCTAGGCATAAGGCAGGGGCACAAGTGCAGGCTAGGCATAAGGCAGGGGCACAAGTGCAGGCTAGGCATAAGGCAGGGGCACAAGTGCAGGCTAGGCATAAGGCAGGGGCACAAGTGCAGGCTAGGCATAAGGCAGGGGCACAAGTGCAGGCTAGGCATAAGGCAGGGGCACAAGTGCAGGCTAGGCATAAGGCAGGGGCACAAGTGCAGGCTAGGCATAAGGCAGGGGCACAAGTGCAGGCTAGGCATAAGGCAGGGGCACAAGTGCAGGCAAGGCATAAGGCAGGGGCACAAGTGCTGGCTAGGCATAAGGCAGGGGTACAAGTGCTGGCTAGGCATCAGGCAGGGGCACAAGTGCTGGCTAGGCATAAGGCAGGGGCACAAATGCAGGCTAGGCATAAGGCAGAGGCACAAGTGCAAGCTAGGCATAAGGCAGGGGCACCTATGCAGGCTAGGCTTAAGGCAGGGGCACAAGTGATGGCTACACATAAGGCATACGGCTAACTCTTTGCACTCTTTGCATAAAGGGATAGGCACCCTTAGGGGTGAAGAGCTAGCTTTCACCCCTCTACTCTGTACTTTGTTGTACAGTGCGGAGCCACTCCATAACCCCCATGCTCCAAGCGACCAGGCACATCTTGTCTGTCCTCCGTAAATGGGTAATGCCTTCGTCCCCAATTACAGTCGTGCATGTGCATTCAGACGGGACAAGAGCGAAGAGCGTAAAGCCTGCCCTGTGTGCATAACCAACATGAAGCTAAAGACAAAAAAACAATAATGCAAGGGGCTCAAAAGTGCTGGCTAGGCATAAGGCAGGGGCACGAGTGCTGGCTAGGCATAAGGCAGGGGCACGAGTGCTGGCTAGGCATAAGGCAGGGGCACGAGTGCTGGCTAGGCATAAGGCAGGGGCACGAGTGCTGGCTAGGCATAAGGCAGGGGCACGAGTGCTGGCTAGGCATAAGGCAGGGGCACGAGTGCTGGCTAGGCATAAGGCAGGGGCACGAGTGCTGGCTAGGCATAAGGCAGGGGCACGAGTGCTGGCTAGGCATAAGGCAGGGGCACGAGTGCTGGCTAGGCATAAGGCAGGGGCACGAGTGCTGGCTAGGCATAAGGCAGGGGCACGAGTGCTGGCTAGGCATAAGGCAGGGGCACGAGTGCTGGCTAGGCATAAGGCAGGGGCACGAGTGCTGGCTAGGCATAAGGCAGGGGCACGAGTGCTGGCTAGGCATAAGGCAGGGGCACGAGTGCTGGCTAGGCATAAGGCAGGGGCACGAGTGCTGGCTAGGCATAAGGCAGGGGCACGAGTGCTGGCTAGGCATAAGGCAGGGGCACGAGTGCTGGCTAGGCATAAGGCAGGGGCACGAGTGCTGGCTAGGCATAAGGCAGGGGCACGAGTGCTGGCTAGGCATAAGGCAGGGGCACGAGTGCTGGCTAGGCATAAGGCAGGGGCACGAGTGCTGGCTAGGCATAAGGCAGGGGCACGAGTGCAGGCTAGGCATAAGGCAGGGGCACGAGTGCAGGCAAGGCATAAGGCAGGGGCACAAGTGCTGGCTAGGCATAAGGCAGGGGCACGAGTGCTGGCTAGGCATAAGGCAGGGGCACGAGTGCAGGCTAGGCATAAGGCAGGGGCACAAGTGCAGGCAAGGCATATGGCAGGGGCACAAGTGCTGGCTAGGCATAAGGCAGTGGTACAAGTGTTGGCTAGGCATCAGGCAGGGGCACAAGTGCTGGCTAGGCATAAGGCAGGGGCACAAATGCAGGCTAGGCATAAGGCAGGGGCACAAGTGCAGGCTAGGCATAAGGCAGGGGCACAAGTGCAGGCTAGGCATAAGGCAGGGGCACAAGTGCAGGCTAGGCATAAGGCAGGGGCACAAGTGCAGGCTAGGCATAAGGCAGGGGCACAAGTGCTGGCTAGGCATAAGGCAGGGGTACAAGTGCTGGCTAGGCATCAGGCAGGGGCACAAGTGCTGGCTAGGCATCAGGCAGGGGCACAAATGCAGGCTAGGCATAAGGCAGGGGCACAAATGCAGGCTAGGCATAAGGCAGGGGCACAAATGCAGGCTAGGCATAAGGCAGGGGCACATGTGCAGGCTAGGCATAAGGCAGGGGCACAAGTGCGGGCTAGGCTTTAGGCAGGGCCACAAGTACAAACTAAGCATAAGGCAGAGGCACAAGTGCAAGCTAGGCATAAGGCAGGGGCACCTATGCAGGCTAGGCTTAAGGCAGGGGCACAAGTGATGGCTACACATAAGGCATACGGCTAACTCTTTGCACTCTTTGCATAAAGGGATAGGCACCCTTAGGGGTGAAGAGCTAGCTTTCACCCCTCTACTTTGTACTTTGTTGTACAGTGCGGAGCCACTCCATAACCCCCATGCTCCAAGCGACCAGGCACATCTTGTCTGTCCTCCGTAAATGGGTAATGCCTTCGTCCCCAATTACAGTCGTGCATGTGCATTCAGACGGGACAAGAGCGAAGAGCGTAAAGCCTGCCCTGTGTGCATAACCAACATGAAGCTAAAGACAAAAAAACAATAATGCAAGGGGCTCAAAAGTGCTGGCTAGGCATAAGGCAGGGCCACAAGTACAAACTAAGCATAAGGCAGAGGCACAAGTGCAAGCTAGGCATAAGGCAGGGGCACCTATGCAGGCTAGGCTTAAGGCAGGGGTACAAGTGCTGGCTAGGCATCAGGCAGGGGCACAAGTGCTGGCTAGGCATCAGGCAGGGGCACAAGTGCTGGCTAGGCATCAGGCAGGGGCACAAGTGCTGGCTAGGCATAAGGCAGGGGCACAAATGCAGGCTAGGCATAAGGCAGGGGCACAAATGCAGGCTAGGCATGAGGCAGGGGCACAAGTGCAGGCTAGGCATAAGGCAGGGGCATAAGGCAGGGGCACAAGTGCAGGCTAGGCATAAGGCAGGGGCACAAGTGCAGGCTGGGCATAAGGCAGGGGCATAAGGCAGGGGCACAAGTGCTGGCTAGGCATAAGGCAGGGGCACAAGTGCTGGCTAGGCATAGGGCAGGGGCACAAGTGCTGGCTAGGCTTAAGGCAGGGGTACAAGTGCTGGCTAGGCATCAGGCAGGGGCACAAATGCAGGCTAGGCATAAGGCAGGGGCACAAATGCAGGCTAGGCATAAGGCAGGGGCACAAGTGCAGGCTAGGCATAAGGCAGGGGCACAAGTGCAGGCTAGGCATAAGGCAGGGGCACAAGTGCAGGCTAGGCATAAGGCAGGGGCACAAGTGCTGGCTAGGCATAAGGCAGGGGCACAAATGCAGGCTAGGCATGAGGCAGGGGCAAAAGTGCAGGCTAGGCATAAGGCAGGCACAAGTGCGGGCTAGGCTTTAGGCAGGGCCACAAGTACAAACTAAGCATAATGCAGAGGCACAAGTGCAAGCTAGGCATAAGGCAGGGGCACAAGTGCTGGCTAGGCATCAGGCAGGGGCACAAGTGCTGGCTAGGCATCAGGCAGGGGCACAAGTGCTGGCTAGGCATCAGGCAGGGGCACAAGTGCTGGCTAGGCATAAGGCAGGGGCACAAATGCAGGCTAGGCATAAGGCAGGGGCACAAATGCAGGCTAGGCATGAGGCAGGGGCACAAGTGCAGGCTAGGCATAAGGCAGGGGCATAAGGCAGGGGCACAAGTGCAGGCTAGGCATAAGGCAGGGGCACAAGTGCAGGCTAGGCATAAGGCAGGGGCACAAGTGCAGGCTAGGCATAAGGCAGGGGCACAAGTGCAGGCTAGGCATAAGGCAGGGGCATAAGGCAGGGGCACAAGTGCTGGCTAGGCATAAGGCAGGGGCACAAGTGCTGGCTAGGCATAGGGCAGGGGCACAAGTGCTGGCTAGGCATAAGGCAGGGGCACAAGTGCTGGCTAGGCATAAGGCAGGGGCACAAGTGCTGGCTAGGCATAAGACAGGGGCACAAGTGCTGGCTAGGCATAAGGCAGGGGCACAAGTGCTGGCTAGGCATAAGGCAGGGGCACAAGTGCTGGCTAGGCATAAGGCAGGGGCACAAGTGCTGGCTAGGCATAAGGCAGGGGCACAAGTGCTGGCTAGGCATAAGGCTGGGGCACAAGTGCTGGCTAGGCATAAGGCAGGGGCACAAGTGCTGGCTAGGCATAAGGCAGGGGCACAAGTGCAGGCTAGGCATAAGGCAGGGGCACAAGTGCAGGCTAGGCATAAGGCAGGGGCACAAGTGCAGGCTAGGCATAAGGCACGGGCATAAGGCAGGGGCACAAGTGCTGGCTAGGCATAAGGCAGGGGCACAAGTGCAGGCTAGGCATAAGGCAGGGGCACAGGTGCAGGCTAGGCATAAGGCAGGGGCACAGGTGCAGGCTAGGCATAAGGCAGGGGCACAGGTGCAGGCTAGGCATAAGGCAGGGGCACAAGTGCAGGCTAGGCATAAGGCAGGGGCACAGGTGCAGGCTAGGCATAAGGCAGGGACACAGGTGCAGGCTAGGCATAAGGCAGGGACACAGGTGCAGGCTAGGCATAAGGCAGGGGCACAAGTGCAGGCTAGGCATAAGGCAGGGGCACAAGTGCAGGCTAGGCATAAGGCAGGGGCACAAGTGCAGGCTAGGCATAAGGCAGGGGCACAAGTGCAGGCTAGGCATAAGGCAGGGGCACAAGTGCAGGCTAGGCATAAGGCAGGGGCACAAGTGCAGGCTAGGAATAAGGCAGGGGCACAAGTGCAGGCTAGGCATAAGGCAGGGGCACAAGTGCAGGCTAGGCATAAGGCAGGGGCACAAGTGCAGGCTAGGCATACGGCAGGGGCACAAGTGCAGGCTAGGCATACGGCAGGGGCACAAGTGCAGGCTAGGCATACGGCAGGGGCACAAGTGCAGGCTAGGCATACGGCAGGGGCACAAGTGCAGGCTAGGCATACGGCAGGGGCACAAGTGCAGGCTAGGCATAAGGCAGGGGCACAAGTGCAGGCTAGGCATAAAGCAGGGGCACAAGTGCAGGCTAGGCATAAGGCAGGGGCACAAGTGCAGGCTAGGCATAAAGCAGGGGCACAAGTGCAGGCTAGGCATAAGGCAGGGGCACAAGTGCAGGCTAGGCATAAGGCAGGGGCACAAGTGCAGGCAAGGCATAAGGCAGGGGCACAAGTGCAGGCAAGGCATAAGGCAGGGGCACAAGTGCTGGCTAGGCATAAGGCAGGGGTACAAGTGCTGGCTAGGCATCAGGCAGGGGCACAAGTGCTGGCTAGGCATCAGGCAGGGGCACAAGTGCTGGCTAGGCATAAGGCAGGGGCACAAATGCAGGCTAGGCATAAGGCAGGGGCACAAATGCAGGCTAGGCATAAGGCAGGGGCACAAGTGCAGGCTAGGCATAAGGCAGGGCCACAAGTACAAACTAAGCATAAGGCAGAGGCACAAGTGCAAGCTAGGCATAAGGCAGGGGCACCTATGCAGGCTAGGCTTAAGGCAGGGGCACAAGTGATGGCTACACATAAGGCATACGGCTAACTCTTTGCACTCTTTGCATAAAGGGATAGGCACCCTTAGGGGTGAAGAGCTAGCTTTCACCCCTCTACTCTGTACTTTGTTGTACAGTGCGGAGCCACTCCATAGCCCCCATGCTCCAAGCGACCAGGCACATCTTGTCTGTCCTCCGTAAATGGGTAATGCCTTCGTCCCCAATTACAGTCGTGCATGTGCATTCAGACGGGACAAGAGCGAAGAGCGTAAAGCCTGCCCTGTGTGCATAACCAACATGAAGCTAAAGACAAAAAAACAATAATGCAAGGGGCTCAAAAGTGCTGGCTAGGCATAAGGCAGGGGCACAAGTGCTGGCTAGGCATAAGGCAGGGGCACAAGTGCTGGCTAGGCATAAGGCAGGGGCACAAGTGCTGGCTAGGCATAAGGCAGGGGCACAAGTGCTGGCTAGGCATAAGGCAGGGGCACGAGTGCTGGCTAGGCATAAGGCAGGGGCACGAGTGCTGGCTAGGCATAAGGCAGGGGCACGAGTGCTGGCTAGGCATAAGGCAGGGGCACGAGTGCTGGCTAGGCATAAGGCAGGGGCACGAGTGCTGGCTAGGCATAAGGCAGGGGCACGAGTGCTGGCTAGGCATAAGGCAGGGGCACGAGTGCTGGCTAGGCATAAGGCAGGGGCACGAGTGCTGGCTAGGCATAAGGAAGGGGCACGAGTGCTGGCTAGGCATAAGGCAGGGGCACGAGTGCTGGCTAGGCATAAGGCAGGGGCACGAGTGCTGGCTAGGCATAAGGCAGGGGCACGAGTGCTGGCTAGGCATAAGGCAGGGGCACGAGTGCTGGCTAGGCATAAGGCAGGGGCACGAGTGCTGGCTAGGCATAAGGCAGGGGCACGAGTGCTGGCTAGGCATAAGGCAGGGGCACGAGTGCTGGCTAGGCATAAGGCAGGGGCACGAGTGCTGGCTAGGCATAAGGCAGGGGCACGAGTGCTGGCTAGGCATAAGGCAGGGGCACGAGTGCTGGCTAGGCATAAGGCAGGGGCACGAGTGCTGGCTAGGCATAAGGCAGGGGCACGAGTGCTGGCTAGGCATAAGGCAGGGGCACCAGTGCTGGCTAGGCATAAGGCAGGGGCACAAGTGCTGGCTAGGCATAAGGCAGGGGCACAAGTGCAGGCTAGGCATAAGGCATGGGCACAAGTGCAGGCTAGGCATAAGGCAGGGGCACAAGTGCTGGCTAGGCATAAGGCTGGAGCACAAGTGCTGGCTAGGCATAAGGCAGGGGCACAAGTGCAGGCTAGGCATAAGGCATGGGCACAAGTGCAGGCTAGGCATAAGGCAGGGGCACAAGTGCTGGCTAGGCATAAGGCAGGGGCACAAGTGCTGGCTAGGCATAAGGCTGGGGCACAAGTGCTGGCTAGGCATAAGGCAGGGGCACAAGTGCTGGCTAGGCATAAGGCAGGGGCACAAGTGCTGGCTAGGCATAAGGCAGGGGCACAAGTGCTGGCTAGGCATAAGGCAGGGGCACAAGTGCGGGCTAGGCATAAGGCAGGGGCACAAGTGCAAACTAAGCATAAGGCAGAGGCATGAGTGCAAGCTAGGCATAAGGCAGGGGCTCAAGTGGAGGCTAGGCATAAGGCAGGGGCACAAGTGCAGGCTAGGCATAAGGCAGGGGCACAAGTGCAGGCTAGGCATAAGGCAGGGGCACAAGTGCAGGCTAGGCATAAGGCAGGGGCACAAGTGCAGGCTAGGCATAAGGCAGGAGCACAAGTGCAGGCTAGGCATAAGGCAGGGGCACAAGTGCAGGCTAGGCATAAGGCAGGGGCACAAGTGCAGGCTAGGCATAAGGCAGGGGCACAAGTGCAGGCTAGGCATAAGGCAGGGGCACAAGTGCAGGCTAGGCATAAGGCAGGGGCACAAGTGCAGGCTAGGCATAAGGCAGGGGCACAAGTGCAGGCTAGGCATAAGGCAGGGGCACAAGTGCAGGCTAGGCATAAGGCAGGGGCACAAGTGCAGGCTAGGCATAAGGCAGGGGCACAAGTGCAGGCTAGGCATAAGGCAGGGGCACAAGTGCAGGCTAGGCATAAGGCAGGGGCACAAGTGCAGGCTAGGCATAAGGCAGGGGCACAAGTGCAGGCTAGGCATAAGGCAGGGGCACAAGTGCAGGCTAGGCATAAGGCAGGGGCACAAGTGCAGGCTAGGCATAAGGCAGGGGCACAAGTGCAGGCAAGGCATAAGGCAGGGGCACAAGTGCTGGCTAGGCATAAGGCAGGGGTACAAGTGCTGGCTAGGCATCAGGCAGGGGCACAAGTGCTGGCTAGGCATAAGGCAGGGGCACAAATGCAGGCTAGGCATAAGGCAGAGGCACAAGTGCAAGCTAGGCATAAGGCAGGGGCACCTATGCAGGCTAGGCTTAAGGCAGGGGCACAAGTGATGGCTACACATAAGGCATACGGCTAACTCTTTGCACTCTTTGCATAAAGGGATAGGCACCCTTAGGGGTGAAGAGCTAGCTTTCACCCCTCTACTCTGTACTTTGTTGTACAGTGCGGAGCCACTCCATAACCCCCATGCTCCAAGCGACCAGGCACATCTTGTCTGTCCTCCGTAAATGGGTAATGCCTTCGTCCCCAATTACAGTCGTGCATGTGCATTCAGACGGGACAAGAGCGAAGAGCGTAAAGCCTGCCCTGTGTGCATAACCAACATGAAGCTAAAGACAAAAAAACAATAATGCAAGGGGCTCAAAAGTGCTGGCTAGGCATAAGGCAGGGGCACGAGTGCTGGCTAGGCATAAGGCAGGGGCACGAGTGCTGGCTAGGCATAAGGCAGGGGCACGAGTGCTGGCTAGGCATAAGGCAGGGGCACGAGTGCTGGCTAGGCATAAGGCAGGGGCACGAGTGCTGGCTAGGCATAAGGCAGGGGCACGAGTGCTGGCTAGGCATAAGGCAGGGGCACGAGTGCTGGCTAGGCATAAGGCAGGGGCACGAGTGCTGGCTAGGCATAAGGCAGGGGCACGAGTGCTGGCTAGGCATAAGGCAGGGGCACGAGTGCTGGCTAGGCATAAGGCAGGGGCACGAGTGCTGGCTAGGCATAAGGCAGGGGCACGAGTGCTGGCTAGGCATAAGGCAGGGGCACGAGTGCTGGCTAGGCATAAGGCAGGGGCACGAGTGCTGGCTAGGCATAAGGCAGGGGCACGAGTGCTGGCTAGGCATAAGGCAGGGGCACGAGTGCTGGCTAGGCATAAGGCAGGGGCACGAGTGCTGGCTAGGCATAAGGCAGGGGCACGAGTGCTGGCTAGGCATAAGGCAGGGGCACGAGTGCTGGCTAGGCATAAGGCAGGGGCACGAGTGCTGGCTAGGCATAAGGCAGGGGCACGAGTGCTGGCTAGGCATAAGGCAGGGGCACGAGTGCTGGCTAGGCATAAGGCAGGGGCACGAGTGCTGGCTAGGCATAAGGCAGGGGCACGAGTGCTGGCTAGGCATAAGGCAGGGGCACGAGTGCAGGCTAGGCATAAGGCAGGGGCACGAGTGCAGGCAAGGCATAAGGCAGGGGCACAAGTGCTGGCTAGGCATAAGGCAGGGGCACGAGTGCTGGCTAGGCATAAGGCAGGGGCACGAGTGCAGGCTAGGCATAAGGCAGGGGCACAAGTGCAGGCAAGGCATATGGCAGGGGCACAAGTGCTGGCTAGGCATAAGGCAGTGGTACAAGTGTTGGCTAGGCATCAGGCAGGGGCACAAGTGCTGGCTAGGCATAAGGCAGGGGCACAAATGCAGGCTAGGCATAAGGCAGGGGCACAAGTGCAGGCTAGGCATAAGGCAGGGGCACAAGTGCAGGCTAGGCATAAGGCAGGGGCACAAGTGCAGGCTAGGCATAAGGCAGGGGCACAAGTGCAGGCTAGGCATAAGGCAGGGGCACAAGTGCTGGCTAGGCATAAGGCAGGGGTACAAGTGCTGGCTAGGCATCAGGCAGGGGCACAAGTGCTGGCTAGGCATCAGGCAGGGGCACAAGTGCTGGCTAGGCATAAGGCAGGGGCACAAATGCAGGCTAGGCATAAGGCAGGGGCACAAATGCAGGCTAGGCATAAGGCAGGGGCACAAATGCAGGCTAGGCATAAGGCAGGGGCACATGTGCAGGCTAGGCATAAGGCAGGGGCACAAGTGCGGGCTAGGCTTTAGGCAGGGCCACAAGTACAAACTAAGCATAAGGCAGAGGCACAAGTGCAAGCTAGGCATAAGGCAGGGGCACCTATGCAGGCTAGGCTTAAGGCAGGGGCACAAGTGATGGCTACACATAAGGCATACGGCTAACTCTTTGCACTCTTTGCATAAAGGGATAGGCACCCTTAGGGGTGAAGAGCTAGCTTTCACCCCTCTACTTTGTACTTTGTTGTACAGTGCGGAGCCACTCCATAACCCCCATGCTCCAAGCGACCAGGCACATCTTGTCTGTCCTCCGTAAATGGGTAATGCCTTCGTCCCCAATTACAGTCGTGCATGTGCATTCAGACGGGACAAGAGCGAAGAGCGTAAAGCCTGCCCTGTGTGCATAACCAACATGAAGCTAAAGACAAAAAAACAATAATGCAAGGGGCTCAAAAGTGCTGGCTAGGCATAAGGCAGGGGCACCTATGCAGGCTAGGCTTAAGGCAGGGGCACGAGTGCTGGCTAGGCATAAGGCAGGGGCACGAGTGCTGGCTAGGCATAAGGCAGGGGCACGAGTGCTGGCTAGGCATAAGGCAGGGGCACGAGTGCTGGCTAGGCATAAGGCAGGGGCACGAGTGCTGGCTAGGCATAAGGCAGGGGCACGAGTGCTGGCTAGGCATAAGGCAGGGGCACGAGTGCTGGCTAGGCATAAGGCAGGGGCACGAGTGCTGGCTAGGCATAAGGCAGGGGCACGAGTGCTGGCTAGGCATAAGGCAGGGGCACGAGTGCTGGCTAGGCATAAGGCAGGGGCACGAGTGCTGGCTAGGCATAAGGCAGGGGCACGAGTGCTGGCTAGGCATAAGGCAGGGGCACGAGTGCTGGCTAGGCATAAGGCAGGGGCACGAGTGCTGGCTAGGCATAAGGCAGGGGCACGAGTGCTGGCTAGGCATAAGGCAGGGGCACGAGTGCTGGCTAGGCATAAGGCAGGGGCACGAGTGCTGGCTAGGCATAAGGCAGGGGCACGAGTGCTGGCTAGGCATAAGGCAGGGGCACGAGTGCTGGCTAGGCATAAGGCAGGGGCACGAGTGCTGGCTAGGCATAAGGCAGGGGCACGAGTGCTGGCTAGGCATAAGGCAGGGGCACGAGTGCTGGCTAGGCATAAGGCAGGGGCACGAGTGCTGGCTAGGCATAAGGCAGGGGCACGAGTGCTGGCTAGGCATAAGGCAGGGGCACGAGTGCTGGCTAGGCATAAGGCAGGGGCACGAGTGCTGGCTAGGCATAAGGCAGGGGCACGAGTGCTGGCTAGGCATAAGGCAGGGGCACGAGTGCTGGCTAGGCATAAGGCAGGGGCACGAGTGCTGGCTAGGCATAAGGCAGGGGCACGAGTGCTGGCTAGGCATAAGGCAGGGGCACGAGTGCTGGCTAGGCATAAGGCAGGGGCACGAGTGCTGGCTAGGCATAAGGCAGGGGCACGAGTGCTGGCTAGGCATAAGGCAGGGGCACGAGTGCTGGCTAGGCATAAGGCAGGGGCACGAGTGCTGGCTAGGCATAAGGCAGGGGCACGAGTGCTGGCTAGGCATAAGGCAGGGGCACGAGTGCTGGCTAGGCATAAGGCAGGGGCACGAGTGCTGGCTAGGCATAAGGCAGGGGCACGAGTGCTGGCTAGGCATAAGGCAGGGGCACGAGTGCTGGCTAGGCATAAGGCAGGGGCACGAGTGCTGGCTAGGCATAAGGCAGGGGCACGAGTGCTGGCTAGGCATAAGGCAGGGGCACGAGTGCTGGCTAGGCATAAGGCAGGGGCACGAGTGCTGGCTAGGCATAAGGCAGGGGCACGAGTGCTGGCTAGGCATAAGGCAGGGGCACGAGTGCTGGCTAGGCATAAGGCAGGGGCACGAGTGCTGGCTAGGCATAAGGCAGGGGCACGAGTGCTGGCTAGGCATAAGGCAGGGGCACGAGTGCTGGCTAGGCATAAGGCAGGGGCACGAGTGCTGGCTAGGCATAAGGCAGGGGCACGAGTGCTGGCTAGGCATAAGGCAGGGGCACGAGTGCTGGCTAGGCATAAGGCAGGGGCACGAGTGCTGGCTAGGCATAAGGCAGGGGCACGAGTGCTGGCTAGGCATAAGGCAGGGGCACGAGTGCTGGCTAGGCATAAGGCAGGGGCACGAGTGCTGGCTAGGCATAAGGCAGGGGCACGAGTGCTGGCTAGGCATAAGGCAGGGGCACGAGTGCTGGCTAGGCATAAGGCAGGGGCACGAGTGCTGGCTAGGCATAAGGCAGGGGCACGAGTGCTGGCTAGGCATAAGGCAGGGGCACGAGTGCTGGCTAGGCATAAGGCAGGGGCACGAGTGCTGGCTAGGCATAAGGCAGGAGCCCGAGTGCTGGCTAGGCATAAGGCAGGGGCACGAGTGCTGGCTAGGCATAAAGCAGAGGCACGAGTGCTGGCTAGGCATAAGGCAGGGGCACGAGTGCTGGCTAGGCATAAGGCAGGGGCACGAGTGCTGGCTAGGCATAAGGCAGGGGCACGAGTGCTGGCTAGGCATAAGGCAGGGGCACGAGTGCAGGCTAGGCATAAGGCAGGGGCACGAGTGCAGGCTAGGCATAAGGCAGGGGCACGAGTGCAGGCAAGGCATAAGGCAGGGGCACGAGTGCTGGCTAGGCATAAGGCAGGGGCACGAGTGCTGGCTAGGCATAAGGCAGGGGCACAAGTGCAGGCAAGGCATATGGCAGGGGCACAAGTGCTGGCTAGGCATAAGGCAGTGGCACAAGTGCTGGCTAGGCATCAGGCAGGGGCACAAGTGCTGGCTAGGCATCAGGCAGGGGCACAAGTGCTGGCTAGGCATAAGGCAGGGGCACAAGTGCTGGCTAGGCATAAGGCAGGGGCACAAATGCAGGCTAGGCATAAGGCAGGGGCACAAATGCAGGCTAGGCATGAGGCAGGGGCACAAGTGCAGGCTAGGCATAAGGCAGGGGCACAAGTGCGGGCTAGGCTTTAGGCAGGGCCACAAGTACAAACTAAGCATAAGGCAGAGGCACAAGTGCAAGCTAGGCATAAGGCAGGGGCACCTATGCAGGCTAGGCTTAAGGCAGGGGTACAAGTGCTGGCTAGGCATCAGGCAGGGGCACAAGTGCTGGCTAGGCATCAGGCAGGGGCACAAGTGCTGGCTAGGCATCAGGCAGGGGCACAAGTGCTGGCTAGGCATCAGGCAGGGGCACAAGTGCTGGCTAGGCATAAGGCAGGGGCACAAATGCAGGCTAGGCATAAGGCAGGGGCACAAATGCAGGCTAGGCATGAGGCAGGGGCACAAGTGCAGGCTAGGCATAAGGCAGGGGCATAAGGCAGGGGCACAAGTGCAGGCTAGGCATAAGGCAGGGGCACAAGTGCAGGCTAGGCATAAGGCAGGGGCATAAGGCAGGGGCACAAGTGCTGGCTAGGCATAAGGCAGGGGCACAAGTGCTGGCTAGGCATAGGGCAGGGGCACAAGTGCTGGCTAGGCTTAAGGCAGGGGTACAAGTGCTGGCTAGGCATCAGGCAGGGGCACAAATGCAGGCTAGGCATAAGGCAGGGGCACAAATGCAGGCTAGGCATAAGGCAGGGGCACAAGTGCAGGCTAGGCATAAGGCAGGGGCACAAGTGCTGGCTAGGCATAAGGCAGGGGCACAAATGCAGGCTAGGCATGAGGCAGGGGCACAAGTGCAGGCTAGGCATAAGGCAGGCACAAGTGCGGGCTAGGCTTTAGGCAGGGCCACAAGTACAAACTAAGCATAATGCAGAGGCACAAGTGCAAGCTAGGCATAAGGCAGGGGCACAAGTGCTGGCTAGGCATCAGGCAGGGGCACAAGTGCTGGCTAGGCATCAGGCAGGGGCACAAGTGCTGGCTAGGCATCAGGCAGGGGCACAAGTGCTGGCTAGGCATAAGGCAGGGGCACAAATGCAGGCTAGGCATAAGGCAGGGGCACAAATGCAGGCTAGGCATGAGGCAGGGGCACAAGTGCAGGCTAGGCATAAGGCAGGGGCATAAGGCAGGGGCACAAGTGCAGGCTAGGCATAAGGCAGGGGCACAAGTGCAGGCTAGGCATAAGGCAGGGGCACAAGTGCAGGCTAGGCATAAGGCAGGGGCACAAGTGCAGGCTAGGCATAAGGCAGGGGCACAAGTGCAGGCTATGCATAAGGCAGGGGCATAAGGCAGGGGCACAAGTGCTGGCTAGGCATAAGGCAGGGGCACAAGTGCTGGCTAGGCATAGGGCAGGGGCACAAGTGCTGGCTAGGCATAAGGCAGGGACACAAGTGCTGGCTAGGCATAAGGCTGGGGCACAAGTGTTGGCTAGGCATAAGGCAGGGGCACAAGTGCTGGCTAGGCATAAGGCAGGGGCACAAGTGCAGGCTAGGCATAAGGCAGGGGCACAAGTGCAGGCTAGGCATAAGGCAGGGGCACAAGTGCAGGCTAGGCATAAGGCACGGGCATAAGGCAGGGGCACAAGTGCTGGCTAGGCATAAGGCAGGGGCACAAGTGCAGGCTAGGCATAAGGCAGGGGCACAGGTGCAGGCTAGGCATAAGGCAGGGGCACAGGTGCAGGCTAGGCATAAGGCAGGGGCACAGGTGCAGGCTAGGCATAAGGCAGGGGCACAAGTGCAGGCTAGGCATAAGGCAGGGGCACAGGTGCAGGCTAGGCATAAGGCAGGGACACAGGTGCAGGCTAGGCATAAGGCAGGGGCACAAGTGCAGGCTAGGCATAAGGCAGGGGCACAAGTGCAGGCTAGGCATAAGGCAGGGGCACAAGTGCAGGCTAGGCATAAGGCAGGGGCACAAGTGCAGGCTAGGCATAAGGCAGGGGCACAAGTGCAGGCTAGGCATAAGGCAGGGGCACAAGTGCAGGCTAGGCATAAGGCAGGGGCACAAGTGCAGGCTAGGCATAAGGCAGGGGCACAAGTGCAGGCTAGGCATAAGGCAGGGGCACAAGTGCAGGCTAGGCATACGGCAGGGGCACAAGTGCAGGCTAGGCATACGGCAGGGGCACAAGTGCAGGCTAGGCATACGGCAGGGGCACAAGTGCAGGCTAGGCATACGGCAGGGGCACAAGTGCAGGCTAGGCATACGGCAGGGGCACAAGTGCAGGCTAGGCATACGGCAGGGGCACAAGTGCAGGCTAGGCATAAGGCAGGGGCACAAGTGCAGGCTAGGCATAAAGCAGGGGCACAAGTGCAGGCTAGGCATAAGGCAGGGGCACAAGTGCAGGCTAGGCATAAAGCAGGGGCACAAGTGCAGGCTAGGCATAAGGCAGGGGCACAAGTGCAGGCTAGGCATAAGGCAGGGGCACAAGTGCAGGCTAGGCATAAGGCAGGGGCACAAGTGCAGGCTAGGCATAAGGCAGGGGCACAAGTGCAGGCAAGGCATAAGGCAGGGGCACAAGTGCAGGCAAGGCATAAGGCAGGGGCACAAGTGCAGGCAAGGCATAAGGCAGGGGCACAAGTGCTGGCTAGGCATAAGGCAGGGGTACAAGTGCTGGCTAGGCATCAGGCAGGGGCACAAGTGCTGGCTAGGCATCAGGCAGGGGCACAAGTGCTCGCTAGGCATAAGGCAGGGGCACAAATGCAGGCTAGGCATAAGGCAGGGGCACAAATGCAGGCTAGGCATAAGGCAGGGGCACAAGTGCAGGCTAGGCATAAGGCAGGGCCACAAGTACAAACTAAGCATAAGGCAGAGGCACAAGTGCAAGCTAGGCATAAGGCAGGGGCACGAGTGCTGGCTAGGCATAAGGCAGGGGCACGAGTGCTGGCTAGGCATAAGGAAGGGGCACAAGTGCTGGCTAGGCATAAGGAAGGGGCACGAGTGCTGGCTAGGCATAAGGCAGGGGCACGAGTGCTGGCTAGGCATAAGGCAGGGGCACGAGTGCTGGCTAGGCATAAGGCAGGGGCACGAGTGCTGGCTAGGCATAAGGCAGGGGCACGAGTGCTGGCTAGGCATAAGGCAGGGGCACGAGTGCTGGCTAGGCATAAGGCAGGGGCACGAGTGCTGGCTAGGCATAAGGCAGGGGCACGAGTGCTGGCTAGGCATAAGGCAGGGGCACGAGTGCTGGCTAGGCATAAGGCAGGGGCACGAGTGCTGGCTAGGCATAAGGCAGGGGCACGAGTGCTGGCTAGGCATAAGGCAGGGGCACGAGTGCTGGCTAGGCATAAGGCAGGGGCACGAGTGCTGGCTAGGCATAAGGCAGGGGCACGAGTGCTGGCTAGGCATAAGGCAGGGGCACGAGTGCTGGCTAGGCATAAGGCAGGGGCACGAGTGCTGGCTAGGCATAAGGCAGGGGCACCAGTGCTGGCTAGGCATAAGGCAGGGGCACAAGTGCTGGCTAGGCATAAGGCAGGGGCACAAGTGCAGGCTAGGCATAAGGCATGGGCACAAGTGCAGGCTAGGCATAAGGCAGGGGCACAAGTGCTGGCTAGGCATAAGGCAGGGGCACAAGTGCTGGCTAGGCATAAGGCTGGAGCACAAGTGCTGGCTAGGCATAAGGCAGGGGCACAAGTGCAGGCTAGGCATAAGGCATGGGCACAAGTGCAGGCTAGGCATAAGGCAGGGGCACAAGTGCTGGCTAGGCATAAGGCAGGGGCACAAGTGCTGGCTAGGCATAAGGCTGGGGCACAAGTGCTGGCTAGGCATAAGGCAGGGGCACAAGTGCTGGCTAGGCATAAGGCAGGGGCACAAGTGCTGGCTAGGCATAAGGCAGGGGCACAAGTGCTGGCTAGGCATAAGGCAGGGGCACAAGTGCGGGCTAGGCATAAGGCAGGGGCACAAGTGCAAACTAAGCATAAGGCAGAGGCACGAGTGCAAGCTAGGCATAAGGCAGGGGCTCAAGTGGAGGCTAGGCATAAGGCAGGGGCACAAGTGCAGGCTAGGCATAAGGCAGGGGCACAAGTGCTGGCTAGGCATAAGGCAGGGGCACAAGTGCTGGCTAGGCATAAGGCAGGGGCACGAGTGCTGGCTAGGCATAAGGCAGGGGCACGAGTGCTGGCTAGGCATAAGGCAGGGGCACGAGTGCTGGCTAGGCATAAGGCAGGGGCACGAGTGCTGGCTAGGCATAAGGCAGGGGCACGAGTGCTGGCTAGGCATAAGGCAGGGGCACGAGTGCTGGCTAGACATAAGGCAGGGGCACGAGTGCTGGCTAGGCATAAGGCAGGGGCACGAGTGCTGGCTAGGCATAAGGCAGGGGCACGAGTGCTGGCTAGGCATAAGGCAGGGGCACAAGTGCTGGCTAGGCATAAGGCAGGGGCACAAGTGCTGGCTAGGCATAAGGCAGGGGCACAAGTGCAGGCTAGGCATAAGGCATGGGCACAAGTGCAGGCTAGGCATAAGGCAGGGGCACAAGTGCTGGCTAGGCATAAGGCAGGGGCACAAGTGCTGGCTAGGCATAAGGCTGGAGCACAAGTGCTGGCTAGGCATAAGGCAGGGGCACAAGTGCAGGCTAGGCATAAGGCAGGGGCACAAGTGCAGGCTAGGCATAAGGCATGGGCACAAGTGCAGGCTAGGCATAAGGCAGGGGCACAAGTGCTGGCTAGGCATAAGGCAGGGGCACAAGTGCTGGCTAGGCATAAGGCTGGGGCACAAGTGCTGGCTAGGCATAAGGCAGGGGCACAAGTGCTGGCTAGGCATAAGGCAGGGGCACAAGTGCTGGCTAGGCATAAGGCAGGGGCACAAGTGCTGGCTAGGCATAAGGCAGGGGCACAAGTGCTGGCTAGGCATAAGGCAGGGGCACAAGTGCTGGCTAGGCATAAGGCAGGGGCACAAGTGCAGGCTAGGCATAAGGCAGGGGCACAAGTGTAGGCTAGGCATAAGGCAGGGGCACAAGTGCAGGCTAGGCATAAGGCAGGGGCACAAGTGCAGGCAAGGCATAAGGCAGGGGCACAAGTGCTGGCTAGGCATAAGGCAGGGGTACAAGTGCTGGCTAGGCATCAGGCAGGGGCACAAGTGCTGGCTAGGCATAAGGCAGGGGCACCTATGCAGGCTAGGCTTAAGGCAGGGGCACAAATGCAGGCTAGGCATGAGGCAGGGGCACAAGTGCAGGCTAGGCATAAGGCAGGGGCACAAATGCAGGCCAGGCATAAGGCAGGGGCACAAATGCAGGCTAGGCATGAGGCAGGGGCACAAGTGCAGGCTAGGCATAAGGCAGGGGCACAAGTGCGGGCTAGGCTTTAGGCAGGGCCACAAGTACAAACTAAGCATAAGGCAGAGGCACAAGTGCAAGCTAGGCATAAGGCAGGGGCACCTATGCAGGCTAGGCTTAAGGCAGGGGTACAAGTGCTGGCTAGGCATCAGGCAGGGGCACAAGTGCTGGCTAGGCATCAGGCAGGGGCACAAGTGCTGGCTAGGCATCAGGCAGGGGCACAAGTGCTGGCTAGGCATAAGGCAGGGGCACAAATGCAGGCTAGGCATAAGGCAGGGGCACAAATGCAGGCTAGGCATGAGGCAGGGGCACAAGTGCAGGCTAGGCATAAGGCAGGGGCACAAGTGCGCGCTAGGCTTTAGGCAGGGCCACAAGTACAAACTAAGCATAAGGCAGAGGCACAAGTGCAAGCTAGGCATAAGGCAGGGGCACCTATGCAGGCTAGGCTTAAGGCAGGGGTACAAGTGCTGGCTAGGCATCAGGCAGGGGCACAAGTGCTGGCTAGGCATCAGGCAGGGGCACAAGTGCTGGCTAGGCATCAGGCAGGGGCACAAGTGCTGGCTAGGCATAAGGCAGGGGCACAAATGCAGGCTAGGCATAAGGCAGGGGCACAAATGCAGGCTAGGCATGAGGCAGGGGCACAAGTGCAGGCTAGGCATAAGGCAGGGGCATAAGGCAGGGGCACAAGTGCAGGCTAGGCATAAGGCAGGGGCACAAGTGCAGGCTAGGCATAAGGCAGGGGCATAAGGCAGGGGCACAAGTGCTGGCTAGGCATAAGGCAGGGGCACAAGTGCTGGCTAGGCATAGGGCAGGGGCACAAGTGCTGGCTAGGCTTAAGGCAGGGGTACAAGTGCTGGCTAGGCATCAGGCAGGGGCACAAATGCAGGCTAGGCATAAGGCAGGGGCACAAATGCAGGCTAGGCATAAGGCAGGGGCACAAGTGCAGGCTAGGCATAAGGCAGGGGCACAAGTGCAGGCTAGGCATAAGGCAGGGGCACAAGTGCAGGCTAGGCATAAGGCAGGGGCACAAGTGCTGGCTAGGCATAAGGCAGGGGCACAAATGCAGGCTAGGCATGAGGCAGGGGCACAAGTGCAGGCTAGGCATAAGGCAGGCACAAGTGCGGGCTAGGCTTTAGGCAGGGCCACAAGTACAAACTAAGCATAATGCAGAGGCACAAGTGCAAGCTAGGCATAAGGCAGGGGCACAAGTGCTGGCTAGGCATCAGGCAGGGGCACAAGTGCTGGCTAGGCATCAGGCAGGGGCACAAGTGCTGGCTAGGCATCAGGCAGGGGCACAAGTGCTGGCTAGGCATAAGGCAGGGGCACAAATGCAGGCTAGGCATAAGGCAGGGGCACAAATGCAGGCTAGGCATGAGGCAGGGGCACAAGTGCAGGCTAGGCATAAGGCAGGGGCATAAGGCAGGGGCACAAGTGCAGGCTAGGCATAAGGCAGGGGCACAAGTGCAGGCTAGGCATAAGGCAGGGGCACAAGTGCAGGCTAGGCATAAGGCAGGGGCACAAGTGCAGGCTAGGCATAAGGCAGGGGCATAAGGCAGGGGCACAAGTGCTGGCTAGGCATAAGGCAGGGGCACAAGTGCTGGCTAGGCATAGGGCAGGGGCACAAGTGCTGGCTAGGCATAAGGCAGGGGCACAAGTGCTGGCTAGGCATAAGGCAGGGGCACAAGTGCTGGCTAGGCATAAGACAGGGGCACAAGTGCTGGCTAGGCATAAGGCAGGGGCACAAGTGCTGGCTAGGCATAAGGCAGGGGCACAAGTGCTGGCTAGGCATAAGGCAGGGGCACAAGTGCTGGCTAGGCATAAGGCAGGGGCACAAGTGCTGGCTAGGCATAAGGCTGGGGCACAAGTGCTGGCTAGGCATAAGGCAGGGGCACAAGTGCTGGCTAGGCATAAGGCAGGGGCACAAGTGCAGGCTAGGCATAAGGCAGGGGCACAAGTGCAGGCTAGGCATAAGGCAGGGGCACAAGTGCAGGCTAGGCATAAGGCACGGGCATAAGGCAGGGGCACAAGTGCTGGCTAGGCATAAGGCAGGGGCACAAGTGCAGGCTAGGCATAAGGCAGGGGCACAGGTGCAGGCTAGGCATAAGGCAGGGGCACAGGTGCAGGCTAGGCATAAGGCAGGGACACAGGTGCAGGCTAGGCATAAGGCAGGGGCACAAGTGCAGGCTAGGCATAAGGCAGGGGCACAGGTGCAGGCTAGGCATAAGGCAGGGACACAGGTGCAGGCTAGGCATAAGGCAGGGGCACAAGTGCAGGCTAGGCATAAGGCAGGGGCACAAGTGCAGGCTAGGCATAAGGCAGGGGCACAAGTGCAGGCTAGGCATAAGGCAGGGGCACAAGTGCAGGCTAGGCATAAGGCAGGGGCACAAGTGCAGGCTAGGCATAAGGCAGGGGCACAAGTGCAGGCTAGGCATAAGGCAGGGGCACAAGTGCAGGCTAGGCATAAGGCAGGGGCACAAGTGCAGGCTAGGCATAAGGCAGGGGCACAAGTGCAGGCTAGGCATAAGGCAGGGGCACAAGTGCAGGCTAGGCATACGGCAGGGGCACAAGTGCAGGCTAGGCATACGGCAGGGGCACAAGTGCAGGCTAGGCATACGGCAGGGGCACAAGTGCAGGCTAGGCATACGGCAGGGGCACAAGTGCAGGCTAGGCATAAGGCAGGGGCACAAGTGCAGGCTAGGCATAAGGCAGGGGCACAAGTGCAGGCTAGGCATAAGGCAGGGGCACAAGTGCAGGCTAGGCATAAGGCAGGGGCACAAGTGCAGGCTAGGCATAAGGCAGGGGCACAAGTGCAGGCTAGGCATAAGGCAGGGGCACAAGTGCAGGCTAGGCATAAGGCAGGGGCACAAGTGCAGGCTAGGCATACGGCAGGAGCACAAGTGCAGGCTAGGCATACGGCAGGGGCACAAGTGCAGGCTAGGCATACGGCAGGGGCACAAGTGCAGGCTAGGCATACGGCAGGGGCACAAGTGCAGGCTAGGCATACGGCAGGGGCACAAGTGCAGGCTAGGCATAAGGCAGGGGCACAAGTGCAGGCTAGGCATAAAGCAGGGGCACAAGTGCAGGCTAGGCATAAGGCAGGGGCACAAGTGCAGGCTAGGCATAAAGCAGGGGCACAAGTGCAGGCTAGGCATAAGGCAGGGGCACAAGTGCAGGCTAGGCATAAGGCAGGGGCACAAGTGCAGGCTAGGCATAAGGCAGGGGCACAAGTGCAGGCTAGGCATAAGGCAGGGGCACAAGTGCAGGCAAGGCATAAGGCAGGGGCACAAGTGCAGGCAAGGCATAAGGCAGGGGCACAAGTGCTGGCTAGGCATAAGGCAGGGGTACAAGTGCTGGCTAGGCATCAGGCAGGGGCACAAGTGCTGGCTAGGCATCAGGCAGGGGCACAAGTGCTGGCTAGGCATAAGGCAGGGGCACAAATGCAGGCTAGGCATAAGGCAGGGGCACAAATGCAGGCTAGGCATAAGGCAGGGGCACAAGTGCAGGCTAGGCATAAGGCAGGGCCACAAGTACAAACTAAGCATAAGGCAGAGGCACAAGTGCAAGCTAGGCATAAGGCAGGGGCACCTATGCAGGCTAGGCTTAAGGCAGGGGCACAAGTGATGGCTACACATAAGGCATACGGCTAACTCTTTGCACTCTTTGCATAAAGGGATAGGCACCCTTAGGGGTGAAGAGCTAGCTTTCACCCCTCTACTCTGTACTTTGTTGTACAGTGCGGAGCCACTCCATAGCCCCCATGCTCCAAGCGACCAGGCACATCTTGTCTGTCCTCCGTAAATGGGTAATGCCTTCGTCCCCAATTACAGTCGTGCATGTGCATTCAGACGGGACAAGAGCGAAGAGCGTAAAGCCTGCCCTGTGTGCATAACCAACATGAAGCTAAAGACAAAAAAACAATAATGCAAGGGGCTCAAAAGTGCTGGCTAGGCATAAGGCAGGGGCACAAGTGCTGGCTAGGCATAAGGCAGGGGCACAAGTGCTGGCTAGGCATAAGGCAGGGGCACAAGTGCTGGCTAGGCATAAGGCAGGGGCACAAGTGCTGGCTAGGCATAAGGCAGGGGCACGAGTGCTGGCTAGGCATAAGGCAGGGGCACGAGTGCTGGCTAGGCATAAGGCAGGGGCACGAGTGCTGGCTAGGCATAAGGCAGGGGCACGAGTGCTGGCTAGGCATAAGGCAGGGGCACGAGTGCTGGCTAGGCATAAGGCAGGGGCACGAGTGCTGGCTAGGCATAAGGCAGGGGCACGAGTGCTGGCTAGGCATAAGGCAGGGGCACAAGTGCTGGCTAGGCATAAGGCAGGGGCACAAGTGCTGGCTAGGCATAAGGCTGGGGCACAAGTGCTGGCTAGGCATAAGGCAGGGGCACAAGTGCTGGCTAGGCATAAGGCAGGGGCACAAGTGCTGGCTAGGCATAAGGCAGGGGCACAAGTGCTGGCTAGGCATAAGGCAGGGGCACAAGTGCGGGCTAGGCATAAGGCAGGGGCACAAGTGCAAACTAAGCATAAGGCAGAGGCACGAGTGCAAGCTAGGCATAAGGCAGGGGCTCAAGTGGAGGCTAGGCATAAGGCAGGGGCACAAGTGCAGGCTAGGCATAAGGCAGGGGCACAAGTGCAGGCTAGGCATAAGGCAGGGGCACAGGTGCAGGCTAGGCATAAGGCAGGGGCACAAGTGCAGGCTAGGCATAAGGCAGGGGCACAAGTGCAGGCTAGGCATAAGGCAGGGGCACAAGTGCAGGCTAGGCATAAGGCAGGGGCACAAGTGCAGGCTAGGCATAAGGCAGGGGCACAAGTGCAGGCTAGGCATAAGGCAGGGGCACAAGTGCAGGCTAGGCATAAGGCAGGGGCACAAGTGCAGGCTAGGCATAAGGCAGGGGCACAAGTGCAGGCTAGGCATAAGGCAGGGGCACAAGTGCAGGCTAGGCATAAGGCAGGGGCACAAGTGCAGGCTAGGCATAAGGCAGGGGCACAAGTGCAGGCTAGGCATAAGGCAGGGGCACAAGTGCAGGCTAGGCATAAGGCAGGGGCACAAGTGCAGGCTAGGCATAAGGCAGGGGCACAAGTGCAGGCTAGGCATAAGGCAGGGGCACAAGTGCAGGCTAGGCATAAGGCAGGGGCACAAGTGCAGGCTAGGCATAAGGCAGGGGCACAAGTGCAGGCTAGGCATAAGGCAGGGGCACAAGTGCAGGCTAGGCATAAGGCAGGGGCACAAGTGCAGGCTAGGCATAAGGCAGGGGCACAAGTGCAGGCAAGGCATAAGGCAGGGGCACAAGTGCTGGCTAGGCATAAGGCAGGGGTACAAGTGCTGGCTAGGCATCAGGCAGGGGCACAAGTGCTGGCTAGGCATAAGGCAGGGGCACAAATGCAGGCTAGGCATAAGGCAGAGGCACAAGTGCAAGCTAGGCATAAGGCAGGGGCACCTATGCAGGCTAGGCTTAAGGCAGGGGCACAAGTGATGGCTACACATAAGGCATACGGCTAACTCTTTGCACTCTTTGCATAAAGGGATAGGCACCCTTAGGGGTGAAGAGCTAGCTTTCACCCCTCTACTCTGTACTTTGTTGTACAGTGCGGAGCCACTCCATAACCCCCATGCTCCAAGCGACCAGGCACATCTTGTCTGTCCTCCGTAAATGGGTAATGCCTTCGTCCCCAATTACAGTCGTGCATGTGCATTCAGACGGGACAAGAGCGAAGAGCGTAAAGCCTGCCCTGTGTGCATAACCAACATGAAGCTAAAGACAAAAAAACAATAATGCAAGGGGCTCAAAAGTGCTGGCTAGGCATAAGGCAGGGGCACGAGTGCTGGCTAGGCATATGGCAGGGGCACGAGTGCTGGCTAGGCATAAGGCAGGGGCACGAGTGCTGGCTAGGCATAAGGCAGGGGCACGAGTGCTGGCTAGGCATAAGGCAGGGGCACGAGTGCTGGCTAGGCATAAGGCAGGGGCACGAGTGCTGGCTAGGCATAAGGCAGGGGCACGAGTGCTGGCTAGGCATAAGGCAGGGGCACGAGTGCTGGCTAGGCATAAGGCAGGGGCACGAGTGCTGGCTAGGCATAAGGCAGGGGCACGAGTGCTGGCTAGGCATAAGGCAGGGGCACGAGTGCTGGCTAGGCATAAGGCAGGGGCACGAGTGCTGGCTAGGCATAAGGCAGGGGCACGAGTGCTGGCTAGGCATAAGGCAGGGGCACGAGTGCTGGCTAGGCATAAGGCAGGGGCACGAGTGCTGGCTAGGCATAAGGCAGGGGCACGAGTGCTGGCTAGGCATAAGGCAGGGGCACGAGTGCTGGCTAGGCATAAGGCAGGGGCACGAGTGCTGGCTAGGCATAAGGCAGGGGCACGAGTGCTGGCTAGGCATAAGGCAGGGGCACGAGTGCTGGCTAGGCATAAGGCAGGGGCACGAGTGCTGGCTAGGCATAAGGCAGGGGCACGAGTGCTGGCTAGGCATAAGGCAGGGGCACGAGTGCTGGCTAGGCATAAGGCAGGGGCACGAGTGCAGGCTAGGCATAAGGCAGGGGCACGAGTGCAGGCAAGGCATAAGGCAGGGGCACAAGTGCTGGCTAGGCATAAGGCAGGGGCACGAGTGCTGGCTAGGCATAAGGCAGGGGCACGAGTGCAGGCTAGGCATAAGGCAGGGGCACAAGTGCAGGCAAGGCATATGGCAGGGGCACAAGTGCTGGCTAGGCATAAGGCAGTGGTACAAGTGTTGGCTAGGCATCAGGCAGGGGCACAAGTGCTGGCTAGGCATAAGGCAGGGGCACAAATGCAGGCTAGGCATAAGGCAGGGGCACAAGTGCAGGCTAGGCATAAGGCAGGGGCACAAGTGCAGGCTAGGCATAAGGCAGGGGCACAAGTGCAGGCTAGGCATAAGGCAGGGGCACAAGTGCAGGCTAGGCATAAGGCAGGGGCACAAGTGCTGGCTAGGCATAAGGCAGGGGTACAAGTGCTGGCTAGGCATCAGGCAGGGGCACAAGTGCTGGCTAGGCATCAGGCAGGGGCACAAGTGCTGGCTAGGCAGGGGCACAAATGCAGGCTAGGCATAAGGCAGGGGCACAAATGCAGGCTAGGCATAAGGCAGGGGCACATGTGCAGGCTAGGCATAAGGCAGGGGCACAAGTGCGGGCTAGGCTTTAGGCAGGGCCACAAGTACAAACTAAGCATAAGGCAGAGGCACAAGTGCAAGCTAGGCATAAGGCAGGGGCACCTATGCAGGCTAGGCTTAAGGCAGGGGCACAAGTGATGGCTACACATAAGGCATACGGCTAACTCTTTGCACTCTTTGCATAAAGGGATAGGCACCCTTAGGGGTGAAGAGCTAGCTTTCACCCCTCTACTTTGTACTTTGTTGTACAGTGCGGAGCCACTCCATAACCCCCATGCTCCAAGCGACCAGGCACATCTTGTCTGTCCTCCGTAAATGGGTAATGCCTTCGTCCCCAATTACAGTCGTGCATGTGCATTCAGACGGGACAAGAGCGAAGAGCGTAAAGCCTGCCCTGTGTGCATAACCAACATGAAGCTAAAGACAAAAAAACAATAATGCAAGGGGCTCAAAAGTGCTGGCTAGGCATAAGGCAGGGGCACCTATGCAGGCTAGGCTTAAGGCAGGGGCACCTATGCAGGCTAGGCTTAAGGCAGGGGCACGAGTGCTGGCTAGGCATAAGGCAGGGGCACGAGTGCTGGCTAGGCATAAGGCAGGGGCACGAGTGCTGGCTAGGCATAAGGCAGGGGCACGAGTGCTGGCTAGGCATAAGGCAGGGGCACGAGTGCTGGCTAGGCATAAGGCAGGGGCACGAGTGCTGGCTAGGCATAAGGCAGGGGCACGAGTGCTGGCTAGGCATAAGGCAGGGGCACGAGTGCTGGCTAGGCATAAGGCAGGGGCACGAGTGCTGGCTAGGCATAAGGCAGGGGCACGAGTGCTGGCTAGGCATAAGGCAGGGGCACGAGTGCTGGCTAGGCATAAGGCAGGGGCACGAGTGCTGGCTAGGCATAAGGCAGGGGCACGAGTGCTGGCTAGGCATAAGGCAGGGGCACGAGTGCTGGCTAGGCATAAGGCAGGGGCACGAGTGCTGGCTAGGCATAAGGCAGGGGCACGAGTGCTGGCTAGGCATAAGGCAGGGGCACGAGTGCTGGCTAGGCATAAGGCAGGGGCACGAGTGCTGGCTAGGCATAAGGCAGGGGCACGAGTGCTGGCTAGGCATAAGGCAGGGGCACGAGTGCTGGCTAGGCATAAGGCAGGGGCACGAGTGCTGGCTAGGCATAAGGCAGGGGCACGAGTGCTGGCTAGGCATAAGGCAGGGGCACGAGTGCTGGCTAGGCATAAGGCAGGGGCACGAGTGCTGGCTAGGCATAAGGCAGGGGCACGAGTGCTGGCTAGGCATAAGGCAGGGGCACGAGTGCTGGCTAGGCATAAGGCAGGGGCACGAGTGCTGGCTAGGCATAAGGCAGGGGCACGAGTGCTGGCTAGGCATAAGGCAGGGGCACGAGTGCTGGCTAGGCATAAGGCAGGGGCACGAGTGCTGGCTAGGCATAAGGCAGGGGCACGAGTGCTGGCTAGGCATAAGGCAGGGGCACGAGTGCTGGCTAGGCATAAGGCAGGGGCACGAGTGCTGGCTAGGCATAAGGCAGGGGCACGAGTGCTGGCTAGGCATAAGGCAGGGGCACGAGTGCTGGCTAGGCATAAGGCAGGGGCACGAGTGCTGGCTAGGCATAAGGCAGGGGCACGAGTGCTGGCTAGGCATAAGGCAGGGGCACGAGTGCTGGCTAGGCATAAGGCAGGGGCACGAGTGCTGGCTAGGCATAAGGCAGGGGCACGAGTGCTGGCTAGGCATAAGGCAGGGGCACGAGTGCTGGCTAGGCATAAGGCAGGGGCACGAGTGCTGGCTAGGCATAAGGCAGGGGCACGAGTGCTGGCTAGGCATAAGGCAGGGGCACGAGTGCTGGCTAGGCATAAGGCAGGGGCACGAGTGCTGGCTAGGCATAAGGCAGGGGCACGAGTGCTGGCTAGGCATAAGGCAGGGGCACGAGTGCTGGCTAGGCATAAGGCAGGGGCACGAGTGCTGGCTAGGCATAAGGCAGGGGCACGAGTGCTGGCTAGGCATAAGGCAGGAGCCCGAGTGCTGGCTAGGCATAAGGCAGGGGCACGAGTCCTGGCTAGGCATAAAGCAGAGGCACGAGTGCTGGCTAGGCATAAGGCAGGGGCACGAGTGCTGGCTAGGCATAAGGCAGGGGCACGAGTGCTGGCTAGGCATAAGGCAGGGGCACGAGTGCTGGCTAGGCATAAGGCAGGGGCACGAGTGCAGGCTAGGCATAAGGCAGGGGCACGAGTGCAGGCTAGGCAGAAGGCAGGGGCACGAGTGCAGGCAAGGCATAAGGCAGGGGCACGAGTGCTGGCTAGGCATAAGGCAGGGGCACGAGTGCTGGCTAGGCATAAGGCAGGGGCACAAGTGCAGGCAAGGCATATGGCAGGGGCACAAGTGCTGGCTAGGCATAAGGCAGTGGCACAAGTGCTGGCTAGGCATCAGGCAGGGGCACAAGTGCTGGCTAGGCATCAGGCAGGGGCACAAGTGCTGGCTAGGCATAAGGCAGGGGCACAAGTGCTGGCTAGGCATAAGGCAGGGGCACAAATGCAGGCTAGGCATAAGGCAGGGGCACAAATGCAGGCTAGGCATGAGGCAGGGGCACAAGTGCAGGCTAGGCATAAGGCAGGGGCACAAGTGCGGGCTAGGCTTTAGGCAGGGCCACAAGTACAAACTAAGCATAAGGCAGAGGCACAAGTGCAAGCTAGGCATAAGGCAGGGGCACCTATGCAGGCTAGGCTTAAGGCAGGGGTACAAGTGCTGGCTAGGCATCAGGCAGGGGCACAAGTGCTGGCTAGGCATCAGGCAGGGGCACAAGTGCTGGCTAGGCATCAGGCAGGGGCACAAGTGCTGGCTAGGCATCAGGCAGGGGCACAAGTGCTGGCTAGGCATAAGGCAGGGGCACAAATGCAGGCTAGGCATAAGGCAGGGGCACAAGTGCTGGCTAGGCATAAGGCAGGGGCACAAATGCAGGCTAGGCATGAGGCAGGGGCACAAGTGCAGGCTAGGCATAAGGCAGGCACAAGTGCGGGCTAGGCTTTAGGCAGGGCCACAAGTACAAACTAAGCATAATGCAGAGGCACAAGTGCAAGCTAGGCATAAGGCAGGGGCACAAGTGCTGGCTAGGCATCAGGCAGGGGCACAAGTGCTGGCTAGGCATCAGGCAGGGGCACAAGTGCTGGCTAGGCATCAGGCAGGGGCACAAGTGCTGGCTAGGCATAAGGCAGGGGCACAAATGCAGGCTAGGCATAAGGCAGGGGCACAAATGCAGGCTAGGCATGAGGCAGGGGCACAAGTGCAGGCTAGGCATAAGGCAGGGGCATAAGGCAGGGGCACAAGTGCAGGCTAGGCATAAGGCAGGGGCACAAGTGCAGGCTAGGCATAAGGCAGGGGCACAAGTGCAGGCTAGGCATAAGGCAGGGGCACAAGTGCAGGCTAGGCATAAGGCAGGGGCACAAGTGCAGGCTATGCATAAGGCAGGGGCACAAGTGTTGGCTAGGCATAAGGCAGGGGCACAAGTGCTGGCTAGGCATAGGGCAGGGGCACAAGTGCTGGCTAGGCATAAGGCAGGGACACAAGTGCTGGCTAGGCATAAGGCTGGGGCACAAGTGCTGGCTAGGTATAAGGCAGGGGCACAAGTGCTGGCTAGGCATAAGGCAGGGGCACAAGTGCAGGCTAGGCATAAGGCAGGGGCACAAGTGCAGGCTAGGCATAAGGCAGGGGCACAAGTGCAGGCTAGGCATAAGGCACGGGCATAAGGCAGGGGCACAAGTGCTGGCTAGGCATAAGGCAGGGGCACAAGTGCAGGCTAGGCATAAGGCAGGGGCAAAAGTGCAGGCTAGGCATACGGCAGGGGCACAAGTGCAGGCTAGGCATACGGCAGGGGCACAAGTGCAGGCTAGGCATACGGCAGGGGCACAAGTGCAGGCTAGGCATACGGCAGGGGCACAAGTGCAGGCTAGGCATACGGCAGGGGCACAAGTGCAGGCTAGGCATAAGGCAGGGGCACAAGTGCAGGCTAGGCATAAAGCAGGGGCACAAGTGCAGGCTAGGCATAAGGCAGGGGCACAAGTGCAGGCTAGGCATAAAGCAGGGGCACAAGTGCAGGCTAGGCATAAGGCAGGGGCACAAGTGCAGGCTAGGCATAAGGCAGGGGCACAAGTGCAGGCTAGGCATAAGGCAGGGGCACAAGTGCAGGCTAGGCATAAGGCAGGGGCACAAGTGCAGGCAAGGCATAAGGCAGGGGCACAAGTGCAGGCAAGGCATAAGGCAGGGGCACAAGTGCAGGCAAGGCATAAGGCAGGGGCACAAGTGCTGGCTAGGCATAAGGCAGGGGTACAAGTGCTGGCTAGGCATCAGGCAGGGGCACAAGTGCTGGCTAGGCATCAGGCAGGGGCACAAGTGCTGGCTAGGCATAAGGCAGGGGCACAAATGCAGGCTAGGCATAAGGCAGGGGCACAAATGCAGGCTAGGCATAAGGCAGGGGCACAAGTGCAGGCTAGGCATAAGGCAGGGCCACAAGTACAAACTAAGCATAAGGCAGAGGCACAAGTGCAAGCTAGGCATAAGGCAGGGGCACGAGTGCTGGCTAGGCATAAGGCAGGGGCACGAGTGCTGGCTAGGCATAAGGAAGGGGCACGAGTGCTGGCTAGGCATAAGGAAGGGGCACGAGTGCTGGCTAGGCATAAGGCAGGGGCACGAGTGCTGGCTAGGCATAAGGCAGGGGCACGAGTGCTGGCTAGGCATAAGGCAGGGGCACGAGTGCTGGCTAGGCATAAGGCAGGGGCACGAGTGCTGGCTAGGCATAAGGCAGGGGCACGAGTGCTGGCTAGGCATAAGGCAGGGGCACGAGTGCTGGCTAGGAATAAGGCAGGGGCACGAGTGCTGGCTAGGCATAAGGCAGGGGCACGAGTGCTGGCTAGGCATAAGGCAGGGGCACGAGTGCTGGCTAGGCATAAGGCAGGGGCACGAGTGCTGGCTAGGCATAAGGCAGGGGCACGAGTGCTGGCTAGGCATAAGGCAGGGGCACGAGTGCTGGCTAGGCATAAGGCAGGGGCACGAGTGCTGGCTAGGCATAAGGCAGGGGCACCAGTGCTGGCTAGGCATAAGGCAGGGGCACCAGTGCTGGCTAGGCATAAGGCAGGGGCACAAGTGCTGGCTAGGCATAAGGCAGGGGCACAAGTGCAGGCTAGGCATAAGGCATGGGCACAAGTGCAGGCTAGGCATAAGGCAGGGGCACAAGTGCTGGCTAGGCATAAGGCAGGGGCACAAGTGCTGGCTAGGCATAAGGCTGGAGCACAAGTGCTGGCTAGGCATAAGGCAGGGGCACAAGTGCAGGCTAGGCATAAGGCATGGGCACAAGTGCAGGCTAGGCATAAGGCAGGGGCACAAGTGCTGGCTAGGCATAAGGCAGGGGCACAAGTGCTGGCTAGGCATAAGGCTGGGGCACAAGTGCTGGCTAGGCATAAGGCAGGGGCACAAGTGCTGGCTAGGCATAAGGCAGGGGCACAAGTGCTGGCTAGGCATAAGGCAGGGGCACAAGTGCGGGCTAGGCATAAGGCAGGGGCACAAGTGCAAACTAAGCATAAGGCAGAGGCACGAGTGCAAGCTAGGCATAAGGCAGGGGCTCAAGTGGAGGCTAGGCATAAGGCAGGGGCACAAGTGCAGGCTAGGCATAAGGCAGGGGCACAAGTGCTGGCTAGGCATAAGGCAGGGGCACAAGTGCTGGCTAGGCATAAGGCAGGGGCACAAGTGCTGGCTAGGCATAAGGCAGGGGCACGAGTGCTGGCTAGGCATAAGGCAGGGGCACGAGTGCTGGCTAGGCATAAGGCAGGGGCACGAGTGCTGGCTAGGCATAAGGCAGGGGCACGAGTGCTGGCTAGGCATAAGGCAGGGGCACGAGTGCTGGCTAGGCATAAGGCAGGGGCACGAGTGCTGGCTAGGCATAAGGCAGGGGCACGAGTGCTGGCTAGGCATAAGGCAGGGGCACGAGTGCTGGCTAGGCATAAGGCAGGGGCACGAGTGCTGGCTAGGCATAAGGCAGGGGCACGAGTGCTGGCTAGGCATAAGGCAGGGGCACAAGTGCTGGCTAGGCATAAGGCAGGGGCACAAGTGCTGGCTAGGCATAAGGCAGGGGCACAAGTGCTGGCTAGGCATAAGGCAGGGGCACAAGTGCAGGCTAGGCATAAGGCATGGGCACAAGTGCAGGCTAGGCATAAGGCAGGGGCACAAGTGCTGGCTAGGCATAAGGCAGGGGCACAAGTGCTGGCTAGGCATAAGGCTGGAGCACAAGTGCTGGCTAGGCATAAGGCAGGGGCACAAGTGCAGGCTAGGCATAAGGCAGGGGCACAAGTGCAGGCTAGGCATAAGGCATGGGCACAAGTGCAGGCTAGGCATAAGGCAGGGGCACAAGTGCTGGCTAGGCATAAGGCAGGGGCACAAGTGCTGGCTAGGCATAAGGCTGGGGCACAAGTGCTGGCTAGGCATAAGGCAGGGGCACAAGTGCTGGCTAGGCATAAGGCAGGGGCACAAGTGCTGGCTAGGCATAAGGCAGGGGCACAAGTGCTGGCTAGGCATAAGGCAGGGGCACAAGTGCTGGCTAGGCATAAGGCAGGGGCACAAGTGCTGGCTAGGCATAAGGCAGGGGCACAAGTGCTGGCTAGGCATAAGGCAGGGGCACAAGTGCAGGCTAGGCATAAGGCAGGGGCACAAGTGTAGGCTAGGCATAAGGCAGGGGCACAAGTGCAGGCTAGGCATAAGGCAGGGGCACAAGTGCAGGCAAGGCATAAGGCAGGGGCACAAGTGCTGGCTAGGCATAAGGCAGGGGTACAAGTGCTGGCTAGGCATCAGGCAGGGGCACAAGTGCTGGCTAGGCATAAGGCAGGGGCACCTATGCAGGCTAGGCTTAAGGCAGGGGCACAAATGCAGGCTAGGCATGAGGCAGGGGCACAAGTGCAGGCTAGGCATAAGGCAGGGGCACAAATGCAGGCCAGGCATAAGGCAGGGGCACAAATGCAGGCTAGGCATAAGGCAGGGGCACAAGTGCTGGCTAGGCATAAGGCAGGGGCACAAGTGCTGGCTAGGCATAAGACAGGGGCACAAGTGCTGGCTAGGCATAAGGCAGGGGCACAAGTGCTGGCTAGGCATAAGGCAGGGGCACAAATGCAGGCTAGGCATAAGGCAGGGGCACAAATGCAGGCTAGGCATGAGGCAGGGGCACAAGTGCAGGCTAGGCATAAGGCAGGGGCACAAGTGCGCGCTAGGCTTTAGGCAGGGCCACAAGTACAAACTAAGCATAAGGCAGAGGCACAAGTGCAAGCTAGGCATAAGGCAGGGGCACCTATGCAGGCTAGGCTTAAGGCAGGGGTACAAGTGCTGGCTAGGCATCAGGCAGGGGCACAAGTGCTGGCTAGGCATCAGGCAGGGGCACAAGTGCTGGCTAGGCATCAGGCAGGGGCACAAGTGCTGGCTAGGCATAAGGCAGGGGCACAAATGCAGGCTAGGTATAAGGCAGGGGCACAAATGCAGGCTAGGCATGAGGCAGGGGCACAAGTGCAGGCTAGGCATAAGGCAGGGGCATAAGGCAGGGGCACAAGTGCAGGCTAGGCATAAGGCAGGGGCACAAGTGCAGGCTAGGCATAAGGCAGGGGCATAAGGCAGGGGCACAAGTGCTGGCTAGGCATAAGGCAGGGGCACAAGTGCTGGCTAGGCATAGGGCAGGGGCACAAGTGCTGGCTAGGCTTAAGGCAGGGGTACAAGTGCTGGCTAGGCATCAGGCAGGGGCACAAATGCAGGCTAGGCATAAGGCAGGGGCACAAATGCAGGCTAGGCATAAGGCAGGGGCACAAGTGCAGGCTAGGCATAAGGCAGGGGCACAAGTGCAGGCTAGGCATAAGGCAGGGGCACAAGTGCAGGCTAGGCATAAGGCAGGGGCACAAGTGCTGGCTAGGCATAAGGCAGGGGCACAAATGCAGGCTAGGCATGAGGCAGGGGCACAAGTGCAGGCTAGGCATAAGGCAGGCACAAGTGCGGGCTAGGCTTTAGGCAGGGCCACAAGTACAAACTAAGCATAATGCAGAGGCACAAGTGCAAGCTAGGCATAAGGCAGGGGCACAAGTGCTGGCTAGGCATCAGGCAGGGGCACAAGTGCTGGCTAGGCATCAGGCAGGGGCACAAGTGCTGGCTAGGCATCAGGCAGGGGCACAAGTGCTGGCTAGGCATAAGGCAGGGGCACAAATGCAGGCTAGGCATAAGGCAGGGGCACAAATGCAGGCTAGGCATGAGGCAGGGGCACAAGTGCAGGCTAGGCATAAGGCAGGGGCATAAGGCAGGGGCACAAGTGCAGGCTAGGCATAAGGCAGGGGCACAAGTGCAGGCTAGGCATAAGGCAGGGGCACAAGTGCAGGCTAGGCATAAGGCAGGGGCACAAGTGCAGGCTAGGCATAAGGCAGGGGCATAAGGCAGGGGCACAAGTGCTGGCTAGGCATAAGGCAGGGGCACAAGTGCTGGCTAGGCATAGGGCAGGGGCACAAGTGCTGGCTAGGCATAAGGCAGGGGCACAAGTGCTGGCTAGGCATAAGGCAGGGGCACAAGTGCTGGCTAGGCATAAGACAGGGGCACAAGTGCTGGCTAGGCATAAGGCAGGGGCACAAGTGCTGGCTAGGCATAAGGCAGGGGCACAAGTGCTGGCTAGGCATAAGGCAGGGGCACAAGTGCTGGCTAGGCATAAGGCAGGGGCACAAGTGCTGGCTAGGCATAAGGCTGGGGCACAAGTGCTGGCTAGGCATAAGGCAGGGGCACAAGTGCAGGCTAGGCATAAGGCAGGGGCACAAGTGCAGGCTAGGCATAAGGCAGGGGCACAAGTGCAGGCTAGGCATAAGGCACGGGCATAAGGCAGGGGCACAAGTGCTGGCTAGGCATAAGGCAGGGGCACAAGTGCAGGCTAGGCATAAGGCAGGGGCACAGGTGCAGGCTAGGCATAAGGCAGGGGCACAGGTGCAGGCTAGGCATAAGGCAGGGGCACAGGTGCAGGCTAGGCATAAGGCAGGGGCACAAGTGCAGGCTAGGCATAAGGCAGGGGCACAGGTGCAGGCTAGGCATAAGGCAGGGACACAGGTGCAGGCTAGGCATAAGGCAGGGGCACAAGTGCAGGCTAGGCATAAGGCAGGGGCACAAGTGCAGGCTAGGCATAAGGCAGGGGCACAAGTGCAGGCTAGGCATAAGGCAGGGGCACAAGTGCAGGCTAGGCATAAGGCAGGGGCACAAGTGCAGGCTAGGCATAAGGCAGGGGCACAAGTGCAGGCTAGGCATAAGGCAGGGGCACAAGTGCAGGCTAGGCATAAGGCAGGGGCACAAGTGCAGGCTAGGCATAAGGCAGGGGCACAAGTGCAGGCTAGGCATAAGGCAGGGGCACAAGTGCAGGCTAGGCATAAGGCAGGGGCACAAGTGCAGGCTAGGCATACGGCAGGGGCACAAGTGCAGGCTAGGCATACGGCAGGGGCACAAGTGCAGGCTAGGCATACGGCAGGGGCACAAGTGCAGGCTAGGCATACGGCAGGGGCACAAGTGCAGGCTAGGCATACGGCAGGGGCACAAGTGCAGGCTAGGCATAAGGCAGGGGCACAAGTGCAGGCTAGGCATAAAGCAGGGGCACAAGTGCAGGCTAGGCATAAGGCAGGGGCACAAGTGCAGGCTAGGCATAAAGCAGGGGCACAAGTGCAGGCTAGGCATAAGGCAGGGGCACAAGTGCAGGCTAGGCATAAGGCAGGGGCACAAGTGCAGGCTAGGCATAAGGCAGGGGCACAAGTGCAGGCTAGGCATAAGGCAGGGGCACAAGTGCAGGCAAGGCATAAGGCAGGGGCACAAGTGCAGGCAAGGCATAAGGCAGGGGCACAAGTGCTGGCTAGGCATAAGGCAGGGGTACAAGTGCTGGCTAGGCATCAGGCAGGGGCACAAGTGCTGGCTAGGCATCAGGCAGGGGCACAAGTGCTGGCTAGGCATAAGGCAGGGGCACAAATGCAGGCTAGGCATAAGGCAGGGGCACAAATGCAGGCTAGGCATAAGGCAGGGGCACAAGTGCAGGCTAGGCATAAGGCAGGGCCACAAGTACAAACTAAGCATAAGGCAGAGGCACAAGTGCAAGCTAGGCATAAGGCAGGGGCACCTATGCAGGCTAGGCTTAAGGCAGGGGCACAAGTGATGGCTACACATAAGGCATACGGCTAACTCTTTGCACTCTTTGCATAAAGGGATAGGCACCCTTAGGGGTGAAGAGCTAGCTTTCACCCCTCTACTCTGTACTTTGTTGTACAGTGCGGAGCCACTCCATAGCCCCCATGCTCCAAGCGACCAGGCACATCTTGTCTGTCCTCCGTAAATGGGTAATGCCTTCGTCCCCAATTACAGTCGTGCATGTGCATTCAGACGGGACAAGAGCGAAGAGCGTAAAGCCTGCCCTGTGTGCATAACCAACATGAAGCTAAAGACAAAAAAACAATAATGCAAGGGGCTCAAAAGTGCTGGCTAGGCATAAGGCAGGGGCACAAGTGCTGGCTAGGCATAAGGCAGGGGCACAAGTGCTGGCTAGGCATAAGGCAGGGGCACAAGTGCTGGCTAGGCATAAGGCAGGGGCACAAGTGCTGGCTAGGCATAAGGCAGGGGCACGAGTGCTGGCTAGGCATAAGGCAGGGGCACGAGTGCTGGCTAGGCATAAGGCAGGGGCACGAGTGCTGGCTAGGCATAAGGCAGG
The DNA here is from genome assembly GCF_032444005.1 of Ranitomeya imitator. Lineage (NCBI taxonomy): Eukaryota > Metazoa > Chordata > Amphibia > Anura > Dendrobatidae > Ranitomeya > Ranitomeya imitator. Next base: position 333,476,865 of record NC_091284.1, on the reverse strand, counting down.
GGCACGAGTGCTGGCTAGGCATAAGGCAGGGGCACGAGTGCTGGCTAGGCATAAGGCAGGGGCACGAGTGCTGGCTAGGCATAAGGCAGGGGCACGAGTGCTGGCTAGGCATAAGGCAGGGGCACGAGTGCTGGCTAGGCATAAGGAAGGGGCACGAGTGCTGGCTAGGCATAAGGCAGGGGCACGAGTGCTGGCTAGGCATAAGGCAGGGGCACGAGTGCTGGCTAGGCATAAGGCAGGGGCACGAGTGCTGGCTAGGCATAAGGCAGGGGCACGAGTGCTGGCTAGGCATAAGGCAGGGGCACGAGTGCTGGCTAGGCATAAGGCAGGGGCACGAGTGCTGGCTAGGCATAAGGCAGGGGCACGAGTGCTGGCTAGGCATAAGGCAGGGGCACGAGTGCTGGCTAGGCATAAGGCAGGGGCACGAGTGCTGGCTAGGCATAAGGCAGGGGCACGAGTGCTGGCTAGGCATAAGGCAGGGGCACGAGTGCTGGCTAGGCATAAGGCAGGGGCACGAGTGCTGGCTAGGCATAAGGCAGGGGCACGAGTGCTGGCTAGGCATAAGGCAGGGGCACGAGTGCTGGCTAGGCATAAGGCAGGGGCACGAGTGCTGGCTAGGCATAAGGCAGGGGCACCAGTGCTGGCTAGGCATAAGGCAGGGGCACAAGTGCTGGCTAGGCATAAGGCAGGGGCACAAGTGCAGGCTAGGCATAAGGCATGGGCACAAGTGCAGGCTAGGCATAAGGCAGGGGCACAAGTGCTGGCTAGGCATAAGGCTGGAGCACAAGTGCTGGCTAGGCATAAGGCAGGGGCACAAGTGCAGGCTAGGCATAAGGCATGGGCACAAGTGCAGGCTAGGCATAAGGCAGGGGCACAAGTGCTGGCTAGGCATAAGGCAGGGGCACAAGTGCTGGCTAGGCATAAGGCTGGGGCACAAGTGCTGGCTAGGCATAAGGCAGGGGCACAAGTGCTGGCTAGGCATAAGGCAGGGGCACAAGTGCTGGCTAGGCATAAGGCAGGGGCACAAGTGCTGGCTAGGCATAAGGCAGGGGCACAAGTGCGGGCTAGGCATAAGGCAGGGGCACAAGTGCAAACTAAGCATAAGGCAGAGGCACGAGTGCAAGCTAGGCATAAGGCAGGGGCTCAAGTGGAGGCTAGGCATAAGGCAGGGGCACAAGTGCAGGCTAGGCATAAGGCAGGGGCACAAGTGCAGGCTAGGCATAAGGCAGGGGCACAGGTGCAGGCTAGGCATAAGGCAGGGGCACAAGTGCAGGCTAGGCATAAGGCAGGGGCACAAGTGCAGGCTAGGCATAAGGCAGGGGCACAAGTGCAGGCTAGGCATAAGGCAGGGGCACAAGTGCAGGCTAGGCATAAGGCAGGGGCACAAGTGCAGGCTAGGCATAAGGCAGGGGCACAAGTGCAGGCTAGGCATAAGGCAGGGGCACAAGTGCAGGCTAGGCATAAGGCAGGGGCACAAGTGCAGGCTAGGCATAAGGCAGGGGCACAAGTGCAGGCTAGGCATAAGGCAGGGGCACAAGTGCAGGCTAGGCATAAGGCAGGGGCACAAGTGCAGGCTAGGCATAAGGCAGGGGCACAAGTGCAGGCTAGGCATAAGGCAGGGGCACAAATGCAGGCTAGGCATAAGGCAGAGGCACAAGTGCAAGCTAGGCATAAGGCAGGGGCACCTATGCAGGCTAGGCTTAAGGCAGGGGCACAAGTGATGGCTACACATAAGGCATACGGCTAACTCTTTGCACTCTTTGCATAAAGGGATAGGCACCCTTAGGGGTGAAGAGCTAGCTTTCACCCCTCTACTCTGTACTTTGTTGTACAGTGCGGAGCCACTCCATAACCCCCATGCTCCAAGCGACCAGGCACATCTTGTCTGTCCTCCGTAAATGGGTAATGCCTTCGTCCCCAATTACAGTCGTGCATGTGCATTCAGACGGGACAAGAGCGAAGAGCGTAAAGCCTGCCCTGTGTGCATAACCAACATGAAGCTAAAGACAAAAAAACAATAATGCAAGGGGCTCAAAAGTGCTGGCTAGGCATAAGGCAGGGGCACGAGTGCTGGCTAGGCATAAGGCAGGGGCACGAGTGCTGGCTAGGCATAAGGCAGGGGCACGAGTGCTGGCTAGGCATAAGGCAGGGGCACGAGTGCTGGCTAGGCATAAGGCAGGGGCACGAGTGCTGGCTAGGCATAAGGCAGGGGCACGAGTGCTGGCTAGGCATAAGGCAGGGGCACGAGTGCTGGCTAGGCATAAGGCAGGGGCACGAGTGCTGGCTAGGCATAAGGCAGGGGCACGAGTGCTGGCTAGGCATAAGGCAGGGGCACGAGTGCTGGCTAGGCATAAGGCAGGGGCACGAGTGCTGGCTAGGCATAAGGCAGGGGCACGAGTGCTGGCTAGGCATAAGGCAGGGGCACGAGTGCTGGCTAGGCATAAGGCAGGGGCACGAGTGCTGGCTAGGCATAAGGCAGGGGCACGAGTGCTGGCTAGGCATAAGGCAGGGGCACGAGTGCTGGCTAGGCATAAGGCAGGGGCACGAGTGCTGGCTAGGCATAAGGCAGGGGCACGAGTGCTGGCTAGGCATAAGGCAGGGGCACGAGTGCTGGCTAGGCATAAGGCAGGGGCACGAGTGCTGGCTAGGCATAAGGCAGGGGCACGAGTGCTGGCTAGGCATAAGGCAGGGGCACGAGTGCTGGCTAGGCATAAGGCAGGGGCACGAGTGCTGGCTAGGCATAAGGCAGGGGCACGAGTGCTGGCTAGGCATAAGGCAGGGGCACGAGTGCTGGCTAGGCATAAGGCAGGGGCACGAGTGCTGGCTAGGCATAAGGCAGGGGCACGAGTGCAGGCTAGGCATAAGGCAGGGGCACGAGTGCAGGCAAGGCATAAGGCAGGGGCACAAGTGCTGGCTAGGCATAAGGCAGGGGCACGAGTGCTGGCTAGGCATAAGGCAGGGGCACGAGTGCAGGCTAGGCATAAGGCAGGGGCACAAGTGCAGGCAAGGCATATGGCAGGGGCACAAGTGCTGGCTAGGCATAAGGCAGTGGTACAAGTGTTGGCTAGGCATCAGGCAGGGGCACAAGTGCTGGCTAGGCATAAGGCAGGGGCACAAATGCAGGCTAGGCATAAGGCAGGGGCACAAGTGCAGGCTAGGCATAAGGCAGGGGCACAAGTGCAGGCTAGGCATAAGGCAGGGGCACAAGTGCAGGCTAGGCATAAGGCAGGGGCACAAGTGCAGGCTAGGCATAAGGCAGGGGCACAAGTGCAGGCTAGGCATAAGGCAGGGGCACAAGTGCTGGCTAGGCATAAGGCAGGGGTACAAGTGCTGGCTAGGCATCAGGCAGGGGCACAAGTGCTGGCTAGGCATAAGGCAGGGGCACGAGTGCTGGCTAGGCATAAGGCAGGGGCACGAGTGCTGGCTAGGCATAAGGCAGGGGCACGAGTGCAGGCTAGGCATAAGGCAGGGGCACGAGTGCAGGCAAGGCATAAGGCAGGGGCACAAGTGCTGGCTAGGCATAAGGCAGGGGCACGAGTGCTGGCTAGGCATAAGGCAGGGGCACGAGTGCAGGCTAGGCATAAGGCAGGGGCACAAGTGCAGGCAAGGCATATGGCAGGGGCACAAGTGCTGGCTAGGCATAAGGCAGTGGTACAAGTGTTGGCTAGGCATCAGGCAGGGGCACAAGTGCTGGCTAGGCATAAGGCAGGGGCACAAATGCAGGCTAGGCATAAGGCAGGGGCACAAGTGCAGGCTAGGCATAAGGCAGGGGCACAAGTGCAGGCTAGGCATAAGGCAGGGGCACAAGTGCAGGCTAGGCATAAGGCAGGGGCACAAGTGCAGGCTAGGCATAAGGCAGGGGCACAAGTGCAGGCTAGGCATAAGGCAGGGGCACAAGTGCTGGCTAGGCATAAGGCAGGGGTACAAGTGCTGGCTAGGCATCAGGCAGGGGCACAAGTGCTGGCTAGGCATCAGGCAGGGGCACAAGTGCTGGCTAGGCATAAGGCAGGGGCACAAATGCAGGCTAGGCATAAGGCAGGGGCACAAATGCAGGCTAGGCATAAGGCAGGGGCACATGTGCAGGCTAGGCATAAGGCAGGGGCACAAGTGCGGGCTAGGCTTTAGGCAGGGCCACAAGTACAAACTAAGCATAAGGCAGAGGCACAAGTGCAAGCTAGGCATAAGGCAGGGGCACCTATGCAGGCTAGGCTTAAGGCAGGGGCACAAGTGATGGCTACACATAAGGCATACGGCTAACTCTTTGCACTCTTTGCATAAAGGGATAGGCACCCTTAGGGGTGAAGAGCTAGCTTTCACCCCTCTACTTTGTACTTTGTTGTACAGTGCGGAGCCACTCCATAACCCCCATGCTCCAAGCGACCAGGCACATCTTGTCTGTCCTCCGTAAATGGGTAATGCCTTCGTCCCCAATTACAGTCGTGCATGTGCATTCAGACGGGACAAGAGCGAAGAGCGTAAAGCCTGCCCTGTGTGCATAACCAACATGAAGCTAAAGACAAAAAAACAATAATGCAAGGGGCTCAAAAGTGCTGGCTAGGCATAAGGCAGGGGCACCTATGCAGGCTAGGCTTAAGGCAGGGGTACGAGTGCTGGCTAGGCATAAGGCAGGGGCACGAGTGCTGGCTAGGCATAAGGCAGGGGCACGAGTGCTGGCTAGGCATAAGGCAGGGGCACGAGTGCTGGCTAGGCATAAGGCAGGGGCACGAGTGCTGGCTAGGCATAAGGCAGGGGCACGAGTGCTGGCTAGGCATAAGGCAGGGGCACGAGTGCTGGCTAGGCATAAGGCAGGGGCACGAGTGCTGGCTAGGCATAAGGCAGGGGCACGAGTGCTGGCTAGGCATAAGGCAGGGGCACGAGTGCTGGCTAGGCATAAGGCAGGGGCACGAGTGCTGGCTAGGCATAAGGCAGGGGCACGAGTGCTGGCTAGGCATAAGGCAGGGGCACGAGTGCTGGCTAGGCATAAGGCAGGGGCACGAGTGCTGGCTAGGCATAAGGCAGGGGCACGAGTGCTGGCTAGGCATAAGGCAGGGGCACGAGTGCTGGCTAGGCATAAGGCAGGGGCACGAGTGCTGGCTAGGCATAAGGCAGGGGCACGAGTGCTGGCTAGGCATAAGGCAGGGGCACGAGTGCTGGCTAGGCATAAGGCAGGGGCACGAGTGCTGGCTAGGCATAAGGCAGGGGCACGAGTGCTGGCTAGGCATAAGGCAGGGGCACGAGTGCTGGCTAGGCATAAGGCAGGGGCACGAGTGCTGGCTAGGCATAAGGCAGGGGCACGAGTGCTGGCTAGGCATAAGGCAGGGGCACGAGTGCTGGCTAGGCATAAGGCAGGGGCACGAGTGCTGGCTAGGCATAAGGCAGGGGCACGAGTGCTGGCTAGGCATGAGGCAGGGGCACAAGTGCAGGCTAGGCATAAGGCAGGGGCACAAGTGCGCGCTAGGCTTTAGGCAGGGCCACAAGTACAAACTAAGCATAAGGCAGAGGCACAAGTGCAAGCTAGGCATAAGGCAGGGGCACCTATGCAGGCTAGGCTTAAGGCAGGGGTACAAGTGCTGGCTAGGCATCAGGCAGGGGCACAAGAGCTGTCTAGGCATCAGGCAGGGGCACAAGTGCTGGCTAGGCATCAGGCAGGGGCACAAGTGCTGGCTAGGCATAAGGCAGGGGCACAAATGCAGGCTAGGCATAAGGCAGGGGCACAAATGCAGGCTAGGCATGAGGCAGGGGCACAAATGCAGGCTAGGCATGAGGCAGGGGCACAAGTGCAGGCTAGGCATAAGGCAGGGGCACAAGTGCAGGCTAGGCATAAGGCAGGGGCACAAGTGCAGGCTAGGCATAAGGCAGGGGCATAAGGCAGGGGCACAAGTGCTGGCTAGGCATAAGGCAGGGGCACAAGTGCTGGCTAGGCATAGGGCAGGGGCACAAGTGCTGGCTAGGCTTAAGGCAGGGGTACAAGTGCTGGCTAGGCATCAGGCAGGGGCACAAATGCAGGCTAGGCATAAGGCAGGGGCACAAATGCAGGCTAGGCATAAGGCAGGGGCACAAGTGCAGGCTAGGCATAAGGCAGGGGCACAAGTGCAGGCTAGGCATAAGGCAGGGGCACAAGTGCAGGCTAGGCATAAGGCAGGGGCACAAGTGCTGGCTAGGCATAAGGCAAGAGCACAAATGCAGGCTAGGCATGAGGCAGGGGCACAAGTGCAGGCTAGGCATAAGGCAGGCACAAGTGCGGGCTAGGCTTTAGGCAGGGCCACAAGTACAAACTAAGCATAATGCAGAGGCACAAGTGCAAGCTAGGCATAAGGCAGGGGCACAAGTGCTGGCTAGGCATAAGGCAGGGGCACAAGTGCTGGCTAGGCATCAGGCAGGGGCACAAGTGCTGGCTAGGCATCAGGCAGGGGCACAAGTGCTGGCTAGGCATCAGGCAGGGGCACAAGTGCTGGCTAGGCATAAGGCAGGGGCACAAATGCAGGCTAGGCATAAGGCAGGGGCACAAATGCAGGCTAGGCATAAGGCAGGGGCACAAGTGCAGGCTAGGCATAAGGCAGGGGCATAAGGCAGGGGCACAAGTGCAGGCTAGGCATAAGGCAGGGGCACAAGTGCAGGCTAGGCATAAGGCAGGGGCACAAGTGCAGGCTAGGCATAAGGCAGGGGCACAAGTGCAGGCTAGGCATAAGGCAGGGGCATAAGGCAGGGGCACAAGTGCTGGCTAGGCATAAGGCAGGGGCACAAGTGCTGGCTAGGCATAGGGCAGGGGCACAAGTGCTGGCTAGGCATAAGGCAGGGGCACAAGTGCTGGCTAGGCATAAGGCAGGGGCACAAGTGCTGGCTAGGCATAAGGCAGGGGCACAAGTGCTGGCTAGGCATAAGGCAGGGGCACAAGTGCTGGCTAGGCATAAGGCAGGGGCACAAGTGCTGGCTAGGCATAAGGCTGGGGCACAAGTGCTGGCTAGGCATAAGGCAGGGGCACAAGTGCAGGCTAGGCATAAGGCAGGGGCACAAGTGCAGGCTAGGCATAAGGCAGGGGCACAAGTGCAGGCTAGGCATAAGGCAGGGGCACAAGTGCAGGCTAGGCATAAGGCACGGGCATAAGGCAGGGGCACAAGTGCTGGCTAGGCATAAGGCAGGGGCACAAGTGCAGGCTAGGCATAAGGCAGGGGCACAGGTGCAGGCTAGGCATAAGGCAGGGGCACAGGTGCAGGCTAGGCATAAGGCAGGGGCACAGGTGCAGGCTAGGCATAAGGCAGGGGCACAAGTGCAGGCTAGGCATAAGGCAGGGGCACAGGTGCAGGCTAGGCATAAGGCAGGGACACAGGTGCAGGCTAGGCATAAGGCAGGGGCACAAGTGCAGGCTAGGCATAAGGCAGGGGCACAAGTGCAGGCTAGGCATAAGGCAGGGGCACAAGTGCAGGCTAGGCATAAGGCAGGGGCACAAGTGCAGGCTAGGCATAAGGCAGGGGCACAAGTGCAGGCTAGGCATAAGGCAGGGGCACAAGTGCAGGCTAGGCATAAGGCAGGGGCACAAGTGCAGGCTAGGCATAAGGCAGGGGCACAAGTGCAGGCTAGGCATAAGGCAGGGGCACAAGTGCAGGCTAGGCATACGGCAGGGGCACAAGTGCAGGCTAGGCATACGGCAGGGGCACAAGTGCAGGCTAGGCATAAGGCAGGGGCACAAGTGCAGGCTAGGCATAAAGCAGGGGCACAAGTGCAGGCTAGGCATAAGGCAGGGGCACAAGTGCAGGCTAGGCATAAAGCAGGGGCACAAGTGCAGGCTAGGCATAAGGCAGGGGCACAAGTGCAGGCTAGGCATAAGGCAGGGGCACAAGTGCAGGCTAGGCATAAGGCAGGGGCACAAGTGCAGGCTAGGCATAAGGCAGGGGCACAAGTGCAGGCAAGGCATAAGGCAGGGGCACAAGTGCAGGCAAGGCATAAGGCAGGGGCACAAGTGCTGGCTAGGCATAAGGCAGGGGTACAAGTGCTGGCTAGGCATCAGGCAGGGGCACAAGTGCTGGCTAGGCATCAGGCAGGGGCACAAGTGCTGGCTAGGCATAAGGCAGGGGCACAAATGCAGGCTAGGCATAAGGCAGGGGCACAAATGCAGGCTAGGCATAAGGCAGGGGCACAAGTGCAGGCTAGGCATAAGGCAGGGCCACAAGTACAAACTAAGCATAAGGCAGAGGCACAAGTGCAAGCTAGGCATAAGGCAGGGGCACCTATGCAGGCTAGGCTTAAGGCAGGGGCACAAGTGATGGCTACACATAAGGCATACGGCTAACTCTTTGCACTCTTTGCATAAAGGGATAGGCACCCTTAGGGGTGAAGAGCTAGCTTTCACCCCTCTACTCTGTACTTTGTTGTACAGTGCGGAGCCACTCCATAGCCCCCATGCTCCAAGCGACCAGGCACATCTTGTCTGTCCTCCGTAAATGGGTAATGCCTTCGTCCCCAATTACAGTCGTGCATGTGCATTCAGACGGGACAAGAGCGAAGAGCGTAAAGCCTGCCCTGTGTGCATAACCAACATGAAGCTAAAGACAAAAAAACAATAATGCAAGGGGCTCAAAAGTGCTGGCTAGGCATAAGGCAGGGGCACAAGTGCTGGCTAGGCATAAGGCAGGGGCACAAGTGCTGGCTAGGCATAAGGCAGGGGCACAAGTGCTGGCTAGGCATAAGGCAGGGGCACAAGTGCTGGCTAGGCATAAGGCAGGGGCACGAGTGCTGGCTAGGCATAAGGCAGGGGCACGAGTGCTGGCTAGGCATAAGGCAGGGGCACGAGTGCTGGCTAGGCATAAGGCAGGGGCACGAGTGCTGGCTAGGCATAAGGCAGGGGCACGAGTGCTGGCTAGGCATAAGGCAGGGGCACGAGTGCTGGCTAGGCATAAGGCAGGGGCACGAGTGCTGGCTAGGCATAAGGCAGGGGCACGAGTGCTGGCTAGGCATAAGGAAGGGGCACGAGTGCTGGCTAGGCATAAGGCAGGGGCACGAGTGCTGGCTAGGCATAAGGCAGGGGCACGAGTGCTGGCTAGGCATAAGGCAGGGGCACGAGTGCTGGCTAGGCATAAGGCAGGGGCACGAGTGCTGGCTAGGCATAAGGCAGGGGCACGAGTGCTGGCTAGGCATAAGGCAGGGGCACGAGTGCTGGCTAGGCATAAGGCAGGGGCACGAGTGCTGGCTAGGCATAAGGCAGGGGCACGAGTGCTGGCTAGGCATAAGGCAGGGGCACGAGTGCTGGCTAGGCATAAGGCAGGGGCACCAGTGCTGGCTAGGCATAAGGCAGGGGCACAAGTGCTGGCTAGGCATAAGGCAGGGGCACAAGTGCAGGCTAGGCATAAGGCATGGGCACAAGTGCAGGCTAGGCATAAGGCAGGGGCACAAGTGCTGGCTAGGCATAAGGCTGGAGCACAAGTGCTGGCTAGGCATAAGGCAGGGGCACAAGTGCAGGCTAGGCATAAGGCATGGGCACAAGTGCAGGCTAGGCATAAGGCAGGGGCACAAGTGCTGGCTAGGCATAAGGCAGGGGCACAAGTGCTGGCTAGGCATAAGGCTGGGGCACAAGTGCTGGCTAGGCATAAGGCAGGGGCACAAGTGCTGGCCAGGCATAAGGCAGGGGCACAAGTGCTGGCTAGGCATAAGGCAGGGGCACAAGTGCTGGCTAGGCATTAGGCAGGGGCACAAGTGCTGGCTAGGCATAAGGCAGGGGCACAAGTGCAAACTAAGCATAAGGCAGAGGCACGAGTGCAAGCTAGGCATAAGGCAGGGGCTCAAGTGGAGGCTAGGCATAAGGCAGGGGCACAAGTGCAGGCTAGGCATAAGGCAGGGGCACAAGTGCAGGCTAGGCATAAGGCAGGGGCACAGGTGCAGGCTAGGCATAAGGCAGGGGCACAGGTGCAGGCTAGGCATAAGGCAGGGGCACAAGTGCAGGCTAGGCATAAGGCAGGGGCACAAGTGCAGGCTAGGCATAAGGCAGGGGCACAAGTGCAGGCTAGGCATAAGGCAGGGGCACAAGTGCAGGCTAGGCATAAGGCAGGGGCACAAGTGCAGGCTAGGCATAAGGCAGGGGCACAAGTGCAGGCTAGGCATAAGGCAGGGGCACAAGTGCAGGCTAGGCATAAGGCAGGGGCACAAGTGCAGGCTAGGCATAAGGCAGGGGCACAAGTGCAGGCTAGGCATAAGGCAGGGGCACAAGTGCAGGCTAGGCATAAGGCAGGGGCACAAGTGCAGGCTAGGCATAAGGCAGGGGCACAAGTGCAGGCTAGGCATAAGGCAGGGGCACAAGTGCAGGCTAGGCATAAGGCAGGGGCACAAGTGCAGGCTAGGCATAAGGCAGGGGCACAAGTGCAGGCTAGGCATAAGGCAGGGGCACAAGTGCAGGCTAGGCATAAGGCAGGGGCACAAGTGCAGGCTAGGCATAAGGCAGGGGCACAAGTGCAGGCTAGGCATAAGGCAGGGGCACAAGTGCAGGCTAGGCATAAGGCAGGGGCACAAGTGCAGGCTAGGCATAAGGCAGGGGCACAAGTGCAGGCTAGGCATAAGGCAGGGGCACAAATGCAGGCTAGGCATAAGGCAGGGGCACAAATGCAGGCTAGGCATAAGGCAGGGGCACATGTGCAGGCTAGGCATAAGGCAGGGGCACAAGTGCGGGCTAGGCTTTAGGCAGGGCCACAAGTACAAACTAAGCATAAGGCAGAGGCACAAGTGCAAGCTAGGCATAAGGCAGGGGCACCTATGCAGGCTAGGCTTAAGGCAGGGGCACAAGTGATGGCTACACATAAGGCATACGGCTAACTCTTTGCACTCTTTGCATAAAGGGATAGGCACCCTTAGGGGTGAAGAGCTAGCTTTCACCCCTCTACTTTGTACTTTGTTGTACAGTGCGGAGCCACTCCATAACCCCCATGCTCCAAGCGACCAGGCACATCTTGTCTGTCCTCCGTAAATGGGTAATGCCTTCGTCCCCAATTACAGTCGTGCATGTGCATTCAGACGGGACAAGAGCGAAGAGCGTAAAGCCTGCCCTGTGTGCATAACCAACATGAAGCTAAAGACAAAAAAACAATAATGCAAGGGGCTCAAAAGTGCTGGCTAGGCATAAGGCAGGGGCACCTATGCAGGCTAGGCTTAAGGCAGGGGCACGAGTGCTGGCTAGGCATAAGGCAGGGGCACGAGTGCTGGCTAGGCATAAGGCAGGGGCACGAGTGCTGGCTAGGCATAAGGCAGGGGCACGAGTGCTGGCTAGGCATAAGGCAGGGGCACGAGTGCTGGCTAGGCATAAGGCAGGGGCACGAGTGCTGGCTAGGCATAAGGCAGGGGCACGAGTGCTGGCTAGGCATAAGGCAGGGGCACGAGTGCTGGCTAGGCATAAGGCAGGGGCACGAGTGCTGGCTAGGCATAAGGCAGGGGCACGAGTGCTGGCTAGGCATAAGGCAGGGGCACGAGTGCTGGCTAGGCATAAGGCAGGGGCACGAGTGCTGGCTAGGCATAAGGCAGGGGCACGAGTGCTGGCTAGGCATAAGGCAGGGGCACGAGTGCTGGCTAGGCATAAGGCAGGGGCACGAGTGCTGGCTAGGCATAAGGCAGGGGCACGAGTGCTGGCTAGGCATAAGGCAGGGGCACGAGTGCTGGCTAGGCATAAGGCAGGGGCACGAGTGCTGGCTAGGCATAAGGCAGGGGCACGAGTGCTGGCTAGGCATAAGGCAGGGGCACGAGTGCTGGCTAGGCATAAGGCAGGGGCACGAGTGCTGGCTAGGCATAAGGCAGGGGCACGAGTGCTGGCTAGGCATAAGGCAGGGGCACGAGTGCTGGCTAGGCATAAGGCAGGGGCACGAGTGCTGGCTAGGCATAAGGCAGGGGCACGAGTGCTGGCTAGGCATAAGGCAGGGGCACGAGTGCTGGCTAGGCATAAGGCAGGGGCACGAGTGCTGGCTAGGCATAAGGCAGGGGCACGAGTGCTGGCTAGGCATAAGGCAGGGGCACGAGTGCTGGCTAGGCATAAGGCAGGGGCACGAGTGCTGGCTAGGCATAAGGCAGGGGCACGAGTGCTGGCTAGGCATAAGGCAGGGGCACGAGTGCTGGCTAGGCATAAGGCAGGGGCACGAGTGCTGGCTAGGCATAAGGCAGGGGCACGAGTGCTGGCTAGGCATAAGGCAGGGGCACGAGTGCTGGCTAGGCATAAGGCAGGGGCACGAGTGCTGGCTAGGCATAAGGCAGGGGCACGAGTGCTGGCTAGGCATAAGGCAGGGGCACGAGTGCTGGCTAGGCATAAGGCAGGGGCACGAGTGCTGGCTAGGCATAAGGCAGGGGCACGAGTGCTGGCTAGGCATAAGGCAGGGGCACGAGTGCTGGCTAGGCATAAGGCAGGGGCACGAGTGCTGGCTAGGCATAAGGCAGGGGCACGAGTGCTGGCTAGGCATAAGGCAGGGGCACGAGTGCTGGCTAGGCATAAGGCAGGGGCACGAGTGCTGGCTAGGCATAAGGCAGGGGCACGAGTGCTGGCTAGGCATAAGGCAGGGGCACGAGTGCTGGCTAGGCATAAGGCAGGGGCACGAGTGCTGGCTAGGCATAAGGCAGGGGCACGAGTGCTGGCTAGGCATAAGGCAGGGGCACGAGTGCTGGCTAGGCATAAGGCAGGGGCACGAGTGCTGGCTAGGCATAAGGCAGGGGCACGAGTGCTGGCTAGGCATAAGGCAGGGGCACGAGTGCTGGCTAGGCATAAGGCAGGGGCACGAGTGCTGGCTAGGCATAAGGCAGGGGCACGAGTGCTGGCTAGGCATAAGGCAGGGGCACGAGTGCTGGCTAGGCATAAGGCAGGGGCACGAGTGCTGGCTAGGCATAAGGCAGGGGCACGAGTGCTGGCTAGGCATAAGGCAGGGGCACGAGTGCTGGCTAGGCATAAGGCAGGGGCACGAGTGCTGGCTAGGCATAAGGCAGGGGCACGAGTGCTGGCTAGGCATAAGGCAGGGGCACGAGTGCTGGCTAGGCATAAGGCAGGGGCACGAGTGCTGGCTAGGCATAAAGCAGAGGCACGAGTGCTGGCTAGGCATAAGGCAGGGGCACGAGTGCTGGCTAGGCATAAGGCAGGGGCACGAGTGCTGGCTAGGCATAAGGCAGGGGCACGAGTGCTGGCTAGGCATAAGGCAGGGGCACGAGTGCAGGCTAGGCATAAGGCAGGGGCACGAGTGCAGGCTAGGCATAAGGCAGGGGCACGAGTGCAGGCAAGGCATAAGGCAGGGGCACGAGTGCTGGCTAGGCATAAGGCAGGGGCACGAGTGCTGGCTAGGCATAAGGCAGGGGCACAAGTGCAGGCAAGGCATATGGCAGGGGCACAAGTGCTGGCTAGGCATAAGGCAGGGGCACAAGTGCTGGCTAGGCATAAGGCAGTGGCACAAGTGCTGGCTAGGCATCAGGCAGGGGCACAAGTGCTGGCTAGGCATCAGGCAGGGGCACAAATGCAGGCTAGGCATAAGGCAGGGGCACAAATGCAGGCTAGGCATGAGGCAGGGGCACAAGTGCAGGCTAGGCATAAGGCAGGGGCACAAGTGCGGGCTAGGCTTTAGGCAGGGCCACAAGTACAAACTAAGCATAAGGCAGAGGCACAAGTGCAAGCTAGGCATAAGGCAGGGGCACCTATGCAGGCTAGGCTTAAGGCAGGGGTACAAGTGCTGGCTAGGCATCAGGCAGGGGCACAAGTGCTGGCTAGGCATCAGGCAGGGGCACAAGTGCTGGCTAGGCATCAGGCAGGGGCACAAGTGCTGGCTAGGCATCAGGCAGGGGCACAAGTGCTGGCTAGGCATAAGGCAGGGGCACAAATGCAGGCTAGGCATAAGGCAGGGGCACAAATGCAGGCTAGGCATGAGGCAGGGGCACAAGTGCAGGCTAGGCATAAGGCAGGGGCATAAGGCAGGGGCACAAGTGCAGGCTAGGCATAAGGCAGGGGCACAAGTGCAGGCTAGGCATAAGGCAGGGGCATAAGGCAGGGGCACAAGTGCTGGCTAGGCATAAGGCAGGGGCACAAGTGCTGGCTAGGCATAGGGCAGGGGCACAAGTGCTGGCTAGGCTTAAGGCAGGGGTACAAGTGCTGGCTAGGCATCAGGCAGGGGCACAAATGCAGGCTAGGCATAAGGCAGGGGCACAAATGCAGGCTAGGCATAAGGCAGGGGCACAAGTGCAGGCTAGGCATAAGGCAGGGGCACAAGTGCTGGCTAGGCATAAGGCAGGGGCACAAATGCAGGCTAGGCATGAGGCAGGGGCACAAGTGCAGGCTAGGCATAAGGCAGGCACAAGTGCGGGCTAGGCTTTAGGCAGGGCCACAAGTACAAACTAAGCATAATGCAGAGGCACAAGTGCAAGCTAGGCATAAGGCAGGGGCACAAGTGCTGGCTAGGCATCAGGCAGGGGCACAAGTGCTGGCTAGGCATCAGGCAGGGGCACAAGTGCTGGCTAGGCATCAGGCAGGGGCACAAGTGCTGGCTAGGCATAAGGCAGGGGCACAAATGCAGGCTAGGCATAAGGCAGGGGCACAAATGCAGGCTAGGCATGAGGCAGGGGCACAAGTGCAGGCTAGGCATAAGGCAGGGGCATAAGGCAGGGGCACAAGTGCAGGCTAGGCATAAGGCAGGGGCACAAGTGCAGGCTAGGCATAAGGCAGGGGCACAAGTGCAGGCTAGGCATAAGGCAGGGGCACAAGTGCAGGCTAGGCATAAGGCAGGGGCACAAGTGCAGGCTAGGCATAAGGCAGGGGCATAAGGCAGGGGCACAAGTGCTGGCTAGGCATAAGGCAGGGGCACAAGTGCTGGCTAGGCATAGGGCAGGGGCACAAGTGCTGGCTAGGCATAAGGCAGGGACACAAGTGCTGGCTAGGCATAAGGCTGGGGCACAAGTGCTGGCTAGGCATAAGGCAGGGGCACAAGTGCTGGCTAGGCATAAGGCAGGGGCACAAGTGCAGGCTAGGCATAAGGCAGGGGCACAAGTGCAGGCTAGGCATAAGGCAGGGGCACAAGTGCAGGCTAGGCATAAGGCACGGGCATAAGGCAGGGGCACAAGTGCTGGCTAGGCATAAGGCAGGGGCACAAGTGCAGGCTAGGCATAAGGCAGGGGCACAGGTGCAGGCTAGGCATAAGGCAGGGGCACAGGTGCAGGCTAGGCATAAGGCAGGGGCACAGGTGCAGGCTAGGCATAAGGCAGGGGCACAGGTGCAGGCTAGGCATAAGGCAGGGGCACAGGTGCAGGCTAGGCATAAGGCAGGGACACAGGTGCAGGCTAGGCATAAGGCAGGGGCACAAGTGCAGGCTAGGCATAAGGCAGGGGTACAAGTGCAGGCTAGGCATAAGGCAGGGGCACAAGTGCAGGCTAGGCATAAGGCAGGGGCACAAGTGCAGGCTAGGCATAAGGCAGGGGCACAAGTGCAGGCTAGGCATAAGGCAGGGGCACAAGTGCAGGCTAGGCATAAGGCAGGGGCACAAGTGCAGGCTAGGCATAAGGCAGGGGCACAAGTGCAGGCTAGGCATAAGGCAGGGGCACAAGTGCAGGCTAGGCATACGGCAGGGGCACAAGTGCAGGCTAGGCATACAGCAGGGGCACAAGTGCAGGCTAGGCATACGGCAGGGGCACAAGTGCAGGCTAGGCATACGGCAGGGGCACAAGTGCAGGCTAGGCATACGGCAGGGGCACAAGTGCAGGCTAGGCATAAGGCAGGGGCACAAGTGCAGGCTAGGCATAAAGCAGGGGCACAAGTGCAGGCTAGGCATAAGGCAGGGGCACAAGTGCAGGCTAGGCATAAAGCAGGGGCACAAGTGCAGGCTAGGCATAAGGCAGGGGCACAAGTGCAGGCTAGGCATAAGGCAGGGGCACAAGTGCAGGCTAGGCATAAGGCAGGGGCACAAGTGCAGGCTAGGCATAAGGCAGGGGCACAAGTGCAGGCAAGGCATAAGGCAGGGGCACAAGTGCAGGCAAGGCATAAGGCAGGGGCACGAGTGCAGGCAAGGCATAAGGCAGGGGCACAAGTGCTGGCTAGGCATAAGGCAGGGGTACAAGTGCTGGCTAGGCATCAGGCAGGGGCACAAGTGCTGGCTAGGCATCAGGCAGGGGCACAAGTGCTGGCTAGGCATAAGGCAGGGGCACAAATGCAGGCTAGGCATAAGGCAGGGGCACAAATGCAGGCTAGGCATAAGGCAGGGGCACAAGTGCAGGCTAGGCATAAGGCAGGGCCACAAGTACAAACTAAGCATAAGGCAGAGGCACAAGTGCAAGCTAGGCATAAGGCAGGGGCACCTATGCAGGCTAGGCTTAAGGCAGGGGCACAAGTGATGGCTACACATAAGGCATACGGCTAACTCTTTGCACTCTTTGCATAAAGGGATAGGCACCCTTAGGGGTGAAGAGCTAGCTTTCACCCCTCTACTCTGTACTTTGTTGTACAGTGCGGAGCCACTCCATAGCCCCCATGCTCCAAGCGACCAGGCACATCTTGTCTGTCCTCCGTAAATGGGTAATGCCTTCGTCCCCAATTACAGTCGTGCATGTGCATTCAGACGGGACAAGAGCGAAGAGCGTAAAGCCTGCCCTGTGTGCATAACCAACATGAAGCTAAAGACAAAAAAACAATAATGCAAGGGGCTCAAAAGTGCTGGCTAGGCATAAGGCAGGGGCACAAGTGCTGGCTAGGCATAAGGCAGGGGCACAAGTGCTGGCTAGGCATAAGGCAGGGGCACAAGTGCTGGCTAGGCATAAGGCAGGGGCACAAGTGCTGGCTAGGCATAAGGCAGGGGCACAAGTGCTGGCTAGGCATAAGGCAGGGGCACAAGTGCTGGCTAGGCATAAGGCAGGGGCACGAGTGCTGGCTAGGCATAAGGCAGGGGCACGAGTGCTGGCTAGGCATAAGGCAGGGCCACAAGTACAAACTAAGCATAAGGCAGAGGCACAAGTGCAAGCTAGGCATAAGGCAGGGGCACCTATGCAGGCTAGGCTTAAGGCAGGGGCACAAGTGATGGCTACACATAAGGCATACGGCTAACTCTTTGCACTCTTTGCATAAAGGGATAGGCACCCTTAGGGGTGAAGAGCTAGCTTTCACCCCTCTACTCTGTACTTTGTTGTACAGTGAGGAGCCACTCCATAGCCCCCATGCTCCAAGCGACCAGGCACATCTTGTCTGTCCTCCGTAAATGGGTAATGCCTTCGTCCCCAATTACAGTCGTGCATGTGCATTCAGACGGGACAAGAGCGAAGAGCGTAAAGCCTGCCCTGTGTGCATAACCAACATGAAGCTAAAGACAAAAAAACAATAATGCAAGGGGCTCAAAAGTGCTGGCTAGGCATAAGGCAGGGGCACAAGTGCTGGCTAGGCATAAGGCAGGGGCACAAGTGCTGGCTAGGCATAAGGCAGGGGCACAAGTGCTGGCTAGGCATAAGGCAGGGGCACAAGTGCTGGCTAGGCATAAGGCAGGGGCACAAGTGCTGGCTAGGCATAAGGCAGGGGCACAAGTGCTGGCTAGGCATAAGGCAGGGGCACGAGTGCTGGCTAGGCATAAGGCAGGGGCACGAGTGCTGGCTAGGCATAAGGCAGGGGCACGAGTGCTGGCTAGGCATAAGGCAGGGGCACGAGTGCTGGCTAGGCATAAGGCAGGGGCACGAGTGCTGGCTAGGCATAAGGCAGGGGCACGAGTGCTGGCTAGGCATAAGGCAGGGGCACGAGTGCTGGCTAGGCATAAGGCAGGGGCACGAGTGCTGGCTAGGCATAAGGCAGGGGCACGAGTGCTGGCTAGGCATAAGGCAGGGGCACAAGTGCTGGCTAGGCATAAGGAAGGGGCACGAGTGCTGGCTAGGCATAAGGCAGGGGCACGAGTGCTGGCTAGGCATAAGGCAGGGGCACGAGTGCTGGCTAGGCATAAGGCAGGGGCACGAGTGCTGGCTAGGCATAAGGCAGGGGCACGAGTGCTGGCTAGGCATAAGGCAGGGGCACGAGTGCTGGCTAGGCATAAGGCAGAGGCACGAGTGCTGGCTAGGCATAAGGCAGGGGCACGAGTGCTGGCTAGGCATAAGGCAGGGGCACGAGTGCTGGCTAGGCATAAGGCAGGGGCACGAGTGCTGGCTAGGCATAAGGCAGGGGCACGAGTGCTGGCTAGGCATAAGGCAGGGGCACGAGTGCTGGCTAGGCATAAGGCAGGGGCACCAGTGCTGGCTAGGCATAAGGCAGGGGCACAAGTGCTGGCTAGGCATAAGGCAGGGGCACAAGTGCAGGCTAGGCATAAGGCATGGGCACAAGTGCAGGCTAGGCATAAGGCAGGGGCACAAGTGCTGGCTAGGCATAAGGCAGGGGCACAAGTGCTGGCTAGGCATAAGGCTGGAGCACAAGTGCTGGCTAGGCATAAGGCAGGGGCACAAGTGCAGGCTAGGCATAAGGCATGGGCACAAGTGCAGGCTAGGCATAAGGCAGGGGCACAAGTGCTGGCTAGGCATAAGGCAGGGGCACAAGTGCTGGCTAGGCATAAGGCTGTGGCACAAGTGCTGGCTAGGCATAAGGCAGGGGCACAAGTGCTGGCTAGGCATAAGGCAGGGGCACAAGTGCTGGCTAGGCATAAGGCAGGGGCACAAGTGCTGGCTAGGCATAAGGCAGGGGCACAAGTGCGGGCTAGGCATAAGGCAGGGGCACAAGTGCAAACTAAGCATAAGGCAGAGGCACGAGTGCAAGCTAGGCATAAGGCAGGGGCTCAAGTGGAGGCTAGGCATAAGGCAGGGGCACAAGTGCAGGCTAGGCATAAGGCAGGGGCACAAGTGCAGGCTAGGCATAAGGCAGGGGCACAGGTGCAGGCTAGGCATAAGGCAGGGGCACAAGTGCAGGCTAGGCATAAGGCAGGGGCACAAGTGCAGGCTAGGCATAAGGCAGGGGCACAAGTGCAGGCTAGGCATAAGGCAGGGGCACAAGTGCAGGCTAGGCATAAGGCAGGGGCACAAGTGCAGGCTAGGCATAAGGCAGGGGCACAAGTGCAGGCTAGGCATAAGGCAGGGGCACAAGTGCAGGCTAGGCATAAGGCAGGGGCACAAGTGCAGGCTAGGCATAAGGCAGGGGCACAAGTGCAGGCTAGGCATAAGGCAGGGGCACAAGTGCAGGCTAGGCATAAGGCAGGGGCACAAGTGCAGGCTAGGCATAAGGCAGGGGCACAAGTGCAGGCTAGGCATAAGGCAGGGGCACAAGTGCAGGCTAGGCATAAGGCAGGGGCACAAGTGCAGGCTAGGCATAAGGCAGGGGCACAAGTGCAGGCTAGGCATAAGGCAGGGGCACAAGTGCAGGCTAGGCATAAGGCATGGGCACAAGTGCAGGCTAGGCATAAGGCAGGGGCACAAGTGCTGGCTAGGCATAAGGCAGGGGCACAAGTGCTGGCTAGGCATAAGGCTGGAGCACAAGTGCTGGCTAGGCATAAGGCAGGGGCACAAGTGCAGGCTAGGCATAAGGCAGGGGCACAAGTGCAGGCTAGGCATAAGGCAGGGGCACAAGTGCTGGCTAGGCATAAGGCAGGGGCACAAGTGCTGGCTAGGCATAAGGCAGGGGCACAAGTGCTGGCTAGGCATAAGGCAGGGGCACAAGTGCTGGCTAGGCATAAGGCAGGGGCACAAGTGCTGGCTAGGCATAAGGCAGGGGCTCAAGTGCGGGCTAGGCATAAGGCAGGGGCACAAGTGCAAACTAAGCATAAGGCAGAGGCACAAGTGCAAGCTAGGCATAAGGCAGGGGCTCAAGTGCAGGCTAGGCATAAGGCAGGGGCACAAGTGCAGGCTAGGCATAAGGCAGGGGCACAGGTGCAGGCTAGGCATAAGGCAGGGGCACAGGTGCAGGCTAGGCATAAGGCAGGGGCACAAGTGCAGGCTAGGCATAAGGCAGGGGCACAAGTGCAGGCTAGGCATAAGGCAGGGGCACAAGTGCAGGCTAGGCATAAGGCAGGGGCACAAGTGCAGGCTAGGCATAAGGCAGGGGCACAAGTGCAGGCTAGGCATAAGGCATGGGCACAAGTGCAGGCTAGGCATAAGGCAGGGGCACAAGTGCAGGCTAGGCATAAGGCATGGGCACAAGTGCAGGCTAGGCATAAGGCAGGGGCACAAGTGCTGGCTAGGCATAAGGCAGGGGCACAAGTGCTGGCTAGGCATAAGGCAGGGGCACAAGTGCAGGCTAGGCATAAGGCAGGGGCACAAGTGCAGGCTAGGCATAAGGCAGGGGCACAAGTGCAGGCTAGGCATAAGGCAGGGGCACAAGTGCAGGCTAGGCATAAGGCAGGGGCACAAGTGCAGGCTAGGCATAAGGCAGGGGCACAAGTGCAGGCTAGGCATAAGGCAGGGGCACAAGTGCAGGCTAGGCATAAGGCAGGGGCACAAGTGCTGGCTAGGCATAAGGCAGGGGCACAAATGCAGGCTAGGCATAAGGCAGAGGCACAAGTGCAAGCTAGGCATAAGGCAGGGGCACAAGTGCTGGCTAGGCATAAGGCAGGGGCACAAATGCAGGCTAGGCATAAGGCAGAGGCACAAGTGCAAGCTAGGCATAAGGCAGGGGCACCTATGCAGGCTAGGCTTAAGGCAGGGGCACAAGTGATGGCTACACATAAGGCATACGGCTAACTCTTTGCACTCTTTGCATAAAGGGATAGGCACCCTTAGGGGTGAAGAGCTAGCTTTCACCCCTCTACTCTGTACTTTGTTGTACAGTGCGCAGCCACTCCATAACCCCCATGCTCCAAGCGACCAGGCACATCTTGTCTGTCCTCCGTAAATGGGTAATGCCTTCGTCCCCAATTACAGTCGTGCATGTGCATTCAGACGGGACAAGAGCGAAGAGCGTAAAGCCTGCCCTGTGTGCATAACCAACATGAAGCTAAAGACAAAAAAACAATAATGCAAGGGGCTCAAAAGTGCTGGCTAGGCATAAGGCAGGGGCACAAGTGCTGGCTAGGCATAAGGCAGGGGCACAAGTGCTGGCTAGGCATAAGGCAGGGGCACGAGTGCTGGCTAGGCATAAGGCAGGGGCACGAGTGCTGGCTGGGCATAAGGCAGGGGCACGAGTGCTGGCTAGGCATAAGGCAGGGGCACGAGTGCTGGCTAGGCATAAGGCAGGGGCACGAGTGCTGGCTAGGCATAAGGAAGGGGCACGAGTGCTGGCTAGGCATAAGGCAGGGGCACGAGTGCTGGCTAGGCATAAGGCAGGGGCACGAGTGCTGGCTAGGCATAAGGCAGGGGCACGAGTGCTGGCTAGGCATAAGGCAGGGGCACGAGTGCTGGCTAGGCATAAGGCAGGGGCACGAGTGCTGGCTAGGCATAAGGCAGGGGCACGAGTGCTGGCTAGGCATAAGGCAGGGGCACGAGTGCTGGCTAGACATAAGGCAGGGGCACGAGTGCAGGCTAGGCATAAGGCAGGGGCACGAGTGCAGGCTAGGCATAAGGCAGGGGCACGAGTGCTGGCTAGACATAAGGCAGGGGCACGAGTGCTGGCTAGGCATAAGGCAGGGGCACGAGTGCTGGCTAGACATAAGGCAGGGGCACGAGTGCTGGCTAGGCATAAGGCAGGGGCACGAGTGCAGGCTAGGCATAAGGCAGGGGTACGAGTGCTGGCTAGACATAAGGCAGGGGCACGAGTGCTGGCTAGACATAAGGCAGGGGCACGAGTGCTGGCTAGACATAAGGCAGGGGCACGAGTGCTGGCTAGGCATAAGGCAGGGGCACGAGTGCAGGCTAGGCATAAGGCATGGGCACGAGTGCAGGCTAGGCATAAGGCAGGGGCACAAGTGCAGGCTAGGCATAAGGCAGGGGCACAAGTGCTGGCTAGGCATAAGGCAGGGGCACAAGTGCTGGCTAGGCATAAGGCTGGAGCACAAGTGCTGGCTAGGCATAAGGCTGGAGCACAAGTGCTGGCTAGGCATAAGGCAGGGGCACAAGTGCTGGCTAGGCATAAGGCAGGGGCACAAGTGCTGGCTAGGCATAAGGCAGGGGCACAAGTGCTGGCTAGGCATAAGGCTGGGGCACAAGTGCTGGCTAGGCATAAGGCAGGGGCACAAGTGCTGGCTAGGCATAAGGCAGGGGCACAAGTGCTGGCTAGGCATAAGGCAGAGGCACAAGTGCTGGCTAGGCATAAGGCAGGGGCACAAGTGCGGGCTAGGCATAAGGCAGGGGCACAAGTGCAAACTAAGCATAAGGCAGAGGCACAAGTGCAAGCTAGGCATAAGGCAGGGGCACAAGTGCAGGCTAGGCATAAGGCAGGGGCACAAGTGCAGGCTAGGCATAAGGCAGGGGCACAAGTGCAGGCTAGGCATAAGGCAGGGGCACAGGTGCAGGCTAGGCATAAGGCAGGGGCACAAGCGCAGGCTAGGCATAAAGCAGGGGCACAAGCGCAGGCTAGGCATAAAGCAGGGGCACAAGCGCAGGCTAGGCATAAGGCAGGGGCACAAGCGCAGGCTAGGCATAAGGCAGGGGCACAAGTGCAGGCTAGGCATAAGGCAGGGGCACAAGAGCAGGCTAGGCATAAGGCAGGGGCACAAGTGCAGGCTAGGCATAAGGCAGGGGCACAAGTGCAGGCTAGGCATAAGGCAGGGGCACAAGTGCAGGCTAGGCATAAGGCAGGGGCACAAGTGCTGGCTAGGCATAAGGCAGGGGTACAAGTGCTGGCTAGGCATCAGGCAGGGGCACAAGTGCTGGCTAGGCATCAGGCAGGGGCACAAGTGCTGGCTAGGCATCAGGCAGGGGCACAAGAGCTGGCTAGGCATAAGGCAGGGGCACAAATGCAGGGTAGGCATAAGGCAGGGGCACAAGTGCTGGCTAGGCATCAGGCAGGGGCACAAGTGCTGGCTAGGCATCAGGCAGGGGCACAAGTGCTGGCTAGGCATCAGGCAGGGGCACAAGTGCTGGCTAGGCATAAGGCAGGGGCACAAATGCAGGTTAGGCATAAGGCAGGGGCACAAGTGCAGGCTAGGCATAAGGCAGGGGCACAAGTGCTGGCTAGGCATAAGGCAGGGGTACAAGTGCTGGCTAGGCATCAGGCAGGGGCACAAGTGCTGGCTAGGCATCAGGCAGGGGCACAAGTGCTGGCTAGGCATCAGGCAGGGGCACAAGTGCTGGCTAGGCATAAGGCAGAGGCACAAATGCAGGTTAGGCATAAGGCAGGGGCACAAGTGCAGGCTAGGCTTAAGGCAGGGGCACAAGTGATGGCTACACATAAGGCATATGGCTAACTCTTTGCACTCTTTGCATAAAGGGATAGGCACCCTTAGGGGTGAAGAGCTAGCTTTCACCCCTCTACTCTGTACTTTGTTGTACAGTGCGGAGCCACTCCATAACCCCCATGCTCCAAGCGACCAGGCACATCTTGTCTGTCCTCCGTAAATGGGTAATGCCTTCGTCCCCAATTACAGTCGTGCATGTGCATTCAGACGGGACAAGAGCGAAGAGCGTAAAGCCTGCCCTGTGTGCATAACCAACATGAAGCTAAAGACAAAAAAACAATAATGCAAGGGGCTCAAAAGTGCTGGCTAGGCATAAGGCAGGGGCACGAGTGCTGGCTAGGCATAAGGCAGGGGCACGAGTGCTGGCTAGGCATAAGGCAGGGGCACGAGTGCTGGCTAGGCATAAGGCAGGGGCACGAGTGCTGGCTAGGCATAAGGCAGGGGCACGAGTGCTGGCTAGGCATAAGGCAGGGGCACGAGTGCTGGCTAGGCATAAGGCAGGGGCACGAGTGCTGGCTAGGCATAAGGCAGGGGCACGAGTGCTGGCTAGGCATAAGGCAGGGGCACGAGTGCTGGCTAGGCATAAGGCAGGGGCACGAGTGCTGGCTAGGCATAAGGCAGGGGCACGAGTGCTGGCTAGGCATAAGGCAGGGGCACGAGTGCTGGCTAGGCATAAGGCAGGGGCACGAGTGCTGGCTAGGCATAAGGCAGGGGCACGAGTGCTGGCTAGGCATAAGGCAGGGGCACGAGTGCTGGCTAGGCATAAGGCAGGGGCACGAGTGCTGGCTAGGCATAAGGCAGGGGCACGAGTGCTGGCTAGGCATAAGGCAGGGGCACGAGTGCTGGCTAGGCATAAGGCAGGGGCACGAGTGCTGGCTAGGCATAAGGCAGGGGCACGAGTGCTGGCTAGGCATAAGGCAGGGGCACGAGTGCTGGCTAGGCATAAGGCAGGGGCACGAGTGCTGGCTAGGCATAAGGCAGGGGCACGAGTGCTGGCTAGGCATAAGGCAGGGGCACGAGTGCTGGCTAGGCATAAGGCAGGGGCACGAGTGCTGGCTAGGCATAAGGCAGGGGCACGAGTGCTGGCTAGGCATAAGGCAGGGGCACGAGTGCAGGCAAGGCATAAGGCAGGGGCACGAGTGCAGGCAAGGCATAAGGCAGGGGCACGAGTGCTGGCTAGGCATAAGGCAGGGGCACGAGTGCTGGCTAGGCATAAGGCAGGGGCACGAGTGCAGGCTAGGCATAAGGCAGGGGCACAAGTGCAGGCAAGGCATATGGCAGGGGCACAAGTGCTGGCTAGGCATAAGGCAGTGGTACAAGTGCTGGCTAGGCATCAGGCAGGGGCACAAGTGCTGGCTAGGCATAAGGCAGGGGCACAAATGCAGGCTAGGCATAAGGCAGGGGCACAAGTGCAGGCTAGGCATAAGGCAGGGGCACAAGTGCTGGCTAGGCATAAGGCAGGGGTACAAGTGCTGGCTAGGCATCAGGCAGGGGCACAAGTGCTGGCTAGGCATAAGGCAGGGGCACAAGTGCTGGCTAGGCATCAGGCAGGGGCACAAGTGCTGGCTAGGCATCAGGCAGGGGCACAAGTGCTGGCTAGGCATAAGGCAGGGGCACAAATGCAGGTTAGGCATAAGGCAGGGGCACAAGTGCAGGCTAGGCATAAGGCAGGGGCACAAGTGCGGGCTAGGCTTTAGGCAGGGCCACAAGTACAAACTAAGCATAAGGCAGAGGCACAAGTGCAAGCTAGGCATAAGGCAGGGGCACCTATGCAGGCTAGGCTTAAGGCAGGGGCACAAGTGATGGCTACACATAAGGCATACGGCTAACTCTTTGCACTCTTTGCATAAAGAGATAGGCACCCTTAGGGGTGAAGAGCTAGCTTTCAACCCTCTACTCTGTACTTTGTTAGACAGTGCGGAGCCACTCCATAACCCCCATGCTCCAAGCGACCAGGCACATCTTGTCTGTCCTCCGTAAATTGGTAATGCCTTCGTCCCCAATTACAGTCGTGCATGTGCATTCAGACGGGACAAGAGCGAAGAGCGTAAAGCCTGCCCTGTGTGCATAACCAACATGAAGCTAAAGACAAAAAAACAATAATGCAAGGGGCTCAAAAGTGCTGGCTAGGCATAAGGCAGGGGCAAAAGTGCTGGCTAGGCATAAGGCAGGGGCACGAGTGATGGCTAGGCATAAGGCAGGGGCACGAGTGCTGGCTAGGCATAAGGCAGGGGCACGAGTGCTGGCTAGGCATAAGGCAGGGGCACGAGTGCTGGCTAGGCATAAGGCAGGGGCACGAGTGCTGGCTAGGCATAAGGCAGGGGCACGAGTGCTGGCTAGGCATAAGGCAGGGGCACGAGTGCAGGCTAGGCATAAGGCAGGGGCACGAGTGCTGGCTAGGCATAAGGCAGGGGCACGAGTGCTGGCTAGACATAAGGTAGGGGCACGAGTGCTGGCTAGGCATAAGGCAGGGGCACGAGTGCTGGCTAGGCATAAGGCAGGGGCACGAGTGCTGGCTAGGCATAAGGCAGGGGCACAAGTGCTGGCTAGGCATAAGGCAGGGGCACAAGTGCTGGCTAGGCATAAGGCAGGGGCACAAGTGCAGGCTAGGCATAAGGCATGGGCACAAGTGCAGGCTAGGCATAAGGCAGGGGCACAAGTGCAGGCTAGGCATAAGGCAGGGGCACAAGTGCTGGCTAGGCATAAGGCTGGAGCACAAGTGCTGGCTAGGCATAAGGCAGGGGCACAAGTGCAGGCTAGGCATAAGGCAGGGGCACAAGTGCTGGCTAGGCATAAGGCAGGGGCACAAGTGCTGGCTAGGCATAAGGCAGGGGCACAAGTGCTGGCTAGGCATAAGGCTGGGGCACAAGTGCTGGCTAGGCATAAGGCAGGGGCACAAGTGCTGGCTAGGCATAAGGCAGGGGCACAAGTGCTGGCTAGGCATAAGGCAGGGGCACAAGTGCTGGCTAGGCATAAGGCAGGGGCACAAGTGCTGGCTAGGCATAAGGCAGGGGCACAAGTGCGGGCTAGGCATAAGGCAGGGGCACAAGTGCAAACTAAGCATAAGGCAGAGGCACAAGTGCAAGCTAGGCATAAGGCAGGGGCTCAAGTGCAGGCTAGGCATAAGGCAGGGGCACAAGTGCAGGCTAGGCATAAGGCAGGGGCTCAAGTGCAGGCTAGGCATAAGGCAGGGGCACAAGTGCAGGCTAGGCATAAGGCAGGAGCACAAGTGCAGGCTAGGCATAAGGCAGGGGCACAAGTGCAGGCTAGGCATAAGGCAGGGGCACAAGTGCAGGCTAGGCATGAGGCAGGGGCACAAGTGCAGGCAAGGCATAAGGCAGGGGCACAAGTGCTGGCTAGGCATAAGGCAGGGGCACAAGTGCTGGCTAGGCATCAGGCAGGGGCACAAGTGCTGGCTAGGCATAAGGCAGGGGCACAAGTGCAGGCTAGGCATAAGGCAGGGGCACAAGTGCAGGCTAGGCATAAGGCAGGGGCACAAGTGCAGGCTAGGCATAAGGCAGGGGCACAAGTGCAGGCTAGGCATAAGGCAGGGGCACAAGTGCAGGCTAGGCATAAGGCATGGGCACAAGTGCAGGCTAGGCATAAGGCAGGGGCACAAGTGCTGGCTAGGCATAAGGCAGGGGCACAAGTGCTGGCTAGGCATAAGGCAGGGGCACAAGTGCAGGCTAGGCATAAGGCAGGGGCACAAGTGCAGGCTAGGCATAAGGCAGGGGCACAAGTGCAGGCTAGGCATAAGGCAGGGGCACAAGTGCAGGCTAGGCATAAGGCAGGGGCACAAGTGCAGGCTAGGCATAAGGCAGGGGCACAAGTGCAGGCTAGGCATAAGGCAGGGGCACAAGTGCAGGCTAGGCATAAGGCAGGGGCACAAGTGCAGGCTAGGCATAAGGCAGGGGCACCTATGCAGGCTAGGCTTAAGGCAGGGGCACAAGTGATGGCTACACATAAGGCATACGGCTAACTCTTTGCACTCTTTGCATAAAGGGATAGGCACCCTTAGGGGTGAAGAGCTAGCTTTCACCCCTCTACTCTGTACTTTGTTGTACAGTGCGCAGCCACTCCATAACCCCCATGCTCCAAGCGACCAGGCACATCTTGTCTGTCCTCCGTAAATGGGTAATGCCTTCGTCCCCAATTACAGTCGTGCATGTGCATTCAGACGGGACAAGAGCGAAGAGCGTAAAGCCTGCCCTGTGTGCATAACCAACATGAAGCTAAAGACAAAAAAACAATAATGCAAGGGGCTCAAAAGTGCTGGCTAGGCATAAGGCAGGGGCACAAGTGCTGGCTAGGCATAAGGCAGGGGCACAAGTGCTGGCTAGGCATAAGGCAGGGGCACGAGTGCTGGCTAGGCATAAGGCAGGGGCACAGGTGCAGGCTAGGCATAAGGCAGGGGCACAAGTGCAGGCTAGGCATAAGGCTGTGGCACAAGTGCTGGCTAGGCATAAGGCAGGGGCACAAGTGCTGGCTAGGCATAAGGCAGGGGCACAAGTGCTGGCTAGGCATAAGGCAGGGGCACAAGTGCTGGCTAGGCATAAGGCAGGGGCACAAGTGCTGGCTAGGCATAAGGCTGTGGCACAAGTGCTGGCTAGGCATAAGGCAGGGGCACAAGTGCTGGCTAGGCATAAGGCAGGGGCACAAGTGCTGGCTAGGCATAAGGCTGGAGCACAAGTGCTGGCTAGGCATAAGGCTGGAGCACAAGTGCTGGCTAGGCATAAGGCAGGGGCACAAGTGCTGGCTAGGCATAAGGCAGGGGCACAAGTGCTGGCTAGGCATAAGGCAGGGGCACAAGTGCTGGCTAGGCATAAGGCTGGGGCACAAGTGCTGGCTAGGCATAAGGCAGGGGCACAAGTGCTGGCTAGGCATAAGGCAGGGGCACAAGTGCTGGCTAGGCATAAGGCAGAGGCACAAGTGCTGGCTAGGCATAAGGCAGGGGCACAAGTGCGGGCTAGGCATAAGGCAGGGGCACAAGTGCAAACTAAGCATAAGGCAGAGGCACAAGTGCAAGCTAGGCATAAGGCAGGGGCACAAGTGCAGGCTAGGCATAAGGCAGGGGCACAAGTGCAGGCTAGGCATAAGGCAGGGGCACAAGTGCAGGCTAGGCATAAGGCAGGGGCACAGGTGCAGGCTAGGCATAAGGCAGGGGCACAAGTGCAGGCTAGGCATAAAGCAGGGGCACAAGCGCAGGCTAGGCATAAAGCAGGGGCACAAGCGCAGGCTAGGCATAAGGCAGGGGCACAAGCGCAGGCTAGGCATAAGGCAGGGGCACAAGTGCAGGCTAGGCATAAGGCAGGGGCACAAGAGCAGGCTAGGCATAAGGCAGGGGCACAAGTGCAGGCTAGGCATAAGGCAGGGGCACAAGTGCAGGCTAGGCATAAGGCAGGGGCACAAGTGCAGGCTAGGCATAAGGCAGGGGCACAAGTGCAGGCTAGGCATAAGGCAGGGGCACAAGTGCAGGCTAGGCATAAGGCAGGGGCACAAGTGCAGGCTAGGCATAAGGCAGGGGCACAAGTGCAGGCTAGGCATAAGGCAGGGGCACAAGTGCAGGCTAGGTATAAGGCAGGGGCACAAGTGCAGGCTAGCATAAGGCAGGGGCACAAGTGCAGGCAAGGCATAAGGCAGGGGCACAAGTGCTGGCTAGGCATAAGGCAGGGGTACAAGTGCTGGCTAGGCATCAGGCAGGGGCACAAGTGCTGGCTAGGCATAAGGCAGGGGCACAAATGCAGGCTAGGCATAAGGCAGAGGCACAAGTGCAAGCTAGGCATAAGGCAGGGGCACCTATGCAGGCTAGGCTTAAGGCAGGGGCACAAGTGATGGCTACACATAAGGCATATGGCTAACTCTTTGCACTCTTTGCATAAAGGGATAGGCACCCTTAGGGGTGAAGAGCTAGCTTTCACCCCTCTACTCTGTACTTTGTTGTACAGTGCGGAGCCACTCCATAACCCCCATGCTCCAAGCGACCAGGCACATCTTGTCTGTCCTCCGTAAATGGGTAATGCCTTCGTCCCCAATTACAGTCGTGCATGTGCATTCAGACGGGACAAGAGCGAAGAGCGTAAAGCCTGCCCTGTGTGCATAACCAACATGAAGCTAAAGACAAAAAAACAATAATGCAAGGGGCTCAAAAGTGCTGGCTAGGCATAAGACAGGGGCACGAGTGCTGGCTAGGCATAAGGCAGGGGCACGAGTGCTGGCTAGGCATAAGGCAGGGGCACGAGTGCTGGCTAGGCATAAGGCAGGGGCACGAGTGCTGGCTAGGCATAAGGCAGGGGCACGAGTGCTGGCTAGGCATAAGGCAGGGGCACGAGTGCTGGCTAGGCATAAGGCAGGGGCACGAGTGCTGGCTAGGCATAAGGCAGGGGCACGAGTGCTGGCTAGGCATAAGGCAGGGGCACGAGTGCTGGCTAGGCATAAGGCAGGGGCACGAGTGCTGGCTAGGCATAAGGCAGGGGCACGAGTGCTGGCTAGGCATAAGGCAGGGGCACGAGTGCTGGCTAGGCATAAGGCAGGGGCACGAGTGCTGGCTAGGCATAAGGCAGGGGCACGAGTGCTGGCTAGGCATAAGGCAGGGGCACGAGTGCTGGCTAGGCATAAGGCAGGGGCACGAGTGCTGGCTAGGCATAAGGCAGGGGCACGAGTGCTGGCTAGGCATAAGGCAGGGGCACGAGTGCTGGCTAGGCATAAGGCAGGGGCACGAGTGCTGGCTAGGCATAAGGCAGGGGCACGAGTGCTGGCTAGGCATAAGGCAGGGGCACGAGTGCTGGCTAGGCATAAGGCAGGGGCACGAGTGCTGGCTAGGCATAAGGCAGGGGCACGAGTGCTGGCTAGGCATAAGGCAGGGGCACGAGTGCTGGCTAGGCATAAGGCAGGGGCACGAGTGCTGGCTAGGCATAAGGCAGGGGCACGAGTGCTGGCTAGGCATAAGGCAGGGGCACGAGTGCTGGATAGGCATAAGGCAGGGGCACGAGTGCTGGCTAGGCATAAGGCAGGGGCACGAGTGCAGGCTAGGCATAAGGCAGGGGCACGAGTGCAGGCTAGGCATAAGGCAGGGGCACGAGTGCAGGCAAGGCATAAGGCAGGGGCACGAGTGCTGGCTAGGCATAAGGCAGGGGCACGAGTGCTGGCTAGGCATAAGGCAGGGGCACGAGTGCAGGCTAGGCATAAGGCAGGGGCACGAGTGCAGGCAAGGCATATGGCAGGGGCACGAGTGCTGGCTAGGCATAAGGCAGTGGTACAAGTGCTGGCTAGGCATCAGGCAGGGGCACAAGTGCTGGCTAGGCATCAGGCAGGGGCACAAGTGCAGGCTAGGCATAAGGCAGGGGCACAAGTGCAGGCTAGGCATAAGGCAGGGGCACAAGTGCTGGCTAGGCATAAGGCAGGGGTACAAGTGCTGGCTAGGCATCAGGCAGGGGCACAAGTGCTGGCTAGGCATCAGGCAGGGGCACAAGTGCTGGCTAGGCATCAGGCAGGGGCACAAGTGCTGGCTAGGCATAAGGCAGGGGCACAAGTGCAGGGTAGGCATAAGGGAGGGGCACAAGTGCTGGCTAGGCATCAGGCAGGGGCACAAGTGCAGGCTAGGCATAAGGCAGGGGCACAAGTGCAGGCTAGGCATAAGGCAGGGGCACAAGTGCAGGCTAGGCATAAGGCAGGGGCACAAGTGCAGGCTAGGTATAAGGCAGGGGCACAAGTGCAGGCTAGCATAAGGCAGGGGCACAAGTGCAGGCAAGGCATAAGGCAGGGGCACAAGTGCTGGCTAGGCATAAGGCAGGGGTACAAGTGCTGGCTAGGCATCAGGCAGGGGCACAAGTGCTGGCTAGGCATAAGGCAGGGGCACAAATGCAGGCTAGGCATAAGGCAGAGGCACAAGTGCAAGCTAGGCATAAGGCAGGGGCACCTATGCAGGCTAGGCTTAAGGCAGGGGCACAAGTGATGGCTACACATAAGGCATATGGCTAACTCTTTGCACTCTTTGCATAAAGGGATAGGCACCCTTAGGGGTGAAGAGCTAGCTTTCACCCCTCTACTCTGTACTTTGTTGTACAGTGCGGAGCCACTCCATAACCCCCATGCTCCAAGCGACCAGGCACATCTTGTCTGTCCTCCGTAAATGGGTAATGCCTTCGTCCCCAATTACAGTCGTGCATGTGCATTCAGACGGGACAAGAGCGAAGAGCGTAAAGCCTGCCCTGTGTGCATAACCAACATGAAGCTAAAGACAAAAAAACAATAATGCAAGGGGCTCAAAAGTGCTGGCTAGGCATAAGGCAGGGGCACGAGTGCTGGCTAGGCATAAGGCAGGGGCACGAGTGCTGGCTAGGCATAAGGCAGGGGCACGAGTGCTGGCTAGGCATAAGGCAGGGGCACGAGTGCTGGCTAGGCATAAGGCAGGGGCACGAGTGCTGGCTAGGCATAAGGCAGGGGCACGAGTGCTGGCTAGGCATAAGGCAGGGGCACGAGTGCTGGCTAGGCATAAGGCAGGGGCACGAGTGCTGGCTAGGCATAAGGCAGGGGCACGAGTGCTGGCTAGGCATAAGGCAGGGGCACGAGTGCTGGCTAGGCATAAGGCAGGGGCACGAGTGCTGGCTAGGCATAAGGCAGGGGCACGAGTGCTGGCTAGGCATAAGGCAGGGGCACGAGTGCTGGCTAGGCATAAGGCAGGGGCACGAGTGCTGGCTAGGCATAAGGCAGGGGCACGAGTGCTGGCTAGGCATAAGGCAGGGGCACGAGTGCTGGCTAGGCATAAGGCAGGGGCACGAGTGCTGGCTAGGCATAAGGCAGGGGCACGAGTGCTGGCTAGGCATAAGGCAGGGGCACGAGTGCTGGCTAGGCATAAGGCAGGGGCACGAGTGCTGGCTAGGCATAAGGCAGGGGCACGAGTGCTGGCTAGGCATAAGGCAGGGGCACGAGTGCTGGCTAGGCATAAGGCAGGGGCACGAGTGCTGGCTAGGCATAAGGCAGGGGCACGAGTGCTGGCTAGGCATAAGGCAGGGGCACGAGTGCTGGCTAGGCATAAGGCAGGGGCACGAGTGCTGGCTAGGCATAAGGCAGGGGCACGAGTGCAGGCTAGGCATAAGGCAGGGGCACGAGTGCAGGCTAGGCATAAGGCAGGGGCACGAGTGCAGGCAAGGCATAAGGCAGGGGCACGAGTGCTGGCTAGGCATAAGGCAGGGGCACGAGTGCTGGCTAGGCATAAGGCAGGGGCACGAGTGCAGGCTAGGCATAAGGCAGGGGCACAAGTGCAGGCAAGGCATATGGCAGGGGCACAAGTGCTGGCTAGGCATAAGGCAGTGGTACAAGTGCTGGCTAGGCATCAGGCAGGGGCACAAGTGCTGGCTAGGCATCAGGCAGGGGCACAAGTGCAGGCTAGGCATAAGGCAGGGGCACAAGTGCAGGCTAGGCATAAGGCAGGGGCACAAGTGCTGGCTAGGCATAAGGCAGGGGCACAAGTGCTGGCTAGGCATCAGGCAGGGGCACAAGTGCTGGCTAGGCATCAGGCAGGGGCACAAGTGCTGGCTAGGCATCAGGCAGGGGCACAAGTGCTGGCTAGGCATAAGGCAGGGGCACAAATGCAGGGTAGGCATAAGGCAGGGGCACAAGTGCTGGCTAGGCATCAGGCAGGGGCACAAGTGCTGGCTAGGCATCAGGCAGGGGCACAAGTGCTGGCTAGGCATCAGGCAGGGGCACAAGTGCTGGCTAGGCATAAGGCAGGGGCACAAATGCAGGTTAGGCATAAGGCAGGGGCACAAGTGCAGGCTAGGCATAAGGCAGGGGCACAAGTGCTGGCTAGGCATAAGGCAGGGGTACAAGTGCTGGCTAGGCATCAGGCAGGGGCACAAGTGCTGGCTAGGCATCAGGCAGGGGCACAAGTGCTGGCTAGGCATCAGGCAGGGGCACAAGTGCTGGCTAGGCATAAGGCAGAGGCACAAATGCAGGTTAGGCATAAGGCAGGGGCACAAGTGCAGGCTAGGCTTAAGGCAGGGGCACAAGTGATGGCTACACATAAGGCATATGGCTAACTCTTTGCACTCTTTGCATAAAGGGATAGGCACCCTTAGGGGTGAAGAGCTAGCTTTCACCCCTCTACTCTGTACTTTGTTGTACAGTGCGGAGCCACTCCATAACCCCCATGCTCCAAGCGACCAGGCACATCTTGTCTGTCCTCCGTAAATGGGTAATGCCTTCGTCCCCAATTACAGTCGTGCATGTGCATTCAGACGGGACAAGAGCGAAGAGCGTAAAGCCTGCCCTGTGTGCATAACCAACATGAAGCTAAAGACAAAAAAACAATAATGCAAGGGGCTCAAAAGTGCTGGCTAGGCATAAGGCAGGGGCACGAGTGCTGGCTAGGCATAAGGCAGGGGCACGAGTGCTGGCTAGGCATAAGGCAGGGGCACGAGTGCTGGCTAGGCATAAGGCAGGGGCACGAGTGCTGGCTAGGCATAAGGCAGGGGCACGAGTGCTGGCTAGGCATAAGGCAGGGGCACGAGTGCTGGCTAGGCATAAGGCAGGGGCACGAGTGCTGGCTAGGCATAAGGCAGGGGCACGAGTGCTGGCTAGGCATAAGGCAGGGGCACGAGTGCTGGCTAGGCATAAGGCAGGGGCACGAGTGCTGGCTAGGCATAAGGCAGGGGCACGAGTGCTGGCTAGGCATAAGGCAGGGGCACGAGTGCTGGCTAGGCATAAGGCAGGGGCACGAGTGCTGGCTAGGCATAAGGCAGGGGCACGAGTGCTGGCTAGGCATAAGGCAGGGGCACGAGTGCTGGCTAGGCATAAGGCAGGGGCACGAGTGCTGGCTAGGCATAAGGCAGGGGCACGAGTGCTGGCTAGGCATAAGGCAGGGGCACGAGTGCTGGCTAGGCATAAGGCAGGGGCACGAGTGCTGGCTAGGCATAAGGCAGGGGCACGAGTGCTGGCTAGGCATAAGGCAGGGGCACGAGTGCTGGCTAGGCATAAGGCAGGGGCACGAGTGCTGGCTAGGCATAAGGCAGGGGCACGAGTGCTGGCTAGGCATAAGGCAGGGGCACGAGTGCTGGCTAGGCATAAGGCAGGGGCACGAGTGCTGGCTAGGCATAAGGCAGGGGCACGAGTGCAGGCAAGGCATAAGGCAGGGGCACGAGTGCAGGCAAGGCATAAGGCAGGGGCACGAGTGCTGGCTAGGCATAAGGCAGGGGCACGAGTGCTGGCTAGGCATAAGGCAGGGGCACGAGTGCAGGCTAGGCATAAGGCAGGGGCACAAGTGCAGGCAAGGCATATGGCAGGGGCACAAGTGCTGGCTAGGCATAAGGCAGTGGTACAAGTGCTGGCTAGGCATCAGGCAGGGGCACAAGTGCTGGCTAGGCATAAGGCAGGGGCACAAATGCAGGCTAGGCATAAGGCAGGGGCACAAGTGCAGGCTAGGCATAAGGCAGGGGCACAAGTGCTGGCTAGGCATAAGGCAGGGGTACAAGTGCTGGCTAGGCATCAGGCAGGGGCACAAGTGCTGGCTAGGCATAAGGCAGGGGCACAAGTGCTGGCTAGGCATCAGGCAGGGGCACAAGTGCTGGCTAGGCATCAGGCAGGGGCACAAGTGCTGGCTAGGCATAAGGCAGGGGCACAAATGCAGGTTAGGCATAAGGCAGGGGCACAAGTGCAGGCTAGGCATAAGGCAGGGGCACAAGTGCGGGCTAGGCTTTAGGCAGGGCCACAAGTACAAACTAAGCATAAGGCAGAGGCACAAGTGCAAGCTAGGCATAAGGCAGGGGCACCTATGCAGGCTAGGCTTAAGGCAGGGGCACAAGTGATGGCTACACATAAGGCATACGGCTAACTCTTTGCACTCTTTGCATAAAGAGATAGGCACCCTTAGGGGTGAAGAGCTAGCTTTCAACCCTCTACTCTGTACTTTGTTAGACAGTGCGGAGCCACTCCATAACCCCCATGCTCCAAGCGACCAGGCACATCTTGTCTGTCCTCCGTAAATTGGTAATGCCTTCGTCCCCAATTACAGTCGTGCATGTGCATTCAGACGGGACAAGAGCGAAGAGCGTAAAGCCTGCCCTGTGTGCATAACCAACATGAAGCTAAAGACAAAAAAACAATAATGCAAGGGGCTCAAAAGTGCTGGCTAGGCATAAAGCAGGGGCAAAAGTGCTGGCTAGGCATAAGGCAGGGGCACGAGTGCTGGCTAGGCATAAGGCAGGGGCACGAGTGCTGGCTAGGCATAAGGCAGGGGCACGAGTGCTGGCTAGGCATAAGGCAGGGGCACGAGTGCTGGCTAGGCATAAGGCAGGGGCACGAGTGCTGGCTAGGCATAAGGCAGGGGCACGAGTGCTGGCTAGGCATAAGGCAGGGGCACGAGTGCAGGCTAGGCATAAGGCAGGGGCACGAGTGCTGGCTAGGCATAAGGCAGGGGCACGAGTGCTGGCTAGACATAAGGTAGGGGCACGAGTGCTGGCTAGGCATAAGGCAGGGGCACGAGTGCTGGCTAGGCATAAGGCAGGGGCACGAGTGCTGGCTAGGCATAAGGCAGGGGCACGAGTGCTGGCTAGGCATAAGGCAGGGGCACAAGTGCTGGCTAGGCATAAGGCAGGGGCACAAGTGCAGGCTAGGCATAAGGCATGGGCACAAGTGCAGGCTAGGCATAAGGCAGGGGCACAAGTGCTGGCTAGGCATAAGGCTGGGGCACAAGTGCAGGCTAGGCATAAGGCAGGAGCACAAGTGCAGGCTAGGCATAAGGCAGGGGCACAAGTGCAGGCTAGGCATAAGGCAGGGGCACAAGTGCAGGCTAGGCATGAGGCAGGGGCACAAGTGCAGGCAAGGCATAAGGCAGGGGCACAAGTGCTGGCTAGGCATAAGGCAGGGGCACAAGTGCTGGCTAGGCATCAGGCAGGGGCACAAGTGCTGGCTAGGCATAAGGCAGGGGCACAAGTGCAGGCTAGGCATAAGGCAGGGGCACAAGTGCAGGCTAGGCATAAGGCAGGGGCACAAGTGCAGGCTAGGCATAAGGCAGGGGCACAAGTGCAGGCTAGGCATAAGGCAGGGGCACAAGTGCAGGCTAGGCATAAGGCATGGGCACAAGTGCAGGCTAGGCATAAGGCAGGGGCACAAGTGCAGGCTAGGCATAAGGCAGGGGCACAAGTGCAGGCTAGGCATAAGGCAGGGGCACAAGTGCAGGCTAGGCATAAGGCAGGGGCACAAGTGCAGGCTAGGCATAAGGCAGGGGCACAAGTGCAGGCAAGGCATAAGGCAGGGGCACAAGTGCTGGCTAGGCATAAGGCAGGGGTACAAGTGCTGGCTAGGCATCAGGCAGGGGTACAAGTGCTGGCTAGGCATAAGGCAGGGGCACAAATGCAGGCTAGGCATAAGGCAGAGGCACAAGTGCAAGCTAGGCATAAGGCAGGGGCACCTATGCAGGCTAGGCTTAAGGCAGGGGCACAAGTGATGGCTACACATAAGGCATACGGCTAACTCTTTGCACTCTTTGCATAAAGGAATAGGCACCCTTAGGGGTGAAGAGCTAGCTTTCACCCCTCTACTCTACTTTGTTGTACAGTGCGGAGCCACTCCATAACCCCCATGCTCCAAGCGACCAGGCACATCTTGTCTGTCCTCCGTAAATGGGTAATGCCTTCGTCCCCAATTACAGTCGTGCATGTGAATTCAGACGGGACAAGAGCGAAGAGCGTAAAGCCTGCCCTGTGTGCATAACCAACATGAAGCTAAAGACAAAAAAACAATAATGCAAGGGGCTCAAAAGTGCTGGCTAGGCATAAGGCAGGGGCTCAAAAGTGCTGGCTAGGCATAAGGCAGGGGCTCAAAAGTGCTGGCTAGGCATAAGGCAGGGGCTCAAAAGTGCTGGCTAGGCATAAGGCAGGGGCTCAAAAGTGCTGGCTAGGCATAAGGCAGGGGCTCAAAAGTGCTGGCTAGGCATAAGGCAGGGGCTCAAAAGTGCTGGCTAGGCATAAGGCAGGGGCTCAAAAGTGCTGGCTAGGCATAAGGCAGGGGCTCAAAAGTGCTGGCTAGGCATAAGGCAGGGGCACGAGTGCTGGCTAGGCATAAGGCAGGGGCACGAGTGCTGGCTAGGCATAAGGCAGGGGCACGAGTGCTGGCTAGGCATAAGGCAGGGGCACGAGTGCTGGCTAGGCATAAGGCAGGGGCACGAGTGCTGGCTAGGCATAAGGCAGGGGCACGAGTGCTGGCTAGGCATAAGGCAGGGGCACGAGTGCTGGCTAGGCATAAGGCAGGGGCACGAGTGCTGGCTAGGCATAAGGCAGGGGCACGAGTGCTGGCTAGGCATAAGGCAGGGGCACGAGTGCTGGCTAGGCATAAGGCAGGGGCACGAGTGCTGGCTAGGCATAAGGCAGGGGCACGAGTGCTGGCTAGGCATAAGGCAGGGGCACGAGTGCTGGCTAGGCATAAGGCAGGGGCACGAGTGCTGGCTAGGCATAAGGCAGGGGCACGAGTGCTGGCTAGGCATAAGGCAGGGGCACGAGTGCTGGCTAGGCATAAGGCAGGGGCACGAGTGCTGGCTAGGCATAAGGCAGGGGCACGAGTGCTGGCTAGGCATAAGGCAGGGGCACGAGTGCTGGCTAGGCATAAGGCAGGGGCACGAGTGCTGGCTAGGCATAAGGCAGGGGCACGAGTGCTGGCTAGGCATAAGGCAGGGGCACGAGTGCTGGCTAGGCATAAGGCAGGGGCACGAGTGCTGGCTAGGCATAAGGCAGGGGCACGAGTGCTGGCTAGGCATAAGGCAGGGGCACGAGTGCTGGCTAGGCATAAGGCAGGGGCACGAGTGCTGGCTAGGCATAAGGCAGGGGCACGAGTGCTGGCTAGGCATAAGGCAGGGGCACGAGTGCTGGCTAGGCATAAGGCAGGGGCACGAGTGCTGGCTAGGCATAAGGCAGGGGCACGAGTGCTGGCTAGGCATAAGGCAGGGGCACGAGTGCTGGCTAGGCATAAGGCAGGGGCACGAGTGCTGGCTAGGCATAAGGCAGGGGCACGAGTGCTGGCTAGGCATAAGGCAGGGGCACGAGTGCTGGCTAGGCATAAGGCAGGGGCACGAGTGCTGGCTAGGCATAAGGCAGGGGCACGAGTGCTGGCTAGGCATAAGGCAGGGGCACGAGTGCTGGCTAGGCATAAGGCAGGGGCACGAGTGCTGGCTAGGCATAAGGCAGGGGCACGAGTGCTGGCTAGGCATAAGGCAGGGGCACGAGTGCTGGCTAGGCATAAGGCAGGGGCACGAGTGCTGGCTAGGCATAAGGCAGGGGCACGAGTGCTGGCTAGGCATAAGGCAGGGGCACGAGTGCTGGCTAGGCATAAGGCAGGGGCACGAGTGCTGGCTAGGCATAAGGCAGGGGCACGAGTGCTGGCTAGGCATAAGGCAGGGGCACGAGTGCTGGCTAGGCATAAGGCAGGGGCACGAGTGCTGGCTAGGCATAAGGCAGGGGCACGAGTGCTGGCTAGGCATAAGGCAGGGGCACGAGTGCTGGCTAGGCATAAGGCAGGGGCACGAGTGCTGGCTAGGCATAAGGCAGGGGCACGAGTGCTGGCTAGGCATAAGGCAGGGGCACGAGTGCTGGCTAGGCATAAGGCAGGGGCACGAGTGCTGGCTAGGCATAAGGCAGGGGCACGAGTGCTGGCTAGGCATAAGGCAGGGGCACGAGTGCTGGCTAGGCATAAGGCAGGGGCACGAGTGCTGGCTAGGCATAAGGCAGGGGCACGAGTGCTGGCTAGGCATAAGGCAGGGGCACGAGTGCTGGCTAGGCATATTCAGGGGCACGAGTGCTGGCTAGGCATAAGGCAGGGGCACGAGTGCTGGCTAGGCATAAGGCAGGGGCACGAGTGCTGGCTAGGCATAAGGCAGGGGCACGAGTGCTGGCTAGGCATAAGGCAGGGGCACGAGTGCTGGCTAGGCATAAGGCAGGGGCACGAGTGCTGGCTAGGCATAAGGCAGGGGCACGAGTGCTGGCTAGGCATAAGGCAGGGGCACGAGTGCTGGCTAGGCATAAGGCAGGGGCACGAGTGCTGGCTAGGCATAAGGCAGGGGCACGAGTGCTGGCTAGGCATAAGGCAGGGGCACGAGTGCTGGCTAGGCATAAGGCAGGGGCACGAGTGCTGGCTAGGCATAAGGCAGGGGCACGAGTGCTGGCTAGGCATAAGGCAGGGGCACGAGTGCTGGCTAGGCATAAGGCAGGGGCACGAGTGCTGGCTAGGCATAAGGCAGGGGCACGAGTGCTGGCTAGGCATAAGGCAGGGGCACGAGTGCTGGCTAGGCATAAGGCAGGGGCACCTATGCAGGCTAGGCTTAAGGCAGGGGCACAAGTGATGGCTACACATAAGGCATACGGCTAACTCTTTGCACTCTTTGCATAAAGGGATAGGCACCCTTATGGGTGAAGAGCTAGCTTTCACCCCTCTACTCTGTACTTTGTTGTACAGTGCGGAGCCGCTCCATAACCCCCATGCTCCAAGCGTCCAGGCACATCTTGTCTGTCCTCCGTAAATGGGTAATGCCTTCTTCCCCAATTACAGTCGTGCATGTGCATTCAGACGGGACAAGAGCGAAGAGCGTAAAGCCTGCCCTGTGTGCATAACCAACATGAAGCTAAAGACAAAAAAACAATAATGCAAGGGGCTCAAAAGTGCTGGCTAGGCATAAGGCAGGGGTACAAGTGCAGGCTAGGCATAAGGCAGGGGCACAAGTGCAGGCTAGGCATAAGGCAGGGGCACAAGTGCTGGCTAGGCATAAGGCAGGAGCACAAGTGCTGGCTGAGCATAAGGCAGGAGCACATGCGCTGGCTGAGCATAAGGCAGGAGCACATGCGCTGGCTAGGCTTAAGGCTGAGGCTTAAATGCTGGCTAGGTAGTAGACAGAGGCACAAGTTTAAACCAGGCATAAGGAAGGGGCACAAGTGATGGCTAACTTTGTGTAAATGGTGAGGCACCCATAGGAATGAAGAGCTGGTTTTCAACCCTCTGCTCTGTACTTGAACATTTAGGACTTGATACTTTGTAGAAAAGTGAGGAGCCACTACACAACTCTATGCTCCAAATGAGCATGCACTTCTGTCCTCTTACCTGACTTACCTGTCAACACAGCATTTCCCATACAGATTAAAATATAAGCAATAGAAAACAGACAAGCTGTTCATGGCTAAAATGTTTTATTCAGGCCATAATATGTTCTAACACAATTTTAAAAACAAATTAATTTGGTAATTTAAATGATGGTAAAATCCCAAACCATGGACAAGGCTTTATAACCCCCACATAGCGCAGGCAATGCAGAGGGTCCCCCCCCCACATAGCGCAGGCAATGCAGAGGGTCCCCCCCCCACAGAGCGCAGGCAATGCAGAGGGTCCCCCCCCCACAGAGCGCAGGCAATGCAGAGGGTCCCCCCCCCACAGAGCGCAGGCAATGCAGAGGGTCCCCCCCACAGAGCGCAGGCAATGCAGAGGGTCCCCCCCACAGAGCGCAGGCAATGCAGAGGGTCCCCCCCACAGAGCGCAGGCAATGCAGAGGGTCCCCCCCACAGAGCGCAGGCAATGCAGAGGGTCCCCCCCACAGAGCGCAGGCAATGCAGAGGGTCCCCCCCACAGAGCGCAGGCAATGCAGAGGGTCCCCCCCACAGAGCGCAGGCAATGCAGAGGGTCCCCCCCACAGAGCGCAGGCAATGCAGAGGGTCCCCCCCACAGAGCGCAGGCAATGCAGAGGGTCCCCCCCACAGAGCGCAGGCAATGCAGAGGGTCCCCCCCACAGAGCGCAGGCAATGCAGAGGGTCCCCCCCACAGAGAGCAGGCAATGCAGAGGGTCCCCCCCCCACAGAGCGCAGGCAATGCAGAGGGTCCCCCCCCACAGAGCGCAGGCAATGCAGAGGGTCCCCCCCCCACAGAGCGCAGGCAATGCAGAGGGTCCCCCCCCCACAGAGCGCAGGCAATGCAGAGGGTCCCCCCCACAGAGCGCAGGCAATGCAGAGGGTTCCCCCCCACAGAGCGCAGGCAATGCAGAGGGTCCCCCCCACAGAGCGCAGGCAATGCAGAGGGTCCCCCCCCCCACAGAGCGCAGGCAATGCAGAGGGTCCCCCCCCCACAGAGCGCAGGCAATGCAGAGGGCCCCCCCACAGAGCGCAGGCAATGCAGAGGGTCCCCCCCCCCCCCACAGAGCGCAGGCAATGCAGAGGGTTCCCCCCCCACAGAG
Organism: Ranitomeya imitator; assembly: GCF_032444005.1. Classification (NCBI taxonomy): domain Eukaryota; kingdom Metazoa; phylum Chordata; class Amphibia; order Anura; family Dendrobatidae; genus Ranitomeya; species Ranitomeya imitator. Next base: position 333,435,468 of record NC_091284.1, on the reverse strand, counting down.
CGCAGGCAATGCAGAGGGTCCCCCCAACAGATTAAAATATAAGCAATAGAAAACAGACAAGCTGTTCATGGCTAAAATGTTTTATTCAGGCCATAATATGTTCTAACACAATTTTAAAAACAAATTAATTTGGTAATTTAAATGATGGTAAAATCCCAAACCATGGACAAGGCTTTATAACCCCCACATAGCGCAGGCAATGTAGAGTTCCCCCGACAGAGCGCAGGCAATGCAGAGTCCCCCCAGTATTTAGACATTTTTAACAGAGCCCCCACAGCATAGACATTTTTAACAGAGCCCCCACAGCATAGACATTTTTAACAGACATTTTTAACAGAGGCCCCCACGGCGCATAGACATATTTAGCAGAAGCCCCCACGGCGCATAGACATATTTAGCAGAGGCCCCCACGGCGCATAGACATATTTAGCAGAAGCCCCCACGGCGCATAGACATATTTAGCAGAAGCCCCCACGGCGCATAGACATATTTAGCAGAGCTCCCCACAGCCAACAGAGCAAAGCTCCCCACTGCATATAGACATAATGAACAAGGTAGCCTCGGCACAGTTGTAAACACAGTTTAAAAAATAAATTAAGTACAATTCTCACCTATCCCTCCCCCCCCCCTGCTCCTCAGCAGCGTGGGGCATAATGAATGCAGAGGGTACCCACAGAGCCGTCCCCGACCCACACAGTACACAATGCAGAGCCAGCAATACGGGGTTCCCTGCAGAGATAATGTACAGCCCTCCCCCAGAGCAAAATACTAAGGCTTAAGGAAGAACACAATGCAGAGACCCCATGCACACGGAGTACACACTGCAGAGCCACACACAGTACACACTGCAGAGCCACACACAGTGCACACTGCAGAGCCACACACAGTGCACACTGCAGAGCCACACACAGTGCACACTGCAGAGCCACACACAGTGCACACTGCATAACCTACACACACCGCCTTCCAGGTAGAGAGCACAATGAAGTAATAAAAATAAAAAAAACACATTGCTCTCCTATCCCCCATTTCCCCGCTTCTCCTCAACAGTGTGGCGCGCAATGACTGACGTGCATAGACGTCACCGGAAGCTCTCCTCCATCATGGATTTCATTTGTGGGGGCAAGCATCACGCTGATACAGTTGAATGCATGATGGAAGCTGGCAACGGGCCCTAGAGAAATGTCACGCTTCCCAAACCAATCACGGCGTACAACAGCTCTTACCTTGCTCTGACGTACGATTGGCGCGCTTTTAGCCAGCATGACGATGCACGTGGCAGGTATTTATAGAGCGCGGGTGTACACGTGGCACCGGAAGTGCGTCATCTTCAGTACCGTATCACGTGGGTGATCACCAGTTGTCATGGCCGTGGGTAGATGCTGGCGCATGCGCAGGGGCAGTTATGTAGGAGGCGTGTAGAAGGAGCAGGAGCAATGCGTGCTTGGAACTGAGTGGAAGCTCTGCACTGTAGAGACGCCACTCCTCCCGTGACGTCATCCCTCTAAGGCACGGCACCAGTCTAGACAAGAGCAGCTGATTGCTACTGGTGAGTATACGGTTGTGGCTAAATCCCAGTCGGCTAAACGCCCTGGTCCTTCTGTGCACTGGGATTTAGCTTTCTCACACAGAGTCGGCTATTTCCTGGTTGGCAGAGGGACCAGGTCCTTTAGCTGGCTTGGATTTATCCTGCTCTATATAACAATGCTAAATCCCAGTAGATAGAATGACACTTATTGTATATAGATATATATCAATACTGTCATGTCATTTTTTGAGCTGCAGCCTAGATATGACATCTGATTACACATTTATTTATACGTGACAATTATACACAAGAATTTTCCCCTTAATCCCAGTGTGTACAATATTCTGCGCCAATCTGATCCGCGTCCCATTTTATTTACTGGTGATCATATTTGTAGATTACACAACCACAGATTTTTTCCATGCATGCACCTAGGAGTGTTTTAACCCTCAGGCGATTTTACATTTTTTAACATTTTTTTTCCTTCCCATAACTTATTTTTTTCATCCACATCGCCTTTTGGTATTTTTTTTTTTATTTTGGCGGGACGTTCTTATTGATACCATTTTGGCGCGGATACCATGTTTTGATCACCTCCTATTTCATTTTATTGCAATGTTGTGGCAACCAAAAAAAAGTCATCATGGCGTTTCGAGTTTTTTTCTCTTTGTGCCGTTTACTGATCAGATTATTTTACATTTTGATTGGCCAGACCTTTCTGAACACGTCAATTCCAAATTTCCACTTTATTTTTTTTAAATGGAGCAAAAGTGATATTTTTTTTTCTTATATTTTTATGATATATGACGTAACTACATCATGCGAAGGGGTCAATACTATAACTATTGGCCAAATGGACCTAATCCTTCTGCCGACTTGGATTTAGCCTGCTCTCTGTGAGAAAGCTAAATCCCAGTCGGCTAAAGGTCCAGGTGCCTGTGAGTGTTTTAATACTAGATCTAGTAGGTTAAAGGACCAGGTCCCTCTGTGCACTGGGATTTAGCTTTCTCAGGCCAGTCTCACACGTCCAGATAATTCCGGTACCGGAAAAATCGGTACTGGAATTATCTGTGTCCGTGTGCCGGTGCGTTTCTGTAGCAATCAGTGCGGCACACGTGTACCGCCCGTGTGCCCACTGGGTACCACACGCACCATGCCGGAGACAGCGCTAAAGTTTAGCGCTGTCCCCTGCATCGTGCTGAAGCCCCATTCATATGTTCCCTGAAGCAGCGTTTGCTGTGGAGAAGATATGAATAATAGTGTGTAAAATCCAGATCCAGGTCCCCACCCCTGTGCGCCCCCCCTCGCTGTGATTAAAATACCCAGCTCGCGGCTCCCTCGCAGCGTCCTGTCCTGGCCGCACCTTGTACTGTATGAGCGGTCACGTGGGGCTGCTCATTTACAGTAATGAATATGCGGCTCCACCCCTATGGGAGGTGGAGCCGCATATTCATTACTGTAAATGAGCGGCCCCACGTGACCGCTCATTCAGTGCAAGGTGCGGCCAGGACAGGAAGCAGCGAGGGAGCTGGGTGAGTATTTTAATCACAGTGGGGGGGGAGGGGACCTGGATCTGGATTTTACACACTATTATTCATATCTTCTCTACAGCAAACGCTGCTGCAGGGAAGATATGAATGGCGGATTCAGCACCAGTGGGGGGGACAGCGCTTAATGTAGCGCTGTCTACTGCACGGCACACGGACTGCACACGGACAACGTCCGTGTGCGGTACGTGTTTTACACGGACCCATTGACTTTAATGGGTCCGGGTAATCCGTGCGCTCCCACGAACACTGACATGTCTCTGTGTTTGGCACACGGAGACACGGTCCGCAAAAAATCAATGACATCTGCACAGATGCATTGATTTTAATGTGTGTCAGTGGCTTCGGTACGTGAGGAAACTGTCACCTCACATACCGGAGCCACTGACGTGTGAAACCGGCCTCACACAGAGTCGGCTATTTCCTGGTTGTCAGAGGGACCAGGTCCTTTAGCCGACTTGGATTTATCCTGCTCTATATAAGAATGCTAAATCCCAGTAGATAGAAGGACCTTTATTGTATATAGATATATATGAATCCTGTCATGTGCTTTTTTTGCAGTAATATTGAGCCGTAGACTAAATATGACATCTGATTACACATTTATTTATATGTGACATTTATACGCAAGAATTTTCCCCTTAATCCCAGTGTGTACAATATTCTGCGCCAATCTCTTCTGCGTCCCGTTTTATTTACTGGTGATCATTTTTGTAGATCAGACAACCACAGATTTTTTCCATGCATGCACCTAGGAGTGTTTTAACCCTCGGGCGGTTTTCCTTTTTTTTTTTTTTTAAATTTTCCTTCCCATAACTTATTTATTTTTCCATCCACATCGCCGTTGGGAATTTTTTTTGTTTTGGCGGAACGTTCTTATGCCATTTTGGCGTAGATACCATGTTTTGATCACCTTTTATTTCATTTTATTGCAATGTTGCGGCGACCAAAAAAAAGTCATTATGGTGTTTCGAGTTTTTTTCTCATTATGCCGTTTACCAATCAGATTATTTTACATTTTGTTTGGTCAGACCTTTCTGAACACGTCAATTCCAAATTTGTGTATTTTTTTTAATTGCGCGAAGGCAATATTTTTTTTCTTATATCTCTATGATATATGATGTAACTGCATCATGCGTTGGGAAGGGGTTAATACTATAATTATTGGCCAAATGGACCAGGTCCTTCTGCCAACTTGCATTTAGCCTGCTCTCTGTGAGAAAGCTAAATCACGGTCGGCTAAAGGACCAGGTCCCTGTGAGTGTTTTAATACTAGATCTAGCAGGCTAAAGGACCAGGTCAGGGTCTGACTGGCAAATTTTGGCCTGGGGGGCAAGCACACAGCAGTGGCCCATGAGTAGTGGCTCATCCTTAAAGGGGTTGTCGGATCTTATGCTACATGTCTACAGTCACTATGTGTGAATCCTCATATCGTGTGCACTGTGCGCTGTGAAGATTCTCTGGTGCCGTCAACAGGTGGTTTTGTGACCACAAGCATGCAATATATATATATATTACCAGACACATTTCGACTAGACTGTTTTGGCCTTGTTCAATACAGTTGCATTAGGCCATGCACGTCTACTCGGCATGTGACCGCATGTATGCAAATCACAAACTTGCAGCCAGACACCCACCAAATAACCACAGCTCTGTGAGCAATGTGAGAAGCACAAGTCTGCAGTATCGTAGAATGACACAGAGTGAATGCACCAATGACACACACACACACACGCACAGCCCCACTGTATAATGACACACATGCACAGCCCCACTGTATAATGACACACACACACACACACACAGCCCCACTGCATAATTACACACACGCACAGCCCCACTGTATAATGACACACACACGCACAGCCCCACTGTATAATGACAGGCACACACAGCCCCACTGTATAATGACACACACACGCACAGCCCCAATGTATAATGGCATACACACACGCAGCTCACACACACGCACACAGCTCACACGCAGCTCACACGCAAACACAGCTCACACGCAGCTCACACACACACACACACGCAGCATCACACATACACATGCAGCATCACACACGTAGCTCACACACACATGCAGCTCTAACACAAACGCATCACACACACGCAGCTCACACACACACACACACACACACAGCTCTGACACAAATGCATCACACACATGCAGCCATCACACACATGCAGCCATCACGCACATGCAGCCATCACATACACACCAGATACCTCATACACACATGACACACATGCAGCAACACACACACACACACACACACACACACACACACACACACACACACACACCAGATACCTCATACACACATCACACAATCTCCTATGTGGTGCAGGGGCAGCTGATGTCCACATGCAGCTCTTCAGTTTCACAGCATAGACATTTTTAACAGAGCCCCCACAGCATAGACATTTTTAACAGAGCCCCCACAGCATAGACATTTTTAACAGAGCCCCCACAGCATAGACATTTTTAACAGAGCCCCCACAGCATAAACATTTTTAACAGAGCCCCCACAGCATAGACATTTTTAACAGAGCCCCCACAGCATAGACATTTTTAACAGAGCCCCCACAGCATAGACATTTTTAACAGACATTTTTAACAGAGGCCCCCACGGCGCATAGACATATTTAGCAGAGGCCCCCACGGCGCATAGACATATTTAGCAGAGGCCCCCACGGGGCATAGACATATTTAGCAGAAGCCCCCACGGCGCATAGACATATTTAGCAGAGGCCCCCACAGGGCATAGACATATTTAGCAGAAGCCCCCACGGCGCATAGACATATTTAGCAGAGCTCCCCACAGCCAACAGAGCAAAGCTCCCCACTGCATATAGACATAATGAACAAGGTAGCCTCGGCACAGTTGTAAACACAGTTTAAAAAATAAATTAAGTACAATTCTCACCTATTCCTCCCCCCCCCCCCCCTGCTCCTCAGCAGCGTGGGGCATAATGAATGCAGAGGGTACCCACAGAGCCGTCCCCGACCCACACAGTACACAATGCAGAGCCAGCAATACGGGGTTCCCTGCAGAGATAATGTACAGCCCTCCCCCAGAGCAAAATACTAAGGCTTAAGGAAGAACACAATGCAGAGACCCCATGCACACGGAGTACACACTGCAGAGCCACACACAGTACACACTGCAGAGCCACACACAGTACACACTGCAGAGCCACACACAGTACACACTGCATAACCTACACACACCGCCTTCCAGGTAGAGAGCACAATGAAGTAATAAAAATAAAAAAACACATTGCTCTCCTATCCCCCATTTCCCCGCTTCTCCTCAACAGTGTGGCGCGCAATGACTGACGTGCATAGACGTCACCGGAAGCTCTCCTCCATCATGGATTTCATTTGTGGGGGCAAGCATCACGCTGATACAGTTGAATGCATGATGGAAGCTGGCAACGGGCCCTAGAGAAATGTCAAGCTTCCCAAACCAATCACGGCGTACAACAGCTCTTACCTTGCTCTGACGTACGATTGGCGCGCTTTTAGCCAGCATGACGATGCACGTGGCAGGTATTTATAGAGCGCGGGTGTACACGTGGCACCGGAAGTGCGTCATCTTCAGTACCGTATCACGTGGGTGATCACCAGTTGTCATGGCCGTGGGTAGATGCTGGCGCATGCGCAGGGGCAGTTATGTAGGAGGCGTGTAGAAGGAGCAGGAGCAGGAGCAATGCGTGCTTGGAACTGAGTGGAAGCTCTGCACTGTAGAGACTCCGCTCCTCCCGTGACGTCATCCCTCTAAGGCACGGCACCAGTCTAGACAAGAGCAGCTGATTGCTACTGGTGAGTATACGGTTGTGGCTAAATCCCAGTCGGCTAAACGCCCTGGTCCTTCTGTGCACTGGGATTTAGCTTTCTCACACAGAGTCGGCTATTTCCTAGTTGGCAGAGGGACCAGGTCCTTTAGCTGGCTTGGATTTATCCTGCTCTATATAACAATGCTAAATCCCAGTAGATAGAATGACACTTATTGTATATAGATATATATCAATACTGTCATGTCATTTTTTGAGCTGCAGCCTAGATATGACATCTGATTACACATTTATTTATACGTGACAATTATACACAAGAATTTTCCCCTTAATCCCAGTGTGTACAATATTCTGCGCCAATCTGATCCGCGTCCCATTTTATTTACTGGTGATCATATTTGTAGATTACACAACCACAGATTTTTTCCATGCATGCACCTAGGAGTGTTTTAACCCTCAGGCGATTTTCCATTTTTTAACATTTTTTTTCCTTCCCATAACTTATTTTTTTCATCCACATCGCCTTTTGGTATTTTTTTTTTTATTTTGGCGGGACGTTCTTATTGATACCATTTTGGCGCGGATACCATGTTTTGATCACCTCCTATTTCATTTTATTGCAATGTTGTGGCAACCCAAAAAAAGTCATCATGGCGTTTCGAGTTTTTTTCTCTTTGTGCCGTTTACTGATCAGATTATTTTACATTTTGATTGGCCAGACCTTTCTGAACACGTCAATTCCAAATTTCCACTTTATTTTTTTTAAATGGAGCAAAAGTGATATTTTTTTTCTTATATTTTTATGATATATGACGTAACTACATCATGCGAAGGGGTCAATACTATAACTATTGGCCAAATGGACCTAATCCTTCTGCCGACTTGGATTTAGCCTGCTCTCTGTGAGAAAGCTAAATCCCAGTCGGCTAAAGGTCCAGGTGCCTGTGAGTGTTTTAATACTAGATCTAGTAGGTTAAAGGACCAGGTCCCTCTGTGCACTGGGATTTAGCTTTCTCAGGCCAGTCTCACATGTCCAGATAATTCCGGTACCGGAAAAATCGGTACCGGAATTATCTGTGTCCGTGTGCCAGTGCGTTTCTGTAGCAATCAGTGTGGCACACATGCGGCACACGTGTACCGCCCGTGTGCCCACTGGGTACCACACGCACCGTGCCGGAGACAGCGCTAAAGTTTAGCGCTGTCCCCTGCATCGTGCTGAAGCCCCATTCATATGTTCCCTGCAGCAGCGTTTGCTGTGGAGAAGATATGAATAATAGTGTGTAAAATCCAGATCCAGGTCCCCACCCCTGTGCGCCCCCCCTCGCTGTGATTAAAATACTCACCCAGCTCGCGGCTCCCTCGCAGCGTCCTGTCCTGGCCGCACCTTGTACTGTATGAGCGGTCACGTGGGGCTGCTCATTTACAGTAATGAATATGCGGCTCCACCCCTATGGGAGGTGGAGCCGCATATTCATTACTGTAAATGAGCGGCCCCACGTGACCGCTCATTCAGTGCAAGGTGCGGCCAGGACAGGAAGCAGCGAGGGAGCTGGGTGAGTATTTTAATCACAGTGGGGGGGGAGGGGACCTGGATCTGGATTTTACACACTATTATTCATATCTTCTCTACAGCAAACGCTGCTGCAGGGAAGATATGAATGGCGGATTCAGCACCAGTGGGGGGGACAGCGCTTAATGTAGCGCTGTCTACTGCACGGCACACGGACTGCACACGGACAACGTCCGTGTGCGGTACGTGTTTTACACGGACCCATTGACTTTAATGGGTCCGGGTAATCCGTGCGCTCCCACGAACACTGACATGTCTCTGTGTTTGGCACACGGAGACACGGTCCGCAAAAAATCAATGACATCTGCACAGATGCATTGATTTTAATGTGTGTCAGTGGCTTCGGTACGTGAGGAAACTGTCACCTCACATACCGGAGCCACTGACGTGTGAAACCGGCCTCACACAGAGTCGGCTATTTCCTGGTTGTCAGAGGGACCAGGTCCTTTAGCCGACTTGGATTTATCCTGCTCTATATAAGAATGCTAAATCCCAGTAGATAGAAGGACCTTTATTGTATATAGATATATATGAATCCTGTCATGTGCTTTTTTTGCAGTAATATTGAGCCGTAGACTAAATATGACATCTGATTACACATTTATTTATATGTGACATTTATACGCAAGAATTTTCCCCTTAATCCCAGTGTGTACAATATTCTGCGCCAATCTCTTCTGCGTCCCGTTTTATTTACTGGTGATCATTTTTGTAGATCAGACAACCACAGATTTTTTCCATGCATGCACCTAGGAGTGTTTTAACCCTCGGGCGGTTTTCCTTTTTTTTTTTTTTTTAAATTTTCCTTCCCATAACTTATTTATTTTTCCATCCACATCGCCGTTGGGAATTTTTTTTGTTTTGGCGGAACGTTCTTATGCCATTTTGGCGTAGATACCATGTTTTGATCACCTTTTATTTCATTTTATTGCAATGTTGCGGCGACCAAAAAAAAGTCATTATGGTGTTTCGAGTTTTTTTCTCATTATGCCGTTTACCAATCAGATTATTTTACATTTTGTTTGGTCAGACCTTTCTGAACACGTCAATTCCAAATTTGTGTATTTTTTTTAATTGCGCGAAGGCAATATTTTTTTTCTTATATCTCTATGATATATGATGTAACTGCATCATGCGTTGGGAAGGGGTTAATACTATAATTATTGGCCAAATGGACCAGGTCCTTCTGCCAACTTGCATTTAGCCTGCTCTCTGTGAGAAAGCTAAATCACGGTCGGCTAAAGGACCAGGTCCCTGTGAGTGTTTTAATACTAGATCTAGCAGGCTAAAGGACCAGGTCAGGGTCTGACTGGCAAATTTTGGCCTGGGGGGCAAGCACACAGCAGTGGCCCATGAGTAGTGGCTCATCCTTAAAGGGGTTGTCGGATCTTATGCTACATGTCTACAGTCACTATGTGTGAATCCTCATATCGTGTGCACTGTGCGCTGTGAAGATTCTCTGGTGCCGTCAACAGGTGGTTTTGTGACCACAAGCATGCAATATATATATATATTACCAGACACATTTCGACTAGACTGTTTTGGCCTTGTTCAATACAGTTGCATTAGGCCATGCACGTCTACTCGGCATGTGACCGCATGTATGCAAATCACAAACTTGCAGCCAGACACCCACCAAATAACCACAGCTCTGTGAGCAATGTGAGAAGCACAAGTCTGCAGTATCGTAGAATGACACAGAGTGAATGCACCAATGACACACACACACACACGCACAGCCCCACTGTATAATGACACACATGCACAGCCCCACTGTATAATGACACACACACACACACACAGCCCCACTGCATAATTACACACACGCACAGCCCCACTGTATAATGACACACACACGCACAGCCCCACTGTATAATGACAGGCACACACAGCCCCACTGTATAATGACACACACACGCACAGCCCCAATGTATAATGGCATACACACACGCAGCTCACACACACGCACACAGCTCACACGCAGCTCACACGCAAACACAGCTCACACGCAGCTCACACACACACACACACGCAGCATCACACATACACATGCAGCATCACACACGTAGCTCACACACACATGCAGCTCTAACACAAACGCATCACACACACGCAGCTCACACACACACACACACACACACAGCTCTGACACAAATGCATCACACACATGCAGCCATCACACACATGCAGCCATCACGCACATGCAGCCATCACATACACACCAGATACCTCATACACACATGACACACATGCAGCAACACACACACACACACACACACACACACACACACACACACACACACACACACACACCAGATACCTCATACACACATCACACAATCTCCTATGTGGTGCAGGGGCAGCTGATGTCCACATGCAGCTCTTCAGTTTCACAGCATAGACATTTTTAACAGAGCCCCCACAGCATAGACATTTTTAACAGAGCCCCCACAGCATAGACATTTTTAACAGAGCCCCCACAGCATAGACATTTTTAACAGAGCCCCCACAGCATAGACATTTTTAACAGAGCCCCCACAGCATAGACATTTTTAACAGAGCCCCCACAGCATAGACATTTTTAACAGACATTTTTAACAGAGGCCCCCACGGCGCATAGACATATTTAGCAGAGGCCCCCACGGCGCATAGACATATTTAGCAGAGGCCCCCACGGGGCATAGACATATTTAGCAGAAGCCCCCACGGCGCATAGACATATTTAGCAGAGGCCCCCACAGGGCATAGACATATTTAGCAGAAGCCCCCACGGCGCATAGACATATTTAGCAGAGCTCCCCACAGCCAACAGAGCAAAGCTCCCCACTGCATATAGACATAATGAACAAGGTAGCCTCGGCACAGTTGTAAACACAGTTTAAAAAATAAATTAAGTACAATTCTCACCTATCCCTCCCCCCCCCCCCCCCCTGCTCCTCAGCAGCGTGGGGCATAATGAATGCAGAGGGTACCCACAGAGCCGTCCCCGACCCACACAGTACACAATGCAGAGCCAGCAATACGGGGTTCCCTGCAGAGATAATGTACAGCCCTCCCCCAGAGCAAAATACTAAGGCTTAAGGAAGAACACAATGCAGAGACCCCATGCACACGGAGTACACACTGCAGAGCCACACACAGTACACACTGCAGAGCCACACACAGTACACACTGCAGAGCCACACACAGTACACACTGCATAACCTACACACACCGCCTTCCAGGTAGAGAGCACAATGAAGTAATAAAAATAAAAAAACACATTGCTCTCCTATCCCCCATTTCCCCGCTTCTCCTCAACAGTGTGGCGCGCAATGACTGACGTGCATAGACGTCACCGGAAGCTCTCCTCCATCATGGATTTCATTTGTGGGGGCAAGCATCACGCTGATACAGTTGAATGCATGATGGAAGCTGGCAACGGGCCCTAGAGAAATGTCAAGCTTCCCAAACCAATCACGGCGTACAACAGCTCTTACCTTGCTCTGACGTACGATTGGCGCGCTTTTAGCCAGCATGACGATGCACGTGGCAGGTATTTATAGAGCGCGGGTGTACACGTGGCACCGGAAGTGCGTCATCTTCAGTACCGTATCACGTGGGTGATCACCAGTTGTCATGGCCGTGGGTAGATGCTGGCGCATGCGCAGGGGCAGTTATGTAGGAGGCGTGTAGAAGGAGCAGGAGCAGGAGCAATGCGTGCTTGGAACTGAGTGGAAGCTCTGCACTGTAGAGACTCCGCTCCTCCCGTGACGTCATCCCTCTAAGGCACGGCACCAGTCTAGACAAGAGCAGCTGATTGCTACTGGTGAGTATACGGTTGTGGCTAAATCCCAGTCGGCTAAACGCCCTGGTCCTTCTGTGCACTGGGATTTAGCTTTCTCACACAGAGTCGGCTATTTCCTAGTTGGCAGAGGGACCAGGTCCTTTAGCTGGCTTGGATTTATCCTGCTCTATATAACAATGCTAAATCCCAGTAGATAGAATGACACTTATTGTATATAGATATATATCAATACTGTCATGTCATTTTTTGAGCTGCAGCCTAGATATGACATCTGATTACACATTTATTTATACGTGACAATTATACACAAGAATTTTCCCCTTAATCCCAGTGTGTACAATATTCTGCGCCAATCTGATCCGCGTCCCATTTTATTTACTGGTGATCATATTTGTAGATTACACAACCACAGATTTTTTCCATGCATGCACCTAGGAGTGTTTTAACCCTCAGGCGATTTTCCATTTTTTAACATTTTTTTTCCTTCCCATAACTTATTTTTTTCATCCACATCGCCTTTTGGTATTTTTTTTTTTATTTTGGCGGGACGTTCTTATTGATACCATTTTGGCGCGGATACCATGTTTTGATCACCTCCTATTTCATTTTATTGCAATGTTGTGGCAACCCAAAAAAAGTCATCATGGCGTTTCGAGTTTTTTTCTCTTTGTGCCGTTTACTGATCAGATTATTTTACATTTTGATTGGCCAGACCTTTCTGAACACGTCAATTCCAAATTTCCACTTTATTTTTTTTAAATGGAGCAAAAGTGATATTTTTTTTCTTATATTTTTATGATATATGACGTAACTACATCATGCGAAGGGGTCAATACTATAACTATTGGCCAAATGGACCTAATCCTTCTGCCGACTTGGATTTAGCCTGCTCTCTGTGAGAAAGCTAAATCCCAGTCGGCTAAAGGTCCAGGTGCCTGTGAGTGTTTTAATACTAGATCTAGTAGGTTAAAGGACCAGGTCCCTCTGTGCACTGGGATTTAGCTTTCTCAGGCCAGTCTCACATGTCCAGATAATTCCGGTACCGGAAAAATCGGTACCGGAATTATCTGTGTCCGTGTGCCAGTGCGTTTCTGTAGCAATCAGTGTGGCACACGTGCGGCACACGTGTACCGCCCGTGTGCCCACTGGGTACCACACGCACCGTGCCGGAGACAGCGCTAAAGTTTAGCGCTGTCCCCTGCATCGTGCTGAAGCCCCATTCATATGTTCCCTGCAGCAGCGTTTGCTGTGGAGAAGATATGAATAATAGTGTGTAAAATCCAGATCCAGGTCCCCACCCCTGTGCGCCCCCCCTCGCTGTGATTAAAATACTCACCCAGCTCGCGGCTCCCTCGCAGCGTCCTGTCCTGGCCGCACCTTGTACTGTATGAGCGGTCACGTGGGGCTGCTCATTTACAGTAATGAATATGCGGCTCCACCCCTATGGGAGGTGGAGCCGCATATTCATTACTGTAAATGAGCGGCCCCACGTGACCGCTCATTCAGTGCAAGGTGCGGCCAGGACAGGAAGCAGCGAGGGAGCTGGGTGAGTATTTTAATCACAGTGGGGGGGGGAGGGGACCTGGATCTGGATTTTACACACTATTATTCATATCTTCTCTACAGCAAACGCTGCTGCAGGGAAGATATGAATGGCGGATTCAGCACCAGTGGGGGGGACAGCGCTTAATGTAGCGCTGTCTACTGCACGGCACACGGACTGCACACGGACAACGTCCGTGTGCGGTACGTGTTTTACACGGACCCATTGACTTTAATGGGTCCGGGTAATCCGTGCGCTCCCACGAACACTGACATGTCTCTGTGTTTGGCACACGGAGACACGGTCCGCAAAAAATCAATGACATCTGCACAGATGCATTGATTTTAATGTGTGTACGTGTGTCAGTGGCTCCGGTACGTGAGGAAACTGTCACCTCACATACCGGAGCCACTGACGTGTGAAACCGGCCTCACACAGAGTCGGCTATTTCCTGGTTGTCAGAGGGACCAGGTCCTTTAGCCGACTTGGATTTATCCTGCTCTATATAAGAATGCTAAATCCCAGTAGATAGAAGGACCTTTATTGTATATAGATATATATGAATCCTGTCATGTGCTTTTTTTGCAGTAATATTGAGCCGTAGACTAAATATGACATCTGATTACACATTTATTTATATGTGACATTTATACGCAAGAATTTTCCCCTTAATCCCAGTGTGTACAATATTCTGCGCCAATCTCTTCTGCGTCCCGTTTTATTTACTGGTGATCATTTTTGTAGATCAGACAACCACAGATTTTTTCCATGCATGCACCTAGGAGTGTTTTAACCCTCGGGCGGTTTTCCTTTTTTTTTTTTTTTTTAAATTTTCCTTCCCATAACTTATTTATTTTTCCATCCACATCGCCGTTGGGAATTTTTTTTGTTTTGGCGGGACGTTCTTATGCCATTTTGGCGTAGATACCATGTTTTGATCACCTTTTATTTCATTTTATTGCAATGTTGCGGCGACCAAAAAAAAGTCATTATGGTGTTTCGAGTTTTTTTCTCATTATGCCGTTTACCAATCAGATTATTTTACATTTTGTTTGGTCAGACCTTTCTGAACACGTCAATTCCAAATTTGTGTATTTTTTTTAATTGCGCGAAAGCAATATTTTTTTTCTTATATTTCTATGATATATGACGTAACTGCATCATGCGTTGGGAAGGGGTTAATACTATAATTATTAGCCAAATGGACCAGGTCCTTCTGCCAACTTGGATTTAGCCTGCTCTCTGTGAGAAGGCTAAATCACGGTCGGCTAAAGGACCAGGTCCCTGTGAGTGTTTTAATACTAGATCTAGCAGGCTAAAGGACCAGGTCAGGGGCTGACTGGCAAATTTTGGCCTGGGGGGCAAGCACACAGCAGTGGCCCATGAGTAGTGGCTCATCCTTAAAGGGGTTGTCGGATCTTATGCTACATGTCTACAGTCACTATGTGTGAATCCTCATATCGTGTGCACTGTGCGCTGTGAAGATTCTCTGGTGCCGTCAACAGGTGGTTTTGTGACCACAAGCATGCAATATATATATATATATATTACTAGACACATTTCGACTAGACTGTTTTGGCCTTGTTCAATACAGTTGCATTAGGCCATGCACGTCTACTCGGCACAGCCCC
Organism: Ranitomeya imitator; assembly: GCF_032444005.1. Lineage (NCBI taxonomy): Eukaryota > Metazoa > Chordata > Amphibia > Anura > Dendrobatidae > Ranitomeya > Ranitomeya imitator. Next base: position 333,420,058 of record NC_091284.1, on the reverse strand, counting down.
ACTGTATAATGACACACACGTACAGCCCCACTGCATAATTACACACACGCACAGCCCCACTGTATAATGACACACACACGCACAGCCCCACTGTATAATGACAGGCACACACAGCCCCACTGTATAATGACACACACACGCACAGCCCCAATGTATAATGGCATACACACACGCAGCTCACACACAGCTCACACACACGCACACAGCTCACACACACGCACACAGCTCGCACGCAGCTCACACGCACACGCAGCTCACACGCACACGCAGCTCACACGCACACGCAGCTCACACGCACACGCAGCTCACACGCACACGCAGCTCACACACACACGCAGCTCACACACACACGCAGCATCACACATACACATGCAGCATCACACACGGAGCTCACACACACATGCAGCTGACACAAATGCATCACACACACGCAGCTCACACACACACACACACAGCTCTGACACAAATGCATCACACACATGCAGCCATCACACACATGCAGCCATCACACACACGCAGCCACCACGCACACGCAGCCATCACATACACACCAGATACCTCATACACACATGACACACATGCAGCATCACACACACACACACACACCAGATACCTCATACACACAATCTCCTATGTGGTGCAGGGGCAGCTGATGTCCACATGCAGCTCTTCAGTTTCTCCTGCTCACAGCTCTGCACTGTCCCGGCACCTCACCCGTCTCTCCTTCTCTGCCGGGATAACAGATAAGAGCAGGTGAAGCTGGAGCTCCATGCACACACAGGCCGGTATGCTGACCTTTCATCTTGATTACTGCTGGCTCTGTCCCTCAGAGTGGCAGTGCCGCACAGGAGCCTGCTCATCACATACTGCTGCAGCCTACATATCGAGGCTGCTGGCGAGATGATAATGACCTGCGCACTACAGGTGCGCTATGTATTACAATCACTGCTAGTCCTCCAGCGGCCCTGTGCAGCTGCTTAGGCACCGGCCCGGGGGGCATGTGCATTCCTGCCACCCAGCCCAGTCCGCCCCTGGACCAGGTCCTTCTGCCAACTTGGATTTAGCCTGCTCTCTGTGAGAAAGCTAAATCCCAGTTGGCTAACGGACCAGGTCCCTGTGAGTGTTTTAATACTAGATCTAGCAAGCTAAAGGACCAGGTTCTTCTGCCAACTTGGATTTAGCCTGCTCTCTGTGAGAAAGCTAAATCCCAGTCACCTAAAGGACCAGGTCCTTCTGCCAACTTGGATTTAGCTTGCTCTCTGTGAGAAAGCTAAATCCCAGTTGGCTAAAGGACCAGGTCCCTGTGAGTGTTTTAATACTAGACCTAGCAGGCTGAAGGACCAGGTCCTTCTTTCAACATGGATTTATCCTGGTCTCTGTGAGAAAGCTAAATCCTAGTTGGCTAACGGACCAGGTCCTTCTGCCAACTTGGATTTAGCTTGCTTTCTGTGAGAAAGCTAAATCCCAGTTGGCTAAAGGACCAGGTCCCTGTGAGTGTCTTAATACTAGATCAAGCAGGCTAAAGGACCAGGTCCTTCTGCCAACTTGGATTTAGCCTGCTCTCTGTGAGAAAGCTAAATCCCAGTCACCTAAAGGCCAGGTCCTTCTGCCAACTTGGATTTAGCTTGCTCTCTGTGAGAAAGCTAAATCCCATTTGGCTAAGGCCTCTTTCACACTTCCTTTTCTTGCAATCCGTCGTTTTGGGCAAAAAACGGATCCTGCAAATGTGCTCGCAGGATGTGTTTTTTTGCCCATAAACTTGTATTCGCGACGGATCGCGACGGATTGCCACACGTCGCGTCCGTCGTTCGATGGAGCCATCGTGTTTTGGCAGACCCTCACAAAAAAAGTTCAATGTAACGTTTTTTTGGACGTCGCGGCCGAAACTCCGTCCCCTCCTCCTCGGACTGCAGAATGGGCAGCGGATGCGTCGAAAAACTGCATCCACTGCCCACGTCGTGCAAAACTTTCACAACGTCCGTCGGTACGTCGGCCCGACGCATTGCGACGAAAGATGATCTACTAGATCTAGCAGGCTAAAGGACCAGGTCCTTCTGCCAACTTGGATTTAGCCTGCTCACTGTGAGAAAGCTAAATCCAAGTAGGATAAAGGACCAGGTCCCTTGAAGTGATTTAATACCAGACTTAGTAAGCTAAAACACCAGGTCCTTCTGCCCACTTAGATTTAGCTTGCTGTATATAACAAATTCTAGATGAATGAAACTTGGCACTCAATTTTTGAGAAGAAAAGCTTCTTAGTTTATTGATGCATCCAGACAAACAAAACCGCTAAACATTTTCGGTCCACACTGGACCTTCGTCAGAGCATTTCTTAGACATTGACTGGATGAGGAAGCTAATAAGCCTGAATGAGCGTCAGCCAGAGCACGGGATATAGGAGCTGCAGTCTGCTGCAGGATCACAAAGGAAGGTGAAGCGCCAGAGAGGCACAAAGCCTGGAGGGAGTAACGGCGCTGGATCCTGAGCGCTAGTAGTGCAGAGCAGAGGAGAGCGACGCTCATTCAGGCTTATTAGCTTCCTCATCCAGTCAATGTCTAAGAAACGCTCTGACGAAGGTCCGGTGTGGACCGAAAACGTTTAGCGGTTTTGTTTGTCTGGATGCATCAATAAACTAAGAAGCTTTTCTTCTCAAAAATTGAGTGCCAAGTTTCATTCATCTTTAATATACGGGGTGGACACCCTACTTGAGCACCGCCAACCCTCATATCTACTGAGTGCCGTGTTTCCTTACCATATAACAAATTCTAGTTGGCAATTCCAGTCCAACAGTGATTCATCAATCTGATGCACTGTAATGATTCCACTGGTTCACTGTCGGACTTCCGTACTGTAGTGCCCGTGTGTCACGCAGGGGGCAGTCCGGCAATCCAACCTACTACAATGTTTCCGCCAGGTTATGTGTATTGCCGGTCACTGTGCTCCTTGAGTTCACCTCAAGTGACAGTTGACAGCTCAGAGGGTACTGTGAAAACCGCAAACTGTAATCTCCAGTGACCTCACAGGTGGCGGCTTCCATGCCACCCTTAGTGTGTGTACGGCGGACACGGGGAGGGTTCACGTTTTATGATGCCACTGTGGCTTCTGTATGTCTTGGAGCAGGGGATCGTCTTGGGACCTCGATGTGGATTACGTTGGACCTTGTGGATCTCTTTGAACCTGCAGGTGTTTTTTTTTTTGGGTAAATGGGTGAAAGAGGGTGTCTGTTTTTATATTTTAATTACATGTTTTTAATCTGTGTTTCTTTATTTTTACTTACAGTGTTAGTAAACGGGGTGTTTCATAGGCACTTCTCTATTACTAACCCTGGGCTTGATGTCAGCTGTGATTTTTGACAAATCACAGTTGTAATTATACTTACAGCCCTGGCAAAAATTAAGAGACCACTGCAAAATGTCCAGGTTGTCTGATTTTTCTCTTTATAGGTATATTTTTGAGTAAAATGTAAATTGTTCTTCTATTCTATAAACTTCTGACATGTCTCAGAATTTTCAAGCAATAAATTTAGTATATTTTTCTAACAAAGAAAAATGGTCAAAATAAAACCCCCCAGTGCTTTCAGACCTCAAATAATGCAAAGAAAACAAGTTCATAATCATTTAGAAACAACAGTACTAATTTTTTAACTTAGGAAGAGTTCAGAAATAGTGATCAGTGAACATGCTTGCCACTACTTGTTATTCGCTTGAGTATCGGGGTACTCGGCGAGCAGCGAGCATTTCTGGGATTATTCGGCAGTAACTGCAGTCTCCACCCAGAAGTTTTGTTGGACTTTAGAGACCCAATCACGATGCAGGGATTGTCTGCTAGGCCATGAAACGTGGCAGCCATCTTTGTTGTGTCTTGCAGTGATTGGCTGGGCCGTACAGCATCATACCGAGTATAAGAGTAGGGAGAGCTGCTGCCGAAATAGGGTCACAATCGTGGTTTTTAGAGTTAGTGTAGGTCTGCAACTCTTACATCCACAACTCCTCAGAAACCAAAAGTCCTTTTTAGGGCTAATTTGTGGGTCCTGATATTGCAGCGCTTGGTAGGCAGGGCACAGCATATTCACATCAGTGCAAGGCCTGCAGGCACTGTATGTGCGTCCATTGCTCCCACTCCATCCCTCCCAAAGCTACATAACTGCCTGCTGCTGCAGCTTATTTACTGTCTATGTACCTATTTTTACTTTTTTTTCCAAAAATCCCCCCCCCCAAAAAAAAAAAAAAAAAAATACAGTCTGTTCTGTCAGACTGAGGCCTGTTGAAAAGTTATAGTTTTTCAGGCATACGTAGCATAGCGTGTGCGACCCTTGTGCCCCCTTTTTTTTTGGTGTTTTAAATTCACCGAAAAAGGCCTCATACAGTGGGGCAAAAAAGTATTTAGTCAGTCAGCAATAGTGCAAGTTCCACCACTTAAAAAGATGAGAGGTGTCTGTAATTTACATCATAGGTAGACCTCAACTATGGGAGACAAACTGAGAAAAAAAAATCCAGAAAATCACATTGTCTGTTTTTTTAACATTTTATTTGCATATTATGGTGGAAAATAAGTATTTGGTCAGAAACAAAATTTCATCTCAATACTTTGTAATATATCCTTTGTTGGCAATGACAGAGGTCAAACGTTTTCTGTAAGTCTTCACAAGGTTGCCACACACTGTTGTTGGTATGTTGGCCCATTCCTCCATGCAGATCTCCTCTAGAGCAGTGATGTTTTTGGCTTTTCGCTTGGCAACACGGACTTTCAACTCCCTCCAAAGGTTTTCTATAGGGTTGAGATCTGGAGACTGGCTAGGCCACTCCAGGACCTTGAAATGCTTCTTACGAAGCCACTCCTTCGTTGCCCTGGCGGTGTGCTTTGGATCATTGTCATGTTGAAAGACCCAGCCACGTTTCATCTTCAATGCCCTTGCTGATGGAAGGAGGTTTGCACTCAAAATCTCACGATACATGGCCCCATTCATTCTTTCATGTACCCGGATCAGTCGTCCTGGCCCCTTTGCAGAGAAACAGCCCCAAAGCATGATGTTTCCACCACCATGCTTTACAGTAGGTATGGTGTTTGATGGATGCAACTCAGTATTCTTTTTCCTCCAAACACGACAAGTTGTGTTTCTACCAAACAGTTCCAGTTTGGTTTCATCAGACCATAGGACATTCTCCCAAAACTCCTCTGGATCATCCAAATGCTCTCTAGCAAACTTCAGACGGGCCCGGACATGTACTGGCTTAAGCAGTGGGACACGTCTGGCACTGCAGGATCTGAGTCCATGGTGGCGTAGTGTGTTACTTATGGTAGGCCTTGTTACATTGGTCCCAGCTCTCTGCAGTTCATTCGCTAGGTCCCCCCGCGTGGTTCTGGGATTTTTTCTCACCGTTCTTGTGATCATTCTGACCCCACGGGGTGGGATTTTGCGTGGAGCCCCAGATCTAGGGAGATTATCAGTGGTCTTGTATGTCTTCCATTTTCTAATTATTGCTCCCACTGTTGATTTCTTCACTCCAAGCTGGTTGGCTATTGCAGATTCAGTCTTCCCAGCCTGGTGCAGGGCTACAATTTTGTTTCTGGTGTCCTTTGACAGCTCTTTGGTCTTCACCATAGTGGAGTTTGGAGTCAGACTGTTTGACGGTGTGCACAGGTGTCTTTTTATACTGATAACAAGTTTAAACAGGTGCCATTACTACAGGTAATGAGTGGAGGAAAGAGGAGACTCTTAAAGAAGAAGTTACAGGTCTGTGAGAGCCAGAAATCTTGATTGTTTGTTTCTGACCAAATACTTATTTTCCACCATAATATGCAAAAAAAATGATAAAAAAACAGACAATGTGATTTTCTGGATTTTTTTTTCTCAGTTTGTCTCCCATAGTTAAGGTCTACCTATGATGTAAATTACAGACACCTCTCATCTTTTTAAGTGGTGGAACTTGCACTATTGCTGACTGACTAAATACTTTTTTGCCCCACTGTATATCTGCGTGCTCCATGTTTGATCATTGGAGGGCGGTGTACTTATTTTTTGGCTGTGTGATAGTCAAATTCTATGCAGCATTATTTCGCATAAAAAATTTCAAAGGCCACAGATTTGCCAGTGTGGTATTTCCGTTACAGCCGTCATATCTCTGTGCTCCCAGTTTGGGCATTGGAGGCCGGTGTACTTATTTTTTGGCTGTGTGATACTCAAATTCTATACAGCACTATTTTGTATAAATTAACTTAAAAAAAATTGAATACAGTCTGTTAGTTCAGGCTGAGGCCTGCCTGGTGTTTGGGTTTCAAAAATCGTAGATTTGCAGGCATACTGATCACATATTATTTTGCTACTAATAAAGACATTTGTGTTGAGCATTTGAAATAGTGCAGTGGTCCATTTAAAATGGTTAAGGCAAGGGATGGGGAAGTGGACGTGATGCTGATGGTGCATCCAGAGGATGAGGCCGTGGGCAAGGTGAAAGTGGGCAACAACAAAGACCCACATCTTCTCGCTCGACATTCCTGTCCCAGTTTCTAGGGGACCGCAGCACACCACTATTGAAGCTAGAGCAGTGTGTAACGGTTGTTGGTTGGATAGTGGATAATGCTTCCAGTCACTTAGCCACCACCACCTTGTCTTCCACACGGTCAAGTCTGAGTAGCCATGAGTGTGGCCAGGATATTCCTCACCCTGATCCTCCTTCCTCCCACCATGCCGAGTGCCCTGAGACAACTGATCCCACACTTGGACACTCTGAAGAGCTGTTCAGTTTTCCATTTCAAGATTCAGAAATCTCTCCCAGTCAGCTTGAAGTGGAGAAAGATGAGATCGCATGTAGAGCTGCCCAAAGCTTTGACCAGCCCCAGTCACACGAAGGCAATGGTGGGAAAGTGTCACAAGAGGTGGACGATGAGACACAATTGCTAGAAAGTCAGGAGGAGGAGCAGGGTGCGGATGTGGAAGACGAGGTGGTGGATGACTTAGTAACTGACCCAACCTGGCAGGAGGACATGCGTAGCGAGGACAGCAGCACAAATGGGGAAGGAGGCATATCCCCCCCAACAGGCAGGAAGAAGCAGTGTGGTGGCCACAGACAGAAGGCGTGCATCTGTTCCCCCGTAACACCAACATGAGTGAATTTGCCATTCCACCTGTGAGATCTTCCCGAGTCTGGTTATTTTTTAAAGACTCTGCCGATAACCCTAAACAGGCCATTTGCAGCACCTGCTATGCCCACTTCAGCAAGGTTAGCCAAACAACCAGTCTGACCACCAGCATGATCAGGCACATGCAAGCAAAGCAGCCGACTTTGTGACCGTTGTTGACTACCAACATCAACAAGGCCGTCGAATTTCAGGTCAGACTCCACACATAAGACCTCAGGAGTGGACATGGATGTCAGACATATGTAACATCCTCCAAAACTTTGTGGACTGCACTAAGATGGTGAGTGGCGATGATGCCATAATTAGCATCACTATCCCGCTTCTCAGCATTCTGAAAAACTCTCTGCTCACAATCAAAGAGGATGCATTGCAGGCGGAACAAGAGGACATGGAGGAAGGAAACATACAGGGGGATTACACTCAGCCCAGCCTCATGTCTTCTTAACGTGGATTGGTAGGCAATGAGGAGGAGGAGGAAGAACAGGAACTACTTTCATGTGCTATAGATGGTACTACAAACACATCTGTATTAGCTTCTGTTCAGCGGGGATGACCTGAGGACAGGGAGGAGGACAGCATCGTCAGTCGTCCTGTTGATGAGGACACGGAAGTCTTGCCTGTTAGCAGTCTGGCATGCATGGTTGACTTTATGTTGCGCTGCTTTTCACGTGACCCTCGGATTATCAAAATTTTGGGTGACACTCATTACTGGTTGGTGACACTTCTAGACCCACGCTGCAAGGATAACTTTCAATCTCTTCTGCCTGAGGCAGAGAGGTGTACAAAAATGTTGCAGTACCACAGGGCCCTTGTAGCGGAATTACTTAGAAAATTCCCATGTGAGAACGCTGGCAGCAGACGTCAGAGTTTGTTGTACAACCAAGGACTCCAAGCAAGAGAGAGACAGAAGTACAATCCAGCTCAGACAGGAGAACAATGGCCAAGTTCTGGGACAGTTTTCTCAGAAACTCCCCTCGTTGCGGCGCAGAGGCAAGGGGTGCTGTCACAAGAAGTGGAATGTTTGGGAAGATGGTGAGGGAGTACCTTGCAGATTGTACAAACGTCCTTCATGATTCCTCTGTGCCTTTGAATTATTTGGTATCGAAGCTGGACACATGGCATGAACTGGCTCTCTACGCCTTGGAGGTCCTGGCCTGCCCTGCTGCTAGCGTTCTGTCAGAGAGGGTTTTTCAGTGCCGCTGGTGGAATTATAACAAATAAGCGCATCCGCCTGTCAACTGAAAATGCTGACAGGCTGACTGTTATAAAAATTAACAAGGCCTGGATTGGCAAAGACTTCTGTACACCACCAAGTGAAAACAGCGAAACATAACTTCAAATACATTCTCTCTTTTGGGGAGGCATATTCTCATGCACCTCTTCACAACCCCACATGGGTATACGCTTCCAGATTGGGTCTGTTTGTTCTTATCTTCCTCCTTATCCTCATCCTCCTCATGCTGAACCAATATATCACCAGAGTGAACGTGATCTGTGCGGTGCATTTTGGCCAAGGGTGCTGTGATGGCACTCTTTTATTTTTTAAAAAAGGACAACACATTGGGGAACTGGGCATGCCATTACATTGGGCCTATTTCTTAACTCGGACTCCTGCAAACTGTCCTGTACCTGCTATTAGATCACCAGGGTGAACGTGCTCTGTACAGTGCATTTTGGCTGAGGGGGCTGTTGATGGCATGCTTTTATTTTTTTAAAAAAGGATCCCGCATTTGGGAAATTGGGCATGACATTCCATTGGGCCAACTTCTTAACTCCTGCAATCTAAAATATTCCTGCCACTAGATCACCAGGGTAAACGTGCTCAGTACTGTTATAGGCCGTTGATATTTGGGCTAGGGGCATGCGATGGCACTAGTGTATTTTTAAAAAGGTACCCCCATTGGGGAATTGTTTGGCAGATCATGCACTGCATTACAAGTCTCAGAGACCCACACCACTACATTGGCCCTAATTCTTAACTCTGTTTCCTGCAATGTCTCTTCCTTATCAAGTGCTGGCTAGGCATAAGGCAGGGGCACAAGTGCGGGCTAGGCATAAGGCAGGGGCACAAGTGCGGGCTAGGCATAAGGCAGGGGTACAAGTGCTGGCTAGGCATCAGGCAGGGGCACAAGTGCTGGCTAGGCATAAGGCAGGGGCACAAATGCAGGCTAGGCATAAGGCAGGGGCACAAGTGCAGGCTAGGCATAAGGCAGGGGCACAAGTGTGGGCTAGGCTTTAGGCAGGGGCACAAGTACAAACTAAGCATAAGGCAGAGGCACAAGTGCAAGCTAGGCATAAGGCAGGGGCACCTATGCAGGCTAGGCTTAAGGCAGGGGCACAAGTGATGGCTACACATAAGGCATACGGCTAACTCTTTGCACTCTTTGCATAAAGGGATAGGCACCCTTATGGGTGAAGAGCTAGCTTTCACCCCTCTACTCTGTACTTTGTTGTACAGTGCGGAGCCACTCCATAACCCCCATGCTCCAAGCGACCAGGCACATCTTGTCTGTCCTCCGTAAATGGGTAATGCCTTCTTCCCCAATTACAGTCGTGCATGTGCATTCAGACGGGACAAGAGCGAAGAGCGTAAAGCCTGCCCTGTGTGCATAACCAACATGAAGCTAAAGACAAAAAAACAATAATGCAAGGGGCTCAAAAGTGCTGGCTAGGCATAAGGCAGGGGCACAAGTGCAGGCTAGGCATAAGGCAGGGGCACAAGTGCAGGCTAGGCATAAGGCAGGGGCACAAGTGCAGGCTAGGCATAAGGCAAGGGCACAAGTGCTGGCTAGGCATAAGGCAGGGGCACAAGTGCTGGCTGGGCATAAGGCAGGAGCACAAGTGCTGGCTGAGCATAAGGCAGGAGCACATGCGCTGGTTGAGCATAAGGCAGGAGCACATGCGCTGGCTGAGCATAAGGCAGGAGCACATGCGCTGGCTAGGCTTAAGGCTGAGGCTTAAATGCTGGCTAGGTAGTAGACAGAGGCACAAGTTTAAACCAGGCATAAGGAAGGGGCACAAGTGATGGCTAACTTTGTGTAAATGGTGAGGCACCCATAGGAATGAAGAGCTAGTTTTCAACCCTCTGCTCTGTACTTGAACATTTAGGACTTGATACTTTGTAGAAAAGTGAGGAGCCACTACACAACTCTATGCTCCAAATGAGCATGCACTTCTGTCCTCTTACCTGACTTACCTGTCAACACAGCATTTCCCATACAGATTAAAATATAAGCAATAGAAAACAGACAAGCTGTTCATGGCTAAAATGTTTTATTCAGGCCATAATATGTTCTAATACCATTTTAAAAACAAATTAATTTGGTAATTTAAATGATGGTAAAATCCCAAACCATGTACAAGGCTTTATAACCCCCACATAGCGCAGGCAATGCAGAGGGTCCCCCCCCCCACAGAGCGCAGGCAATGCAGAGGGTCCCCCCCACAGAGTGCAGGCAATGCAGAGGGTCCCCCCCACAGAGCGCAGGCAATGCAGAGGGTCCCCCCCACAGAGCGCAGGCAATGCAGAGGGTCCCCCCCACAGAGCGCAGGCAATGCAGAGGGTCCCCCCCACAGAGCGCAGGCAATGCAGAGTCCCCCCGACAGAGCGCAGGCAATGCAGAGGGTCCCCACAGCATAGACATTTTTAACAGAGCCCCCACAGCATAGACATTTTTAACAGAGCCCCCACAGCATAGACATTTTTAACAGAGCCCCCACAGCATAGACATTTTTAACAGAGCCCCCACAGCAGACATTTTTAACAGAGCCCCCACAGCATAGACATTTTTAACAGAGCCCCCACAGCATAGACATTTTTAACAGAGCCCCCACAGCATAGACATTTTTAACAGAGCCCCCACAGCATAGACATTTTTAACAGAGCCCCCACAGCATAGACATTTTTAACAGAGCCCCCACAGCATAGACATTTTTAACGGAGCCCCCACAGCATAGACATTTTTAACAGAGCCCCCACAGCATAGACATTTTTAACAGAGCCCCCACAGCATAGACATTTTTAACAGAGCCCCCACAGCATAAACATTTTTAACAGAGCCCCCACAGCATAGACATTTTTAACAGACATTTTTAACAGAGGCCCCCACGGCGCATAGACATATTTAGCAGAGGCCCCCACGGCGCATAGACATATTTAGCAGAAGCCCCCACGGCGCATAGACATATTTAGCAGAGGCCCCCACGGGGCATAGACATATTTAGCAGAAGCCCCCACGGCGCATAGACATATTTAGCAGAGCTCCCCACAGCCAACAGAGCAAAGCTCCCCACTGCATATAGACATAATGAACAAGGTAGCCTCGGCACAGTTGTAAACACAGTTTAAAAAATAAATTAAGTACAATTCTCACCTATCCCTCCCCCCCCTTCCCCCTGCTCCTCAGCAGCGTGGGGCATAATGAATGCAGAGGGTACCCACAGAGCCGTCCCTGACCCACACAGTACACAATGCAGAGCCAGCAATACGGGGTTCCCTGCAGAGATAATGTACAGCCCTCCCCCAGAGCAAAATACTAAGGCTTAAGGAAGAACACAATGCAGAGACCCCATGCACACGGAGTACACACTGCAGAGCCACACACAGTACACACTGCAGAACCACACACAGTACACACTGCAGAGCCACACACAGTACACACTGCATAACCTACACACACCGCCTTCCAGGTAGAGAGCACAATGAAGTAATAAAAATAAAAAAACACATTGCTCTCCTATCCCCCATTTCCCCGCTTCTCCTCAACAGTGTGGCGCGCAATGACTGACGTGCATAGACGTCACCGGAAGCTCTCCTCCATCATGGATTTCATTTGTGGGGGCAAGCACCACGCTGATACAGTTGAATGCATGATGGAAGCTGGCAACGGGCCCTAGAGAAATGTCAAGCTTCCCAAACCAATCACGGCGTACAACAGCTCTTACCTTGCTCTGACGTACGATTGGCGCGCTTTTAGCCAGCATGACGATGCACGTGGCAGGTATTTATAGAGTGCGGGTGTACACGTGGCACCGGAAGTGCGTCATCTTCAGTACCGTATCACGTGGGTGATCACCAGTTGTCATGGCCGTGGGTAGATGCTGGCGCATGCGCAGGGGCAGTTGTGTAGGAGGCGTGTAGAAGGAGCAGGAGCAATGTCAACTTTGTCATTGACAGCGGGCGAACGCCCGCGCTGCGCATGCGTGCTTGGAACTGAGTGGAAGCTCTGCACTGTAGAGACTCCGCTCCTCCCGTGACGTCATCCCTCTAAGGCGCGGCACCAGTCTAGACAAGAGCAGCTGATTGCTACTGGTGAGTATACGGTTGTGGCTAAATCCCAGTCGGCTAAACGCCCTGGTCCTTCTGTGCACTGGGATTTAGCTTTCTCACACAGAGTCGGCTATTTCCTAGTTGGCAGAGGGACCAGGTCCTTTAGCCGGCTTGGATTTATCCTGCTCTATATAAGAATGCTAAATCCCAGTAGATAGAATGACACTTATTGTATATAGATATATATCAATACTGTCATGTCATTTTTTGAGCTGCAACCTAGATATGACATCTGATTACACATTTATTTATACGTGACAATTATACACAAGAATTTTCCCCTTAATCCCAGTGTGTACAATATTCTGCGCCAATCTGATCCGCGTCCCATTTTATTTACTGGTGATCATATTTGTAGATTACACAACCACAGATTTTTTCCATGCATGCACCTAGGAGTGTTTTAACCCTCAGGCGATTTTACATTTTTTTACATTTTTTTTCCTTCCCATAACTTATTTTTTCATCCACATCGCCTTTTGGTATTTTTTTTTTATTTTGGCGGGACGTTCTTATTGATACCATTTTGGCGCGGATACCATGTTTTGATCACCTCCTATTTCATTTTATTGCAATGTTGTGGCAACCAAAAAAAAGTCATCATGGCGTTTCGAGTTTTTTTCTCTTTGTGCCGTATACTGATCAGATTATTTTACATTTTGATTGGCCAGACCTTTCTGAACACGTCAATTCCAAATTTCCAATTTATTTTTTTTAAATGGAGAGCAAAAGTGATATTTTTTTTTCTTATATTTTTATGATATATGACGTAACTACATCATGCGTTGTGGACAGCAGGACCGGGATTGGCTGATAACAGATAGAAATTGACTGACAGCAGGACAGGGGAATGGCTGATAACAGAGAGAATAGACTGACAGCAGGACAGGGGAATGGCTGATAACAGAGAGAAATAGAATGACAGCAGGACGGGGAATGGCTGATAACAGAGAAATTGACTGACAGCAGGACGGGGAATGGCTGATAACAGAGAGAAATAGACTGACAGCAGGACAGGGGAATGGCTGATAACAGAGAGAAATAGACTGAACACAGGACAGGGGAATGGCTGATAACAGAGAGAATAGACTGACAGCAGGATGGAGATTGGCTGATAAAAGAGAGAAATAGACTGACAGCAGGATAGGAGAATGGCTGATAACAGAGAAATAGATGGACAGCGGGATGGGGAATGGCTGATAACAGAGAGAAATAGACTGACAGCAGGACGGGGGAATGGCTGATAACAGAGAGAAATAGACTGACCGCAGGACGTGGGAATGGCTGATAACAGAGAGAAATAGACTGACAGCAGGATGGGGGAATGGCTGATAACAGGGAGAAATAGACTGACAGCGGGACACGGGAATGGCTGATAACAGAGAGAATAGACTGACAGCAGGACAGGGGAATGGCTGAAAACAGAGAGAATAGACTGACAGCAGGACAGGGGAATGGCTGAAAACAGAGAGAAATAGACTGACAGCAGGACAGGGGAGTGGCTGATAACAGAAAGAAATAGACTGACAGCAGGACAGGGGAATGGCTGATAACAGAGAGAAATAGACTGACAGCAGGACAAGGATTGGCTGATAACAGAGAGAAATAGACTGACAGCAGGACTTGGGAATGGCTGATAACAGAGAGAAATAGACAGAATGCAGGACGGGGAATGACTGATAACAGAGAGAAATAGACTGACAGCAGGACAGGGGAGTGGCTGATAACAGAAAGAAATAGACTGACAGCAGGATAGGGGAATGGCTGATAACAGAGAGAAATAGACTGACAGCAGGACAAGGATTGGCTGATAACGGAGAGAAATAGACTGACAGCAGGACTTGGGAATGGCTGATAACAGAGAGAAATAGACAGAATGCAGGACGGGGAATGGCTGATAACAGAGAGAAATAGACTGACAGCAGGACAGGGGAGTGGCTGATAACAGAAAGAAATAGACTGACAGCAGGACAGGGGAATGGCTGATAACAGAGAGAAATAGACTGACAGCGGCATGGGGAATGGCTGATAACAGAGAGAAATAGACTGACAGCAGGACAAGGATTGGCTGATAACAGAGAGAAATAGACTGACAGCAGGACTTGGGAATGGCTGATAACAGAGAGAAATAGACAGAATGCAGGACGGGGAATGGCTGATAACAGAGAGAAATAGACTGACAGCGGGACGATGAATGACTGATAACAGAGAAATAGACTGACAGCAGGACAGGGGAGTGGCTGATAACAGAGAGAAATAGACTGACAGCAGGACAAGGGAATGGCTGATAACAGAGAGAAATAGACTGACAGCGGCATGGGGAATGGCTGATAACAGAGAGAAATAGACTGACAGCAGGACAGGGGAATGGCTGATAACAGAGAGAAATAGACTGACAGCAGGATGGGGATTGGCTGTTAACAGAGAGAAATAGACTGACAGCAGGACAGGGGAATGGCTGATAACAGAGAGAAATAGACTGACAGCAGGACAAGGATTGGCTGATAACAGAGAGAAATAGACTGACAGCAGGAGAGGGTAATGGCTGATAACAGAGAGAAATAGACTGACAGCAGGACGGGGGAATGGCTGATAACAGAGAGAAATAGACTGACAGCAGGACGAGGGAATGGCTGATAACAGAGAGAAATCGACTGACAGCAGGACTTGGGAATGGCTGATAACAGAGAGAAATAGACAGAAAGCAGGACGGGGAATGGCTGATAACAGAGAGAAATCGACTGACAGCAGGACGGGGAATGGCTGATAACAGAGAGAAATAGACTGACAGCAGGACAGGGAAGTGGCTGATAACAGAAAGAAATAGACTGACAGCAGGACAGGGGAATGGCTGATAACAGAGAGAAATAGACAGAATGCAGGACAAGGTAATGGCTGATAACAGAGAATAGACTGACAGCAGGACGGGGGAATGGCAAATAACGGAGAGAATAGACTGACAGCAGGACGGGAGAATGGCTGATAACAGAGAGAAATAGACTGAGAGCAGGACGAGGGAATGGCTGATAACAGAGAGAAATCGACTGACAGCAGGACTTGGGAATGGCTGATAACAGAGACAAATAGAATGCAGGACGGGGAATGGCTGATAACAGAGAGAAATAGACTGACAGCAGGACGGGGAATGGCTGATAACAGAGAGAAATAGACTGACAACAGGACGGGGAATGGCTGATAACAGAGAGAAATAGACTGACAGCAGGACGGGGGAATGGCTGATAACAGATAAATAGACTGACAGCAGGACAAGGGAATGGCTGATAACAGAGAGAAATAGACTGACAGCAGGACAAGGATTGGCTGATAACAGAGAGAAATAGACTGACAGCAGGACAAGGGAATGGCTGATAACAGAGAGAAATAGACTGACAGCGGCATGTGGAATGGCTGATAACAGAGAGAAATAGACTGACAGCAGGACAAGGATTGGCTGATAACAGAGAGAAGTAGACTGACAGCAGGATGGGGATTGGCTGTTAACAGAGAGAAATAGACTGACAACAGGACAGGGGAATGGCTGATAAAAGAGAGAAATAGACTGACAGCGGCATGGGGAATGGATGATAACAGAGAGAAATAGACTGACAGCAGGACAGGGGAATGGCTGATAACAGAGAGAATAGACTGACAGCAGGACAGGGGAATGGCTGATAACAGAGAAATAGACTGACTGCAGGACGTGGGAATGGCTGATAACAGAGAGAAATAGACTGACAGCAGGACGGGGATTGGCTGTTAAGAGAAAGAAATAGACTGACAGCAGGACAGGGGAATGGCTGATAACAGAGAGAAATAGACTGAGAGCAGGACGAGGAAATGGCTGATAACAGAGAGAAATAGACTGACAGCAGGACGGGGGAATGGCTGATAACAGAGAGAAATAGACAGAATGCAGGACGGGAAATGGCTGATAACAGAGAGAAATCGACTGACAGCAGGACGGGGAATGGCTGATAACAGAGAGAATAGACTGACAGCAGGACTGGGGAATGGCTGATAACAGAGAGAATAGACTGACAGCAGGACCGGGATTGGCTGATAACAGATAGAAATTGACTGACAGCAGGACAGGGGAATGGCTGATAACAGAGAGAATAGACTGACAGCAGGACAGGGGAATGGCTGATAACAGAGAGAAATAGAATGACAGCAGGACGGGGGAATGGCTGATAACAGAGAGAAATTGACTGACAGCAGGACGGGGAATGGCTGATAACAGAGAGAAATAGACTGACAGCAGGACAGGGGAATGGCTGATAACAGAGAGAAATAGACTGAACACAGGACAGGGGAATGGCTGATAACAGAGAGAATAGACTAACAGCAGGATGGGGATTGGCTGATAAAAGAGAGAAATAGACTGACAGCAGGATAGGAGAATGGCTGATAACAGAGAAATAGATGGACAGCGGGATGGGGAATGGCTGATAACAGAGAGAAATAGACTGACAGCAGGACGGGGGAATGGCTGATAACAGAGAGAAATAGACTGACAGCGGGACAGGGGAATGGCTGATAACAGAGAGAATAGACTGACAGCAGGACAGGGGAATGGCTGATAACAGAGAGAATAGACTGACAGCAGGACAGGGGAATGGCTGATAACAGTGAGAAATAGACTGACAGCAGGATGGGGATTGGCTGTTAACAGAGAGAAATAGACTGACAACAGGACAGGGGAATGGCTGACAACAGAGAGAAATAGACAGAATGCAGGACGGGGAATGGCTGATAACAGAGAGAAATAGACTGACAGCAGGACAGGGGAATGGCTGACAAAAATGTGAAATAGACTGACATCAGGACAGGGGAATGGCTGATAACACAGAGAAATAGACTGACAGCAGGACAGGGGAGTGGCTGATAACAGAAAGAAATAGACTGACAGCAGGACAGGGGAATGGCTGAAAACAGAGAGAAATAGACTGACAGCAGGATGGGGAATGGCTGATAACAGAGAGAAATAGACTGACAGCGGCATGGGGAATGGCTGATAACAGAGAGAAATAGACTGACAGCAGGACAAGGATTGGCTGATAACAGAGAGAAATCAACTGACAGCAGGACTTGGGAATGGCTGATAACAGAGAGAAATAGACAGAATGCAGGACGGGGAATGGCTGATAACAGAGAGAAATCGACTGACAGCAGGACGGGGAATGGCTGATAACAGAGAAATAGACTGACAGCAGGACAGGGGAGTGGCTGATAACAGAAAGAAATAGACTGACAGCAGGACAGGGGAATGGCTGAAAACAGAGAGAAATCGACTGACAGCAGGACTTGGGAATGGCTGATAACAGAGAGAAATAGACAGAATGCAGGATGGGGAATGGCTGACAACAGAGAGAAATAGACTGACAGCAGGACAAGGATTGGCTGATAGAGAGAAATAGACTGACAGCAGGACGGGGAATGGCTGATAACAGAGAGAAATAGACTGACAGCAGGATGGGGAATGGCTGATAACAGAGAGAAATAGACTGACAGCAGGACAAGGGAATGGCTGATAACAGAGAGAAATAGACTGACAGCAGGATGGGGATTGGCTGTTAACAGAGAGAAATAGACTGACAGCAGGACAGGGGAATGGCTGATAGAGAGAAATAGACTGACAGCAGGACAAGGATTGGCTGATAACAGAGAGAAATAGACTGACAGCAGGACAGGGGAATGGCTGATAACAGAGAGAAATAGACTGACAGCAGGACGGGGGAATGGCTGATAACAGAGAGAAATAGACAGAATGCAGGACGGGGAATGGCTGATAACAGAGAGAAATCGACTGACAGCAGGTCGGGGAATGGCTGATAACAGAGAGAAATCGACTGACAGCAGGACAGGGGAGTGGCTGATAACAGAAAGAAATAGACTGACAGCAGGACAGGGGAATGGCTGAAAACAGAGAGAAATAGACAGAATGCAGGACGGGGAATGGCTGATAACAGAGAGAAATAGACTGACAGCAGGACGGGGGAATGGCTGATAACAGAGAGAAATAGACTGACAGCAGGACGAGGGAATGGCTGATAACAGAGAGAAATAGACTGACAGCAGGACAGGGGAATGGCTGATAACAGAGAGAAATCGACTGACAGCAGGACGGGGAATGGCTGATAACAGAGAGAAATAGACTGACAGCAGGACAGGGGAATGGCTGATAACAGAGAGAAATAGACTGACAGCAGGGCGGGGGAATGGCTGATAACAGAGAGAAGTAGACTGACCGCAGGACGGGGGAATGGCTGATAACAGAGAGAAATAGACAGAATGCAGGACGGGGAATGGCTGCCAACAGAGAGAAATAGACTGACAGCAGGACAGGGGAATGGCTGATAACACAGAGAAATAGACTGACAGCAGGACAGGGGAATGGCTGAAAACAGAGAGATATAGACTGACAGCAGGATGGGGAATGGCTGATAACAGAGAGGAATAGACTGACAACAGGACGGGGGAATGGCTGATAACAGAGAGAAATAGACTGACAGCAGGACGGGGGAATGGCTGATAGCAGAGATAAATAGACTGACAGCAGGACAGGGTAATGGCTGATAACAGAGAGAATAGACTGACTGCAGGACGGGGGAATGGCAGATAACGGAGAGAATAGACTGACAGCAGGAACGGGATTGGCTGATAACAGAGAGAAATAGACTGACAGCAGGACAGGGGAATGGCTGATAACAGAGAGAATACACTGACAGCAGGACGTGGTAATGGCTAATAACAGAGAAATTTACTGACAGCAGGACAGGGAATGGCTGATAACAGAGAGAATTGACTGACAGCAGGACGGGGAATGGCTGATAACAGAGAGAAATAGACTGACAGCAGGACGGGGGAATGGCTGATAACAGAGAGAAATAGACTGACAGCAGGACAAGGATTGGCTGATAACAGAGAGAAATAGACTGACAGCAGGACAGGGGAATGGCTGATAACAGAGAGAAATAGACTGACAGCAGGACGGGGGAATGGCTGATAACAGAGAGAAATCGACTGACAGCAGGACTTGGGAATGGCTGATAACAGAGAGAAATAGACAGAATGCAGGACGGGGAATGGCTGACAACAGAGAGAAATAGACTGACAGCAGGACAAGGATTGGCTGATAACAGAGAGAAATAGACTGACAGCAGGACGGGGAATGGCTGATAACAGAGAGAAATAGACTGACAGCAGGATGGGGAATGGCTGATAACAGAGAGAAATAGACTGACAGCAGGACAAGGGAATGGCTGATAACAGAGAGAAATAGACTGACAGCGGCATGGGGAATGGCTGATAACAGAGAGAAATAGACTGACAGCGGCATGGGGAATGGCTGATAACAGAGAGAAATAGACTGACAGCAGGACGAGGGAATGGCTGATAACAGAGAGAAATCGACTGACAGCAGGACTTGGGAATGGCTGATAACAGAGAGAAATAGACAGAATGCAGGACGGGGAATGGCTGACAACAGAGAGAAATAGACTGACAGCAGGACAAGGATTGGCTGATAACAGAGAGAAATAGACTGACAGCAGGACAGGGAATGGCTGATAACAGAGAGAAATAGACTGACAGCAGGGCGGGGGAATGGCTGATAACAGAGAAAATAGACTGACAGCAGGACTTGGGAATGGCTGATAACAGAGAGAAATAGACAGAATGCAGGACGGGGAATGGCTGATAACAGAGAGAAATAGACTGACAGCAGGGCGGGGGAATGGCTGATAACAGAGAGAAATAGACTGACAACAGGACGGGGGAATGGCTGATAACAGAGAGAAATAGACTGACAGCAGGACAAGGTAATGGCTGATAACAGAGAGAATAGACTGACAGCAGGACGGGGGAATGGCAAATAACGGAGAGAATAGACTGACAGCAGGACGGGAGAATGGCTGATAACAGAGAGAAATAGACTGAGAGCAGGACTTGGGAATGGCTGATAACAGAGACAAATAGACAGAATGCAGGACGGGGAATGGCTGATAACAGAGAGAAATAGACTGACAGCAGGACGGGGAATGGCTGATAACAGAGAGAAATAGACTGACAGCGGGACGGGGAATGACTGATAACACAGAGAAATAGACTGACAGCAGGACAGGGGAGTGGCTGATAACAGAGAGAAATAGACTGACAGCAGGACAGGGGAATGGCTGAAAACAGAGAGAAATAGACTGACAGCAGGATGGGGAATGGCTGATAACAGAGAGGAATAGACTGACAACAGGACGGGGGAATGGCTGATAACAGAGAGAAATAGACTGACAGCAGGACGGGGGAATGGCTGATAACAGAGATAAATAGACTGACAGCAGGACAAGGGAATGGCTGATAACAGAGAGAATTGACTGACAGCAGGACGGGGAATGGCTGATAACAGAGAGAAATAGACTGACAGCAGGACGGGGGAATGGCTGATAACAGAGAGAAATAGACTGACAGCAGGACAGGGGGATGGCTGATAACAGAAAGAAATAGACTGACAGCGGCATGGGTAATGGCTGATAACAGAGAGAAATAGACTGACAGCAGGATGGGTATTGGCTGTTAACAGAGAGAAATAGACTGACAGCAGGACAGGGGAATGGCTGATAACAGAGAGAAATAGACAGAATGCAGGACGGGGAATGGCTGATAACAGAGAGAAATAGACTGACAGCAGGACGGGGAATGGCTGATAACAGAGAGAAATAGACTGACAGCAGGACAGGGGAATGGCTGATAACAGAGAGAAAGACTGAGAGCAGGACGAGGGAATGGCTGATAACAGAGAGAAATCGACTGACAGCAGGACTTGGGAATGGCTGATAACAGAGAGAAATAGACAGAATGCAGGACGGGGAATGGCTGATAACAGAGAGAAATAGACTGACAGCAGGACAGGGGAATGGCTGATAACAGAGAATAGACTGACAGCAGGACAGGGTAATGGCTGATAACAGAGAGAAATAGACTGACAGCAGAACAAGGGAATGGCTGATAACAGAGAGAAATAGACTGACAGCGGCATGGGGAATGGCTGATAACAGAGAGAAATAGACTGACAGCAGGACAAGGATTGGCTGATAACAGAGAGAAATAGACTGACAGTAGGACAGGGGAATGGCTGATAACACAGAGAAATAGACTGACAGCGGGACGGGGAATGACTGATAACACAGAGAAATAGACTGACAGCAGGATGGGGAATGGCTGATAACAGAGGAATAGACTGACAACAGGACGGGGGAATGGCTGATAACAGAGAGAAATAGACTGACAGCAGGACAGGGTAATGGCTGATAACAGAGAGAATAGACTGACAGCAGGACGGGGGAATGGCAGAAAACGGAGAGAATAGACTGACAGCGGGACGGGGAATGACTGATAACAGAGAGAAATCGACTGACAGCAGGACTTGGGAATGGCTGATAACAGAGAGAAATAGACTGACAGCAGGAAGGGGGAATGGCTGATAACAGAGAGAAATAGACTGACAGCAGGACGGGGGAATGGCTGATAAGAGAGAGAAATAGACTGACAGCAGGACAGGGGAGTGGCTGATAACAGAAAGAAATAGACTGACAGCAGGACGGGAATGGCTGAAAACAGAGAAATAGACTGACAGCAGGACAAGGGAATGGCTGATAACAGAGTGAAATAGACTGACAGCAGGACAAGGGAATGGCTGATAACAGAGAGAAATAGACTGACAGCAGGACAAGGATTGGCTGATAACAGAGAGAAATAGACTGACAGTAGGACAGGGAATGGCTGATAACAGAGAGAATAGACTGACAGCAGGACGGGGAATGGCTGATAACAGAGAGAAATAGACTGAACACAGGACAGGGGAATGGCTGATAACAGAGAAATAGACTGACAGCGGGATGGGTAATGGCTGATAACAGAGAGAAATAGACTGACAGCGGGATGGGTAATGGCTGATAACAGAGAGAATAGACTGACAGCAGGGCAGGGGAATGGCTGATAACAGAGAGAAATAGACTGACAGCGGGACAGGGGAATGGCTGATAACAGAGAGAAATAGACTGACAGCAGGACAGGGGAGTGGCTGATAACAGAAAGAAATAGACTGACAGCAGGATAGGGGAATGGCTGATAACAGAGAGAAATAGACTGACAGCAGGACAAGGATTGGCTGATAACAGAGAGAAATAGACTGACAGCAGGACTTGGGAATGGCTGATAACAGAGAGAAATAGACAGAATGCAGGACGGGGAATGGCTGATAACAGAGAGAAATAGACTGACAGCAGGACAGGGGAGTGGCTGATAACAGAAAGAAATAGACTGACAGCAGGACAGGGGAATGGCTGATAACAGAGAGAAATAGACTGACAGCGGCATGGGGAATGGCTGATAACAGAGAGAAATAGACTGACAGCAGGACAAGGATTGGCTGATAACAGAGAGAAATAGACTGACAGCAGGACTTGGGAATGGCTGATAACAGAGAGAAATAGACAGAATGCAGGACGGGGAATGGCTGATAACAGAGAGAAATAGACTAACAGCGGGACGAGGAATGACTGATAACAGAGAAATAGACTGACAGCAGGACAGGGGAGTGGCTGATAACAGAGAAAAATAGACTGACAGCAGGACAAGGGAATGGCTGATAACAGAGAGAAATAGACTGACAGCGGCATGGGGAATGGCTGATAACAGAGAGAAATAGACTGACAGCAGGACAGGGGAATGGCTGATAACAGAGAGAAATAGACTGACAGCAGGATGGGGATTGGCTGTTAACAGAGAGAAATAGACTGACAGCAGGACAGGGGAATGGCTGATAACAGAGAGAAATAGACTGACAGCAGGACAGGGGAATGGCTGATAACAGAGAGAAATAGACTGACAGCGGCATGGGGAATGGCTGATAACAGAGAGAAATAGACTGACAGCAGGACGGGGAATGGCTGATTACAGAGAGAAATAGACTGACAGCAGGACGAGGGAATGGCTGATAACAGAGAGAAATCGACTGACAGCAGGACTTGGGAATGGCTGATAACAGAGAGAAATAGACAGAAAGCAGGACGGGGAATGGCTGATAACAGAGAGAAATCGACTGACAGCAGGACGGGGAATGGCTGATAACAGAGAGAAATAGACTGACAGCAGGACAGGGAAGTGGCTGATAACAGAAAGAAATAGACTGACAGCAGGACAGGGGAATGGCTGAAAACAGAGAGAAATAGACTGACAGCAGGACAGGGGAATGGCTGATAACAGAGAGAAATAGACAGAATGCAGGACAAGGTAATGGCTGATAACAGAGAATAGACTGACAGCAGGACGGGGGAATGGCAAATAACGGAGAGAATAGACTGACAGCAGGACGGGAGAATGGCTGATAACAGAGAGAAATAGACTGAGAGCAGGACGAGGGAATGGCTGATAACAGAGAGAAATCGACTGACAGCAGGACTTGGGAATGGCTGATAACAGAGACAAATAGAATGCAGGATGGGGAATGGCTGATAACAGAGAGAAATAGACTGACAGCAGGACGGGGAATGGCTGATAACAGAGAGAAATAGACTGACAACAGGACGGGGGAATGGCTGATAACAGAGAGAAATAGACTGACAACAGGACGGGGGAATGGCTGATAACAGAGAGAAATAGACTGACAGCAGGACGGGGGAATGGCTGATAACAGATAAATAGACTGACAGCAGGACAAGGGAATGGCTGATAACAGAGAGAAATAGACTGACAGCAGGACAAGGATTGGCTGATAACAGAGAGAAATAGACTGACAGCAGGACAAGGGAATGGCTGATAACAGAGAGAAATAGACTGACAGCGGCATGTGGAATGGCTGATAACAGAGAGAAATAGACTGACAGCAGGACAAGGATTGGCTGATAACAGAGAGAAATAGACTGAGAGCAGGACGAGGGAATGGCTGATAACAGAGAGAAATCGACTGACAGCAGGACTTGGGAATGGCTGATAACAGAGACAAATAGAATGCAGGATGGGGAATGGCTGATAACAGAGAGAAATAGACTGACAGCAGGACGGGGAATGGCTGATAACAGAGAGAAATAGACTGACAACAGGACGGGGGAATGGCTGATAACAGATAAATAGACTGACAGCAGGACAAGGGAATGGCTGATAACAGAGAGAAATAGACTGACAGCAGGACAAGGATTGGCTGATAACAGAGAGAAATAGACTGACAGCAGGACAAGGGAATGGCTGATAACAGAGAGAAATAGACTGACAGCGGCATGTGGAATGGCTGATAACAGAGAGAAATAGACTGACAGCAGGACGGGAGAATGGCTGATAACAGAGAGAAATAGACTGAGAGCAGGACGAGGGAATGGCTGATAACAGAGAGAAATCGACTGACAGCAGGACTTGGGAATGGCTGATAACAGAG
This sequence comes from Ranitomeya imitator, assembly GCF_032444005.1. NCBI lineage: Eukaryota > Metazoa > Chordata > Amphibia > Anura > Dendrobatidae > Ranitomeya > Ranitomeya imitator. Next base: position 333,395,165 of record NC_091284.1, on the reverse strand, counting down.
ACAAATAGAATGCAGGATGGGGAATGGCTGATAACAGAGAGAAATAGACTGACAGCAGGACGGGGAATGGCTGATAACAGAGAGAAATAGACTGACAACAGGACGGGGGAATGGCTGATAACAGAGAGAAATAGACTGACAACAGGACGGGGGAATGGCTGATAACAGAGAGAAATAGACTGACAGCAGGACGGGGGAATGGCTGATAACAGATAAATAGACTGACAGCAGGACAAGGGAATGGCTGATAACAGAGAGAAATAGACTGACAGCAGGACAAGGATTGGCTGATAACAGAGAGAAATAGACTGACAGCAGGACAAGGGAATGGCTGATAACAGAGAGAAATAGACTGACAGCGGCATGTGGAATGGCTGATAACAGAGAGAAATAGACTGACAGCAGGACAAGGATTGGCTGATAACAGAGAGAAATAGACTGACAGCAGGATGGGGATTGGCTGTTAACAGAGAGAAATAGACTGACAACAGGACAGAGGAATGGCTGATAAAAGAGAGAAATAGACTGACAGCGGCATGGGGAATGGATGATAACAGAGAGAAATAGACTGACAGCAGGACAGGGGAATGGCTGATAACAGAGAGAATAGACTGACAGCAGGACAGGGGAATGGCTGATAACAGAGAAATAGACTGACCGCAGGACGTGGGAATGGCTGATAACAGAGAGAAATAGACTGACAGCAGGACGGGGATTGGCTGTTAAGAGAAAGAAATAGACTGACAGCAGGACAGGGGAATGGCTGATAACAGAGAGAAATAGACTGAGAGCAGGACGAGGAAATGGCTGATAACAGAGAGAAATAGACTGACAGCAGGACGGGGGAATGGCTGATAACAGAGAGAAATAGACAGAATGCAGGACGGGAAATGGCTGATAACAGAGAGAAATAGACTGACAGCAGGACGGGGAATGGCTGATAACAGAGAGAATAGACTGACAGCAGGACTGGGGAATGGCTGATAACAGAGAGAATAGACTGACAGCAGGACCGGGATTGGCTGATAACAGATAGAAATTGACTGACAGCAGGACAGGGGAATGGCTGATAACAGAGAGAATAGACTGACAGCAGGACAGGGGAATGGCTGATAACAGAGAGAAATAGAATGACAGCAGGACGGGGGAATGGCTGATAACAGAGAGAAATTGACTGACAGCAGGACGGGGAATGGCTGATAACAGAGAGAAATAGACTGACAGCAGGACAGGGGAATGGCTGATAACAGAGAGAAATAGACTGAACACAGGACAGGGGAATGGCTGATAACAGAGAGAATAGACTAACAGCAGGATGGGGATTGGCTGATAAAAGAGAGAAATAGACTGACAGCAGGATAGGAGAATGGCTGATAACAGAGAAATAGATGGACAGCGGGATGGGGAATGGCTGATAACAGAGAGAAATAGACTGACAGCAGGACGGGGGAATGGCTGATAACAGAGAGAAATAGACTGACAGCGGGACAGGGGAATGGCTGATAACAGAGAGAATAGACTGACAGCAGGACAGGGGAATGGCTGATAACAGAGAGAATAGACTGACAGCAGGACAGGGGAATGGCTGATAACAGTGAGAAATAGACTGACAGCAGGATGGGGATTGGCTGTTAACAGAGAGAAATAGACTGACAACAGGACAGGGGAATGGCTGACAACAGAGAGAAATAGACAGAATGCAGGACGGGGAATGGCTGATAACAGAGAGAAATAGACTGACAGCAGGACAGGGGAATGGCTGACAAAAATGTGAAATAGACTGACATCAGGACAGGGGAATGGCTGATAACACAGAGAAATAGACTGACAGCAGGACAGGGGAGTGGCTGATAACAGAAAGAAATAGACTGACAGCAGGACAGGGGAATGGCTGAAAACAGAGAGAAATAGACTGACAGCAGGATGGGGAATGGCTGATAACAGAGAGAAATAGACTGACAGCGGCATGGGGAATGGCTGATAACAGAGAGAAATAGACTGACAGCAGGACAAGGATTGGCTGATAACAGAGAGAAATAGACTGACAGCAAGACTTGGGAATGGCTGATAACAGAGAGAAATAGACAGAATGCAGGACGGGGAATGGCTGATAACAGAGAGAAATAGACTGACAGCGGGACGAGGAATGACTGATAACACAGAGAAATAGACTGACAGCAGGACAGGGGAGTGGCTGATAACAGAGAGAAATAGACTGACAGCAGGACAGGGGAATGGCTGATAACAGAGAGAAATAGACTGACAGCAGGACAAGGGAATGGCTGATAACAGAGAGAAACAGACTGACAGCGGCATGGGGAATGGCTGATAACAGAGAGAAATAGACTGACAGCAGGATGGGGATTGGCTGATAACAGAGAGAAATAGACTGACAGCAGGATGGGGATTGGCTGATAACAGAGAGAAATAGACTGACAGCAGGACAAGGATTGGCTGATAACAGAGAGAAATAGACTGACAGCAGGACAGGGGAATGGCTGATAACAGAGAAACAGACTGACAGCAGGACGGGGAATGGCTGATAACAGAGAGAAATAGACTGACAGCAGGGCGGGGGAATGGCTGATAACAGAGAGAAGTAGACTGACCGCAGGACGGGGGAATGGCTGATAACAGAGAGAAATAGACAGAATGCAGGACGGGGAATGGCTGACAACAGAGAGAAATAGACTGACAGCAGGACGGGGAACGGCTGATAACAGAGAGAAATAGACTGACAGTGGGACGGGGAATGGCTGCCAACAGAGAGAAATAGACTGACAGCAGGACAGGGGAATGGCTGATAACACAGAGAAATAGACTGACAGCAGGACAGGGGAATGGCTGAAAACAGAGAAATGTAGACTGACAGCAGGATGGGGAATGGCTGATAACAGAGAGAAATAGACTGACAGCAGGACGGGGGAATGGCTGATAGCAGAGATAAATAGACTGACAGCAGGACAGGGTAATGGCTGATAACAGAGAGAATAGACTGACAGCAGGACGGGGGAATGGCAGATAACGGAGAGAATAGACTGACAGCAGGAACGGGATTGGCTGATAACAGAGAGAAATAGACTGACAGCAGGACAGGGGAATGGCTGATAACAGAGAGAATACACTGACAGCAGGACGTGGGAATGGCTAATAACAGAGAAATTTACTGACAGCAGGACAGGGAATGGCTGATAACGGAGAGAATAGACTGACAGCAGGACGGGAGAATGGCTGATAACAGAGAGAAATAGACTGAGAGCAGGACTTGGGAATGGCTGATAACAGAGACAAATAGACAGAATGCAGGACGGGGAATGGCTGATAACAGAGAGAAATAGACTGACAGCAGGACGGGGAATGGCTGATAACAGAGAGAATAGACTGACAGCAGGACTGGGGAATGGCTGATAACAGAGAGAATAGACTGACAGCAGGACCGGGATTGGCTGATAACAGATAGAAATTGACTGACAGCAGGACAGGGGAATGGCTGATAACAGAGAGAATAGACTGACAGCAGGACAGGGGAATGGCTGATAACGGAGAGAATAGACTGACAGCAGGACGGGAGAATGGCTGATAACAGAGAGAAATAGACTGAGAGCAGGACTTGGGAATGGCTGATAACAGAGACAAATAGACAGAATGCAGGACGGGGAATGGCTGATAACAGAGAGAAATAGACTGACAGCAGGACGGGGAATGGCTGATAACAGAGAGAATAGACTGACAGCAGGACTGGGGAATGGCTGATAACAGAGAGAATAGACTGACAGCAGGACCGGGATTGGCTGATAACAGATAGAAATTGACTGACAGCAGGACAGGGGAATGGCTGATAACAGAGAGAATAGACTGACAGCAGGACAGGGGAATGGCTGATAACAGAGAGAAATAGAATGACAGCAGGACGGGGGAATGGCTGATAACAGAGAGAAATTGACTGACAGCAGGACGGGGAATGGCTGATAACAGAGAGAAATAGACTGACAGCAGGACAGGGGAATGGCTGATAACAGAGAGAAATAGACTGAACACAGGACAGGGGAATGGCTGATAACAGAGAGAATAGACTAACAGCAGGATGGGGATTGGCTGATAAAAGAGAGAAATAGACTGACAGCAGGATAGGAGAATGGCTGATAACAGAGAAATAGATGGACAGCGGGATGGGGAATGGCTGATAACAGAGAGAAATAGACTGACAGCAGGACGGGGGAATGGCTGATAACAGAGAGAAATAGACTGACAGCGGGACAGGGGAATGGCTGATAACAGAGAGAATAGACTGACAGCAGGACAGGGGAATGGCTGATAACAGTGAGAAATAGACTGACAGCAGGATGGGGATTGGCTGATAACAGAGAGAAATAGACTGACAGCAGGACAGGGGAATGGCTGACAAAAATGTGAAATAGACTGACATCAGGACAGGGGAATGGCTGATAACACAGAGAAATAGACTCACAGCAGGACAGGGGAGTGGCTGATAACAGAAAGAAATAGACTGACAGCAGGACAGGGGAATGGCTGAAAACAGAGAGAAATAGACTGACAGCAGGATGGGGAATGGCTGATAACAGAGAGAAATAGACTGACAGCGGCATGGGGAATGGCTGATAACAGAGAGAAATAGACTGACAGCAGGACAAGGATTGGCTGATAACAGAGAGAAATAGACTGACAGCAAGACTTGGGAATGGCTGATAACAGAGAGAAATAGACAGAATGCAGGACGGGGAATGGCTGATAACAGAGAGAAATAGACTGACAGCGGGACGAGGAATGACTGATAACAGAGAAATAGACTGACAGCAGGACAGGGGAGTGGCTGATAACAGAGAGAAATAGACTGACAGCAGGACAGGGGAATGGCTGATAACAGAGAGAAATAGACTGACAGCAGGACAAGGGAATGGCTGATAACAGAGAGAAACAGACTGACAGCGGCATGGGGAATGGCTGATAACAGAGAGAAATAGACTGACAGCAGGATGGGGATTGGCTGATAACAGAGAGAAATAGACTGACAGCAGGATGGGGATTGGCTGATAACAGAGAGAAATAGACTGACAGCAGGACAAGGATTGGCTGATAACAGAGAGAAATAGACTGACAGCAGGACAGGGGAATGGCTGATAACAGAGAAACAGACTGACAGCAGGACGGGGAATGGCTGATAACAGAGAGAAATAGACTGACAGCAGGGCGGGGGAATGGCTGATAACAGAGAGAAGTAGACTGACCGCAGGACGGGGGAATGGCTGATAACAGAGAGAAATAGACAGAATGCAGGACGGGGAATGGCTGACAACAGAGAGAAATAGACTGACAGCAGGACGGGGAACGGCTGATAACAGAGAGAAATAGACTGACAGCGGGACGGGGAATGGCTGCCAACAGAGAGAAATAGACTGACAGCAGGACAGGGGAATGGCTGATAACACAGAGAAATAGACTGACAGCAGGACAGGGGAATGGCTGAAAACAGAGAAATGTAGACTGACAGCAGGATGGGGAATGGCTGATAACAGAGAGAAATAGACTGACAGCAGGACGGGGGAATGGCTGATAGCAGAGATAAATAGACTGACAGCAGGACAGGGTAATGGCTGATAACAGAGAGAATAGACTGACAGCAGGACGGGGGAATGGCAGATAACGGAGAGAATAGACTGACAGCAGGAACGGGATTGGCTGATAACAGAGAGAAATAGACTGACAGCAGGACAGGGGAATGGCTGATAACAGAGAGAATACACTGACAGCAGGACGTGGGAATGGCTAATAACAGAGAGAAATAGACTGACAGCAGGACAAGGATTGGCTGATAACAGAGAGAAATAGACTGACAGCAGGACAGGGGAATGGCTGATAACAGAGAGAAATAGACTGACAGCAGGACGGGGGAATGGCTGATAACAGAGAAATAGACTGACAGCAGGACGAGGGAATGGCTGATAACAGAGAAATCGACTGACAGCAGGACTTGGGAATGGCTGATAACAGAGAGAAATAGACAGAATGCAGGATGGGGAATGGCTGATAACAGAGAGAAATTGACTGACAGCAGGACAAGGGAATGGCTGATAACAGAGAGAAATAGACTGACAGCGGCATGGGGAATGGCTGATAACAGAGAGAAATAGACTGACAGCGGCATGGGGAATGGCTGATAACAGAGAGAAATAGACTGACAGCAGGACGAGGGAATGGCTGATAACAGAGAGAAATCGACTGACAGCAGGACTTGGGAATGGCTGATAACAGAGAGAAATAGACAGAATGCAGGACGGGGAATGGCTGACAACAGAGAGAAATAGACTGACAGCAGGACAAGGATTGGCTGATAACAGAGAGAAATAGACTGACAGCAGGACAGGGAATGGCTGATAACAGAGAGAAATAGACTGACAGCAGGGCGGGGGAATGGCTGATAACAGAGAAAATAGACTGACAGCAGGACTTGGGAATGGCTGATAACAGAGAGAAATAGACAGAATGCAGGACGGGGAATGGCTGATAACAGAGAGAAATAGACTGACAGCAGGACAAGGATTGGCTGATAACAGAGAGAAATAGACTGACAGCAGGACGGGGAATGGCTGATAACAGAGAGAAATAGACTGACAGCAGGGCGGGGGAATGGCTGATAACAGAGAGAAATAGACTGACAACAGGACGGGGGAATGGCTGATAACAGAGAGAAATAGACTGACAGCAGGACAAGGTAATGGCTGATAACAGAGAGAATAGACTGACAGCAGGACGGGGGAATGGCAAATAACGGAGAGAATAGACTGACAGCAGGACGGGAGAATGGCTGATAACAGAGAGAAATAGACAGAATGCAGGACGGGGAATGGCTGATAACAGAGAGAAATAGACTGACAGCAGGACGGGGAATGGCTGATAACAGAGAGAAATAGACTGACAGCGGGACGGGGAATGACTGATAACACAGAGAAATAGACTGACAGCAGGACAGGGGAGTGGCTGATAACAGAGAGAAATAGACTGACAGCAGGACAGGGGAATGGCTGAAAACAGAGAGAAATAGACTGACAGCAGGATGGGGAATGGCTGATAACAGAGAGGAATAGACTGACAACAGGACGGGGGAATGGCTGATAACAGAGAGAAATAGACTGACAGCAGGACGGGGGAATGGCTGATAACAGAGATAAATAGACTGACAGCAGGACAAGGGAATGGCTGATAACAGAGAGAATTGACTGACAGCAGGACGGGGAATGGCTGATAACAGAGAAATAGACTGACAGCAGGACGGGGAATGGCTGATAACAGAGAGAAATAGACAGAATGCAGGACGGGGAATGGCTGATAACAGAGAGAAATAGACAGAATGCAGGACGGGGAATGGCTGATAACAGAGAGAAATAGACTGACAGCAGGACAGGGGAATGGCTGATAACAGAGAGAAAGACTGAGAGCAGGACGAGGGAATGGCTGATAACAGAGAGAAATCGACTGACAGCAGGACTTGGGAATGGCTGATAACAGAGAGAAATAGACAGAATGCAGGATGGGGAATGGCTGATAACAGAGAGAAATAGACTGACAGCGGGACGGGGAATGACTGATAACACAGAGAAATAGACTGACAGCAGGACAGGGGAGTGGCTGATAACAGAGAGAAATAGACTGACAGCAGGACAGGGGAATGGCTGATAACAGAGAATAGACTGACAGCAGGACAGGGTAATGGCTGATAACAGAGAGAAATAGACTGACAGCAGAACAAGGGAATGGCTGATAACAGAGAGAAATAGACTGACAGCGGCATGGGGAATGGCTGATAACAGAGAGAAATAGACAGAATGCAGGACGGGGAATGGCTGATAACAGAGAGAAATAGACTGACAGCAGGACAGGGGCGTGGCTGATAACAGAAAGAAATAGACTGACAGCAGGACAGGGGAGTGGCTGATAACAGAGAGAAATAGACTGACAGCAGGACAGGGGAGTGGCTGATAACAGAAAGAAATATACTGACAGCAGGATAGGGGAATGGCTGATAACAGAGAGAAATAGACTGACAGCAGGACAAGGATTGGCTGATAACAGAGAGAAATAGACTGACAGCAGGACTTGGGAATGGCTGATAACAGAGAGAAATAGACAGAATGCAGGACGGGGAATGGCTGATAACAGAGAGAAATAGACTGACAGCGGGACGAGAAATGACTGATAACAGAGAAATAGACTGACAGCAGGACAGGGGAGTGGCTGATAACAGAGAGAAATAGACTGACAGCAGGACAAGGGAATGGCTGATAACAGAGAGAAATAGACTGACAGCGGCATGGGGAATGGCTGATAACAGAGAGAAATAGACTGACAGCAGGACAGGGGAATGGCTGATAACAGAGAGAAATAGACTGACAGCAGGATGGGGATTGGCTGTTAACAGAGAGAAATAGACTGACAGCAGGACAGGGGAATGGCTGATAACAGAGAGAAATAGACTGACAGCAGGACAGGGGAATGGCTGATAACAGAGAGAAATAGACTGACAGCGGCATGGGGAATGGCTGATAACAGAGAGAAATAGACTGACAGCAGGACAGGGGAATGGCTGATAACAGAGAGAAATAGACTGACAGCAGGATGGGGATTGGCTGTTAACAGAGAGAAATAGACTGACAGCAGGACAGGGGAATGGCTGATAACAGAGAGAAATAGACTGACAGCAGGAGAGGGTAATGGCTGATAACAGAGAGAAATAGACTGACAGCAGGACGGGGGAATGGCTGATAACAGAGAGAAATAGACTGACAGCAGGACGAGGGAATAGCTGATAACAGAGAGAAATCGACTGACAGCAGGACTTGGGAATGGCTGATAACAGAGAGAAATCGACTGACAGCAGGACGGGGAATGGCTGATAACAGAGAGAAATAGACTGACAGCAGGGCGGGGGAATGGCTGATAACAGAGAGAAATAGACTGACAACAGGACGGGGGAATGGCTGATAACAGAGAGAAATAGACAGAATGCAGGACAAGGTAATGGCTGATAACAGAGAATAGACTGACAGCAGGACGGGGGAATGGCAAATAACGGAGAGAATAGACTGACAGCAGGACGGGAGAATGGCTGATAACAGAGAGAAATAGACTGACAGCAGGACGAGGGAATAGCTGATAACAGAGAGAAATCGACTGACAGCAGGACTTGGGAATGGCTGATAACAGAGAGAAATCGACTGACAGCAGGACGGGGAATGGCTGATAACAGAGAGAAATAGACTGACAGCAGGGCGGGGGAATGGCTGATAACAGAGAGAAATAGACTGACAACAGGACGGGGGAATGGCTGATAACAGAGAGAAATAGACAGAATGCAGGACAAGGTAATGGCTGATAACAGAGAATAGACTGACAGCAGGACGGGGGAATGGCAAATAACGGAGAGAATAGACTGACAGCAGGACGGGAGAATGGCTGATAACAGAGAGAAATAGACTGAGAGCAGGACGAGGGAATGGCTGATAACAGAGAGAAATCGACTGACAGCAGGACTTGGGAATGGCTGATAACAGAGACAAATAGAATGCAGGACGGGGAATGGCTGATAACAGAGAGAAATAGACTGACAGCAGGACGGGGAATGGCTGATAACAGAGAGAAATAGACTGACAACAGGACGGGGGAATGGCTGATAACAGAGAAATAGACTGACAACAGGACGGGGGAATGGCTGATAACAGAGAGAAATAGACTGACAGCAGGACGGGGGAATGGCTGATAACAGATAAATAGACTGACAGCAGGACAAGGGAATGGCTGATAACAGAGAGAAATAGACTGACAGCTGGACAAGGATTGGCTGATAACAGAGAGAAATAGACTGACAGCAGGACAAGGGAATGGCTGATAACAGAGAGAAATAGACTGACAGCGGCATGTGGAATGGCTGATAACAGAGAGAAATAGACTGACAGCAGGACAAGGATTGGCTGATAACAGAGAGAAATAGACTGACAGCAGGATGGGGATTGGCTGTTAACAGAGAGAAATAGACTGACAACAGGACAGGGGAATGGCTGATAAAAGAGAGAAATAGACTGACAGCGGCATGGGGAATGGATGATAACAGAGAAAAATAGACTGACAGCAGGACAGGGGAATGGCTGATAACAGAGAATAGACTGACAGCAGGACAGGGGAATGGCTGATAACAGAGAAATAGACTGACCGCAGGACGTGGGAATGGCTGATAACAGAGAGAAATAGACTGACAGCAGGACGGGGATTGGCTGTTAAGAGAAAGAAATAGACTGACAGCAGGACAGGGGAATGGCTGATAACAGAGAGAAATAGACTGAGAGCAGGACGAGGAAATGGCTGATAACAGAGAGAAATAGACTGACAGCAGGACGGGGGAATGGCTGATAACAGAGAGAAATAGACAGAATGCAGGACGGGAAATGGCTGATAACAGAGAGAAATAGACTGACAGCAGGACGGGGAATGGCTGATAACAGAGAGAATAGACTGACAGCAGGACTGGGGAATGGCTGATAACAGAGAGAATAGACTGACAGCAGGACCGGGATTGGCTGATAACAGATAGAAATTGACTGACAGCAGGACAGGGGAATGGCTGATAACAGAGAGAATAGACTGACAGCAGGACAGGGGAATGGCTGATAACAGAGAGAAATAGAATGACAGCAGGACGGGGGAATGGCTGATAACAGAGAGAAATTGACTGACAGCAGGACGGGGAATGGCTGATAACAGAGAGAAATAGACTGACAGCAGGACAGGGGAATGGCTGATAACAGAGAGAAATAGACTGAACACAGGACAGGGGAATGGCTGATAAAAGAGAGAAATAGACTGACAGCAGGATAGGAGAATGGCTGATAACAGAGAAATAGATGGACAGCGGGATGGGGAATGGCTGATAACAGAGAGAAATAGACTGACAGCAGGACGGGGGAATGGCTGATAACAGAGAGAAATAGACTGACAGCGGGACAGGGGAATGGCTGATAACAGAGAGAATAGACTGACAGCAGGACAGGGGAATGGCTGATAACAGAGAGAATAGACTGACAGCAGGACAGGGGAATGGCTGATAACAGTGAGAAATAGACTGACAGCAGGATGGGGATTGGCTGTTAACAGAGAGAAATAGACTGACAACAGGACAGGGGAATGGCTGACAACAGAGAGAAATAGACAGAATGCAGGACGGGGAATGGCTGATAACAGAGAGAAATAGACTGACAGCAGGACAGGGGAATGGCTGACAAAAATGTGAAATAGACTGACATCAGGACAGGGGAATGGCTGATAACACAGAGAAATAGACTGACAGCAGGACAGGGGAGTGGCTGATAACAGAAAGAAATAGACTGACAGCAGGACAGGGGAATGGCTGAAAACAGAGAGAAATAGACTGACAGCAGGATGGGGAATGGCTGATAACAGAGGGAAATAGACTGACAGCGGCATGGGGAATGGCTGATAACAGAGAGAAATAGACTGACAGCAGGACAAGGATTGGCTGATAACAGAGAGAAATAGACTGACAGCAAGACTTGGGAATGGCTGATAACAGAGAGAAATAGACAGAATGCAGGACGGGGAATGGCTGATAACAGAGAGAAATAGACTGACAGCGGGACGAGGAATGACTGATAACACAGAGAAATAGACTGACAGCAGGACAGGGGAGTGGCTGATAACAGAGAGAAATAGACTGACAGCAGGACAGGGGAATGGCTGATAACAGAGAGAAATAGACTGACAGCAGGACAAGGGAATGGCTGATAACAGAGAAACAGACTGACAGCGGCATGGGGAATGGCTGATAACAGAGAGAAATAGACTGACAGCAGGATGGGGATTGGCTGATAACAGAGAGAAATAGACTGACAGCAGGATGAGGATTGGCTGATAACAGAGAGAAATAGACTGACAGCAGGACAAGGATTGGCTGATAACAGAGAGAAATAGACTGACAGCAGGACAGGGGAATGGCTGATAACAGAGAGAAATAGACTGACAGCAGGACGGGGGAATGGCTGATAACAGAGAGAAATAGACTGACAGCAGGACAAGGGAATGGCTGATAACAGAGAGAAATCGACTGACAGCAGGACTTGGGAATGGCTGATAACAGAGAGAAATAGACAGAATGCAGGACGGGGAATGGCTGATAACAGAGAGAAATCGACTGACAGCAGGACGGGGAATGGCTGATAACAGAGAGAAATAGACTGACAGCAGGACAGGGGAGTGGCTGATAACAGAAAGAAATAGACTGACAGCAGGACAGGGGAATGGCTGAAAACAGAGAGAAATCGACTGACAGCAGGACTTGGGAATGGCTGATAACAGAGAGAAATAGACATAATGCAGGATGGGGAATGGCTGACAACAGAGAGAAATAGACTGACAGCAGGACAAGGATTGGCTGATAGAGAGAAATAGACTGACAGCAGGACGGGGAATGGCTGATAACAGAGAGAAATAGACTGACAGCAGGATGGGGAATGGCTGATAACAGAGAGAAATAGACTGACAGCAGGATGGGGATTGGCTGTTAACAGAGAGAAATAGACTGACAGCAGGACAGGGGAATGGCTGATAGAGAGAAATAGACTGACAGCAGGACAAGGATTGGCTGATAACAGAGAGAAATAGACTGACAGCAGGACAGGGGAATGGCTGATAACAGAGAGAAATAGACTGACAGCAGGACGGGGGAATGGCTGATAACAGAGAGAAATAGACTGACAGCAGGACGAGGGAATGGCTGATAACAGAGAGAAATCGACTGACAGCAGGACTTGGGAATGGCTGATAACAGAGAGAAATAGACAGAATGCAGGACGGGGAATGGCTGATAACAGAGAGAAATAGACTGACAGCAGGATGGGGATTGGCTGATAACAGAGAGAAATAGACTGACAGCAGGACAAGGATTGGCTGATAACAGAGAGAAATAGACTGACAGCAGGACAGGGGAATGGCTGATAACAGAGAGAAATAGACTGACAGCAGGACGGGGGAATGGCTGATAACAGAGAGAAATAGACAGAATGCAGGACGAGGAATGGCTGATAACAGAGAGAAATCGACTGACAGCAGGTCGGGGAATGGCTGATAACAGAGAGAAATAGACTGACAGCAGGACAGGGGAATGGCTGATAACAGAGAGAAATCGACTGACAGCAGGACAGGGGAATGGCTGATAACAGAGAGAAATCGACTGACAGCAGGACGGGGAATGGCTGATAACAGAGAGAAATAGACTGACAGCAGGACAGGGGAGTGGCTGATAACAGAAAGAAATAGACTGACAGCAGGACAGGGGAATGGCTGATAACAGAGAGAAATAGACTGACAGCGGCATGGGGAATGGCTGATAACAGAGAGAAATAGACTGACAGCAGGACGAGGGAATGGCTGATAACAGAGAGAAATCGACTGACAGCAGGACTTGGGAATGGCTGACAACAGAGAGAAATAGACTGACAGCAGGACAAGGATTGGCTGATAACAGAGAGAAATAGACTGACAGCAGGGCGGGGGAATGGCTGATAACAGAGAAAATAGACTGACAGCAGGACTTGGGAATGGCTGATAACAGAGAGAAATAGACAGAATGCAGGACGGGGAATGGCTGATAACAGAGAGAGATAGACTGACAGCAGGACAAGGATTGGCTGATAACAGAGAGAAATAGACTGACAGCAGGACGGGGAATGGCTGATAACAGAGAGAAATAGACTGACAACAGGACGGGGGAATGGCTGATAACAGAGAGAAATAGACTGACAGCAGGACAAGGTAATGGCTGATAACAGAGGGAATAGACTGACAGCAGGACGGGGGAATGGCAAATAACGGAGAGAATAGACTGACAGCAGGACGGGAGAATGGCTGATAACAGAGACAAATAGACAGAATGCAGGACGGGGAATGGCTGATAACAGAGAAATAGACTGACAGCAGGACGGGGAATGGCTGATAACAGAGAGAAATAGACTGACAGCGGGACGGGGAATGACTGATAACACAGGGAAATAGACTGACAGAAGGACAGGGGAATGGCTGAAAACAGAGAAATAGACTGACAGCAGGATGGGGAATGGCTGATAACAGAGAGGAATAGACTGACAACAGGACGGGGGAATGGCTGATAACAGAGAGAAATAGACTGACAGTAGGACAGGGGAATGGCTGATAACAGAGAAACAGACTAACAGCAGGACGGGGAATGGCTGATAACAGAGAGAAATAGACTGACAGCAGGGCAGGGGAATGGCTGATAACAGAGAGAAGTAGACTGACCGCAGGACGGGGGAATGGCTGATAACAGAGAGAAATAGACAGAATGCAGGACGGGGAATGGCTGACAACAGAGAGAAATAGACTGACAGCAGGACGGGGAACGGCTGATAACAGAGAGAAATAGACTGACAGCGGGACGGGGAATGGCTGCCAACAGAGAGAAATAGACTGACAGCAGGACAGTGGAATGGCTGATAACATAGAGAAATAGACTGACAGCAGGACAGGGGAATGGCTGAAAACAGAGAGATATAGACTGACAGCAGGATGGGGAATGGCTGATAACAGAGAGGAATAGACTGACAACAGGACGGGGGAATGGCAGATAACGGAGAGAATAGACTGACAGCAGGAACGGGATTGGCTGATAACAGAGAGAAATAGACTGACAGCAGGACAGGGGAATGGCTGATAACAGAGAGAATACACTGACAGCAGGACGTGGGAATGGCTAATAACAGAGAAATTTACTGACAGCAGGACAGGGAATGGCTGATAACAGAGAGAATTGACTGACAGCAGGACGGGGAATGGCTGATAACAGAGAGAAAGACTGACAGCAGGACGGGGGAATGGCTGATAACAGAGAGAAATAGACTGACAGCAGGACAAGGATTGGCTGATAACAGAGAGAAATAGACTGACAGCAGGACAGGGGAATGGCTGATAACAGAGAGAAATAGACTGACAGCAGGACGGGGGAATGGCTGATAACAGAGAAATAGACTGACAGCAGGACGAGGGAATGGCTGATAACAGAGAGAAATCGACTGACAGCAGGACTTGGGAATGGCTGATAACAGAGAGAAATAGACAGAATGCAGGACGGGGAATGGCTGACAACAGAGAGAAATAGTCTGACAGCAGGACAAGGATTGGCTGATAACAGAGAGAAATAGACTGACAGCAGGACGGGGAATGGCTGATAACAGAGAGAAATAGACTGACAGCAGGATGGGGAATGGCTGATAACAGAGAGAAATAGACTGACAGCAGGACGAGGGAATAGCTGATAACAGAGAGAAATCGACTGACAGCAGGACTTGGGAATGGCTGATAACAGAGAGAAATCGACTGACAGCAGGACGGGGAATGGCTGATAACAGAGAGAAATAGACTGACAGCAGGGTGGGGGAATGGCTGATAACAGAGAGAAATAGACTGACAACAGGACGGGGGAATGGCTGATAACAGAGAGAAATAGACAGAATGCAGGACAAGGTAATGGCTGATAACAGAGAATAGACTGACAGCAGGACGTGGGAATGGCAAATAACGGAGAGAATAGACTGACAGCAGGACGGGAGAATGGCTGATAACAGAGAGAAATAAACTGAGAGCAGGACGAGGGAATGGCTGATAACAGAGAGAAATCGACTGACAGCAGGACTTGGGAATGGCTGATAACAGAGACAAATAGAATGCAGGACGGGGAATGGCTGATAACAGAGAGAAATAGACTGACAGCAGGACGGGGAATGGCTGATAACAGAGAGAAATAGACTGACAACAGGACGGGGGAATGGCTGATAACAGAGAAATAGACTGACAACAGGACGGGGGAATGGCTGATAACAGAGAGAAATAGACTGACAGCAGGACGGGGGAATGGCTGATAACAGATAAATAGACTGACAGCAGGACAAGGGAATGGCTGATAACAGAGAGAAATAGACTGACAGCTGGACAAGGATTGGCTGATAACAGAGAGAAATAGACTGACAGCAGGACAAGGGAATGGCTGATAACAGAGAGAAATAGACTGACAGCGGCATGTGGAATGGCTGATAACAGAGAGAAATAGACTGACAGCAGGACAAGGATTGGCTGATAACAGAGAGAAATAGACTGACAGCAGGATGGGGATTGGCTGTTAACAGAGAGAAATAGACTGACAACAGGACAGGGGAATGGCTGATAAAAGAGAGAAATAGACTGACAGCGGCATGGGGAATGGATGATAACAGAGAAAAATAGACTGACAGCAGGACAGGGGAATGGCTGATAACAGAGAGAATAGACTGACAGCAGGACAGGGGAATGGCTGATAACAGAGAAATAGACTGACCGCAGGACGTGGGAATGGCTGATAACAGAGAGAAATAGACTGACAGCAGGACGGGGATTGGCTGTTAAGAGAAAGAAATAGACTGACAGCAGGACAGGGGAATGGCTGATAACAGAGAGAAATAGACTGAGAGCAGGACGAGGAAATGGCTGATAACAGAGAGAAATAGACTGACAGCAGGACGGGGGAATGGCTGATAACAGAGAGAAATAGACAGAATGCAGGACGGGAAATGGCTGATAACAGAGAGAAATAGACTGACAGCAGGACGGGGAATGGCTGATAACAGAGAGAATAGACTGACAGCAGGACTGGGGAATGGCTGATAACAGAGAGAATAGACTGACAGCAGGACAAGGATTGGCTGATAACAGAGAGAAATAGACTGACAGTAGGACAGGGGAATGGCTGATAACAGAGAGAAATAGACTGACAGCAGGATGGGGAATGGCTGATAACAGAGAGGAATAGACTGACAGCAGGACGGGGGAATGGCTGATAACAGAGATAAATAGACTGACAGCAGGACAGGGTAATGGCTGATAACAGAGAGAATAGACTGACAGCAGGACGGGGGAATGGCTAATAACAGAAATAGACTGACAGCAGGAACGGGATTGGCTGATAACAGAAAGAAATAGACTGACAGCAGGACAGGGGAATGGCTGATAACAAAGAGAATAGACTGACAACAGGGCGGGGAATGGCTGATAACAGAGAAATAGACTGACAGCAGGACGGGAATGGCTGATAACAGAGAAATTTACTGACAGCAGGACAGGGAATGGCTGATAACAGAGAGAAATAGACTGACAGCAGGACAGGGAATGGCTGATAACAGAGAGAATAGACTGACAGCAGGACGGGGAATGGCTGATAACAGAGAAAAATAGACAGACAACAGGGCGGGGAATGGCTGATAACAGAGAAATAGACTGACAGCAGGACGGGAATGGCTGATAACAGAGAAATAGACTGAACACAGGACAGGGGAATGGCTGATAACAGAGAAATAGACTGACAGCGGGATGGGTAATGGCTGATAACAGAGAGAAATAGACTGACAGCGGGATGGGTAATGGCTGATAACAGAGAGAATAGACTGACAGCAGGGCAGGGGAATGGCTGATAACAGAGAGAAATAGACTGACAGCGGGACAGTGGAATGGCTGATAACAGAGAGAAATAGACTCACAGCAGGACGGGGGAATGGCTGATAACAGAGAGAAATCGACTGACAGCAGGACTTGGGAATGGCTGATAACAGAGAGAAATAGACTGACAGCAGGACGGGGAATGGCTGATAACAGAGAAATAGACTGACAGCGGGATGGGGAGTGGCTGATAACAGAGAGAAATAGACTGACAGCAGGATGGGGAATGGCTGATAACAGAAAGAAATAGACTGACAGCAGGACAGGGGAATGGCTGAAAACAGAGAGAAATAGACTGACAGCAGGATGGGGAATGGCTGATAACAGAGAGGAATAGACTGACAACAGGACGGGGGAATGGCTGATAACAGAGAGAAATAGACTGACAGCAGGACAAGGGAATGGCTGATAACAGAGAGAAATAGACTGACAGCAGGACAAGGGAATGGCTGAAAACAGAGAGAAATAGACTGACAGCAGGATGGGGAATGGCTGATAACAGAGAGGAATAGACTGACAACAGGACGGGGGAATGGCTGATAACAGAGAGAAATAGACTGACAGCAGGACAAGGGAATGGCTGATAACAGAGAGAAATAGACTGACAGCGGCATGGGGAATGGCTGATAACAGAGAGAAATAGACTGACAGCAGGACAAGGATTGGGTGATAACAGAGAGAAATAGACTGACAGCAGGATGGGGATTGGCTGTTAACAGAGAGAAATAGACTGACAGCAGGTCAAGGATTGGGTGATAACAGAGAGAAATAGACTGACAGCAGGATGGGGATTGGCTGTTAACAGAGAGAAATAGACTGACAGCAGGTCAAGGATTGGCTGATAACAGAGAGAAATAGACTGACAGTAGGACAGGGGAATGGCTGATAACAGAGAGAAATAGACTGACAGCAGGATGGGGAATGGCTGATAACAGAGAGGAATAGACTGACAACAGGACGGGGGAATGGCTGATAACAGAGAGAAATAGACTGACAGCAGGACGGGGGAATGGCTGATAACAGAGATAAATAGACTGACAGCAGGACAGGGTAATGGCTGATAACAGAGAGAATAGACTGACAGCAGGACGGGGGAATGGCTAATAACAGAAATAGACTGACAGCAGGACGGGGAATGGCTGATAACAGAGAGAAATAGACAGACAACAGGGCGGGGAATGGCTGATAACAGAGAAATAGACTGACAGCAGGACGGGAATGGTTGATAACAGAGAAATTTACTGACAGCAGGACAGGGAATGGCTGATAACAGAGAGAAATAGACTGACAGCAGGACAGGGAATGGCTGATAACAGAGAGAATAGACTGACAGCAGGACGGGGAATGGCTGATAACAGAGAGAAATAGACAGACAACAGGGCGGGGAATGGTTGATAACAAAGATAATAGACTGACAGCAGGACAGGGGAATAGCTGATAACAGAGAGAATAGACTGACAGCGGGATGGGGAATGGCTGATAACAGAGAAATAGACTGACAGCAGGATGGGTAATGGCTGATAACAGAGAGAATAGACTGACAGCGGGATGGGGAATGGCTGATAACAGAGAGAAATAGACTGACAGCGGGACAGGGGAATGGCTGATAACAGAAAGAAATAGACTGACAGCGGGACAAGGAATGGCTGATAACAGAGAGAAATAGACTGACAGCAGGACAGGGGAATGGCTGATAACAGAACGAAATAGACTGACAGCGGCATGGGGAATGGCTGATAACAGAGAGAAATAGACTGACAGCAGGACAAGGATTGGCTGATAACAGAGAGAAATAGACTGACAGCAGGACAAGGGAATGGCTGAAAACAGAGAGAAATAGACTGACAGCAGGATGGGGAATGGCTGATAACAGAGAGGAATAGACTGACAACAGGACGGGGGAATGGCTGATAACAGAGAGAAATAGACTGACAGCAGGACAAGGGAATGGCTGATAACAGAGAGAAATAGACTGACAGCGGCATGGGGAATGGCTGATAACAGAGAGAAATAGACTGACAGCAGGACAAGGATTGGGTGATAACAGAGAGAAATAGACTGACAGCAGGATGGGGATTGGCTGTTAACAGAGAGAAATAGACTGACAGCAGGACAGGGGAATGGCTGATAACAGAGAGAAATAGACTGACAGCAGGACAAGGATTGGCTGATAACAGAGAAATAGACTGACAGTAGGACAGGGGAATGGCTGATAACAGAGAGAAATAGACTGACAGCAGGATGGGGAATGGCTGATAACAGAGAGGAATAGACTGACAGCAGGACGGGGGAATGGCTGATAACAGAGATAAATAGACTGACAGCAGGACAGGGTAATGGCTGATAACAGAGAGAATAGACTGACAGCAGGACGGGGGAATGGCTAATAACAGAAATAGACTGACAGCAGGAACGGGATTGGCTGATAACAGAAAGAAATAGACTGACAGCAGGACAGGGGAATGGCTGATAACAAAGAGAATAGACTGACAGCAGGACGGGGAATGGCTGATAACAGAGAGAAATAGACAGACAACAGGGCGGGGAATGGCTGATAACAGAGAAATAGACTGACAGCAGGACGGGAATGGCTGATAACAGAGAAATTTACTGACAGCAGGACAGGGAATGGCTGATAACAGAGAGAAATAGACTGACAGCAGGACAGGGAATGGCTGATAACAGAGAGAATAGACTGACAGCAGGACGGGGAATGGCTGATAACAGAGAAAAATAGACAGACAACAGGGCGGGGAATGGCTGATAACAGAGAAATAGACTGACAGCAGGACGGGAATGGCTGATAACAGAGAGAAATAGACTGACAGCAGGACGGGGAATGGTTGATAACAAAGATAATAGACTGACAGCAGGACAGGGGAATAGCTGATAACAGAGAGAATAGACTGACAGCGGGATGGGGAATGGCTGATAACAGAGAAATAGACTGACAGCAGGATGGGGAATGGCTGATAACAGAGAGGAATAGACTGACAACAGGACGGGGGAATGGCTGATAACAGAGAGAAATAGACTGACAGCAGGACAAGGGAATGTCTGATAACAGAGAGAAATAGACTGACAGCGGCATGGGGAATGGCTGATAACAGAGAGAAATAGACTGACAGCAGGACAAGGATTGGGTGATAACAGAGAGAAATAGACTGACAGCAGGATGGGGATTGGCTGTTAACAGAGAGAAATAGACTGACAGCAGGACAGGGGAATGGCTGATAACAGAGAGAAATAGACTGACAGCAGGACAAGGATTGGCTGATAACAGAGAGAAATAGACTGACAGTAGGACAGGGGAATGGCTGATAGAGAGAAATAGACTGACAGCAGGATGGGGAATGGCTGATAACAGAGAGGAATAGACTGACAACAGGACGGGGGAATGGCTGATAACAGAGAGAAATAGACTGACAGCAGGACGGGGGAATGGCTGATAACAGAGAGAAATAGACTGACAGCAGGATGGGGAATGGCTGATAACAGAGAGGAATAGACTGACAACAGGACGGGGGAATGGCTGATAACAGAGAGAAATAGACTGACAGCAGGACGGGGGAATGGCTAATAACAGAAATAGACTGACAGCAGGAACGGGATTGGCTGATAACAGAAAGAAATAGACTGACAGCAGGACAGGGGAATGGCTGATAACAGAGAGAATAGACTGACAGCAGGACGGGGAATGGCTGATAACAGAGAGAAATAGACAGACAACAGGGCGGGGAATGGCTGATAACAGAGAAATAGACTGACAGCAGGACGGGAATGGCTGATAACAGAGAAATTTACTGACAGCAGGACAGGGAATGGCTGATAACAGAGAGAAATAGACTGACAGCAGGACAGGGAATGGCTGATAACAGAGAGAATAGACTGACAGCAGGACGGGGAATGGCTGATAACAGAGAGAAATAGACAGACAACAGGGCGGGGAATGGTTGATAACAAAGATAATAGACTGACAGCAGGACAGGGGAATAGCTGATAACAGAGAGAATAGACTGACAGCGGGATGGGGAATGGCTGATAACAGAGAAATAGACTGACAGCAGGATGGGTAATGGCTGATAACAGAGAGAATAGACTGACAGCAGGGCAGGTGAATGGCTGATAACAGAGAGAAATAGACTGACAGCGGGATGGGGAATGGCTGATAACAGAGAGAAATAGACTGACAGCGGGACAGGGGAATGGCTGATAACAGAAAGAAATAGACTGACAGCGGGACAAGGAATGGCTGATAACAGAGAGAAATAGACTGACAGCAGGACAGGGGAATGGCTGATAACAGAACGAAATAGACTGACAGCGGCATGGGGAATGGCTGATAACAGAGAGAAATAGACTGACAGCAGGACAAGGATTGGCTGATAACAGAGAGAAATAGACTGACAGCAGAAAAGGGGAATGGCTGATAACAGAGAGAAATAGACAGAATGCAGGACGGGGAATGGCTGATAACAGAGAAATAGACTGACAGCAGGACGGGGAATGGCTGATAACAGAGAGAATAGACTGACAGCAGGACAGGGGAATGGCTGAAAACAGAGAGAATAGACTGACAGCAGGACAGGGGAATGGCTGATAACAGAGAGAAATAGACTGACAGGAGGACAAGGGAATGGCTGATAACAGAGAGAAATAGACTGACAGCAGGACAAGGGAATGGCTGATAACAGAGAGAAATAGACTGACAGCAGGACAAGGGAATGGCTGAAAACAGAGAGAAATAGACTGACAGCAGGATGGGGAATGGCTGATAACAGAGAGGAATAGACTGACAACAGGACGGGGGAATGGCTGATAACAGAGAGAAATAGACTGACAGCAGGACAAGGGAATGGCTGATAACAGAGAGAAATAGACTGACAGCGACATGGGGAATGGCTGATAACAGAGAGAAATAGACTGACAGCAGGACAAGGATTGGGTGATAACAGAGAGAAATAGACTGACAGCAGGATGGGGATTGGCTGTTAACAGAGAGAAATAGACTGACAGCAGGACAGGGGAATGGCTGATAACAGAGAGAAATAGACTGACAGTAGGACAGGGGAATGGCTGATAACAGAGAGAAATAGACTGACAGCAGGATGGGGAATGGCTGATAACAGAGAGGAATAGACTGACAGCAGGACGGGGGAATGGCTGATAACAGAGATAAATAGACTGACAGCAGGACAGGGTAATGGCTGATAACAGAGAGAATAGACTGACAGCAGGACGGGGGAATGGCTAATAACAGAAATAGACTGACAGCAGGAACGGGATTGGCTGATAACAGAAAGAAATAGACTGACAGCAGGACAGGGGAATGGCTGATAACAGAGAGAATAGACTGACAGCAGGACGGGGAATGGCTGATAACAGAGAGAAATAGACAGACAACAGGGCGGGGAATGGCTGATAACAGAGAAATAGACTGACAGCAGGACGGGAATGGCTGATAACAGAGAAATTTACTGACAGCAGGACAGGGAATGGCTGATAACAGAGAGAAATAGACTGACAGCAGGACAGGGAATGGCTGATAACAGAGAGAATAGACTGACAGCAGGACGGGGAATGGCTGATAACACAGAGAAATAGACAGACAACAGGGCGGGGAATGGCTGATAACAGAGAAATAGACTGACAGCAGGACGGGAATGGCTGATAACAGAGAGAAATAGACTGACAGCAGGACGGGGAATGGTTCATAACAAAGATAATAGACTGACAGCAGGACAGGGGAATAGCTGATAACAGAGAGAATAGACTGACAGCGGGATGGGGAATGGCTGATAACAGAGAAATAGACTGACAGCGGGATGGGTAATGGCTGATAACAGAGAGAATAGACTGACAGCAGGGCAGGTGAATGGCTGATAACAGAGAGAAATAGACTGACAGCGGGATGGGGAATGGCTGATAACAGAGAGAAATAGACTGACAGCGGGACAGGGGAATGGCTGATAACAGAAAGAAATAAACTGACAGCGGGACAAGGAATGGCTGATAACAGAGAGAAATAGACTGACAGCAGGACAGGGGAATGGCTGATAACAGAACAAAATAGACTGACAGCGGCATGGGGAATGGCTGATAACAGAGAGAAATAGACTGACAGCAGGACAAGGATTGGCTGATAACAGAGAGAAATAGACTGACAGCAGAAAAGGGGAATGGCTGATAACAGAGAGAAATAGACAGAATGCAGGACGGGGAATGGCTGATAACAGAGAAATAGACTGACAGCAGGACGGGGAATGGCTGATAACAGAGAGAAATAGACTGACATCAGGACAGGGGAATGGCTGATAACACAGAGAAATAGACTGACAGCAGGACAGGGGAGTGGCTGATAACACAGAGAAATAGACTGACAGCAGGACAGGGGAGTGGCTGATAACACAGAGAAATAGACTGACAGCAGGACAGGGGAATGGCTGATAACAGAGAATAGACTGACAGCAGGACAGGGGAATGGCTGATAACAGAGAATAGACTGACAGCAGGACAGGGGAATGGCTGATAACAGAGAGAATAGACTGACAGCAGGCAGGGGAATGGCTGATAACAGAGAGAAATAGACTGACAGCAGGACGGGGGAATGGCTGATAACAGAGAGAAATAGACTGACCGCAGGACGTGGGAATGGCTGATAACAGAGAGAAATAGACTGACAGCAGGATGGGGGAATGGCTGATAACAGGGAGAAATAGACTGACAGCAGGACAAGGATTGGCTGATAACAGAGAGAAATAGACTGACAGTAGGACAGGGGAATGGCTGATAACAGAGAGAAATAGACTGACAGCAGGATGGGGAATGGCTGATAACAGAGAGGAATAGACTGACAGCAGGACGGGGGAATGGCTGATAACAGAGATAAATAGACTGACAGCAGGACAGGGTAATGGCTGATAACAGAGAGAATAGACTGACAGCAGGACGGGGGAATGGCTAATAACAGAAATAGACTGACAGCAGGAACGGGATTGGCTGATAACAGAAAGAAATAGACTGACAGCAGGACAGGGGAATGGCTGATAACAAAGAGAATAGACTGACAGCAGGACGGGGAATGGCTGATAACAGAGAGAAATAGACAGACAACAGGGCGGGGAATGGCTGATAACAGAGAAATAGACTGACAGCAGGACGGGAATGGCTGATAACAGAGAAATTTACTGACAGCAGGACAGGGAATGGCTGATAACAGAGAGAAATAGACTGACAGCAGGACAGGGAATGGCTGATAACAGAGAGAATAGACTGACAGCAGGACGGGGAATGGCTGATAACAGAGAAAAATAGACAGACAACAGGGCGGGGAATGGCTGATAACAGAGAAATAGACTGACAGCAGGACGGGAATGGCTGATAACAGAGAAATAGACTGAACACAGGACAGGGGAATGGCTGATAACAGAGAAATAAACTGACAGCGGGATGGGTAATGGCTGATAACAGAGAGAAATAGACTGACAGCGGGATGGGTAATGGCTGATAACAGAGAGAATAGACTGACAGCAGGGCAGGGGAATGGCTGATAACAGAGAGAAATAGACTGACAGCGGGACAGTGGAATGGCTGATAACAGAGAGAAATAGACTCACAGCAGGACGGGGGAATGGCTGATAACAGAGAGAAATCGACTGACAGCAGGACTTGGGAATGGCTGATAACAGAGAGAAATAGACTGACAGCAGGACGGGGAATGGCTGATAAGAGAGAGAAATAGACTGACAGCAGGATGGGGAGTGGCTGATAACAGAGAGAAATAGACTGACAGCAGGACAGGGGAGTGGCTGATAACAGAAAGAAATAGACTGACAGCAGGACAGGGGAATGGCTGAAAACAGAGAGAAATAGACTGACAGCAGGATGGGGAATGGCTGATAACAGAGAGGAATAGACTGACAACAGGACGGGGGAATGGCTGATAACAGAGAGAAATAGACTGACAGCAGGACAAGGGAATGGCTGATAACAGAGAGAAATAGACTGACAGCAGGACAAGGGAATGGCTGAAAACAGAGAGAAATAGACTGACAGCAGGATGGGGAATGGCTGATAAAAGAGAGGAATAGACTGACAACAGGACGGGGGAATGGCTGATAACAGAGAGAAATAGACTGACAGCAGGACAAGGGAATGGCTGATAACAGAGAGAAATAGACTGACAGCGGCATGGGGAATGGCTGATAACAGAGAGAAATAGACTGACAGCAGGACAAGGATTGGGTGATAACAGAGAGAAATAGACTGACAGCAGGATGGGGATTGGCTGTTAACAGAGAGAAATAGACTGACAGCAGGACAGGGGAATGGCTGATAACAGAGAGAAATAGACTGACAGCAGGTCAAGGATTGGGTGATAACAGAGAGAAATAGACTGACAACAGGACGGGGGAATGGCTGATAACAGAGAGAAATAGACTGACAGCAGGACGGGGGAATGGCTGATAACAGAGAGAATAGACTGACAGCAGGACGGGGGAATGGCTGATAACAGAGAGAAATAGACTGACAGCAGGACAGGGTAATGGCTGATAACAGAGAGAATAGACTGACAGCAGGACGGGGGAATGGCTAATAACAGAAATAGACTGACAGCAGGAACGGGATTGGCTGATAACAGAAAGAAATAGACTGACAGCAGGACAGGGGAATGGCTGATAACAGAGAGAATAGACTGACAGCAGGACGGGGAATGGCTGATAACAGAGAGAAATAGACAGACAACAGGGCGGGGAATGGCTGATAACAGAGAAATAGACTGACAGCAGGACGGGAATGGTTGATAACAGAGAAATTTACTGACAGCAGGACAGGGAATGGCTGATAACAGAGAGAAATAGACTGACAGCAGGACAGGGAATGGCTGATAACAGAGAGAATAGACTGACAGCAGGACGGGGAATGGCTGATAACAGAGAGAAATAGACAGACAACAGGGCGGGGAATGGTTGATAACAAAGATAATAGACTGACAGCAGGACAGGGGAATAGCTGATAACAGAGAGAATAGACTGACAGCGGGATGGGGAATGGCTGATAACAGAGAAATAGACTGACAGCAGGATGGGTAATGGCTGATAACAGAGAGAATAGACTGACAGCAGGGCAGGTGAATGGCTGATAACAGAGAGAAATAGACTGACAGCGGGATGGGGAATGGCTGATAACAGAGAGAAATAGACTGACAGCGGGACAGGGGAATGGCTGATAACAGAAAGAAATAGACTGACAGCGGGACAAGGAATGGCTGATAACAGAGAGAAATAGACTGACAGCAGGACAGGGGAATGGCTGATAACAGAACGAAATAGACTGACAGCGGCATGGGGAATGGCTGATAACAGAGAGAAATAGACTGACAGCAGGACAAGGATTGGCTGATAACAGAGAGAAATAGACTGACAGCAGGACAAGGGAATGGCTGAAAACAGAGAGAAATAGACTGACAGCAGGATGGGGAATGGCTGATAACAGAGAGGAATAGACTGACAACAGGACGGGGGAATGGCTGATAACAGAGAGAAATAGACTGACAGCAGGACAAGGGAATGGCTGATAACAGAGAGAAATAGACTGACAGCGGCATGGGGAATGGCTGATAACAGAGAGAAATAGACTGACAGCAGGACAAGGATTGGGTGATAACAGAGAGAAATAGACTGACAGCAGGATGGGGATTGGCTGTTAACAGAGAGAAATAGACTGACAGCAGGACAGGGGAATGGCTGATAACAGAGAGAAATAGACTGACAGCAGGACAAGGATTGGCTGATAACAGAGAGAAATAGACTGACAGTAGGACAGGGGAATGGCTGATAACAGAGAGAAATAGACTGACAGCAGGATGGGGAATGGCTGATAACAGAGAGGAATAGACTGACAGCAGGACGGGGGAATGGCTGATAACAGAGATAAATAGACTGACAGCAGGACAGGGTAATGGCTGATAACAGAGAGAATAGACTGACAGCAGGACGGGGGAATGGCTAATAACAGAAATAGACTGACAGCAGGAACGGGATTGGCTGATAACAGAAAGAAATAGACTGACAGCAGGACAGGGGAATGGCTGATAACAAAGAGAATAGACTGACAGCAGGACGGGGAATGGCTGATAACAGAGAGAAATAGACAGACAACAGGGCGGGGAATGGCTGATAACAGAGAAATAGACTGACAGCAGGACGGGAATGGCTGATAACAGAGAAATTTACTGACAGCAGGACAGGGAATGGCTGATAACAGAGAGAAATAGACTGACAGCAGGACAGGGAATGGCTGATAACAGAGAGAATAGACTGACAGCAGGACGGGGAATGGCTGATAACAGAGAAAAATAGACAGACAACAGGGCGGGGAATGGCTGATAACAGAGAAATAGACTGACAGCAGGACGGGAATGGCTGATAACAGAGAGAAATAGACTGACAGCAGGACGGGGAATGGTTGATAACAAAGATAATAGACTGACAGCAGGACAGGGGAATAGCTGATAACAGAGAGAATAGACTGACAGCGGGATGGGGAATGGCTGATAACAGAGAAATAGACTGACAGCAGGATGGGGAATGGCTGATAACAGAGAGGAATAGACTGACAACAGGACGGGGGAATGGCTGATAACAGAGAGAAATAGACTGACAGCAGGACAAGGGAATGGCTGATAACAGAGAGAAATAGACTGACAGCGGCATGGGGAATGGCTGATAACAGAGAGAAATAGACTGACAGCAGGACAAGGATTGGGTGATAACAGAGAGAAATAGACTGACAGCAGGATGGGGATTGGCTGTTAACAGAGAGAAATAGACTGACAGCAGGACAGGGGAATGGCTGATAACAGAGAGAAATAGACTGACAGCAGGACAAGGATTGGCTGATAACAGAGAGAAATAGACTGACAGTAGGACAGGGGAATGGCTGATAGAGAGAAATAGACTGACAGCAGGATGGGGAATGGCTGATAACAGAGAGGAATAGACTGACAACAGGACGGGGGAATGGCTGATAACAGAGAGAAATAGACTGACAGCAGGACGGGGGAATGGCTGATAACAGAGAGAAATAGACTGACAGCAGGATGGGGAATGGCTGATAACAGAGAGGAATAGACTGACAACAGGACGGGGGAATGGCTGATAACAGAGAGAAATAGACTGACAGCAGGACGGGGGAATGGCTAATAACAGAAATAGACTGACAGCAGGAACGGGATTGGCTGATAACAGAAAGAAATAGACTGACAGCAGGACAGGGGAATGGCTGATAACAGAGAGAATAGACTGACAGCAGGACGGGGAATGGCTGATAACAGAGAGAAATAGACAGACAACAGGGCGGGGAATGGCTGATAACAGAGAAATAGACTGACAGCAGGACGGGAATGGCTGATAACAGAGAAATTTACTGACAGCAGGACAGGGAATGGCTGATAACAGAGAGAAATAGACTGACAGCAGGACAGGGAATGGCTGATAACAGAGAGAATAGACTGACAGCAGGACGGGGAATGGCTGATAACAGAGAGAAATAGACAGACAACAGGGCGGGGAATGGTTGATAACAAAGATAATAGACTGACAGCAGGACAGGGGAATAGCTGATAACAGAGAGAATAGACTGACAGCGGGATGGGGAATGGCTGATAACAGAGAAATAGACTGACAGCAGGATGGGTAATGGCTGATAACAGAGAGAATAGACTGACAGCAGGGCAGGTGAATGGCTGATAACAGAGAGAAATAGACTGACAGCGGGATGGGGAATGGCTGATAACAGAGAGAAATAGACTGACAGCGGGACAGGGGAATGGCTGATAACAGAAAGAAATAGACTGACAGCGGGACAAGGAATGGCTGATAACAGAGAGAAATAGACTGACAGCAGGACAGGGGAATGGCTGATAACAGAACGAAATAGACTGACAGCGGCATGGGGAATGGCTGATAACAGAGAGAAATAGACTGACAGCAGGACAAGGATTGGCTGATAACAGAGAGAAATAGACTGACAGCAGAAAAGGGGAATGGCTGATAACAGAGAGAAATAGACAGAATGCAGGACGGGGAATGGCTGATAACAGAGAAATAGACTGACAGCAGGACGGGGAATGGCTGATAACAGAGAGAATAGACTGACAGCAGGACAGGGGAATGGCTGAAAACAGAGAGAATAGACTGACAGCAGGACAGGGGAATGGCTGATAACAGAGAGAAATAGACTGACAGCAGGACAAGGGAATGGCTGATAACAGAGAGAAATAGACTGACAGCAGGACAAGGGAATGGCTGATAACAGAGAGAAATAGACTGACAGCAGGACAAGGGAATGGCTGAAAACAGAGAGAAATAGACTGACAGCAGGATGGGGAATGGCTGATAACAGAGAGGAATAGACTGACAACAGGACGGGGGAATGGCTGATAACAGAGAGAAATAGACTGACAGCAGGACAAGGGAATGGCTGATAACAGAGAGAAATAGACTGACAGCGGCATGGGGAATGGCTGATAACAGAGAGAAATAGACTGACAGCAGGACAAGGATTGGGTGATAACAGAGAGAAATAGACTGACAGCAGGATGGGGATTGGCTGTTAACAGAGAGAAATAGACTGACAGCAGGACAGGGGAATGGCTGATAACAGAGAGAAATAGACTGACAGTAGGACAGGGGAATGGCTGATAACAGAGAGAAATAGACTGACAGCAGGATAGGGAATGGCTGATAACAGAGAGGAATAGACTGACAGCAGGACGGGGGAATGGCTGATAACAGAGATAAATAGACTGACAGCAGGACAGGGTAATGGCTGATAACAGAGAGAATAGACTGACAGCAGGACGGGGGAATGGCTAATAACAGAAATAGACTGACAGCAGGAACGGGATTTGCTGATAACAGAAAGAAATAGACTGACAGCAGGACAGGGGAATGGCTGATAACAGAGAGAATAGACTGACAGCAGGACGGGGAATGGCTGATAACAGAGAGAAATAGACAGACAACAGGGCGGGGAATGGCTGATAATAGAGAAATAGACTGACAGCAGGACGGGAATGGCTGATAACAGAGAAATTTACTGACAGCAGGACAGGGAATGGCTGATAACAGAGAGAAATAGACTGACAGCAGGACAGGGAATGGCTGATAACAGAGAGAATAGACTGACAG
Organism: Ranitomeya imitator; assembly: GCF_032444005.1. Taxonomy (NCBI): domain Eukaryota; kingdom Metazoa; phylum Chordata; class Amphibia; order Anura; family Dendrobatidae; genus Ranitomeya; species Ranitomeya imitator. Next base: position 333,364,413 of record NC_091284.1, on the reverse strand, counting down.
CAGGACGGGGAATGGCTGATAACACAGAGAAATAGACAGACAACAGGGCGGGGAATGGCTGATAACAGAGAAATAGACTGACAGCAGGACGGGAATGGCTGATAACAGAGAGAAATAGACTGACAGCAGGACGGGGAATGGTTGATAACAAAGATAATAGACTGACAGCAGGACAGGGGAATAGCTGATAACAGAGAGAATAGACTGACAGCGGGATGGGGAATGGCTGATAACAGAGAAATAGACTGACAGCGGGATGGGTAATGGCTGATAACAGAGAGAATAGACTGACAGCAGGGCAGGTGAATGGCTGATAACAGAGAGAAATAGACTGACAGCGGGATGGGGAATGGCTGATAACAGAGAGAAATAGACTGACAGCAGGACAGGGGAATGGCTGATAACAGAAAGAAATAGACTGACAGCGGGACAAGGAATGGCTGATAACAGAGAGAAATAGACTGACAGCAGGACAGGGGAATGGCTGATAACAGAACAAAATAGACTGACAGCGGCATGGGGAATGGCTGATAACAGAGAGAAATAGACTGACAGCAGGACAAGGATTGGCTGATAACAGAGAGAAATAGACTGACAGCAGAAAAGGGGAATGGCTGATAACAGAGAAATAGACTGACAGCAGGACGGGGAATGGCTGATAACAGAGAGAAATAGACAGAATGCAGGACGGGGAATGGCTGATAACAGAGAAATAGACTGACAGCAGGACGGGGAATGGCTGATAACAGAGAGAAATAGACTGACATCAGGACAGGGGAATGGCTGATAACACAGAGAAACAGACTGACAGCAGGACAGGGGAGTGGCTGATAACACAGAGAAACAGACTGACAGCAGGACAGGGGAATGGCTGATAACACAGAGAAATAGACTGACAGCAGGACAGGGGAGTGGCTGATAACACAGAGAAACAGACTGACAGCAGGACAGGGGAATGGCTGATAACAGAGAATAGACTGACAGCAGGACAGGGGAATGGCTGATAACAGAGAATAGACTGACAGCAGGACAGGGGAATGGCTGATAACAGAGAGAATAGACTGACAGCAGGCAGGGGAATGGCTGATAACAGAGAGAAATAGACTGACAGCAGGACGGGGGAATGGCTGATAACAGAGAGAAATAGACTGACCGCAGGACGTGGGAATGGCTGATAACAGAGAGAAATAGACTGACAGCAGGATGGGGGAATGGCTGATAACAGGGAGAAATAGACTGACAGCGGGACAGGGGAATGGCTGATAACAGAGAGAATAGACTGACAGCAGGACAGGGGAATGGCTGAAAACAGAGAGAATAGACTGACAGCAGGACAGGGGAATGGCTGATAACAGAAAGAAATAGACTGACAGCAGGACAGGGGAGTGGCTGATAACAGAAAGAAATAGACTGACAGCAGGACGGGGAATGGCTGATAACAGAGAGAAATAGACCGAATGCAGGACGGGGAATGGCTGATAACAGAGAGAAATAGACTGACAGCAGGACAAGGATTGGCTGATAACAGAGAGAAATAGACTGACAGCAGGACGGGGAATGGCTGATAACAGAGAGAAATAGACTGACAGCAGGGTGGGGGAATGGCTGATAACAGAGAGAAATAGACTGACAACAGGACGGGGGAATGGCTGATAACAGAGAGAAATAGACTGACAGCAGGACAAGGTAATGGCTGATAACAGAGAGAATAGACTGACAGCAGGACGGGGGAATGGCAAATAACGGAGAGAATAGACTGACAGCAGGACTTGGGAATGGCTGATAACAGAGACAAATAGACAGAATGCAGGACGGGGAATGGCTGATAACAGAGAGAAATAGACTGACAGCAGGACGGGGAATGGCTGATAACAGAGAGAAATAGACTGACAGCGGGACGGGGAATGACTGATAACACAGAGAAATAGACTGACAGCAGGACAGGGGAGTGGCTGATAACAGAGAGAAATAGACTGACAGCAGGACAGGGGAATGGCTGATAACAGAGAGAAATAGACTGACAGCAGGACAAGGGAATGGCTGTTAACAGAGAGAAATAGACTGACAGTAGGACAGGGGAATGGCTGATAACAGAGAAACAGACTGACAGCAGGACGGGGAATGGCTGATAACAGAGAGAAATAGACTGACAGCAGGGCGGGGGAATGGCTGATAACAGAGAGAAGTAGACTGACCGCAGGACGGGGGAATGGCTGATAACAGAGAGAAATAGACAGAATGCAGGACGGGGAATGGCTGACAGAGAGAAATAGACTGACAGCAGGACGGGGAACGGCTGATAACAGAGAGAAATAGACTGACAGCAGGACAAGGATTGGCTGATAACAGAGAGAAATAGACTGACAGCAGGACGGGGAATGGCTGATAACAGAGAGAAATAGACTGACAGCAGGATGGGGAATGGCTGATAACAGAGAGAAATAGACTGACAGCAGGACAAGGGAATGGCTGATAACAGAGAGAAATCGACTGACAGCAGGACTTGGGAATGGCTGATAACAGAGAGAAATAGACAGAATGCAGGACGGGGAATGGCTGATAACAGAGAGAAATCGACTGACAGCAGGACTTGGGAATGGCTGATAACAGAGAGAAATAGACAGAATGCAGGACGGGGAATGGCTGACAACAGAGAGAAATAGACTGACAGCAGGACAAGGATTGGCTGATAACAGAGAGAAATAGACTGACAGCAGGACAGGGAATGGCTGATAACAGAGAGAAATAGACTGACAGCAGGATGGGGAATGGCTGATAACAGAGAGAAATAGACTGACAGCAGGACAAGGGAATGGCTGATAACAGAGAGAAATAGACTGACAGCGGCATGGGGAATGGCTGATAACAGAGAGAAATAGACTGACAGCAGGATGGGGAATGGCTGATAACAGAGAGAAATAGACTGACAGCAGGACAAGGATTGGCTGATAACAGAGAGAAATAGACTGACAGCAGGACAGGGGAATGGCTGATAACAGAGAGAAATAGACTGACAGCAGGACGGGGGAATGGCTGATAACAGAGAGAAATAGACTGACAGCAGGACGAGGGAATGACTGATAACAGAGAGAAATCGACTGACAGCAGGACTTGGGAATGGCTGATAACAGAGAGAAATAGACAGAATGCAGGACGGGGAATGGCTGATAACAGAGAGAAATCGACTGACAGCAGGACGGGGAATGGCTGATAACAGAGAGAAATAGACTGACAGCAGGACAGGGGAGTGGCTGATAACAGAAAGAAATAGACTGACAGCAGGACAGGGGAATGGCTGATAACAGAGAGAAATAGACTGACAGCGGCATGGGGAATGGCTGATAACAGAGAGAAATAGACTGACAGCAGGATGAGGGAATGGCTGATAACAGAGAGAAATCGACTGACAGCAGGACTTGGGAATGGCTGATAACAGAGAGAAATAGACAGAATGCAGGACGGGGAATGGCTGACAACAGAGAAATAGACTGACAGCAGGACAAGGATTGGCTGATAACAGAGAGAAATAGACTGACAGCAGGACGGGGAATGGCTGATAACAGAGAGAAATAGACTGACAGCAGGGCGGGGGAATGGCTGATAACAGAGAAAATAGACTGACAGCAGGACTTGGGAATGGCTGATAACAGAGAGAAATAGACAGAATGCAGGACGGGGAATGGCTGATAACAGAGAGAAATAGACTGACAGCAGGACGGGGAATGGCTGATAACAGAGAGAAATAGACTGACAGCAGGGCGGGGGAATGGCTGATAACAGAGAGAAATAGACTGACAGCAGGACAAGGTAATGGCTGATAACAGAGAATAGACTGACAGCAGGACGGGGGAATGGCAAATAACGGAGAGAATAGACTGACAGCAGGACGGGAGAATGGCTGATAACAGAGAGAAATCGACTGACAGCAGGACTTGGGAATGGCTGATAACAGAGACAAATAGACAGAATGCAGGACGGGGAATGGCTGATAACAGAGAGAAATAGACTGACAGCAGGACGGGGAATGGCTGATAACAGAGAGAAATAGACTGACAGCAGGACAGGGGAGTGGCTGATAACAGAGAGAAATAGACTGACAGCAGGACAGGGGAATGGCTGAAAACAGAGAGAAATAGACTGACAGCAGGATGGGGAATGGCTGATAACAGAGAGGAATAGACTGACAGCAGGACAAGGGAATGGCTGATAACAGAGAGAAATAGACTGACAGCAGGATGGGGATTGGCTGTTAACAGAGAGAAATAGACTGACAGTAGGACAGGGGAATGGCTGATAACAGAGAAACAGACTGACAGCAGGACGGGGAATGGCTGATAACAGAGAGAAATAGACTGACAGCAGGGCGGGGGAATGGCTGATAACAGAGAGAAATAGACAGAATGCAGGACGGGGAATGGCTGACAACAGAGAGAAATAGACTGACAGCAGGACAGGGTAATGGCTGATAACAGAGAGAATAGACTGACAGCAGGACGGGGGAATGTCAGATAACGGAGAGAATAGACTGACAGCAGGACGGGAGAATGGCTGATAACAGAGAGAAATAGACTGACAGCAGGAACGGGATTGGCTGATAACAGAGAGAAATAGACTGACAGCAGGACAGGGGAATGGCTGATAACAGAGAGAATACACTGACAGCAGGACGTGGGAATGGCTAATAACAGAGAAATTTACTGACAGCAGGACAGGGAATGGCTGATAACAGAGAGAATTGACTGACAGCAGGACGGGGAATGGCTGATAACAGAGAGAAATAGACTGACAGCAGGACGGGGGAATGGCTGATAACAGAGAGAAATAGACTGACAGCAGGACAGGGGAATGGCTGATAACAGAAAGAAATAGACTGACAGCGGCATGGGGAATGGCTGATAACAGAGAGAAATAGACTGACAGCAGGATGGGGATTGGCTGTTAACAGAGAGAATACACTGACAGCAGGACGTGGGAATGGCTAATAACAGAGAAATTTACTGACAGCAGGACAGGGAATGGCTGATAACAGAGAGAATTGACTGACAGCAGGACGGGGAATGGCTGATAACAGAGAGAAATAGACTGACAGCAGGACGGGGGAATGGCTGATAACAGAGAGAAATAGACTGACAGCAGGACGGGGGAATGGCTGATAACAGAGAGAAATAGACTGACAGCAGGACAGGGGAATGGCTGATAACAGAAAGAAATAGACTGACAGCGGCATGGGGAATGGCTGATAACAGAGAGAAATAGACTGACAGCAGGATGGGGATTGGCTGTTAACAGAGAAATAGACTGACAGCAGGACAGGGGAATGGCTGATAACAGAGAGAAATAGACAGAATGCAGGACGGGGAATGGCTGATAACAGAGAGAAATAGACTGAGAGCAGGACGAGGGAATGGCTGATAACAGAGAGAAATAGACTGAGAGCAGGACGAGGGAATGGCTGATAACAGAGAGAAATCGACTGACAGCAGGACTTGGGAATGGCTGATAACAGAGAGAAATAGACAGAATGCAGGACGGGGAATGGCTGATAACAGAGAGAAATAGACTGACAGCAGGACGGGGAATGGCTGATAACAGAGAGAAATAGACTGACAGCGGGACGGGGAATGACTGATAACACAGAGAAATAGACTGACAGCAGGACAGGGGAGTGGCTGATAACAGAAAGAAATAGACTGACAGCAGGATGGGGAATGGCTGATAACAGAGAGGAATAGACTGACAACAGGACGGGGGAATGGCTGATAACAGAGAGAAATAGACTGACAGCAGGACAGGGGAATGGCTGATAACAGAGAGAATAGACTGACAGCAGGACAGGGTAATGGCTGATAACAGAGAGAAATAGACTGACAGCAGGATGGGGAATGGCTGATAACAGAGAGAATAGACTGACAGCAGGACGGGGGAATGGCAGATAACGGAGAGAATAGACTGACAGCGGGACGGGGAATGACTGATAACAGAGAGAAATCGACTGACAGCAGGACTTGGGAATGGCTGATAACAGAGAGAAATAGACTGACAGCAGGAAGGGGGAATGGCTGATAACAGAGAGAAATAGACTGACAGCAGGACGGGGGAATGGCTGATAAGAGAGAGAAATAGACTGACAGCAGGACAGGGGAGTGGCTGATAACAGAAAGAAATAGACTGACAGCAGGACGGGAATGGCTGAAAACAGAGAGAAATAGACTGATAGCAGGACAAGAGAATGGCTGATAACAGAGAGAAATAGACTGACAGCAGGACAAGGGAATGGCTGATAACAGAGAGAAATAGACTGACAGCAGGACAAGGATTGGCTGATAACAGAGAGAAATAGACTGACAGTAGGACAGGGAATGGCTGATAACAGAGAGAATAGACTGACAGCAGGACGGGGAATGGCTGATAACAGAGAAATAGACTGACAGCGGGATGGGGAATGGCTGATAACAGAGAGAAATAGACTGACAGCGGGATGGGTAATGGCTGATAACAGAGAGAATAGACTGACAGCAGGGCAGGTGAATGGCTGATAACAGAGAGAAATAGACTGACAGCGGGATGGGGAATGGCTGATAACAGAGAGAAATAGACTGACAGCGGGACAGGGGAATGGCTGATAACAGAAAGAAATAGACTGACAGCGGGACAAGGAATGGCTGATAACAGAGAGAAATAGACTGACAGCAGGACAGGGGAATGGCTGATAACAGAACAAAATAGACTGACAGCGGCATGGGGAATGGCTGATAACAGAGAGAAATAGACTGACAGCAGGACAAGGATTGGCTGATAACAGAGAGAAATAGACTGACAGCAGAAAAGGGGAATGGCTGATAACAGAGAGAAATAGACAGAATGCAGGACGGGGAATGGCTGATAACAGAGAAATAGACTGACAGCAGGACGGGGAATGGCTGATAACAGAGAGAAATAGACTGACATCAGGACAGGGGAATGGCTGATAACACAGAGAAATAGACTGACAGCAGGACAGGGGAGTGGCTGATAACACAGAGAAATAGACTGACAGCAGGACAGGGGAGTGGCTGATAACACAGAGAAACAGACTGACAGCAGGACAGGGGAATGGCTGATAACAGAGAATAGACTGACAGCAGGACAGGGGAATGGCTGATAACAGAGAATAGACTGACAGCAGGACAGGGGAATGGCTGATAACAGAGAGAATAGACTGACAGCAGGCAGGGGAATGGCTGATAACAGAGAGAAATAGACTGACAGCAGGACGGGGGAATGGCTGATAACAGAGAGAAATAGACTGACCGCAGGACGTGGGAATGGCTGATAACAGAGAGAAATAGACTGACAGCAGGATGGGGGAATGGCTGATAACAGGGAGAAATAGACTGACAGCGGGACAGGGGAATGGCTGATAACAGAGAGAATAGACTGACAGCAGGACAGGGGAATGGCTGAAAACAGAGAGAATAGACTGACAGCAGGACAGGGGAATGGCTGATAACAGAAAGAAATAGACTGACAGCAGGACAGGGGAGTGGCTGATAACAGAAAGAAATAGACTGACAGCAGGACGGGGAATGGCTGATAACAGAGAGAAATAGACCGAATGCAGGACGGGGAATGGCTGATAACAGAGAGAAATAGACTGACAGCAGGACAAGGATTGGCTGATAACAGAGAGAAATAGACTGACAGCAGGACGGGGAATGGCTGATAACAGAGAGAAATAGACTGACAGCAGGGTGGGGGAATGGCTGATAACAGAGAGAAATAGACTGACAACAGGACGGGGGAATGGCTGATAACAGAGAGAAATAGACTGACAGCAGGACAAGGTAATGGCTGATAACAGAGAGAATAGACTGACAGCAGGACGGGGGAATGGCAAATAACGGAGAGAATAGACTGACAGCAGGACTTGGGAATGGCTGATAACAGAGACAAATAGACAGAATGCAGGACGGGGAATGGCTGATAACAGAGAGAAATAGACTGACAGCAGGACGGGGAATGGCTGATAACAGAGAGAAATAGACTGACAGCGGGACGGGGAATGACTGATAACACAGAGAAATAGACTGACAGCAGGACAGGGGAGTGGCTGATAACAGAGAGAAATAGACTGACAGCAGGACAGGGGAATGGCTGATAACAGAGAGAAATAGACTGACAGCAGGACAAGGGAATGGCTGTTAACAGAGAGAAATAGACTGACAGTAGGACAGGGGAATGGCTGATAACAGAGAAACAGACTGACAGCAGGACGGGGAATGGCTGATAACAGAGAGAAATAGACTGACAGCAGGGCGGGGGAATGGCTGATAACAGAGAGAAGTAGACTGACCGCAGGACGGGGGAATGGCTGATAACAGAGAGAAATAGACAGAATGCAGGACGGGGAATGGCTGACAGAGAGAAATAGACTGACAGCAGGACGGGGAACGGCTGATAACAGAGAGAAATAGACTGACAGCAGGACAAGGATTGGCTGATAACAGAGAGAAATAGACTGACAGCAGGACGGGGAATGGCTGATAACAGAGAGAAATAGACTGACAGCAGGATGGGGAATGGCTGATAACAGAGAGAAATAGACTGACAGCAGGACAAGGGAATGGCTGATAACAGAGAGAAATCGACTGACAGCAGGACTTGGGAATGGCTGATAACAGAGAGAAATAGACAGAATGCAGGACGGGGAATGGCTGATAACAGAGAGAAATCGACTGACAGCAGGACTTGGGAATGGCTGATAACAGAGAGAAATAGACAGAATGCAGGACGGGGAATGGCTGACAACAGAGAGAAATAGACTGACAGCAGGACAAGGATTGGCTGATAACAGAGAGAAATAGACTGACAGCAGGACAGGGAATGGCTGATAACAGAGAGAAATAGACTGACAGCAGGATGGGGAATGGCTGATAACAGAGAGAAATAGACTGACAGCAGGACAAGGATTGGCTGATAACAGAGAGAAATAGACTGACAGCAGGACAGGGGAATGGCTGATAACAGAGAGAAATAGACTGACAGCAGGACGGGGGAATGGCTGATAACAGAGAGAAATAGACTGACAGCAGGACGAGGGAATGACTGATAACAGAGAGAAATCGACTGACAGCAGGACTTGGGAATGGCTGATAACAGAGAGAAATAGACAGAATGCAGGACGGGGAATGGCTGATAACAGAGAGAAATCGACTGACAGCAGGACGGGGAATGGCTGATAACAGAGAGAAATAGACTGACAGCAGGACAGGGGAGTGGCTGATAACAGAAAGAAATAGACTGACAGCAGGACAGGGGAATGGCTGATAACAGAGAGAAATAGACTGACAGCGGCATGGGGAATGGCTGATAACAGAGAGAAATAGACTGACAGCAGGATGAGGGAATGGCTGATAACAGAGAGAAATCGACTGACAGCAGGACTTGGGAATGGCTGATAACAGAGAGAAATAGACAGAATGCAGGACGGGGAATGGCTGACAACAGAGAAATAGACTGACAGCAGGACAAGGATTGGCTGATAACAGAGAGAAATAGACTGACAGCAGGACGGGGAATGGCTGATAACATAGAGAAATAGACTGACAGCAGGGCGGGGGAATGGCTGATAACAGAGAAAATAGACTGACAGCAGGACTTGGGAATGGCTGATAACAGAGAGAAATAGACAGAATGCAGGACGGGGAATGGCTGATAACAGAGAGAAATAGACTGACAGCAGGACGGGGAATGGCTGATAACAGAGAGAAATAGACTGACAGCAGGGCGGGGGAATGGCTGATAACAGAGAGAAATAGACTGACAGCAGGACAAGGTAATGGCTGATAACAGAGAGAATAGACTGACAGCAGGACGGGGGAATGGCAAATAACGGAGAGAATAGACTGACAGCAGGACGGGAGAATGGCTGATAACAGAGAGAAATCGACTGACAGCAGGACTTGGGAATGGCTGATAACAGAGACAAATAGACAGAATGCAGGACGGGGAATGGCTGATAACAGAGAGAAATAGACTGACAGCAGGACGGGGAATGGCTGATAACAGAGAGAAATAGACTGACAGCAGGACAGGGGAGTGGCTGATAACAGAGAGAAATAGACTGACAGCAGGACAGGGGAATGGCTGAAAACAGAGAGAAATAGACTGACAGCAGGATGGGGAATGGCTGATAACAGAGAGGAATAGACTGACAGCAGGACAAGGGAATGGCTCATAACAGAGAGACATAGACTGACAGCAGGATGGGGATTGGCTGTTAACAGAGAGAAATAGACTGACAGTGGGACAGGGGAATGGCTGATAACAGAGAAACAGACTGACAGCAGGACGGGGAATGGCTGATAACAGAGAGAAATAGACTGACAGCAGGGCGGGGGAATGGCTGATAACAGAGAGAAATAGACAGAATGCAGGACGGGGAATGGCTGACAACAGAGAGAAATAGACTGACAGCAGGACAGGGTAATGGCTGATAACAGAGAGAATAGACTGACAGCAGGACGGGGGAATGGCAGATAACGGAGAGAATAGACTGACAGCAGGACGGGAGAATGGCTGATAACAGAGAGAAATAGACTGACAGCAGGAACGGGATTGGCTGATAACAGAGAGAAATAGACTGACAGCAGGACAGGGGAATGGCTGATAACAGAGAGAATACACTGACAGCAGGACGTGGGAATGGCTAATAACAGAGAAATTTACTGACAGCAGGACAGGGAATGGCTGATAACAGAGAGAATTGACTGACAGCAGGACGGGGAATGGCTGATAACAGAGAGAAATAGACTGACAGCAGGACGGGGGAATGGCTGATAACAGAGAGAAATAGACTGACAGCAGGACAGGGGAATGGCTGATAACAGAAAGAAATAGACTGACAGCGGCATGGGGAATGGCTGATAACAGAGAGAAATAGACTGACAGCAGGATGGGGATTGGCTGTTAACAGAGAGAATACACTGACAGCAGGACGTGGGAATGGCTAATAACAGAGAAATTTACTGACAGCAGGACAGGGAATGGCTGATAACAGAGAGAATTGACTGACAGCAGGACGGGGAATGGCTGATAACAGAGAGAAATAGACTGACAGCAGGACAGGGGAATGGCTGATAACAGAAAGAAATAGACTGACAGCGGCATGGGGAATGGCTGATAACAGAGAGAAATAGACTGACAGCAGGATGGGGATTGGCTGTTAACAGAGAAATAGACTGACAGCAGGACAGGGGAATGGCTGATAACAGAGAGAAATAGACAGAATGCAGGACGGGGAATGGCTGATAACAGAGAGAAATAGACTGAGAGCAGGACGAGGGAATGGCTGATAACAGAGAGAAATAGACTGAGAGCAGGACGAGGGAATGGCTGATAACAGAGAGAAATCGACTGACAGCAGGACTTGGGAATGGCTGATAACAGAGAGAAATAGACAGAATGCAGGACGGGGAATGGCTGATAACAGAGAGAAATAGACTGACAGCAGGACGGGGAATGGCTGATAACAGAGACAAATAGACTGACAGCGGGACGGGGAATGACTGATAACACAGAGAAATAGACTGACAGCAGGACAGGGGAGTGGCTGATAACAGAAAGAAATAGACTGACAGCAGGATGGGGAATGGCTGATAACAGAGAGGAATAGACTGACAACAGGACGGGGGAATGGCTGATAACAGAGAGAAATAGACTGACAGCAGGACAGGGGAATGGCTGATAACAGAGAGAATAGACTGACAGCAGGACAGGGTAATGGCTGATAACAGAGAGAAATAGACTGACAGCAGGATGGGGAATGGCTGATAACAGAGAGAATAGACTGACAGCAGGACGGGGGAATGGCAGATAACGGAGAGAATAGACTGACAGCGGGACGGGGAATGACTGATAACAGAGAGAAATCGACTGACAGCAGGACTTGGGAATGGCTGATAACAGAGAGAAATAGACTGACAGCAGGAAGGGGGAATGGCTGATAACAGAGAGAAATAGACTGACAGCAGGACGGGGGAATGGCTGATAAGAGAGAGAAATAGACTGACAGCAGGACAGGGGAGTGGCTGATAACAGAAAGAAATAGACTGACAGCAGGACGGGAATGGCTGAAAACAGAGAGAAATAGACTGACAGCAGGACAAGAGAATGGCTGATAACAGAGAGAAATAGACTGACAGCAGGACAAGGGAATGGCTGATAACAGAGAGAAATAGACTGACAGCAGGACAAGGATTGGCTGATAACAGAGAGAAATAGACTGACAGTAGGACAGGGAATGGCTGATAACAGAGAGAATAGACTGACAGCAGGACGGGGAATGGCTGATAACAGAGAAATAGACTGACAGCGGGATGGGGAATGGCTGATAACAGAGAGAAATAGACTGACAGCGGGATGGGTAATGGCTGATAACAGAGAGAATAGACTGACAGCAGGGCAGGGGAATGGCTGATAACAGAGAGAAATAGACTCACAGCAGGACGGGGGAATGGCTGATAACAGAGAGAAATCGACTGACAGCAGGACTTGGGAATGGCTGATAACAGAGAGAAATAGACAGAATGCAGGACGAGGAATGGCTGATAAGAGAGAGAAATAGACTGACAGCAGGACGGGGAATGGCTGATAAGAGAGAGAAATAGACTGACAGCAGGATGGGGAGTGGCTGATAACAGAGAGAAATAGACTGACAGCAGGACAGGGGAGTGGCTGATAACAGAAAGAAATAGACTGACAGCAGGACAGGGGAATGGCTGAAAACAAAGAGAAATAGACTGACAGCAGGATGGGGAATGGCTGATAACAGAGAGGAATAGACTGACAACAGGACGGGGGAATGGCTGATAACAGAGAGAAATAGACTGACAGCAGGACAAGGGAATGGCTGAAAACAGAGAAATAGACTGACAGCAGGATGGGGAATGGCTGATAACAGAGAGGAATAGACTGACAACAGGACGGGGGAATGGCTGATAACAGAGAGAAATAGACTGACAGCAGGACAAGGGAATGGCTGATAACAGAGAGAAATAGACTGACAGCGGCATGGGGAATGGCTGATAACAGAGAGAAATAGACTGACAGCAGGACAAGGATTGGGTGATAACAGAGAGAAATAGACTGACAGCAGGATGGGGATTGGCTGTTAACAGAGAGAAATAGACTGACAGCAGGACAAGGATTGGCTGATAACAGAGAGAAATAGACAGACAACAGGGCGGGGAATGGCTGATAACAGAGAAATAGACTGACAGCAGGACGGGAATGGCTGATAACAGAGAGAAATAGACTGACAGCAGGACGGGGAATGGTTGATAAAGATAATAGACTGACAGCAGGACAGGGGAATAGCTGATAACAGAGAGAATAGACTGACAGCGGGATGGGGAATGGCTGATAACAGAGAAATAGACTGACAGCGGGATGGGTAATGGCTGATAACAGAGAGAATAGACTGACAGCAGGGCAGGTGAATGGCTGATAACAGAGAGAAATAGACTGACAGCGGGATGGGGAATGGCTGATAACAGAGAGAAATAGACTGACAGCGGGACAGGGGAATGGCTGATAACAGAAAGAAATAGACTGACAGCGGGACAAGGAATGGCTGATAACAGAGAGAAATAGACTGACAGCAGGACAGGGGAATGGCTGATAACAGAACGAAATAGACTGACAGCGGCATGGGGAATGGCTGATAACAGAGAGAAATAGACTGACAGCAGGACAAGGATTGGCTGATAACAGAGAGAAATAGACTGACAGCAGAAAAGGGGAATGGCTGATAACAGAGAGAAATAGACAGAATGCAGGACGGGGAATGGCTGATAACAGAGAAATAGACTGACAGCAGGACGGGGAATGGCTGATAACAGAGAGAAATAGACTGACATCAGGACAGGGGAATGGCTGATAACACAGAGAAATAGACTGACAGCAGGACAGGGGAGTGGCTGATAACACAGAGAAATAGACTGACAGCAGGACAGGGGAATGGCTGATAACAGAGAGAAATAGACTGACAGCGGCATGGGGAATGGCTGATAAGAGAGAGAAATAGACTGACAGCAGGACAAGGATTGGCTGATAACAGAGAGAAATAGACTGACAGCGGGACGGGGAATGACTGATAACACAGAGAAATAGACTGACAGCAGGACAGGGGAGTGGCTGATAACAGAAAGAAATAGACTGACAGCAGGACAGGGGAATGGCTGAAAACAGAGAGAAATAGACTGACAGCAGGATGGGGAATGGCTGATAACAGAGATAAATAGACTGAAAGCAGGACGGGGAATGGCTGATAACAGAGAGAAATAGACTGACAGCAGGACAAGGATTGGCTGATAACAGAGAGAAATAGACTGAGAGCAGGACTTGGGAATGGCTGATAACAGAGAGAAATAGACAGAATGCAGGACGGGGAATGGCTGATAACAGAGAGAAATAGACTGACAGCAGGACAGGGGAATGGCTGATAACAGAGAGGAATAGACTGACAACAGGACGGGGGAATGGCTGATAACAGAGAGAAATAGACTGACAGCAGGACGGGGGAATGGCTGATAACAAAGATAAATAGACTGACAGCAGGACAAGGGAATGGCTGACAACAGAGAGAAATAGACTGACAGCGGCATGGGGAATGGCTGATAACAGAGAGAAATAGACTGACAGCAGGACAAGGATTGGCTGATAACAGAGAGAAATAGACTGACAGCAGGACGGGGAATGGCTGATAACAGAGAGAAATAGACTGACAGCAGGGCTGGGGAATGGCTGACAACAGAGAGAAATAGACTGACAGCAGGACGGGGGAATGGCTGATAACAGAGATAAATAGACTGACAGCAGGACAAGGGAATGGCTGATAACAGAGAGAAATAGACTGACAGCAGGACAGGGGAATGGCTGATAACAGAGAAGTAGACTGACAGCAGGACAGGGGAATGGCTGATAACAGAGAGAAAAGACTGACAGCAGGACAGGGGAATGGCTGATAACAGAGGGAAATAGACTGAGAGCAGGACGAGGGAATGGCTGATAACAGAGAGAAATCGACTGACAGCAGGACTTGGGAATGGCTGATAACAGAGAGAAATAGACAGAATGCAGGATGGGGAATGGCTGACAACAGAGAGAAATAGACTGACAGCAGGACAAGGATTGGCTGATAACAGAGAGAAATAGACTGACAGCAGGACTTGGGAATGGCTGATAACAGAGAGAAATAGACAGAATGCAGGATGGGGAATGGCTGACAACAGAGAGAAATAGACTGACAGCAGGACGGGGAATGGCTGATAACAGAGAGAAATAGACTGACAGCAGGGCGGGGGAATGGCAAATAACGGAGAGAATAGACTGACAGCAGGACGGGAGAATTGCTGATAACAGAGAGAAATAGACTGAGCAGGACGAGGGAATGGCTGATAACAGAGAGAAATCGACTGACAGCAGGACTTGGGAATGGCTGATAACAGAGACAAATAGACAGATTGCAGGACGGGGAATGGCTGATAACAGAGAGAAATAGACTGACAGCAGGATGGGGAATGGCTGATAACAGAGAGAAATAGACTGACAGCAGGACAGGGGAGTGGCTGATAACAGAGAGAAATAGACTGACAGCAGGACAGGGGAATGGCTGAAAACAGAGAGAAATAGACTGACAGCAGGATGGGGAATGGCTGATAACAGAGAGGAATAGACTGACAACAGGACGGGGGAATGGCTGATAACAGAGAGAAATAGACTGACAGCAGGACGGTGGAATGGCTGATAACAGAGATA
Source organism: Ranitomeya imitator (assembly GCF_032444005.1). Classification (NCBI taxonomy): domain Eukaryota; kingdom Metazoa; phylum Chordata; class Amphibia; order Anura; family Dendrobatidae; genus Ranitomeya; species Ranitomeya imitator. The sequence continues at coordinate 333,348,615 of NC_091284.1, read as the reverse complement.
AATAGACTGACAGCAGGACAAGGGAATGGCTGATAACAGAGAGAAATAGACTGACAGCAGGATGGGGATTGGCTGTTAACAGAGATAAATAGACTGACAGCAGGACAAGGGAATGGCTGACAACAGAGAGAAATAGACTGACAGCGGCATGGGGAATGGCTGATAACAGAGAGAAATAGACTGACAGCAGGACAAGGATTGGCTGATAACAGAGAGAAATAGACTGACAGCAGGACGGGGAATGGCTGATAACAGAGAGAAATAGACTGACAGCAGGGCTGGGGAATGGCTGACAACAGAGAGAAATAGACTGACAGCAGGACGGGGGAATGGCTGATAACAGAGATAAATAGACTGACAGCAGGACAAGGGAATGGCTGATAACAGAGAGAAATAGACTGACAGCAGGACAGGGGAATGGCTGATAACAGAGAGAAAAGACTGACAGCAGGACAGGGGAATGGCTGATAACAGAGGGAAATAGACTGAGAGCAGGACGAGGGAATGGCTGATAACAGAGAGAAATCGACTGACAGCAGGACTTGGGAATGGCTGATAACAGAGAGATAGACAGAATGCAGGATGGGGAATGGCTGACAACAGAGAGAAATAGACTGACAGCAGGACAAGGATTGGCTGATAACAGAGAGAAATAGACTGACAGCAGGACGGGGAATGGCTGATAACAAAGAGAAATAGACTGACAGCAGGGCGGGGGAATGGCAAATAACGGAGAGAATAGACTGACAGCAGGACGGGAGAATGGCTGATAACAGAGAGAAATAGACAGAGCAGGACGAGGGAATGGCTGATAACAGAGAGAAATCGACTGACAGCAGGACTTGGGAATGGCTGATAACAGAGACAAATAGACAGATTGCAGGACGGGGAATGGCTGATAACAGAGAGAAATAGACTGACAGCAGGACGGGGAATGGCTGATAACAGAGAGAAATAGACTGACAGCAGGACAGGGGAGTGGCTGATAACAGAGAGAAATAGACTGACAGCAGGACAGGGGAATGGCTGAAAACAGAGAGAAATAGACTGACAGCAGGATGGGGAATGGCTGATAACAGAGAGGAATAGACTGACAACAGGACAGGGGAATGGCTGATAACAGAGAGAAATAGACTGACAGCAGGACGGGGGAATGGCTGATAACAGAGATAAATAGACTGACAGCAGGACAAGGGAATGGCTGATAACAGAGAGAAATAGACTGACAGCAGGATGGGGATTGGCTGTTAACAGAGAGAAATAGACTGACAGTAGGACAGGGGAATGGCTGATAACAGAGAAACAGACTGACAGCAGGACGGGGAATGGCTGATAACAGAGAGAAATAGACTGACAGCAGGGCGGGGGAATGGCTGATAACAGAGAGAAGTAGACTGACCGCAGGACGGGGGAATGGCTGATAACAGAGAGAAATAGACTGACAGCAGGACGGGGAACGGCTGACAACAGAGAGAAATAGACTGACAGCAGGACGGGGAATGGCTGCCAACAGAGAGAAATCGACTGACAGCAGGACAGGGGAATGGCTGATAACACAGAGAAATAGACTGACAGCAGGACAGGGGAGTGGCTGATAACAGAAAGAAATAGACTGACAGCAGGACAGGGGAATGGCTGAAAACAGAGAGATATAGACTGACAGCAGGATGGGGAATGGCTGATAACAGAGAGGAATAGACTGACAACAGGACGGTGGAATGGCTGATAACAGAGAGAAATAGACTGACAGCAGGACGGGGGAATGGCTGATAACAGAGATAAATAGACTGACAGCAGGACAGGGTAATGGCTGATAACAGAGAGAATAGACTGACAGCAGGACGGGGGAATGGCACATAACGGAGAGAATAGACTGACAGCAGGACGGGAGAATGGCTGATAACAGAGAGAAATAGACTGACAGCAGGAACGGGATTGGCTGATAACAGAGAGAAATAGACTGACAGCAGGACAGGGGAATGGCTGATAACAGAGAGAATACACTGACAGCAGGACGTGGGAATGGCTAATAACAGAGAAATTTACTGACAGCAGGACAGGGAATGGCTGATAACAGAGAGAATTGACTGACAGCAGGATGGGGAATGGCTGATAACAGAGAGAAATAGACTGACAGCAGGACAAGGATTGGCTGATAACAGAGAGAAATAGACTGACAGCAGGACGGGGGAATGGCTGATAACAGAGAGAAATAGACTGACAGCAGGACGAGGGAATGGCTGATAACAGAGAGAAATCGACTGACAGCAGGACTTGGGAATGGCTGATAACAGAGAGAAATAGACAGAATGCAGGACGGGGAATGGCTGATAACAGAGAGAAATCGACTGACAGCAGGACAGGGAATGGCTGATAACAGAGAGAAATAGACTGACAGCAGGACAGGGGAGTGGCTGATAACAGAAAGAAATAGACTGACAGCAGGACGAGGGAATGGCTGAAAACAGAGAGAAATAGACTGACAGCAGGACGGGGAATGGCTGATAACAGAGAGAAATAGACTGACAGCAGGGCGGGGGAATGGCTGATAACAGAGAGAAGTAGACTGACCGCAGGACGGGGGAATGGCTGATAACAGAGAGAAATAGACTGACAGCAGGACGGGGAACGGCTGACAACAGAGAGAAATAGACTGACAGCGGGACGGGGAATGGCTGCCAACAGAGAGAAATAGACTGACAGCAGGACAGGGGAATGGCTGATAACACAGAGAAATAGACTGACAGCAGGACAGGGGAGTGGCTGATAACAGAAAGAAATAGACTGACAGCAGGACAGGGGAATGGCTGAAAACAGAGAGATATAGACTGACAGCAGGATGGGGAATGGCTGATAACAGAGAGGAATAGACTGACAACAGGACGGTGGAATGGCTGATAACAGAGAGAAATAGACTGACAGCAGGACGGGGGAATGGCTGATAACAGAGATAAATAGACTGACAGCAGGACAGGGTAATGGCTGATAACAGAGAGAATAGACTGACAGCAGGACGGGGGAATGGCAGATAACGGAGAGAATAGACTGACAGCAGGACGGGAGAATGGCTGATAACAGAGAGAAATAGACTGACAGCAGGAACGGGATTGGCTGATAACAGAGAGAAATAGACTGACAGCAGGACAGGGGAATGGCTGATAACAGAGAGAATACACTGACAGCAGGACGTGGGAATGGCTAATAACAGAGAAATTTACTGACAGCAGGACAGGGAATGGCTGATAACAGAGAGAATTGACTGACAGCAGGACGGGGAATGGCTGATAACAGAGAGAAATAGACTGACAGCAGGACAAGGATTGGCTGATAACAGAGAGAAATAGACTGACAGCAGGACAGGGGAATGGCTGATAACAGAGAGAAATAGACTGACAGCAGGACGGGGGAATGGCTGATAACAGAGAGAAATAGACTGACAGCAGGACGAGGGAATGGCTGATAACAGAGAGAAATCGACTGACAGCAGGACTTGGGAATGGCTGATAACAGAGAGAAATAGACAGAATGCAGGACGGGGAATGGCTGATAACAGAGAGAAATCGACTGACAGCAGGACGGGGAATGGCTGATAACAGAGAGAAATAGACTGACAGCAGGACAGGGGAGTGGCTGATAACAGAAAGAAATAGACTGACAGCAGGACGAGGGAATGGCTGAAAACAGAGAGAAATAGACTGACAGCAGGACGAGGGAATGGTGTTGTGAATTCTGTGGCTGAGTTCACTTCTGTGGTCACAAGTGGTATTGCAGTCTCTGGGCTTCCTCCCTCAGGTGTTTTGGTGAGCTCGTTGGCTGCCTTGCTATTTAGCTCCACCTGAGTCTGTCTTCCTTGCTCCTTGTCAATGTTCCAGTGTTGGATCTGAGCTACTGCATCTTTCCTTGGGCCTGCTGCTCTGCTAGATAAGTGCTTCTAGTTTGTTTTCTGTTTTTTCTGTCCAGCTTGCTATTAACTTTTGCTGGAAGCTCTGAGAAGCAAAGGGGTGCACCGCCGTGCTGTTAGTTCGGCACGGTGGGTCTTTTTGCCCCTTTGCGTGGTTTTCGTTTTAGGGTTTTTTGTAGACTGCATAGTTCTCTTTGCTATCCTCGCTCTGTCTAGAATATCGGGCCTCACTTTGCTGAATCTATTTCATTCCTACGTTTGTCTTTTCATCTTGCTAACAGTCATTATATGTGGGGGGCTGCCTATTCCTTTGGGGTATTTCTCTGAGGTAAGTCAGGCTTGTATTTCTATCTTCAGGCTAGTCAGCTCCTCAGGCAGTGCCGAGTTGCATAGGTAGTTGATAGGCGCAATCCACTGCTGCTTATAGTTGTGTGAGGATAGATCAGGTACTGCAGTCTACAGAGATTCCACGTCTCAGAGCTCGTCCTATTGTTTTTGGTTATTGCCAGATCTCTGTATGTGCGCTGATTACTGCACGCTGTGTTGCCTGATTGCCAGCCATAACAGTACAAGGAGCCGTCCAATGATTTCCAATAGAGGGAAAAAAGAAATCCTGACATCATTTTTTTTTCTTAGCTCTGTCTTCAGTCTTTTTTTTCCCCTAGACATTAGAGTGCTTCAGGACACAGCTGTGGACATGGATATTCAGGCTCTGTGCTCCTCAATGGATAATCTCGTTGTAAATGTACAAAAGATTCAAGATACTATTGATCAGAAATCGATGCTAGAACCAAGAATTCCGATTCCTGATTTGTTTTTTGGTGACAGAACTAAGTTCCTGAGCTTCAGAAATAATTGTAAGCTATTTTTGGCCTTGAAACCTCATTCTTCTGGTAATCCTATTCAACAGGTTTTGATTATTATTTCTTTTTTGCGCGGCGACCCACAGGACTGGGCGTTTTCTCTTGCACCAGGAGATTCTGCATTGAGTAATGTTGATGCATTTTTCCAGGCGCTGGGATTGCTTTACGATGAGCCTAATTCAGTGGATCAAGCTGAGAAAAATCTGCTGGCTTTATGCCAGGGTCAGGATGATGTAGAAGTATATTGTCAGAAATTTAGGAAATGGTCAGTACTCACTCTGTGGAATGAATCTGCACTAGCGGCTTTGTTCAGAAAGGGTCTCTCTGAAGCTCTTAAGGATGTAATGGTGGGATTTCCTATGCCTGCTGGTTTGAATGAGTCTATGTCCTTGGCCATTCAGATCGGTCGTCGCTTGCGCGAGCGTAAATCTGTGCACCATCTGGCGGTATTGTCTGAGAGTAAGCCTGAGCCTATGCAGTGCGACAGGACTATGACTAAAGTAGAACGGCACGAACACAGACGTCTGAACAGACTGTGTTTCTATTGTGGTGATTCTACTCATGCTATTTCTAATTGTCCTAAACGCACTAGGCGGTTCGATAGCTCTGCCGTTATTGGTACTGTACAGTCCAAATTCCTTTTGTCCATTACCTTAATGTGCTCTTTGTCATCATATTCTGTCATGGCGTTTGTGGATTCAGGCGCTGCCCTGAATCTGATGGATTTGGATTATGCTAAACGTTGTGGATTTTTCTTGGAGCCTTTGCGGTGTCCTATTCCGTTGAGAGGAATTGATGCTACACCTTTGGCCAAGAATAAGCCTCAGTACTGGGCCCAGCTGACCATGTGCATGGCTCCTGCACATCAGGAAGTTATTCGCTTTTTGGTACTGCATAATTTGCATGATGTGGTCGTGTTGGGGTTGCCATGGCTACAAACCCATAATCCAGTATTGGATTGGAACTCTATGTCGGTAACCAGCTGGGGTTGTCAGGGAGTACATGGTGATGTTCCATTTTTGTCTATTTCGTCATCCATTCCTTCTGAAATCCCAGAGTTCTTGTCGGACTTTCAGGATGTATTTGAAGAGTCCAAGTCTGATGCCCTACCTCCGCATAGGAATTGTGATTGTGCTATCGATTTGATTCCTGGTAGTAAATTCCCTAAGGGTCGTTTATTTAATTTGTCCGTACCTGAACACACCGCTATGCGCAGTTATGTGAAGGAGTCCCTGGAGAAGGGACATATTCGCCCATCGTCGTCACCATTGGGAGCAGGGTTCTTTTTTGTAGCCAAGAAGGATGGTTCGCTAAGACCGTGTATTGATTACCGCCTTCTTAATAAGATCACTGTTAAGTTTCAGTATCCCTTGCCATTGATTTCTGACTTGTTTGCTCGGATTAAGGGGGCTAGTTGGTTTACTAAGATTGATCTTCGTGGTGCGTATAATCTGGTGAGAATCAGGCAGGGAGATGAATGGAAAACGGCATTTAATACGCCCGAGGGTCATTTTGAGTATCTGGTGATGCCGTTCGGACTTGCCAATGCTCCATCTGTTTTTCAGTCTTTTATGCATGACATTTTCCGTGAGTATCTGGATAAATTCTTGATTGTTTACTTGGATGACATTTTGATCTTCTCAGATGATTGGGAGTCTCATGTGAAGCAAGTCAGAATGGTTTTCCAGGTACTGCGTGCTAATTCCTTGTTTGTGAAGGGATCAAAGTGTCTCTTCGGTGTGCAGAAAGTTTCATTTTTGGGGTTCATCTTTTCCCCTTCTACTATCGAGATGGATCCGGTTAAGGTTCAGGCCATCCAGGATTGGACTCAGCCGACATCTCTAAAAAGTCTGCAGAAATTCCTGGGCTTTGCTAATTTTTATCGTCGCTTCATCTGTAATTTTTCTAGCATTGCCAGACCATTGACCGATTTGACCAAGAAGGGTGCTGATTTGGTTAATTGGTCTTCTGCTGCCGTGGAAGCTTTTCAGGAGTTGAAGCGTCGTTTTTGCTGTGCCCCTGTGTTGTGTCAACCTGATGTTTCTCTTCCGTTCCAGGTCGAGGTTGATGCTTCTGAGATTGGTGCAGGGGCGGTTTTGTCACAGAGAGGTTCTGGTTGCTCAGTGTTCAAACCATGTGCTTTCTTTTCCAGGAAATTTTCTGCTGCTGAGCGTAATTATGATGTGGGCAACCGAGAGTTGCTGGCCATGAAGTGGGCATTCGAGGAGTGGCGTCATTGGCTTGAGGGTGCTAAGCATCGCGTGGTGGTTTTGACTGATCATAAGAACCTTACTTATCTTGAGTCTGCCAAGCGCTTGAATCCTAGACAGGCCCGTTGGTCGTTATTTTTTGCTCGTTTTGATTTTGTGATTTCATACCTTCCGGGCTCTAAAAATGTGAAGGCGGATGCTCTGTCTAGGAGTTTTGTGCCCGACTCTCCGGGGTTATCTGAGCCGGCGAGTATCCTCAAGGAAGGAGTCATTGTGTCTGCCATCTCCCCTGATTTGCGGAGAGTGTTGCAGAAATTTCAGGCTAATAAACCTGATCGTTGTCCGGCCGAGAAACTGTTCGTCCCTGATAGGTGGACTAGTAAAGTTATCTCTGAACTTCATTGTTCGGTGCTGGCCGGTCATCCAGGAATCTTTGGTACCAGGGAGTTGGTTGCTAGATCCTTCTGGTGGCCATCTCTGTCACGGGATGTGCGTGCTTTTGTGCAGTCCTGTGGAATTTGTGCTAGGGCTAAGCCCTGCTGTTCACGTGCCAGTGGGTTGCTTTTGCCCTTGCCGGTCCCGAAGAGGCCTTGGACACATATTTCGATGGATTTCATTTCTGACCTTCCCGTTTCTCAAAAAATGTCGGTCATTTGGGTGGTCTGTGATCGCTTTTCTAAAATGGTCCATCTGGTGCCCTTGGTTAAATTGCCTTCCTCCTCTGATTTGGTGCCTTTGTTCTTCCAGCATGTGGTTCGTTTACATGGCATTCCTGAGAATATTGTTTCTGACAGAGGTTCCCAGTTTGTCTCGAGGTTCTGGCGAGCCTTTTGTGGTAGGATGGGCATTGACCTATCTTTCTCCTCGGCCTTCCATCCTCAGACTAATGGCCAGACCGAACGAACCAATCAGACCTTGGAAACATATCTGAGATGTTTTGTTTCCGCTGACCAGGATGATTGGGTGTCATTTTTGCCGTTGGCTGAGTTCGCCCTTAATAATCGGGCCAGCTCGGCTACCTTGGTCTCTCCATTTTTCTGCAATTCTGGGTTCCATCCTCGTTTCTCTTCAGGACAGGTTGAGTCTTCGGACTGTCCTGGTGTGGATTCTGTGGTGGACAGGTTGCAGCAGATCTGGACTCAGGTAGTGGACAATTTGACATTGTCCCAGGAGAAGGCTCAGCTTTTCGCTAATCGCAGACGCCGTGTGGGACCCCGACTTCGTGTTGGGGATCTGGTTTGGTTATCTTCTCGTCATATTCCTATGAAGGTTTCCTCTCCTAAATTTAAACCTCGTTTTATTGGTCCGTATAGGATTTCTGAGATTCTCAATCCGGTGTCTTTTCGTCTGACCCTCCCAGACTCCTTTTCCATACATAATGTATTCCATAGGTCGTTGTTGAGGAGATACGTGGCACCTATGGTTCCATCTGTGGAGCCTCCTGCCCCTGTTTTGGTGGAGGGGGAATTGGAGTATATTGTGGAGAAGATTTTGGATTCTCGTGTCTCTAGACGGAAACTCCAGTATCTGGTCAAATGGAAGGGTTATGCTCAGGAAGATAATTCCTGGGTTTTTGCCTCTGATGTCCATGCCCCAGATCTTGTTCGTGCCTTTCATGTGGCTCATCCTGGTCGGCCTGGGGGTTCTGGTGAGGGTTCGGTGACCCCTCCTCAAGGGGGGGGTACTGTTGTGAATTCTGTGGCTGAGTTCACTTCTGTGGTCACAAGTGGTATTGCAGTCTCTGGGCTTCCTCCCTCAGGTGTTTTGGTGAGCTCGTTGGCTGCCTTGCTATTTAGCTCCACCTGAGTCTGTCTTCCTTGCTCCTTGTCAATGTTCCAGTGTTGGATCTGAGCTACTGCATCTTTCCTTGGGCCTGCTGCTCTGCTAGATAAGTGCTTCTAGTTTGTTTTCTGTTTTTTCTGTCCAGCTTGCTATTAACTTTTGCTGGAAGCTCTGAGAAGCAAAGGGGTGCACCGCCGTGCTGTTAGTTCGGCACGGTGGGTCTTTTTGCCCCTTTGCGTGGTTTTCGTTTTAGGGTTTTTTGTAGACTGCATAGTTCTCTTTGCTATCCTCGCTCTGTCTAGAATATCGGGCCTCACTTTGCTGAATCTATTTCATTCCTACGTTTGTCTTTTCATCTTGCTAACAGTCATTATATGTGGGGGGCTGCCTATTCCTTTGGGGTATTTCTCTGAGGTAAGTCAGGCTTGTATTTCTATCTTCAGGCTAGTCAGCTCCTCAGGCAGTGCCGAGTTGCATAGGTAGTTGATAGGCGCAATCCACTGCTGCTTATAGTTGTGTGAGGATAGATCAGGTACTGCAGTCTACAGAGATTCCACGTCTCAGAGCTCGTCCTATTGTTTTTGGTTATTGCCAGATCTCTGTATGTGCGCTGATTACTGCACGCTGTGTTGCCTGATTGCCAGCCATAACAGAATGGCTGATAACAGAGAGAAATCGACTGACAGCAGGACTTGGGAATGGCTGATAACAGAGAGAAATAGACAGAATGCAGGACGGGGAATGGCTGACAACAGAGAGAAATAGACTGACAGCAGGACAAGGATTGGCTGATAACAGAGAGAAATAGACTGACAGCAGGACAAGGATTGGCTGATAACAGAGAGAAATAGACTGACAGCAGGACGGGGAATGGCTGATAACAGAGAGAAATAGACTGACAGCAGGACAAGGGAATGGCTGATAACAGAGAGAAATAGACTGACAGCGGCATGGGGAATGGCTGATAACAGAGAGAAATAGACTGACAGCAGGATGGGGAATGGCTGATAACAGAGAGAAATAGACTGACAGCAGGACAAGGGAATGGCTGATAACAGAGAGAAATAGACTGACAGCGGCATGGGGAATGGCTGACAACAGAGAGAAATAAACTGACAGCAGGATGGGGAATGGCTGATAACAGAGAGAAATAGACTGACAGCAGGATGGGGATTGGCTGTTAACAGAGAGAAATAGACTGACAGCAGGACAGGGGAATGGCTGATAACAGAGAGAAATAGACTGACAGCAGGACAAGGATTGGCTGATAACAGAGAGAAATAGACTGACAGCAGGACAGGGGAATGGCTGATAACAGAGAGAAATAGACTGACAGCAGGACGGGGGAATGGCTGATAACAGAGAGAAATAGACTGACAGCAGGACGGGGGAATGGCTGATAACAGAGAGAAATAGACTGACAGCAGGGCGGGGGAATGGCTGATAACAGAGAAAATAGACTGACAGCAGGACTTGGGAATGGCTGATAACAGAGAGAAATAGACAGAATGCAGGACGGGGAATGGCTGATAACAGAGAGAAATAGACTGACAGCAGGACAAGGATTGGCTGATAACAGAGAGAAATAGACTGACAGCAGGACGGGGAATGGCTGATAACAGAGAGAAATAGACTGACAGCAGGGCGGGGGAATGGCTGATAACAGAGAGAAATAGACTGACAACAGGACGGGGGAATGGCTGATAACAGAGAGAAATAGACTGACAGCAGGACAAGGTAATGGCTGATAACAGAGAGAATAGACTGACAGCAGGACGGGGGAATGGCAAATAACGGAGAGAATAGACTGACAGCAGGACGGGAGAATGGCTGATAACAGAGAGAAATAGACTGAGAGCAGGACGAGGGAATGGCTGATAACAGAGAAATCGACTGACAGCAGGACTTGGGAATGGCTGATAACAGAGACAAATAGACAGAATGCAGGACGGGGTATGGCTGATAACAGAGAGAAATAGACTGACAGCAGGACGGGGAATGGCTGATAACAGAGAGAAATAGACTGACAGCGGGACGGGGAATGACTGATAACACAGAGAAATAGACTGACAGCAGGACAGGGGAGTGGCTGATAACAGAGAGAAATAGACTGACAGCAGGACAGGGGAATGGCTGAAAACAGAGAGAAATAGACTGACAGCAGGATGGGGAATGGCTGATAACAGAGAGGAATAGACTGACAACAGGACGGGGGAATGGCTGATAACAGAGAGAAATAGACTGACAGCAGGACGGGGGAATGGCTGATAACAGAGATAAATAGACTGACAGCAGGACAAGGGAATGGCTGATAACAGAGAGAAATAGACTGACAGCAGGGCGGGGGAATGGCTGATAACAGAGAGAAGTAGACTGACCGCAGGACGGGGGAATGGCTGATAACAGAGAGAAATAGACAGAATGCAGGACGGGGAATGGCTGACAACAGAGAGAAATAGACTGACAGCAGGACAGGGTAATGGCTGATAACAGAGAGAATAGACTGACAGCAGGACGGGAGAATGGCTGATAACAGAGAGAAATAGACTGACAGCAGGAACGGGATTGGCTGATAACAGAGAGAAATAGACTGACAGCAGGACAGGGGAATGGCTGATAACAGAGAGAATACACTGACAGCAGGACGTGGGAATGGCTAATAACAGAGAAATTTACTGACAGCAGGACAGGGAATGGCTGATAACAGAGAAAATTGACTGACAGCAGGACGGGGAATGGCTGATAACAGAGAGAAATAGACTGACAGCAGGACTGGGGAATGGCTGATAACAGAAAGAAATAGACTGACAGCGGCATGGGGAATGGCTGATAACAGAGAGAAATAGACTGACAGCAGGATGGGGCTTGGCTGTTAACAGAGAGAAATAGACTGACAGCAGGACAGGGGAATGGCTGATAACAGAGAGAAATAGACAGAATGCAGGACGGGGAATGGCTGATAACAGAGAGAAATAGACTGACAGCAGGACGAGGAATGGCTGATAACAGAGAGAAATAGACTGACAGCGGGACGGGGAATGGCTGATAACAGAGAAATAGACTGACAGCAGGACAGGGGAATGGCTGATAACAGAGAGAAATAGACTGAGAGCAGGACGAGGGAATGGCTGATAACAGAGAGAAATCGACTGACAGCAGGACTTGGGAATGGCTGATAACAGAGAGAAATAGACAGAATGCAGGACGGGGAATGGCTGATAACAGAGAGAAATAGACTGACAGCAGGACGGGGAATGGCTGATAACAGAGAGAAATAGACTGACAGCGGGACGGGGAATGACTGATAACAGAGAGAAATAGACTGACAGCAGGACAGGGGAGTGGCTGATAACAGAAAGAAATAGACTGACAACAGGATGGGGAATGGCTGATAACAGAGAGGAATAGACTGACAACAGGACGGGGGAATGGCTGATAACAGAGAGAAATAGACTGACAGCAGGACAGGGGAATGGCTGATAACAGAGAGAATAGACTGACAGCAGGACAGGGTAATGGCTGATAACAGAGAGAAATAGACTGACAGCGGCATGGGGAATGGCTGATAACAGAGAGAAATAGACTGACAGCAGGACAAGGATTGGCTGATAACAGAGAGAAATAGACTGACAGCAGGACAGGGGAGTGGCTGATAACAGAAAGATATAGACTGACAGCAGGATGGGGAATGGCTGATAACAGAGAGGAATAGACTGACAACAGGACGGGGGAATGGCTGATAACAGAGAGAAATAGACTGACAGCAGGACAGGGGAATGGCTGATAACAGAGAGAATAGACTGACAGCAGGACAGGGTAATGGCTGATAACAGAGAGAAATAGACTGACAGCGGCATGGGGAATGGCTGATAACAGAGAGAAATAGACTGACAGCAGGACAAGGATTGGCTGATAACAGAGAGAAATAGACTGACAGTAGGACAGGGGAATGGCTGATAACAGAGAGAAGTAGACTGACAGCAGGATGGGGAATGGCTGATAACAGAGAGAATAGACTGACAGCAGGACGGGGGAATGGCAGATAACGGAGAGAATAGACTGACAGCGGGACGGGGAATGACTGATAACAGAGAGAAATAGACTGACAGCAGGACAGGGGAATGGCTGATAACAGAGAGAAATAGACAGAATGCAGGACGGGGAATGGCTGATAACAGAGAGAAATAGACTGACAGCAGGACGGGGGAATGGCTGATAAGAGAGAGAAATAGACTGACAGCAGGACAGGGGAGTGGCTGATAACAGAAAGAAATAGACTGACAGCAGGACGGGAATGGCTGAAAACAGAGAGAAATAGACTGACAGCAGGACAAGGGAATGGCTGATAACAGAGAGAAATAGACTGACAGCAGGACAAGGGAATGGCTGATAACAGAGAGAAATAGACTGACAGCAGGACAAGGATTGGCTGAAAACAGAGAGAAATAGACTGACAGTAGGACAGGGAATGGCTGATAACAGAGAGAATAGACTGACAGCAGGACGGGGAATGGCTGATAACAGAGAGAAATAGACTGAACACAGGACAGGGGAATGGCTGATAACAGAGAAATAGACTGACAGCGGGATGGGGAATGGCTGATAACAGAGAGAAATAGACTGACAGCGGGATGGGTAATGGCTGATAACAGAGAGAATAGACTGACAGCAGGGCAGGGGAATGGCTGATAACAGAGAGAAATAGACTGACAGCGGGACAGGGGAATGGCTGATAACAGAGAGAAATAGACTCACAGCAGGACGGGGGAATGGCTGATAACAGAGAGAAATCGACTGACAGCAGGACTTGGGAATGGCTGATAACAGAGAGAAATAGACAGAATGCAGGACGAGGAATGGCTGATAACAGAGAGAAATAGACTGACAGCAGGACGGGGGAATGGCTGATAACAGAGAAATAGACTGACAGCAGGACGGGGATTGGCTGATAAGAGAGAGAAATAGACTGACAGCAGGACAAGGATTGGCTGATAACAGAGAGAAATAGACTGACAGCAGGACAGGGGAGTGGCTGATAACAGAAAGAAATAGACTGACAGCAGGACAGGGGAATGGCTGAAAACAGAGAGAAATAGACTGACAGCAGGATGGGGAATGGCTGATAACAGAGAGGAATAGACTAACAACAGGACGGGGGAATGGCTGATAACAGAGAGAAATAGACTGACAGCAGGACAAGGGAATGGCTGAAAACAGAGAGAAATAGACTGACAGCAGGATGGGGAATGGCTGATAACAGAGAGGAATAGACTGACATCAGGACGGGGGAATGGCTGATAACAGAGAGAAATAGACTGACAGCAGGACAAGGATTGGCTGATAACAGAGAGAAATAGACTGACAGTAGGACAGGGGAATGGCTGATAACAGAGAGAAATAGACTGACAGCAGGATGGGGAATGGCTGATAACAGAGAGGAATAGACTGACAACAGGACGGGGGAATGGCTGATAACAGAGAGGAATAGACTGACAGCAGGACAGGGTAATGGCTGATAACAGAGAGAATAGACTGACAGCAGGACGGGGGAATGGCTAATAACAGAAATTTACTGACAGCAGGACAGGGAATGGCTGATAACAGAGAGAAATAGACTGACAGCAGGAACGGGATTGGCTGATAACAGAGAGAAATAGACTGACAGCAGGACAGGGGAATGGCTGATAACAGAGAGAAATAGACAGACAACAGGGCGGGGAATGGCTGATAACAGAGAGAAATAGACTGAACACAGGACAGGGGAATGGCTGATAACAGAGAAATAGACTGACAGCGGGATGGGGATTGGCTGAAAACAGAGAGAAATAGACTGACAGTAGGACAGGGAATGGCTGATAACAGAGAGAATAGACTGACAGCAGGACGGGGAATGGCTGATAACAGAGAGAAATAGACTGAACACAGGACAGGGGAATGGCTGATAACAGAGAAATAGACTGACAGCGGGATGGGGAATGGCTGATAACAGAGAGAAATAGACTGACAGCGGGATGGGTAATGGCTGATAACAGAGAGAATAGACTGACAGCAGGGCAGGGGAATGGCTGATAACAGAGAGAAATAGACTGACAGCGGGACAGGGGAATGGCTGATAACAGAGAGAAATAGACTCACAGCAGGACGGGGGAATGGCTGATAACAGAGAGAAATCGACTGACAGCAGGACTTGGGAATGGCTGATAACAGAGAGAAATAGACAGAATGCAGGACGAGGAATGGCTGATAACAGAGAGAAATAGACTGACAGCAGGACGGGGGAATGGCTGATAACAGAGAAATAGACTGACAGCAGGACGGGGAATGGCTGATAAGAGAGAGAAATAGACTGACAGCAGGACAAGGATTGGCTGATAACAGAGAGAAATAGACTGACAGCAGGACAGGGGAGTGGCTGATAACAGAAAGAAATAGACTGACAGCAGGACAGGGGAATGGCTGAAAACAGAGAGAAATAGACTGACAGCAGGATGGGGAATGGCTGATAACAGAGAGGAATAGACTAACAACAGGACGGGGGAATGGCTGATAACAGAGAGAAATAGACTGACAGCAGGACAAGGGAATGGCTGAAAACAGAGAGAAATAGACTGACAGCAGGATGGGGAATGGCTGATAACAGAGAGGAATAGACTGACATCAGGACGGGGGAATGGCTGATAACAGAGAGAAATAGACTGACAGCAGGACAAGGATTGGCTGATAACAGAGAGAAATAGACTGACAGTAGGACAGGGGAATGGCTGATAACAGAGAGAAATAGACTGACAGCAGGATGGGGAATGGCTGATAACAGAGAGGAATAGACTGACAACAGGACGGGGGAATGGCTGATAACAGAGAGGAATAGACTGACAGCAGGACAGGGTAATGGCTAATAACAGAAATTTACTGACAGCAGGACAGGGAATGGCTGATAACAGAGAGAAATAGACTGACAGCAGGAACGGGATTGGCTGATAACAGAGAGAAATAGACTGACAGCAGGACAGGGGAATGGCTGATAACAGAGAGAAATAGACAGACAACAGGGCGGGGAATGGCTGATAACAGAGAAATAGACTGACAGCAGGACGGGAATGGCTGATAACAGAGAAATTTACTGACAGCAGGACAGGGAATGGCTGATAACAGAGAGAAATAGACTGACAGCAGGACAGGGAATGGCTGATAACAGACAGAATAGACTGACAGCAGGACGGGGAATGGCTGATAACAGAGAGAAATAGACAGACAACAGGGCGGGGAATAGCTGATAACAGAGAAATAGACTGACAGCAGGACGGGAATGGCTGATAACAGAGAGAAATAGACTGACAGCAGGACGGGGAATGGTTGATAACAAAGATAATAGACTGACAGCAGGACAGGGGAATAGCTGATAACAGAGAAATAGACAGCGGGATGGGGAATGGCTGATAACAGAGAGAATAGACTGACAGCAGGGCAGGTGAATGGCTGATAACAGAGAGAAATAGACTGACAGCGGGATGGGGAATGGCTGATAACAGAGAGAAATAGACTGACAGCGGGATGGGGAATGGCTGATAACAGAGAGAAATAGACTGACAGCAGGACAAGGATTGGCTGATAACAGAGAGAAATAGACTGACAGCAGAAAAGGGGAATGGCTGATAACAGAGAGAAATAGACAGAATGCAGGACGGGGAATGGCTGATAACAGAGAAATAGACTGACAGCAGGACGGGGAATGGCTGATAACAGAGAGAAATAGACTGACATCAGGACAGGGGAATGGCTGATAACACAGAGAAATAGACTGACAGCAGGACAGGGGAGTGGCTGATAACACAGAGAAATAGACTGACAGCAGGACAGGGGAGTGGCTGATAACACAGAGAAATAGACTGACAGCAGGACAGGGGAATGGCTGATAACAGAGAGAAATAGACTGACAGCGGCATGGGGAATGGCTGATAACAGAGAGAAATAGGCTGACAGCAGGACAAGGATTGGCTGATAACAGAGAGAAATAGACTGACAGCGGGACGGGGAATGACTGATAACACAGAGAAATAGACTGACAGCAGGACAGGGGAGTGGCTGATAACAGAAAGAAATAGACTGACAGCAGGACAGGGGAATGGCTGAAAACAGAGAGAAATAGACTGACAGCAGGATGGGGAATGGCTGATAACAGAGATAAATAGACTGAAAGCAGGACGGGGAATGGCTGATAACAGAGAGAAATAGACTGACAGCGGCATGGGGAATGGCTGATAACAGAGAGAAATAGACTGACAGCAGGACAAGGATTGGCTGATAACAGAGAGAAATAGACTGACAGCAGGATGGGGATTGGCTGTTAACAGAGAGAAATAGACTGACAGCAGGACAGGGGAATGGCTGATAACAGAGAGAAATAGACTGACAGCAGGACAAGGATTAGCTGATAACAGAGAGAAATATACTGACAGTAGGACAAGGATTGGCTGATAACAGAGAGAAATAGACTGAGAGCAGGACTTGGGAATGGCTGATAACAGAGAGAAATAGACAGAATGCAGGACGGGGAATGGCTGATAACAGAGAGGAATAGACTGACAACAGGACGGGGGAATGGCTGATAACAGAGAGAAATAGACTGACAGCAGGACGGGGGAATGGCTGATAACAGAGATAAATAGACTGACAGCAGGACAAGGGAATGGCTGACAACAGAGAGAAATAGACTGACAGCGGCATGGGGAATGGCTGATAACAGAGAGAAATAGACTGACAGCAGGACAAGGATTGGCTGATAACAGAGAGAAATAGACTGACAGCAGGACGGGGAATGGCTGATAACAGAGAGAAATAGACTGACAGCAGGGCTGGGGAATGGCTGACAACAGAGAGAAATAGACTGACAGCAGGACGGGGGAATGGCTGATAACAGAGATAAATAGACTGACAGCAGGACAAGGGAATGGCTGATAACAGAGAGAAATAGACTGACAGCAGGACGGGGAATGGCTGATAACAGAGAGAAATAGACTGACAGCGGCATGGGGAATGGCTGATAACAGAGAGAAATAGACTGACAGCAGGACGGGGAATGGCTGATAACAGAGAGAAATAGACTGACAGCAGGGCGGGGGAATGGCTGATAACAGAGAAGTAGACTGACAGCAGGACAGGGGAATGGCTGATAACAGAGAGAAAAGACTGACAGCAGGACAGGGGAATGGCTGATAACAGAGGGAAATAGACTGAGAGCAGGACGAGGGAATGGCTGATAACAGAGAGAAATCGACTGACAGCAGGACAGGGGAATGGCTGATAACAGAGAAATAGACAGAATGCAGGACGGGGAATGGCTGACAACAGAGAGAAATAGACTGACAGCAGGACGGGGAACGGCTGATAACAGAGAGAAATAGACTCACAGCAGGACAGGGGAATGGCTGATAACAGAAAGAAATAGACTGACAGCAGGACAGGGGAATGGCTGATAACAGAGAGAAATAGACTGACGGCTCGACGGGGAATGGCTGATAACAGAGAGAAATAGACTGACAGCAGGACGTGGGAATGGCTAATAACATAGAGAAATTTACTGACAGCAGGACAGGGAATGGCTGATAACAGAGAGAAATCGACTGACAGCAGGACAGGGGAATGGCTGATAACAGAGAAATAGACAGAATGCAGGACGGGGAATGGCTGACAACAGAGAGAAATAGACTGACAGCAGGACGGGGAACGGCTGATAACAGAGAGAAATAGACTCACAGCAGGACAGGGGAATGGCTGATAACAGAAAGAAATAGACTGACAGCAGGACAGGGGAATGGCTGATAACAGAGAGAAATAGACTGACGGCTCGACGGGGAATGGCTGATAACAGAGAGAAATAGACTGACAGCAGGACGTGGGAATGGCTAATAACATAGAGAAATTTACTGACAGCAGGACAGGGAATGGCTGATAACAGAGAGAAATAGACTGACAGCAGGACGGGGGAATGGCTGATAACAGAGAATAGACTGACAGCAGGACAGGGAATGGCTGATAACAGAGAGAAATAGACAGACAACAGGGCGGGGAATGGCTAATAACAGAGAAATAGACTGACAGCAGGACTGGGAATGGCTGATAACAGAGAGGAATACACTGACAACAGGACGGGGGAATGGCTGATAACAGAGAGAAATAGACTGACAGCAGGACAAGGATTGGCTGATAACAGAGAGAAATAGACTGACAGCAGGACGGGAATGGCTGATAACAAAGAAATAGACTGACGGCACGACGGGGAATGGCTGATAACAGAAAGAAATAGACTGACGGCACGACGGGGAATGGCTGATAACAGAGAGAAATAGACTGACAGCAGGAACGGGATTGGCTGATAACAGAGAGAATAGACTGACAGCAGGACGGGGGAATGGCTAATAACAGAGAAATTTACTGACAGCAGGACAGGGAATGGCTGATAACAGAGAGAAATAGACTGACAGCAGGACGGGGGAATGGCTGATAACAGAGAGAAATAAACTGACAGCAGGACGGGGGAATGACTGATAACAGAGAGAATAGACTGACAGCAGGACAGGGGAATAGCTGATAACAGAGAGAAATAGACTGAACACAGGACAGGGGAATGGCTGATAACAGAGAGAATAGACTGACAGCAGGACAGGAGAATGGCTGATAACAGAGAAATAGACTGACAGCGGGATGGGGAATGGCTGATAACAGAGAGAAATAGACTGACAGCGGGATGGGGAATGGCTGATAACAGAGAGAAATAGACTGACAGCGGGATGGGTAATGGCTGATAACAGAGAGAATAGACTGACAGCAGGGCAGGGGAATGGCTGATAATAGAGAGAAATAGACTGACAGCGGGACAGGGGAATGGCTGATAACAGAGAGAAATAGACTGACAGCAGGACGGGGGAATGGCTGATAACAGAGAGAAATAGACTGACAGCAGGACGGGGGAATGGCTGATAACAGAGAGAAATAGACTGACAGCAGGACGGGGGAATGGCTGATAACAGAGAGAAAAAGACTGACAGCAGGACGGGGGAATGGCTGATAAGAGAGAGAAATAGACTGACAGCAGGACGGGGGAATGGCTGATAGCAGAGAGAAATAGACTGACAGCAGGACAGAGGAATGGCTGATAACAGAGAAATAGACAGAATGCAGGACGGGGAATGACTGATAACAGAGAGAAATAGACTGACAGCAGGACGGGGAATGACTGATAACACAGAGAAATAGACTGACAGCAGGACAGGGGAGTGGCTGATAACAGAAAGAAATAGACTGACAGCAGGACAGGGGAATGGCTGAAAACAGAGAGAAATAGACTGACAGCAGGATGGGGAATGGCTGATAACAGAGAGAATAGACTGACAGCAGGACGGGGAATGGCTGATAACAGAGAGAAATAGACTGAACACAGGACAGGGGAATGGCTGATAACAGAGAAATAGACTGACAGCGGGATGGGGAATGGCTGATAACAGAGAGAAATAGACTGACAGCGGGATGGGTAATGGCTGATAACAGAGAGAATAGACTGACAGCAGGGCAGGGGAATGGCTGATAACAGAGAGAAATAGACTGACAGCGGGACAGGGGAATGGCTGATAACAGAGAGAAATAGACTCACAGCAGGACGGGGGAATGGCTGATAACAGAGAGAAATCGACTGACAGCAGGACTTGGGAATGGCTGATAACAGAGAGAAATAGACAGAATGCAGGACGAGGAATGGCTGATAACAGAGAGAAATAGACTGACAGCAGGACGGGGGAATGGCTGATAACAGAGAAATAGACTGACAGCAGGACGGGGAATGGCTGATAAGAGAGAGAAATAGACTGACAGCAGGACAAGGATTGGCTGATAACAGAGAGAAATAGACTGACAGCAGGACAGGGGAGTGGCTGATAACAGAAAGAAATAGACTGACAGCAGGACAGGGGAATGGCTGAAAACAGAGAGAAATAGACTGACAGCAGGATGGGGAATGGCTGATAACAGAGAGGAATAGACTAACAACAGGACGGGGGAATGGCTGATAACAGAGAGAAATAGACTGACAGCAGGACAAGGGAATGGCTGAAAACAGAGAGAAATAGACTGACAGCAGGATGGGGAATGGCTGATAACAGAGAGGAATAGACTGACATCAGGACGGGGGAATGGCTGATAACAGAGAGAAATAGACTGACAGCAGGACAAGGATTGGCTGATAACAGAGAGAAATAGACTGACAGTAGGACAGGGGAATGGCTGATAACAGAGAGAAATAGACTGACAGCAGGATGGGGAATGGCTGATAACAGAGAGGAATAGACTGACAACAGGACGGGGGAATGGCTGATAACAGAGAGGAATAGACTGACAGCAGGACAGGGTAATGGCTGATAACAGAGAGAATAGACTGACAGCAGGACGGGGGAATGGCTAATAACAGAAATTTACTGACAGCAGGACAGGGAATGGCTGATAACAGAGAGAAATAGACTGACAGCAGGAACGGGATTGGCTGATAACAGAGAGAAATAGACTGACAGCAGGACAGGGGAATGGCTGATAACAGAGAGAAATAGACAGACAACAGGGCGGGGAATGGCTGATAACAGAGAGAAATAGACTGAACACAGGACAGGGGAATGGCTGATAACAGAGAAATAGACTGACAGCGGGATGGGGATTGGCTGAAAACAGAGAGAAATAGACTGACAGTAGGACAGGGAATGGCTGATAACAGAGAGAATAGACTGACAGCAGGATGGGGAATGGCTGATAACAGAGAGAAATAGACTGAACACAGGACAGGGGAATGGCTGATAACAGAGAAATAGACTGACAGCGGGATGGGGAATGGCTGATAACAGAGAGAAATAGACTGACAGCGGGATGGGTAATGGCTGATAACAGAGAGAATAGACTGACAGCAGGGCAGGGGAATGGCTGATAACAGAGAGAAATAGACTGACAGCGGGACAGGGGAATGGCTGATAACAGAGAGAAATAGACTCACAGCAGGACGGGGGAATGGCTGATAACAGAGAGAAATCGACTGACAGCAGGACTTGGGAATGGCTGATAACAGAGAGAAATAGACAGAATGCAGGACGAGGAATGGCTGATAACAGAGAGAAATAGACTGACAGCAGGACGGGGGAATGGCTGATAACAGAGAAATAGACTGACAGCAGGACGGGGAATGGCTGATAAGAGAGAGAAATAGACTGACAGCAGGACAAGGATTGGCTGATAACAGAGAGAAATAGACTGACAGCAGGACAGGGGAGTGGCTGATAACAGAAAGAAATAGACTGACAGCAGGACAGGGGAATGGCTGAAAACAGAGAGAAATAGACTGACAGCAGGATGGGGAATGGCTGATAACAGAGAGGAATAGACTAACAACAGGACGGGGGAATGGCTGATAACAGAGAGAAATAGACTGACAGCAGGACAAGGGAATGGCTGAAAACAGAGAGAAATAGACTGACAGCAGGATGGGGAATGGCTGATAACAGAGAGGAATAGACTGACATCAGGACGGGGGAATGGCTGATAACAGAGAGAAATAGACTGACAGCAGGACAAGGATTGGCTGATAACAGAGAGAAATAGACTGACAGTAGGACAGGGGAATGGCTGATAACAGAGAGAAATAGACTGACAGCAGGATGGGGAATGGCTGATAACAGAGAGGAATAGACTGACAACAGGACGGGGGAATGGCTGATAACAGAGAGGAATAGACTGACAGCAGGACAGGGTAATGGCTGATAACAGAGAGAATAGACTGACAGCAGGACGGGGGAATGGCTAATAACAGAAATTTACTGACAGCAGGACAGGGAATGGCTGATAACAGAGAGAAATAGACTGACAGCAGGAACGGGATTGGCTGATAACAGAGAGAAATAGACTGACAGCAGGACAGGGGAATGGCTGATAACAGAGAGAAATAGACAGACAACAGGGCGGGGAATGGCTGATAACAGAGAAATAGACTGACAGCAGGACGGGAATGGCTGATAACAGAGAAATTTACTGACAGCAGGACAGGGAATGGCTGATAACAGAGAGAAATAGACTGACAGCAGGACAGGGAATGGCTGATAACAGACAGAATAGACTGACAGCAGGACGGGGAATGGCTGATAACAGAGAGAAATAGACAGACAACAGGGCGGGGAATAGCTGATAACAGAGAAATAGACTGACAGCAGGACGGGAATGGCTGATAACAGAGAGAAATAGACTGACAGCAGGACGGGGAATGGTTGATAACAAAGATAATAGACTGACAGCAGGACAGGGGAATAGCTGATAACAGAGAAATAGACAGCGGGATGGGGAATGGCTGATAACAGAGAGAATAGACTGACAGCAGGGCAGGTGAATGGCTGATAACAGAGAGAAATAGACTGACAGCGGGATGGGGAATGGCTGATAACAGAGAGAAATAGACTGACAGCGGGATGGGGAATGGCTGATAACAGAGAGAAATAGACTGACAGCAGGACAAGGATTGGCTGATAACAGAGAGAAATAGACTGACAGCAGAAAAGGGGAATGGCTGATAACAGAGAGAAATAGACAGAATGCAGGACGGGGAATGGCTGATAACAGAGAAATAGACTGACAGCAGGACGGGGAATGGCTGATAACAGAGAGAAATAGACTGACATCAGGACAGGGGAATGGCTGATAACACAGAGAAATAGACTGACAGCAGGACAGGGGAGTGGCTGATAACACAGAGAAATAGACTGACAGCAGGACAGGGGAGTGGCTGATAACACAGAGAAATAGACTGACAGCAGGACAGGGGAATGGCTGATAACAGAGAGAAATAGACTGACAGCGGGACGGGGAATGACTGATAACACAGAGAAATAGACTGACAGCAGGACAGGGGAGTGGCTGATAACAGAAAGAAATAGACTGACAGCAGGACAGGGGAATGGCTGAAAACAGAGAGAAATAGACTGACAGCAGGATGGGGAATGGCTGATAACAGAGATAAATAGACTGAAAGCAGGACGGGGAATGGCTGATAACAGAGAGAAATAGACTGACAGCGGCATGGGGAATGGCTGATAACAGAGAGAAATAGACTGACAGCAGGACAAGGATTGGCTGATAACAGAGAGAAATAGACTGACAGCAGGATGGGGATTGGCTGTTAACAGAGAGAAATAGACTGACAGCAGGACAGGGGAATGGCTGATAACAGAGAGAAATAGACTGACAGCAGGACAAGGATTAGCTGATAACAGAGAGAAATATACTGACAGTAGGACAAGGATTGGCTGATAACAGAGAGAAATAGACTGAGAGCAGGACTTGGGAATGGCTGATAACAGAGAGAAATAGACAGAATGCAGGACGGGGAATGGCTGATAACAGAGAGGAATAGACTGACAACAGGACGGGGGAATGGCTGATAACAGAGAGAAATAGACTGACAGCAGGACGGGGGAATGGCTGATAACAGAGATAAATAGACTGACAGCAGGACAAGGGAATGGCTGACAACAGAGAGAAATAGACTGACAGCGGCATGGGGAATGGCTGATAACAGAGAGAAATAGACTGACAGCAGGACAAGGATTGGCTGATAACAGAGAGAAATAGACTGACAGCAGGACGGGGAATGGCTGATAACAGAGAGAAATAGACTGACAGCAGGGCTGGGGAATGGCTGACAACAGAGAGAAATAGACTGACAGCAGGACAGGGGAATGGCTGATAACAGAGATAAATAGACTGACAGCAGGACAAGGGAATGGCTGATAACAGAGAGAAATAGACTGACAGCAGGACGGGGAATGGCTGATAACAGAGAGAAATAGACTGACAGCGGCATGGGGAATGGCTGATAACAGAGAGAAATAGACTGACAGCAGGACGGGGAATGGCTGATAACAGAGAGAAATAGACTGACAGCAGGGCGGGGGAATGGCTGATAACAGAGAAGTAGACTGACAGCAGGACAGGGGAATGGCTGATAACAGAGAGAAAAGACTGACAGCAGGACAGGGGAATGGCTGATAACAGAGGGAAATAGACTGAGAGCAGGACGAGGGAATGGCTGATAACAGAGAGAAATCGACTGACAGCAGGACAGGGGAATGGCTGATAACAGAGAAATAGACAGAATGCAGGACGGGGAATGGCTGACAACAGAGAGAAATAGACTGACAGCAGGACGGGGAACGGCTGATAACAGAGAGAAATAGACTCACAGCAGGACAGGGGAATGGCTGATAACAGAAAGAAATAGACTGACAGCAGGACAGGGGAATGGCTGATAACAGAGAGAAATAGACTGACGGCTCGACGGGGAATGGCTGATAACAGAGAGAAATAGACTGACAGCAGGACGTGGGAATGGCTAATAACATAGAGAAATTTACTGACAGCAGGACAGGGAATGGCTGATAACAGAGAGAAATAGACTGACAGCAGGACGGGGGAATGGCTGATAACAGAGAATAGACTGACAGCAGGACAGGGAATGGCTGATAACAGAGAGAAATAGACAGACAACAGGGCGGGGAATGGCTAATAACAGAGAAATAGACTGACAGCAGGACTGGGAATGGCTGATAACAGAGAGGAATACACTGACAACAGGACGGGGGAATGGCTGATAACAGAGAGAAATAGACTGACAGCAGGACAAGGATTGGCTGATAACAGAGAGAAATAGACTGACAGCAGGACGGGAATGGCTGATAACAAAGAAATAGACTGACGGCACGACGGGGAATGGCTGATAACAGAAAGAAATAGACTGACGGCACGACGGGGAATGGCTGATAACAGAGAGAAATAGACTGACAGCAGGAACGGGATTGGCTGATAACAGAGAGAATAGACTGACAGCAGGACGGGGGAATGGCTAATAACAGAGAAATTTACTGACAGCAGGACAGGGAATGGCTGATAACAGAGAGAAATAGACTGACAGCAGGACGGGGGAATGGCTGATAACAGAGAGAAATAAACTGACAGCAGGACGGGGGAATGACTGATAACAGAGAGAATAGACTGACAGCAGGACAGGGGAATAGCTGATAACAGAGAGAAATAGACTGAACACAGGACAGGGGAATGGCTGATAACAGAGAGAATAGACTGACAGCAGGACAGGAGAATGGCTGATAACAGAGAAATAGACTGACAGCGGGATGGGGAATGGCTGATAACAGAGAGAAATAGACTGACAGCGGGATGGGGAATGGCTGATAACAGAGAGAAATAGACTGACAGCGGGATGGGTAATGGCTGATAACAGAGAGAATAGACTGACAGCAGGGCAGGGGAATGGCTGATAATAGAGAGAAATAGACTGACAGCGGGACAGGGGAATGGCTGATAACAGAGAGAAATAGACTGACAGCAGGACGGGGGAATGGCTGATAACAGAGAGAAATAGACTGACAGCAGGACGGGGGAATGGCTGATAACAGAGAGAAATAGACTGACAGCAGGACGGGGGAATGGCTGATAACAGAGAGAAAAAGACTGACAGCAGGACGGGGGAATGGCTGATAAGAGAGAGAAATAGACTGACAGCAGGACGGGGGAATGGCTGATAGCAGAGAGAAATAGACTGACAGCAGGACAGGGGAATGGCTGATAACAGAGAAATAGACAGAATGCAGGACGGGGAATGACTGATAACAGAGAGAAATAGACTGACAGCAGGACGGGGAATGACTGATAACACAGAGAAATAGACTGACAGCAGGACAGGGGAGTGGCTGATAACAGAAAGAAATAGACTGACAGCAGGACAGGGGAATGGCTGAAAACAGAGAGAAATAGACTGACAGCAGGATGGGGAATGGCTGATAACAGAGAAATAGACTGACAGCAAGACAGGGGAATGGCTGATAACAGAGAGAAATAGACTGAGAGCAGGACGAGGGAATGGCTGATAACAGAGAGAAATCGACTGACAGCAGGACTTGGGAATGGCTGATAACAGAGAGAAATAGACAGAATGCAGGACGAGGAATGGCTGATAACAGAGAGAAATAGACTGACAGCAGGACGGGGGAATGGCTGATAACAGAGAGAAATAGACTGACAGCAGGACGGGGGAATGGCTGATAACAGAGAGAAATAGACTGACAGCAGGACGGGGGAATGGCTGATAAGAGAGAGAAATAGACTGACAGCAGGATGGGGAGTGGCTGATAACAGAGAGAAATAGACTGACAGCAGGACAGGGGAGTGGCTGAAAACAGAGAGAAATAGACTGACAGCAGGATGGGGAATGGCTGATAACAGAGAGGAATAGACTGACAACAGGACGGGGGAATGGCTGATAACAGAGAGAAATAGACTGACAGCAGGACAAGGGAATGGCTGAAAACAGAGTGAAATAGACTGACAACAGGACGGGGGAATGGCTGATAACAGAGAGGAATAGACTGACAACAGGACGGGGGAATGGCTGATAACAGAGAGAAATAGACTGACAGCAGGAAAGGGATTGGCTGATAACAGAGAGGAATAGACTGACAACAGGACGGGGGAATGGCAGATAACGGAGAGAATAGACTGACAGCAGGACGGGAGAATGGCTGATAACAGAGAGAAATAGACTGACAGCAGGAACGGGATTGGCTGATAACAGAGAGAAATAGACTGACAGCAGGACAGGGGAATGGCTGATAACAGAGAGAATACACTGACAGCAGGACGTGGGAATGGCTAATAACAGAGAAATTTACTGACAGCAGGACAGGGAATGGCTGATAACAGAGAGAATTGACTGACAGCAGGACGGGGAATGGCTGATAACAGAGAGAAATAGACTGACAGCAGGACAAGGATTGGCTGATAACAGAGAGAAATAGACTGACAGCAGGACAGGGGAATGGCTGATAACAGAGAGAAATAGACTGACAGCAGGACGGGGGAATGGCTGATAACAGAGAGAAATAGACTGACAGCAGGACGAGGGAATGGCTGATAACAGAGAGAAATCGACTGACAGCAGGACTTGGGAATGGCTGATAACAGAGGGAAATAGACAGAATGCAGGACGGGGAATGGCTGATAACAGAGAGAAATCGACTGACAGCAGGACGGGGAATGGCTGATAACAGAGAGAAATAGACTGACAGCAGGACAGGGGAGTGGCTGATAACAGAAAGAAATAGACTGACAGCAGGACGAGGGAATGGCTGAAAACAGAGAGAAATAGACTGACAGCAGGACGAGGGAATGGCTGATAACAGAGAGAAATCGACTGACAGCAGGACTTGGGAATGGCTGATAACAGAGAGAAATAGACAGAATGCAGGACGGGGAATGGCTGACAACAGAGAGAAATAGACTGACAGCAGGACAAGGATTGGCTGATAACAGAGAGAAATAGACTGACAGCAGGACAAGGATTGGCTGATAACAGAGAGAAATAGACTGACAGCAGGACGGGGGAATGGCTGATAACAGAAAGAAATAGACTGACAGCGGCATGGGGAATGGCTGATAACAGAGAGAAATAGACTGACAGCAGGATGGGGATTGGCTGTTAACAGAGAGAAATAGACTGACAGCAGGACAGGGGAATGGCTGATAACAGAGAGAAATAGACAGAATGCAGGACGGGGAATGGCTGATAACAGAGAGAAATAGACTGACAGCAGGACGAGGAATGGCTGATAACAGAGAGAAATAGACTGACAGCGGGACGGGGAATGGCTGATAACAGAGAAATAGACTGACAGCAGGACAGGGGAATGGCTGATAACAGAGAGAAATCGACTGACAGCAGGACTTGGGAATGGCTGATAACAGAGAGAAATAGACAGAATGCAGGACGGGGAATGGCTGATAACAGAGAGAAATAGACTGACAGCAGGACGGGGAATGGCTGATAACAGAGAGAAATAGACTGACAGCGGGACGGGGAATGACTGATAACACAGAGAAATAGACTGACAGCAGGACAGGGGAGTGGCTGATAACAGAAAGAAATAGACTGACAACAGGATGGGGAATGGCTGATAACAGAGAGGAATAGACTGACAACAGGACGGGGGAATGGCTGATAACAGAGAGAAATAGACTGACAGCAGGACAGGGGAATGGCTGATAACAGAGAGAATAGACTGACAGCAGGACAAGGGAATGGCCGATAACAGAGAGAAATAGACTGACAGCAGGACAAGGGAATGGCTGATAACAGAGAGAAATAGACTGACAGCAGGACAAGGATTGGCTGATAACAGAGAGAAATAGACTGACAGTAGGACAGGGAATGGCTGATAACAGAGAGAATAGACTGACAGCAGGACGGGGAATGGCTGATAACAGAGAGAAATAGACTGAACACAGGACAGGGGAATGGCTGATAACAGAGAAATAGACTGACAGCGGGATGGGGAATGGCTGATAACAGAGAGAAATAGACTGACAGCGGGATGGGTAATGGCTGATAACAGAGAGAATAGACTGACAGCAGGGCAGGGGAATGGCTGATAACAGAGAGAAATAGACTGACAGCAGGACAAGGATTGGCTGATAACAGAGAGAAATAGACTGACAGCAGGACAGGGGAGTGGCTGATAACAGAAAGATATAGACTGACAGCAGGATGGGGAATGGCTGATAACAGAGAGGAATAGACTGACAACAGGACGGGGGAATGGCTGATAACAGAGAGAAATAGACTGACAGTAGGACAGGGGAATGGCTGATAACAGAGAGAATAGACTGACAGCAGGACAGGGTAATGGCTGATAACAGAGAGAAATAGACTGACAGCGGCATGGGGAATGGCTGATAACAGAGAGAAATAGACTGACAGCAGGACAAGGATTGGCTGATAACAGAGAGAAATAGACTGACAGTAGGACAGGGGAATGGCTGATAACAGAGAGAAGTAGACTGACAGCAGGATGGGGAATGGCTGATAACAGAGAGAATAGACTGACAGCAGGACGGGGGAATGGCAGATAACGGAGAGAATAGACTGACAGCGGGACGGGGAATGACTGATAACAGAGAGAAATCGACTGACAGCAGGACTTGGGAATGGCTGATAACAGAGAGAAATAGACTGACAGCGGCATGGGGAATGGCTGATAACAGAGAGAAATAGACTGACAGCAGGATGGGGATTGGCTGTTAACAGAGAGAAATAGACTGACAGCAGGACAGGGGAATGGCTGATAACAGAGAGAAATAGACAGAATGCAGGACGGGGAATGGCTGATAACAGAGAGAAATAGACTGACAGCAGGACGGGGGAATGGCTGATAAGAGAGAGAAATAGACTGACAGCAGGACAGGGGAGTGGCTGATAACAGAAAGAAATAGACTGACAGCAGGACGGGAATGGCTGAAAACAGAGAGAAATAGACTGACAGCAGGACAAGGGAATGGCCGATAACAGAGAGAAATAGACTGACAGCAGGACAAGGGAATGGCTGATAACAGAGAGAAATAGACTGACAGCAGGACAAGGATTGGCTGATAACAGAGAGAAATAGACTGACAGTAGGACAGGGAATGGCTGATAACAGAGAGAATAGACTGACAGCAGGACGGGGAATGGCTGATAACAGAGAGAAATAGACTGAACACAGGACAGGGGAATGGCTGATAACAGAGAAATAGACTGAAAGCGGGATGGGGAATGGCTGATAACAGAGAGAAATAGACTGACAGCGGGATGGGTAATGGCTGATAACAGAGAGAATAGACTGACAGCAGGGCAGGGGAATGGCTGATAACAGAGAGAAATAGACTGACAGCGGGACAGGGGAATGGCTGATAACAGAGAGAAATAGACTCACAGCAGGACGGGGGAATGGCTGATAACAGAGAGAAATCGACTGACAGCAGGACTTGGGAATGGCTGATAACAGAGAGAAATAGACAGAATGCAGGACGAGGAATGGCTGATAACAGAGAGAAATAGACTGACAGCAGGACGGGGGAATGGCTGATAACAGAGAAATAGACTGACAGCAGGACGGGGAATGGCTGATAAGAGAGAGAAATAGACTGACAGCAGGATGGGGAGTGGCTGATAACAGAGAGAAATAGACTGACAGCAGGACAGGGGAGTGGCTGATAACAGAAAGAAATAGACTGACAGCAGGACAAGGGAATGGCTGAAAACAGAGAGAAATAGACTGACAGCAGGATGGGGAATGGCTGATAGCAGAGAGGAATAGACTGACAACAGGACGGGGGAATGGCTGATAACAGAGAGAAATAGACTGACAGCAGGACAAGGATTGGCTGATAACAGAGAGAAATAGACTGACAGTAGGACAGGGGAATGGCTGATAACAGAGAGAAATAGACTGACAGCAGGACGGGGGAATGGCTGATAACAGAGAGGAATAGACTGACAACAGGACGGGGGAATGGCTGATAACAGAGAGGAATAGACTGACAGCAGGACAGGGTAATGGCTGATAACAGAGAGAATAGACTGACAGCAGGACGGGGGAATGGCTAATAACAGAAATTTACTGACAGCAGGACAGGGAATGGCTGATAACAGAGAGAAATAGACTGACAGCAGGAACGGGATTGGCTGATAACAGAGAGAAATAGACAGACAACAGGGCGGGGAATGGCTGATAACAGAGAAATAGACTGACAGCAGGACGGGAATGGCTGATAACAGAGAAATTTACTGACAGCAGGACAGGGAATGGCTGATAACAGAGAGAAATAGACTGACAGCAGGACAGGGAATGGCTGATAACAGAGAGAATAGACTGACAGCAGGACGGGGAATGGCTGATAACAGAGAGAAATAGACAGCAACAGGGCGGGGAATAACTGATAACAGAGAAATAGACTGACAGCAGGACGGGAATGGCTGATAACAGAGAGAAATAGACTGACAGCAGGACGGGGAATGGTTGATAACAAAGATAATAGACTGACAGCAGGACAGGGGAATAGCTGATAACAGAGAAATAGACTGACAGCGGGATGGGGAATGGCTGATAACAGAGAGAATAGACTGACAGCAGGGCAGGTGAATGGCTGATAACAGAGAGAAATAGACTGACAGCGGGATGGGGAATGGCTGATAACAGAGAGAAATAGACTGACAGCGGGATGGGGAATGGCTGATAACAGAGAGAAATAGACTGACAGCGGGACAAGGAATGGCTGATAACAGAGAGAAATAGACTGACAGCAGGACAGGGGAATGGCTGATAACAGAACGAAATAGACTGACAGCGGCATGGGGAATGGCTGATAACAGAGAGAAATAGACTGACAGCAGGACAAGGATTGGCTGATAACAGAGAGAAATAGACTGACAGCAGAAAAGGGGAATGGCTGATAACAGAGAGAAATAGACAGAATGCAGGACGGGGAATGGCTGAAAACAGAGAAATAGACTGACATCAGGACAGGGGAATGGCTGATAACACAGAGAAATAGACTGACAGCAGGACAGGGGAGTGGCTGATAACACAGAGAAATAGACTGACAGCAGGACAGGGGAGTGGCTGATAACACAGAGAAATAGACTGACAGCAGGACAGGGGAATGGCTGATAACAGAGAGAAATAGACTGACAGCGGCATGGGGAATGGCTGATAACAGAGAGAAATAGACTGACAGCAGGACAAGGATTGGCTGATAACAGAGAGAAATAGACTGACAGCGGGACGGGGAATGACTGATAACACAGAGAAATAGACTGACAGCAGGACAGGGGAGTGGCTGATAACAGAAAGAAATAGACTGACAGCAGGACAGGGGAATGGCTGAAAACAGAGAGAAATAGACTGACAGCAGGATGGGGAATGGCTGATAACAGAGATAAATAGACTGAAAGCAGGACGGGGAATGGCTGATAACAGAGAGAAATAGACTGACAGCGGCATGGGGAATGGCTGATAACAGAGAGAAATAGACTGACAGCAGGACAAGGATTGGCTGATAACAGAGAGAAATAGACTGACAGCAGGATGGGGATTGGCTGTTAACAGAGAGAAATAGACTGACAGCAGGACAGGGGAATGGCTGATAACAGAGAGAAATAGACTGACAGCAGGACAAGGATTGGCTGATAACAGAGAGAAATATACTGACAGTAGGACAAGGATTGGCTGATAACAGAGAGAAATAGACTGAGAGCAGGACTTGGGAATGGCTGATAACAGAGAGAAATAGACAGAATGCAGGACGGGGAATGGCTGATAACAGAGAGGAATAGACTGACAACAGGACGGGGGAATGGCTGATAACAGAGAGAAATAGACTGACAGCAGGACGGGGGAATGGCTGATAACAGAGATAAATAGACTGACAGCAGGACAAGGGAATGGCTGACAACAGAGAGAAATAGACTGACAGCGGCATGGGGAATGGCTGATAACAGAGAGAAATAGACTGACAGCAGGACAAGGATTGGCTGATAACAGAGAGAAATAGACTGACAGCAGGACGGGGAATGGCTGATAACAGAGAGAAATAGACTGACAGCAGGGCTGGGGAATGGCTGACAACAGAGAGAAATAGACTGACAGCAGGACGGGGGAATGGCTGATAACAGAGATAAATAGACTGACAGCAGGACAAGGGAATGGCTGATAACAGAGAGAAATAGACTGACAGCAGGACGGGGAATGGCTGATAACAGAGAGAAATAGACTGACAGCGGCATGGGGAATGGCTGATAACAGAGAGAAATAGACTGACAGCAGGACGGGGAATGGCTGATAACAGAGAGAAATAGACTGACAGCAGGGCGGGGGAATGGCTGATAACAGAGAAGTAGACTGACAGCAGGACGGGGGAATGGCTGATAACAGAGAGAAAAGACTGACAGCAGGACAGGGGAATGGCTGATAACAGAGGGAAATAGACTGAGAGCAGGACGAGGGAATGGCTGATAACAGAGAGAAATCGACTGACAGCAGGACAGGGGAATGGCTGATAACAGAGAAATAGACAGAATGCAGGACGGGGAATGGCTGACAACAGAGAGAAATAGACTGACAGCAGGACGGGGAACGGCTGATAACAGAGAGAAATAGACTCACAGCAGGACAGGGGAATGGCTGATAACAGAAAGAAATAGACTGACAGCAGGACAGGGGAATGGCTGATAACAGAGAGAAATAGACTGACGGCTCGACGGGGAATGGCTGATAACAGAGAGAAATAGACTGACAGCAGGACGTGGGAATGGCTAATAACATAGAGAAATTTAATGACAGCAGGACAGGGAATGGCTGATAACAGAGAAATAGACTGACAGCAGGACGGGGGAATGGCTGATAACAGAGAATAGACTGACAGCAGGACAGGGAATGGCTGATAACAGAGAGAAATAGACAGACAACAGGGCGGGGAATGGCTAATAACAGAGAAATAGACTGACAGCAGGACTGGGAATGGCTGATAACAGAGAGGAATACACTGACAACAGGACGGGGGAATGGCTGATAACAGAGAGAAATAGACTGACAGCAGGACGGGGGAATGGCTAATAACAGAGAAATTTACTGACAGCAGGACAGGGAATGGCTGATAACAGAGAGAAATAGACTGACAGCAGGACGGGGGAATGGCTGATAACAGAGAGAATAGACTGACAGCAGGACAGGGGAATAGCTGATAACAGAGAGAAATAGACTGAACACAGGACAGGGGAATGGCTGATAACAGAGAGAATAGACTGACAGCAGGACAGGAGAATGGCTGATAACAGAGAAATAGACTGACAGCGGGACGGGGAATGGCTGATAACAGAGAGAAATAGACTGACAGCGGGATGGGGAATGGCTGATAACAGAGAGAAATAGACTGACAGCGGGATGGGTAATGGCTGATAACAGAGAGAATAGACTGACAGCAGGGCAGGGGAATGGCTGATAATAGAGAGAAATAGACTGACAGCGGGACAGGGGAATGGCTGATAACAGAGAGAAATAGACTGACAGCAGGACGGGGGAATGGCTGATAACAGAGAGAAATAGACTGACAGCAGGACGGGGGAATGGCTGATAACAGAGAGAAATAGACTGACAGCAGGACGGGGGAATGGCTGATAACAGAGAGAAAAAGACTGACAGCAGGACAGGGAATGGCTGATAACAGACAGAATAGACTGACAGCAGGACGGGGAATGGCTGATAACAGAGAGAAATAGACAGACAACAGGGCGGGGAATAGCTGATAACAGAGAAATAGACTGACAGCAGGACGGGAATGGCTGATAACAGAGAGAAATAGACTGACAGCAGGATGGGGAATGGTTGATAACAGAGAGAAATAGACTGACAGCAGAAAAGGGGAATGGCTGATAACAGAGAGAAATAGACTGACAGCAGGACAGGGAATGGCTGATAACAGACAGAATAGACTGACAGCAGGACGGGGAATGGCTGATAACAGAGAGAAATAGACAGACAACAGGGCGGGGAATAGCTGATAACAGAGAAATAGACTGACAGCAGGACGGGAATGGCTGATAACAGAGAGAAATAGACTGACAGCAGGACGGGGAATGGTTGATAACAAAGATAATAGACTGACAGCAGGACAGGGGAATAGCTGATAACAGAGAAATAGACAGCGGGATGGGGAATGGCTGATAACAGAGAGAATAGACTGACAGCAGGGCAGGTGAATGGCTGATAACAGAGAGAAATAGACTGACAGCGGGATGGGGAATGGCTGATAACAGAGAGAAATAGACTGACAGCGGGATGGGGAATGGCTGATAACAGAGAGAAATAGACTGACAGCAGGACAAGGATTGGCTGATAACAGAGAGAAATAGACTGACAGCAGAAAAGGGGAATGGCTGATAACAGAGAGAAATAGACAGAATGCAGGACGGGGAATGGCTGATAACAGAGAAATAGACTGACAGCAGGACGGGGAATGGCTGATAACAGAGAGAAATAGACTGACATCAGGACAGGGGAATGGCTGATAACACAGAGAAATAGACTGACAGCAGGACAGGGGAGTGGCTGATAACACAGAGAAATAGACTGACAGCAGGACAGGGGAGTGGCTGATAACACAGAGAAATAGACTGACAGCAGGACAGGGGAATGGCTGATAACAGAGAGAAATAGACTGACAGCGGCATGGGGAATGGCTGATAACAGAGAGAAATAGACTGACAGCAGGACAAGGATTGGCTGATAACAGAGAGAAATAGACTGACAGCGGGACGGGGAATGACTGATAACACAGAGAAATAGACTGACAGCAGGACAGGGGAGTGGCTGATAACAGAAAGAAATAGACTGACAGCAGGACAGGGGAATGGCTGAAAACAGAGAGAAATAGACTGACAGCAGGATGGGGAATGGCTGATAACAGAGATAAATAGACTGAAAGCAGGACGGGGAATGGCTGATAACAGAGAGAAATAGACTGACAGCGGCATGGGGAATGGCTGATAACAGAGAGAAATAGACTGACAGCAGGACAAGGATTGGCTGATAACAGAGAGAAATAGACTGACAGCAGGATGGGGATTGGCTGTTAACAGAGAGAAATAGACTGACAGCAGGACAGGGGAATGGCTGATAACAGAGAGAAATAGACTGACAGCAGGACAAGGATTAGCTGATAACAGAGAGAAATATACTGACAGTAGGACAAGGATTGGCTGATAACAGAGAGAAATAGACTGAGAGCAGGACTTGGGAATGGCTGATAACAGAGAGAAATAGACAGAATGCAGGACGGGGAATGGCTGATAACAGAGAGGAATAGACTGACAACAGGACGGGGGAATGGCTGATAACAGAGATAAATAGACTGACAGCAGGACAAGGGAATGGCTGACAACAGAGAGAAATAGACTGACAGCGGCATGGGGAATGGCTGATAACAGAGAGAAATAGACTGACAGCAGGACAAGGATTGGCTGATAACAGAGAGAAATAGACTGACAGCAGGACGGGGAATGGCTGATAACAGAGAGAAATAGACTGACAGCAGGGCTGGGGAATGGCTGACAACAGAGAGAAATAGACTGACAGCAGGACGGGGGAATGGCTGATAACAGAGATAAATAGACTGACAGCAGGACAAGGGAATGGCTGATAACAGAGAGAAATAGACTGACAGCAGGACGGGGAATGGCTGATAACAGAGAGAAATAGACTGACAGCGGCATGGGGAATGGCTGATAACAGAGAGAAATAGACTGACAGCAGGACGGGGAATGGCTGATAACAGAGAGAAATAGACTGACAGCAGGGCGGGGGAATGGCTGATAACAGAGAAGTAGACTGACAGCAGGACAGGGGAATGGCTGATAACAGAGAGAAAAGACTGACAGCAGGACAGGGGAATGGCTGATAACAGAGGGAAATAGACTGAGAGCAGGACGAGGGAATGGCTGATAACAGAGAGAAATCGACTGACAGCAGGACAGGGGAATGGCTGATAACAGAGAAATAGACAGAATGCAGGACGGGGAATGGCTGACAACAGAGAGAAATAGACTGACAGCAGGACGGGGAACGGCTGATAACAGAGAGAAATAGACTCACAGCAGGACAGGGGAATGGCTGATAACAGAAAGAAATAGACTGACAGCAGGACAGGGGAATGGCTGATAACAGAGAGAAATAGACTGACGGCTCGACGGGGAATGGCTGATAACAGAGAGAAATAGACTGACAGCAGGACGTGGGAATGGCTAATAACATAGAGAAATTTACTGACAGCAGGACAGGGAATGGCTGATAACAGAGAGAAATAGACTGACAGCAGGACGGGGGAATGGCTGATAACAGAGAATAGACTGACAGCAGGACAGGGAATGGCTAATAACAGAGAAATAGACTGACAGCAGGACTGGGAATGGCTGATAACAGAGAGGAATACACTGACAACAGGACGGGGGAATGGCTGATAACAGAGAGAAATAGACTGACAGCAGGACAAGGATTGGCTGATAACAGAGAGAAATAGACTGACAGCAGGACGGGAATGGCTGATAACAAAGAAATAGACTGACGGCACGACGGGGAATGGCTGATAACAGAAAGAAATAGACTGACGGCACGACGGGGAATGGCTGATAACAGAGAGAAATAGACTGACAGCAGGAACGGGATTGGCTGATAACAGAGAGAATAGACTGACAGCAGGACGGGGGAATGGCTAATAACAGAGAAATTTACTGACAGCAGGACAGGGAATGGCTGATAACAGAGAGAAATAGACTGACAGCAGGACGGGGGAATGGCTGATAACAGAGAGAAATAAACTGACAGCAGGACGGGGGAATGACTGATAACAGAGAGAATAGACTGACAGCAGGACAGGGGAATAGCTGATAACAGAGAGAAATAGACTGAACACAGGACAGGGGAATGGCTGATAACAGAGAGAATAGACTGACAGCAGGACAGGAGAATGGCTGATAACAGAGAAATAGACTGACAGCGGGATGGGGAATGGCTGATAACAGAGAGAAATAGACTGACAGCGGGATGGGGAATGGCTGATAACAGAGAGAAATAGACTGACAGCGGGATGGGTAATGGCTGATAACAGAGAGAATAGACTGACAGCAGGGCAGGGGAATGGCTGATAATAGAGAGAAATAGACTGACAGCGGGACAGGGGAATGGCTGATAACAGAGAGAAATAGACTGACAGCAGGACGGGGGAATGGCTGATAACAGAGAGAAATAGACTGACAGCAGGACGGGGGAATGGCTGATAACAGAGAGAAATAGACTGACAGCAGGACGGGGGAATGGCTGATAACAGAGAGAAAAAGACTGACAGCAGGACGGGGGAATGGCTGATAAGAGAGAGAAATAGACTGACAGCAGGACGGGGGAATGGCTGATAGCAGAGAGAAATAGACTGACAGCAGGACAGGGGAATGGCTGATAACAGAGAAATAGACAGAATGCAGGACGGGGAATGACTGATAACAGAGAGAAATAGACTGACAGCAGGACGGGGAATGACTGATAACACAGAGAAATAGACTGACAGCAGGACAGGGGAGTGGCTGATAACAGAAAGAAATAGACTGACAGCAGGACAGGGGAATGGCTGAAAACAGAGAGAAATAGACTGACAGCAGGATGGGGAATGGCTGATAACAGAGAAATAGACTGACAGCAAGACAGGGGAATGGCTGATAACAGAGAGAAATAGACTGAGAGCAGGACGAGGGAATGGCTGATAACAGAGAGAAATCGACTGACAGCAGGACTTGGGAATGGCTGATAACAGAGAGAAATAGACAGAATGCAGGACGAGGAATGGCTGATAACAGAGAGAAATAGACTGACAGCAGGACGGGGGAATGGCTGATAACAGAGAGAAATAGACTGACAGCAGGACGGGGGAATGGCTGATAACAGAGAGAAATAGACTGACAGCAGGACGGGGGAATGGCTGATAAGAGAGAGAAATAGACTGACAGCAGGATGGGGAGTGGCTGATAACAGAGAGAAATAGACTGACAGCAGGACAGGGGAGTGGCTGAAAACAGAGAGAAATAGACTGACAGCAGGATGGGGAATGGCTGATAACAGAGAGGAATAGACTGACAACAGGACGGGGGAATGGCTGATAACAGAGAGAAATAGACTGACAGCAGGACAAGGGAATGGCTGAAAACAGAGTGAAATAGACTGACAACAGGACGGGGGAATGGCTGATAACAGAGAGGAATAGACTGACAACAGGACGGGGGAATGGCTGATAACAGAGAGAAATAGACTGACAGCAGGAAAGGGATTGGCTGATAACAGAGAGGAATAGACT
Source organism: Ranitomeya imitator (assembly GCF_032444005.1). Classification (NCBI taxonomy): domain Eukaryota; kingdom Metazoa; phylum Chordata; class Amphibia; order Anura; family Dendrobatidae; genus Ranitomeya; species Ranitomeya imitator. The sequence continues at coordinate 333,309,067 of NC_091284.1, read as the reverse complement.
GACAACAGGACGGGGGAATGGCAGATAACGGAGAGAATAGACTGACAGCAGGACGGGAGAATGGCTGATAACAGAGAGAAATAGACTGACAGCAGGAACGGGATTGGCTGATAACAGAGAGAAATAGACTGACAGCAGGACAGGGGAATGGCTGATAACAGAGAGAATACACTGACAGCAGGACGTGGGAATGGCTAATAACAGAGAAATTTACTGACAGCAGGACAGGGAATGGCTGATAACAGAGAGAATTGACTGACAGCAGGACGGGGAATGACTGATAACAGAGAGAAATAGACTGACAGCAGGACAAGGATTGGCTGATAACAGAGAGAAATAGACTGACAGCAGGACAGGGGAATGGCTGATAACAGAGAGAAATAGACTGACAGCAGGACGGGGGAATGGCTGATAACAGAGAGAAATAGACTGACAGCAGGACGAGGGAATGGCTGATAACAGAGAGAAATCGACTGACAGCAGGACTTGGGAATGGCTGATAACAGAGGGAAATAGACAGAATGCAGGACGGGGAATGGCTGATAACAGAGAGAAATCGACTGACAGCAGGACGGGGAATGGCTGATAACAGAGAGAAATAGACTGACAGCAGGACAGGGGAGTGGCTGATAACAGAAAGAAATAGACTGACAGCAGGACGAGGGAATGGCTGAAAACAGAGAGAAATAGACTGACAGCAGGACGAGGGAATGGCTGATAACAGAGAGAAATCGACTGACAGCAGGACTTGGGAATGGCTGATAACAGAGAGAAATAGACAGAATGCAGGACGGGGAATGGCTGACAACAGAGAGAAATAGACTGACAGCAGGACAAGGATTGGCTGATAACAGAGAGAAATAGACTGACAGCAGGACAAGGATTGGCTGATAACAGAGAGAAATAGACTGACAGCAGGACGGGGGAATGGCTGATAACAGAAAGAAATAGACTGACAGCGGCATGGGGAATGGCTGATAACAGAGAGAAATAGACTGACAGCAGGATGGGGATTGGCTGTTAACAGAGAGAAATAGACTGACAGCAGGACAGGGGAATGGCTGATAACAGAGAGAAATAGACAGAATGCAGGACGGGGAATGGCTGATAACAGAGAGAAATAGACTGACAGCAGGACGAGGAATGGCTGATAACAGAGAGAAATAGACTGACAGCGGGACGGGGAATGGCTGATAACAGAGAAATAGACTGACAGCAGGACAGGGGAATGGCTGATAACAGAGAGAAATCGACTGACAGCAGGACTTGGGAATGGCTGATAACAGAGAGAAATAGACAGAATGCAGGACGGGGAATGGCTGATAACAGAGAGAAATAGACTGACAGCAGGACGGGGAATGGCTGATAACAGAGAGAAATAGACTGACAGCGGGACGGGGAATGACTGATAACACAGAGAAATAGACTGACAGCAGGACAGGGGAGTGGCTGATAACAGAAAGAAATAGACTGACAACAGGATGAGGAATGGCTGATAACAGAGAGGAATAGACTGACAACAGGACGGGGGAATGGCTGATAACAGAGAGAAATAGACTGACAGCAGGACAGGGGAATGGCTGATAACAGAGAGAATAGACTGACAGCAGGACAAGGGAATGGCCGATAACAGAGAGAAATAGACTGACAGCAGGACAAGGGAATGGCTGATAACAGAGAGAAATAGACTGACAGCAGGACAAGGATTGGCTGATAACAGAGAGAAATAGACTGACAGTAGGACAGGGAATGGCTGATAACAGAGAGAATAGACTGACAGCAGGACGGGGAATGGCTGATAACAGAGAGAAATAGACTGAACACAGGACAGGGGAATGGCTGATAACAGAGAAATAGACTGACAGCGGGATGGGGAATGGCTGATAACAGAGAGAAATAGACTGACAGCGGGATGGGTAATGGCTGATAACAGAGAGAATAGACTGACAGCAGGGCAGGGGAATGGCTGATAACAGAGAGAAATAGACTGACAGCAGGACAAGGATTGGCTGATAACAGAGAGAAATAGACTGACAGCAGGACAGGGGAGTGGCTGATAACAGAAAGATATAGACTGACAGCAGGATGGGGAATGGCTGATAACAGAGAGGAATAGACTGACAACAGGACGGGGGAATGGCTGATAACAGAGAGAAATAGACTGACAGCAGGACAGGGGAATGGCTGATAACAGAGAGAATAGACTGACAGCAGGACAGGGTAATGGCTGATAACAGAGAGAAATAGACTGACAGCGGCATGGGGAATGGCTGATAACAGAGAGAAATAGACTGACAGCAGGACAAGGATTGGCTGATAACAGAGAGAAATAGACTGACAGTAGGACAGGGGAATGGCTGATAACAGAGAGAAGTAGACTGACAGCAGGATGGGGAATGGCTGATAACAGAGAGAATAGACTGACAGCAGGACGGGGGAATGGCAGATAACGGAGAGAATAGACTGACAGCGGGACGGGGAATGACTGATAACAGAGAGAAATCGACTGACAGCAGGACTTGGGAATGGCTGATAACAGAGAGAAATAGACTGACAGCGGCATGGGGAATGGCTGATAACAGAGAGAAATAGACTGACAGCAGGATGGGGATTGGCTGTTAACAGAGAGAAATAGACTGACAGCAGGACAGGGGAATGGCTGATAACAGAGAGAAATAGACAGAATGCAGGACGGGGAATGGCTGATAACAGAGAGAAATAGACTGACAGCAGGACGGGGGAATGGCTGATAAGAGAGAGAAATAGACTGACAGCAGGACAGGGGAGTGGCTGATAACAGAAAGAAATAGACTGACAGCAGGACGGGAATGGCTGAAAACAGAGAGAAATAGACTGACAGCAGGACAAGGGAATGGCCGATAACAGAGAGAAATAGACTGACAGCAGGACAAGGGAATGGCTGATAACAGAGAGAAATAGACTGACAGCAGGACAAGGATTGGCTGATAACAGAGAGAAATAGACTGACAGTAGGACAGGGAATGGCTGATAACAGAGAGAATAGACTGACAGCAGGACGGGGAATGGCTGATAACAGAGAGAAATAGACTGAACACAGGACAGGGGAATGGCTGATAACAGAGAAATAGACTGACAGCGGGATGGGGAATGGCTGATAACAGAGAGAAATAGACTGACAGCGGGATGGGTAATGGCTGATAACAGAGAGAATAGACTGACAGCAGGGCAGGGGAATGGCTGATAACAGAGAGAAATAGACTGACAGCGGGACAGGGTAATGGCTGATAACAGAGAGAAATAGACTCACAGCAGGACGGGGGAATGGCTGATAACAGAGAGAAATCGACTGACAGCAGGACTTGGGAATGGCTGATAACAGAGAGAAATAGACAGAATGCAGGACGAGGAATGGCTGATAACAGAGAGAAATAGACTGACAGCAGGACGGGGGAATGGCTGATAACAGAGAAATAGACTGACAGCAGGACGGGGAATGGCTGATAAGAGAGAGAAATAGACTGACAGCAGGACAGGGGAATAGCTGATAACAGAGAAATAGACTGACAGCGGGATGGGGAATGGCTGATAACAGAGAGAATAGACTGACAGCAGGGCAGGTGAATGGCTGATAACAGAGAGAAATAGACTGACAGCGGGATGGGGAATGGCTGATAACAGAGAGAAATAGACTGACAGCGGGATGGGGAATGGCTGATAACAGAGAGAAATAGACTGACAGCGGGACAAGGAATGGCTGATAACAGAGAGAAATAGACTGACAGCAGGACAGGGGAATGGCTGATAACAGAACGAAATAGACTGACAGCGGCATGGGGAATGGCTGATAACAGAGAGAAATAGACTGACAGCAGGACAAGGATTGGCTGATAACAGAGAGAAATAGACTGACAGCAGAAAAGGGGAATGGCTGATAACAGAGAGAAATAGACAGAATGCAGGACGGGGAATGGCTGAAAACAGAGAAATAGACTGACATCAGGACAGGGGAATGGCTGATAACACAGAGAAATAGACTGACAGCAGGACAGGGGAGTGGCTGATAACACAGAGAAATAGACTGACAGCAGGACAGGGGAGTGGCTGATAACACAGAGAAATAGACTGACAGCAGGACAGGGGAATGGCTGATAACAGAGAGAAATAGACTGACAGCGGCATGGGGAATGGCTGATAACAGAGAGAAATAGACTGACAGCAGGACAAGGATTGGCTGATAACAGAGAGAAATAGACTGACAGCGGGACGGGGAATGACTGATAACACAGAGAAATAGACTGACAGCAGGACAGGGGAGTGGCTGATAACAGAAAGAAATAGACTGACAGCAGGACAGGGGAATGGCTGAAAACAGAGAGAAATAGACTGACAGCAGGATGGGGAATGGCTGATAACAGAGATAAATAGACTGAAAGCAGGACGGGGAATGGCTGATAACAGAGAGAAATAGACTGACAGCGGCATGGGGAATGGCTGATAACAGAGAGAAATAGACTGACAGCAGGACAAGGATTGGCTGATAACAGAGAGAAATAGACTGACAGCAGGATGGGGATTGGCTGTTAACAGAGAGAAATAGACTGACAGCAGGACAGGGGAATGGCTGATAACAGAGAGAAATAGACTGACAGCAGGACAAGGATTGGCTGATAACAGAGAGAAATATACTGACAGTAGGACAAGGATTGGCTGATAACAGAGAGAAATAGACTGAGAGCAGGACTTGGGAATGGCTGATAACAGAGAGAAATAGACAGAATGCAGGACGGGGAATGGCTGATAACAGAGAGGAATAGACTGACAACAGGACGGGGGAATGGCTGATAACAGAGAGAAATAGACTGACAGCAGGACAAGGGAATGGCTGACAACAGAGAGAAATAGACTGACAGCGGCATGGGGAATGGCTGATAACAGAGAGAAATAGACTGACAGCAGGACAAGGATTGGCTGATAACAGAGAGAAATAGACTGACAGCAGGACGGGGAATGGCTGATAACAGAGAGAAATAGACTGACAGCAGGGCTGGGGAATGGCTGACAACAGAGAGAAATAGACTGACAGCAGGACGGGGGAATGGCTGATAACAGAGATAAATAGACTGACAGCAGGACAAGGGAATGGCTGATAACAGAGAGAAATAGACTGACAGCAGGACGGGGAATGGCTGATAACAGAGAGAAATAGACTGACAGCGGCATGGGGAATGGCTGATAACAGAGAGAAATAGACTGACAGCAGGACGGGGAATGGCTGATAACAGAGAGAAATAGACTGACAGCAGGGGGCGGGGGAATGGCTGATAACAGAGAAGTAGACTGACAGCAGGACGGGGGAATGGCTGATAACAGAGAGAAAAGACTGACAGCAGGACAGGGGAATGGCTGATAACAGAGGGAAATAGACTGAGAGCAGGACGAGGGAATGGCTGATAACAGAGAGAAATCGACTGACAGCAGGACAGGGGAATGGCTGATAACAGAGAAATAGACAGAATGCAGGACGGGGAATGGCTGACAACAGAGAGAAATAGACTGACAGCAGGACGGGGAACGGCTGATAACAGAGAGAAATAGACTCACAGCAGGACAGGGGAATGGCTGATAACAGAAAGAAATAGACTGACAGCAGGACAGGGGAATGGCTGATAACAGAGAGAAATAGACTGACGGCTCGACGGGGAATGGCTGATAACAGAGAGAAATAGACTGACAGCAGGACGTGGGAATGGCTAATAACATAGAGAAATTTAATGACAGCAGGACAGGGAATGGCTGATAACAGAGAAATAGACTGACAGCAGGACGGGGGAATGGCTGATAACAGAGAATAGACTGACAGCAGGACAGGGAATGGCTGATAACAGAGAGAAATAGACAGACAACAGGGCGGGGAATGGCTAATAACAGAGAAATAGACTGACAGCAGGACTGGGAATGGCTGATAACAGAGAGGAATACACTGACAACAGGACGGGGGAATGGCTGATAACAGAGAGAAATAGACTGACAGCAGGACGGGGGAATGGCTAATAACAGAGAAATTTACTGACAGCAGGACAGGGAATGGCTGATAACAGAGAGAAATAGACTGACAGCAGGACGGGGGAATGGCTGATAACAGAGAGAAATAAACTGACAGCAGGACGGGGGAATGACTGATAACAGAGAGAATAGACTGACAGCAGGACAGGGGAATAGCTGATAACAGAGAGAAATAGACTGAACACAGGACAGGGGAATGGCTGATAACAGAGAGAATAGACTGACAGCAGGACAGGAGAATGGCTGATAACAGAGAAATAGACTGACAGCGGGATGGGGAATGGCTGATAACAGAGAGAAATAGACTGACAGCGGGATGGGGAATGGCTGATAACAGAGAGAAATAGACTGACAGCGGGATGGGTAATGGCTGATAACAGAGAGAATAGACTGACAGCAGGGCAGGGGAATGGCTGATAATAGAGAGAAATAGACTGACAGCGGGACAGGGGAATGGCTGATAACAGAGAGAAATAGACTGACAGCAGGACGGGGGAATGGCTGATAACAGAGAGAAATAGACTGACAGCAGGACGGGGGAATGGCTGATAACAGAGAGAAATAGACTGACAGCAGGACGGGGGAATGGCTGATAACAGAGAGAAAAAGACTGACAGCAGGACAGGGAATGGCTGATAACAGACAGAATAGACTGACAGCAGGACGGGGAATGGCTGATAACAGAGAGAAATAGACAGACAACAGGGCGGGGAATAGCTGATAACAGAGAAATAGACTGACAGCAGGACGGGAATGGCTGATAACAGAGAGAAATAGACTGACAGCAGGACGGGGAATGGTTGATAACAGAGAGAAATAGACTGACAGCAGAAAAGGGGAATGGCTGATAACAGAGAGAAATAGACTGACAGCAGGACAGGGAATGGCTGATAACAGACAGAATAGACTGACAGCAGGACGGGGAATGGCTGATAACAGAGAGAAATAGACAGACAACAGGGCGGGGAATAGCTGATAACAGAGAAATAGACTGACAGCAGGACGGGAATGGCTGATAACAGAGAGAAATAGACTGACAGCAGGACGGGGAATGGTTGATAACAAAGATAATAGACTGACAGCAGGACAGGGGAATAGCTGATAACAGAGAAATAGACAGCGGGATGGGGAATGGCTGATAACAGAGAGAATAGACTGACAGCAGGGCAGGTGAATGGCTGATAACAGAGAGAAATAGACTGACAGCGGGATGGGGAATGGCTGATAACAGAGAGAAATAGACTGACAGCGGGATGGGGAATGGCTGATAACAGAGAGAAATAGACTGACAGCAGGACAAGGATTGGCTGATAACAGAGAGAAATAGACTGACAGCAGAAAAGGGGAATGGCTGATAACAGAGAGAAATAGACAGAATGCAGGACGGGGAATGGCTGATAACAGAGAAATAGACTGACAGCAGGACGGGGAATGGCTGATAACAGAGAGAAATAGACTGACATCAGGACAGGGGAATGGCTGATAACACAGAGAAATAGACTGACAGCAGGACAGGGGAGTGGCTGATAACACAGAGAAATAGACTGACAGCAGGACAGGGGAGTGGCTGATAACACAGAGAAATAGACTGACAGCAGGACAGGGGAATGGCTGATAACAGAGAGAAATAGACTGACAGCAGGACGGGGGAATGGCTGATAACAGAGAGAAATAGACTGACAGCAGGACGGGGGAATGGCTGATAACAGAGAGAAAAAGACTGACAGCAGGACAGGGAATGGCTGATAACAGACAGAATAGACTGACAGCAGGACGGGGAATGGCTGATAACAGAGAGAAATAGACAGACAACAGGGCGGGGAATAGCTGATAACAGAGAAATAGACTGACAGCAGGACTGGGAATGGCTGATAACAGAGAGGAATACACTGACAACAGGACGGGGGAATGGCTGATAACAGAGAGAAATAGACTGACAGCAGGACAAGGATTGGCTGATAACAGAGAGAAATAGACTGACAGCAGGACGGGAATGGCTGATAACAAAGAAATAGACTGACGGCACGACGGGGAATGGCTGATAACAGAAAGAAATAGACTGACGGCACGACGGGGAATGGCTGATAACAGAGAGAAATAGACTGACAGCAGGAACGGGATTGGCTGATAACAGAGAGAATAGACTGACAGCAGGACGGGGGAATGGCTAATAACAGAGAAATTTACTGACAGCAGGACAGGGAATGGCTGATAACAGAGAGAAATAGACTGACAGCAGGACGGGGGAATGGCTGATAACAGAGAGAAATAAACTGACAGCAGGACGGGGGAATGACTGATAACAGAGAGAATAGACTGACAGCAGGACAGGGGAATAGCTGATAACAGAGAGAAATAGACTGAACACAGGACAGGGGAATGGCTGATAACAGAGAGAATAGACTGACAGCAGGACAGGAGAATGGCTGATAACAGAGAAATAGACTGACAGCGGGATGGGGAATGGCTGATAACAGAGAGAAATAGACTGACAGCGGGATGGGGAATGGCTGATAACAGAGAGAAATAGACTGACAGCGGGATGGGTAATGGCTGATAACAGAGAGAATAGACTGACAGCAGGGCAGGGGAATGGCTGATAATAGAGAGAAATAGACTGACAGCGGGACAGGGGAATGGCTGATAACAGAGAGAAATAGACTGACAGCAGGACGGGGGAATGGCTGATAACAGAGAGAAATAGACTGACAGCAGGACGGGGGAATGGCTGATAACAGAGAGAAATAGACTGACAGCAGGACGGGGGAATGGCTGATAACAGAGAGAAAAAGACTGACAGCAGGACGGGGGAATGGCTGATAAGAGAGAGAAATAGACTGACAGCAGGACGGGGGAATGGCTGATAGCAGAGAGAAATAGACTGACAGCAGGACAGAGGAATGGCTGATAACAGAGAAATAGACAGAATGCAGGACGGGGAATGACTGATAACAGAGAGAAATAGACTGACAGCAGGACGGGGAATGACTGATAACACAGAGAAATAGACTGACAGCAGGACAGGGGAGTGGCTGATAACAGAAAGAAATAGACTGACAGCAGGACAGGGGAATGGCTGAAAACAGAGAGAAATAGACTGACAGCAGGATGGGGAATGGCTGATAACAGAGAAATAGACTGACAGCAGGACAAGGATTGGCTGAAAACAGAGAGAAATAGACTGACAGTAGGACAGGGAATGGCTGATAACAGAGAGAATAGACTGACAGCAGGACGGGGAATGGCTGATAACAGAGAGAAATAGACTGAACACAGGACAGGGGAATGGCTGATAACAGAGAAATAGACTGACAGCGGGATGGGGAATGGCTGATAACAGAGAGAAATAGACTGACAGCGGGATGGGTAATGGCTGATAACAGAGAGAATAGACTGACAGCAGGGCAGGGGAATGGCTGATAACAGAGAGAAATAGACTGACAGCGGGACAGGGGAATGGCTGATAACAGAGAGAAATAGACTCACAGCAGGACGGGGGAATGGCTGATAACAGAGAGAAATCGACTGACAGCAGGACTTGGGAATGGCTGATAACAGAGAGAAATAGACAGAATGCAGGACGAGGAATGGCTGATAACAGAGAGAAATAGACTGACAGCAGGACGGGGGAATGGCTGATAACAGAGAAATAGACTGACAGCAGGACGGGGAATGGCTGATAAGAGAGAGAAATAGACTGACAGCAGGACAAGGATTGGCTGATAACAGAGAGAAATAGACTGACAGCAGGACAGGGGAGTGGCTGATAACAGAAAGAAATAGACTGACAGCAGGACAGGGGAATGGCTGAAAACAGAGAGAAATAGACTGACAGCAGGATGGGGAATGGCTGATAACAGAGAGGAATAGACTAACAACAGGACGGGGGAATGGCTGATAACAGAGAGAAATAGACTGACAGCAGGACAAGGGAATGGCTGAAAACAGAGAGAAATAGACTGACAGCAGGATGGGGAATGGCTGATAACAGAGAGGAATAGACTGACATCAGGACGGGGGAATGGCTGATAACAGAGAGAAATAGACTGACAGCAGGACAAGGATTGGCTGATAACAGAGAGAAATAGACTGACAGTAGGACAGGGGAATGGCTGATAACAGAGAGAAATAGACTGACAGCAGGATGGGGAATGGCTGATAACAGAGAGGAATAGACTGACAACAGGACGGGGGAATGGCTGATAACAGAGAGGAATAGACTGACAGCAGGACAGGGTAATGGCTGATAACAGAGAGAATAGACTGACAGCAGGACGGGGGAATGGCTAATAACAGAAATTTACTGACAGCAGGACAGGGAATGGCTGATAACAGAGAGAAATAGACTGACAGCAGGAACTGGATTGGCTGATAACAGAGAGAAATAGACTGACAGCAGGACAGGGGAATGGCTGATAACAGAGAGAAATAGACAGACAACAGGGCGGGGAATGGCTGATAACAGAGAGAAATAGACTGAACACAGGACAGGGGAATGGCTGATAACAGAGAAATAGACTGACAGCGGGATGGGGATTGGCTGAAAACAGAGAGAAATAGACTGACAGTAGGACAGGGAATGGCTGATAACAGAGAGAATAGACTGACAGCAGGATGGGGAATGGCTGATAACAGAGAGAAATAGACTGAACACAGGACAGGGGAATGGCTGATAACAGAGAAATAGACTGACAGCGGGATGGGGAATGGCTGATAACAGAGAGAAATAGACTGACAGCGGGATGGGTAATGGCTGATAACAGAGAGAATAGACTGACAGCAGGGCAGGGGAATGGCTGATAACAGAGAGAAATAGACTGACAGCGGGACAGGGGAATGGCTGATAACAGAGAGAAATAGACTCACAGCAGGACGGGGGAATGGCTGATAACAGAGAGAAATCGACTGACAGCAGGACTTGGGAATGGCTGATAACAGAGAGAAATAGACAGAATGCAGGACGAGGAATGGCTGATAACAGAGAGAAATAGACTGACAGCAGGACGGGGGAATGGCTGATAACAGAGAAATAGACTGACAGCAGGACGGGGAATGGCTGATAAGAGAGAGAAATAGACTGACAGCAGGACAAGGATTGGCTGATAACAGAGAGAAATAGACTGACAGCAGGACAGGGGAGTGGCTGATAACAGAAAGAAATAGACTGACAGCAGGACAGGGGAATGGCTGAAAACAGAGAGAAATAGACTGACAGCAGGATGGGGAATGGCTGATAACAGAGAGGAATAGACTAACAACAGGACGGGGGAATGGCTGATAACAGAGAGAAATAGACTGACAGCAGGACAAGGGAATGGCTGAAAACAGAGAGAAATAGACTGACAGCAGGATGGGGAATGGCTGATAACAGAGAGGAATAGACTGACATCAGGACGGGGGAATGGCTGATAACAGAGAGAAATAGACTGACAGCAGGACAAGGATTGGCTGATAACAGAGAGAAATAGACTGACAGTAGGACAGGGGAATGGCTGATAACAGAGAGAAATAGACTGACAGCAGGATGGGGAATGGCTGATAACAGAGAGGAATAGACTGACAACAGGACGGGGGAATGGCTGATAACAGAGAGGAATAGACTGACAGCAGGACAGGGTAATGGCTGATAACAGAGAGAATAGACTGACAGCAGGACGGGGGAATGGCTAATAACAGAAATTTACTGACAGCAGGACAGGGAATGGCTGATAACAGAGAGAAATAGACTGACAGCAGGAACGGGATTGGCTGATAACAGAGAGAAATAGACTGACAGCAGGACAGGGGAATGGCTGATAACAGAGAGAAATAGACAGACAACAGGGCGGGGAATGGCTGATAACAGAGAAATAGACTGACAGCAGGACGGGAATGGCTGATAACAGAGAAATTTACTGACAGCAGGACAGGGAATGGCTGATAACAGAGAGAAATAGACTGACAGCAGGACAGGGAATGGCTGATAACAGACAGAATAGACTGACAGCAGGACGGGGAATGGCTGATAACAGAGAGAAATAGACAGACAACAGGGCGGGGAATAGCTGATAACAGAGAAATAGACTGACAGCAGGACGGGAATGGCTGATAACAGAGAGAAATAGACTGACAGCAGGACGGGGAATGGTTGATAACAAAGATAATAGACTGACAGCAGGACAGGGGAATAGCTGATAACAGAGAAATAGACAGCGGGATGGGGAATGGCTGATAACAGAGAGAATAGACTGACAGCAGGGCAGGTGAATGGCTGATAACAGAGAGAAATAGACTGACAGCGGGATGGGGAATGGCTGATAACAGAGAGAAATAGACTGACAGCGGGATGGGGAATGGCTGATAACAGAGAGAAATAGACTGACAGCAGGACAAGGATTGGCTGATAACAGAGAGAAATAGACTGACAGCAGAAAAGGGGAATGGCTGATAACAGAGAGAAATAGACAGAATGCAGGACGGGGAATGGCTGATAACAGAGAAATAGACTGACAGCAGGACGGGGAATGGCTGATAACAGAGAGAAATAGACTGACATCAGGACAGGGGAATGGCTGATAACACAGAGAAATAGACTGACAGCAGGACAGGGGAGTGGCTGATAACACAGAGAAATAGACTGACAGCAGGACAGGGGAGTGGCTGATAACACAGAGAAATAGACTGACAGCAGGACAGGGGAATGGCTGATAACAGAGAGAAATAGACTGACAGCGGCATGGGGAATGGCTGATAACAGAGAGAAATAGACTGACAGCAGGACAAGGATTGGCTGATAACAGAGAGAAATAGACTGACAGCGGGACGGGGAATGACTGATAACACAGAGAAATAGACTGACAGCAGGACAGGGGAGTGGCTGATAACAGAAAGAAATAGACTGACAGCAGGACAGGGGAATGGCTGAAAACAGAGAGAAATAGACTGACAGCAGGATGGGGAATGGCTGATAACAGAGATAAATAGACTGAAAGCAGGACGGGGAATGGCTGATAACAGAGAGAAATAGACTGACAGCGGCATGGGGAATGGCTGATAACAGAGAGAAATAGACTGACAGCAGGACAAGGATTGGCTGATAACAGAGAGAAATAGACTGACAGCAGGATGGGGATTGGCTGTTAACAGAGAGAAATAGACTGACAGCAGGACAGGGGAATGGCTGATAACAGAGAGAAATAGACTGACAGCAGGACATGGATTAGCTGATAACAGAGAGAAATATACTGACAGTAGGACAAGGATTGGCTGATAACAGAGAGAAATAGACTGAGAGCAGGACTTGGGAATGGCTGATAACAGAGAGAAATAGACAGAATGCAGGACGGGGAATGGCTGATAACAGAGAGGAATAGACTGACAACAGGACGGGGGAATGGCTGATAACAGAGAGAAATAGACTGACAGCAGGACGGGGGAATGGCTGATAACAGAGATAAATAGACTGACAGCAGGACAAGGGAATGGCTGACAACAGAGAGAAATAGACTGACAGCGGCATGGGGAATGGCTGATAACAGAGAGAAATAGACTGACAGCAGGACAAGGATTGGCTGATAACAGAGAGAAATAGACTGACAGCAGGACGGGGAATGGCTGATAACAGAGAGAAATAGACTGACAGCAGGGCTGGGGAATGGCTGACAACAGAGAGAAATAGACTGACAGCAGGACAGGGGAATGGCTGATAACAGAGATAAATAGACTGACAGCAGGACAAGGGAATGGCTGATAACAGAGAGAAATAGACTGACAGCAGGACGGGGAATGGCTGATAACAGAGAGAAATAGACTGACAGCGGCATGGGGAATGGCTGATAACAGAGAGAAATAGACTGACAGCAGGACGGGGAATGGCTGATAACAGAGAGAAATAGACTGACAGCAGGGCGGGGGAATGGCTGATAACAGAGAAGTAGACTGACAGCAGGACAGGGGAATGGCTGATAACAGAGAGAAAAGACTGACAGCAGGACAGGGGAATGGCTGATAACAGAGGGAAATAGACTGAGAGCAGGACGAGGGAATGGCTGATAACAGAGAGAAATCGACTGACAGCAGGACAGGGGAATGGCTGATAACAGAGAAATAGACAGAATGCAGGACGGGGAATGGCTGACAACAGAGAGAAATAGACTGACAGCAGGACGGGGAACGGCTGATAACAGAGAGAAATAGACTCACAGCAGGACAGGGGAATGGCTGATAACAGAAAGAAATAGACTGACAGCAGGACAGGGGAATGGCTGATAACAGAGAGAAATAGACTGACGGCTCGACGGGGAATGGCTGATAACAGAGAGAAATAGACTGACAGCAGGACGTGGGAATGGCTAATAACATAGAGAAATTTACTGACAGCAGGACAGGGAATGGCTGATAACAGAGAGAAATAGACTGACAGCAGGACGGGGGAATGGCTGATAACAGAGAATAGACTGACAGCAGGACAGGGAATGGCTGATAACAGAGAGAAATAGACAGACAACAGGGCGGGGAATGGCTAATAACAGAGAAATAGACTGACAGCAGGACTGGGAATGGCTGATAACAGAGAGGAATACACTGACAACAGGACGGGGGAATGGCTGATAACAGAGAGAAATAGACTGACAGCAGGACAAGGATTGGCTGATAACAGAGAGAAATAGACTGACAGCAGGACGGGAATGGCTGATAACAAAGAAATAGACTGACGGCACGACGGGGAATGGCTGATAACAGAAAGAAATAGACTGACGGCACGACGGGGAATGGCTGATAACAGAGAGAAATAGACTGACAGCAGGAACGGGATTGGCTGATAACAGAGAGAATAGACTGACAGCAGGACGGGGGAATGGCTAATAACAGAGAAATTTACTGACAGCAGGACAGGGAATGGCTGATAACAGAGAGAAATAGACTGACAGCAGGACGGGGGAATGGCTGATAACAGAGAGAAATAAACTGACAGCAGGACGGGGGAATGACTGATAACAGAGAGAATAGACTGACAGCAGGACAGGGGAATAGCTGATAACAGAGAGAAATAGACTGAACACAGGACAGGGGAATGGCTGATAACAGAGAGAATAGACTGACAGCAGGACAGGAGAATGGCTGATAACAGAGAAATAGACTGACAGCGGGATGGGGAATGGCTGATAACAGAGAGAAATAGACTGACAGCGGGATGGGGAATGGCTGATAACAGAGAGAAATAGACTGACAGCGGGATGGGTAATGGCTGATAACAGAGAGAATAGACTGACAGCAGGGCAGGGGAATGGCTGATAATAGAGAGAAATAGACTGACAGCGGGACAGGGGAATGGCTGATAACAGAGAGAAATAGACTGACAGCAGGACGGGGGAATGGCTGATAACAGAGAGAAATAGACTGACAGCAGGACGGGGGAATGGCTGATAACAGAGAGAAATAGACTGACAGCAGGACGGGGGAATGGCTGATAACAGAGAGAAAAAGACTGACAGCAGGACAGGGAATGGCTGATAAGAGAGAGAAATAGACTGACAGCAGGACGGGGGAATGGCTGATAGCAGAGAGAAATAGACTGACAGCAGGACAGGGGAATGGCTGATAACAGAGAAATAGACAGAATGCAGGACGGGGAATGACTGATAACAGAGAGAAATAGACTGACAGCAGGACGGGGAATGACTGATAACACAGAGAAATAGACTGACAGCAGGACAGGGGAGTGGCTGATAACAGAAAGAAATAGACTGACAGCAGGACAGGGGAATGGCTGAAAACAGAGAGAAATAGACTGACAGCAGGATGGGGAATGGCTGATAACAGAGAAATAGACTGACAGCAAGACAGGGGAATGGCTGATAACAGAGAGAAATAGACTGAGAGCAGGACGAGGGAATGGCTGATAACAGAGAGAAATCGACTGACAGCAGGACTTGGGAATGGCTGATAACAGAGAGAAATAGACAGAATGCAGGACGAGGAATGGCTGATAACAGAGAGAAATAGACTGACAGCAGGACGGGGGAATGGCTGATAACAGAGAGAAATAGACTGACAGCAGGACGGGGGAATGGCTGATAACAGAGAGAAATAGACTGACAGCAGGACGGGGGAATGGCTGATAAGAGAGAGAAATAGACTGACAGCAGGATGGGGAGTGGCTGATAACAGAGAGAAATAGACTGACAGCAGGACAGGGGAGTGGCTGAAAACAGAGAGAAATAGACTGACAGCAGGATGGGGAATGGCTGATAACAGAGAGGAATAGACTGACAACAGGACGGGGGAATGGCTGATAACAGAGAGAAATAGACTGACAGCAGGACAAGGGAATGGCTGAAAACAGAGTGAAATAGACTGACAACAGGACGGGGGAATGGCTGATAACAGAGAGGAATAGACTGACAACAGGACGGGGGAATGGCTGATAACAGAGAGAAATAGACTGACAGCAGGAAAGGGATTGGCTGATAACAGAGAGGAATAGACTGACAACAGGACGGGGGAATGGCAGATAACGGAGAGAATAGACTGACAGCAGGACGGGAGAATGGCTGATAACAGAGAGAAATAGACTGACAGCAGGAACGGGATTGGCTGATAACAGAGAGAAATAGACTGACAGCAGGACGGGGGAATGGCTGATAACAGAGAGAAAAAGACTGACAGCAGGACGGGGGAATGGCTGATAAGAGAGAGAAATAGACTGACAGCAGGACGGGGGAATGGCTGATAGCAGAGAGAAATAGACTGACAGCAGGACAGAGGAATGGCTGATAACAGAGAAATAGACAGAATGCAGGACGGGGAATGACTGATAACAGAGAGAAATAGACTGACAGCAGGACGGGGAATGACTGATAACACAGAGAAATAGACTGACAGCAGGACAGGGGAGTGGCTGATAACAGAAAGAAATAGACTGACAGCAGGACAGGGGAATGGCTGAAAACAGAGAGAAATAGACTGACAGCAGGATGGGGAATGGCTGATAACAGAGAAATAGACTGACAGCAGGACAAGGATTGGCTGAAAACAGAGAGAAATAGACTGACAGTAGGACAGGGAATGGCTGATAACAGAGAGAATAGACTGACAGCAGGACGGGGAATGGCTGATAACAGAGAGAAATAGACTGAACACAGGACAGGGGAATGGCTGATAACAGAGAAATAGACTGACAGCGGGATGGGGAATGGCTGATAACAGAGAGAAATAGACTGACAGCGGGATGGGTAATGGCTGATAACAGAGAGAATAGACTGACAGCAGGGCAGGGGAATGGCTGATAACAGAGAGAAATAGACTGACAGCGGGACAGGGGAATGGCTGATAACAGAGAGAAATAGACTCACAGCAGGACGGGGGAATGGCTGATAACAGAGAGAAATCGACTGACAGCAGGACTTGGGAATGGCTGATAACAGAGAGAAATAGACAGAATGCAGGACGAGGAATGGCTGATAACAGAGAGAAATAGACTGACAGCAGGACGGGGGAATGGCTGATAACAGAGAAATAGACTGACAGCAGGACGGGGAATGGCTGATAAGAGAGAGAAATAGACTGACAGCAGGACAAGGATTGGCTGATAACAGAGAGAAATAGACTGACAGCAGGACAGGGGAGTGGCTGATAACAGAAAGAAATAGACTGACAGCAGGACAGGGGAATGGCTGAAAACAGAGAGAAATAGACTGACAGCAGGATGGGGAATGGCTGATAACAGAGAGGAATAGACTAACAACAGGACGGGGGAATGGCTGATAACAGAGAGAAATAGACTGACAGCAGGACAAGGGAATGGCTGAAAACAGAGAGAAATAGACTGACAGCAGGATGGGGAATGGCTGATAACAGAGAGGAATAGACTGACATCAGGACGGGGGAATGGCTGATAACAGAGAGAAATAGACTGACAGCAGGACAAGGATTGGCTGATAACAGAGAGAAATAGACTGACAGTAGGACAGGGGAATGGCTGATAACAGAGAGAAATAGACTGACAGCAGGATGGGGAATGGCTGATAACAGAGAGGAATAGACTGACAACAGGACGGGGGAATGGCTGATAACAGAGAGGAATAGACTGACAGCAGGACAGGGTAATGGCTGATAACAGAGAGAATAGACTGACAGCAGGACGGGGGAATGGCTAATAACAGAAATTTACTGACAGCAGGACAGGGAATGGCTGATAACAGAGAGAAATAGACTGACAGCAGGAACGGGATTGGCTGATAACAGAGAGAAATAGACTGACAGCAGGACAGGGGAATGGCTGATAACAGAGAGAAATAGACAGACAACAGGGCGGGGAATGGCTGATAACAGAGAGAAATAGACTGAACACAGGACAGGGGAATGGCTGATAACAGAGAAATAGACTGACAGCGGGATGGGGATTGGCTGAAAACAGAGAGAAATAGACTGACAGTAGGACAGGGAATGGCTGATAACAGAGAGAATAGACTGACAGCAGGATGGGGAATGGCTGATAACAGAGAGAAATAGACTGAACACAGGACAGGGGAATGGCTGATAACAGAGAAATAGACTGACAGCGGGATGGGGAATGGCTGATAACAGAGAGAAATAGACTGACAGCGGGATGGGTAATGGCTGATAACAGAGAGAATAGACTGACAGCAGGGCAGGGGAATGGCTGATAACAGAGAGAAATAGACTGACAGCGGGACAGGGGAATGGCTGATAACAGAGAGAAATAGACTCACAGCAGGACGGGGGAATGGCTGATAACAGAGAGAAATCGACTGACAGCAGGACTTGGGAATGGCTGATAACAGAGAGAAATAGACAGAATGCAGGACGAGGAATGGCTGATAACAGAGAGAAATAGACTGACAGCAGGACGGGGGAATGGCTGATAACAGAGAAATAGACTGACAGCAGGACGGGGAATGGCTGATAAGAGAGAGAAATAGACTGACAGCAGGACAAGGATTGGCTGATAACAGAGAGAAATAGACTGACAGCAGGACAGGGGAGTGGCTGATAACAGAAAGAAATAGACTGACAGCAGGACAGGGGAATGGCTGAAAACAGAGAGAAATAGACTGACAGCAGGATGGGGAATGGCTGATAACAGAGAGGAATAGACTAACAACAGGACGGGGGAATGGCTGATAACAGAGAGAAATAGACTGACAGCAGGACAAGGGAATGGCTGAAAACAGAGAGAAATAGACTGACAGCAGGATGGGGAATGGCTGATAACAGAGAGGAATAGACTGACATCAGGACGGGGGAATGGCTGATAACAGAGAGAAATAGACTGACAGCAGGACAAGGATTGGCTGATAACAGAGAGAAATAGACTGACAGTAGGACAGGGGAATGGCTGATAACAGAGAGAAATAGACTGACAGCAGGATGGGGAATGGCTGATAACAGAGAGGAATAGACTGACAACAGGACGGGGGAATGGCTGATAACAGAGAGGAATAGACTGACAGCAGGACAGGGTAATGGCTGATAACAGAGAGAATAGACTGACAGCAGGACGGGGGAATGGCTAATAACAGAAATTTACTGACAGCAGGACAGGGAATGGCTGATAACAGAGAGAAATAGACTGACAGCAGGAACGGGATTGGCTGATAACAGAGAGAAATAGACTGACAGCAGGACAGGGGAATGGCTGATAACAGAGAGAAATAGACAGACAACAGGGCGGGGAATGGCTGATAACAGAGAAATAGACTGACAGCAGGACGGGAATGGCTGATAACAGAGAAATTTACTGACAGCAGGACAGGGAATGGCTGATAACAGAGAGAAATAGACTGACAGCAGGACAGGGAATGGCTGATAACAGACAGAATAGACTGACAGCAGGACGGGGAATGGCTGATAACAGAGAGAAATAGACAGACAACAGGGCGGGGAATAGCTGATAACAGAGAAATAGACTGACAGCAGGACGGGAATGGCTGATAACAGAGAGAAATAGACTGACAGCAGGACGGGGAATGGTTGATAACAAAGATAATAGACTGACAGCAGGACAGGGGAATAGCTGATAACAGAGAAATAGACAGCGGGATGGGGAATGGCTGATAACAGAGAGAATAGACTGACAGCAGGGCAGGTGAATGGCTGATAACAGAGAGAAATAGACTGACAGCGGGATGGGGAATGGCTGATAACAGAGAGAAATAGACTGACAGCGGGATGGGGAATGGCTGATAACAGAGAGAAATAGACTGACAGCAGGACAAGGATTGGCTGATAACAGAGAGAAATAGACTGACAGCAGAAAAGGGGAATGGCTGATAACAGAGAGAAATAGACAGAATGCAGGACGGGGAATGGCTGATAACAGAGAAATAGACTGACAGCAGGACGGGGAATGGCTGATAACAGAGAGAAATAGACTGACATCAGGACAGGGGAATGGCTGATAACACAGAGAAATAGACTGACAGCAGGACAGGGGAGTGGCTGATAACACAGAGAAATAGACTGACAGCAGGACAGGGGAGTGGCTGATAACACAGAGAAATAGACTGACAGCAGGACAGGGGAATGGCTGATAACAGAGAGAAATAGACTGACAGCGGCATGGGGAATGGCTGATAACAGAGAGAAATAGACTGACAGCAGGACAAGGATTGGCTGATAACAGAGAGAAATAGACTGACAGCGGGACGGGGAATGACTGATAACACAGAGAAATAGACTGACAGCAGGACAGGGGAGTGGCTGATAACAGAAAGAAATAGACTGACAGCAGGACAGGGGAATGGCTGAAAACAGAGAGAAATAGACTGACAGCAGGATGGGGAATGGCTGATAACAGAGATAAATAGACTGAAAGCAGGACGGGGAATGGCTGATAACAGAGAGAAATAGACTGACAGCGGCATGGGGAATGGCTGATAACAGAGAGAAATAGACTGACAGCAGGACAAGGATTGGCTGATAACAGAGAGAAATAGACTGACAGCAGGATGGGGATTGGCTGTTAACAGAGAGAAATAGACTGACAGCAGGACAGGGGAATGGCTGATAACAGAGAGAAATAGACTGACAGCAGGACATGGATTAGCTGATAACAGAGAGAAATATACTGACAGTAGGACAAGGATTGGCTGATAACAGAGAGAAATAGACTGAGAGCAGGACTTGGGAATGGCTGATAACAGAGAGAAATAGACAGAATGCAGGACGGGGAATGGCTGATAACAGAGAGGAATAGACTGACAACAGGACGGGGGAATGGCTGATAACAGAGAGAAATAGACTGACAGCAGGACGGGGGAATGGCTGATAACAGAGATAAATAGACTGACAGCAGGACAAGGGAATGGCTGACAACAGAGAGAAATAGACTGACAGCGGCATGGGGAATGGCTGATAACAGAGAGAAATAGACTGACAGCAGGACAAGGATTGGCTGATAACAGAGAGAAATAGACTGACAGCAGGACGGGGAATGGCTGATAACAGAGAGAAATAGACTGACAGCAGGGCTGGGGAATGGCTGACAACAGAGAGAAATAGACTGACAGCAGGACAGGGGAATGGCTGATAACAGAGATAAATAGACTGACAGCAGGACAAGGGAATGGCTGATAACAGAGAGAAATAGACTGACAGCAGGACGGGGAATGGCTGATAACAGAGAGAAATAGACTGACAGCGGCATGGGGAATGGCTGATAACAGAGAGAAATAGACTGACAGCAGGACGGGGAATGGCTGATAACAGAGAGAAATAGACTGACAGCAGGGCGGGGGAATGGCTGATAACAGAGAAGTAGACTGACAGCAGGACAGGGGAATGGCTGATAACAGAGAGAAAAGACTGACAGCAGGACAGGGGAATGGCTGATAACAGAGGGAAATAGACTGAGAGCAGGACGAGGGAATGGCTGATAACAGAGAGAAATCGACTGACAGCAGGACAGGGGAATGGCTGATAACAGAGAAATAGACAGAATGCAGGACGGGGAATGGCTGACAACAGAGAGAAATAGACTGACAGCAGGACGGGGAACGGCTGATAACAGAGAGAAATAGACTCACAGCAGGACAGGGGAATGGCTGATAACAGAAAGAAATAGACTGACAGCAGGACAGGGGAATGGCTGATAACAGAGAGAAATAGACTGACGGCTCGACGGGGAATGGCTGATAACAGAGAGAAATAGACTGACAGCAGGACGTGGGAATGGCTAATAACATAGAGAAATTTACTGACAGCAGGACAGGGAATGGCTGATAACAGAGAGAAATAGACTGACAGCAGGACGGGGGAATGGCTGATAACAGAGAATAGACTGACAGCAGGACAGGGAATGGCTGATAACAGAGAGAAATAGACAGACAACAGGGCGGGGAATGGCTAATAACAGAGAAATAGACTGACAGCAGGACTGGGAATGGCTGATAACAGAGAGGAATACACTGACAACAGGACGGGGGAATGGCTGATAACAGAGAGAAATAGACTGACAGCAGGACAAGGATTGGCTGATAACAGAGAGAAATAGACTGACAGCAGGACGGGAATGGCTGATAACAAAGAAATAGACTGACGGCACGACGGGGAATGGCTGATAACAGAAAGAAATAGACTGACGGCACGACGGGGAATGGCTGATAACAGAGAGAAATAGACTGACAGCAGGAACGGGATTGGCTGATAACAGAGAGAATAGACTGACAGCAGGACGGGGGAATGGCTAATAACAGAGAAATTTACTGACAGCAGGACAGGGAATGGCTGATAACAGAGAGAAATAGACTGACAGCAGGACGGGGGAATGGCTGATAACAGAGAGAAATAAACTGACAGCAGGACGGGGGAATGACTGATAACAGAGAGAATAGACTGACAGCAGGACAGGGGAATAGCTGATAACAGAGAGAAATAGACTGAACACAGGACAGGGGAATGGCTGATAACAGAGAGAATAGACTGACAGCAGGACAGGAGAATGGCTGATAACAGAGAAATAGACTGACAGCGGGATGGGGAATGGCTGATAACAGAGAGAAATAGACTGACAGCGGGATGGGGAATGGCTGATAACAGAGAGAAATAGACTGACAGCGGGATGGGTAATGGCTGATAACAGAGAGAATAGACTGACAGCAGGGCAGGGGAATGGCTGATAATAGAGAGAAATAGACTGACAGCAGGACAGGAGAATGGCTGATAACAGAGAAATAGACTGACAGCGGGATGGGGAATGGCTGATAACAGAGAGAAATAGACTGACAGCGGGATGGGGAATGGCTGATAACAGAGAGAAATAGACTGACAGCGGGATGGGTAATGGCTGATAACAGAGAGAATAGACTGACAGCAGGGCAGGGGAATGGCTGATAACAGAGAGAAATAGACTGACAGCAGGACGGGGGAATGGCTGATAACAGAGAGAAATAGACTGACAGCAGGACGGGGGAATGGCTGATAACAGAGAGAAATAGACTGACAGCAGGACGGGGGAATGGCTGATAACAGAGAGAAAAAGACTGACAGCAGGACGGGGGAATGGCTGATAAGAGAGAGAAATAGACTGACAGCAGGACGGGGGAATGGCTGATAGCAGAGAGAAATAGACTGACAGCAGGACAGGGGAATGGCTGATAACAGAGAAATAGACAGAATGCAGGACGGGGAATGACTGATAACAGAGAGAAATAGACTGACAGCAGGACGGGGAATGACTGATAACACAGAGAAATAGACTGACAGCAGGACAGGGGAGTGGCTGATAACAGAAAGAAATAGACTGACAGCAGGACAGGGGAATGGCTGAAAACAGAGAGAAATAGACTGACAGCAGGATGGGGAATGGCTGATAACAGAGAAATAGACTGACAGCAAGACAGGGGAATGGCTGATAACAGAGAGAAATAGACTGAGAGCAGGACGAGGGAATGGCTGATAACAGAGAGAAATCGACTGACAGCAGGACTTGGGAATGGCTGATAACAGAGAGAAATAGACAGAATGCAGGACGAGGAATGGCTGATAACAGAGAGAAATAGACTGACAGCAGGACGGGGGAATGGCTGATAACAGAGAGAAATAGACTGACAGCAGGACGGGGGAATGGCTGATAACAGAGAGAAATAGACTGACAGCAGGACGGGGGAATGGCTGATAAGAGAGAGAAATAGACTGACAGCAGGATGGGGAGTGGCTGATAACAGAGAGAAATAGACTGACAGCAGGACAGGGGAGTGGCTGAAAACAGAGAGAAATAGACTGACAGCAGGATGGGGAATGGCTGATAACAGAGAGGAATAGACTGACAACAGGACGGGGGAATGGCTGATAACAGAGAGAAATAGACTGACAGCAGGACAAGGGAATGGCTGAAAACAGAGTGAAATAGACTGACAACAGGACGGGGGAATGGCTGATAACAGAGAGGAATAGACTGACAACAGGACGGGGGAATGGCTGATAACAGAGAGAAATAGACTGACAGCAGGAAAGGGATTGGCTGATAACAGAGAGGAATAGACTGACAACAGGACGGGGGAATGGCAGATAACGGAGAGAATAGACTGACAGCAGGACGGGAGAATGGCTGATAACAGAGAGAAATAGACTGACAGCAGGAACGGGATTGGCTGATAACAGAGAGAAATAGACTGACAGCAGGACAGGGGAATGGCTGATAACAGAGAGAATACACTGACAGCAGGACGTGGGAATGGCTAATAACAGAGAAATTTACTGACAGCAGGACAGGGAATGGCTGATAACAGAGAGAATTGACTGACAGCAGGACGGGGAATGGCTGATAACAGAGAGAAATAGACTGACAGCAGGACAAGGATTGGCTGATAACAGAGAGAAATAGACTGACAGCAGGACAGGGGAATTGCTGATAACAGAGAGAAATAGACTGACAGCAGGACGGGGGAATGGCTGATAACAGAGAGAAATAGACTGACAGCAGGACGAGGGAATGGCTGATAACAGAGAGAAATCGACTGACAGCAGGACTTGGGAATGGCTGATAACAGAGGGAAATAGACAGAATGCAGGACGGGGAATGGCTGATAACAGAGAGAAATCGACTGACAGCAGGACGGGGAATGGCTGATAACAGAGAGAAATAGACTGACAGCAGGACAGGGGAGTGGCTGATAACAGAAAGAAATAGACTGACAGCAGGACGAGGGAATGGCTGAAAACAGAGAGAAATAGACTGACAGCAGGACGAGGGAATGGCTGATAACAGAGAGAAATCGACTGACAGCAGGACTTGGGAATGGCTGATAACAGAGAGAAATAGACAGAATGCAGGACGGGGAATGGCTGACAACAGAGAGAAATAGACTGACAGCAGGACAAGGATTGGCTGATAACAGAGAGAAATAGACTGACAGCAGGACAAGGATTGGCTGATAACAGAGAGAAATAGACTGACAGCAGGACGGGGGAATGGCTGATAACAGAAAGAAATAGACTGACAGCGGCATGGGGAATGGCTGATAACAGAGAGAAATAGACTGACAGCAGGATGGGGATTGGCTGTTAACAGAGAGAAATAGACTGACAGCAGGACAGGGGAATGGCTGATAACAGAGAGAAATAGACAGAATGCAGGACGGGGAATGGCTGATAACAGAGAGAAATAGACTGACAGCAGGACGAGGAATGGCTGATAACAGAGAGAAATAGACTGACAGCGGGACGGGGAATGGCTGATAACAGAGAAATAGACTGACAGCAGGACAGGGGAATGGCTGATAACAGAGAGAAATCGACTGACAGCAGGACTTGGGAATGGCTGATAACAGAGAGAAATAGACAGAATGCAGGACGGGGAATGGCTGATAACAGAGAGAAATAGACTGACAGCAGGACGGGGAATGGCTGATAACAGAGAGAAATAGACTGACAGCGGGACGGGGAATGACTGATAACACAGAGAAATAGACTGACAGCAGGACAGGGGAGTGGCTGATAACAGAAAGAAATAGACTGACAACAGGATGGGGAATGGCTGATAACAGAGAGGAATAGACTGACAACAGGACGGGGGAATGGCTGATAACAGAGAGAAATAGACTGACAGCAGGACAGGGGAATGGCTGATAACAGAGAGAATAGACTGACAGCAGGACAAGGGAATGGCCGATAACAGAGAGAAATAGACTGACAGCAGGACAAGGGAATGGCTGATAACAGAGAGAAATAGACTGACAGCAGGACAAGGATTGGCTGATAACAGAGAGAAATAGACTGACAGTAGGACAGGGAATGGCTGATAACAGAGAGAATAGACTGACAGCAGGACGGGGAATGGCTGATAACAGAGAGAAATAGACTGAACACAGGACAGGGGAATGGCTGATAACAGAGAAATAGACTGACAGCGGGATGGGGAATGGCTGATAACAGAGAGAAATAGACTGACAGCGGGATGGGTAATGGCTGATAACAGAGAGAATAGACTGACAGCAGGGCAGGGGAATGGCTGATAACAGAGAGAAATAGACTGACAGCAGGACAAGGATTGGCTGATAACAGAGAGAAATAGACTGACAGCAGGACAGGGGAGTGGCTGATAACAGAAAGATATAGACTGACAGCAGGATGGGGAATGGCTGATAACAGAGAGGAATAGACTGACAACAGGACGGGGGAATGGCTGATAACAGAGAGAAATAGACTGACAGTAGGACAGGGGAATGGCTGATAACAGAGAGAATAGACTGACAGCAGGACAGGGTAATGGCTGATAACAGAGAGAAATAGACTGACAGCGGCATGGGGAATGGCTGATAACAGAGAGAAATAGACTGACAGCAGGACAAGGATTGGCTGATAACAGAGAGAAATAGACTGACAGTAGGACAGGGGAATGGCTGATAACAGAGAGAAGTAGACTGACAGCAGGATGGGGAATGGCTGATAACAGAGAGAATAGACTGACAGCAGGACGGGGGAATGGCAGATAACGGAGAGAATAGACTGACAGCGGGACGGGGAATGACTGATAACAGAGAGAAATCGACTGACAGCAGGACTTGGGAATGGCTGATAACAGAGAGAAATAGACTGACAGCGGCATGGGGAATGGCTGATAACAGAGAGAAATAGACTGACAGCAGGATGGGGATTGGCTGTTAACAGAGAGAAATAGACTGACAGCAGGACAGGGGAATGGCTGATAACAGAGAGAAATAGACAGAATGCAGGACGGGGAATGGCTGATAACAGAGAGAAATAGACTGACAGCAGGACGGGGGAATGGCTGATAAGAGAGAGAAATAGACTGACAGCAGGACAGGGGAGTGGCTGATAACAGAAAGAAATAGACTGACAGCAGGACGGGAATGGCTGAAAACAGAGAGAAATAGACTGACAGCAGGACAAGGGAATGGCCGATAACAGAGAGAAATAGACTGACAGCAGGACAAGGGAATGGCTGATAACAGAGAGAAATAGACTGACAGCAGGACAAGGATTGGCTGATAACAGAGAGAAATAGACTGACAGTAGGACAGGGAATGGCTGATAACAGAGAGAATAGACTGACAGCAGGACGGGGAATGGCTGATAACAGAGAGAAATAGACTGAACACAGGACAGGGGAATGGCTGATAACAGAGAAATAGACTGACAGCGGGATGGGGAATGGCTGATAACAGAGAGAAATAGACTGACAGCGGGATGGGTAATGGCTGATAACAGAGAGAATAGACTGACAGCAGGGCAGGGGAATGGCTGATAACAGAGAGAAATAGACTGACAGCGGGACAGGGGAATGGCTGATAACAGAGAGAAATAGACTCACAGCAGGACGGGGGAATGGCTGATAACAGAGAGAAATCGACTGACAGCAGGACTTGGGAATGGCTGATAACAGAGAGAAATAGACAGAATGCAGGACGAGGAATGGCTGATAACAGAGAGAAATAGACTGACAGCAGGACGGGGGAATGGCTGATAACAGAGAAATAGACTGACAGCAGGACGGGGAATGGCTGATAAGAGAGAGAAATAGACTGACAGCAGGATGGGGAGTGGCTGATAACAGAGAGAAATAGACTGACAGCAGGACAGGGGAGTGGCTGATAACAGAAAGAAATAGACTGACAGCAGGACAAGGGAATGGCTGAAAACAGAGAGAAATAGACTGACAGCAGGATGGGGAATGGCTGATAGCAGAGAGGAATAGACTGACAACAGGACGGGGGAATGGCTGATAACAGAGAGAAATAGACTGACAGCAGGACAAGGATTGGCTGATAACAGAGAGAAATAGACTGACAGTAGGACAGGGGAATGGCTGATAACAGAGAGAAATAGACTGACAGCAGGACGGGGGAATGGCTGATAACAGAGAGGAATAGACTGACAACAGGACGGGGGAATGGCTGATAACAGAGAGGAATAGACTGACAGCAGGACAGGGTAATGGCTGA
Organism: Ranitomeya imitator; assembly: GCF_032444005.1. NCBI lineage: Eukaryota > Metazoa > Chordata > Amphibia > Anura > Dendrobatidae > Ranitomeya > Ranitomeya imitator. The sequence goes on along the minus strand of NC_091284.1, from coordinate 333,280,616 downwards.
TAACAGAGAGAATAGACTGACAGCAGGACGGGGGAATGGCTAATAACAGAAATTTACTGACAGCAGGACAGGGAATGGCTGATAACAGAGAGAAATAGACTGACAGCAGGAACGGGATTGGCTGATAACAGAGAGAAATAGACTGACAGCAGGACAGGGGAATGGCTGATAACAGAGAGAAATAGACAGACAACAGGGCGGGGAATGGCTGATAACAGAGAAATAGACTGACAGCAGGACGGGAATGGCTGATAACAGAGAAATTTACTGACAGCAGGACAGGGAATGGCTGATAACAGAGAGAAATAGACTGACAGCAGGACAGGGAATGGCTGATAACAGAGAGAATAGACTGACAGCAGGACGGGGAATGGCTGATAACAGAGAGAAATAGACAGACAACAGGGCGGGGAATAACTGATAACAGAGAAATAGACTGACAGCAGGACGGGAATGGCTGATAACAGAGAGAAATAGACTGACAGCAGGACGGGGAATGGTTGATAACAAAGATAATAGACTGACAGCAGGACAGGGGAATAGCTGATAACAGAGAAATAGACTGACAGCGGGATGGGGAATGGCTGATAACAGAGAGAATAGACTGACAGCAGGGCAGGTGAATGGCTGATAACAGAGAGAAATAGACTGACAGCGGGATGGGGAATGGCTGATAACAGAGAGAAATAGACTGACAGCGGGATGGGGAATGGCTGATAACAGAGAGAAATAGACTGACAGTGGGACAAGGAATGGCTGATAACAGAGAGAAATAGACTGACAGCAGGACAGGGGAATGGCTGATAACAGAACGAAATAGACTGACAGCGGCATGGGGAATGGCTGATAACAGAGAGAAATAGACTGACAGCAGGACAAGGATTGGCTGATAACAGAGAGAAATAGACTGACAGCAGAAAAGGGGAATGGCTGATAACAGAGAGAAATAGACAGAATGCAGGACGGGGAATGGCTGAAAACAGAGAAATAGACTGACATCAGGACAGGGGAATGGCTGATAACACAGAGAAATAGACTGACAGCAGGACAGGGGAGTGGCTGATAACACAGAGAAATAGACTGACAGCAGGACAGGGGAGTGGCTGATAACACAGAGAAATAGACTGACAGCAGGACAGGGGAATGGCTGATAACAGAGAGAAATAGACTGACAGCGGCATGGGGAATGGCTGATAACAGAGAGAAATAGACTGACAGCAGGACAAGGATTGGCTGATAACAGAGAGAAATAGACTGACAGCGGGACGGGGAATGACTGATAACACAGAGAAATAGACTGACAGCAGGACAGGGGAGTGGCTGATAACAGAAAGAAATAGACTGACAGCAGGACAGGGGAATGGCTGAAAACAGAGAGAAATAGACTGACAGCAGGATGGGGAATGGCTGATAACAGAGATAAATAGACTGAAAGCAGGACGGGGAATGGCTGATAACAGAGAGAAATAGACTGACAGCGGCATGGGGAATGGCTGATAACAGAGAGAAATAGACTGACAGCAGGACAAGGATTGGCTGATAACAGAGAGAAATAGACTGACAGCAGGATGGGGATTGGCTGTTAACAGAGAGAAATAGACTGACAGCAGGACAGGGGAATGGCTGATAACAGAGAGAAATAGACTGACAGCAGGACAAGGATTGGCTGATAACAGAGAGAAATATACTGACAGTAGGACAAGGATTGGCTGATAACAGAGAGAAATAGACTGAGAGCAGGACTTGGGAATGGCTGATAACAGAGAGAAATAGACAGAATGCAGGACAGGGAATGGCTGATAACAGAGAGGAATAGACTGACAACAGGACGGGGGAATGGCTGATAACAGAGAGAAATAGACTGACAGCAGGACGGGGGAATGGCTGATAACAGAGATAAATAGACTGACAGCAGGACAAGGGAATGGCTGACAACAGAGAGAAATAGACTGACAGCGGCATGGGGAATGGCTGATAACAGAGAGAAATAGACTGACAGCAGGACAAGGATTGGCTGATAACAGAGAGAAATAGACTGACAGCAGGACGGGGAATGGCTGATAACAGAGAGAAATAGACTGACAGCAGGGCTGGGGAATGGCTGACAACAGAGAGAAATAGACTGACAGCAGGACGGGGGAATGGCTGATAACAGAGATAAATAGACTGACAGCAGGACAAGGGAATGGCTGATAACAGAGAGAAATAGACTGACAGCAGGACGGGGAATGGCTGATAACAGAGAGAAATAGACTGACAGCGGCATGGGGAATGGCTGATAACAGAGAGAAATAGACTGACAGCAGGACGGGGAATGGCTGATAACAGAGAGAAATAGACTGACAGCAGGGCGGGGGAATGGCTGATAACAGAGAAGTAGACTGACAGCAGGACGGGGGAATGGCTGATAACAGAGAGAAAAGACTGACAGCAGGACAGGGGAATGGCTGATAACAGAGGGAAATAGACTGAGAGCAGGACGAGGGAATGGCTGATAACAGAGAGAAATCGACTGACAGCAGGACAGGGGAATGGCTGATAACAGAGAAATAGACAGAATGCAGGACGGGGAATGGCTGACAACAGAGAGAAATAGACTGACAGCAGGACGGGGAACGGCTGATAACAGAGAGAAATAGACTCACAGCAGGACAGGGGAATGGCTGATAACAGAAAGAAATAGACTGACAGCAGGACAGGGGAATGGCTGATAACAGAGAGAAATAGACTGACGGCTCGACGGGGAATGGCTGATAACAGAGAGAAATAGACTGACAGCAGGACGTGGGAATGGCTAATAACATAGAGAAATTTAATGACAGCAGGACAGGGAATGGCTGATAACAGAGAAATAGACTGACAGCAGGACGGGGGAATGGCTGATAACAGAGAATAGACTGACAGCAGGACAGGGAATGGCTGATAACAGAGAGAAATAGACAGACAACAGGGCGGGGAATGGCTAATAACAGAGAAATAGACTGACAGCAGGACTGGGAATGGCTGATAACAGAGAGGAATACACTGACAACAGGACGGGGGAATGGCTGATAACAGAGAGAAATAGACTGACAGCAGGACGGGGGAATGGCTAATAACAGAGAAATTTACTGACAGCAGGACAGGGAATGGCTGATAACAGAGAGAAATAGACTGACAGCAGGACGGGGGAATGGCTGATAACAGAGAGAATAGACTGACAGCAGGACAGGGGAATAGCTGATAACAGAGAGAAATAGACTGAACACAGGACAGGGGAATGGCTGATAACAGAGAGAATAGACTGACAGCAGGACAGGAGAATGGCTGATAACAGAGAAATAGACTGACAGCGGGACGGGGAATGGCTGATAACAGAGAGAAATAGACTGACAGCGGGATGGGGAATGGCTGATAACAGAGAGAAATAGACTGACAGCGGGATGGGTAATGGCTGATAACAGAGAGAATAGACTGACAGCAGGGCAGGGGAATGGCTGATAATAGAGAGAAATAGACTGACAGCGGGACAGGGGAATGGCTGATAACAGAGAGAAATAGACTGACAGCAGGACGGGGGAATGGCTGATAACAGAGAGAAATAGACTGACAGCAGGACGGGGGAATGGCTGATAACAGAGAGAAATAGACTGACAGCAGGACGGGGGAATGGCTGATAACAGAGAGAAAAAGACTGACAGCAGGACAGGGAATGGCTGATAACAGACAGAATAGACTGACAGCAGGACGGGGAATGGCTGATAACAGAGAGAAATAGACAGACAACAGGGCGGGGAATAGCTGATAACAGAGAAATAGACTGACAGCAGGACGGGAATGGCTGATAACAGAGAGAAATAGACTGACAGCAGGATGGGGAATGGTTGATAACAGAGAGAAATAGACTGACAGCAGAAAAGGGGAATGGCTGATAACAGAGAGAAATAGACTGACAGCAGGACAGGGAATGGCTGATAACAGACAGAATAGACTGACAGCAGGACGGGGAATGGCTGATAACAGAGAGAAATAGACAGACAACAGGGCGGGGAATAGCTGATAACAGAGAAATAGACTGACAGCAGGACGGGAATGGCTGATAACAGAGAGAAATAGACTGACAGCAGGACGGGGAATGGTTGATAACAAAGATAATAGACTGACAGCAGGACAGGGGAATAGCTGATAACAGAGAAATAGACAGCGGGATGGGGAATGGCTGATAACAGAGAGAATAGACTGACAGCAGGGCAGGTGAATGGCTGATAACAGAGAGAAATAGACTGACAGCGGGATGGGGAATGGCTGATAACAGAGAGAAATAGACTGACAGCGGGATGGGGAATGGCTGATAACAGAGAGAAATAGACTGACAGCAGGACAAGGATTGGCTGATAACAGAGAGAAATAGACTGACAGCAGAAAAGGGGAATGGCTGATAACAGAGAGAAATAGACAGAATGCAGGACGGGGAATGGCTGATAACAGAGAAATAGACTGACAGCAGGACGGGGAATGGCTGATAACAGAGAGAAATAGACTGACATCAGGACAGGGGAATGGCTGATAACACAGAGAAATAGACTGACAGCAGGACAGGGGAGTGGCTGATAACACAGAGAAATAGACTGACAGCAGGACAGGGGAGTGGCTGATAACACAGAGAAATAGACTGACAGCAGGACAGGGGAATGGCTGATAACAGAGAGAAATAGACTGACAGCGGCATGGGGAATGGCTGATAACAGAGAGAAATAGACTGACAGCAGGACAAGGATTGGCTGATAACAGAGAGAAATAGACTGACAGCGGGACGGGGAATGACTGATAACACAGAGAAATAGACTGACAGCAGGACAGGGGAGTGGCTGATAACAGAAAGAAATAGACTGACAGCAGGACAGGGGAATGGCTGAAAACAGAGAGAAATAGACTGACAGCAGGATGGGGAATGGCTGATAACAGAGATAAATAGACTGAAAGCAGGACGGGGAATGGCTGATAACAGAGAGAAATAGACTGACAGCGGCATGGGGAATGGCTAACAGAGAGAAATAGACTGACAGCAGGACAAGGATTGGCTGATAACAGAGAGAAATAGACTGACAGCAGGATGGGGATTGGCTGTTAACAGAGAGAAATAGACTGACAGCAGGACAGGGGAATGGCTGATAACAGAGAGAAATAGACTGACAGCAGGACAAGGATTAGCTGATAACAGAGAGAAATATACTGACAGTAGGACAAGGATTGGCTGATAACAGAGAGAAATAGACTGAGAGCAGGACTTGGGAATGGCTGATAACAGAGAGAAATAGACAGAATGCAGGACGGGGAATGGCTGATAACAGAGAGGAATAGACTGACAACAGGACGGGGGAATGGCTGATAACAGAGAGAAATAGACTGACAGCAGGACGGGGGAATGGCTGATAACAGAGATAAATAGACTGACAGCAGGACAAGGGAATGGCTGACAACAGAGAGAAATAGACTGACAGCGGCATGGGGAATGGCTGATAACAGAGAGAAATAGACTGACAGCAGGACAAGGATTGGCTGATAACAGAGAGAAATAGACTGACAGCAGGACGGGGAATGGCTGATAACAGAGAGAAATAGACTGACAGCAGGGCTGGGGAATGGCTGACAACAGAGAGAAATAGACTGACAGCAGGACGGGGGAATGGCTGATAACAGAGATAAATAGACTGACAGCAGGACAAGGGAATGGCTGATAACAGAGAGAAATAGACTGACAGCAGGACGGGGAATGGCTGATAACAGAGAGAAATAGACTGACAGCGGCATGGGGAATGGCTGATAACAGAGAGAAATAGACTGACAGCAGGACGGGGAATGGCTGATAACAGAGAGAAATAGACTGACAGCAGGGCGGGGGAATGGCTGATAACAGAGAAGTAGACTGACAGCAGGACAGGGGAATGGCTGATAACAGAGAGAAAAGACTGACAGCAGGACAGGGGAATGGCTGATAACAGAGGGAAATAGACTGAGAGCAGGACGAGGGAATGGCTGATAACAGAGAGAAATCGACTGACAGCAGGACAGGGGAATGGCTGATAACAGAGAAATAGACAGAATGCAGGACGGGGAATGGCTGACAACAGAGAGAAATAGACTGACAGCAGGACGGGGAACGGCTGATAACAGAGAGAAATAGACTCACAGCAGGACAGGGGAATGGCTGATAACAGAAAGAAATAGACTGACAGCAGGACAGGGGAATGGCTGATAACAGAGAGAAATAGACTGACGGCTCGACGGGGAATGGCTGATAACAGAGAGAAATAGACTGACAGCAGGACGTGGGAATGGCTAATAACATAGAGAAATTTACTGACAGCAGGACAGGGAATGGCTGATAACAGAGAGAAATAGACTGACAGCAGGACGGGGGAATGGCTGATAACAGAGAATAGACTGACAGCAGGACAGGGAATGGCTAATAACAGAGAAATAGACTGACAGCAGGACTGGGAATGGCTGATAACAGAGAGGAATACACTGACAACAGGACGGGGGAATGGCTGATAACAGAGAGAAATAGACTGACAGCAGGACAAGGATTGGCTGATAACAGAGAGAAATAGACTGACAGCAGGACGGGAATGGCTGATAACAAAGAAATAGACTGACGGCACGACGGGGAATGGCTGATAACAGAAAGAAATAGACTGACGGCACGACGGGGAATGGCTGATAACAGAGAGAAATAGACTGACAGCAGGAACGGGATTGGCTGATAACAGAGAGAATAGACTGACAGCAGGACGGGGGAATGGCTAATAACAGAGAAATTTACTGACAGCAGGACAGGGAATGGCTGATAACAGAGAGAAATAGACTGACAGCAGGACGGGGGAATGGCTGATAACAGAGAGAAATAAACTGACAGCAGGACGGGGGAATGACTGATAACAGAGAGAATAGACTGACAGCAGGACAGGGGAATAGCTGATAACAGAGAGAAATAGACTGAACACAGGACAGGGGAATGGCTGATAACAGAGAGAATAGACTGACAGCAGGACAGGAGAATGGCTGATAACAGAGAAATAGACTGACAGCGGGATGGGGAATGGCTGATAACAGAGAGAAATAGACTGACAGCGGGATGGGGAATGGCTGAAAACAGAGAGAAATAGACTGACAGCGGGATGGGTAATGGCTGATAACAGAGAGAATAGACTGACAGCAGGGCAGGGGAATGGCTGATAATAGAGAGAAATAGACTGACAGCGGGACAGGGGAATGGCTGATAACAGAGAGAAATAGACTGACAGCAGGACGGGGGAATGGCTGATAACAGAGAGAAATAGACTGACAGCAGGACGGGGGAATGGCTGATAACAGAGAGAAATAGACTGACAGCAGGACGGGGGAATGGCTGATAACAGAGAGAAAAAGACTGACAGCAGGACGGGGGAATGGCTGATAAGAGAGAGAAATAGACTGACAGCAGGACGGGGGAATGGCTGATAGCAGAGAGAAATAGACTGACAGCAGGACAGGGGAATGGCTGATAACAGAGAAATAGACAGAATGCAGGACGGGGAATGACTGATAACAGAGAGAAATAGACTGACAGCAGGACGGGGAATGACTGATAACACAGAGAAATAGACTGACAGCAGGACAGGGGAGTGGCTGATAACAGAAAGAAATAGACTGACAGCAGGACAGGGGAATGGCTGAAAACAGAGAGAAATAGACTGACAGCAGGATGGGGAATGGCTGATAACAGAGAAATAGACTGACAGCAAGACAGGGGAATGGCTGATAACAGAGAGAAATAGACTGAGAGCAGGACGAGGGAATGGCTGATAACAGAGAGAAATCGACTGACAGCAGGACTTGGGAATGGCTGATAACAGAGAGAAATAGACAGAATGCAGGACGAGGAATGGCTGATAACAGAGAGAAATAGACTGACAGCAGGACGGGGGAATGGCTGATAACAGAGAGAAATAGACTGACAGCAGGACGGGGGAATGGCTGATAACAGAGAGAAATAGACTGACAGCAGGACGGGGGAATGGCTGATAAGAGAGAGAAATAGACTGACAGCAGGATGGGGAGTGGCTGATAACAGAGAGAAATAGACTGACAGCAGGACAGGGGAGTGGCTGAAAACAGAGAGAAATAGACTGACAGCAGGATGGGGAATGGCTGATAACAGAGAGGAATAGACTGACAACAGGACGGGGGAATGGCTGATAACAGAGAGAAATAGACTGACAGCAGGACAAGGGAATGGCTGAAAACAGAGTGAAATAGACTGACAACAGGACGGGGGAATGGCTGATAACAGAGAGGAATAGACTGACAACAGGACGGGGGAATGGCTGATAACAGAGAGAAATAGACTGACAGCAGGAAAGGGATTGGCTGATAACAGAGAGGAATAGACTGACAACAGGACGGGGGAATGGCAGATAACGGAGAGAATAGACTGACAGCAGGACGGGAGAATGGCTGATAACAGAGAGAAATAGACTGACAGCAGGAACGGGATTGGCTGATAACAGAGAGAAATAGACTGACAGCAGGACAGGGGAATGGCTGATAACAGAGAGAATACACTGACAGCAGGACGTGGGAATGGCTAATAACAGAGAAATTTACTGACAGCAGGACAGGGAATGGCTGATAACAGAGAGAATTGACTGACAGCAGGACGGGGAATGGCTGATAACAGAGAGAAATAGACTGACAGCAGGACAAGGATTGGCTGATAACAGAGAGAAATAGACTGACAGCAGGACAGGGGAATGGCTGATAACAGAGAGAAATAGACTGACAGCAGGACGGGGGAATGGCTGATAACAGAGAGAAATAGACTGACAGCAGGACGAGGGAATGGCTGATAACAGAGAGAAATCGACTGACAGCAGGACTTGGGAATGGCTGATAACAGAGGGAAATAGACAGAATGCAGGACGGGGAATGGCTGATAACAGAGAGAAATCGACTGACAGCAGGACGGGGAATGGCTGATAACAGAGAGAAATAGACTGACAGCAGGACAGGGGAGTGGCTGATAACAGAAAGAAATAGACTGACAGCAGGACGAGGGAATGGCTGAAAACAGAGAGAAATAGACTGACAGCAGGACGAGGGAATGGCTGATAACAGAGAGAAATCGACTGACAGCAGGACTTGGGAATGGCTGATAACAGAGAGAAATAGACAGAATGCAGGACGGGGAATGGCTGACAACAGAGAGAAATAGACTGACAGCAGGACAAGGATTGGCTGATAACAGAGAGAAATAGACTGACAGCAGGACAAGGATTGGCTGATAACAGAGAGAAATAGACTGACAGCAGGACGGGGGAATGGCTGATAACAGAAAGAAATAGACTGACAGCGGCATGGGGAATGGCTGATAACAGAGAGAAATAGACTGACAGCAGGATGGGGATTGGCTGTTAACAGAGAGAAATAGACTGACAGCAGGACAGGGGAATGGCTGATAACAGAGAGAAATAGACAGAATGCAGGACGGGGAATGGCTGATAACAGAGAGAAATAGACTGACAGCAGGACGAGGAATGGCTGATAACAGAGAGAAATAGACTGACAGCGGGACGGGGAATGGCTGATAACAGAGAAATAGACTGACAGCAGGACAGGGGAATGGCTGATAACAGAGAGAAATCGACTGACAGCAGGACTTGGGAATGGCTGATAACAGAGAGAAATAGACAGAATGCAGGACGGGGAATGGCTGATAACAGAGAGAAATAGACTGACAGCAGGACGGGGAATGGCTGATAACAGAGAGAAATAGACTGACAGCGGGACGGGGAATGACTGATAACACAGAGAAATAGACTGACAGCAGGACAGGGGAGTGGCTGATAACAGAAAGAAATAGACTGACAACAGGATGAGGAATGGCTGATAACAGAGAGGAATAGACTGACAACAGGACGGGGGAATGGCTGATAACAGAGAGAAATAGACTGACAGCAGGACAGGGGAATGGCTGATAACAGAGAGAATAGACTGACAGCAGGACAAGGGAATGGCCGATAACAGAGAGAAATAGACTGACAGCAGGACAAGGGAATGGCTGATAACAGAGAGAAATAGACTGACAGCAGGACAAGGATTGGCTGATAACAGAGAGAAATAGACTGACAGTAGGACAGGGAATGGCTGATAACAGAGAGAATAGACTGACAGCAGGACGGGGAATGGCTGATAACAGAGAGAAATAGACTGAACACAGGACAGGGGAATGGCTGATAACAGAGAAATAGACTGACAGCGGGATGGGGAATGGCTGATAACAGAGAGAAATAGACTGACAGCGGGATGGGTAATGGCTGATAACAGAGAGAATAGACTGACAGCAGGGCAGGGGAATGGCTGATAACAGAGAGAAATAGACTGACAGCAGGACAAGGATTGGCTGATAACAGAGAGAAATAGACTGACAGCAGGACAGGGGAGTGGCTGATAACAGAAAGATATAGACTGACAGCAGGATGGGGAATGGCTGATAACAGAGAGGAATAGACTGACAACAGGACGGGGGAATGGCTGATAACAGAGAGAAATAGACTGACAGCAGGACAGGGGAATGGCTGATAACAGAGAGAATAGACTGACAGCAGGACAGGGTAATGGCTGATAACAGAGAGAAATAGACTGACAGCGGCATGGGGAATGGCTGATAACAGAGAGAAATAGACTGACAGCAGGACAAGGATTGGCTGATAACAGAGAGAAATAGACTGACAGTAGGACAGGGGAATGGCTGATAACAGAGAGAAGTAGACTGACAGCAGGATGGGGAATGGCTGATAACAGAGAGAATAGACTGACAGCAGGACGGGGGAATGGCAGATAACGGAGAGAATAGACTGACAGCGGGACGGGGAATGACTGATAACAGAGAGAAATCGACTGACAGCAGGACTTGGGAATGGCTGATAACAGAGAGAAATAGACTGACAGCGGCATGGGGAATGGCTGATAACAGAGAGAAATAGACTGACAGCAGGATGGGGATTGGCTGTTAACAGAGAGAAATAGACTGACAGCAGGACAGGGGAATGGCTGATAACAGAGAGAAATAGACAGAATGCAGGACGGGGAATGGCTGATAACAGAGAGAAATAGACTGACAGCAGGACGGGGGAATGGCTGATAAGAGAGAGAAATAGACTGACAGCAGGACAGGGGAGTGGCTGATAACAGAAAGAAATAGACTGACAGCAGGACGGGAATGGCTGAAAACAGAGAGAAATAGACTGACAGCAGGACAAGGGAATGGCCGATAACAGAGAGAAATAGACTGACAGCAGGACAAGGGAATGGCTGATAACAGAGAGAAATAGACTGACAGCAGGACAAGGATTGGCTGATAACAGAGAGAAATAGACTGACAGTAGGACAGGGAATGGCTGATAACAGAGAGAATAGACTGACAGCAGGACGGGGAATGGCTGATAACAGAGAGAAATAGACTGAACACAGGACAGGGGAATGGCTGATAACAGAGAAATAGACTGACAGCGGGATGGGGAATGGCTGATAACAGAGAGAAATAGACTGACAGCGGGATGGGTAATGGCTGATAACAGAGAGAATAGACTGACAGCAGGGCAGGGGAATGGCTGATAACAGAGAGAAATAGACTGACAGCGGGACAGGGTAATGGCTGATAACAGAGAGAAATAGACTCACAGCAGGACGGGGGAATGGCTGATAACAGAGAGAAATCGACTGACAGCAGGACTTGGGAATGGCTGATAACAGAGAGAAATAGACAGAATGCAGGACGAGGAATGGCTGATAACAGAGAGAAATAGACTGACAGCAGGACGGGGGAATGGCTGATAACAGAGAAATAGACTGACAGCAGGACGGGGAATGGCTGATAAGAGAGAGAAATAGACTGACAGCAGGACAGGGGAATAGCTGATAACAGAGAAATAGACTGACAGCGGGATGGGGAATGGCTGATAACAGAGAGAATAGACTGACAGCAGGGCAGGTGAATGGCTGATAACAGAGAGAAATAGACTGACAGCGGGATGGGGAATGGCTGATAACAGAGAGAAATAGACTGACAGCGGGATGGGGAATGGCTGATAACAGAGAGAAATAGACTGACAGCGGGACAAGAAATGGCTGATAACAGAGAGAAATAGACTGACAGCAGGACAGGGGAATGGCTGATAACAGAACGAAATAGACTGACAGCGGCATGGGGAATGGCTGATAACAGAGAGAAATAGACTGACAGCAGGACAAGGATTGGCTGATAACAGAGAGAAATAGACTGACAGCAGAAAAGGGGAATGGCTGATAACAGAGAGAAATAGACAGAATGCAGGACGGGGAATGGCTGAAAACAGAGAAATAGACTGACATCAGGACAGGGGAATGGCTGATAACACAGAGAAATAGACTGACAGCAGGACAGGGGAGTGGCTGATAACACAGAGAAATAGACTGACAGCAGGACAGGGGAGTGGCTGATAACACAGAGAAATAGACTGACAGCAGGACAGGGGAATGGCTGATAACAGAGAGAAATAGACTGACAGCGGCATGGGGAATGGCTGATAACAGAGAGAAATAGACTGACAGCAGGACAAGGATTGGCTGATAACAGAGAGAAATAGACTGACAGCGGGACGGGGAATGACTGATAACACAGAGAAATAGACTGACAGCAGGACAGGGGAGTGGCTGATAACAGAAAGAAATAGACTGACAGCAGGACAGGGGAATGGCTGAAAACAGAGAGAAATAGACTGACAGCAGGATGGGGAATGGCTGATAACAGAGATAAATAGACTGAAAGCAGGACGGGGAATGGCTGATAACAGAGAGAAATAGACTGACAGCGGCATGGGGAATGGCTGATAACAGAGAGAAATAGACTGACAGCAGGACAAGGATTGGCTGATAACAGAGAGAAATAGACTGACAGCAGGATGGGGATTGGCTGTTAACAGAGAGAAATAGACTGACAGCAGGACAGGGGAATGGCTGATAACAGAGAGAAATAGACTGACAGCAGGACAAGGATTGGCTGATAACAGAGAGAAATATACTGACAGTAGGACAAGGATTGGCTGATAACAGAGAGAAATAGACTGAGAGCAGGACTTGGGAATGGCTGATAACAGAGAGAAATAGACAGAATGCAGGACGGGGAATGGCTGATAACAGAGAGGAATAGACTGACAACAGGACGGGGGAATGGCTGATAACAGAGAGAAATAGACTGACAGCAGGACAAGGGAATGGCTGACAACAGAGAGAAATAGACTGACAGCGGCATGGGGAATGGCTGATAACAGAGAGAAATAGACTGACAGCAGGACAAGGATTGGCTGATAACAGAGAGAAATAGACTGACAGCAGGACGGGGAATGGCTGATAACAGAGAGAAATAGACTGACAGCAGGGCTGGGGAATGGCTGACAACAGAGAGAAATAGACTGACAGCAGGACGGGGGAATGGCTGATAACAGAGATAAATAGACTGACAGCAGGACAAGGGAATGGCTGATAACAGAGAGAAATAGACTGACAGCAGGACGGGGAATGGCTGATAACAGAGAGAAATAGACTGACAGCGGCATGGGGAATGGCTGATAACAGAGAGAAATAGACTGACAGCAGGACGGGGAATGGCTGATAACAGAGAGAAATAGACTGACAGCAGGGGGCGGGGGAATGGCTGATAACAGAGAAGTAGACTGACAGCAGGACGGGGGAATGGCTGATAACAGAGAGAAAAGACTGACAGCAGGACAGGGGAATGGCTGATAACAGAGGGAAATAGACTGAGAGCAGGACGAGGGAATGGCTGATAACAGAGAGAAATCGACTGACAGCAGGACAGGGGAATGGCTGATAACAGAGAAATAGACAGAATGCAGGACGGGGAATGGCTGACAACAGAGAGAAATAGACTGACAGCAGGACGGGGAACGGCTGATAACAGAGAGAAATAGACTCACAGCAGGACAGGGGAATGGCTGATAACAGAAAGAAATAGACTGACAGCAGGACAGGGGAATGGCTGATAACAGAGAGAAATAGACTGACGGCTCGACGGGGAATGGCTGATAACAGAGAGAAATAGACTGACAGCAGGACGTGGGAATGGCTAATAACATAGAGAAATTTAATGACAGCAGGACAGGGAATGGCTGATAACAGAGAAATAGACTGACAGCAGGACGGGGGAATGGCTGATAACAGAGAATAGACTGACAGCAGGACAGGGAATGGCTGATAACAGAGAGAAATAGACAGACAACAGGGCGGGGAATGGCTAATAACAGAGAAATAGACTGACAGCAGGACTGGGAATGGCTGATAACAGAGAGGAATACACTGACAACAGGACGGGGGAATGGCTGATAACAGAGAGAAATAGACTGACAGCAGGACGGGGGAATGGCTAATAACAGAGAAATTTACTGACAGCAGGACAGGGAATGGCTGATAACAGAGAGAAATAGACTGACAGCAGGACGGGGGAATGGCTGATAACAGAGAGAAATAAACTGACAGCAGGACGGGGGAATGACTGATAACAGAGAGAATAGACTGACAGCAGGACAGGGGAATAGCTGATAACAGAGAGAAATAGACTGAACACAGGACAGGGGAATGGCTGATAACAGAGAGAATAGACTGACAGCAGGACAGGAGAATGGCTGATAACAGAGAAATAGACTGACAGCGGGATGGGGAATGGCTGATAACAGAAAGAAATAGACTGACAGCGGGATGGGGAATGGCTGATAACAGAGAGAAATAGACTGACAGCGGGATGGGTAATGGCTGATAACAGAGAGAATAGACTGACAGCAGGGCAGGGGAATGGCTGATAATAGAGAGAAATAGACTGACAGCGGGACAGGGGAATGGCTGATAACAGAGAGAAATAGACTGACAGCAGGACGGGGGAATGGCTGATAACAGAGAGAAATAGACTGACAGCAGGACGGGGGAATGGCTGATAACAGAGAGAAATAGACTGACAGCAGGACGGGGGAATGGCTGATAACAGAGAGAAAAAGACTGACAGCAGGACAGGGAATGGCTGATAACAGACAGAATAGACTGACAGCAGGACGGGGAATGGCTGATAACAGAGAGAAATAGACAGACAACAGGGCGGGGAATAGCTGATAACAGAGAAATAGACTGACAGCAGGACGGGAATGGCTGATAACAGAGAGAAATAGACTGACAGCAGGACGGGGAATGGTTGATAACAGAGAGAAATAGACTGACAGCAGAAAAGGGGAATGGCTGATAACAGAGAGAAATAGACTGACAGCAGGACAGGGAATGGCTGATAACAGACAGAATAGACTGACAGCAGGACGGGGAATGGCTGATAACAGAGAGAAATAGACAGACAACAGGGCGGGGAATAGCTGATAACAGAGAAATAGACTGACAGCAGGACGGGAATGGCTGATAACAGAGAGAAATAGACTGACAGCAGGACGGGGAATGGTTGATAACAAAGATAATAGACTGACAGCAGGACAGGGGAATAGCTGATAACAGAGAAATAGACAGCGGGATGGGGAATGGCTGATAACAGAGAGAATAGACTGACAGCAGGGCAGGTGAATGGCTGATAACAGAGAGAAATAGACTGACAGCGGGATGGGGAATGGCTGATAACAGAGAGAAATAGACTGACAGCGGGATGGGGAATGGCTGATAACAGAGAGAAATAGACTGACAGCAGGACAAGGATTGGCTGATAACAGAGAGAAATAGACTGACAGCAGAAAAGGGGAATGGCTGATAACAGAGAGAAATAGACAGAATGCAGGACGGGGAATGGCTGATAACAGAGAAATAGACTGACAGCAGGACGGGGAATGGCTGATAACAGAGAGAAATAGACTGACATCAGGACAGGGGAATGGCTGATAACACAGAGAAATAGACTGACAGCAGGACAGGGGAGTGGCTGATAACACAGAGAAATAGACTGACAGCAGGACAGGGGAGTGGCTGATAACACAGAGAAATAGACTGACAGCAGGACAGGGGAATGGCTGATAACAGAGAGAAATAGACTGACAGCGGCATGGGGAATGGCTGATAACAGAGAGAAATAGACTGACAGCAGGACAAGGATTGGCTGATAACAGAGAGAAATAGACTGACAGCGGGACGGGGAATGACTGATAACACAGAGAAATAGACTGACAGCAGGACAGGGGAGTGGCTGATAACAGAAAGAAATAGACTGACAGCAGGACAGGGGAATGGCTGAAAACAGAGAGAAATAGACTGACAGCAGGACGGGGGAATGGCTAATAACAGAGAAATTTACTGACAGCAGGACAGGGAATGGCTGATAACAGAGAGAAATAGACTGACAGCAGGACGGGGGAATGGCTGATAACAGAGAGAAATAAACTGACAGCAGGACGGGGGAATGACTGATAACAGAGAGAATAGACTGACAGCAGGACAGGGGAATAGCTGATAACAGAGAGAAATAGACTGAACACAGGACAGGGGAATGGCTGATAACAGAGAGAATAGACTGACAGCAGGACAGGAGAATGGCTGATAACAGAGAAATAGACTGACAGCGGGATGGGGAATGGCTGATAACAGAGAGAAATAGACTGACAGCGGGATGGGGAATGGCTGATAACAGAGAGAAATAGACTGACAGCGGGATGGGTAATGGCTGATAACAGAGAGAATAGACTGACAGCAGGGCAGGGGAATGGCTGATAATAGAGAGAAATAGACTGACAGCGGGACAGGGGAATGGCTGATAACAGAGAGAAATAGACTGACAGCAGGACGGGGGAATGGCTGATAACAGAGAGAAATAGACTGACAGCAGGACGGGGGAATGGCTGATAACAGAGAGAAATAGACTGACAGCAGGACGGGGGAATGGCTGATAACAGAGAGAAAAAGACTGACAGCAGGACAGGGAATGGCTGATAACAGACAGAATAGACTGACAGCAGGACGGGGAATGGCTGATAACAGAGAGAAATAGACAGACAACAGGGCGGGGAATAGCTGATAACAGAGAAATAGACTGACAGCAGGACGGGAATGGCTGATAACAGAGAGAAATAGACTGACAGCAGGACGGGGAATGGTTGATAACAGAGAGAAATAGACTGACAGCAGAAAAGGGGAATGGCTGATAACAGAGAGAAATAGACTGACAGCAGGACAGGGAATGGCTGATAACAGACAGAATAGACTGACAGCAGGACGGGGAATGGCTGATAACAGAGAGAAATAGACAGACAACAGGGCGGGGAATAGCTGATAACAGAGAAATAGACTGACAGCAGGACGGGAATGGCTGATAACAGAGAGAAATAGACTGACAGCAGGACGGGGAATGGTTGATAACAAAGATAATAGACTGACAGCAGGACAGGGGAATAGCTGATAACAGAGAAATAGACAGCGGGATGGGGAATGGCTGATAACAGAGAGAATAGACTGACAGCAGGGCAGGTGAATGGCTGATAACAGAGAGAAATAGACTGACAGCGGGATGGGGAATGGCTGATAACAGAGAGAAATAGACTGACAGCGGGATGGGGAATGGCTGATAACAGAGAGAAATAGACTGACAGCAGGACAAGGATTGGCTGATAACAGAGAGAAATAGACTGACAGCAGAAAAGGGGAATGGCTGATAACAGAGAGAAATAGACAGAATGCAGGACGGGGAATGGCTGATAACAGAGAAATAGACTGACAGCAGGACGGGGAATGGCTGATAACAGAGAGAAATAGACTGACATCAGGACAGGGGAATGGCTGATAACACAGAGAAATAGACTGACAGCAGGACAGGGGAGTGGCTGATAACACAGAGAAATAGACTGACAGCAGGACAGGGGAGTGGCTGATAACACAGAGAAATAGACTGACAGCAGGACAGGGGAATGGCTGATAACAGAGAGAAATAGACTGACAACGGCATGGGGAATGGCTGATAACAGAGAGAAATAGACTGACAGCAGGACAAGGATTGGCTGATAACAGAGAGAAATAGACTGACAGCGGGACGGGGAATGACTGATAACACAGAGAAATAGACTGACAGCAGGACAGGGGAGTGGCTGATAACAGAAAGAAATAGACTGACAGCAGGACAGGGGAATGGCTGAAAACAGAGAGAAATAGACTGACAGCAGGATGGGGAATGGCTGATAACAGAGATAAATAGACTGAAAGCAGGACGGGGAATGGCTGATAACAGAGAGAAATAGACTGACAGCGGCATGGGGAATGGCTGATAACAGAGAGAAATACACTGACAGCAGGACAAGGATTGGCTGATAACAGAGAGAAATAGACTGACAGCAGGATGGGGATTGGCTGTTAACAGAGAGAAATAGACTGACAGCAGGACAGGGGAATGGCTGATAACAGAGAGAAATAGACTGACAGCAGGACAAGGATTAGCTGATAACAGAGAGAAATATACTGACAGTAGGACAAGGATTGGCTGATAACAGAGAGAAATAGACTGAGAGCAGGACTTGGGAATGGCTGATAACAGAGAGAAATAGACAGAATGCAGGACGGGGAATGGCTGATAACAGAGAGGAATAGACTGACAACAGGACGGGGGAATGGCTGATAACAGAGAGAAATAGACTGACAGCAGGACGGGGGAATGGCTGATAACAGAGATAAATAGACTGACAGCAGGACAAGGGAATGGCTGACAACAGAGAGAAATAGACTGACAGCGGCATGGGGAATGGCTGATAACAGAGAGAAATAGACTGACAGCAGGACAAGGATTGGCTGATAACAGAGAGAAATAGACTGACAGCAGGACGGGGAATGGCTGATAACAGAGAGAAATAGACTGACAGCAGGGCTGGGGAATGGCTGACAACAGAGAGAAATAGACTGACAGCAGGACGGGGGAATGGCTGATAACAGAGATAAATAGACTGACAGCAGGACAAGGGAATGGCTGATAACAGAGAGAAATAGACTGACAGCAGGACGGGGAATGGCTGATAACAGAGAGAAATAGACTGACAGCGGCATGGGGAATGGCTGATAACAGAGAGAAATAGACTGACAGCAGGACGGGGAATGGCTGATAACAGAGAGAAATAGACTGACAGCAGGGCGGGGGAATGGCTGATAACAGAGAAGTAGACTGACAGCAGGACAGGGGAATGGCTGATAACAGAGAGAAAAGACTGACAGCAGGACAGGGGAATGGCTGATAACAGAGGGAAATAGACTGAGAGCAGGACGAGGGAATGGCTGACAACAGAGAGAAATAGACTGACAGCAGGACGGGGAACGGCTGATAACAGAGAGAAATAGACTCACAGCAGGACAGGGGAATGGCTGATAACAGAAAGAAATAGACTGACAGCAGGACAGGGGAATGGCTGATAACAGAGAGAAATAGACTGACGGCTCGACGGGGAATGGCTGATAACAGAGAGAAATAGACTGACAGCAGGACGTGGGAATGGCTAATAACATAGAGAAATTTACTGACAGCAGGACAGGGAATGGCTGATAACAGAGAGAAATAGACTGACAGCAGGACGGGGGAATGGCTGATAACAGAGAATAGACTGACAGCAGGACAGGGAATGGCTGATAACAGAGAGAAATAGACAGACAACAGGGCGGGGAATGGCTAATAACAGAGAAATAGACTGACAGCAGGACTGGGAATGGCTGATAACAGAGAGGAATACACTGACAACAGGACGGGGGAATGGCTGATAACAGAGAGAAATAGACTGACAGCAGGACAAGGATTGGCTGATAACAGAGAGAAATAGACTGACAGCAGGACGGGAATGGCTGATAACAAAGAAATAGACTGACGGCACGACGGGGAATGGCTGATAACAGAAAGAAATAGACTGACGGCACGACGGGGAATGGCTGATAACAGAGAGAAATAGACTGACAGCAGGACGGGGGAATGGCTGATAACAGAGAGAAATAAACTGACAGCAGGACGGGGGAATGACTGATAACAGAGAGAATAGACTGACAGCAGGACAGGGGAATAGCTGATAACAGAGAGAAATAGACTGAACACAGGACAGGGGAATGGCTGATAACAGAGAGAATAGACTGACAGCAGGACAGGAGAATGGCTGATAACAGAGAAATAGACTGACAGCGGGATGGGGAATGGCTGATAACAGAGAGAAATAGACTGACAGCGGGATGGGGAATGGCTGATAACAGAGAGAAATAGACTGACAGCGGGATGGGTAATGGCTGATAACAGAGAGAATAGACTGACAGCAGGGCAGGGGAATGGCTGATAATAGAGAGAAATAGACTGACAGCGGGACAGGGGAATGGCTGATAACAGAGAGAAATAGACTGACAGCAGGACGGGGGAATGGCTGATAACAGAGAGAAATAGACTGACAGCAGGACGGGGGAATGGCTGATAACAGAGAGAAATAGACTGACAGCAGGACGGGGGAATGGCTGATAACAGAGAGAAAAAGACTGACAGCAGGACGGGGGAATGGCTGATAAGAGAGAGAAATAGACTGACAGCAGGACGGGGGAATGGCTGATAGCAGAGAGAAATAGACTGACAGCAGGACAGGGGAATGGCTGATAACAGAGAAATAGACAGAATGCAGGACGGGGAATGACTGATAACAGAGAGAAATAGACTGACAGCAGGACGGGGAATGACTGATAACACAGAGAAATAGACTGACAGCAGGACAGGGGAGTGGCTGATAACAGAAAGAAATAGACTGACAGCAGGACAGGGGAATGGCTGAAAACAGAGAGAAATAGACTGACAGCAGGATGGGGAATGGCTGATAACAGAGAAATAGACTGACAGCAAGACAGGGGAATGGCTGATAACAGAGAGAAATAGACTGAGAGCAGGACGAGGGAATGGCTGATAACAGAGAGAAATCGACTGACAGCAGGACTTGGGAATGGCTGATAACAGAGAGAAATAGACAGAATGCAGGACGAGGAATGGCTGATAACAGAGAGAAATAGACTGACAGCAGGACGGGGGAATGGCTGATAACAGAGAGAAATAGACTGACAGCAGGACGGGGGAATGGCTGATAACAGAGAGAAATAGACTGACAGCAGGACGGGGGAATGGCTGATAAGAGAGAGAAATAGACTGACAGCAGGATGGGGAGTGGCTGATAACAGAGAGAAATAGACTGACAGCAGGACAGGGGAGTGGCTGAAAACAGAGAGAAATAGACTGACAGCAGGATGGGGAATGGCTGATAACAGAGAGGAATAGACTGACAACAGGACGGGGGAATGGCTGATAACAGAGAGAAATAGACTGACAGCAGGACAAGGGATTGGCTGAAAACAGAGTGAAATAGACTGACAACAGGACGGGGGAATGGCTGATAACAGAGAGGAATAGACTGACAACAGGACGGGGGAATGGCTGATAACAGAGAGAAATAGACTGACAGCAGGAAAGGGATTGGCTGATAACAGAGAGGAATAGACTGACAACAGGACGGGGGAATGGCAGATAACGGAGAGAATAGACTGACAGCAGGACGGGAGAATGGCTGATAACAGAGAGAAATAGACTGACAGCAGGAACGGGATTGGCTGATAACAGAGAGAAATAGACTGACAGCAGGACAGGGGAATGGCTGATAACAGAGAGAATACACTGACAGCAGGACGTGGGAATGGCTAATAACAGAGAAATTTACTGACAGCAGGACAGGGAATGGCTGATAACAGAGAGAATTGACTGACAGCAGGACGGGGAATGGCTGATAACAGAGAGAAATAGACTGACAGCAGGACAAGGATTGGCTGATAACAGAGAGAAATAGACTGACAGCAGGACAGGGGAATGGCTGATAACAGAGAGAAATAGACTGACAGCAGGACGGGGGAATGGCTGATAACAGAGAGAAATAGACTGACAGCAGGACGAGGGAATGGCTGATAACAGAGAGAAATCGACTGACAGCAGGACTTGGGAATGGCTGATAACAGAGGGAAATAGACAGAATGCAGGACGGGGAATGGCTGATAACAGAGAGAAATCGACTGACAGCAGGACGGGGAATGGCTGATAACAGAGAGAAATAGACTGACAGCAGGACAGGGGAGTGGCTGATAACAGAAAGAAATAGACTGACAGCAGGACGAGGGAATGGCTGAAAACAGAGAGAAATAGACTGACAGCAGGACGAGGGAATGGCTGATAACAGAGAGAAATCGACTGACAGCAGGACTTGGGAATGGCTGATAACAGAGAGAAATAGACAGAATGCAGGACGGGGAATGGCTGACAACAGAGAGAAATAGACTGACAGCAGGACAAGGATTGGCTGATAACAGAGAGAAATAGACTGACAGCAGGACAAGGATTGGCTGATAACAGAGAGAAATAGACTGACAGCAGGACGGGGGAATGGCTGATAACAGAAAGAAATAGACTGACAGCGGCATGGGGAATGGCTGATAACAGAGAGAAATAGACTGACAGCAGGATGGGGATTGGCTGTTAACAGAGAGAAATAGACTGACAGCAGGACAGGGGAATGGCTGATAACAGAGAGAAATAGACTGACAGCAGGACAAGGATTGGCTGATAACAGAGAGAAATATACTGACAGTAGGACAAGGATTGGCTGATAACAGAGAGAAATAGACTGAGAGCAGGACTTGGGAATGGCTGATAACAGAGAGAAATAGACAGAATGCAGGACAGGGAATGGCTGATAACAGAGAGGAATAGACTGACAACAGGACGGGGGAATGGCTGATAACAGAGAGAAATAGACTGACAGCAGGACGGGGGAATGGCTGATAACAGAGATAAATAGACTGACAGCAGGACAAGGGAATGGCTGACAACAGAGAGAAATAGACTGACAGCGGCATGGGGAATGGCTGATAACAGAGAGAAATAGACTGACAGCAGGACAAGGATTGGCTGATAACAGAGAGAAATAGACTGACAGCAGGACGGGGAATGGCTGATAACAGAGAGAAATAGACTGACAGCAGGGCTGGGGAATGGCTGACAACAGAGAGAAATAGACTGACAGCAGGACGGGGGAATGGCTGATAACAGAGATAAATAGACTGACAGCAGGACAAGGGAATGGCTGATAACAGAGAGAAATAGACTGACAGCAGGACGGGGAATGGCTGATAACAGAGAGAAATAGACTGACAGCGGCATGGGGAATGGCTGATAACAGAGAGAAATAGACTGACAGCAGGACGGGGAATGGCTGATAACAGAGAGAAATAGACTGACAGCAGGGCGGGGGAATGGCTGATAACAGAGAAGTAGACTGACAGCAGGACGGGGGAATGGCTGATAACAGAGAGAAAAGACTGACAGCAGGACAGGGGAATGGCTGATAACAGAGGGAAATAGACTGAGAGCAGGACGAGGGAATGGCTGATAACAGAGAGAAATCGACTGACAGCAGGACAGGGGAATGGCTGATAACAGAGAAATAGACAGAATGCAGGACGGGGAATGGCTGACAACAGAGAGAAATAGACTGACAGCAGGACGGGGAACGGCTGATAACAGAGAGAAATAGACTCACAGCAGGACAGGGGAATGGCTGATAACAGAAAGAAATAGACTGACAGCAGGACAGGGGAATGGCTGATAACAGAGAGAAATAGACTGACGGCTCGACGGGGAATGGCTGATAACAGAGAGAAATAGACTGACAGCAGGACGTGGGAATGGCTAATAACATAGAGAAATTTACTGACAGCAGGACAGGGAATGGCTGATAACAGAGAGAAATAGACTGACAGCAGGACGGGGGAATGGCTGATAACAGAGAATAGACTGACAGCAGGACAGGGAATGGCTGATAACAGAGAGAAATAGACAGACAACAGGGCGGGGAATGGCTAATAACAGAGAAATAGACTGACAGCAGGACTGGGAATGGCTGATAACAGAGAGGAATACACTGACAACAGGACGGGGGAATGGCTGATAACAGAGAGAAATAGACTGACAGCAGGACAAGGATTGGCTGATAACAGAGAGAAATAGACTGACAGCAGGACGGGAATGGCTGATAACAAAGAAATAGACTGACGGCACGACGGGGAATGGCTGATAACAGAAAGAAATAGACTGACGGCACGACGGGGAATGGCTGATAACAGAGAGAAATAGACTGACAGCAGGAACGGGATTGGCTGATAACAGAGAGAATAGACTGACAGCAGGACGGGGGAATGGCTAATAACAGAGAAATTTACTGACAGCAGGACAGGGAATGGCTGATAACAGAGAGAAATAGACTGACAGCAGGACGGGGGAATGGCTGATAACAGAGAGAAATAAACTGACAGCAGGACGGGGGAATGACTGATAACAGAGAGAATAGACTGACAGCAGGACAGGGGAATAGCTGATAACAGAGAGAAATAGACTGAACACAGGACAGGGGAATGGCTGATAACAGAGAGAATAGACTGACAGCAGGACAGGAGAATGGCTGATAACAGAGAAATAGACTGACAGCGGGATGGGGAATGGCTGATAACAGAGAGAAATAGACTGACAGCGGGATGGGGAATGGCTGATAACAGAGAGAAATAGACTGACAGCGGGATGGGTAATGGCTGATAACAGAGAGAATAGACTGACAGCAGGGCAGGGGAATGGCTGATAATAGAGAGAAATAGACTGACAGCGGGACAGGGGAATGGCTGATAACAGAGAGAAATAGACTGACAGCAGGACGGGGGAATGGCTGATAACAGAGAGAAATAGACTGACAGCAGGACGGGGGAATGGCTGATAACAGAGAGAAATAGACTGACAGCAGGACGGGGGAATGGCTGATAACAGAGAGAAAAAGACTGACAGCAGGACGGGGG
Source organism: Ranitomeya imitator (assembly GCF_032444005.1). Classification (NCBI taxonomy): domain Eukaryota; kingdom Metazoa; phylum Chordata; class Amphibia; order Anura; family Dendrobatidae; genus Ranitomeya; species Ranitomeya imitator. Next base: position 333,255,698 of record NC_091284.1, on the reverse strand, counting down.
AATGGCTGATAAGAGAGAGAAATAGACTGACAGCAGGACGGGGGAATGGCTGATAGCAGAGAGAAATAGACTGACAGCAGGACAGGGGAATGGCTGATAACAGAGAAATAGACAGAATGCAGGACGGGGAATGACTGATAACAGAGAGAAATAGACTGACAGCAGGACGGGGAATGACTGATAACACAGAGAAATAGACTGACAGCAGGACAGGGGAGTGGCTGATAACAGAAAGAAATAGACTGACAGCAGGACAGGGGAATGGCTGAAAACAGAGAGAAATAGACTGACAGCAGGATGGGGAATGGCTGATAACAGAGAAATAGACTGACAGCAAGACAGGGGAATGGCTGATAACAGAGAGAAATAGACTGAGAGCAGGACGAGGGAATGGCTGATAACAGAGAGAAATCGACTGACAGCAGGACTTGGGAATGGCTGATAACAGAGAGAAATAGACAGAATGCAGGACGAGGAATGGCTGATAACAGAGAGAAATAGACTGACAGCAGGACGGGGGAATGGCTGATAACAGAGAGAAATAGACTGACAGCAGGACGGGGGAATGGCTGATAACAGAGAGAAATAGACTGACAGCAGGACGGGGGAATGGCTGATAAGAGAGAGAAATAGACTGACAGCAGGATGGGGAGTGGCTGATAACAGAGAGAAATAGACTGACAGCAGGACAGGGGAGTGGCTGAAAACAGAGAGAAATAGACTGACAGCAGGATGGGGAATGGCTGATAACAGAGAGGAATAGACTGACAACAGGACGGGGGAATGGCTGATAACAGAGAGAAATAGACTGACAGCAGGACAAGGGAATGGCTGAAAACAGAGTGAAATAGACTGACAACAGGACGGGGGAATGGCTGATAACAGAGAGGAATAGACTGACAACAGGACGGGGGAATGGCTGATAACAGAGAGAAATAGACTGACAGCAGGAAAGGGATTGGCTGATAACAGAGAGGAATAGACTGACAACAGGACGGGGGAATGGCAGATAACGGAGAGAATAGACTGACAGCAGGACGGGAGAATGGCTGATAACAGAGAGAAATAGACTGACAGCAGGAACGGGATTGGCTGATAACAGAGAGAAATAGACTGACAGCAGGACAGGGGAATGGCTGATAACAGAGAGAATACACTGACAGCAGGACGTGGGAATGGCTAATAACAGAGAAATTTACTGACAGCAGGACAGGGAATGGCTGATAACAGAGAGAATTGACTGACAGCAGGACGGGGAATGGCTGATAACAGAGAGAAATAGACTGACAGCAGGACAAGGATTGGCTGATAACAGAGAGAAATAGACTGACAGCAGGACAGGGGAATTGCTGATAACAGAGAGAAATAGACTGACAGCAGGACGGGGGAATGGCTGATAACAGAGATAAATAGACTGACAGCAGGACGAGGGAATGGCTGATAACAGAGAGAAATCGACTGACAGCAGGACTTGGGAATGGCTGATAACAGAGGGAAATAGACAGAATGCAGGACGGGGAATGGCTGATAACAGAGAGAAATCGACTGACAGCAGGACGGGGAATGGCTGATAACAGAGAGAAATAGACTGACAGCAGGACAGGGGAGTGGCTGATAACAGAAAGAAATAGACTGACAGCAGGACGAGGGAATGGCTGAAAACAGAGAGAAATAGACTGACAGCAGGACGAGGGAATGGCTGATAACAGAGAGAAATCGACTGACAGCAGGACTTGGGAATGGCTGATAACAGAGAGAAATAGACAGAATGCAGGACGGGGAATGGCTGACAACAGAGAGAAATAGACTGACAGCAGGACAAGGATTGGCTGATAACAGAGAGAAATAGACTGACAGCAGGACAAGGATTGGCTGATAACAGAGAGAAATAGACTGACAGCAGGACGGGGGAATGGCTGATAACAGAAAGAAATAGACTGACAGCGGCATGGGGAATGGCTGATAACAGAGAGAAATAGACTGACAGCAGGATGGGGATTGGCTGTTAACAGAGAGAAATAGACTGACAGCAGGACAGGGGAATGGCTGATAACAGAGAGAAATAGACAGAATGCAGGACGGGGAATGGCTGATAACAGAGAGAAATAGACTGACAGCAGGACGAGGAATGGCTGATAACAGAGAGAAATAGACTGACAGCGGGACGGGGAATGGCTGATAACAGAGAAATAGACTGACAGCAGGACAGGGGAATGGCTGATAACAGAGAGAAATCGACTGACAGCAGGACTTGGGAATGGCTGATAACAGAGAGAAATAGACAGAATGCAGGACGGGGAATGGCTGATAACAGAGAGAAATAGACTGACAGCAGGACGGGGAATGGCTGATAACAGAGAGAAATAGACTGACAGCGGGACGGGGAATGACTGATAACACAGAGAAATAGACTGACAGCAGGACAGGGGAGTGGCTGATAACAGAAAGAAATAGACTGACAACAGGATGGGGAATGGCTGATAACAGAGAGGAATAGACTGACAACAGGACGGGGGAATGGCTGATAACAGAGAGAAATAGACTGACAGCAGGACAGGGGAATGGCTGATAACAGAGAGAATAGACTGACAGCAGGACAAGGGAATGGCCGATAACAGAGAGAAATAGACTGACAGCAGGACAAGGGAATGGCTGATAACAGAGAGAAATAGACTGACAGCAGGACAAGGATTGGCTGATAACAGAGAGAAATAGACTGACAGTAGGACAGGGAATGGCTGATAACAGAGAGAATAGACTGACAGCAGGACGGGGAATGGCTGATAACAGAGAGAAATAGACTGAACACAGGACAGGGGAATGGCTGATAACAGAGAAATAGACTGACAGCGGGATGGGGAATGGCTGATAACAGAGAGAAATAGACTGACAGCGGGATGGGTAATGGCTGATAACAGAGAGAATAGACTGACAGCAGGGCAGGGGAATGGCTGATAACAGAGAGAAATAGACTGACAGCAGGACAAGGATTGGCTGATAACAGAGAGAAATAGACTGACAGCAGGACAGGGGAGTGGCTGATAACAGAAAGATATAGACTGACAGCAGGATGGGGAATGGCTGATAACAGAGAGGAATAGACTGACAACAGGACGGGGGAATGGCTGATAACAGAGAGAAATAGACTGACAGTAGGACAGGGGAATGGCTGATAACAGAGAGAATAGACTGACAGCAGGACAGGGTAATGGCTGATAACAGAGAGAAATAGACTGACAGCGGCATGGGGAATGGCTGATAACAGAGAGAAATAGACTGACAGCAGGACAAGGATTGGCTGATAACAGAGAGAAATAGACTGACAGTAGGACAGGGGAATGGCTGATAACAGAGAGAAGTAGACTGACAGCAGGATGGGGAATGGCTGATAACAGAGAGAATAGACTGACAGCAGGACGGGGGAATGGCAGATAACGGAGAGAATAGACTGACAGCGGGACGGGGAATGACTGATAACAGAGAGAAATCGACTGACAGCAGGACTTGGGAATGGCTGATAACAGAGAGAAATAGACTGACAGCGGCATGGGGAATGGCTGATAACAGAGAGAAATAGACTGACAGCAGGATGGGGATTGGCTGTTAACAGAGAGAAATAGACTGACAGCAGGACAGGGGAATGGCTGATAACAGAGAGAAATAGACAGAATGCAGGACGGGGAATGGCTGATAACAGAGAGAAATAGACTGACAGCAGGACGGGGGAATGGCTGATAAGAGAGAGAAATAGACTGACAGCAGGACAGGGGAGTGGCTGATAACAGAAAGAAATAGACTGACAGCAGGACGGGAATGGCTGAAAACAGAGAGAAATAGACTGACAGCAGGACAAGGGAATGGCCGATAACAGAGAGAAATAGACTGACAGCAGGACAAGGGAATGGCTGATAACAGAGAGAAATAGACTGACAGCAGGACAAGGATTGGCTGATAACAGAGAGAAATAGACTGACAGTAGGACAGGGAATGGCTGATAACAGAGAGAATAGACTGACAGCAGGACGGGGAATGGCTGATAACAGAGAGAAATAGACTGAACACAGGACAGGGGAATGGCTGATAACAGAGAAATAGACTGACAGCGGGATGGGGAATGGCTGATAACAGAGAGAAATAGACTGACAGCGGGATGGGTAATGGCTGATAACAGAGAGAATAGACTGACAGCAGGGCAGGGGAATGGCTGATAACAGAGAGAAATAGACTGACAGCGGGACAGGGGAATGGCTGATAACAGAGAGAAATAGACTCACAGCAGGACGGGGGAATGGCTGATAACAGAGAGAAATCGACTGACAGCAGGACTTGGGAATGGCTGATAACAGAGAGAAATAGACAGAATGCAGGACGAGGAATGGCTGATAACAGAGAGAAATAGACTGACAGCAGGACGGGGGAATGGCTGATAACAGAGAAATAGACTGACAGCAGGACGGGGAATGGCTGATAAGAGAGAGAAATAGACTGACAGCAGGATGGGGAGTGGCTGATAACAGAGAGAAATAGACTGACAGCAGGACAGGGGAGTGGCTGATAACAGAAAGAAATAGACTGACAGCAGGACAAGGGAATGGCTGAAAACAGAGAGAAATAGACTGACAGCAGGATGGGGAATGGCTGATAGCAGAGAGGAATAGACTGACAACAGGACGGGGGAATGGCTGATAACAGAGAGAAATAGACTGACAGCAGGACAAGGATTGGCTGATAACAGAGAGAAATAGACTGACAGTAGGACAGGGGAATGGCTGATAACAGAGAGAAATAGACTGACAGCAGGACGGGGGAATGGCTGATAACAGAGAGGAATAGACTGACAACAGGACGGGGGAATGGCTGATAACAGAGAGGAATAGACTGACAGCAGGACAGGGTAATGGCTGATAACAGAGAGAATAGACTGACAGCAGGACGGGGGAATGGCTAATAACAGAAATTTACTGACAGCAGGACAGGGAATGGCTGATAACAGAGAGAAATAGACTGACAGCAGGAACGGGATTGGCTGATAACAGAGAGAAATAGACTGACAGCAGGACAGGGGAATGGCTGATAACAGAGAGAAATAGACAGACAACAGGGCGGGGAATGGCTGATAACAGAGAAATAGACTGACAGCAGGACGGGAATGGCTGATAACAGAGAAATTTACTGACAGCAGGACAGGGAATGGCTGATAACAGAGAGAAATAGACTGACAGCAGGACAGGGAATGGCTGATAACAGAGAGAATAGACTGACAGCAGGACGGGGAATGGCTGATAACAGAGAGAAATAGACAGACAACAGGGCGGGGAATAACTGATAACAGAGAAATAGACTGACAGCAGGACGGGAATGGCTGATAACAGAGAGAAATAGACTGACAGCAGGACGGGGAATGGTTGATAACAAAGATAATAGACTGACAGCAGGACAGGGGAATAGCTGATAACAGAGAAATAGACTGACAGCGGGATGGGGAATGGCTGATAACAGAGAGAATAGACTGACAGCAGGGCAGGTGAATGGCTGATAACAGAGAGAAATAGACTGACAGCGGGATGGGGAATGGCTGATAACAGAGAGAAATAGACTGACAGCGGGATGGGGAATGGCTGATAACAGAGAGAAATAGACTGACAGTGGGACAAGGAATGGCTGATAACAGAGAGAAATAGACTGACAGCAGGACAGGGGAATGGCTGATAACAGAACGAAATAGACTGACAGCGGCATGGGGAATGGCTGATAACAGAGAGAAATAGACTGACAGCAGGACAAGGATTGGCTGATAACAGAGAGAAATAGACTGACAGCAGAAAAGGGGAATGGCTGATAACAGAGAGAAATAGACAGAATGCAGGACGGGGAATGGCTGAAAACAGAGAAATAGACTGACATCAGGACAGGGGAATGGCTGATAACACAGAGAAATAGACTGACAGCAGGACAGGGGAGTGGCTGATAACACAGAGAAATAGACTGACAGCAGGACAGGGGAGTGGCTGATAACACAGAGAAATAGACTGACAGCAGGACAGGGGAATGGCTGATAACAGAGAGAAATAGACTGACAGCGGCATGGGGAATGGCTGATAACAGAGAGAAATAGACTGACAGCAGGACAAGGATTGGCTGATAACAGAGAGAAATAGACTGACAGCGGGACGGGGAATGACTGATAACACAGAGAAATAGACTGACAGCAGGACAGGGGAGTGGCTGATAACAGAAAGAAATAGACTGACAGCAGGACAGGGGAATGGCTGAAAACAGAGAGAAATAGACTGACAGCAGGATGGGGAATGGCTGATAACAGAGATAAATAGACTGAAAGCAGGACGGGGAATGGCTGATAACAGAGAGAAATAGACTGACAGCGGCATGGGGAATGGCTGATAACAGAGAGAAATAGACTGACAGCAGGACAAGGATTGGCTGATAACAGAGAGAAATAGACTGACAGCAGGATGGGGATTGGCTGTTAACAGAGAGAAATAGACTGACAGCAGGACAGGGGAATGGCTGATAACAGAGAGAAATAGACTGACAGCAGGACAAGGATTGGCTGATAACAGAGAGAAATATACTGACAGTAGGACAAGGATTGGCTGATAACAGAGAGAAATAGACTGAGAGCAGGACTTGGGAATGGCTGATAACAGAGAGAAATAGACAGAATGCAGGACAGGGAATGGCTGATAACAGAGAGGAATAGACTGACAACAGGACGGGGGAATGGCTGATAACAGAGAGAAATAGACTGACAGCAGGACGGGGGAATGGCTGATAACAGAGATAAATAGACTGACAGCAGGACAAGGGAATGGCTGACAACAGAGAGAAATAGACTGACAGCGGCATGGGGAATGGCTGATAACAGAGAGAAATAGACTGACAGCAGGACAAGGATTGGCTGATAACAGAGAGAAATAGACTGACAGCAGGACGGGGAATGGCTGATAACAGAGAGAAATAGACTGACAGCAGGGCTGGGGAATGGCTGACAACAGAGAGAAATAGACTGACAGCAGGACGGGGGAATGGCTGATAACAGAGATAAATAGACTGACAGCAGGACAAGGGAATGGCTGATAACAGAGAGAAATAGACTGACAGCAGGACGGGGAATGGCTGATAACAGAGAGAAATAGACTGACAGCGGCATGGGGAATGGCTGATAACAGAGAGAAATAGACTGACAGCAGGACGGGGAATGGCTGATAACAGAGAGAAATAGACTGACAGCAGGGCGGGGGAATGGCTGATAACAGAGAAGTAGACTGACAGCAGGACGGGGGAATGGCTGATAACAGAGAGAAAAGACTGACAGCAGGACAGGGGAATGGCTGATAACAGAGGGAAATAGACTGAGAGCAGGACGAGGGAATGGCTGATAACAGAGAGAAATCGACTGACAGCAGGACAGGGGAATGGCTGATAACAGAGAAATAGACAGAATGCAGGACGGGGAATGGCTGACAACAGAGAGAAATAGACTGACAGCAGGACGGGGAACGGCTGATAACAGAGAGAAATAGACTCACAGCAGGACAGGGGAATGGCTGATAACAGAAAGAAATAGACTGACAGCAGGACAGGGGAATGGCTGATAACAGAGAGAAATAGACTGACGGCTCGACGGGGAATGGCTGATAACAGAGAGAAATAGACTGACAGCAGGACGTGGGAATGGCTAATAACATAGAGAAATTTAATGACAGCAGGACAGGGAATGGCTGATAACAGAGAAATAGACTGACAGCAGGACGGGGGAATGGCTGATAACAGAGAATAGACTGACAGCAGGACAGGGAATGGCTGATAACAGAGAGAAATAGACAGACAACAGGGCGGGGAATGGCTAATAACAGAGAAATAGACTGACAGCAGGACTGGGAATGGCTGATAACAGAGAGGAATACACTGACAACAGGACGGGGGAATGGCTGATAACAGAGAGAAATAGACTGACAGCAGGACGGGGGAATGGCTAATAACAGAGAAATTTACTGACAGCAGGACAGGGAATGGCTGATAACAGAGAGAAATAGACTGACAGCAGGACGGGGGAATGGCTGATAACAGAGAGAATAGACTGACAGCAGGACAGGGGAATAGCTGATAACAGAGAGAAATAGACTGAACACAGGACAGGGGAATGGCTGATAACAGAGAGAATAGACTGACAGCAGGACAGGAGAATGGCTGATAACAGAGAAATAGACTGACAGCGGGACGGGGAATGGCTGATAACAGAGAGAAATAGACTGACAGCGGGATGGGGAATGGCTGATAACAGAGAGAAATAGACTGACAGCGGGATGGGTAATGGCTGATAACAGAGAGAATAGACTGACAGCAGGGCAGGGGAATGGCTGATAATAGAGAGAAATAGACTGACAGCGGGACAGGGGAATGGCTGATAACAGAGAGAAATAGACTGACAGCAGGACGGGGGAATGGCTGATAACAGAGAGAAATAGACTGACAGCAGGACGGGGGAATGGCTGATAACAGAGAGAAATAGACTGACAGCAGGACGGGGGAATGGCTGATAACAGAGAGAAAAAGACTGACAGCAGGACAGGGAATGGCTGATAACAGACAGAATAGACTGACAGCAGGACGGGGAATGGCTGATAACAGAGAGAAATAGACAGACAACAGGGCGGGGAATAGCTGATAACAGAGAAATAGACTGACAGCAGGACGGGAATGGCTGATAACAGAGAGAAATAGACTGACAGCAGGATGGGGAATGGTTGATAACAGAGAGAAATAGACTGACAGCAGAAAAGGGGAATGGCTGATAACAGAGAGAAATAGACTGACAGCAGGACAGGGAATGGCTGATAACAGACAGAATAGACTGACAGCAGGACGGGGAATGGCTGATAACAGAGAGAAATAGACAGACAACAGGGCGGGGAATAGCTGATAACAGAGAAATAGACTGACAGCAGGACGGGAATGGCTGATAACAGAGAGAAATAGACTGACAGCAGGACGGGGAATGGTTGATAACAAAGATAATAGACTGACAGCAGGACAGGGGAATAGCTGATAACAGAGAAATAGACAGCGGGATGGGGAATGGCTGATAACAGAGAGAATAGACTGACAGCAGGGCAGGTGAATGGCTGATAACAGAGAGAAATAGACTGACAGCGGGATGGGGAATGGCTGATAACAGAGAGAAATAGACTGACAGCGGGATGGGGAATGGCTGATAACAGAGAGAAATAGACTGACAGCAGGACAAGGATTGGCTGATAACAGAGAGAAATAGACTGACAGCAGAAAAGGGGAATGGCTGATAACAGAGAGAAATAGACAGAATGCAGGACGGGGAATGGCTGATAACAGAGAAATAGACTGACAGCAGGACGGGGAATGGCTGATAACAGAGAGAAATAGACTGACATCAGGACAGGGGAATGGCTGATAACACAGAGAAATAGACTGACAGCAGGACAGGGGAGTGGCTGATAACACAGAGAAATAGACTGACAGCAGGACAGGGGAGTGGCTGATAACACAGAGAAATAGACTGACAGCAGGACAGGGGAATGGCTGATAACAGAGAGAAATAGACTGACAGCGGCATGGGGAATGGCTGATAACAGAGAGAAATAGACTGACAGCAGGACAAGGATTGGCTGATAACAGAGAGAAATAGACTGACAGCGGGACGGGGAATGACTGATAACACAGAGAAATAGACTGACAGCAGGACAGGGGAGTGGCTGATAACAGAAAGAAATAGACTGACAGCAGGACAGGGGAATGGCTGAAAACAGAGAGAAATAGACTGACAGCAGGATGGGGAATGGCTGATAACAGAGATAAATAGACTGAAAGCAGGACGGGGAATGGCTGATAACAGAGAGAAATAGACTGACAGCGGCATGGGGAATGGCTGATAACAGAGAGAAATAGACTGACAGCAGGACAAGGATTGGCTGATAACAGAGAGAAATAGACTGACAGCAGGATGGGGATTGGCTGTTAACAGAGAGAAATAGACTGACAGCAGGACAGGGGAATGGCTGATAACAGAGAGAAATAGACTGACAGCAGGACAAGGATTAGCTGATAACAGAGAGAAATATACTGACAGTAGGACAAGGATTGGCTGATAACAGAGAGAAATAGACTGAGAGCAGGACTTGGGAATGGCTGATAACAGAGAGAAATAGACAGAATGCAGGACGGGGAATGGCTGATAACAGAGAGGAATAGACTGACAACAGGACGGGGGAATGGCTGATAACAGAGAGAAATAGACTGACAGCAGGACGGGGGAATGGCTGATAACAGAGATAAATAGACTGACAGCAGGACAAGGGAATGGCTGACAACAGAGAGAAATAGACTGACAGCGGCATGGGGAATGGCTGATAACAGAGAGAAATAGACTGACAGCAGGACAAGGATTGGCTGATAACAGAGAGAAATAGACTGACAGCAGGACGGGGAATGGCTGATAACAGAGAGAAATAGACTGACAGCAGGGCTGGGGAATGGCTGACAACAGAGAGAAATAGACTGACAGCAGGACGGGGGAATGGCTGATAACAGAGATAAATAGACTGACAGCAGGACAAGGGAATGGCTGATAACAGAGAGAAATAGACTGACAGCAGGACGGGGAATGGCTGATAACAGAGAGAAATAGACTGACAGCGGCATGGGGAATGGCTGATAACAGAGAGAAATAGACTGACAGCAGGACGGGGAATGGCTGATAACAGAGAGAAATAGACTGACAGCAGGGCGGGGGAATGGCTGATAACAGAGAAGTAGACTGACAGCAGGACAGGGGAATGGCTGATAACAGAGAGAAAAGACTGACAGCAGGACAGGGGAATGGCTGATAACAGAGGGAAATAGACTGAGAGCAGGACGAGGGAATGGCTGATAACAGAGAGAAATCGACTGACAGCAGGACAGGGGAATGGCTGATAACAGAGAAATAGACAGAATGCAGGACGGGGAATGGCTGACAACAGAGAGAAATAGACTGACAGCAGGACGGGGAACGGCTGATAACAGAGAGAAATAGACTCACAGCAGGACAGGGGAATGGCTGATAACAGAAAGAAATAGACTGACAGCAGGACAGGGGAATGGCTGATAACAGAGAGAAATAGACTGACGGCTCGACGGGGAATGGCTGATAACAGAGAGAAATAGACTGACAGCAGGACGTGGGAATGGCTAATAACATAGAGAAATTTACTGACAGCAGGACAGGGAATGGCTGATAACAGAGAGAAATAGACTGACAGCAGGACGGGGGAATGGCTGATAACAGAGAATAGACTGACAGCAGGACAGGGAATGGCTAATAACAGAGAAATAGACTGACAGCAGGACTGGGAATGGCTGATAACAGAGAGGAATACACTGACAACAGGACGGGGGAATGGCTGATAACAGAGAGAAATAGACTGACAGCAGGACAAGGATTGGCTGATAACAGAGAGAAATAGACTGACAGCAGGACGGGAATGGCTGATAACAAAGAAATAGACTGACGGCACGACGGGGAATGGCTGATAACAGAAAGAAATAGACTGACGGCACGACGGGGAATGGCTGATAACAGAGAGAAATAGACTGACAGCAGGAACGGGATTGGCTGATAACAGAGAGAATAGACTGACAGCAGGACGGGGGAATGGCTAATAACAGAGAAATTTACTGACAGCAGGACAGGGAATGGCTGATAACAGAGAGAAATAGACTGACAGCAGGACGGGGGAATGGCTGATAACAGAGAGAAATAAACTGACAGCAGGACGGGGGAATGACTGATAACAGAGAGAATAGACTGACAGCAGGACAGGGGAATAGCTGATAACAGAGAGAAATAGACTGAACACAGGACAGGGGAATGGCTGATAACAGAGAGAATAGACTGACAGCAGGACAGGAGAATGGCTGATAACAGAGAAATAGACTGACAGCGGGATGGGGAATGGCTGATAACAGAGAGAAATAGACTGACAGCGGGATGGGGAATGGCTGATAACAGAGAGAAATAGACTGACAGCGGGATGGGTAATGGCTGATAACAGAGAGAATAGACTGACAGCAGGGCAGGGGAATGGCTGATAATAGAGAGAAATAGACTGACAGCGGGACAGGGGAATGGCTGATAACAGAGAGAAATAGACTGACAGCAGGACGGGGGAATGGCTGATAACAGAGAGAAATAGACTGACAGCAGGACGGGGGAATGGCTGATAACAGAGAGAAATAGACTGACAGCAGGACGGGGGAATGGCTGATAACAGAGAGAAAAAGACTGACAGCAGGACGGGGGAATGGCTGATAAGAGAGAGAAATAGACTGACAGCAGGACGGGGGAATGGCTGATAGCAGAGAGAAATAGACTGACAGCAGGACAGGGGAATGGCTGATAACAGAGAAATAGACAGAATGCAGGACGGGGAATGACTGATAACAGAGAGAAATAGACTGACAGCAGGACGGGGAATGACTGATAACACAGAGAAATAGACTGACAGCAGGACAGGGGAGTGGCTGATAACAGAAAGAAATAGACTGACAGCAGGACAGGGGAATGGCTGAAAACAGAGAGAAATAGACTGACAGCAGGATGGGGAATGGCTGATAACAGAGAAATAGACTGACAGCAAGACAGGGGAATGGCTGATAACAGAGAGAAATAGACTGAGAGCAGGACGAGGGAATGGCTGATAACAGAGAGAAATCGACTGACAGCAGGACTTGGGAATGGCTGATAACAGAGAGAAATAGACAGAATGCAGGACGAGGAATGGCTGATAACAGAGAGAAATAGACTGACAGCAGGACGGGGGAATGGCTGATAACAGAGAGAAATAGACTGACAGCAGGACGGGGGAATGGCTGATAACAGAGAGAAATAGACTGACAGCAGGACGGGGGAATGGCTGATAAGAGAGAGAAATAGACTGACAGCAGGATGGGGAGTGGCTGATAACAGAGAGAAATAGACTGACAGCAGGACAGGGGAGTGGCTGAAAACAGAGAGAAATAGACTGACAGCAGGATGGGGAATGGCTGATAACAGAGAGGAATAGACTGACAACAGGACGGGGGAATGGCTGATAACAGAGAGAAATAGACTGACAGCAGGACAAGGGAATGGCTGAAAACAGAGTGAAATAGACTGACAACAGGACGGGGGAATGGCTGATAACAGAGAGGAATAGACTGACAACAGGACGGGGGAATGGCTGATAACAGAGAGAAATAGACTGACAGCAGGAAAGGGATTGGCTGATAACAGAGAGGAATAGACTGACAACAGGACGGGGGAATGGCAGATAACGGAGAGAATAGACTGACAGCAGGACGGGAGAATGGCTGATAACAGAGAGAAATAGACTGACAGCAGGAACGGGATTGGCTGATAACAGAGAGAAATAGACTGACAGCAGGACAGGGGAATGGCTGATAACAGAGAGAATACACTGACAGCAGGACGTGGGAATGGCTAATAACAGAGAAATTTACTGACAGCAGGACAGGGAATGGCTGATAACAGAGAGAATTGACTGACAGCAGGACGGGGAATGGCTGATAACAGAGAGAAATAGACTGACAGCAGGACAAGGATTGGCTGATAACAGAGAGAAATAGACTGACAGCAGGACAGGGGAATGGCTGATAACAGAGAGAAATAGACTGACAGCAGGACGGGGGAATGGCTGATAACAGAGAGAAATAGACTGACAGCAGGACGAGGGAATGGCTGATAACAGAGAGAAATCGACTGACAGCAGGACTTGGGAATGGCTGATAACAGAGGGAAATAGACAGAATGCAGGACGGGGAATGGCTGATAACAGAGAGAAATCGACTGACAGCAGGACGGGGAATGGCTGATAACAGAGAGAAATAGACTGACAGCAGGACAGGGGAGTGGCTGATAACAGAAAGAAATAGACTGACAGCAGGACGAGGGAATGGCTGAAAACAGAGAGAAATAGACTGACAGCAGGACGAGGGAATGGCTGATAACAGAGAGAAATCGACTGACAGCAGGACTTGGGAATGGCTGATAACAGAGAGAAATAGACAGAATGCAGGACGGGGAATGGCTGACAACAGAGAGAAATAGACTGACAGCAGGACAAGGATTGGCTGATAACAGAGAGAAATAGACTGACAGCAGGACAAGGATTGGCTGATAACAGAGAGAAATAGACTGACAGCAGGACGGGGGAATGGCTGATAACAGAAAGAAATAGACTGACAGCGGCATGGGGAATGGCTGATAACAGAGAGAAATAGACTGACAGCAGGATGGGGATTGGCTGTTAACAGAGAGAAATAGACTGACAGCAGGACAGGGGAATGGCTGATAACAGAGAGAAATAGACAGAATGCAGGACGGGGAATGGCTGATAACAGAGAGAAATAGACTGACAGCAGGACGAGGAATGGCTGATAACAGAGAGAAATAGACTGACAGCGGGACGGGGAATGGCTGATAACAGAGAAATAGACTGACAGCAGGACAGGGGAATGGCTGATAACAGAGAGAAATCGACTGACAGCAGGACTTGGGAATGGCTGATAACAGAGAGAAATAGACAGAATGCAGGACGGGGAATGGCTGATAACAGAGAGAAATAGACTGACAGCAGGACGGGGAATGGCTGATAACAGAGAGAAATAGACTGACAGCGGGACGGGGAATGACTGATAACACAGAGAAATAGACTGACAGCAGGACAGGGGAGTGGCTGATAACAGAAAGAAATAGACTGACAACAGGATGAGGAATGGCTGATAACAGAGAGGAATAGACTGACAACAGGACGGGGGAATGGCTGATAACAGAGAGAAATAGACTGACAGCAGGACAGGGGAATGGCTGATAACAGAGAGAATAGACTGACAGCAGGACAAGGGAATGGCCGATAACAGAGAGAAATAGACTGACAGCAGGACAAGGGAATGGCTGATAACAGAGAGAAATAGACTGACAGCAGGACAAGGATTGGCTGATAACAGAGAGAAATAGACTGACAGTAGGACAGGGAATGGCTGATAACAGAGAGAATAGACTGACAGCAGGACGGGGAATGGCTGATAACAGAGAGAAATAGACTGAACACAGGACAGGGGAATGGCTGATAACAGAGAAATAGACTGACAGCGGGATGGGGAATGGCTGATAACAGAGAGAAATAGACTGACAGCGGGATGGGTAATGGCTGATAACAGAGAGAATAGACTGACAGCAGGGCAGGGGAATGGCTGATAACAGAGAGAAATAGACTGACAGCAGGACAAGGATTGGCTGATAACAGAGAGAAATAGACTGACAGCAGGACAGGGGAGTGGCTGATAACAGAAAGATATAGACTGACAGCAGGATGGGGAATGGCTGATAACAGAGAGGAATAGACTGACAACAGGACGGGGGAATGGCTGATAACAGAGAGAAATAGACTGACAGCAGGACAGGGGAATGGCTGATAACAGAGAGAATAGACTGACAGCAGGACAGGGTAATGGCTGATAACAGAGAGAAATAGACTGACAGCGGCATGGGGAATGGCTGATAACAGAGAGAAATAGACTGACAGCAGGACAAGGATTGGCTGATAACAGAGAGAAATAGACTGACAGTAGGACAGGGGAATGGCTGATAACAGAGAGAAGTAGACTGACAGCAGGATGGGGAATGGCTGATAACAGAGAGAATAGACTGACAGCAGGACGGGGGAATGGCAGATAACGGAGAGAATAGACTGACAGCGGGACGGGGAATGACTGATAACAGAGAGAAATCGACTGACAGCAGGACTTGGGAATGGCTGATAACAGAGAGAAATAGACTGACAGCGGCATGGGGAATGGCTGATAACAGAGAGAAATAGACTGACAGCAGGATGGGGATTGGCTGTTAACAGAGAGAAATAGACTGACAGCAGGACAGGGGAATGGCTGATAACAGAGAGAAATAGACAGAATGCAGGACGGGGAATGGCTGATAACAGAGAGAAATAGACTGACAGCAGGACGGGGGAATGGCTGATAAGAGAGAGAAATAGACTGACAGCAGGACAGGGGAGTGGCTGATAACAGAAAGAAATAGACTGACAGCAGGACGGGAATGGCTGAAAACAGAGAGAAATAGACTGACAGCAGGACAAGG
Source organism: Ranitomeya imitator (assembly GCF_032444005.1). Taxonomy (NCBI): domain Eukaryota; kingdom Metazoa; phylum Chordata; class Amphibia; order Anura; family Dendrobatidae; genus Ranitomeya; species Ranitomeya imitator. Next base: position 333,239,506 of record NC_091284.1, on the reverse strand, counting down.
GAATGGCCGATAACAGAGAGAAATAGACTGACAGCAGGACAAGGGAATGGCTGATAACAGAGAGAAATAGACTGACAGCAGGACAAGGATTGGCTGATAACAGAGAGAAATAGACTGACAGTAGGACAGGGAATGGCTGATAACAGAGAGAATAGACTGACAGCAGGACGGGGAATGGCTGATAACAGAGAGAAATAGACTGAACACAGGACAGGGGAATGGCTGATAACAGAGAAATAGACTGACAGCGGGATGGGGAATGGCTGATAACAGAGAGAAATAGACTGACAGCGGGATGGGTAATGGCTGATAACAGAGAGAATAGACTGACAGCAGGGCAGGGGAATGGCTGATAACAGAGAGAAATAGACTGACAGCGGGACAGGGTAATGGCTGATAACAGAGAGAAATAGACTCACAGCAGGACGGGGGAATGGCTGATAACAGAGAGAAATCGACTGACAGCAGGACTTGGGAATGGCTGATAACAGAGAGAAATAGACAGAATGCAGGACGAGGAATGGCTGATAACAGAGAGAAATAGACTGACAGCAGGACGGGGGAATGGCTGATAACAGAGAAATAGACTGACAGCAGGACGGGGAATGGCTGATAAGAGAGAGAAATAGACTGACAGCAGGACAGGGGAATAGCTGATAACAGAGAAATAGACTGACAGCGGGATGGGGAATGGCTGATAACAGAGAGAATAGACTGACAGCAGGGCAGGTGAATGGCTGATAACAGAGAGAAATAGACTGACAGCGGGATGGGGAATGGCTGATAACAGAGAGAAATAGACTGACAGCGGGATGGGGAATGGCTGATAACAGAGAGAAATAGACTGACAGCGGGACAAGAAATGGCTGATAACAGAGAGAAATAGACTGACAGCAGGACAGGGGAATGGCTGATAACAGAACGAAATAGACTGACAGCGGCATGGGGAATGGCTGATAACAGAGAGAAATAGACTGACAGCAGGACAAGGATTGGCTGATAACAGAGAGAAATAGACTGACAGCAGAAAAGGGGAATGGCTGATAACAGAGAGAAATAGACAGAATGCAGGACGGGGAATGGCTGAAAACAGAGAAATAGACTGACATCAGGACAGGGGAATGGCTGATAACACAGAGAAATAGACTGACAGCAGGACAGGGGAGTGGCTGATAACACAGAGAAATAGACTGACAGCAGGACAGGGGAGTGGCTGATAACACAGAGAAATAGACTGACAGCAGGACAGGGGAATGGCTGATAACAGAGAGAAATAGACTGACAGCGGCATGGGGAATGGCTGATAACAGAGAGAAATAGACTGACAGCAGGACAAGGATTGGCTGATAACAGAGAGAAATAGACTGACAGCGGGACGGGGAATGACTGATAACACAGAGAAATAGACTGACAGCAGGACAGGGGAGTGGCTGATAACAGAAAGAAATAGACTGACAGCAGGACAGGGGAATGGCTGAAAACAGAGAGAAATAGACTGACAGCAGGATGGGGAATGGCTGATAACAGAGATAAATAGACTGAAAGCAGGACGGGGAATGGCTGATAACAGAGAGAAATAGACTGACAGCGGCATGGGGAATGGCTGATAACAGAGAGAAATAGACTGACAGCAGGACAAGGATTGGCTGATAACAGAGAGAAATAGACTGACAGCAGGATGGGGATTGGCTGTTAACAGAGAGAAATAGACTGACAGCAGGACAGGGGAATGGCTGATAACAGAGAGAAATAGACTGACAGCAGGACAAGGATTGGCTGATAACAGAGAGAAATATACTGACAGTAGGACAAGGATTGGCTGATAACAGAGAGAAATAGACTGAGAGCAGGACTTGGGAATGGCTGATAACAGAGAGAAATAGACAGAATGCAGGACGGGGAATGGCTGATAACAGAGAGGAATAGACTGACAACAGGACGGGGGAATGGCTGATAACAGAGAGAAATAGACTGACAGCAGGACAAGGGAATGGCTGACAACAGAGAGAAATAGACTGACAGCGGCATGGGGAATGGCTGATAACAGAGAGAAATAGACTGACAGCAGGACAAGGATTGGCTGATAACAGAGAGAAATAGACTGACAGCAGGACGGGGAATGGCTGATAACAGAGAGAAATAGACTGACAGCAGGGCTGGGGAATGGCTGACAACAGAGAGAAATAGACTGACAGCAGGACGGGGGAATGGCTGATAACAGAGATAAATAGACTGACAGCAGGACAAGGGAATGGCTGATAACAGAGAGAAATAGACTGACAGCAGGACGGGGAATGGCTGATAACAGAGAGAAATAGACTGACAGCGGCATGGGGAATGGCTGATAACAGAGAGAAATAGACTGACAGCAGGACGGGGAATGGCTGATAACAGAGAGAAATAGACTGACAGCAGGGGGCGGGGGAATGGCTGATAACAGAGAAGTAGACTGACAGCAGGACGGGGGAATGGCTGATAACAGAGAGAAAAGACTGACAGCAGGACAGGGGAATGGCTGATAACAGAGGGAAATAGACTGAGAGCAGGACGAGGGAATGGCTGATAACAGAGAGAAATCGACTGACAGCAGGACAGGGGAATGGCTGATAACAGAGAAATAGACAGAATGCAGGACGGGGAATGGCTGACAACAGAGAGAAATAGACTGACAGCAGGACGGGGAACGGCTGATAACAGAGAGAAATAGACTCACAGCAGGACAGGGGAATGGCTGATAACAGAAAGAAATAGACTGACAGCAGGACAGGGGAATGGCTGATAACAGAGAGAAATAGACTGACGGCTCGACGGGGAATGGCTGATAACAGAGAGAAATAGACTGACAGCAGGACGTGGGAATGGCTAATAACATAGAGAAATTTAATGACAGCAGGACAGGGAATGGCTGATAACAGAGAAATAGACTGACAGCAGGACGGGGGAATGGCTGATAACAGAGAATAGACTGACAGCAGGACAGGGAATGGCTGATAACAGAGAGAAATAGACAGACAACAGGGCGGGGAATGGCTAATAACAGAGAAATAGACTGACAGCAGGACTGGGAATGGCTGATAACAGAGAGGAATACACTGACAACAGGACGGGGGAATGGCTGATAACAGAGAGAAATAGACTGACAGCAGGACGGGGGAATGGCTAATAACAGAGAAATTTACTGACAGCAGGACAGGGAATGGCTGATAACAGAGAGAAATAGACTGACAGCAGGACGGGGGAATGGCTGATAACAGAGAGAAATAAACTGACAGCAGGACGGGGGAATGACTGATAACAGAGAGAATAGACTGACAGCAGGACAGGGGAATAGCTGATAACAGAGAGAAATAGACTGAACACAGGACAGGGGAATGGCTGATAACAGAGAGAATAGACTGACAGCAGGACAGGAGAATGGCTGATAACAGAGAAATAGACTGACAGCGGGATGGGGAATGGCTGATAACAGAGAGAAATAGACTGACAGCGGGATGGGGAATGGCTGATAACAGAGAGAAATAGACTGACAGCGGGATGGGTAATGGCTGATAACAGAGAGAATAGACTGACAGCAGGGCAGGGGAATGGCTGATAATAGAGAGAAATAGACTGACAGCGGGACAGGGGAATGGCTGATAACAGAGAGAAATAGACTGACAGCAGGACGGGGGAATGGCTGATAACAGAGAGAAATAGACTGACAGCAGGACGGGGGAATGGCTGATAACAGAGAGAAATAGACTGACAGCAGGACGGGGGAATGGCTGATAACAGAGAGAAAAAGACTGACAGCAGGACAGGGAATGGCTGATAACAGACAGAATAGACTGACAGCAGGACGGGGAATGGCTGATAACAGAGAGAAATAGACAGACAACAGGGCGGGGAATAGCTGATAACAGAGAAATAGACTGACAGCAGGACGGGAATGGCTGATAACAGAGAGAAATAGACTGACAGCAGGACGGGGAATGGTTGATAACAGAGAGAAATAGACTGACAGCAGAAAAGGGGAATGGCTGATAACAGAGAGAAATAGACTGACAGCAGGACAGGGAATGGCTGATAACAGACAGAATAGACTGACAGCAGGACGGGGAATGGCTGATAACAGAGAGAAATAGACAGACAACAGGGCGGGGAATAGCTGATAACAGAGAAATAGACTGACAGCAGGACGGGAATGGCTGATAACAGAGAGAAATAGACTGACAGCAGGACGGGGAATGGTTGATAACAAAGATAATAGACTGACAGCAGGACAGGGGAATAGCTGATAACAGAGAAATAGACAGCGGGATGGGGAATGGCTGATAACAGAGAGAATAGACTGACAGCAGGGCAGGTGAATGGCTGATAACAGAGAGAAATAGACTGACAGCGGGATGGGGAATGGCTGATAACAGAGAGAAATAGACTGACAGCGGGATGGGGAATGGCTGATAACAGAGAGAAATAGACTGACAGCAGGACAAGGATTGGCTGATAACAGAGAGAAATAGACTGACAGCAGAAAAGGGGAATGGCTGATAACAGAGAGAAATAGACAGAATGCAGGACGGGGAATGGCTGATAACAGAGAAATAGACTGACAGCAGGACGGGGAATGGCTGATAACAGAGAGAAATAGACTGACATCAGGACAGGGGAATGGCTGATAACACAGAGAAATAGACTGACAGCAGGACAGGGGAGTGGCTGATAACACAGAGAAATAGACTGACAGCAGGACAGGGGAGTGGCTGATAACACAGAGAAATAGACTGACAGCAGGACAGGGGAATGGCTGATAACAGAGAGAAATAGACTGACAGCGGCATGGGGAATGGCTGATAACAGAGAGAAATAGACTGACAGCAGGACAAGGATTGGCTGATAACAGAGAGAAATAGACTGACAGCGGGACGGGGAATGACTGATAACACAGAGAAATAGACTGACAGCAGGACAGGGGAGTGGCTGATAACAGAAAGAAATAGACTGACAGCAGGACAGGGGAATGGCTGAAAACAGAGAGAAATAGACTGACAGCAGGACGGGGGAATGGCTAATAACAGAGAAATTTACTGACAGCAGGACAGGGAATGGCTGATAACAGAGAGAAATAGACTGACAGCAGGACGGGGGAATGGCTGATAACAGAGAGAAATAAACTGACAGCAGGACGGGGGAATGACTGATAACAGAGAGAATAGACTGACAGCAGGACAGGGGAATAGCTGATAACAGAGAGAAATAGACTGAACACAGGACAGGGGAATGGCTGATAACAGAGAGAATAGACTGACAGCAGGACAGGAGAATGGCTGATAACAGAGAAATAGACTGACAGCGGGATGGGGAATGGCTGATAACAGAGAGAAATAGACTGACAGCGGGATGGGGAATGGCTGATAACAGAGAGAAATAGACTGACAGCGGGATGGGTAATGGCTGATAACAGAGAGAATAGACTGACAGCAGGGCAGGGGAATGGCTGATAATAGAGAGAAATAGACTGACAGCGGGACAGGGGAATGGCTGATAACAGAGAGAAATAGACTGACAGCAGGACGGGGGAATGGCTGATAACAGAGAGAAATAGACTGACAGCAGGACGGGCGAATGGCTGATAACAGAGAGAAATAGACTGACAGCAGGACGGGGGAATGGCTGATAACAGAGAGAAAAAGACTGACAGCAGGACAGGGAATGGCTGATAACAGACAGAATAGACTGACAGCAGGACGGGGAATGGCTGATAACAGAGAGAAATAGACAGACAACAGGGCGGGGAATAGCTGATAACAGAGAAATAGACTGACAGCAGGACGGGAATGGCTGATAACAGAGAGAAATAGACTGACAGCAGGACGGGGAATGGTTGATAACAGAGAGAAATAGACTGACAGCAGAAAAGGGGAATGGCTGATAACAGAGAGAAATAGACTGACAGCAGGACAGGGAATGGCTGATAACAGACAGAATAGACTGACAGCAGGACGGGGAATGGCTGATAACAGAGAGAAATAGACAGACAACAGGGCGGGGAATAGCTGATAACAGAGAAATAGACTGACAGCAGGACGGGAATGGCTGATAACAGAGAGAAATAGACTGACAGCAGGACGGGGAATGGTTGATAACAAAGATAATAGACTGACAGCAGGACAGGGGAATAGCTGATAACAGAGAAATAGACAGCGGGATGGGGAATGGCTGATAACAGAGAGAATAGACTGACAGCAGGGCAGGTGAATGGCTGATAACAGAGAGAAATAGACTGACAGCGGGATGGGGAATGGCTGATAACAGAGAGAAATAGACTGACAGCGGGATGGGGAATGGCTGATAACAGAGAGAAATAGACTGACAGCAGGACAAGGATTGGCTGATAACAGAGAGAAATAGACTGACAGCAGAAAAGGGGAATGGCTGATAACAGAGAGAAATAGACAGAATGCAGGACGGGGAATGGCTGATAACAGAGAAATAGACTGACAGCAGGACGGGGAATGGCTGATAACAGAGAGAAATAGACTGACATCAGGACAGGGGAATGGCTGATAACACAGAGAAATAGACTGACAGCAGGACAGGGGAGTGGCTGATAACACAGAGAAATAGACTGACAGCAGGACAGGGGAGTGGCTGATAACACAGAGAAATAGACTGACAGCAGGACAGGGGAATGGCTGATAACAGAGAGAAATAGACTGACAACGGCATGGGGAATGGCTGATAACAGAGAGAAATAGACTGACAGCAGGACAAGGATTGGCTGATAACAGAGAGAAATAGACTGACAGCGGGACGGGGAATGACTGATAACACAGAGAAATAGACTGACAGCAGGACAGGGGAGTGGCTGATAACAGAAAGAAATAGACTGACAGCAGGACAGGGGAATGGCTGAAAACAGAGAGAAATAGACTGACAGCAGGATGGGGAATGGCTGATAACAGAGATAAATAGACTGAAAGCAGGACGGGGAATGGCTGATAACAGAGAGAAATAGACTGACAGCGGCATGGGGAATGGCTGATAACAGAGAGAAATACACTGACAGCAGGACAAGGATTGGCTGATAACAGAGAGAAATAGACTGACAGCAGGATGGGGATTGGCTGTTAACAGAGAGAAATAGACTGACAGCAGGACAGGGGAATGGCTGATAACAGAGAGAAATAGACTGACAGCAGGACAAGGATTAGCTGATAACAGAGAGAAATATACTGACAGTAGGACAAGGATTGGCTGATAACAGAGAGAAATAGACTGAGAGCAGGACTTGGGAATGGCTGATAACAGAGAGAAATAGACAGAATGCAGGACGGGGAATGGCTGATAACAGAGAGGAATAGACTGACAACAGGACGGGGGAATGGCTGATAACAGAGAGAAATAGACTGACAGCAGGACGGGGGAATGGCTGATAACAGAGATAAATAGACTGACAGCAGGACAAGGGAATGGCTGACAACAGAGAGAAATAGACTGACAGCGGCATGGGGAATGGCTGATAACAGAGAGAAATAGACTGACAGCAGGACAAGGATTGGCTGATAACAGAGAGAAATAGACTGACAGCAGGACGGGGAATGGCTGATAACAGAGAGAAATAGACTGACAGCAGGGCTGGGGAATGGCTGACAACAGAGAGAAATAGACTGACAGCAGGACGGGGGAATGGCTGATAACAGAGATAAATAGACTGACAGCAGGACAAGGGAATGGCTGATAACAGAGAGAAATAGACTGACAGCAGGACGGGGAATGGCTGATAACAGAGAGAAATAGACTGACAGCGGCATGGGGAATGGCTGATAACAGAGAGAAATAGACTGACAGCAGGACGGGGAATGGCTGATAACAGAGAGAAATAGACTGACAGCAGGGCGGGGGAATGGCTGATAACAGAGAAGTAGACTGACAGCAGGACAGGGGAATGGCTGATAACAGAGAGAAAAGACTGACAGCAGGACAGGGGAATGGCTGATAACAGAGGGAAATAGACTGAGAGCAGGACGAGGGAATGGCTGACAACAGAGAGAAATAGACTGACAGCAGGACGGGGAACGGCTGATAACAGAGAGAAATAGACTCACAGCAGGACAGGGGAATGGCTGATAACAGAAAGAAATAGACTGACAGCAGGACAGGGGAATGGCTGATAACAGAGAGAAATAGACTGACGGCTCGACGGGGAATGGCTGATAACAGAGAGAAATAGACTGACAGCAGGACGTGGGAATGGCTAATAACATAGAGAAATTTACTGACAGCAGGACAGGGAATGGCTGATAACAGAGAGAAATAGACTGACAGCAGGACGGGGGAATGGCTGATAACAGAGAATAGACTGACAGCAGGACAGGGAATGGCTGATAACAGAGAGAAATAGACAGACAACAGGGCGGGGAATGGCTAATAACAGAGAAATAGACTGACAGCAGGACTGGGAATGGCTGATAACAGAGAGGAATACACTGACAACAGGACGGGGGAATGGCTGATAACAGAGAGAAATAGACTGACAGCAGGACAAGGATTGGCTGATAACAGAGAGAAATAGACTGACAGCAGGACGGGAATGGCTGATAACAAAGAAATAGACTGACGGCACGACGGGGAATGGCTGATAACAGAAAGAAATAGACTGACGGCACGACGGGGAATGGCTGATAACAGAGAGAAATAGACTGACAGCAGGACGGGGGAATGGCTGATAACAGAGAGAAATAAACTGACAGCAGGACGGGGGAATGACTGATAACAGAGAGAATAGACTGACAGCAGGACAGGGGAATAGCTGATAACAGAGAGAAATAGACTGAACACAGGACAGGGGAATGGCTGATAACAGAGAGAATAGACTGACAGCAGGACAGGAGAATGGCTGATAACAGAGAAATAGACTGACAGCGGGATGGGGAATGGCTGATAACAGAGAGAAATAGACTGACAGCGGGATGGGGAATGGCTGATAACAGAGAGAAATAGACTGACAGCGGGATGGGTAATGGCTGATAACAGAGAGAATAGACTGACAGCAGGGCAGGGGAATGGCTGATAATAGAGAGAAATAGACTGACAGCGGGACAGGGGAATGGCTGATAACAGAGAGAAATAGACTGACAGCAGGACGGGGGAATGGCTGATAACAGAGAGAAATAGACTGACAGCAGGACGGGGGAATGGCTGATAACAGAGAGAAATAGACTGACAGCAGGACGGGGGAATGGCTGATAACAGAGAGAAAAAGACTGACAGCAGGACGGGGGAATGGCTGATAAGAGAGAGAAATAGACTGACAGCAGGACGGGGGAATGGCTGATAGCAGAGAGAAATAGACTGACAGCAGGACAGGGGAATGGCTGATAACAGAGAAATAGACAGAATGCAGGACGGGGAATGACTGATAACAGAGAGAAATAGACTGACAGCAGGACGGGGAATGACTGATAACACAGAGAAATAGACTGACAGCAGGACAGGGGAGTGGCTGATAACAGAAAGAAATAGACTGACAGCAGGACAGGGGAATGGCTGAAAACAGAGAGAAATAGACTGACAGCAGGATGGGGAATGGCTGATAACAGAGAAATAGACTGACAGCAAGACAGGGGAATGGCTGATAACAGAGAGAAATAGACTGAGAGCAGGACGAGGGAATGGCTGATAACAGAGAGAAATCGACTGACAGCAGGACTTGGGAATGGCTGATAACAGAGAGAAATAGACAGAATGCAGGACGAGGAATGGCTGATAACAGAGAGAAATAGACTGACAGCAGGACGGGGGAATGGCTGATAACAGAGAGAAATAGACTGACAGCAGGACGGGGGAATGGCTGATAACAGAGAGAAATAGACTGACAGCAGGACGGGGGAATGGCTGATAAGAGAGAGAAATAGACTGACAGCAGGATGGGGAGTGGCTGATAACAGAGAGAAATAGACTGACAGCAGGACAGGGGAGTGGCTGAAAACAGAGAGAAATAGACTGACAGCAGGATGGGGAATGGCTGATAACAGAGAGGAATAGACTGACAACAGGACGGGGGAATGGCTGATAACAGAGAGAAATAGACTGACAGCAGGACAAGGGATTGGCTGAAAACAGAGTGAAATAGACTGACAACAGGACGGGGGAATGGCTGATAACAGAGAGGAATAGACTGACAACAGGACGGGGGAATGGCTGATAACAGAGAGAAATAGACTGACAGCAGGAAAGGGATTGGCTGATAACAGAGAGGAATAGACTGACAACAGGACGGGGGAATGGCAGATAACGGAGAGAATAGACTGACAGCAGGACGGGAGAATGGCTGATAACAGAGAGAAATAGACTGACAGCAGGAACGGGATTGGCTGATAACAGAGAGAAATAGACTGACAGCAGGACAGGGGAATGGCTGATAACAGAGAGAATACACTGACAGCAGGACGTGGGAATGGCTAATAACAGAGAAATTTACTGACAGCAGGACAGGGAATGGCTGATAACAGAGAGAATTGACTGACAGCAGGACGGGGAATGGCTGATAACAGAGAGAAATAGACTGACAGCAGGACAAGGATTGGCTGATAACAGAGAGAAATAGACTGACAGCAGGACAGGGGAATGGCTGATAACAGAGAGAAATAGACTGACAGCAGGACGGGGGAATGGCTGATAACAGAGAGAAATAGACTGACAGCAGGACGAGGGAATGGCTGATAACAGAGAGAAATCGACTGACAGCAGGACTTGGGAATGGCTGATAACAGAGGGAAATAGACAGAATGCAGGACGGGGAATGGCTGATAACAGAGAGAAATCGACTGACAGCAGGACGGGGAATGGCTGATAACAGAGAGAAATAGACTGACAGCAGGACAGGGGAGTGGCTGATAACAGAAAGAAATAGACTGACAGCAGGACGAGGGAATGGCTGAAAACAGAGAGAAATAGACTGACAGCAGGACGAGGGAATGGCTGATAACAGAGAGAAATCGACTGACAGCAGGACTTGGGAATGGCTGATAACAGAGAGAAATAGACAGAATGCAGGACGGGGAATGGCTGACAACAGAGAGAAATAGACTGACAGCAGGACAAGGATTGGCTGATAACAGAGAGAAATAGACTGACAGCAGGACAAGGATTGGCTGATAACAGAGAGAAATAGACTGACAGCAGGACGGGGGAATGGCTGATAACAGAAAGAAATAGACTGACAGCGGCATGGGGAATGGCTGATAACAGAGAGAAATAGACTGACAGCAGGATGGGGATTGGCTGTTAACAGAGAGAAATAGACTGACAGCAGGACAGGGGAATGGCTGATAACAGAGAGAAATAGACAGAATGCAGGACGGGGAATGGCTGATAACAGAGAGAAATAGACTGACAGCAGGACGAGGAATGGCTGATAACAGAGAGAAATAGACTGACAGCGGGACGGGGAATGGCTGATAACAGAGAAATAGACTGACAGCAGGACAGGGGAATGGCTGATAACAGAGAGAAATCGACTGACAGCAGGACTTGGGAATGGCTGATAACAGAGAGAAATAGACAGAATGCAGGACGGGGAATGGCTGATAACAGAGAGAAATAGACTGACAGCAGGATGGGGAATGGCTGATAACAGAGAGAAATAGACTGACAGCGGGACGGGGAATGACTGATAACACAGAGAAATAGACTGACAGCAGGACAGGGGAGTGGCTGATAACAGAAAGAAATAGACTGACAACAGGATGGGGAATGGCTGATAACAGAGAGGAATAGACTGACAACAGGACGGGGGAATGGCTGATAACAGAGAGAAATAGACTGACAGCAGGACAGGGGAATGGCTGATAACAGAGAGAATAGACTGACAGCAGGACAAGGGAATGGCCGATAACAGAGAGAAATAGACTGACAGCAGGACAAGGGAATGGCTGATAACAGAGAGAAATAGACTGACAGCAGGACAAGGATTGGCTGATAACAGAGAGAAATAGACTGACAGTAGGACAGGGAATGGCTGATAACAGAGAGAATAGACTGACAGCAGGACGGGGAATGGCTGATAACAGAGAGAAATAGACTGAACACAGGACAGGGGAATGGCTGATAACAGAGAAATAGACTGACAGCGGGATGGGGAATGGCTTATAACAGAGAGAAATAGACTGACAGCGGGATGGGTAATGGCTGATAACAGAGAGAATAGACTGACAGCAGGGCAGGGGAATGGCTGATAACAGAGAGAAATAGACTGACAGCAGGACAAGGATTGGCTGATAACAGAGAGAAATAGACTGACAGCAGGACAGGGGAGTGGCTGATAACAGAAAGATATAGACTGACAGCAGGATGGGGAATGGCTGATAACAGAGAGGAATAGACTGACAACAGGACGGGGGAATGGCTGATAACAGAGAGAAATAGACTGACAGCAGGACAGGGGAATGGCTGATAACAGAGAGAATAGACTGACAGCAGGACAGGGTAATGGCTGATAACAGAGAGAAATAGACTGACAGCGGCATGGGGAATGGCTGATAACAGAGAGAAATAGACTGACAGCAGGACAAGGATTGGCTGATAACAGAGAGAAATAGACTGACAGTAGGACAGGGGAATGGCTGATAACAGAGAGAAGTAGACTGACAGCAGGATGGGGAATGGCTGATAACAGAGAGAATAGACTGACAGCAGGACAAGGATTGGCTGATAACAGAGAGAAATAGACTGACAGTAGGACAGGGAATGGCTGATAACAGAGAGAATAGACTGACAGCAGGACGGGGAATGGCTGATAACAGAGAGAAATAGACTGAACACAGGACAGGGGAATGGCTGATAACAGAGAAATAGACTGACAGCGGGATGGGGAATGGCTGATAACAGAGAGAAATAGACTGACAGCGGGATGGGTAATGGCTGATAACAGAGAGAATAGACTGACAGCAGGGCAGGGGAATGGCTGATAACAGAGAGAAATAGACTGACAGCAGGACAAGGATTGGCTGATAACAGAGAGAAATAGACTGACAGCAGGACAGGGGAATGGCTGATAACAGAGAGAAATAGACTGACAGCAGGACGGGGGAATGGCTGATAACAGAGAGAAATAGACTGACAGCAGGACGAGGGAATGGCTGATAACAGAGAGAAATCGACTGACAGCAGGACTTGGGAATGGCTGATAACAGAGGGAAATAGACAGAATGCAGGACGGGGAATGGCTGATAACAGAGAGAAATCGACTGACAGCAGGACGGGGAATGGCTGATAACAGAGAGAAATAGACTGACAGCAGGACAGGGGAGTGGCTGATAACAGAAAGAAATAGACTGACAGCAGGACGAGGGAATGGCTGAAAACAGAGAGAAATAGACTGACAGCAGGACGAGGGAATGGCTGATAACAGAGAGAAATCGACTGACAGCAGGACTTGGGAATGGCTGATAACAGAGAGAAATAGACAGAATGCAGGACGGGGAATGGCTGACAACAGAGAGAAATAGACTGACAGCAGGACAAGGATTGGCTGATAACAGAGAGAAATAGACTGACAGCAGGACAAGGATTGGCTGATAACAGAGAGAAATAGACTGACAGCAGGACGGGGGAATGGCTGATAACAGAAAGAAATAGACTGACAGCGGCATGGGGAATGGCTGATAACAGAGAGAAATAGACTGACAGCAGGATGGGGATTGGCTGTTAACAGAGAGAAATAGACTGACAGCAGGACAGGGGAATGGCTGATAACAGAGAGAAATAGACAGAATGCAGGACGGGGAATGGCTGATAACAGAGAGAAATAGACTGACAGCAGGACGAGGAATGGCTGATAACAGAGAGAAATAGACTGACAGCGGGACGGGGAATGACTGATAACACAGAGAAATAGACTGACAGCAGGACAGGGGAGTGGCTGATAACAGAAAGAAATAGACTGACAACAGGATGGGGAATGGCTGATAACAGAGAGGAATAGACTGACAACAGGACGGGGGAATGGCTGATAACAGAGAGAAATAGACTGACAGCAGGACAGGGGAATGGCTGATAACAGAGAGAATAGACTGACAGCAGGACAAGGGAATGGCCGATAACAGAGAGAAATAGACTGACAGCAGGACAAGGGAATGGCTGATAACAGAGAGAAATAGACTGACAGCGGGACGGGGAATGGCTGATAACAGAGAAATAGACTGACAGCAGGACAGGGGAATGGCTGATAACAGAGAGAAATCGACTGACAGCAGGACTTGGGAATGGCTGATAACAGAGAGAAATAGACAGAATGCAGGACGGGGAATGGCTGATAACAGAGAGAAATAGACTGACAGCAGGACGGGGAATGGCTGATAACAGAGAGAAATAGACTGACAGCGGGACGGGGAATGACTGATAACACAGAGAAATAGACTGACAGCAGGACAGGGGAGTGGCTGATAACAGAAAGAAATAGACTGACAACAGGATGGGGAATGGCTGATAACAGAGAGGAATAGACTGACAACAGGACGGGGGAATGGCTGATAACAGAGAGAAATAGACTGACAGCAGGACAGGGGAATGGCTGATAACAGAGAGAATAGACTGACAGCAGGACAAGGGAATGGCCGATAACAGAGAGAAATAGACTGACAGCAGGACAAGGGAATGGCTGATAACAGAGAGAAATAGACTGACAGCAGGACAAGGATTGGCTGATAACAGAGAGAAATAGACTGACAGTAGGACAGGGAATGGCTGATAACAGAGAGAATAGACTGACAGCAGGACGGGGAATGGCTGATAACAGAGAGAAATAGACTGACAGCGGGATGGGTAATGGCTGATAACAGAGAGAATAGACTGACAGCAGGGCAGGGGAATGGCTGATAACAGAGAGAAATAGACTGACAGCAGGACAAGGATTGGCTGATAACAGAGAGAAATAGACTGACAGCAGGACAGGGGAGTGGCTGATAACAGAAAGATATAGACTGACAGCAGGATGGGGAATGGCTGATAACAGAGAGGAATAGACTGACAGCAGGACAGGGGAATGGCTGATAACAGAGAGAATAGACTGACAGCAGGACAGGGTAATGGCTGATAACAGAGAGAAATAGACTGACAGCGGCATGGGGAATGGCTGATAACAGAGAGAAATAGACTGACAGCAGGACAAGGATTGGCTGATAACAGAGAGAAATAGACTGACAGTAGGACAGGGGAATGGCTGATAACAGAGAGAAGTAGACTGACAGCAGGATGGGGAATGGCTGATAACAGAGAGAATAGACTGACAGCAGGACGGGGGAATGGCAGATAACGGAGAGAATAGACTGACAGCGGGACGGGGAATGACTGATAACAGAGAGAAATCGACTGACAGCAGGACTTGGGAATGGCTGATAACAGAGAGAAATAGACTGACAGCGGCATGGGGAATGGCTGATAACAGAGAGAAATAGACTGACAGCAGGATGGGGATTGGCTGTTAACAGAGAGAAATAGACTGACAGCAGGACAGGGGAATGGCTGATAACAGAGAGAAATAGACAGAATGCAGGACGGGGAATGGCTGATAACAGAGAGAAATAGACTGACAGCAGGACGGGGGAATGGCTGATAAGAGAGAGAAATAGACTGACAGCAGGACAGGGGAGTGGCTGATAACAGAAAGAAATAGACTGACAGCAGGACGGGAATGGCTGAAAACAGAGAGAAATAGACTGACAGCAGGACAAGGGAATGGCCGATAACAGAGAGAAATAGACTGACAGCAGGACAAGGGAATGGCTGATAACAGAGAGAAATAGACTGACAGCAGGACAAGGATTGGCTGATAACAGAGAGAAATAGACTGACAGTAGGACAGGGAATGGCTGATAACAGAGAGAATAGACTGACAGCAGGACGGGGAATGGCTGATAACAGAGAGAAATAGACTGAACACAGGACAGGGGAATGGCTGATAACAGAGAAATAGACTGACAGCGGGATGGGGAATGGCTGATAACAGAGAGAAATAGACTGACAGCGGGATGGGTAATGGCTGATAACAGAGAGAATAGACTGACAGCAGGGCAGGGGAATGGCTGATAACAGAGAGAAATAGACTGACAGCGGGACAGGGTAATGGCTGATAACAGAGAGAAATAGACTCACAGCAGGACGGGGGAATGGCTGATAACAGAGAGAAATCGACTGACAGCAGGACTTGGGAATGGCTGATAACAGAGAGAAATAGACAGAATGCAGGACGAGGAATGGCTGATAACAGAGAGAAATAGACTGACAGCAGGACGGGGGAATGGCTGATAACAGAGAAATAGACTGACAGCAGGACGGGGAATGGCTGATAAGAGAGAGAAATAGACTGACAGCAGGATGGGGAGTGGCTGATAACAGAGAGAAATAGACTGACAGCAGGACAGGGGAGTGGCTGATAACAGAAAGAAATAGACTGACAGCAGGACAAGGGAATGGCTGAAAACAGAGAGAAATAGACTGACAGCAGGATGGGGAATGGCTGATAGCAGAGAGGAATAGACTGACAACATGACGGGGGAATGGCTGATAACAGAGAGAAATAGACTGACAGCAGGACAAGGATTGGCTGATAACAGAGAGAAATAGACTGACAGTAGGACAGGGGAATGGCTGATAACAGAGAGAAATAGACTGACAGCAGGATGGGGAATGGCTGATAACAGAGAGGAATAGACTGACAACAGGACGGGGGAATGGCTGATAACAGAGAGAAATAGACTGACAGCAGGACAGGGTAATGGCTGATAACAGAGAGAATAGACTGACAGCAGGACGGGGGAATGGCTAATAACAGAAATTTACTGACAGCAGGACAGGGAATGGCTGATAACAGAGAGAAATAGACTGACAGCAGGAACGGGATTGGCTGATAACAGAGAGAAATAGACTGACAGCAGGACAGGGGAATGGCTGATAACAGAGAGAAATAGACAGACAACAGGGCGGGGAATGGCTGATAACAGAGAAATAGACTGACAGCAGGACGGGAATGGCTGATAACAGAGAAATTTACTGACAGCAGGACAGGGAATGGCTGATAACAGAGAGAAATAGACTGACAGCAGGACAGGGAATGGCTGATAACAGAGAGAATAGACTGACAGCAGGACGGGGAATGGCTGATAACAGAGAGAAATAGACAGACAACAGGGCGGGGAATAACTGATAACAGAGAAATAGACTGACAGCAGGACGGGAATGGCTGATAACAGAGAGAAATAGACTGACAGCAGGACGGGGAATGGTTGATAACAAAGATAATAGACTGACAGCAGGACAGGGGAATAGCTGATAACAGAGAAATAGACTGACAGCGGGATGGGGAATGGCTGATAACAGAGAGAATAGACTGACAGCAGGGCAGGTGAATGGCTGATAACAGAGAGAAATAGACTGACAGCGGGATGGGGAATGGCTGATAACAGAGAGAAATAGACTGACAGCGGGATGGGGAATGGCTGATAACAGAGAGAAATAGACTGACAGCGGGACAAGGAATGGCTGATAACAGAGAGAAATAGACTGACAGCAGGACAGGGGAATGGCTGATAACAGAACGAAATAGACTGACAGCGGCATGGGGAATGGCTGATAACAGAGAGAAATAGACTGACAGCAGGACAAGGATTGGCTGATAACAGAGAGAAATAGACTGACAGCAGAAAAGGGGAATGGCTGATAACAGAGAGAAATAGACAGAATGCAGGACGGGGAATGGCTGATAACAGAGAAATAGACTGACATCAGGACAGGGGAATGGCTGATAACACAGAGAAATAGACTGACAGCAGGACAGGGGAGTGGCTGATAACACAGAGAAATAGACTGACAGCAGGACAGGGGAGTGGCTGATAACACAGAGAAATAGACTGACAGCAGGACAGGGGAATGGCTGATAACAGAGAGAAATAGACTGACAGCGGCATGGGGAATGGCTGATAACAGAGAGAAATAGACTGACAGCAGGACAAGGATTGGCTGATAACAGAGAGAAATAGACTGACAGCGGGACGGGGAATGACTGATAACACAGAGAAATAGACTGACAGCAGGACAGGGGAGTGGCTGATAACAGAAAGAAATAGACTGACAGCAGGACAGGGGAATGGCTGAAAACAGAGAGAAATAGACTGACAGCAGGATGGGGAATGGCTGATAACAGAGATAAATAGACTGAAAGCAGGACGGGGAATGGCTGATAACAGAGAGAAATAGACTGACAGCGGCATGGGGAATGGCTGATAACAGAGAGAAATAGACTGACAGCAGGACAAGGATTGGCTGATAACAGAGAGAAATAGACTGACAGCAGGATGGGGATTGGCTGTTAACAGAGAGAAATAGACAGAATGCAGGACGAGGAATGGCTGATAACAGAGAGAAATAGACTGACAGCAGGACGGGGGAATGGCTGATAACAGAGAAATAGACTGACAGCAGGACGGGGAATGGCTGATAAGAGAGAGAAATAGACTGACAGCAGGACAGGGGAATAGCTGATAACAGAGAAATAGACTGACAGCGGGATGGGGAATGGCTGATAACAGAGAGAATAGACTGACAGCAGGGCAGGTGAATGGCTGATAACAGAGAGAAATAGACTGACAGCGGGATGGGGAATGGCTGATAACAGAGAGAAATAGACTGACAGCGGGATGGGGAATGGCTGATAACAGAGAGAAATAGACTGACAGCGGGACAAGAAATGGCTGATAACAGAGAGAAATAGACTGACAGCAGGACAGGGGAATGGCTGATAACAGAACGAAATAGACTGACAGCGGCATGGGGAATGGCTGATAACAGAGAGAAATAGACTGACAGCAGGACAAGGATTGGCTGATAACAGAGAGAAATAGACTGACAGCAGAAAAGGGGAATGGCTGATAACAGAGAGAAATAGACAGAATGCAGGACGGGGAATGGCTGAAAACAGAGAAATAGACTGACATCAGGACAGGGGAATGGCTGATAACACAGAGAAATAGACTGACAGCAGGACAGGGGAGTGGCTGATAACACAGAGAAATAGACTGACAGCAGGACAGGGGAGTGGCTGATAACACAGAGAAATAGACTGACAGCAGGACAGGGGAATGGCTGATAACAGAGAGAAATAGACTGACAGCGGCATGGGGAATGGCTGATAACAGAGAGAAATAGACTGACAGCAGGACAAGGATTGGCTGATAACAGAGAGAAATAGACTGACAGCGGGACGGGGAATGACTGATAACACAGAGAAATAGACTGACAGCAGGACAGGGGAGTGGCTGATAACAGAAAGAAATAGACTGACAGCAGGACAGGGGAATGGCTGAAAACAGAGAGAAATAGACTGACAGCAGGATGGGGAATGGCTGATAACAGAGATAAATAGACTGAAAGCAGGACGGGGAATGGCTGATAACAGAGAGAAATAGACTGACAGCGGCATGGGGAATGGCTGATAACAGAGAGAAATAGACTGACAGCAGGACAAGGATTGGCTGATAACAGAGAGAAATAGACTGACAGCAGGATGGGGATTGGCTGTTAACAGAGAGAAATAGACTGACAGCAGGACAGGGGAATGGCTGATAACAGAGAGAAATAGACTGACAGCAGGACAAGGATTGGCTGATAACAGAGAGAAATATACTGACAGTAGGACAAGGATTGGCTGATAACAGAGAGAAATAGACTGAGAGCAGGACTTGGGAATGGCTGATAACAGAGAGAAATAGACAGAATGCAGGACGGGGAATGGCTGATAACAGAGAGGAATAGACTGACAACAGGACGGGGGAATGGCTGATAACAGAGAGAAATAGACTGACAGCAGGACAAGGGAATGGCTGACAACAGAGAGAAATAGACTGACAGCGGCATGGGGAATGGCTGATAACAGAGAGAAATAGACTGACAGCAGGACAAGGATTGGCTGATAACAGAGAGAAATAGACTGACAGCAGGACGGGGAATGGCTGATAACAGAGAGAAATAGACTGACAGCAGGGCTGGGGAATGGCTGACAACAGAGAGAAATAGACTGACAGCAGGACGGGGGAATGGCTGATAACAGAGATAAATAGACTGACAGCAGGACAAGGGAATGGCTGATAACAGAGAGAAATAGACTGACAGCAGGACGGGGAATGGCTGATAACAGAGAGAAATAGACTGACAGCGGCATGGGGAATGGCTGATAACAGAGAGAAATAGACTGACAGCAGGACGGGGAATGGCTGATAACAGAGAGAAATAGACTGACAGCAGGGGGCGGGGGAATGG
Source organism: Ranitomeya imitator (assembly GCF_032444005.1). Lineage (NCBI taxonomy): Eukaryota > Metazoa > Chordata > Amphibia > Anura > Dendrobatidae > Ranitomeya > Ranitomeya imitator. The sequence continues at coordinate 333,219,214 of NC_091284.1, read as the reverse complement.
CTGATAACAGAGAAGTAGACTGACAGCAGGACGGGGGAATGGCTGATAACAGAGAGAAAAGACTGACAGCAGGACAGGGGAATGGCTGATAACAGAGGGAAATAGACTGAGAGCAGGACGAGGGAATGGCTGATAACAGAGAGAAATCGACTGACAGCAGGACAGGGGAATGGCTGATAACAGAGAAATAGACAGAATGCAGGACGGGGAATGGCTGACAACAGAGAGAAATAGACTGACAGCAGGACGGGGAACGGCTGATAACAGAGAGAAATAGACTCACAGCAGGACAGGGGAATGGCTGATAACAGAAAGAAATAGACTGACAGCAGGACAGGGGAATGGCTGATAACAGAGAGAAATAGACTGACGGCTCGACGGGGAATGGCTGATAACAGAGAGAAATAGACTGACAGCAGGACGTGGGAATGGCTAATAACATAGAGAAATTTAATGACAGCAGGACAGGGAATGGCTGATAACAGAGAAATAGACTGACAGCAGGACGGGGGAATGGCTGATAACAGAGAATAGACTGACAGCAGGACAGGGAATGGCTGATAACAGAGAGAAATAGACAGACAACAGGGCGGGGAATGGCTAATAACAGAGAAATAGACTGACAGCAGGACTGGGAATGGCTGATAACAGAGAGGAATACACTGACAACAGGACGGGGGAATGGCTGATAACAGAGAGAAATAGACTGACAGCAGGACGGGGGAATGGCTAATAACAGAGAAATTTACTGACAGCAGGACAGGGAATGGCTGATAACAGAGAGAAATAGACTGACAGCAGGACGGGGGAATGGCTGATAACAGAGAGAAATAAACTGACAGCAGGACGGGGGAATGACTGATAACAGAGAGAATAGACTGACAGCAGGACAGGGGAATAGCTGATAACAGAGAGAAATAGACTGAACACAGGACAGGGGAATGGCTGATAACAGAGAGAATAGACTGACAGCAGGACAGGAGAATGGCTGATAACAGAGAAATAGACTGACAGCGGGATGGGGAATGGCTGATAACAGAGAGAAATAGACTGACAGCGGGATGGGGAATGGCTGATAACAGAGAGAAATAGACTGACAGCGGGATGGGTAATGGCTGATAACAGAGAGAATAGACTGACAGCAGGGCAGGGGAATGGCTGATAATAGAGAGAAATAGACTGACAGCGGGACAGGGGAATGGCTGATAACAGAGAGAAATAGACTGACAGCAGGACGGGGGAATGGCTGATAACAGAGAGAAATAGACTGACAGCAGGACGGGGGAATGGCTGATAACAGAGAGAAATAGACTGACAGCAGGACGGGGGAATGGCTGATAACAGAGAGAAAAAGACTGACAGCAGGACAGGGAATGGCTGATAACAGACAGAATAGACTGACAGCAGGACGGGGAATGGCTGATAACAGAGAGAAATAGACAGACAACAGGGCGGGGAATAGCTGATAACAGAGAAATAGACTGACAGCAGGACGGGAATGGCTGATAACAGAGAGAAATAGACTGACAGCAGGACGGGGAATGGTTGATAACAGAGAGAAATAGACTGACAGCAGAAAAGGGGAATGGCTGATAACAGAGAGAAATAGACTGACAGCAGGACAGGGAATGGCTGATAACAGACAGAATAGACTGACAGCAGGACGGGGAATGGCTGATAACAGAGAGAAATAGACAGACAACAGGGCGGGGAATAGCTGATAACAGAGAAATAGACTGACAGCAGGACGGGAATGGCTGATAACAGAGAGAAATAGACTGACAGCAGGACGGGGAATGGTTGATAACAAAGATAATAGACTGACAGCAGGACAGGGGAATAGCTGATAACAGAGAAATAGACAGCGGGATGGGGAATGGCTGATAACAGAGAGAATAGACTGACAGCAGGGCAGGTGAATGGCTGATAACAGAGAGAAATAGACTGACAGCGGGATGGGGAATGGCTGATAACAGAGAGAAATAGACTGACAGCGGGATGGGGAATGGCTGATAACAGAGAGAAATAGACTGACAGCAGGACAAGGATTGGCTGATAACAGAGAGAAATAGACTGACAGCAGAAAAGGGGAATGGCTGATAACAGAGAGAAATAGACAGAATGCAGGACGGGGAATGGCTGATAACAGAGAAATAGACTGACAGCAGGACGGGGAATGGCTGATAACAGAGAGAAATAGACTGACATCAGGACAGGGGAATGGCTGATAACACAGAGAAATAGACTGACAGCAGGACAGGGGAGTGGCTGATAACACAGAGAAATAGACTGACAGCAGGACAGGGGAGTGGCTGATAACACAGAGAAATAGACTGACAGCAGGACAGGGGAATGGCTGATAACAGAGAGAAATAGACTGACAGCGGCATGGGGAATGGCTGATAACAGAGAGAAATAGACTGACAGCAGGACAAGGATTGGCTGATAACAGAGAGAAATAGACTGACAGCGGGACGGGGAATGACTGATAACACAGAGAAATAGACTGACAGCAGGACAGGGGAGTGGCTGATAACAGAAAGAAATAGACTGACAGCAGGACAGGGGAATGGCTGAAAACAGAGAGAAATAGACTGACAGCAGGACGGGGGAATGGCTAATAACAGAGAAATTTACTGACAGCAGGACAGGGAATGGCTGATAACAGAGAGAAATAGACTGACAGCAGGACGGGGGAATGGCTGATAACAGAGAGAAATAAACTGACAGCAGGACGGGGGAATGACTGATAACAGAGAGAATAGACTGACAGCAGGACAGGGGAATAGCTGATAACAGAGAGAAATAGACTGAACACAGGACAGGGGAATGGCTGATAACAGAGAGAATAGACTGACAGCAGGACAGGAGAATGGCTGATAACAGAGAAATAGACTGACAGCGGGATGGGGAATGGCTGATAACAGAGAGAAATAGACTGACAGCGGGATGGGGAATGGCTGATAACAGAGAGAAATAGACTGACAGCGGGATGGGTAATGGCTGATAACAGAGAGAATAGACTGACAGCAGGGCAGGGGAATGGCTGATAATAGAGAGAAATAGACTGACAGCGGGACAGGGGAATGGCTGATAACAGAGAGAAATAGACTGACAGCAGGACGGGGGAATGGCTGATAACAGAGAGAAATAGACTGACAGCAGGACGGGCGAATGGCTGATAACAGAGAGAAATAGACTGACAGCAGGACGGGGGAATGGCTGATAACAGAGAGAAAAAGACTGACAGCAGGACAGGGAATGGCTGATAACAGACAGAATAGACTGACAGCAGGACGGGGAATGGCTGATAACAGAGAGAAATAGACAGACAACAGGGCGGGGAATAGCTGATAACAGAGAAATAGACTGACAGCAGGACGGGAATGGCTGATAACAGAGAGAAATAGACTGACAGCAGGACGGGGAATGGTTGATAACAGAGAGAAATAGACTGACAGCAGAAAAGGGGAATGGCTGATAACAGAGAGAAATAGACTGACAGCAGGACAGGGAATGGCTGATAACAGACAGAATAGACTGACAGCAGGACGGGGAATGGCTGATAACAGAGAGAAATAGACAGACAACAGGGCGGGGAATAGCTGATAACAGAGAAATAGACTGACAGCAGGACGGGAATGGCTGATAACAGAGAGAAATAGACTGACAGCAGGACGGGGAATGGTTGATAACAAAGATAATAGACTGACAGCAGGACAGGGGAATAGCTGATAACAGAGAAATAGACAGCGGGATGGGGAATGGCTGATAACAGAGAGAATAGACTGACAGCAGGGCAGGTGAATGGCTGATAACAGAGAGAAATAGACTGACAGCGGGATGGGGAATGGCTGATAACAGAGAGAAATAGACTGACAGCGGGATGGGGAATGGCTGATAACAGAGAGAAATAGACTGACAGCAGGACAAGGATTGGCTGATAACAGAGAGAAATAGACTGACAGCAGAAAAGGGGAATGGCTGATAACAGAGAGAAATAGACAGAATGCAGGACGGGGAATGGCTGATAACAGAGAAATAGACTGACAGCAGGACGGGGAATGGCTGATAACAGAGAGAAATAGACTGACATCAGGACAGGGGAATGGCTGATAACACAGAGAAATAGACTGACAGCAGGACAGGGGAGTGGCTGATAACACAGAGAAATAGACTGACAGCAGGACAGGGGAGTGGCTGATAACACAGAGAAATAGACTGACAGCAGGACAGGGGAATGGCTGATAACAGAGAGAAATAGACTGACAACGGCATGGGGAATGGCTGATAACAGAGAGAAATAGACTGACAGCAGGACAAGGATTGGCTGATAACAGAGAGAAATAGACTGACAGCGGGACGGGGAATGACTGATAACACAGAGAAATAGACTGACAGCAGGACAGGGGAGTGGCTGATAACAGAAAGAAATAGACTGACAGCAGGACAGGGGAATGGCTGAAAACAGAGAGAAATAGACTGACAGCAGGATGGGGAATGGCTGATAACAGAGATAAATAGACTGAAAGCAGGACGGGGAATGGCTGATAACAGAGAGAAATAGACTGACAGCGGCATGGGGAATGGCTGATAACAGAGAGAAATACACTGACAGCAGGACAAGGATTGGCTGATAACAGAGAGAAATAGACTGACAGCAGGATGGGGATTGGCTGTTAACAGAGAGAAATAGACTGACAGCAGGACAGGGGAATGGCTGATAACAGAGAGAAATAGACTGACAGCAGGACAAGGATTAGCTGATAACAGAGAGAAATATACTGACAGTAGGACAAGGATTGGCTGATAACAGAGAGAAATAGACTGAGAGCAGGACTTGGGAATGGCTGATAACAGAGAGAAATAGACAGAATGCAGGACGGGGAATGGCTGATAACAGAGAGGAATAGACTGACAACAGGACGGGGGAATGGCTGATAACAGAGAGAAATAGACTGACAGCAGGACGGGGGAATGGCTGATAACAGAGATAAATAGACTGACAGCAGGACAAGGGAATGGCTGACAACAGAGAGAAATAGACTGACAGCGGCATGGGGAATGGCTGATAACAGAGAGAAATAGACTGACAGCAGGACAAGGATTGGCTGATAACAGAGAGAAATAGACTGACAGCAGGACGGGGAATGGCTGATAACAGAGAGAAATAGACTGACAGCAGGGCTGGGGAATGGCTGACAACAGAGAGAAATAGACTGACAGCAGGACGGGGGAATGGCTGATAACAGAGATAAATAGACTGACAGCAGGACAAGGGAATGGCTGATAACAGAGAGAAATAGACTGACAGCAGGACGGGGAATGGCTGATAACAGAGAGAAATAGACTGACAGCGGCATGGGGAATGGCTGATAACAGAGAGAAATAGACTGACAGCAGGACGGGGAATGGCTGATAACAGAGAGAAATAGACTGACAGCAGGGCGGGGGAATGGCTGATAACAGAGAAGTAGACTGACAGCAGGACAGGGGAATGGCTGATAACAGAGAGAAAAGACTGACAGCAGGACAGGGGAATGGCTGATAACAGAGGGAAATAGACTGAGAGCAGGACGAGGGAATGGCTGACAACAGAGAGAAATAGACTGACAGCAGGACGGGGAACGGCTGATAACAGAGAGAAATAGACTCACAGCAGGACAGGGGAATGGCTGATAACAGAAAGAAATAGACTGACAGCAGGACAGGGGAATGGCTGATAACAGAGAGAAATAGACTGACGGCTCGACGGGGAATGGCTGATAACAGAGAGAAATAGACTGACAGCAGGACGTGGGAATGGCTAATAACATAGAGAAATTTACTGACAGCAGGACAGGGAATGGCTGATAACAGAGAGAAATAGACTGACAGCAGGACGGGGGAATGGCTGATAACAGAGAATAGACTGACAGCAGGACAGGGAATGGCTGATAACAGAGAGAAATAGACAGACAACAGGGCGGGGAATGGCTAATAACAGAGAAATAGACTGACAGCAGGACTGGGAATGGCTGATAACAGAGAGGAATACACTGACAACAGGACGGGGGAATGGCTGATAACAGAGAGAAATAGACTGACAGCAGGACAAGGATTGGCTGATAACAGAGAGAAATAGACTGACAGCAGGACGGGAATGGCTGATAACAAAGAAATAGACTGACGGCACGACGGGGAATGGCTGATAACAGAAAGAAATAGACTGACGGCACGACGGGGAATGGCTGATAACAGAGAGAAATAGACTGACAGCAGGACGGGGGAATGGCTGATAACAGAGAGAAATAAACTGACAGCAGGACGGGGGAATGACTGATAACAGAGAGAATAGACTGACAGCAGGACAGGGGAATAGCTGATAACAGAGAGAAATAGACTGAACACAGGACAGGGGAATGGCTGATAACAGAGAGAATAGACTGACAGCAGGACAGGAGAATGGCTGATAACAGAGAAATAGACTGACAGCGGGATGGGGAATGGCTGATAACAGAGAGAAATAGACTGACAGCGGGATGGGGAATGGCTGATAACAGAGAGAAATAGACTGACAGCGGGATGGGTAATGGCTGATAACAGAGAGAATAGACTGACAGCAGGGCAGGGGAATGGCTGATAATAGAGAGAAATAGACTGACAGCGGGACAGGGGAATGGCTGATAACAGAGAGAAATAGACTGACAGCAGGACGGGGGAATGGCTGATAACAGAGAGAAATAGACTGACAGCAGGACGGGGGAATGGCTGATAACAGAGAGAAATAGACTGACAGCAGGACGGGGGAATGGCTGATAACAGAGAGAAAAAGACTGACAGCAGGACGGGGGAATGGCTGATAAGAGAGAGAAATAGACTGACAGCAGGACGGGGGAATGGCTGATAGCAGAGAGAAATAGACTGACAGCAGGACAGGGGAATGGCTGATAACAGAGAAATAGACAGAATGCAGGACGGGGAATGACTGATAACAGAGAGAAATAGACTGACAGCAGGACGGGGAATGACTGATAACACAGAGAAATAGACTGACAGCAGGACAGGGGAGTGGCTGATAACAGAAAGAAATAGACTGACAGCAGGACAGGGGAATGGCTGAAAACAGAGAGAAATAGACTGACAGCAGGATGGGGAATGGCTGATAACAGAGAAATAGACTGACAGCAAGACAGGGGAATGGCTGATAACAGAGAGAAATAGACTGAGAGCAGGACGAGGGAATGGCTGATAACAGAGAGAAATCGACTGACAGCAGGACTTGGGAATGGCTGATAACAGAGAGAAATAGACAGAATGCAGGACGAGGAATGGCTGATAACAGAGAGAAATAGACTGACAGCAGGACGGGGGAATGGCTGATAACAGAGAGAAATAGACTGACAGCAGGACGGGGGAATGGCTGATAACAGAGAGAAATAGACTGACAGCAGGACGGGGGAATGGCTGATAAGAGAGAGAAATAGACTGACAGCAGGATGGGGAGTGGCTGATAACAGAGAGAAATAGACTGACAGCAGGACAGGGGAGTGGCTGAAAACAGAGAGAAATAGACTGACAGCAGGATGGGGAATGGCTGATAACAGAGAGGAATAGACTGACAACAGGACGGGGGAATGGCTGATAACAGAGAGAAATAGACTGACAGCAGGACAAGGGATTGGCTGAAAACAGAGTGAAATAGACTGACAACAGGACGGGGGAATGGCTGATAACAGAGAGGAATAGACTGACAACAGGACGGGGGAATGGCTGATAACAGAGAGAAATAGACTGACAGCAGGAAAGGGATTGGCTGATAACAGAGAGGAATAGACTGACAACAGGACGGGGGAATGGCAGATAACGGAGAGAATAGACTGACAGCAGGACGGGAGAATGGCTGATAACAGAGAGAAATAGACTGACAGCAGGAACGGGATTGGCTGATAACAGAGAGAAATAGACTGACAGCAGGACAGGGGAATGGCTGATAACAGAGAGAATACACTGACAGCAGGACGTGGGAATGGCTAATAACAGAGAAATTTACTGACAGCAGGACAGGGAATGGCTGATAACAGAGAGAATTGACTGACAGCAGGACGGGGAATGGCTGATAACAGAGAGAAATAGACTGACAGCAGGACAAGGATTGGCTGATAACAGAGAGAAATAGACTGACAGCAGGACAGGGGAATGGCTGATAACAGAGAGAAATAGACTGACAGCAGGACGGGGGAATGGCTGATAACAGAGAGAAATAGACTGACAGCAGGACGAGGGAATGGCTGATAACAGAGAGAAATCGACTGACAGCAGGACTTGGGAATGGCTGATAACAGAGGGAAATAGACAGAATGCAGGACGGGGAATGGCTGATAACAGAGAGAAATCGACTGACAGCAGGACGGGGAATGGCTGATAACAGAGAGAAATAGACTGACAGCAGGACAGGGGAGTGGCTGATAACAGAAAGAAATAGACTGACAGCAGGACGAGGGAATGGCTGAAAACAGAGAGAAATAGACTGACAGCAGGACGAGGGAATGGCTGATAACAGAGAGAAATCGACTGACAGCAGGACTTGGGAATGGCTGATAACAGAGAGAAATAGACAGAATGCAGGACGGGGAATGGCTGACAACAGAGAGAAATAGACTGACAGCAGGACAAGGATTGGCTGATAACAGAGAGAAATAGACTGACAGCAGGACAAGGATTGGCTGATAACAGAGAGAAATAGACTGACAGCAGGACGGGGGAATGGCTGATAACAGAAAGAAATAGACTGACAGCGGCATGGGGAATGGCTGATAACAGAGAGAAATAGACTGACAGCAGGATGGGGATTGGCTGTTAACAGAGAGAAATAGACTGACAGCAGGACAGGGGAATGGCTGATAACAGAGAGAAATAGACAGAATGCAGGACGGGGAATGGCTGATAACAGAGAGAAATAGACTGACAGCAGGACGAGGAATGGCTGATAACAGAGAGAAATAGACTGACAGCGGGACGGGGAATGGCTGATAACAGAGAAATAGACTGACAGCAGGACAGGGGAATGGCTGATAACAGAGAGAAATCGACTGACAGCAGGACTTGGGAATGGCTGATAACAGAGAGAAATAGACAGAATGCAGGACGGGGAATGGCTGATAACAGAGAGAAATAGACTGACAGCAGGATGGGGAATGGCTGATAACAGAGAGAAATAGACTGACAGCGGGACGGGGAATGACTGATAACACAGAGAAATAGACTGACAGCAGGACAGGGGAGTGGCTGATAACAGAAAGAAATAGACTGACAACAGGATGGGGAATGGCTGATAACAGAGAGGAATAGACTGACAACAGGACGGGGGAATGGCTGATAACAGAGAGAAATAGACTGACAGCAGGACAGGGGAATGGCTGATAACAGAGAGAATAGACTGACAGCAGGACAAGGGAATGGCCGATAACAGAGAGAAATAGACTGACAGCAGGACAAGGGAATGGCTGATAACAGAGAGAAATAGACTGACAGCAGGACAAGGATTGGCTGATAACAGAGAGAAATAGACTGACAGTAGGACAGGGAATGGCTGATAACAGAGAGAATAGACTGACAGCAGGACGGGGAATGGCTGATAACAGAGAGAAATAGACTGAACACAGGACAGGGGAATGGCTGATAACAGAGAAATAGACTGACAGCGGGATGGGGAATGGCTTATAACAGAGAGAAATAGACTGACAGCGGGATGGGTAATGGCTGATAACAGAGAGAATAGACTGACAGCAGGGCAGGGGAATGGCTGATAACAGAGAGAAATAGACTGACAGCAGGACAAGGATTGGCTGATAACAGAGAGAAATAGACTGACAGCAGGACAGGGGAGTGGCTGATAACAGAAAGATATAGACTGACAGCAGGATGGGGAATGGCTGATAACAGAGAGGAATAGACTGACAACAGGACGGGGGAATGGCTGATAACAGAGAGAAATAGACTGACAGCAGGACAGGGGAATGGCTGATAACAGAGAGAATAGACTGACAGCAGGACAGGGTAATGGCTGATAACAGAGAGAAATAGACTGACAGCGGCATGGGGAATGGCTGATAACAGAGAGAAATAGACTGACAGCAGGACAAGGATTGGCTGATAACAGAGAGAAATAGACTGACAGTAGGACAGGGGAATGGCTGATAACAGAGAGAAGTAGACTGACAGCAGGATGGGGAATGGCTGATAACAGAGAGAATAGACTGACAGCAGGACAAGGATTGGCTGATAACAGAGAGAAATAGACTGACAGTAGGACAGGGAATGGCTGATAACAGAGAGAATAGACTGACAGCAGGACGGGGAATGGCTGATAACAGAGAGAAATAGACTGAACACAGGACAGGGGAATGGCTGATAACAGAGAAATAGACTGACAGCGGGATGGGGAATGGCTGATAACAGAGAGAAATAGACTGACAGCGGGATGGGTAATGGCTGATAACAGAGAGAATAGACTGACAGCAGGGCAGGGGAATGGCTGATAACAGAGAGAAATAGACTGACAGCAGGACAAGGATTGGCTGATAACAGAGAGAAATAGACTGACAGCAGGACAGGGGAATGGCTGATAACAGAGAGAAATAGACTGACAGCAGGACGGGGGAATGGCTGATAACAGAGAGAAATAGACTGACAGCAGGACGAGGGAATGGCTGATAACAGAGAGAAATCGACTGACAGCAGGACTTGGGAATGGCTGATAACAGAGGGAAATAGACAGAATGCAGGACGGGGAATGGCTGATAACAGAGAGAAATCGACTGACAGCAGGACGGGGAATGGCTGATAACAGAGAGAAATAGACTGACAGCAGGACAGGGGAGTGGCTGATAACAGAAAGAAATAGACTGACAGCAGGACGAGGGAATGGCTGAAAACAGAGAGAAATAGACTGACAGCAGGACGAGGGAATGGCTGATAACAGAGAGAAATCGACTGACAGCAGGACTTGGGAATGGCTGATAACAGAGAGAAATAGACAGAATGCAGGACGGGGAATGGCTGACAACAGAGAGAAATAGACTGACAGCAGGACAAGGATTGGCTGATAACAGAGAGAAATAGACTGACAGCAGGACAAGGATTGGCTGATAACAGAGAGAAATAGACTGACAGCAGGACGGGGGAATGGCTGATAACAGAAAGAAATAGACTGACAGCGGCATGGGGAATGGCTGATAACAGAGAGAAATAGACTGACAGCAGGATGGGGATTGGCTGTTAACAGAGAGAAATAGACTGACAGCAGGACAGGGGAATGGCTGATAACAGAGAGAAATAGACAGAATGCAGGACGGGGAATGGCTGATAACAGAGAGAAATAGACTGACAGCAGGACGAGGAATGGCTGATAACAGAGAGAAATAGACTGACAGCGGGACGGGGAATGACTGATAACACAGAGAAATAGACTGACAGCAGGACAGGGGAGTGGCTGATAACAGAAAGAAATAGACTGACAACAGGATGGGGAATGGCTGATAACAGAGAGGAATAGACTGACAACAGGACGGGGGAATGGCTGATAACAGAGAGAAATAGACTGACAGCAGGACAGGGGAATGGCTGATAACAGAGAGAATAGACTGACAGCAGGACAAGGGAATGGCCGATAACAGAGAGAAATAGACTGACAGCAGGACAAGGGAATGGCTGATAACAGAGAGAAATAGACTGACAGCGGGACGGGGAATGGCTGATAACAGAGAAATAGACTGACAGCAGGACAGGGGAATGGCTGATAACAGAGAGAAATCGACTGACAGCAGGACTTGGGAATGGCTGATAACAGAGAGAAATAGACAGAATGCAGGACGGGGAATGGCTGATAACAGAGAGAAATAGACTGACAGCAGGACGGGGAATGGCTGATAACAGAGAGAAATAGACTGACAGCGGGACGGGGAATGACTGATAACACAGAGAAATAGACTGACAGCAGGACAGGGGAGTGGCTGATAACAGAAAGAAATAGACTGACAACAGGATGGGGAATGGCTGATAACAGAGAGGAATAGACTGACAACAGGACGGGGGAATGGCTGATAACAGAGAGAAATAGACTGACAGCAGGACAGGGGAATGGCTGATAACAGAGAGAATAGACTGACAGCAGGACAAGGGAATGGCCGATAACAGAGAGAAATAGACTGACAGCAGGACAAGGGAATGGCTGATAACAGAGAGAAATAGACTGACAGCAGGACAAGGATTGGCTGATAACAGAGAGAAATAGACTGACAGTAGGACAGGGAATGGCTGATAACAGAGAGAATAGACTGACAGCAGGACGGGGAATGGCTGATAACAGAGAGAAATAGACTGACAGCGGGATGGGTAATGGCTGATAACAGAGAGAATAGACTGACAGCAGGGCAGGGGAATGGCTGATAACAGAGAGAAATAGACTGACAGCAGGACAAGGATTGGCTGATAACAGAGAGAAATAGACTGACAGCAGGACAGGGGAGTGGCTGATAACAGAAAGATATAGACTGACAGCAGGATGGGGAATGGCTGATAACAGAGAGGAATAGACTGACAGCAGGACAGGGGAATGGCTGATAACAGAGAGAATAGACTGACAGCAGGACAGGGTAATGGCTGATAACAGAGAGAAATAGACTGACAGCGGCATGGGGAATGGCTGATAACAGAGAGAAATAGACTGACAGCAGGACAAGGATTGGCTGATAACAGAGAGAAATAGACTGACAGTAGGACAGGGGAATGGCTGATAACAGAGAGAAGTAGACTGACAGCAGGATGGGGAATGGCTGATAACAGAGAGAATAGACTGACAGCAGGACGGGGGAATGGCAGATAACGGAGAGAATAGACTGACAGCGGGACGGGGAATGACTGATAACAGAGAGAAATCGACTGACAGCAGGACTTGGGAATGGCTGATAACAGAGAGAAATAGACTGACAGCGGCATGGGGAATGGCTGATAACAGAGAGAAATAGACTGACAGCAGGATGGGGATTGGCTGTTAACAGAGAGAAATAGACTGACAGCAGGACAGGGGAATGGCTGATAACAGAGAGAAATAGACAGAATGCAGGACGGGGAATGGCTGATAACAGAGAGAAATAGACTGACAGCAGGACGGGGGAATGGCTGATAAGAGAGAGAAATAGACTGACAGCAGGACAGGGGAGTGGCTGATAACAGAAAGAAATAGACTGACAGCAGGACGGGAATGGCTGAAAACAGAGAGAAATAGACTGACAGCAGGACAAGGGAATGGCCGATAACAGAGAGAAATAGACTGACAGCAGGACAAGGGAATGGCTGATAACAGAGAGAAATAGACTGACAGCAGGACAAGGATTGGCTGATAACAGAGAGAAATAGACTGACAGTAGGACAGGGAATGGCTGATAACAGAGAGAATAGACTGACAGCAGGACGGGGAATGGCTGATAACAGAGAGAAATAGACTGAACACAGGACAGGGGAATGGCTGATAACAGAGAAATAGACTGACAGCGGGATGGGGAATGGCTGATAACAGAGAGAAATAGACTGACAGCGGGATGGGTAATGGCTGATAACAGAGAGAATAGACTGACAGCAGGGCAGGGGAATGGCTGATAACAGAGAGAAATAGACTGACAGCGGGACAGGGTAATGGCTGATAACAGAGAGAAATAGACTCACAGCAGGACGGGGGAATGGCTGATAACAGAGAGAAATCGACTGACAGCAGGACTTGGGAATGGCTGATAACAGAGAGAAATAGACAGAATGCAGGACGAGGAATGGCTGATAACAGAGAGAAATAGACTGACAGCAGGACGGGGGAATGGCTGATAACAGAGAAATAGACTGACAGCAGGACGGGGAATGGCTGATAAGAGAGAGAAATAGACTGACAGCAGGATGGGGAGTGGCTGATAACAGAGAGAAATAGACTGACAGCAGGACAGGGGAGTGGCTGATAACAGAAAGAAATAGACTGACAGCAGGACAAGGGAATGGCTGAAAACAGAGAGAAATAGACTGACAGCAGGATGGGGAATGGCTGATAGCAGAGAGGAATAGACTGACAACATGACGGGGGAATGGCTGATAACAGAGAGAAATAGACTGACAGCAGGACAAGGATTGGCTGATAACAGAGAGAAATAGACTGACAGTAGGACAGGGGAATGGCTGATAACAGAGAGAAATAGACTGACAGCAGGATGGGGAATGGCTGATAACAGAGAGGAATAGACTGACAACAGGACGGGGGAATGGCTGATAACAGAGAGAAATAGACTGACAGCAGGACAGGGTAATGGCTGATAACAGAGAGAATAGACTGACAGCAGGACGGGGGAATGGCTAATAACAGAAATTTACTGACAGCAGGACAGGGAATGGCTGATAACAGAGAGAAATAGACTGACAGCAGGAACGGGATTGGCTGATAACAGAGAGAAATAGACTGACAGCAGGACAGGGGAATGGCTGATAACAGAGAGAAATAGACAGACAACAGGGCGGGGAATGGCTGATAACAGAGAAATAGACTGACAGCAGGACGGGAATGGCTGATAACAGAGAAATTTACTGACAGCAGGACAGGGAATGGCTGATAACAGAGAGAAATAGACTGACAGCAGGACAGGGAATGGCTGATAACAGAGAGAATAGACTGACAGCAGGACGGGGAATGGCTGATAACAGAGAGAAATAGACAGACAACAGGGCGGGGAATAACTGATAACAGAGAAATAGACTGACAGCAGGACGGGAATGGCTGATAACAGAGAGAAATAGACTGACAGCAGGACGGGGAATGGTTGATAACAAAGATAATAGACTGACAGCAGGACAGGGGAATAGCTGATAACAGAGAAATAGACTGACAGCGGGATGGGGAATGGCTGATAACAGAGAGAATAGACTGACAGCAGGGCAGGTGAATGGCTGATAACAGAGAGAAATAGACTGACAGCGGGATGGGGAATGGCTGATAACAGAGAGAAATAGACTGACAGCGGGATGGGGAATGGCTGATAACAGAGAGAAATAGACTGACAGCGGGACAAGGAATGGCTGATAACAGAGAGAAATAGACTGACAGCAGGACAGGGGAATGGCTGATAACAGAACGAAATAGACTGACAGCGGCATGGGGAATGGCTGATAACAGAGAGAAATAGACTGACAGCAGGACAAGGATTGGCTGATAACAGAGAGAAATAGACTGACAGCAGAAAAGGGGAATGGCTGATAACAGAGAGAAATAGACAGAATGCAGGACGGGGAATGGCTGATAACAGAGAAATAGACTGACATCAGGACAGGGGAATGGCTGATAACACAGAGAAATAGACTGACAGCAGGACAGGGGAGTGGCTGATAACACAGAGAAATAGACTGACAGCAGGACAGGGGAGTGGCTGATAACACAGAGAAATAGACTGACAGCAGGACAGGGGAATGGCTGATAACAGAGAGAAATAGACTGACAGCGGCATGGGGAATGGCTGATAACAGAGAGAAATAGACTGACAGCAGGACAAGGATTGGCTGATAACAGAGAGAAATAGACTGACAGCGGGACGGGGAATGACTGATAACACAGAGAAATAGACTGACAGCAGGACAGGGGAGTGGCTGATAACAGAAAGAAATAGACTGACAGCAGGACAGGGGAATGGCTGAAAACAGAGAGAAATAGACTGACAGCAGGATGGGGAATGGCTGATAACAGAGATAAATAGACTGAAAGCAGGACGGGGAATGGCTGATAACAGAGAGAAATAGACTGACAGCGGCATGGGGAATGGCTGATAACAGAGAGAAATAGACTGACAGCAGGACAAGGATTGGCTGATAACAGAGAGAAATAGACTGACAGCAAGATGGGGATTGGCTGTTAACAGAGAGAAATAGACTGACAGCAGGACAGGGGAATGGCTGATAACAGAGAGAAATAGACTGACAGCAGGACAAGGATTAGCTGATAACAGAGAGAAATATACTGACAGTAGGACAAGGATTGGCTGATAACAGAGAGAAATAGACTGAGAGCAGGACTTGGGAATGGCTGATAACAGAGAGAAATAGACAGAATGCAGGACGGGGAATGGCTGATAACAGAGAGGAATAGACTGACAACAGGACGGGGGAATGGCTGATAACAGAGAGAAATAGACTGACAGCAGGACGGGGGAATGGCTGATAACAGAGATAAATAGACTGACAGCAGGACAAGGGAATGGCTGACAACAGAGAGAAATAGACTGACAGCGGCATGGGGAATGGCTGATAACAGAGAGAAATAGACTGACAGCAGGACAAGGATTGGCTGATAACAGAGAGAAATAGACTGACAGCAGGACGGGGAATGGCTGATAACAGAGAGAAATAGACTGACAGCAGGGCTGGGGAATGGCTGACAACAGAGAGAAATAGACTGACAGCAGGACGGGGGAATGGCTGATAACAGAGATAAATAGACTGACAGCAGGACAAGGGAATGGCTGATAACAGAGAGAAATAGACTGACAGCAGGACGGGGAATGGCTGATAACAGAGAGAAATAGACTGACAGCGGCATGGGGAATGGCTGATAACAGAGAGAAATAGACTGACAGCAGGACGGGGAATGGCTGATAACAGAGAGAAATAGACTGACAGCAGGGCGGGGGAATGGCTGATAACAGAGAAGTAGACTGACAGCAGGACGGGGGAATGGCTGATAACAGAGAGAAAAGACTGACAGCAGGACAGGGGAATGGCTGATAACAGAGGGAAATAGACTGAGAGCAGGACGAGGGAATGGCTGATAACAGAGAGAAATCGACTGACAGCAGGACAGGGGAATGGCTGATAACAGAGAAATAGACAGAATGCAGGACGGGGAATGGCTGACAACAGAGAGAAATAGACTGACAGCAGGACGGGGAACGGCTGATAACAGAGAGAAATAGACTCACAGCAGGACAGGGGAATGGCTGATAACAGAAAGAAATAGACTGACAGCAGGACAGGGGAATGGCTGATAACAGAGAGAAATAGACTGACGGCTCGACGGGGAATGGCTGATAACAGAGAGAAATAGACTGACAGCAGGACGTGGGAATGGCTAATAACATAGAGAAATTTAATGACAGCAGGACAGGGAATGGCTGATAACAGAGAAATAGACTGACAGCAGGACGGGGGAATGGCTGATAACAGAGAATAGACTGACAGCAGGACAGGGAATGGCTGATAACAGAGAGAAATAGACAGACAACAGGGCGGGGAATGGCTAATAACAGAGAAATAGACTGACAGCAGGACTGGGAATGGCTGATAACAGAGAGGAATACACTGACAACAGGACGGGGGAATGGCTGATAACAGAGAGAAATAGACTGACAGCAGGACGGGGGAATGGCTAATAACAGAGAAATTTACTGACAGCAGGACAGGGAATGGCTGATAACAGAGAGAAATAGACTGACAGCAGGACGGGGGAATGGCTGATAACAGAGAGAAATAAACTGACAGCAGGACGGGGGAATGACTGATAACAGAGAGAATAGACTGACAGCAGGACAGGGGAATAGCTGATAACAGAGAGAAATAGACTGAACACAGGACAGGGGAATGGCTGATAACAGAGAGAATAGACTGACAGCAGGACAGGAGAATGGCTGATAACAGAGAAATAGACTGACAGCGGGATGGGGAATGGCTGATAACAGAGAGAAATAGACTGACAGCGGGATGGGGAATGGCTGATAACAGAGAGAAATAGACTGACAGCGGGATGGGTAATGGCTGATAACAGAGAGAATAGACTGACAGCAGGGCAGGGGAATGGCTGATAATAGAGAGAAATAGACTGACAGCGGGACAGGGGAATGGCTGATAACAGAGAGAAATAGACTGACAGCAGGACGGGGGAATGGCTGATAACAGAGAGAAATAGACTGACAGCAGGACGGGGGAATGGCTGATAACAGAGAGAAATAGACTGACAGCAGGACGGGGGAATGGCTGATAACAGAGAGAAAAAGACTGACAGCAGGACGGGGGAATGGCTGATAAGAGAGAGAAATAGACTGACAGCAGGACGGGGGAATGGCTGATAGCAGAGAGAAAAAGACTGACAGCAGGACAGGGGAATGGCTGATAACACAGAGAAATAGACTGACAGTAGGACAGGGGAATGGCTGATAACAGAGAAATAGACAGAATGCAGGACGGGGAATGACTGATAACAGAGAGAAATAGACTGACAGCAGGACGGGGAATGACTGATAACACAGAGAAATAGACTGACAGCAGGACGGGGGAATGGCTGATAACAGAGAGAATAGACTGACAGCAGGACGGGGGAATGGCTGATAACAGAGAGAAATAGACTGACAGCAGGACAAGGGAATGGCTGATAACAGAGAGAAATAGACTGACAGCGGCATGGGGAATGGCTGATAACAGAGAGAAATAGACTGACAGCAGGACAAGGATTGGCTGATAACAGAGAGAAATAGACTGACAGCGGCATGGGGAATGGCTGATAACAGAGAGAAATAGACTGACAGCAGGATGGGGAATGGCTGATAACAGAGAGGAATAGACTGACAACAGGACGGGGGAATGGCTGATAACAGAGAGAAATAGACTGACAGCAGGACGGGGGAATGGCTGATAACAGAGAGAATAGACTGACAGCAGGACGGGGGAATGGCAGATAACGGAGAGAATAGACTGACAGCAGGACGGGAGAATGGCTGATAACAGAGAGAAATAGACTGACAGCAGGAACGGGATTGGCTGATAACAGAGAGAAATAGACTGACAGCAGGACAGGGGAATGGCTGATAACAGAGAGAATACACTGACAGCAGGACGTGGGAATGGCTAATAACAGAGAAATTTACTGACAGCAGGACAGGGAATGGCTGATAACAGAGAGAATTGACTGACAGCAGGACGGGGAATGGCTGATAACAGAGAGAAATAGACTGACAGCAGGACAAGGATTGGCTGATAACAGAGAGAAATAGACTGACAGCAGGACAGGGGAATGGCTGATAACAGAGAAATAGACTGACAGCAGGACGGGGGAATGGCTGATAACAGAGAGAAATAGACTGACAGCAGGACGAGGGAATGGCTGATAACAGAGAGAAATCGACTGACAGCAGGACTTGGGAATGGCTGATAACAGAGAGAAATAGACAGAATGCAGGACGGGGAATGGCTGATAACAGAGAGAAATCGACTGACAGCAGGACGGGGAATGGCTGATAACAGAGAGAAATAGACTGACAGCAGGACAGGGGAGTGGCTGATAACAGAAAGAAATAGACTGACAGCAGGACGAGGGAATGGCTGAAAACAGAGAGAAATAGACTGACAGCAGGACGAGGGAATGGCTGATAACAGAGAGAAATCGACTGACAGCAGGACTTGGGAATGGCTGATAACAGAGAGAAATAGACAGAATGCAGGACGGGGAATGGCTGACAACAGAGAGAAATAGACTGACAGCAGGACAAGGATTGGCTGATAACAGAGAGAAATAGACTGACAGCGGCATGGGGAATGGCTGATAACAGAGAGAAATAGACTGACAGCAGGATGGGGAATGGCTGATAACAGAGAGAAATAGACTGACAGCAGGACAAGGGAATGGCTGATAACAGAGAGAAATAGACTGACAGCGGCATGGGGAATGGCTGATAACAGAGAGAAATAAACTGACAGCAGGATGGGGAATGGCTGATAACAGAGAGAAATCGACTGACAGCAGGACTTGGGAATGGCTGATAACAGAAAGAAATAGACAGAATGCAGGACGGGGAATGGCTGATAACAGAGAGAAATCGACTGACAGCAGGACGGGGAATGGCTGATAACAGAGAGAAATAGACTGACAGCAGGACAGGGGAGTGGCTGATAACAGAAAGAAATAGACTGACAGCAGGACAGGGGAATGGCTGATAACAGAGAGAAATAGACTGACAGCAGGACGAGGGAATGGCTGATAACAGAGAGAAATCGACTGACAGCAGGACTTGGGAATGGCTGATAACAGAGAGAAATAGACAGAATGCAGGACGGGGAATGGCTGACAACAGAGAGAAATAGACTGACAGCAGGACGGGGAATGGCTGATAACAGAGAGAAATAGACTGACAGCAGGGCGGGGGAATGGCTGATAACAGAGAAAATAGACTGACAGCAGGACTTGGGAATGGCTGATAACAGAGAGAAATAGACAGAATGCAGGACGGGGAATGGCTGATAACAGAGAGAAATAGACTGACAGCAGGACAAGGATTGGCTGATAACAGAGAGAAATAGACTGACAGCAGGACGGGGAATGGCTGATAACAGAGAGAAATAGACTGACAGCAGGGCGGGGGAATGGCTGATAACAGAGAGAAATAGACTGACAGCAGGACAAGGGAATGGCTGATAACAGAGAGAAATAGACTGACAGCGGCATGGGGAATGGCTGATAACAGAGAGAAATAGACTGACAGCAGGATGGGGAATGGCTGATAACAGAGAGAAATAGACTGACAGCAGGACAAGGGAAT
This sequence comes from Ranitomeya imitator, assembly GCF_032444005.1. NCBI lineage: Eukaryota > Metazoa > Chordata > Amphibia > Anura > Dendrobatidae > Ranitomeya > Ranitomeya imitator. The sequence continues at coordinate 333,198,629 of NC_091284.1, read as the reverse complement.
TGCTGATAACAGAGAGAAATAGACTGACAGCGGCATGGGGAATGGCTGATAACAGAGAGAAATAGACTGACAGCAGGATGGGGAATGGCTGATAACAGAGAGAAATAGACTGACAGCAGGACAAGGGAATGGCTGATAACAGAGAGAAATAGACTGACAGCGGCATGGGGAATGGCTGATAACAGAGAGAAATAAACTGACAGCAGGATGGGGAATGGCTGATAACAGAGAGAAATCGACTGACAGCAGGACTTGGGAATGGCTGATAACAGAAAGAAATAGACAGAATGCAGGACGGGGAATGGCTGATAACAGAGAGAAATCGACTGACAGCAGGACGGGGAATGGCTGATAACAGAGAGAAATAGACTGACAGCAGGACAGGGGAGTGGCTGATAACAGAAAGAAATAGACTGACAGCAGGACAGGGGAATGGCTGATAACAGAGAGAAATAGACTGACAGCAGGACGAGGGAATGGCTGATAACAGAGAGAAATCGACTGACAGCAGGACTTGGGAATGGCTGATAACAGAGAGAAATAGACAGAATGCAGGACGGGGAATGGCTGACAACAGAGAGAAATAGACTGACAGCAGGACAAGGATTGGCTGATAACAGAGAGAAATAGACTGACAGCAGGACGGGGAATGGCTGATAACAGAGAGAAATAGACTGACAGCAGGGCGGGGGAATGGCTGATAACAGAGAAAATAGACTGACAGCAGGACTTGGGAATGGCTGATAACAGAGAGAAATAGACAGAATGCAGGACGGGGAATGGCTGATAACAGAGAGAAATAGACTGACAGCAGGACAAGGATTGGCTGATAACAGAGAGAAATAGACTGACAGCAGGACGGGGAATGGCTGATAACAGAGAGAAATAGACTGACAGCAGGGCGGGGGAATGGCTGATAACAGAGAGAAATAGACTGACAACAGGACGGGGGAATGGCTGATAACAGAGAGAAATAGACTGACAGCAGGACAAGGTAATGGCTGATAACAGAGAGAATAGACTGACAGCAGGACGGGGGAATGGCAAATAACGGAGAGAATAGACTGACAGCAGGACGGGAGAATGGCTGATAACAGAGAGAAATAGACTGAGAGCAGGACGAGGGAATGGCTGATAACAGAGAAATCGACTGACAGCAGGACTTGGGAATGGCTGATAACAGAGACAAATAGACAGAATGCAGGACGGGGTATGGCTGATAACAGAGAGAAATAGACTGACAGCAGGACGGGGAATGGCTGATAACAGAGAGAAATAGACTGACAGCGGGACGGGGAATGACTGATAACACAGAGAAATAGACTGACAGCAGGACAGGGGAGTGGCTGATAACAGAGAGAAATAGACTGACAGCAGGACAGGGGAATGGCTGAAAACAGAGAGAAATAGACTGACAGCAGGATGGGGAATGGCTGATAACAGAGAGGAATAGACTGACAACAGGACGGGGGAATGGCTGATAACAGAGAGAAATAGACTGACAGCAGGACGGGGGAATGGCTGATAACAGAGATAAATAGACTGACAGCAGGACAAGGGAATGGCTGATAACAGAGAGAAATAGACTGACAGCAGGACGGGGAATGGCTGATAACAGAGAGAAATAGACTGACAGCAGGGCGGGGGAATGGCTGATAACAGAGAGAAGTAGACTGACCGCAGGACGGGGGAATGGCTGATAACAGAGAGAAATAGACAGAATGCAGGACGGGGAATGGCTGACAACAGAGAGAAATAGACTGACAGCAGGACAGGGTAATGGCTGATAACAGAGAGAATAGACTGACAGCAGGACGGGAGAATGGCTGATAACAGAGAGAAATAGACTGACAGCAGGAACGGGATTGGCTGATAACAGAGAGAAATAGACTGACAGCAGGACAGGGGAATGGCTGATAACAGAGAGAATACACTGACAGCAGGACGTGGGAATGGCTAATAACAGAGAAATTTACTGACAGCAGGACAGGGAATGGCTGATAACAGAGAGAATTGACTGACAGCAGGACGGGGAATGGCTGATAACAGAGAGAAATAGACTGACAGCAGGACAAGGATTGGCTGATAACAGAGAGAAATAGACTGACAGCAGGACAGGGGAATGGCTGATAACAGAGAGAAATAGACTGACAGCAGGACGGGGGAATGGCTGATAACAGAGAGAAATCGACTGACAGCAGGACTTGGGAATGGCTGATAACAGAGGGAAATAGACAGAATGCAGGACGGGGAATGGCTGATAACAGAGAGAAATCGACTGACAGCAGGACGGGGAATGGCTGATAACAGAGAGAAATAGACTGACAGCAGGACAGGGGAGTGGCTGATAACAGAAAGAAATAGACTGACAGCAGGACGAGGGAATGGCTGAAAACAGAGATAAATAGACTGACAGCAGGACGAGGGAATGGCTGATAACAGAGAGAAATCGACTGACAGCAGGACTTGGGAATGGCTGATAACAGAGAGAAATAGACAGAATGCAGGACGGGGAATGGCTGACAACAGAGAGAAATAGACTGACAGCAGGACAAGGATTGGCTGATAACAGAGAGAAATAGACTGACAGCAGGACAAGGATTGGCTGATAACAGAGAGAAATAGACTGACAGCAGGACGGGGGAATGGCTGATAACAGAAAGAAATAGACTGACAGCGGCATGGGGAATGGCTGATAACAGAGAGAAATAGACTGACAGCAGGATGGGGATTGGCTGTTAACAGAGAGAAATAGACTGACAGCAGGACAGGGGAATGGCTGATAACAGAGAGAAATAGACAGAATGCAGGACGGGGAATGGCTGATAACAGAGAGAAATAGACTGACAGCAGGACGAGGAATGGCTGATAACAGAGAGAAATAGACTGACAGCGGGACGGGGAATGGCTGATAACAGAGAAATAGACTGACAGCAGGACAGGGGAATGGCTGATAACAGAGAGAAATCGACTGACAGCAGGACTTGGGAATGGCTGATAACAGAGAGAAATAGACAGAATGCAGGACGGGGAATGGCTGATAACAGAGAGAAATAGACTGACAGCAGGACGGGGAATGGCTGATAACAGAGAGAAATAGACTGACAGCGGGACGGGGAATGACTGATAACACAGAGAAATAGACTGACAGCAGGACAGGGGAGTGGCTGATAACAGAAAGAAATAGACTGACAACAGGATGGGGAATGGCTGATAACAGAGAGGAATAGACTGACAACAGGACGGGGGAATGGCTGATAACAGAGAGAAATAGACTGACAGCAGGACAGGGGAATGGCTGATAACAGAGAGAATAGACTGACAGCAGGACAAGGGAATGGCCGATAACAGAGAGAAATAGACTGACAGCAGGACAAGGGAATGGCTGATAACAGAGAGAAATAGACTGACAGCAGGACAAGGATTGGCTGATAACAGAGAGAAATAGACTGACAGTAGGACAGGGAATGGCTGATAACAGAGAGAATAGACTGACAGCAGGACGGGGAATGGCTGATAACAGAGAGAAATAGACTGAACACAGGACAGGGGAATGGCTGATAACAGAGAAATAGACTGACAGCGGGATGGGGAATGGCTTATAACAGAGAGAAATAGACTGACAGCGGGATGGGTAATGGCTGATAACAGAGAGAATAGACTGACAGCAGGGCAGGGGAATGGCTGATAACAGAGAGAAATAGACTGACAGCAGGACAAGGATTGGCTGATAACAGAGAGAAATAGACTGACAGCAGGACAGGGGAGTGGCTGATAACAGAAAGATATAGACTGACAGCAGGATGGGGAATGGCTGATAACAGAGAGGAATAGACTGACAACAGGACGGGGGAATGGCTGATAACAGAGAGAAATAGACTGACAGCAGGACAGGGGAATGGCTGATAACAGAGAGAATAGACTGACAGCAGGACAGGGTAATGGCTGATAACAGAGAGAAATAGACTGACAGCGGCATGGGGAATGGCTGATAACAGAGAGAAATAGACTGACAGCAGGACAAGGATTGGCTGATAACAGAGAGAAATAGACTGACAGTAGGACAGGGGAATGGCTGATAACAGAGAGAAGTAGACTGACAGCAGGATGGGGAATGGCTGATAACAGAGAGAATAGACTGACAGCAGGACAAGGATTGGCTGATAACAGAGAGAAATAGACTGACAGTAGGACAGGGAATGGCTGATAACAGAGAGAATAGACTGACAGCAGGACGGGGAATGGCTGATAACAGAGAGAAATAGACTGAACACAGGACAGGGGAATGGCTGATAACAGAGAAATAGACTGACAGCGGGATGGGGAATGGCTGATAACAGAGAGAAATAGACTGACAGCGGGATGGGTAATGGCTGATAACAGAGAGAATAGACTGACAGCAGGGCAGGGGAATGGCTGATAACAGAGAGAAATAGACTGACAGCAGGACAAGGATTGGCTGATAACAGAGAGAAATAGACTGACAGCAGGACAGGGGAATGGCTGATAACAGAGAGAAATAGACTGACAGCAGGACGGGGGAATGGCTGATAACAGAGAGAAATAGACTGACAGCAGGACGAGGGAATGGCTGATAACAGAGAGAAATCGACTGACAGCAGGACTTGGGAATGGCTGATAACAGAGGGAAATAGACAGAATGCAGGACGGGGAATGGCTGATAACAGAGAGAAATCGACTGACAGCAGGACGGGGAATGGCTGATAACAGAGAGAAATAGACTGACAGCAGGACAGGGGAGTGGCTGATAACAGAAAGAAATAGACTGACAGCAGGACGAGGGAATGGCTGAAAACAGAGAGAAATAGACTGACAGCAGGACGAGGGAATGGCTGATAACAGAGAGAAATCGACTGACAGCAGGACTTGGGAATGGCTGATAACAGAGAGAAATAGACAGAATGCAGGACGGGGAATGGCTGACAACAGAGAGAAATAGACTGACAGCAGGACAAGGATTGGCTGATAACAGAGAGAAATAGACTGACAGCAGGACAAGGATTGGCTGATAACAGAGAGAAATAGACTGACAGCAGGACGGGGGAATGGCTGATAACAGAAAGAAATAGACTGACAGCGGCATGGGGAATGGCTGATAACAGAGAGAAATAGACTGACAGCAGGATGGGGATTGGCTGTTAACAGAGAGAAATAGACTGACAGCAGGACAGGGGAATGGCTGATAACAGAGAGAAATAGACAGAATGCAGGACGGGGAATGGCTGATAACAGAGAGAAATAGACTGACAGCAGGACGAGGAATGGCTGATAACAGAGAGAAATAGACTGACAGCGGGACGGGGAATGACTGATAACACAGAGAAATAGACTGACAGCAGGACAGGGGAGTGGCTGATAACAGAAAGAAATAGACTGACAACAGGATGGGGAATGGCTGATAACAGAGAGGAATAGACTGACAACAGGACGGGGGAATGGCTGATAACAGAGAGAAATAGACTGACAGCAGGACAGGGGAATGGCTGATAACAGAGAGAATAGACTGACAGCAGGACAAGGGAATGGCCGATAACAGAGAGAAATAGACTGACAGCAGGACAAGGGAATGGCTGATAACAGAGAGAAATAGACTGACAGCGGGACGGGGAATGGCTGATAACAGAGAAATAGACTGACAGCAGGACAGGGGAATGGCTGATAACAGAGAGAAATCGACTGACAGCAGGACTTGGGAATGGCTGATAACAGAGAGAAATAGACAGAATGCAGGACGGGGAATGGCTGATAACAGAGAGAAATAGACTGACAGCAGGACGGGGAATGGCTGATAACAGAGAGAAATAGACTGACAGCGGGACGGGGAATGACTGATAACACAGAGAAATAGACTGACAGCAGGACAGGGGAGTGGCTGATAACAGAAAGAAATAGACTGACAACAGGATGGGGAATGGCTGATAACAGAGAGGAATAGACTGACAACAGGACGGGGGAATGGCTGATAACAGAGAGAAATAGACTGACAGCAGGACAGGGGAATGGCTGATAACAGAGAGAATAGACTGACAGCAGGACAAGGGAATGGCCGATAACAGAGAGAAATAGACTGACAGCAGGACAAGGGAATGGCTGATAACAGAGAGAAATAGACTGACAGCAGGACAAGGATTGGCTGATAACAGAGAGAAATAGACTGACAGTAGGACAGGGAATGGCTGATAACAGAGAGAATAGACTGACAGCAGGACGGGGAATGGCTGATAACAGAGAGAAATAGACTGAACACAGGACAGGGGAATGGCTGATAACAGAGAAATAGACTGACAGCGGGATGGGGAATGGCTGATAACAGAGAGAAATAGACTGACAGCGGGATGGGTAATGGCTGATAACAGAGAGAATAGACTGACAGCAGGGCAGGGGAATGGCTGATAACAGAGAGAAATAGACTGACAGCGGCATGGGGAATGGCTGATAACAGAGAGAAATAGACTGACAGCAGGACAAGGATTGGCTGATAACAGAGAGAAATAGACTGACAGTAGGACAGGGGAATGGCTGATAACAGAGAGAAGTAGACTGACAGCAGGATGGGGAATGGCTGATAACAGAGAGAATAGACTGACAGCAGGACGGGGGAATGGCAGATAACGGAGAGAATAGACTGACAGCGGGACGGGGAATGACTGATAACAGAGAGAAATCGACTGACAGCAGGACTTGGGAATGGCTGATAACAGAGAGAAATAGACTGACAGCGGCATGGGGAATGGCTGATAACAGAGAGAAATAGACTGACAGCAGGATGGGGATTGGCTGTTAACAGAGAGAAATAGACTGACAGCAGGACAGGGGAATGGCTGATAACAGAGAGAAATAGACAGAATGCAGGACGGGGAATGGCTGATAACAGAGAGAAATAGACTGACAGCAGGACGGGGGAATGGCTGATAAGAGAGAGAAATAGACTGACAGCAGGACAGGGGAGTGGCTGATAACAGAAAGAAATAGACTGACAGCAGGACGGGAATGGCTGAAAACAGAGAGAAATAGACTGACAGCAGGACAAGGGAATGGCCGATAACAGAGAGAAATAGACTGACAGCAGGACAAGGGAATGGCTGATAACAGAGAGAAATAGACTGACAGCAGGACAAGGATTGGCTGATAACAGAGAGAAATAGACTGACAGTAGGACAGGGAATGGCTGATAACAGAGAGAATAGACTGACAGCAGGACGGGGAATGGCTGATAACAGAGAGAAATAGACTGAACACAGGACAGGGGAATGGCTGATAACAGAGAAATAGACTGACAGCGGGATGGGGAATGGCTGATAACAGAGAGAAATAGACTGACAGCGGGATGGGTAATGGCTGATAACAGAGAGAATAGACTGACAGCAGGGCAGGGGAATGGCTGATAACAGAGAGAAATAGACTGACAGCGGGACAGGGTAATGGCTGATAACAGAGAGAAATAGACTCACAGCAGGACGGGGGAATGGCTGATAACAGAGAGAAATCGACTGACAGCAGGACTTGGGAATGGCTGATAACAGAGAGAAATAGACAGAATGCAGGACGAGGAATGGCTGATAACAGAGAGAAATAGACTGACAGCAGGACGGGGGAATGGCTGATAACAGAGAAATAGACTGACAGCAGGACGGGGAATGGCTGATAAGAGAGAGAAATAGACTGACAGCAGGATGGGGAGTGGCTGATAACAGAGAGAAATAGACTGACAGCAGGACAGGGGAGTGGCTGATAACAGAAAGAAATAGACTGACAGCAGGACAAGGGAATGGCTGAAAACAGAGAGAAATAGACTGACAGCAGGATGGGGAATGGCTGATAGCAGAGAGGAATAGACTGACAACAGGACGGGGGAATGGCTGATAACAGAGAGAAATAGACTGACAGCAGGACAAGGATTGGCTGATAACAGAGAGAAATAGACTGACAGTAGGACAGGGGAATGGCTGATAACAGAGAGAAATAGACTGACAGCAGGATGGGGAATGGCTGATAACAGAGAGGAATAGACTGACAACAGGACGGGGGAATGGCTGATAACAGAGAGAAATAGACTGACAGCAGGACAGGGTAATGGCTGATAACAGAGAGAATAGACTGACAGCAGGACGGGGGAATGGCTAATAACAGAAATTTACTGACAGCAGGACAGGGAATGGCTGATAACAGAGAGAAATAGACTGACAGCAGGAACGGGATTGGCTGATAACAGAGAGAAATAGACTGACAGCAGGACAGGGGAATGGCTGATAACAGAGAGAAATAGACAGACAACAGGGCGGGGAATGGCTGATAACAGAGAAATAGACTGACAGCAGGACGGGAATGGCTGATAACAGAGAAATTTACTGACAGCAGGACAGGGAATGGCTGATAACAGAGAGAAATAGACTGACAGCAGGACAGGGAATGGCTGATAACAGAGAGAATAGACTGACAGCAGGACGGGGAATGGCTGATAACAGAGAGAAATAGACAGACAACAGGGCGGGGAATAACTGATAACAGAGAAATAGACTGACAGCAGGACGGGAATGGCTGATAACAAAGATAATAGACTGACAGCAGGACAGGGGAATAGCTGATAACAGAGAAATAGACTGACAGCGGGATGGGGAATGGCTGATAACAGAGAGAATAGACTGACAGCAGGGCAGGTGAATGGCTGATAACAGAGAGAAATAGACTGACAGCGGGATGGGGAATGGCTGATAACAGAGAGAAATAGACTGACAGCGGGATGGGGAATGGCTGATAACAGAGAGAAATAGACTGACAGCGGGACAAGGAATGGCTGATAACAGAGAGAAATAGACTGACAGCAGGACAGGGGAATGGCTGATAACAGAACGAAATAGACTGACAGCGGCATGGGGAATGGCTGATAACAGAGAGAAATAGACTGACAGCAGGACAAGGATTGGCTGATAACAGAGAGAAATAGACTGACAGCAGAAAAGGGGAATGGCTGATAACAGAGAGAAATAGACAGAATGCAGGACGGGGAATGGCTGATAACAGAGAAATAGACTGACATCAGGACAGGGGAATGGCTGATAACACAGAGAAATAGACTGACAGCAGGACAGGGGAGTGGCTGATAACACAGAGAAATAGACTGACAGCAGGACAGGGGAGTGGCTGATAACACAGAGAAATAGACTGACAGCAGGACAGGGGAATGGCTGATAACAGAGAGAAATAGACTGACAGCGGCATGGGGAATGGCTGATAACAGAGAGAAATAGACTGACAGCAGGACAAGGATTGGCTGATAACAGAGAGAAATAGACTGACAGCGGGACGGGGAATGACTGATAACACAGAGAAATAGACTGACAGCAGGACAGGGGAGTGGCTGATAACAGAAAGAAATAGACTGACAGCAGGACAGGGGAATGGCTGAAAACAGAGAGAAATAGACTGACAGCAGGATGGGGAATGGCTGATAACAGAGATAAATAGACTGAAAGCAGGACGGGGAATGGCTGATAACAGAGAGAAATAGACTGACAGCGGCATGGGGAATGGCTGATAACAGAGAGAAATAGACTGACAGCAGGACAAGGATTGGCTGATAACAGAGAGAAATAGACTGACAGCAAGATGGGGATTGGCTGTTAACAGAGAGAAATAGACTGACAGCAGGACAGGGGAATGGCTGATAACAGAGAGAAATAGACTGACAGCAGGACAAGGATTAGCTGATAACAGAGAGAAATATACTGACAGTAGGACAAGGATTGGCTGATAACAGAGAGAAATAGACTGAGAGCAGGACTTGGGAATGGCTGATAACAGAGAGAAATAGACAGAATGCAGGACGGGGAATGGCTGATAACAGAGAGGAATAGACTGACAACAGGACGGGGGAATGGCTGATAACAGAGAGAAATAGACTGACAGCAGGACGGGGGAATGGCTGATAACAGAGATAAATAGACTGACAGCAGGACAAGGGAATGGCTGACAACAGAGAGAAATAGACTGACAGCGGCATGGGGAATGGCTGATAACAGAGAGAAATAGACTGACAGCAGGACAAGGATTGGCTGATAACAGAGAGAAATAGACTGACAGCAGGACGGGGAATGGCTGATAACAGAGAGAAATAGACTGACAGCAGGGCTGGGGAATGGCTGACAACAGAGAGAAATAGACTGACAGCAGGACGGGGGAATGGCTGATAACAGAGATAAATAGACTGACAGCAGGACAAGGGAATGGCTGATAACAGAGAGAAATAGACTGACAGCAGGACGGGGAATGGCTGATAACAGAGAGAAATAGACTGACAGCGGCATGGGGAATGGCTGATAACAGAGAGAAATAGACTGACAGCAGGACGGGGAATGGCTGATAACAGAGAGAAATAGACTGACAGCAGGGCGGGGGAATGGCTGATAACAGAGAAGTAGACTGACAGCAGGACGGGGGAATGGCTGATAACAGAGAGAAAAGACTGACAGCAGGACAGGGGAATGGCTGATAACAGAGGGAAATAGACTGAGAGCAGGACGAGGGAATGGCTGATAACAGAGAGAAATCGACTGACAGCAGGACAGGGGAATGGCTGATAACAGAGAAATAGACAGAATGCAGGACGGGGAATGGCTGACAACAGAGAGAAATAGACTGACAGCAGGACGGGGAACGGCTGATAACAGAGAGAAATAGACTCACAGCAGGACAGGGGAATGGCTGATAACAGAAAGAAATAGACTGACAGCAGGACAGGGGAATGGCTGATAACAGAGAGAAATAGACTGACGGCTCGACGGGGAATGGCTGATAACAGAGAGAAATAGACTGACAGCAGGACGTGGGAATGGCTAATAACATAGAGAAATTTAATGACAGCAGGACAGGGAATGGCTGATAACAGAGAAATAGACTGACAGCAGGACGGGGGAATGGCTGATAACAGAGAATAGACTGACAGCAGGACAGGGAATGGCTGATAACAGAGAGAAATAGACAGACAACAGGGCGGGGAATGGCTAATAACAGAGAAATAGACTGACAGCAGGACTGGGAATGGCTGATAACAGAGAGGAATACACTGACAACAGGACGGGGGAATGGCTGATAACAGAGAGAAATAGACTGACAGCAGGACGGGGGAATGGCTAATAACAGAGAAATTTACTGACAGCAGGACAGGGAATGGCTGATAACAGAGAGAAATAGACTGACAGCAGGACGGGGGAATGGCTGATAACAGAGAGAAATAAACTGACAGCAGGACGGGGGAATGACTGATAACAGAGAGAATAGACTGACAGCAGGACAGGGGAATAGCTGATAACAGAGAGAAATAGACTGAACACAGGACAGGGGAATGGCTGATAACAGAGAGAATAGACTGACAGCAGGACAGGAGAATGGCTGATAACAGAGAAATAGACTGACAGCGGGATGGGGAATGGCTGATAACAGAGAGAAATAGACTGACAGCGGGATGGGGAATGGCTGATAACAGAGAGAAATAGACTGACAGCGGGATGGGTAATGGCTGATAACAGAGAGAATAGACTGACAGCAGGGCAGGGGAATGGCTGATAATAGAGAGAAATAGACTGACAGCGGGACAGGGGAATGGCTGATAACAGAGAGAAATAGACTGACAGCAGGACGGGGGAATGGCTGATAACAGAGAGAAATAGACTGACAGCAGGACGGGGGAATGGCTGATAACAGAGAGAAATAGACTGACAGCAGGACGGGGGAATGGCTGATAACAGAGAGAAAAAGACTGACAGCAGGACGGGGGAATGGCTGATAAGAGAGAGAAATAGACTGACAGCAGGACGGGGGAATGGCTGATAGCAGAGAGAAAAAGACTGACAGCAGGACAGGGGAATGGCTGATAACACAGAGAAATAGACTGACAGTAGGACAGGGGAATGGCTGATAACAGAGAAATAGACAGAATGCAGGACGGGGAATGACTGATAACAGAGAGAAATAGACTGACAGCAGGACGGGGAATGACTGATAACACAGAGAAATAGACTGACAGCAGGACGGGGGAATGGCTGATAACAGAGAGAATAGACTGACAGCAGGACGGGGGAATGGCTGATAACAGAGAGAAATAGACTGACAGCAGGACAAGGGAATGGCTGATAACAGAGAGAAATAGACTGACAGCGGCATGGGGAATGGCTGATAACAGAGAGAAATAGACTGACAGCAGGACAAGGATTGGCTGATAACAGAGAGAAATAGACTGACAGCGGCATGGGGAATGGCTGATAACAGAGAGAAATAGACTGACAGCAGGATGGGGAATGGCTGATAACAGAGAGGAATAGACTGACAACAGGACGGGGGAATGGCTGATAACAGAGAGAAATAGACTGACAGCAGGACGGGGGAATGGCTGATAACAGAGAGAATAGACTGACAGCAGGACGGGGGAATGGCAGATAACGGAGAGAATAGACTGACAGCAGGACGGGAGAATGGCTGATAACAGAGAGAAATAGACTGACAGCAGGAACGGGATTGGCTGATAACAGAGAGAAATAGACTGACAGCAGGACATGGGAATGGCTGATAACAGAGAGAATACACTGACAGCAGGACGTGGGAATGGCTAATAACAGAGAAATTTACTGACAGCAGGACAGGGAATGGCTGATAACAGAGAGAATTGACTGACAGCAGGACGGGGAATGGCTGATAACAGAGAGAAATAGACTGACAGCAGGACAAGGATTGGCTGATAACAGAGAGAAATAGACTGACAGCAGGACAGGGGAATGGCTGATAACAGAGAAATAGACTGACAGCAGGACGGGGGAATGGCTGATAACAGAGAGAAATAGACTGACAGCAGGACGAGGGAATGGCTGATAACAGAGAGAAATCGACTGACAGCAGGACTTGGGAATGGCTGATAACAGAGAGAAATAGACAGAATGCAGGACGGGGAATGGCTGATAACAGAGAGAAATCGACTGACAGCAGGACGGGGAATGGCTGATAACAGAGAGAAATAGACTGACAGCAGGACAGGGGAGTGGCTGATAACAGAAAGAAATAGACTGACAGCAGGACGAGGGAATGGCTGAAAACAGAGAGAAATAGACTGACAGCAGGACGAGGGAATGGCTGATAACAGAGAGAAATCGACTGACAGCAGGACTTGGGAATGGCTGATAACAGAGAGAAATAGACAGAATGCAGGACGGGGAATGGCTGACAACAGAGAGAAATAGACTGACAGCAGGACAAGGATTGGCTGATAACAGAGAGAAATAGACTGACAGCGGCATGGGGAATGGCTGATAACAGAGAGAAATAGACTGACAGCAGGATGGGGAATGGCTGATAACAGAGAGAAATAGACTGACAGCAGGACAAGGGAATGGCTGATAACAGAGAGAAATAGACTGACAGCGGCATGGGGAATGGCTGATAACAGAGAGAAATAAACTGACAGCAGGATGGGGAATGGCTGATAACAGAGAGAAATCGACTGACAGCAGGACTTGGGAATGGCTGATAACAGAAAGAAATAGACAGAATGCAGGACGGGGAATGGCTGATAACAGAGAGAAATCGACTGACAGCAGGACGGGGAATGGCTGATAACAGAGAGAAATAGACTGACAGCAGGACAGGGGAGTGGCTGATAACAGAAAGAAATAGACTGACAGCAGGACAGGGGAATGGCTGATAACAGAGAGAAATAGACTGACAGCAGGACGAGGGAATGGCTGATAACAGAGAGAAATCGACTGACAGCAGGACTTGGGAATGGCTGATAACAGAGAGAAATAGACAGAATGCAGGACGGGGAATGGCTGACAACAGAGAGAAATAGACTGACAGCAGGACGGGGAATGGCTGATAACAGAGAGAAATAGACTGACAGCAGGGCGGGGGAATGGCTGATAACAGAGAAAATAGACTGACAGCAGGACTTGGGAATGGCTGATAACAGAGAGAAATAGACAGAATGCAGGACGGGGAATGGCTGATAACAGAGAGAAATAGACTGACAGCAGGACAAGGATTGGCTGATAACAGAGAGAAATAGACTGACAGCAGGACGGGGAATGGCTGATAACAGAGAGAAATAGACTGACAGCAGGGCGGGGGAATGGCTGATAACAGAGAGAAATAGACTGACAGCAGGACAAGGGAATGGCTGATAACAGAGAGAAATAGACTGACAGCGGCATGGGGAATGGCTGATAACAGAGAGAAATAGACTGACAGCAGGATGGGGAATGGCTGATAACAGAGAGAAATAGACTGACAGCAGGACAAGGGAATTGCTGATAACAGAGAGAAATAGACTGACAGCGGCATGGGGAATGGCTGATAACAGAGAGAAATAGACTGACAGCAGGATGGGGAATGGCTGATAACAGAGAGAAATAGACTGACAGCAGGACAAGGGAATGGCTGATAACAGAGAGAAATAGACTGACAGCGGCATGGGGAATGGCTGATAACAGAGAGAAATAAACTGACAGCAGGATGGGGAATGGCTGATAACAGAGAGAAATCGACTGACAGCAGGACTTGGGAATGGCTGATAACAGAAAGAAATAGACAGAATGCAGGACGGGGAATGGCTGATAACAGAGAGAAATCGACTGACAGCAGGACGGGGAATGGCTGATAACAGAGAGAAATAGACTGACAGCAGGACAGGGGAGTGGCTGATAACAGAAAGAAATAGACTGACAGCAGGACAGGGGAATGGCTGATAACAGAGAGAAATAGACTGACAGCAGGACGAGGGAATGGCTGATAACAGAGAGAAATCGACTGACAGCAGGACTTGGGAATGGCTGATAACAGAGAGAAATAGACAGAATGCAGGACGGGGAATGGCTGACAACAGAGAGAAATAGACTGACAGCAGGACAAGGATTGGCTGATAACAGAGAGAAATAGACTGACAGCAGGACGGGGAATGGCTGATAACAGAGAGAAATAGACTGACAGCAGGGCGGGGGAATGGCTGATAACAGAGAAAATAGACTGACAGCAGGACTTGGGAATGGCTGATAACAGAGAGAAATAGACAGAATGCAGGACGGGGAATGGCTGATAACAGAGAGAAATAGACTGACAGCAGGACAAGGATTGGCTGATAACAGAGAGAAATAGACTGACAGCAGGACGGGGAATGGCTGATAACAGAGAGAAATAGACTGACAGCAGGGCGGGGGAATGGCTGATAACAGAGAGAAATAGACTGACAACAGGACGGTGGAATGGCTGATAACAGAGAGAAATAGACTGACAGCAGGACAAGGTAATGGCTGATAACAGAGAGAATAGACTGACAGCAGGACGGGGGAATGGCAAATAACGGAGAGAATAGACTGACAGCAGGACGGGAGAATGGCTGATAACAGAGAGAAATAGACTGAGAGCAGGACGAGGGAATGGCTGATAACAGAGAAATCGACTGACAGCAGGACTTGGGAATGGCTGATAACAGAGACAAATAGACAGAATGCAGGACGGGGTATGGCTGATAACAGAGAGAAATAGACTGACAGCAGGACGGGGAATGGCTGATAACAGAGAGAAATAGACTGACAGCGGGACGGGGAATGACTGATAACACAGAGAAATAGACTGACAGCAGGACAGGGGAGTGGCTGATAACAGAGAGAAATAGACTGACAGCAGGACAGGGGAATGGCTGAAAACAGAGAGAAATAGACTGACAGCAGGATGGGGAATGGCTGATAACAGAGAGGAATAGACTGACAACAGGACGGGGGAATGGCTGATAACAGAGAGAAATAGACTGACAGCAGGACGGGGGAATGGCTGATAACAGAGATAAATAGACTGACAGCAGGACAAGGGAATGGCTGATAACAGAGAGAAATAGACTGACAGCAGGACGGGGAATGGCTGATAACAGAGAGAAATAGACTGACAGCAGGGCGGGGGAATGGCTGATAACAGAGAGAAGTAGACTGACCGCAGGACGGGGGAATGGCTGATAACAAAGAGAAATAGACAGAATGCAGGACGGGGAATGGCTGACAACAGAGAGAAATAGACTGACAGCAGGACAGGGTAATGGCTGATAACAGAGAGAATAGACTGACAGCAGGACGGGAGAATGGCTGATAACAGAGAGAAATAGACTGACAGCAGGAACGGGATTGGCTGATAACAGAGAGAAATAGACTGACAGCAGGACAGGGGAATGGCTGATAACAGAGAGAATACACTGACAGCAGGACGTGGGAATGGCTAATAACAGAGAAATTTACTGACAGCAGGACAGGGAATGGCTGATAACAGAGAGAATTGACTGACAGCAGGACGGGGAATGGCTGATAACAGAGAGAAATAGACTGACAGCAGGACTGGGGAATGGCTGATAACAGAAAGAAATAGACTGACAGCGGCATGGGGAATGGCTGATAACAGAGAGAAATAGACTGACAGCAGGATGGGGATTGGCTGTTAACAGAGAGAAATAGACTGACAGCAGGACAGGGGAATGGCTGATAACAGAGAGAAATAGACAGAATGCAGGACGGGGAATGGCTGATAACAGAGAGAAATAGACTGACAGCAGGACGCGGAATGGCTGATAACAGAGAGAAATAGACTGACAGCGGGACGGGGAATGGCTGATAACAGAGAAATAGACTGACAGCAGGACAGGGGAATGGCTGATAACAGAGAGAAATCGACTGACAGCAGGACTTGGGAATGGCTGATAACAGAGAGAAATAGACAGAATGCAGGACGGGGAATGGCTGATAACAGAGACAAATAGACTGACAGCAGGACGGGGAATGGCTGATAACAGAGAGAAATAGACTGACAGCGGGACGGGGAATGACTGATAACAGAGAGAAATAGACAGAATGCAGGACGGGGAATGGCTGATAACAGAGAGAAATAGACTGACAGCGGGACGGGGAATGGCTGATAACAGAGAGAAATAGACAGAATGCAGGACGGGGAATGGCTGATAACAGAGAGAAATAGACTGACAGCACGACGGGGAATGGCTGATAACAGAGAGAAATAGACTGACAGCAGGACAGGGGAGTGGCTGATAACAGAAAGAAATAGACTGACAACAGGATGGGGAATGGCTGATAACAGAGAGGAATAGACTGACAACAGGACGGGGGAATGGCTGATAACAGAGAGAAATAGACTGACAGCAGGACAGGGGAATGGCTGATAACAGAGAGAATAGACTGACAGCAGGACAGGGTAATGGCTGATAACAGAGAGAAATAGACTGACAGCGGCATGAGGAATGGCTGATAACAGAGAGAAATAGACTGACAGCAGGACAAGGATTGGCTGATAACAGAGAGAAATAGACTGACAGCAGGACAGGGGAGTAGCTGATAACAGAAAGATATAGACTGACAGCAGGATGGGGAATGGCTGATAACAGAGAGGAATAGACTGACAACAGGACGGGGGAATGGCTGATAACAGAGAGAAATAGACTGACAGCAGGACAGGGGAATGGCTGATAACAGAGAGAATAGACTGACAGCAGGACAGGGTAATGGCTGATAACAGAGAGAAATAGACTGACAGCGGCATGGGGAATGGCTGATAACAGAGAGAAATAGACTGACAGCAGGACAAGGATTGGCTGATAACAGAGAGAAATAGACTGACAGTAGGACAGGGGAATGGCTGATAACAGAGAGAAGTAGACTGACAGCAGGATGGGGAATGGCTGATAACAGAGAGAATAGACTGACAGCAGGACGGGGGAATGGCAGATAACGGAGAGAATAGACTGACAGCGGGACGGGGAATGACTGATAACAGAGAGAAATCGACTGACAGCAGGACTTGGGAATGGCTGATAACAGAGAGAAATAGACTGACAGCAGGAAGGGGGAATGGCTGATAACAGAGAGAAATAGACTGACAGCAGGACGGGGGAATGGCTGATAAGAGAGAGAAATAGACTGACAGCAGGACAGGGGAGTGGCTGATAACAGAAAGAAATAGACTGACAGCAGGACGGGAATGGCTGAAAACAGAGAGAAATAGACTGACAGCAGGACAAGGGAATGGCTGATAACAGAGAGAAATAGACTGACAGCAGGACAAGGGAATGGCTGATAACAGAGAGAAATAGACTGACAGCAGGACAAGGATTGGCTGATAACAGAGAGAAATAGACTGACAGTAGGACAGGGAATGGCTGATAACAGAGAGAATAGACTGACAGCAGGACGGGGAATAGCTGATAACAGAGAGAAATAGACTGAACACAGGACAGGGGAATGGCTGATAACAGAGAAATAGACTGACAGCGGGATGGGGAATGGCTGATAACAGAGAGAAATAGACTGACAGCGGGATGGGTAATGGCTGATAACAGAGAGAATAGACTGACAGCAGGGCAGGGGAATGGCTGATAACAGAGAGAAATAGACTGACAGCGGGACAGGGGAATGGCTGATAACAGAGAGAAATAGACTCACAGCAGGACGGGGGAATGGCTGATAACAGAGAGAAATCGACTGACAGCAGGACTTGGGAATGGCTGATAACAGAGAGAAATAGATAGAATGCAGGACGAGGAATGGCTGATAACAGAGAGAAATAGACTGACAGCAGGACGGGGGAATGGCTGATAACAGAGAAATAGACTGACAGCAGGACGGGGAATGGCTGATAAGAGAGAGAAATAGACTGACAGCAGGATGGGGAGTGGCTGATAACAGAGAGAAATAGACTGACAGCAGGACAGGGGAGTGGCTGATAACAGAAAGAAATAGACTGACAGCAGGACAGGGGAATGGCTGAAAACAGAGAGAAATAGACTGACAGCAGGATGGGGAATGGCTGATAACAGAGAGAAATAGACTGACAGCAGGACAAGGGAATGGCTGAAAACAGAGAGAAATAGACTGACAGCAGGATGGGGAATGGCTGATAACAGAGAGGAATAGACTGACAACAGGACGGGGGAATGGCTGATAACAGAGAGAAATAGACTGACAGCAGGACAAGGATTGGCTGATAACAGAGAGAAATAGACTGACAGTAGGACAGGGGAATGGCTGATAACAGAGAGAAATAGACTGACAGCAGGATGGGGAATGGCTGATAACAGAGAGGAATAGACTGACAACAGGACGGGGGAATGGCTGATAACAGAGAGGAATAGACTGACAGCAGGACAGGGTAATGGCTGATAACAGAGAGAATAGACTGACAGCAGGACGGGGGAATGGCTAATAACAGAAATTTACTGACAGCAGGACAGGGAATGGCTGATAACAGAGAGAAATAGACTGACAGCAGGAACGGGATTGGCTGATAACAGAGAGAAATAGACTGACAGCAGGACAGGGGAATGGCTGATAACAGAGAGAAATAGACAGACAACAGGGCGGGGAATGGCTGATAACAGAGAAATAGACTGACAGCAGGACGGGAATGGCTGATAACAGAGAAATTTACTGACAGCAGGACAGGGAATGGCTGATAACAGAGAGAAATAGACTGACAGCAGGACAGGGAATGGCTGATAACAGAGAGAATAGACTGACAGCAGGACGGGGAATGGCTGATAACAGAGAGAAATAGACAGACAACAGGGCGGGGAATGGCTGATAACAGAGAAATAGACTGACAGCAGGACGGGAATGGCTGATAACAGAGAGAAATCGACTGACAGCAGGACTTGGGAATGGCTGATAACAGAGAAATAGACAGAATGCAGGACGGGGAATGGCTGACAACAGAGAGAAATAGACTGACAGCAGGACAAGGATTGGCTGATAACAGAGAGAAATAGACTGACAGCAGGACAAGGATTGGCTGATAACAGAGAGAAATAGACTGACAGCAGGACGGGGAATGGCTGATAACAGAGAGAAATAGACTGACAGCAGGACAAGGGAATGGCTGATAACAGAGAGAAATAGACTGACAGCGGCATGGGGAATGGCTGATAACAGAGAGAAATAGACTGACAGCAGGATGGGGAATGGCTGATAACAGAGAGAAATAGACTGACAGCAGGACAAGGGAATGGCTGATAACAGAGAGAAATAGACTGACAGCGGCATGGGGAATGGCTGATAACAGAGAGAAATAAACTGACAGCAGGATGGGGAATGGCTGATAACAGAGAGAAATCGACTGACAGCAGGACTTGGGAATGGCTGATAACAGAAAGAAATAGACAGAATGCAGGACGGGGAATGGCTGATAACAGAGAGAAATCGACTGACAGCAGGACGGGGAATGGCTGATAACAGAGAGAAATAGACTGACAGCAGGACAGGGGAGTGGCTGATAACAGAAAGAAATAGACTGACAGCAGGACAGGGGAATGGCTGATAACAGAGAGAAATAGACTGACAGCAGGACGAGGGAATGGCTGATAACAGAGAGAAATCGACTGACAGCAGGACTTGGGAATGGCTGATAACAGAGAGAAATAGACAGAATGCAGGACGGGGAATGGCTGACAACAGAGAGAAATAGACTGACAGCAGGACAAGGATTGGCTGATAACAGAGAGAAATAGACTGACAGCAGGACGGGGAATGGCTGATAACAGAGAGAAATAGACTGACAGCAGGGCGGGGGAATGGCTGATAACAGAGAAAATACACTGACAGCAGGACTTGGGAATGGCTGATAACAGAGAGAAATAGACAGAATGCAGGACGGGGAATGGCTGATAACAGAGAGAAATAGACTGACAGCAGGACAAGGATTGGCTGATAACAGAGAGAAATAGACTGACAGCAGGACGGGGAATGGCTGATAACAGAGAGAAATAGACTGACAGCAGGGCGGGGGAATGGCTGATAACAGAGAGAAATAGACTGACAGCAGGACAAGGGAATGGCTGATAACAGAGAGAAATAGACTGACAGCGGCATGGGGAATGGCTGATAACAGAGAGAAATAGACTGACAGCAGGATGGGGAATGGCTGATAACAGAGAGAAATAGACTGACAGCAGGACAAGGGAATGGCTGATAACAGAGAGAAATAGACTGACAGCGGCATGGGGAATGGCTGATAACAGAGAGAAATAGACTGACAGCAGGATGGGGAATGGCTGATAACAGAGAGAAATAGACTGACAGCAGGACAAGGGAATGGCTGATAACAGAGAGAAATAGACTGACAGCGGCATGGGGAATGGCTGATAACAGAGAGAAATAAACTGACAGCAGGATGGGGAATGGCTGATAACAGAGAGAAATCGACTGACAGCAGGACTTGGGAATGGCTGATAACAGAAAGAAATAGACAGAATGCAGGACGGGGAATGGCTGATAACAGAGAGAAATCGACTGACAGCAGGACGGGGAATGGCTGATAACAGAGAGAAATAGACTGACAGCAGGACAGGGGAGTGGCTGATAACAGAAAGAAATAGACTGACAGCAGGACAGGGGAATGGCTGATAACAGAGAGAAATAGACTGACAGCAGGACGAGGGAATGGCTGATAACAGAGAGAAATCGACTGACAGCAGGACTTGGGAATGGCTGATAACAGAGAGAAATAGACAGAATGCAGGACGGGGAATGGCTGACAACAGAGAGAAATAGACTGACAGCAGGACAAGGATTGGCTGATAACAGAGAGAAATAGACTGACAGCAGGACGGGGAATGGCTGATAACAGAGAGAAATAGACTGACAGCAGGGCGGGGGAATGGCTGATAACAGAGAAAATAGACTGACAGCAGGACTTGGGAATGGCTGATAACAGAGAGAAATAGACAGAATGCAGGACGGGGAATGGCTGATAACAGAGAGAAATAGACTGACAGCAGGACAAGGATTGGCTGATAACAGAGAGAAATAGACTGACAGCAGGACGGGGAATGGCTGATAACAGAGAGAAATAGACTGACAGCAGGGCGGGGGAATGGCTGATAACAGAGAGAAATAGACTGACAACAGGACGGGGGAATGGCTGATAACAGAGAGAAATAGACTGACAGCAGGACAAGGTAATGGCTGATAACAGAGAGAATAGACTGACAGCAGGACGGGGGAATGGCAAATAACGGAGAGAATAGACTGACAGCAGGACGGGAGAATGGCTGATAACAGAGAGAAATAGACTGAGAGCAGGACGAGGGAATGGCTGATAACAGAGAAATCGACTGACAGCAGGACTTGGGAATGGCTGATAACAGAGACAAATAGACAGAATGCAGGACGGGGTATGGCTGATAACAGAGAGAAATAGACTGACAGCAGGACGGGGAATGGCTGATAACAGAGAGAAATAGACTGACAGCGGGACGGGGAATGACTGATAACACAGAGAAATAGACTGACAGCAGGACAGGGGAGTGGCTGATAACAGAGAGAAATAGACTGACAGCAGGACAGGGGAATGGCTGAAAACAGAGAGAAATAGACTGACAGCAGGATGGGGAATGGCTGATAACAGAGAGGAATAGACTGACAACAGGACGGGGGAATGGCTGATAACAGAGAGAAATAGACTGACAGCAGGACGGGGGAATAGCTGATAACAGAGATAAATAGACTGACAGCAGGACAAGGGAATGGCTGATAACAGAGAGAAATAGACTGACAGCAGGACGGGGAATGGCTGATAACAGAGAGAAATAGACTGACAGCAGGGCGGGGGAATGGCTGATAACAGAGAGAAGTAGACTGACCGCAGGACGGGGGAATGGCTGATAACAGAGAGAAATAGACAGAATGCAGGACGGGGAATGGCTGACAACAGAGAGAAATAGACTGACAGCAGGACAGGGTAATGGCTGATAACAGAGAGAATAGACTGACAGCAGGACGGGAGAATGGCTGATAACAGAGAGAAATAGACTGACAGCAGGAACGGGATTGGCTGATAACAGAGAGAAATAGACTGACAGCAGGACAGGGGAATGGCTGATAACAGAGAGAATACACTGACAGCAGGACGTGGGAATGGCTAATAACAGAGAAATTTACTGACAGCAGGACAGGGAATGGCTGATAACAGAGAGAATTGACTGACAGCAGGACGGGGAATGGCTGATAACAGAGAGAAATAGACTGACAGCAGGACTGGGGAATGGCTGATAACAGAAAGAAATAGACTTACAGCGGCATGGGGAATGGCTGATAACAGAGAGAAATAGACTGACAGCAGGATGGGGATTGGCTGTTAACAGAGAGAAATAGACTGACAGCAGGACAGGGGAATGGCTGATAACAGAGAGAAATAGACAGAATGCAGGACGGGGAATGGCTGATAACAGAGAGAAATAGACTGACAGCGGGACGGGGAATGGCTGATAACAGAGAAATAGACTGACAGCAGGACAGGGGAATGGCTGATAACAGAGAGAAATAGACTGAGAGCAGGACGAGGGAATGGCTGATAACAGAGAGAAATCGACTGACAGCAGGACTTGGGAATGGCTGATAACAGAGAGAAATAGACAGAATGCAGGACGGGGAATGGCTGATAACAGAGAGAAATAGACTGACAGCAGGACGGGGAATGGCTGATAACAGAGAGAAATAGACTGACAGCGGGACGGGGAATGACTGATAACAGAGAGAAATAGACAGAATGCAGGACGGGGAATGGCTGATAACAGAGAGAAATAGACTGACAGCGGGGCGGGGAATGGCTGATAACAGAGAGAAATAGACTGACAGCGGGACGGGGAATGACTGATAACAGAGAGAAATAGACTGACAGCACGACGGGGAATGGCTGATAACAGAAAGAAATAGACTGACAACAGGATGGGGAATGGCTGATAACAGAGAGGAATAGACTGACAACAGGACGGGGGAATGGCTGATAACAGAGAGAAATAGACTGACAGCAGGACAGGGGAATGGCTGATAACAGAGAGAATAGACTGACAGCAGGACAGGGTAATGGCTGATAACAGAGAGAAATAGACTGACAGCGGCATGAGGAATGGCTGATAACAGAGAGAAATAGACTGACAGCAGGACAAGGATTGGCTGATAACAGAGAGAAATAGACTGACAGCAGGACAGGGGAGTAGCTGATAACAGAAAGATATAGACTGACAGCAGGATGGGGAATGGCTGATAACAGAGAGGAATAGACTGACAACAGGACGGGGGAATGGCTGATAACAGAGAGAAATAGACTGACAGCAGGACAGGGGAATGGCTGATAACAGAGAGAATAGACTGACAGCAGGACAGGGTAATGGCTGATAACAGAGAGAAATAGACTGACAGCGGCATGGGGAATGGCTGATAACAGAGAGAAATAGACTGACAGCAGGACAAGGATTGGCTGATAACAGAGAGAAATAGACTGACAGTAGGACAGGGGAATGGCTGATAACAGAGAGAAGTAGACTGACAGCAGGATGGGGAATGGCTGATAACAGAGAGAATAGACTGACAGCAGGACGGGGGAATGGCAGATAACGGAGAGAATAGACTGACAGCGGGACGGGGAATGACTGATAACAGAGAGAAATCGACTGACAGCAGGACTTGGGAATGGCTGATAACAGAGAGAAATAGACTGACAGCAGGAAGGGGGAATGGCTGATAACAGAGAGAAATAGACTGACAGCAGGACGGGGGAATGGCTGATAAGAGAGAGAAATAGACTGACAGCAGGACAGGGGAGTGGCTGATAACAGAAAGAAATAGACTGACAGCAGGACGGGAATGGCTGAAAACAGAGAGAAATAGACTGACAGCAGGACAAGGGAATGGCTGATAACAGAGAGAAATAGACTGACAGCAGGACAAGGGAATGGCTGATAACAGAGAGAAATAGACTGACAGCAGGACAAGGATTGGCTGATAACAGAGAGAAATAGACTGACAGTAGGACAGGGAATGGCTGATAACAGAGAGAATAGACTGACAGCAGGACGGGGAATGGCTGATAACAGAGAGAAATAGACTGAACACAGGACAGGGGAATGGCTGATAACAGAGAAATAGACTGACAGCGGGATGGGGAATGGCTGATAACAGAGAGAAATAGACTGACAGCGGGATGGGTAATGGCTGATAACAGAGAGAATAGACTGACAGCAGGGCAGGGGAATGGCTGATAACAGAGAGAAATAGACTGACAGCGGGACAGGGGAATGGCTGATAACAGAGAGAAATAGACTCACAGCAGGACGGGGGAATGGCTGATAACAGAGAGAAATCGACTGACAGCAGGACTTGGGAATGGCTGATAACAGAGAGAAATAGACAGAATGCAGGACGAGGAATGGCTGATAACAGAGAGAAATAGACTGACAGCAGGACGGGGGAATGGCTGATAACAGAGAAATAGACTGACAGCAGGACGGGGAATGGCTGATAAGAGAGAGAAATAGACTGACAGCAGGATGGGGAGTGGCTGATAACAGAGAGAAATAGACTGACAGCAGGACAGGGGAGTGGCTGATAACAGAAAGAAATAGACTGACAGCAGGACAGGGGAATGGCTGAAAACAGAGAGAAATAGACTGACAGCAGGATGGGGAATGGCTGATAACAGAGAGAAATAGACTGACAGCAGGACAAGGGAATGGCTGAAAACAGAGAGAAATAGACTGACAGCAGGATGGGGAATGGCTGATAACAGAGAGGAATAGACTGACAACAGGACGGGGGAATGGCTGATAACAGAGAGAAATAGACTGACAGCAGGACAAGGATTGGCTGATAACAGAGAGAAATAGACTGACAGTAGGACAGGGGAATGGCTGATAACAGAGAGAAATAGACTGACAGCAGGATGGGGAATGGCTGATAACAGAGAGGAATAGACTGACAACAGGACGGGGGAATGGCTGATAACAGAGAGGAATAGACTGACAGCAGGACAGGGTAATGGCTGATAACAGAGAGAATAGACTGACAGCAGGACGGGGGAATGGCTAATAACAGAAATTTACTGACAGCAGGACAGGGAATGGCTGATAACAGAGAGAAATAGACTGACAGCAGGAACGGGATTGGCTGATAACAGAGAGAAATAGACTGACAGCAGGACAGGGGAATGGCTGATAACAGAGAGAAATAGACAGACAACAGGGCGGGGAATGGCTGATAACAGAGAAATAGACTGACAGCAGGACGGGAATGGCTGATAACAGAGAAATTTACTGACAGCAGGACAGGGAATGGCTGATAACAGAGAGAAATAGACTGACAGCAGGACAGGGAATGGCTGATAACAGAGAGAATAGACTGACAGCAGGACGGGGAATGGCTGATAACAGAGAGAAATAGACAGACAACAGGGCGGGGAATGGCTGATAACAGAGAAATAGACTGACAGCAGGACGGGAATGGCTGATAACAGAGAGAAATAGACTGACAGCAGGACGGGGAATGGTTGATAACAAAGATAATAGACTGACAGCAGGACAGGGGAATAGCTGATAACAGAGAAATAGACTGACAGCGGGATGGGGAATGGCTGATAACAGAGAGAATAGACTGACAGCAGGGCAGGTGAATGGCTGATAACAGAGAGAAATAGACTGACAGCGGGACAAGGAATGGCTGATAACAGAGAGAAATAGACTGGCAGCAGGACAGGGGAATGGCTGATAACAGAACGAAATAGACTGACAGCGGCATGGGGAATGGCTGATAACAGAGAGAAATAGACTGACAGCAGGACAAGGATTGGCTGATAACAGAGAGAAATAGACTGACAGCAGAAAAGGGGAATGGCTGATAACAGAGAGAAATAGACAGAATGCAGGACGGGGAATGGCTGATAACAGAGAAATAGACTGACAGCAGGACGGGGAATGGCTGATAACAGAGAGAAATAGACTGACATCAGGACAGGGGAATGGCTGATAACACAGAGAAATAGACTGACAGCAGGACAGGGGAGTGGCTGATAACACAGAGAAATAGACTGACAGCAGGACAGGGGAGTGGCTGATAACACAGAGAAATAGACTGACAGCAGGACAGGGGAATGGCTGATAACAGAGAGAAATAGACTGACAGCGGCATGGGGAATGGCTGATAACAGAGAGAAATAGACTGACAGCAGGACAAGGATTGGCTGATAACAGAGAGAAATAGACTGACAGCGGGACGGGGAATGACTGATAACACAGAGAAATAGACTGACAGCAGGACAGGGGAGTGGCTGATAACAGAAAGAAATAGACTGACAGCAGGACAGGGGAATGGCTGAAAACAGAGAGAAATAGACTGACAGCAGGATGGGGAATGGCTGATAACAGAGATAAATAGACTGAAAGCAGGACGGGGAATGGCTGATAACAGAGAGAAATAGACTGACAGCGGCATGGGGAATGGCTGATAACAGAGAGAAATAGACTGACAGCAGGACAAGGATTGGCTGATAACAGAGAGAAATAGACTGACAGCAGGATGGGGATTGGCTGTTAACAGAGAGAAATAGACTGACAGCAGGACAGGGGAATGGCTGATAACAGAGAGAAATAGACTGACAGCAGGACAAGGATTAGCTGATAACAGAGAGAAATATACTGACAGTAGGACAAGGATTGGCTGATAACAGAGAGAAATAGACTGAGAGCAGGACTTGGGAATGGCTGATAACAGAGAGAAATAGACAGAATGCAGGACGGGGAATGGCTGATAACAGAGAGGAATAGACTGACAACAGGACGGGGGAATGGCTGATAACAGAGAGAAATAGACTGACAGCAGGACGGGGGAATGGCTGATAACAGAGATAAATAGACTGACAGCAGGACAAGGGAATGGCTGACAACAGAGAGAAATAGACTGACAGCGGCATGGGGAATGGCTGATAACAGAGAGAAATAGACTGACAGCAGGACAAGGATTGGCTGATAACAGAGAGAAATAGACTGACAGCAGGACGGGGAATGGCTGATAACAGAGAGAAATAGACTGACAGCAGGGCTGGGGAATGGCTGACAACAGAGAGAAATAGACTGACAGCAGAAAAGGGGAATGGCTGATAACAGAGAGAAATAGACAGAATGCAGGACGGGGAATGGCTGATAACAGAGAAATAGACTGACAGCAGGACGGGGAATGGCTGATAACAGAGAGAAATAGACTGACATCAGGACAGGGGAATGGCTGATAACACAGAGAAATAGACTGACAGCAGGACAGGGGAGTGGCTGATAACACAGAGAAATAGACTGACAGCAGGACAGGGGAGTGGCTGATAACACAGAGAAATAGACTGACAGCAGGACAGGGGAATGGCTGATAACAGAGAGAAATAGACTGACAGCGGCATGGGGAATGGCTGATAACAGAGAGAAATAGACTGACAGCAGGACAAGGATTGGCTGATAACAGAGAGAAATAGACTGACAGCGGGACGGGGAATGACTGATAACACAGAGAAATAGACTGACAGCAGGACAGGGGAGTGGCTGATAACAGAAAGAAATAGACTGACAGCAGGACAGGGGAATGGCTGAAAACAGAGAGAAATAGACTGACAGCAGGATGGGGAATGGCTGATAACAGAGATAAATAGACTGAAAGCAGGACGGGGAATGGCTGATAACAGAGAGAAATAGACTGACAGCGGCATGGGGAATGGCTGATAACAGAGAGAAATAGACTGACAGCAGGACAAGGATTGGCTGATAACAGAGAGAAATAGACTGACAGCAGGATGGGGATTGGCTGTTAACAGAGAGAAATAGACTGACAGCAGGACAGGGGAATGGCTGATAACAGAGAGAAATAGACTGACAGCAGGACAAGGATTAGCTGATAACAGAGAGAAATATACTGACAGTAGGACAAGGATTGGCTGATAACAGAGAGAAATAGACTGAGAGCAGGACTTGGGAATGGCTGATAACAGAGAGAAATAGACAGAATGCAGGACGGGGAATGGCTGATAACAGAGAGGAATAGACTGACAGCAGGACGGGGGAATGGCTGATAACAGAGAGAAATAGACTGACAGCAGGACGGGGGAATGGCTGATAACAGAGATAAATAGACTGACAGCAGGACAAGGGAATGGCTGACAACAGAGAGAAATAGACTGACAGCGGCATGGGGAATGGCTGATAACAGAGAGAAATAGACTGACAGCAGGACAAGGATTGGCTGATAACAGAGAGAAATAGACTGACAGCAGGACGGGGAATGGCTGATAACAGAGAGAAATAGACTGACAGCAGGGCTGGGGAATGGCTGACAACAGAGAGAAATAGACTGACAGCAGGACGGGGGAATGGCTGATAACAGAGATAAATAGACTGACAGCAGGACAAGGGAATGGCTGATAACAGAGAGAAATAGACTGACAGCAGGACGGGGAATGGCTGATAACAGAGAGAAATAGACTGACAGCAGGACGTGGGAATGGCTAATAACATAGAGAAATTTACTGACAGCAGGACAGGGAATGGCTGATAACAGAGAGAAATAGACTGACAGCAGGACGGGGGAATGGCTGATAACAGAGAATAGACTGACAGCAGGACAGGGAATGGCTGATAACAGAGAGAAATAGACAGACAACAGGGCGGGGAATGGCTAATAACAGAGAAATAGACTGACAGCAGGACTGGGAATGGCTGATAACAGAGAGAAATACACTGACAACAGGACGGGGGAATGGCTGATAACAGAGAGAAATAGACTGACAGCAGGACAAGGATTGGCTGATAACAGAGAGAAATAGACTGACAGCAGGACGGGAATGGCTGATAACAAAGAAATAGACTGACAGCACGACGGGGAATGGCTGATAACAGAGAGAAATAGACTGACGGCACGACGGGGAATGGCTGATAACAGAGAGAAATAGACTGACAGCAGGAACGGGATTGGCTGATAACAGAGAGAATAGACTGACAGCAGGACGGGGGAATGGCTAATAACAGAGAAATTTACTGACAGCAGGACAGGGAATGGCTGATAACAGAGAGAAATAGACTGACAGCAGGACGGGGGAATGGCTGATAACAGAGAGAAATAAACTGACAGCAGGACGGGGGAATGACTGATAACAGAGAGAATAGACTGACAGCAGGACAGGGGAATAGCTGATAACAGAGAGAAATAGACTGAACACAGGACAGGGGAATGGCTGATAACAGAGAGAATAGACTGACAGAAGGACAGGAGAATGGCTGATAACAGAGAAATAGACTGACAGCGGGATGGGGAATGGCTGATAACAGAGAGAAATAGACTGACAGCGGGATGGGGAATGGCTGATAACAGAGAGAAATAGACTGACAGCGGGATGGGTAATGGCTGATAACAGAGAGAATAGACTGACAGCAGGGCAGGGGAATGGCTGATAATAGAGAGAAATAGACTGACAGCGGGACAGGGGAATGGCTGATAACAGAGAGAAATAGACTGACAGCAGGACGGGGGAATGGCTGATAACAGAGAGAAATAGACTGACAGCAGGACGGGGGAATGGCTGATAACAGAGAGAAATAGACTGACAGCAGGACGGGGGAATGGCTGATAACAGAGAGAAAAAGACTGACAGCAGGACGGGGGAATGGCTGATAAGAGAGAGAAATAGACTGACAGCAGGACGGGGGAATGGCTGATAACAGAGAGAAATAGACTGACAGCAGGACGGGGGAATGGCTGATAGCAGAGAGAAAAAGACTGACAGCAGGACAGGGGAATGGCTGATAACACAGAGAAATAGACTGACAGTAGGACAGGGGAATGGCTGATAACAGAGAAATAGACAGAATGCAGGACGGGGAATGACTGATAACAGAGAGAAATAGACTGACAGCAGGACGGGGAATGACTGATAACACAGAGAAATAGACTGACAGCAGGACAGGGGAGTGGCTGATAACAGAAAGAAATAGACTGACAGCAGGACAGGGGAATGGCTGAAAACAGAGAGAAATAGACTGACAGCAGGATGGGGAATGGCTGATAACAGAGAAATAGACTGACAGCAGGACAGGGGAATGGCTGATAACAGAGAGAAATAGACTGAGAGCAGGACGAGGGAATGGCTGATAACAGAGAGAAATCGACTGACAGCAGGACTTGGGAATGGCTGATAACAGAGAGAAATAGACAGAATGCAGGACGAGGAATGGCTGATAACAGAGAGAAATAGACTGACAGCAGGACGGGGGAATGGCTGATAACAGAGAGAAATAGACTGACAGCAGGACGGGGGAATGGCTGATAACAGAGAGAAATAGACTGACAGCAGGACGGGGGAATGGCTGATAAGAGAGAGAAATAGACTGACAGCAGGATGGGGAGTGGCTGATAACAGAGAGAAATAGACTGACAGCAGGACAAGGGAGTGGCTGAAAACAGAGAGAAATAGACTGACAGCAGGATGGGGAATGGCTGATAACAGAGAGGAATAGACTGACAACAGGACGGGGGAATGGCTGATAACAGAGAGAAATAGACTGACAGCAGGACAAGGGAATGGCTGAAAACAGAGTGAAATAGACTGACAACAGGACGGGGGAATGGCTGATAACAGAGAGGAATAGACTGACAACAGGACGGGGGAATGGCTGATAACAGAGAGAAATAGACTGACAGCAGGACAAGGGAATGGCTGATAACAGAGAGAAATAGACTGACAGCGGCATGGGGAATGGCTGATAACAGAGAGAAATAGACTGACAGCAGGACAAGGATTGGCTGATAACAGAGAGAAATAGACTGACAGCGGCATGGGGAATGGCTGATAACAGAGAGAAATAGACTGACAGCAGGATGGGGAATGGCTGATAACAGAGAGGAATAGACTGACAACAGGACGGGGGAATGGCTGATAACAGAGAGAAATAGACTGACAGCAGGACGGGGGAATGGCTGATAACAGAGATAAATAGACTGACAGCAGGACAGGGTAATGGCTGATAACAGAGAGAATAGACTGACAGCAGGACGGGGGAATGGCTAATAACAGAAATTTACTGACAGCAGGACAGGGAATGGCTGATAACAGAGAGAAATAGACTGACAGCAGGAATAGGATTGGCTGATAACAGAGAGAAATAGACTGACAACAGGACAGGGGAATGGCTGATAACAGAGAAATAGACTGACAGCAGGACAGGGTAATGGCTGATAACAGAGAGAATAGACTGACAGCAGGACAGGGGAATGGCAGATAACGGAGAGAATAGACTGACAGCAGGACAGGGTAATGGCTGATAACAGAGAAATAGACTGACAGCAGGAACGGGATTGGCTGATAACAGAGAGAAATAGACTGACAGCAGGACAGGGGAATGGCTGATAACAGAGAGAATACACTGACAGCAGGACGTGGGAATGGCTAATAACAGAAATTTACTGACAGCAGGACAGGGAATGGCTGATAACAGAGAGAATTGACTGACAGCAGGACGGGGAATGGCTGATAACAGAGAGAAATAGACTGACAGCAGGACAAGGATTGGCTGATAACAGAGAGAAATAGACTGACAGCAGGACAGGGGAATGGCTGATAACAGAGAGAAATAGACTGACAGCAGGACGGGGGAATGGCTGATAACAGAGAGAAATAGACTGACAGCAGGACGAGGGAATGGCTGATAACAGAGAGAAATCGACTGACAGCAGGACTTGGGAATGGCTGATAACAGAGAGAAATAGACAGAATGCAGGACGGGGAATGGCTGATAACAGAGAGAAATCGACTGACAGCAGGACGGGGAATGGCTGATAACAGAGAGAAATAGACTGACAGCAGGACAGGGGAGTGGCTGATAACAGAAAGAAATAGACTGACAGCAGGACGAGGGAATGGCTGAAAACAGAGAGAAATAGACTGACAGCAGGACGAGGGAATGGCTGATAACAGAGAGAAATCGACTGACAGCAGGACTTGGGAATGGCTGATAACAGAGAGAAATAGACAGAATGCAGGACGGGGAATGGCTGACAACAGAGAGAAATAGACTGACAGCAGGACAAGGATTGGCTGATAACAGAGAGAAATAGACTGACAGCAGGACAAGGATTGGCTGATAACAGAGAGAAATAGACTGACAGCAGGACGGGGAATGGCTGATAACAGAGAGAAATAGACTGACAGCAGGACAAGGGAATGGCTGATAACAGAGAGAAATAGACTGACAGCGGCATGGGGAATGGCTGATAACAGAGAGAAATAGACTGACAGCAGGATGGGGAATGGCTGATAACAGAGAGAAATAGACTGACAGCAGGACAAGGGAATGGCTGATAACAGAGAGAAATAGACTGACAGCGGCATGGGGAATGGCTGATAACAGAGAGAAATAAACTGACAGCAGGATGGGGAATGGCTGATAACAGAGAGAAATAGACTGACAGCAGGATGGGGATTGGCTGTTAACAGAGAGAAATAGACTGACAGCAGGACAGGGGAATGGCTGATAACAGAGAGAAATAGACTGACAGCAGGACAGGGGAATGGCTGATAACAGAGAGAAATAGACTGACAGCAGGACGGGGGAATGGCTGATAACAGAGAGAAATAGACTGACAGCAGGACGAGGGAATGGCTGATAACAGAGAGAAATCGACTGACAGCAGGACTTGGGGATGGCTGATAACAGAAAGAAATAGACAGAATGCAGGACGGGGAATGGCTGATAACAGAGAGAAATCGACTGACAGCAGGACGGGGAATGGCTGATAACAGAGAGAAATAGACTGACAGCAGGACAGGGGAGTGGCTGATAACAGAAAGAAATAGACTGACAGCAGGACAGGGGAATGGCTGATAACAGAGAGAAATAGACTGACAGCAGGACGAGGGAATGGCTGATAACAGAGAGAAATCGACTGACAGCAGGACTTGGGAATGGCTGATAACAGAGAGAAATAGACAGAATGCAGGACGGGGAATGGCTGACAACAGAGAGAAATAGACTGACAGCAGGACAAGGATTGGCTGATAACAGAGAGAAATAGACTGACAGCAGGACGAGGGAATGGCTGATAACAGAGAGAAATCGACTGACAGCAGGACTTGGGAATGGCTGATAACAGAGAGAAATAGACAGAATGCAGGACGGGGAATGGCTGATAACAGAGAGAAATAGACTGACAGCAGGACAAGGATTGGCTGATAACAGAGAGAAATAGACTGACAGCAGGACGGGGAATGGCTGATAACAGAGAGAAATAGACTGACAGCAATGCGGTGGAATGGCTGATAACAGAGAGAAATAGACTGACAACAGGACGGGGGAATGGCTGATAACAGAGAGAAATAGACTGACAGCAGGACAAGGTAATGGCTGATAACAGAGAGAATAGACTGACAGCAGGACGGGGGAATGGCAAATAACGGAGAGAATAGACTGACAGCAGGACGGGAGAATGGCTGATAACAGAGAGAAATAGACTGAGAGCAGGACGAGGGAATGGCTGATAACAGAGAAATCGACTGACAGCAGGACTTGGGAATGGCTGATAACAGAGACAAATAGACAGAATGCAGGACGGGGTATGGCTGATAACAGAGAGAAATAGTCTGACAGCAGGACGGGGAATGGCTGATAACAGAGAGAAATAGACTGACAGCGGGACGGGGAATGACTGATAACACAGAGAAATAGACTGACAGCAGG
Organism: Ranitomeya imitator; assembly: GCF_032444005.1. Classification (NCBI taxonomy): domain Eukaryota; kingdom Metazoa; phylum Chordata; class Amphibia; order Anura; family Dendrobatidae; genus Ranitomeya; species Ranitomeya imitator. Next base: position 333,164,050 of record NC_091284.1, on the reverse strand, counting down.
ACAGGGGAGTGGCTGATAACAGAGAGAAATAGACTGACAGCAGGACAGGGGAATGGCTGAAAACAGAGAGAAATAGACTGACAGCAGGATGGGGAATGGCTGATAACAGAGAGGAATAGACTGACAACAGGACGGGGGAATGGCTGATAACAGAGAGAAATAGACTGACAGCAGGACGGGGGAATGGCTGATAACAGAGATAAATAGACTGACAGCAGGACAAGGGAATGGCTGATAACAGAGAGAAATAGACTGACAGCAGGACGGGGAATGGCTGATAACAGAGAGAAATAGACTGACAGCAGGGCGGGGGAATGGCTAATAACAGAGAGAAGTAGACTGACCGCAGGACGGGGGAATGGCTGATAACAGAGAGAAATAGACAGAATGCAGGACGGGGAATGGCTGACAACAGAGAGAAATAGACTGACAGCAGGACAGGGTAATGGCTGATAACAGAGAGAATAGACTGACAGCAGGACGGGAGAATGGCTGATAACAGAGAGAAATAGACTGACAGCAGGAACGGGATTGGCTGATAACAGAGAAATAGACTGACAGCAGGACAGGGGAATGGCTGATAACAGAGAGAATACACTGACAGCAGGACGTGGGAATGGCTAATAACAGAGAAATTTACTGACAGCAGGACAGGGAATGGCTGATAACAGAGAGAATTGACTGACAGCAGGACGGGGAATGGCTGATAACAGAGAGAAATAGACTGACAGCAGGACTGGGGAATGGCTGATAACAGAAAGAAATAGACTGACAGCGGCATGGGGAATGGCTGATAACAGAGAGAAATAGACTGACAGCAGGATGGGGATTGGCTGTTAACAGAGAGAAATAGACTGACAGCAGGACAGGGGAATGGCTGATAACAGAGAGAAATAGACAGAATGCAGGACGGGGAATGGCTGATAACAGAGAGAAATAGACTGACAGCAGGACGGGGAATGGCTGATAACAGAGAGAAATAGACTGACAGCGGGACGGGGAATGGCTGATAACAGAGAAATAGACTGACAGCAGGACAGGGGAATGGCTGATAACAGAGAGAAATAGACAGAATGCAGGACGGGGAATGGCTGATAACAGAGAGAAATAGACAGAATGCAGGACGGGGAATGGCTGATAACAGAGAGAAATAGACTGACAGCGGGACGGGGAATGGCTGATAACAGAGAAATAGACTGACAGCAGGACAGGGGAATGGCTGATAACAGAGAGAAATAGACTGAGAGCAGGACGAGGGAATGGCTGATAACAGAGAGAAATCGACTGACAGCAGGACTTGGGAATGGCTGATAACAGAGAGAAATAGACAGAATGCAGGACGGGGAACGGCTGATAACAGAGAGAAATAGACTGACAGCAGGACGGGGAATGGCTGATAACAGAGAGAAATAGACTGACAGCGGGACGGGGAATGACTGATAACAGAGAGAAATAGACAGAATGCAGGACGGGGAATGGCTGATAACAGAGAGAAATAGACTGACAGCGGGACGGGGAATGGCTGATAACAGAGAGAAATAGACAGAATGCAGGACGGGGAATGGCTGATAACAGAGAGAAATAGACTGACAGCAGGACGGGGAATGGCTGATAACAGAGAGAAATAGACTGACAGCAGGACAGGGGAGTGGCTGATAACAGAAAGAAATAGACTGACAACAGGATGGGGAATGGCTGATAACAGAGAGGAATAGACTGACAACAGGACGGGGGAATGGCTGATAACAGAGAGAAATAGACTGACAGCAGGACAGGGGAATGGCTGATAACAGAGAGAATAGACTGACAGCAGGACAGGGTAATGGCTGATAACAGAGAGAAATAGACTGACAGCGGCATGAGGAATGGCTGATAACAGAGAGAAATAGACTGACAGCAGGACAAGGATTGGCTGATAACAGAGAGAAATAGACTGACAGCAGGACAGGGGAGTGGCTGATAACAGAAAGATATAGACTGACAGCAGGATGGGGAATGGCTGATAACAGAGAGGAATAGACTGACAACAGGACGGGGGAATGGCTGATAACAGAGAGAAATAGACTTACAGCAGGACAGGGGAATGGCTGATAACAGAGAGAATAGACTGACAGCAGGACAGGGTAATGGCTGATAACAGAGAGAAATAGACTGACAGCGGCATGGGGAATGGCTGATAACAGAGAGAAATAGACTGACAGCAGGACAAGGATTGGCTGATAACAGAGAGAAATAGACTGACAGTAGGACAGGGGAATGGCTGATAACAGAGAGAAGTAGACTGACAGCAGGATGGGGAATGGCTGATAACAGAGAGAATAGACTGACAGCAGGACGGGGGAATGGCAGATAACGGAGAGAATAGACTGACAGCGGGACGGGGAATGACTGATAACAGAGAGAAATCGACTGACAGCAGGACTTGGGAATGGCTGATAACAGAGAGAAATAGACTGACAGCAGGAAGGGGGAATGGCTGATAACAGAAAGAAATAGACTGACAGCAGGACGGGGGAATGGCTGATAAGAGAGAGAAATAGACTGACAGCAGGACAGGGGAGTGGCTGATAACAGAAAGAAATAGACTGACAGCAGGACGGGAAAGGCTGAAAACAGAGAGAAATAGACTGACAGCAGGACAAGGGAATGGCTGATAACAGAGAGAAATAGACTGACAGCAGGACAAGGGAATGGCTGATAACAGAGAGAAATAGACTGACAGCAGGACAAGGATTGGCTGATAACAGAGAGAAATAGACTGACAGTAGGACAGGGAATGGCTGATAACAGAGAGAATAGACTGACAGCAGGACGGGGAATGGCTGATAACAGAGAGAAATAGACTGAACACAGGACAGGGGAATGGCTGATAACAGAGAAATAGACTGACAGCGGGATGGGGAATGGCTGATAACAGAGAGAAATAGACTGACAGCGGGATGGGTAATGGCTGATAACAGAGAGAATAGACTGACAGCAGGGCAGGGGAATGGCTGATAACAGAGAGAAATAGACTGACAGCGGGACAGGGGAATGGCTGATAACAGAGAGAAATAGACTCACAGCAGGACGGGGGAATGGCTGATAACAGAGAGAAATCGACTGACAGCAGGACTTGGGAATGGCTGATAACAGAGAGAAATAGACAGAATGCAGGACGAGGAATGGCTGATAACAGAGAGAAATAGACTGACAGCAGGACGGGGGAATGGCTGATAACAGAGAAATAGACTGACAGCAGGACGGGGAATGGCTGATAAGAGAGAGAAATAGACTGACAGCAGGATGGGGAGTGGCTGATAACAGAGAGAAATAGACTGACAGCAGGACAGGGGAGTGGCTGATAACAGAAAGAAATAGACTGACAGCAGGACAGGGGAATGGCTGAAAACAGAGAGAAATAGACTGACAGCAGGATGGGGAATGGCTGATAACAGAGAGAAATAGACTGACAGCAGGACAAGGGAATGGCTGAAAACAGAGAGAAATAGACTGACAGCAGGATGGGGAATGGCTGATAACAGAGAGGAATAGACTGACAACAGGACGGGGGAATGGCTGATAACAGAGAGAAATAGACTGACAGCAGGACAAGGATTGGCTGATAACAGAGAGAAATAGACTGACAGTAGGACAGGGGAATGGCTGATAACAGAGAGAAGTAGACTGACAGCAGGATGGGGAATGGCTGATAACAGAGAGAATAGACTGACAGCAGGACGGGGGAATGGCAGATAACGGAGAGAATAGACTGACAGCGGGACGGGGAATGACTGATAACAGAGAGAAATCGACTGACAGCAGGACTTGGGAATGGCTGATAACAGAGAGAAATAGACTGACAGCAGGAAGGGGGAATGGCTGATAACAGAAAGAAATAGACTGACAGCAGGACGGGGGAATGGCTGATAAGAGAGAGAAATAGACTGACAGCAGGACAGGGGAGTGGCTGATAACAGAAAGAAATAGACTGACAGCAGGACGGGAAAGGCTGAAAACAGAGAGAAATAGACTGACAGCAGGACAAGGGAATGGCTGATAACAGAGAGAAATAGACTGACAGCAGGACAAGGGAATGGCTGATAACAGAGAGAAATAGACTGACAGCAGGACAAGGATTGGCTGATAACAGAGAGAAATAGACTGACAGTAGGACAGGGAATGGCTGATAACAGAGAGAATAGACTGACAGCAGGACGGGGAATGGCTGATAACAGAGAGAAATAGACTGAACACAGGACAGGGGAATGGCTGATAACAGAGAAATAGACTGACAGCGGGATGGGGAATGGCTGATAACAGAGAGAAATAGACTGACAGCGGGATGGGTAATGGCTGATAACAGAGAGAATAGACTGACAGCAGGGCAGGGGAATGGCTGATAACAGAGAGAAATAGACTGACAGCGGGACAGGGGAATGGCTGATAACAGAGAGAAATAGACTCACAGCAGGACGGGGGAATGGCTGATAACAGAGAGAAATCGACTGACAGCAGGACTTGGGAATGGCTGATAACAGAGAGAAATAGACAGAATGCAGGACGAGGAATGGCTGATAACAGAGAGAAATAGACTGACAGCAGGACGGGGGAATGGCTGATAACAGAGAAATAGACTGACAGCAGGACGGGGAATGGCTGATAAGAGAGAGAAATAGACTGACAGCAGGATGGGGAGTGGCTGATAACAGAGAGAAATAGACTGACAGCAGGACAGGGGAGTGGCTGATAACAGAAAGAAATAGACTGACAGCAGGACAGGGGAATGGCTGAAAACAGAGAGAAATAGACTGACAGCAGGATGGGGAATGGCTGATAACAGAGAGAAATAGACTGACAGCAGGACAAGGGAATGGCTGAAAACAGAGAGAAATAGACTGACAGCAGGATGGGGAATGGCTGATAACAGAGAGGAATAGACTGACAACAGGACGGGGGAATGGCTGATAACAGAGAGAAATAGACTGACAGCAGGACAAGGATTGGCTGATAACAGAGAGAAATAGACTGACAGTAGGACAGGGGAATGGCTGATAACAGAGAGAAATAGACTGACAGCAGGATGGGGAATGGCTGATAACAGAGAGGAATAGACTGACAGCAGGACAGGGTAATGGCTGATAACAGAGAGAATAGACTGACAGCAGGACGGGGGAATGGCTAATAACAGAAATTTACTGACAGCAGGACAGGGAATGGCTGATAACAGAGAGAAATAGACTGACAGCAGGAACGGGATTGGCTGATAACAGAGAGAAATAGACAGACAACAGGGCGGGGAATGGCTGATAACAGAGAAATAGACTGACAGCAGGACGGGAATGGCTGATAACAGAGAAATTTACTGACAGCAGGACAGGGAATGGCTGATAACAGAGAGAAATAGACTGACAGCAGGACAGGGAATGGCTGATAACAGAGAGAATAGACTGACAGCAGGACGGGGAATGGCTGATAACAGAGAGAAATAGACAGACAACAGGGCGGGGAATGGCTGATAACAGAGAAATAGACTGACAGCAGGACGGGAATGGCTGATAACAGAGAGAAATAGACTGACAGCAGGACGGGGAATGGTTGATAACAAAGATAATAGACTGACAGCAGGACAGGGGAATAGCTGATAACAGAGAAATAGACTGACAGCGGGATGGGGAATGGCTGATAACAGAGAGAATAGACTGACAGCAGGGCAGGTGAATGGCTGATAACAGAGAGAAATAGACTGACAGCGGGATGGGGAATGGCTGATAACAGAGAGAAATAGACTGACAGCGGGATGGGGAATGGCTGATAACAGAGAGAAATAGACTGACAGCGGGACAAGGAATGGCTGATAACAGAGAGAAATAGACTGACAGCAGGACAGGGGAATGGCTGATAACAGAACGAAATAGACTGACAGCGGCATGGGGAATGGCTGATAACAGAGAGAAATAGACTGACAGCAGGACAAGGATTGGCTGATAACAGAGAGAAATAGACTGACAGCAGAAAAGGGGAATGGCTGATAACAGAGAGAAATAGACAGAATGCAGGACGGGGAATGGCTGATAACAGAGAAATAGACTGACAGCAGGACGGGGAATGGCTGATAACAGAGAGAAATAGACTGACATCAGGACAGGGGAATGGCTGATAACACAGAGAAATAGACTGACAGCAGGACAGGGGAGTGGCTGATAACACAGAGAAATAGACTGACAGCAGGACAGGGGAGTGGCTGATAACACAGAGAAATAGACTGACAGCAGGACAGGGGAATGGCTGATAACAGAGAGAAATAGACTGACAGCGGCATGGGGAATGGCTGATAACAGAGAGAAATAGACTGACAGCAGGACAAGGATTGGCTGATAACAGAGAGAAATAGACTGACAGCGGGACGGGGAATGACTGATAACACAGAGAAATAGACTGACAGCAGGACAGGGGAGTGGCTGATAACAGAAAGAAATAGACTGACAGCAGGACAGGGGAATGGCTGAAAACAGAGAGAAATAGACTGACAGCAGGATGGGGAATGGCTGATAACAGAGATAAATAGACTGAAAGCAGGACGGGGAATGGCTGATAACAGAGAGAAATAGACTGACAGCGGCATGGGGAATGGCTGATAACAGAGAGAAATAGACTGACAGCAGGACAAGGATTGGCTGATAACAGAGAGAAATAGACTGACAGCAGGATGGGGATTGGCTGTTAACAGAGAGAAATAGACTGACAGCAGGACAGGGGAATGGCTGATAACAGAGAGAAATAGACTGACAGCAGGACAAGGATTAGCTGATAACAGAGAGAAATATACTGACAGTAGGACAAGGATTGGCTGATAGCAGAGAGAAATAGACTGAGAGCAGGACTTGGGAATGGCTGATAACAGAGAGAAATAGACAGAATGCAGGACGGGGAATGGCTGATAACAGAGAGGAATAGACTGACAACAGGACGGGGGAATGGCTGATAACAGAGAGAAATAGACTGACAGCAGGACGGGGGAATGGCTGATAACAGAGATAAATAGACTGACAGCAGGACAAGGGAATGGCTGACAACAGAGAGAAATAGACTGACAGCGGCATGGGGAATGGCTGATAACAGAGAGAAATAGACTGACAGCAGGACAAGGATTGGCTGATAACAGAGAGAAATAGACTGACAGCAGGACGGGGAATGGCTGATAACAGAGAGAAATAGACTGACAGCAGGGCTGGGGAATGGCTGACAACAGAGAGAAATAGACTGACAGCAGGACGGGGGAATGGCTGATAACAGAGATAAATAGACTGACAGCAGGACAAGGGAATGGCTGATAACAGAGAGAAATAGACTGACAGCAGGACGGGGAATGGCTGATAACAGAGAGAAATAGACTGACAGCAGGACGTGGGAATGGCTAATAACATAGAGAAATTTACTGACAGCAGGACAGGGAATGGCTGATAACAGAGAGAAATAGACTGACAGCAGGACGGGGGAATGGCTGATAACAGAGAATAGACTGACAGCAGGACAGGGAATGGCTGATAACAGAGAGAAATAGACAACAGGGTGGGGAATGGCTAATAACAGAGAAATAGACTGACAGCAGGACTGGGAATGGCTGATAACAGAGAGAAATACACTGACAACAGGACGGGGGAATGGCTGATAACAGAGAGAAATAGACTGACAGCAGGACAAGGATTGGCTGATAACAGAGAGAAATAGACTGACAGCAGGACGGGAATGGCTGATAACAAAGAAATAGACTGACAGCACGACGGGGAATGGCTGATAACAGAGAGAAATAGACTGACGGCACGACGGGGAATGGCTGATAACAGAGAGAAATAGACTGACAGCAGGAACGGGATTGGCTGATAACAGAGAGAATAGACTGACAGCAGGACGGGGGAATGGCTAATAACAGAGAAATTTACTGACAGCAGGACAGGGAATGGCTGATAACAGAGAGAAATAGACTGACAGCAGGACGGGGGAATGGCTGATAACAGAGAGAAATAAACTGACAGCAGGACGGGGGAATGACTGATAACAGAGAGAATAGACTGACAGCAGGACAGGGGAATAGCTGATAACAGAGAGAAATAGACTGAACACAGGACAGGGGAATGGCTGATAACAGAGAGAATAGACTGACAGCAGGACAGGAGAATGGCTGATAACAGAGAAATAGACTGACAGCGGGATGGGGAATGGCTGATAACAGAGAGAAATAGACTGACAGCGGGATGGGTAATGGCTGATAACAGAGAGAATAGACTGACAGCAGGGCAGGGGAATGGCTGATAATAGAGAGAAATAGACTGACAGCGGGACAGGGGAATGGCTGATAAGAGAGAGAAATAGACTGACAGCAGGACGGGGGAATGGCTGATAGCAGAGAGAAAAAGACTGACAGCAGGACAGGGGAATGGCTGATAACACAGAGAAATAGACTGACAGTAGGACAGGGGAATGGCTGATAACAGAGAAATAGACAGAATGCAGGACGGGGAATGACTGATAACAGAGAGAAATAGACTGACAGCAGGACGGGGAATGACTGATAACACAGAGAAATAGACTGACAGCAGGACAGGGGAGTGGCTGATAACAGAAAGAAATAGACTGACAGCAGGACAGGGGAATGGCTGAAAACAGAGAGAAATAGACTGACAGCAGGATGGGGAATGGCTGATAACAGAGAAATAGACTGACAGCAGGACAGGGGAATGGCTGATAACAGAGAGAAATAGACTGAGAGCAGGACGAGGGAATGGCTGATAACAGAGAGAAATCGACTGACAGCAGGACTTGGGAATGGCTGATAACAGAGAGAAATAGACAGAATGCAGGACGAGGAATGGCTGATAACAGAGAGAAATAGACTGACAGCAGGACGGGGGAATGGCTGATAAGAGAGAGAAATAGACTGACAGCAGGATGGGGAGTGGCTGATAACAGAGAGAAATAGACTGACAGCAGGACAAGGATTGGCTGAAAACAGAGAGAAATAGACTGACAGCAGGATGGGGAATGGCTGATAACAGAGAGGAATAGACTGACAACAGGACGGGGGAATGGCTGATAACAGAGAGAAATAGACTGACAGCAGGACAAGGGAATGGCTGAAAACAGAGTGAAATAGACTGACAACAGGACGGGGGAATGGCTGATAACAGAGAGGAATAGACTGACAACAGGACGGGGGAATGGCTGATAACAGAGAGAAATAGACTGACAGCAGGACAAGGGAATGGCTGATAACAGAGAGAAATAGACTGACAGCGGCATGGGGAATGGCTGATAACAGAGAGAAATAGACTGACAGCAGGACAAGGATTGGCTGATAACAGAGAGAAATAGACTGACAGCGGCATGGGGAATGGCTGATAACAGAGAGAAATAGACTGACAGCAGGATGGGGAATGGCTGATAACAGAGAGGAATAGACTGACAACAGGACGGGGGAATGGCTGATAACAGAGAGAAATAGACTGACAGCAGGACGGGGGAATGGCTGATAACAGAGATAAATAGACTGACAGCAGGACAGGGTAATGGCTGATAACAGAGAGAATAGACTGACAGCAGGACGGGGGAATGGCTAATAACAGAAATTTACTGACAGCAGGACAGGGAATGGCTGATAACAGAGAGAAATAGACTGACAGCAGGAATGGGATTGGCTGATAACAGAGAGAAATAGACTGACAACAGGACAGGGGAATGGCTGATAACAGAGAAATAGACTGACAGCAGGACAGGGTAATGGCTGATAACAGAGAGAATAGACTGACAGCAGGACAGGGGAATGGCAGATAACGGAGAGAATAGACTGACAGCAGGACGGGAGAATGGCTGATAACAGAGAGAAATAGACTGACAGCAGGAACGGGATTGGCTGATAACAGAGAGAAATAGACTGACAGCAGGACAGGGGAATGGCTGATAACAGAGAGAATACACTGACAGCAGGACGTGGGAATGGCTAATAACAGAGAAATTTACTGACAGCAGGACAGGGAATGGCTGATAACAGAGAGAATTGACTGACAGCAGGACGGGGAATGGCTGATAACAGAGAGAAATAGACTGACAGCAGGACAAGGATTGGCTGATAACAGAGAGAAATAGACTGACAGCAGGACAGGGGAATGGCTGATAACAGAGAGAAATAGACTGACAGCAGGACGGGGGAATGGCTGATAACAGAGAGAAATAGACTGACAGCAGGACGAGGGAATGGCTGATAACAGAGAGAAATCGACTGACAGCAGGACTTGGGAATGGCTGATAACAGAGAGAAATAGACAGAATGCAGGACGGGGAATGGCTGATAACAGAGAGAAATCGACTGACAGCAGGACGGGGAATGGCTGATAACAGAGAGAAATAGACTGACAGCAGGACAGGGGAGTGGCTGATAACAGAAAGAAATAGACTGACAGCAGGACGAGGGAATGGCTGAAAACAGAGAGAAATAGACTGACAGCAGGACGAGGGAATGGCTGATAACAGAGAGAAATCGACTGACAGCAGGACTTGGGAATGGCTGATAACAGAGAGAAATAGACAGAATGCAGGACGGGGAATGGCTGACAACAGAGAGAAATAGACTGACAGCAGGACAAGGATTGGCTGATAACAGAGAGAAATAGACTGACAGCAGGACAAGGATTGGCTGATAACAGAGAGAAATAGACTGACAGCAGGACGGGGAATGGCTGATAACAGAGAGAAATAGACTGACAGCAGGACAAGGGAATGGCTGATAACAGAGAGAAATAGACTGACAGCGGCATGGGGAATGGCTGATAACAGAGAGAAATAGACTGACAGCAGGATGGGGAATGGCTGATAACAAAGAGAAATAGACTGACAGCAGGACAAGGGAATGGCTGATAACAGAGAGAAATAGACTGACAGCGGCATGGGGAATGGCTGATAACAGAGAGAAATAAACTGACAGCAGGATGGGGAATGGCTGATAACAGAGAGAAATAGACTGACAGCAGGATGGGGATTGGCTGTTAACAGAGAGAAATAGACTGACAGCAGGACAGGGGAATGGCTGATAACAGAGAGAAATAGACTGACAGCAGGACAGGGGAATGGCTGATAACAGAGAGAAATAGACTGACAGCAGGACGGGGGAATGGCTGATAACAGAGAGAAATAGACTGACAGCAGGACGAGGGAATGGCTGATAACAGAGAGAAATCGACTGACAGCAGGACTTGGGGATGGCTGATAACAGAAAGAAATAGACAGAATGCAGGACGGGGAATGGCTGATAACAGAGAGAAATCGACTGACAGCAGGACGGGGAATGGCTGATAACAGAGAGAAATAGACTGACAGCAGGACAGGGGAGTGGCTGATAACAGAAAGAAATAGACTGACAGCAGGACAGGGGAATGGCTGATAACAGAGAGAAATAGACTGACAGCAGGACGAGGGAATGGCTGATAACAGAGAGAAATCGACTGACAGCAGGACTTGGGAATGGCTGATAACAGAGAGAAATAGACAGAATGCAGGACGGGGAATGGCTGACAACAGAGAGAAATAGACTGACAGCAGGACAAGGATTGGCTGATAACAGAGAGAAATAGACTGACAGCAGGACGGGGAATGGCTGATAACAGAGAGAAATAGACTGACAGCAGGACTTGGGAATGGCTGATAACAGAGAGAAATAGACAGAATGCAGGACGGGGAATGGCTGATAACAGAGAGAAATAGACTGACAGCAGGACGGGGAATGGCTGATAACAGAGAGAAATAGACTGACAGCAATGCGGTGGAATGGCTGATAACAGAGAGAAATAGACTGACAACAGGACGGGGGAATGGCTGATAACAGAGAGAAATAGACTGACAGCAGGACAAGGTAATGGCTGATAACAGAGAGAATAGACTGACAGCAGGACGGGGGAATGGCAAATAACGGAGAGAATAGACTGACAGCAGGACGGGAGAATGGCTGATAACAGAGAGAAATAGACTGAGAGCAGGACGAGGGAATGGCTGATAACAGAGAAATCGACTGACAGCAGGACTTGGGAATGGCTGATAACAGAGACAAATAGACAGAATGCAGGACGGGGTATGGCTGATAACAGAGAGAAATAGTCTGACAGCAGGACGGGGAATGGCTGATAACAGAGAGAAATAGACTGACAGCGGGACGGGGAATGACTGATAACACAGAGAAATAGACTGACAGCAGGACAGGGGAGTGGCTGATAACAGAGAGAAATAGACTGACAGCAGGACAGGGGAATGGCTGAAAACAGAGAGAAATAGACTGACAGCAGGATGGGGAATGGCTGATAACAGAGAGGAATAGACTGACAACAGGACGGGGGAATGGCTGATAACAGAGAGAAATAGACTGACAGCAGGACGGGGGAATGGCTGATAACAGAGATAAATAGACTGACAGCAGGACAAGGGAATGGCTGATAACAGAGAGAAATAGACTGACAGCAGGACGGGGAATGGCTGATAACAGAGAGAAATAGACTGACAGCAGGGCGGGGGAATGGCTAATAACAGAGAGAAGTAGACTGACCGCAGGACGGGGGAATGGCTGATAACAGAGAGAAATAGACAGAATGCAGGACGGGGAATGGCTGACAACAGAGAGAAATAGACTGACAGCAGGACAGGGTAATGGCTGATAACAGAGAGAATAGACTGACAGCAGGACGGGAGAATGGCTGATAACAGAGAGAAATAGACTGACAGCAGGAACGGGATTGGCTGATAACAGAGAGAAATAGACTGACAGCAGGACAGGGGAATGGCTGATAACAGAGAGAATACACTGACAGCAGGACGTGGGAATGGCTAATAACAGAGAAATTTACTGACAGCAGGACAGGGAATGGCTGATAACAGAGAGAATTGACTGACAGCAGGACGGGGAATGGCTGATAACAGAGAGAAATAGACTGACAGCAGGACTGGGGAATGGCTGATAACAGAAAGAAATAGACTGACAGCGGCATGGGGAATGGCTGATAACAGAGAGAAATAGACTGACAGCAGGATGGGGATTGGCTGTTAACAGAGAGAAATAGACTGACAGCAGGACAGGGGAATGGCTGATAACAGAGAGAAATAGACAGAATGCAGGACGGGGAATGGCTGATAACAGAGAGAAATAGACTGACAGCAGGACGGGGAATGGCTGATAACAGAGAGAAATAGACTGACAGCGGGACGGGGAATGGCTGATAACAGAGAAATAGACTGACAGCAGGAATGGGATTGGCTGATAACAGAGAGAAATAGACTGACAACAGGACAGGGGAATGGCTGATAACAGAGAAATAGACTGACAGCAGGACAGGGTAATGGCTGATAACAGAGAGAATAGACTGACAGCAGGACAGGGGAATGGCAGATAACGGAGAGAATAGACTGACAGCAGGACGGGAGAATGGCTGATAACAGAGAGAAATAGACTGACAGCAGGAACGGGATTGGCTGATAACAGAGAGAAATAGACTGACAGCAGGACAGGGGAATGGCTGATAACAGAGAGAATACACTGACAGCAGGACGTGGGAATGGCTAATAACAGAGAAATTTACTGACAGCAGGACAGGGAATGGCTGATAACAGAGAGAATTGACTGACAGCAGGACGGGGAATGGCTGATAACAGAGAGAAATAGACTGACAGCAGGACAAGGATTGGCTGATAACAGAGAGAAATAGACTGACAGCAGGACAGGGGAATGGCTGATAACAGAGAGAAATAGACTGACAGCAGGACGGGGGAATGGCTGATAACAGAGAGAAATAGACTGACAGCAGGACGAGGGAATGGCTGATAACAGAGAGAAATCGACTGACAGCAGGACTTGGGAATGGCTGATAACAGAGAGAAATAGACAGAATGCAGGACGGGGAATGGCTGATAACAGAGAGAAATCGACTGACAGCAGGACGGGGAATGGCTGATAACAGAGAGAAATAGACTGACAGCAGGACAGGGGAGTGGCTGATAACAGAAAGAAATAGACTGACAGCAGGACGAGGGAATGGCTGAAAACAGAGAGAAATAGACTGACAGCAGGACGAGGGAATGGCTGATAACAGAGAGAAATCGACTGACAGCAGGACTTGGGAATGGCTGATAACAGAGAGAAATAGACAGAATGCAGGACGGGGAATGGCTGACAACAGAGAGAAATAGACTGACAGCAGGACAAGGATTGGCTGATAACAGAGAGAAATAGACTGACAGCAGGACAAGGATTGGCTGATAACAGAGAGAAATAGACTGACAGCAGGACGGGGAATGGCTGATAACAGAGAGAAATAGACTGACAGCAGGACAAGGGAATGGCTGATAACAGAGAGAAATAGACTGACAGCGGCATGGGGAATGGCTGATAACAGAGAGAAATAGACTGACAGCAGGATGGGGAATGGCTGATAACAGAGAGAAATAGACTGACAGCAGGACAAGGGAATGGCTGATAACAGAGAGAAATAGACTGACAGCGGCATGGGGAATGGCTGATAACAGAGAGAAATAAACTGACAGCAGGATGGGGAATGGCTGATAACAGAGAGAAATAGACTGACAGCAGGATGGGGATTGGCTGTTAACAGAGAGAAATAGACTGACAGCAGGACAGGGGAATGGCTGATAACAGAGAGAAATAGACTGACAGCAGGACAGGGGAATGGCTGATAACAGAGAGAAATAGACTGACAGCAGGACGGGGGAATGGCTGATAACAGAGAGAAATAGACTGACAGCAGGACGAGGGAATGGCTGATAACAGAGAGAAATCGACTGACAGCAGGACTTGGGAATGGCTGATAACAGAGAGAAATAGACAGAATGCAGGACGGGGAATGGCTGATAACAGAGAGAAATCGACTGACAGCAGGACGGGGAATGGCTGATAACAGAGAGAAATAGACTGACAGCAGGACAGGGGAGTGGCTGATAACAGAAAGAAATAGACTGACAGCAGGACGAGGGAATGGCTGAAAACAGAGAGAAATAGACTGACAGCAGGACGAGGGAATGGCTGATAACAGAGAGAAATCGACTGACAGCAGGACTTGGGAATGGCTGATAACAGAGAGAAATAGACAGAATGCAGGACGGGGAATGGCTGACAACAGAGAGAAATAGACTGACAGCAGGACAAGGATTGGCTGATAACAGAGAGAAATAGACTGACAGCAGGACAAGGATTGGCTGATAACAGAGAGAAATAGACTGACAGCAGGACGGGGAATGGCTGATAACAGAGAGAAATAGACTGACAGCAGGACAAGGGAATGGCTGATAACAGAGAGAAATAGACTGACAGCGGCATGGGGAATGGCTGATAACAGAGAGAAATAGACTGACAGCAGGATGGGGAATGGCTGATAACAGAGAGAAATAGACTGACAGCAGGACAAGGGAATGGCTGATAACAGAGAGAAATAGACTGACAGCGGCATGGGGAATGGCTGATAACAGAGAGAAATAAACTGACAGCAGGATGGGGAATGGCTGATAACAGAGAGAAATAGACTGACAGCAGGATGGGGATTGGCTGTTAACAGAGAGAAATAGACTGACAGCAGGACAGGGGAATGGCTGATAACAGAGAGAAATAGACTGACAGCAGGACAGGGGAATGGCTGATAACAGAGAGAAATAGACTGACAGCAGGACGGGGGAATGGCTGATAACAGAGAGAAATAGACTGACAGCAGGACGAGGGAATGGCTGATAACAGAGAGAAATCGACTGACAGCAGGACTTGGGGATGGCTGATAACAGAAAGAAATAGACAGAATGCAGGACGGGGAATGGCTGATAACAGAGAGAAATCGACTGACAGCAGGACGGGGAATGGCTGATAACAGAGAGAAATAGACTGACAGCAGGACAGGGGAGTGGCTGATAACAGAAAGAAATAGACTGACAGCAGGACAGGGGAATGGCTGATAACAGAGAGAAATAGACTGACAGCAGGACGAGGGAATGGCTGATAACAGAGAGAAATCGACTGACAGCAGGACTTGGGAATGGCTGATAACAGAGAGAAATAGACAGAATGCAGGACGGGGAATGGCTGACAACAGAGAGAAATAGACTGACAGCAGGACAAGGATTGGCTGATAACAGAGAGAAATAGACTGACAGCAGGACGGGGAATGGCTGATAACAGAGAGAAATAGACTGACAGCAGGACTTGGGAATGGCTGATAACAGAGAGAAATAGACAGAATGCAGGACGGGGAATGGCTGATAACAGAGAGAAATAGACTGACAGCAGGACGGGGAATGGCTGATAACAGAGAGAAATAGACTGACAGCAATGCGGTGGAATGGCTGATAACAGAGAGAAATAGACTGACAACAGGACGGGGGAATGGCTGATAACAGAGAGAAATAGACTGACAGCAGGACAAGGTAATGGCTGATAACAGAGAGAATAGACTGACAGCAGGACGGGGGAATGGCAAATAACGGAGAGAATAGACTGACAGCAGGACGGGAGAATGGCTGATAACAGAGAGAAATAGACTGAGAGCAGGACGAGGGAATGGCTGATAACAGAGAAATCGACTGACAGCAGGACTTGGGAATGGCTGATAACAGAGACAAATAGACAGAATGCAGGACGGGGTATGGCTGATAACAGAGAGAAATAGTCTGACAGCAGGACGGGGAATGGCTGATAACAGAGAGAAATAGACTGACAGCAGGATGGGGAATGGCTGATAACAGAGAGGAATAGACTGACAGCAGGACAGGGTAATGGCTGATAACAGAGAGAATAGACTGACAGCAGGACGGGGGAATGGCTAATAACAGAAATTTACTGACAGCAGGACAGGGAATGGCTGATAACAGAGAGAAATAGACTGACAGCAGGAACGGGATTGGCTGATAACAGAGAGAAATAGACTGACAGCAGGACAGGGGAATGGCTGATAACAGAGAGAAATAGACAGACAACAGGGCGGGGAATGGCGGATAACAGAGAAATAGACTGACAGCAGGACGGGAATGGCTGATAACAGAGAAATTTACTGACAGCAGGACAGGGAATGGCTGATAACAGAGAGAAATAGACTGACAGCAGGACAGGGAATGGCTGATAACAGAGAGAATAGACTGACAGCAGGACGGGGAATGGCTGATAACAGAGAGAAATAGACAGACAACAGGGCGGGGAATGGCTGATAACAGAGAAATAGACTGACAGCAGGACGGGAATGTCTGATAACAGAGAGAAATAGACTGACAGCAGGACGGGGAATGGTTGATAACAAAGATAATAGACTGACAGCAGGACAGGGGAATAGCTGATAACAGAGAAATAGACTGACAGCGGGATGGGGAATGGCTGATAACAGAGAGAATAGACTGACAGCAGGGCAGGTGAATGGCTGATAACAGAGAGAAATAGACTGACAGCGGGATGGGGAATGGCTGATAACAGAGAGAAATAGACTGACAGCGGGATGGGGAATGGCTGATAACAGAGAGAAATAGACTGACAGCGGGACAAGGAATGGCTGATAACAGAGAGAAATAGACTGACAGCAGGACAGGGGAATGGCTGATAACAGAACGAAATAGACTGACAGCGGCATGGGGAATGGCTGATAACAGAGAGAAATAGACTGACAGCAGGACAAGGATTGGCTGATAACAGAGAGAAATAGACTGACAGCAGAAAAGGGGAATGGCTGATAACAGAGAGAAATAGACAGAATGCAGGACGGGGAATGGCTGATAACAGAGAAATAGACTGACAGCAGGACGGGGAATGGCTGATAACACATAGAAATAGACTGACAGCAGGACAGGGGAGTGGCTGATAACACAGAGAAATAGACTGACAGCAGGATGGGGAGTGGCTGATAACAGAGAGAAATAGACTGACAGCAGGACAGGGGAGTGGCTGATAACACAGAGAAATAGACTGACAGCAGGACAGGGGAATGGCTGATAACAGAGAGAAATAGACTGACAGCGGCATGGGGAATGGCTGATAACAGAGAGAAATAGACTGACAGCAGGACAAGGATTGGCTGATAACAGAGAGAAATAGACTGACAGCGGGACGGGGAATGACTGATAACACAGAGAAATAGACTGACAGCAGGACAGGGGAGTGGCTGATAACAGAAAGAAATAGACTGACAGCAGGACAGGGGAATGGCTGAAAACAGAGAGAAATAGACTGACAGCAGGATGGGGAATGGCTGATAACAGAGATAAATAGACTGAAAGCAGGACGGGGAATGGCTGATAACAGAAAGAAATAGACTGACAGCGGCATGGGGAATGGCTGATAACAGAGAGAAATAGACTGACAGCAGGACAAGGATTGGCTGATAACAGAGAGAAATAGACTGACAGCAGGATGGGGATTGGCTGTTAACAGAGAGAAATAGACTGACAGCAGGACAGGGGAATGGCTGATAACAGAGAGAAATAGACTGACAGCAGGACAAGGATTAGCTGATAACAGAGAGAAATATACTGACAGTAGGACAAGGATTGGCTGATAACAGAGAGAAATAGACTGAGAGCAGGACTTGGGAATGGCTGATAACAGAGAGAAATAGACAGAATGCAGGACGGGGAATGGCTGATAACAGAGAGGAATAGACTGACAACAGGACAGGGGAATGGCTGATAACAGAGAGAAATAGACTGACAGCAGGACGGGGGAATGGCTGATAACAGAGATAAATAGACTGACAGCAGGACAAGGGAATGGCTGACAACAGAGAGAAATAGACTGACAGCGGCATGGGGAATGGCTGATAACAGAGCGAAATAGACTGACAGCAGGACAAGGATTGGCTGATAACAGAGAGAAATCGACTGACAGCAGGACGGGGAATGGCTGATAACAGAGAGAAATAGACTGACAGCAGGGCTGGGGAATGGCTGACAACAGAGAGAAATAGACTGACAGCAGGACGGGGGAATGGCTGATAACAGAGATAAATAGACTGACAGCAGGACAAGGGAATGGCTGATAACAGAGAGAAATAGACTGACAGCAGGACGGGGAATGGCTGATAACAGAGAGAAATAGACTGACAACGGCATGGGAAATGGCTGATAACAGAGAGAAATAGACTGACAGCAGGACGGGGAATGGCTGATAACAGAGAGAAATAGACTGACTGCAGGGCGGGGGAATGGCTGATAACAGAGAAGTAGACTGACAGCAGGACGGGAATGGCTGATAACAGAGAGAAAAGACTGACAGCAGGACAGGGGAATGGCTGATAACAGAGGGAAATAGACTGAGAGCAGGACGAGGGAATGGCTGATAACAGAGAGAAATCGACTGACAGCAGGACAGGGGAATGGCTGATAACAGAGAGAAATAGACAGAATGCAGGACGGGGAATGGCTGACAACAGAGAGAAATAGACTGACAGCAGGACGGGGAACGGCTGATAACAGAGAGAAATAGACTCACAGCAGGACAGGGGAATGGCTGATAACAGAAAGAAATAGACTGACAGCAGGACAGGGGAATGGCTGATAACAGAGAGAAATAGACTGACGGCACGACGAGGAATGGCTGATAACAGAGAGAAATAGACTGACAGCAGGACGTGGGAATGGCTAATAACATAGAGAAATTTACTGACAGCAGGACAGGGAATGGCTGATAACAGAGAGAAATAGACTGACAGCAGGACGGGGGAATGGCTGATAACAGAGAGAATAGACTGACAGCAGGACAGGGAATGGCTGATAACAGAGAGAAATAGACAGACAACAGGGCGGGGAATGGCTAATAACAGAGAAATAGACTGACAGCAGGACTGGGAATGGCTGATAACAGAGAGGAATACACTGACAACAGGACGGGGGAATGGCTGATAACAGAGAGAAATAGACTGACAGCAGGACAAGGATTGGCTGATAACAGAGAGAAATAGACTGACAGCAGGACGGGAATGGCTGATAACAAAGAAATAGACTGACGGCACGACGGGGAATGGCTGATAACAGAGAGAAATAGACTGACGGCACGACGGGGAATGGCTGATAACAGAGAGAATAGACTGACAGCAGGACGGGGGAATGGCTAATAACAGAGAAATTTACTGACAGCAGGACGGGGGAATGGCTGATAACAGAGAAATAGACTGAACACAGGACAGGGGAATGGCTGATAACAGAGAGAATAGACTGACAGCAGGACAGGAGAATGGCTGATAACAGAGAAATAGACTGACAGCGGGATGGGGAATGGCTGATAACAGAGAGAAATAGACTGACAGCGGGATGGGGAATGGCTGATAACAGAGAGAAATAGACTGACAGCGGGATGGGTAATGGCTGATAACAGAGAGAATAGACTGACAGCAGGGCAGGGGAATGGCTGATAATAGAGAGAAATAGACTGACAGCGGGACAGGGGAATGGCTGATAACAGAGAGAAATAGACTGACAGCAGGACGGGGGAATGGCTGATAACAGAGAGAAATAGACTGACAGCAGGACGGGGGAATGGCTGATAACAGAGAGAAATAGACTGACAGCAGGACGGGGGAATGGCTGATAACAGAGAGAAAAAGACTGACAGCAGGACGGGGGAATGGCTGATAAGAGAGAGAAATAGACTGACAGCAGGACGGGGGAATGGCTGATAACAGAGAAATAGACAGAATGCAGGACGGGGAATGACTGATAACAGAGAGAAATAGACTGACAGCAGGACGGGGAATGACTGATAACACAGAGAAATAGACTGACAGCAGGACAGGGGAGTGGCTGATAACAGAAAGAAATAGACTGACAGCAGGACAGGGGAATGGCTGAAAACAGAGAGAAATAGACTGACAGCAGGATGGGGAATGGCTGATAACAGAGAAATAGACTGACAGCAGGACAGGGGAATGGCTGATAACAGAGAGAAATAGACTGAGAGCAGGACGAGGGAATGGCTGATAACAGAGAGAAATCGACTGACAGCAGGACTTGGGAATGGCTGATAACAGAGAGAAATAGACAGAATGCAGGACGAGGAATGGCTGATAACAGAGAGAAATAGACTGACAGCAGGACGGGGGAATGGCTGATAACAGAGAGAAATAGACTGACAGCAGGACGGGGGAATGGCTGATAACAGAGAGAAATAGACTGACAGCAGGACGGGGGAATGGCTGATAAGAGAGAGAAATAGACTGACAGCAGGATGGGGAGTGGCTGATAACAGAGAGAAATAGACTGACAGCAGGACAGGGGAGTGGCTGAAAACAGAGAGAAATAGACTGACAGCAGGATGGGGAATGGCTGATAACAGAGAGGAATAGACTGACAACAGGACGGGGGAATGGCTGATAACAGAGAGAAATAGACTGACAGCAGGACAAGGGAATGGCTGAAAACAGAGTGAAATAGACTGACAACAGGACGGGGGAATGGCTGATAACAGAGAGGAATAGACTGACAACAGGACGGGGGAATGGCTGATAACAGAGAGAAATAGACTGACAGCAGGACAAGGGAATGGCTGATAACAGAGAGAAATAGACTGACAGCGGCATGGGGAATGGCTGATAACAGAGAGAAATAGACTGACAGCAGGACAAGGATTGGCTGATAACAGAGAGAAATAGACTGACAGCAGGACAGGGGAATGGCTGATAACAGAGAGAAATAGACTGACAGCAGGATGGGGAATGGCTGATAACAGAGAGGAATAGACTGACAACAGGACGGGGGAATGGCTGATAACAGAGAGAAATAGACTGACAGCAGGACGGGGGAATGGCTGATAACAGAGATAAATAGACTGACAGCAGGACAGGGTAATGGCTGATAACAGAGAGAATAGACTGACAGCAGGACGGGGGAATGGCTAATAACAGAAATTTACTGACAGCAGGACAGGGAATGGCTGATAACAGAGAGAAATAGACTGACAGCAGGAACGGGATTGGCTGATAACAGAGAGAAATAGACTGACAACAGGACAGGGGAATGGCTGATAACAGAGAAATAGACTGACAGCAGGACGGGAATGGCTGATAACAGAGAAATTTACTGACAGCAGGACAGGGAATGGCTGATAACAGAGAGAATAGACTAACAGCAGGACGGGGAATGGCTGATAACAGAGAGAAATAGACAGACAACAGGGCGGGGAATGGCTGATAACAGAGAGAATAGACTGACAGCAGGACGGGAATGGCTGATAACAAAGAGAAATAGACTGACAGCAGGACGGGGAATGGTTGATAACAAAGATAATAGACTGACAACAGGACGGAGGAATGGCTGATAACAGAGAGAAATAAACTGACAGCAGGACGGGGGAATGACTGATAACAGAGAGAATAGACCGACAGCAGGACAGGGGAATAGCTGATAACAGAGAGAAATAGACTGAACACAGGACAGGGGAATGGCTGATAACAGAGAGAATAGACTGACAGCGGGATGGGGAATGGCTGATAACAGAGAAATAGACTGACAGCGGGACAGGGGAATGGCTGATAACAGAAAGAAATAGACTGACAGCGGGACAAGGAATGGCTGATAACAGAGAGAAATAGACTGACAGCAGGACAGGGGAATGGCTGATAACAGAACGAAATAGACTTACAGCGGCATGGGGAATGGCTGATAACAGAGAGAAATAGACTGACAGCAGGACAAGGATTGGCTGATAACAGAGAGAAATAGACTGACAGCAGGAAAGGGGAATGGCTGATAACAGAGAGAAATAGACTGACAGCAGGACAGGGGAATGGCTGATAACAGAGAGAAATAGACTGACAGCAGGACAAGGATTAGCTGATAACGGAGAGAAATATACTGACAGTAGGACAAGGATTGGCTGATAACAGAGAGAAATAGACTGAGAGCAGGACTTGGGAATGGCTGATAACAGAGAGAAATAGACAGAATGCAGGACGGGGAATGGCTGATAACAGAGAAGAATAGACTGACAGCAGGACGGGGGAATGGCTGATAACAGAGAGAAATAGACTGACAGCAGGACAAGGGAATGGCTGACAACAGAGAGAAATAGACTGACAGCGGCATGGGGAATGGCTGATAACAGAGAGAAATAGACTGACAGCAGGACAAGGATTGGCTGATAACAGAGAGAAATAGACTGACAGCAGGACGGGGAATGGCTGATAACAGAGAGAAATAGACTGACAGCAGGGCTGGGGAATGGCTGACAACAGAGAGAAATAGACTGACAGCAGGACGGGGGAACGGCTGATAACAGAGAGAAATAGACTGACAGCAGGACAAGGTAATGGCTGATAACAGAGAGAATAGACTGACAGCAGGACGGGGGAATGGCAAATAACGGAGAGAATAGACTGACAGCAGGACGGGAGAATGGCTGATAACAGAGAGAAATAGACTGAGAGCAGGACGAGGGAATGGCTGATAACAGAGAAATCGACTGACAGCAGGACTTGGGAATGGCTGATAACAGAGACAAATAGACAGAATGCAGGACGGGGTATGGCTGATAACAGAGAGAAATAGTCTGACAGCAGGACGGGGAATGGCTGATAACAGAGAGAAATAGACTGACAGCGGGACGGGGAATGACTGATAACACAGAGAAATAGACTGACAGCAGGACAGGGGAGTGGCTGATAACAGAGAGAAATAGACTGACAGCAGGACAGGGGAATGGCTGAAAACAGAGAGAAATAGACTGACAGCAGGATGGGGAATGGCTGATAACAGAGAGGAATAGACTGACAACAGGACGGGGGAATGGCTGATAACAGAAAGAAATAGACTGACAGCAGGACGGGGGAATGGCTGATAACAGAGATAAATAGACTGACAGCAGGACAAGGGAATGGCTGATAACAGAGAGAAATAGACTGACAGCAGGACGGGGAATGGCTGATAACAGAGAGAAATAGACTGACAGCAGGGCGGGGGAATGGCTAATAACAGAGAGAAGTAGACTGACCGCAGGACGGGGGAATGGCTGATAACAGAGAGAAATAGACAGAATGCAGGACGGGGAACGGCTGACAACAGAGAGAAATAGACTGACAGCAGGACAGGGTAATGGCTGATAACAGAGAGAATAGACTGACAGCAGGAACGGGATTGGCTGATAACAGAGAGAAATAGACTGACAGCAGGACAGGGGAATGGCTGATAACAGAGAGAATACACTGACAGCAGGACGTGGGAATGGCTAATAACAGAGAAATTTACTGACAGCAGGACAGGGAATGGCTGATAACAGAGAGAATTGACTGACAGCAGGACGGGGAATGGCTGATAACAGAGAGAAATAGACTGACAGCAGGACTGGGGAATGGCTGATAACAGAAAGAAATAGACTGACAGCGGCATGGGGAATGGCTGATAACAGAGAGAAATAGACTGACAGCAGGATGGGGATTGGCTGTTAACAGAGAGAAATAGACTGACAGCAGGACAGGGGAATGGCTGATAACAGAGAGAAATAGACAGAATGCAGGACGGGGAATGGCTGATAACAGAGAGAAATAGACTGACAGCAGGACGGGGAATGGCTGATAACAGAGAGAAATAGACTGACAGCGGGACGGGGAATGGCTGATAACAGAGAAATAGACTGACAGCAGGACAGGGGAATGGCTGATAACAGAGAGAAATAGACTGAGAGCAGGACGAGGGAATGGCTGATAACAGAGAGAAATAGACAGAATGCAGGACGGGGAATGGCTGATAACAGAGAGAAATAGACTGACAGCAGGACGGGGAATGGCTGATAACAGAGAGAAATAGACTGACAGCGGGACGGGGAATGACTGATAACAGAGAGAAATAGACAGAATGCAGGACGGGGAATGGCTGATAACAGAGAGAAATAGACTGACAGCGGGACGGGGAATGGCTGATAACAGAGAGAAATAGACAGAATGCAGGACGGGGAATGGCTGATAACAGAGAGAAATAGACTGACAGCAGGACGGGGAATGGCTGATAACAGAGAGAAATAGACTGACAGCAGGACAGGGGAGTGGCTGATAACAGAAAGAAATAGACTGACAACAGGATGGGGAATGGCTGATAACAGAGAGGAATAGACTGACAACAGGACGGGGGAATGGCTGATAACAGAGAGAAATAGACTGACAGCAGGACAGGGGAATGGCTGATAACAGAGAGAATAGACTGACAGCAGGACAGGGTAATGGCTGATAACAGAGAGAAATAGACTGACAGCGGCATGAGGAATGGCTGATAACAGAGAGAAATAGACTGACAGCAGGACAAGGATTGGCTGATAACAGAGAGAAATAGACTGACAGCAGGACAGGGGAGTGGCTGATAACAGAAAGATATAGACTGACAGCAGGATGGGGAATGGCTGATAACAGAGAGGAATAGACTGACAACAGGACGGGGGAATGGCTGATAACAGAGAGAAATAGACTTACAGCAGGACAGGGGAATGGCTGATAACAGAGAGAATAGACTGACAGCAGGACAGGGTAATGGCTGATAACAGAGAGAAATAGACTGACAGCGGCATGGGGAATGGCTGATAACAGAGAGAAATAGACTGACAGCAGGACAAGGATTGGCTGATAACAGAGAGAAATAGACTGACAGTAGGACAGGGGAATGGCTGATAACAGAGAGAAGTAGACTGACAGCAGGATGGGGAATGGCTGATAACAGAGAGAATAGACTGACAGCAGGACGGGGGAATGGCAGATAACGGAGAGAATAGACTGACAGCGGGACGGGGAATGACTGATAACAGAGAGAAATCGACTGACAGCAGGACTTGGGAATGGCTGATAACAGAGAGAAATAGACTGACAGCAGGAAGGGGGAATGGCTGATAACAGAAAGAAATAGACTGACAGCAGGACGGGGGAATGGCTGATAAGAGAGAGAAATAGACTGACAGCAGGACAGGGGAGTGGCTGATAACAGAAAGAAATAGACTGACAGCAGGACGGGAATGGCTGAAAACAGAGAGAAATAGACTGACAGCAGGACAAGGGAATGGCTGATAACAGAGAGAAATAGACTGACAGCAGGACAAGGGAATGGCTGATAACAGAGAGAAATAGACTGACAGTAGGACAGGGAATGGCTGATAACAGAGAGAATAGACTGACAGCAGGACGGGGAATGGCTGATAACAGAGAGAAATAGACTGAACACAGGACAGGGGAATGGCTGATAACAGAGAAATAGACTGACAGCGGGATGGGGAATGGCTGATAACAGAGAGAAATAGACTGACAGCGGGATGGGTAATGGCTGATAACAGAGAGAATAGACTGACAGCAGGGCAGGGGAATGGCTGATAACAGAGAGAAATAGACTGACAGCGGGACAGGGGAATGGCTGATAACAGAGAGGAATAGACTGACAACAGGACGGGGGAATGGCTGATAACAGAGAGAAATAGACTGACAGCAGGACAAGGGAATGGCTGATAACAGAGAGAAATAGACTGACAGCGGCATGGGGAATGGCTGATAACAGAGAGAAATAGACTGACAGCAGGACAAGGATTGGCTGATAACAGAGAGAAATAGACTGACAGCGGCATGGGGAATGGCTGATAACAGAGATAAATAGACTGACAGCAGGATGGGGAATGGCTGATAACAGAGAGGAATAGACTGACAACAGGACGGGGGAATGGCTGATAACAGAGAGAAATAGACTGACAGCAGGACGGGGGAATGGCTGATAACAGAGATAAATAGACTGACAGCAGGACAGGGTAATGGCTGATAACAGAGAGAATAGACTGACAGCAGGACGGGGGAATGGCTAATAACAGAAATTTACTGACAGCAGGACAGGGAATGGCTGATAACAGAGAGAAATAGACTGACAGCAGGAATGGGATTGGCTGATAACAGAGAGAAATAGACTGACAACAGGACAGGGGAATGGCTGATAACAGAGAAATAGACTGACAGCAGGACAGGGTAATGGCTGATAACAGAGAGAATAGACTGACAGCAGGACAGGGGAATGGCAGATAACGGAGAGAATAGACTGACAGCAGGACGGGAGAATGGCTGATAACAGAGAGAAATAGACTGACAGCAGGAACGGGATTGGCTGATAACAGAGAGAAATAGACTGACAGCAGGACAGGGGAATGGCTGATAACAGAGAGAATACACTGACAGCAGGACGTGGGAATGGCTAATAACAGAGAAATTTACTGACAGCAGGACAGGGAATGGCTGATAACAGAGAGAATTGACTGACAGCAGGACGGGGAATGGCTGATAACAGAGAGAAATAGACTGACAGCAGGACAAGGATTGGCTGATAACAGAGAGAAATAGACTGACAGCAGGACAGGGGAATGGCTGATAACAGAGAGAAATAGACTGACAGCAGGACGGGGGAATGGCTGATAACAGAGAGAAATAGACTGACAGCAGGACGAGGGAATGGCTGATAACAGAGAGAAATCGACTGACAGCAGGACTTGGGAATGGCTGATAACAGAGAGAAATAGACAGAATGCAGGACGGGGAATGGCTGATAACAGAGAGAAATCGACTGACAGCAGGACGGGGAATGGCTGATAACAGAGAGAAATAGACTGACAGCAGGACAGGGGAGTGGCTGATAACAGAAAGAAATAGACTGACAGCAGGACGAGGGAATGGCTGAAAACAGAGAGAAATAGACTGACAGCAGGACGAGGGAATGGCTGATAACAGAGAGAAATCGACTGACAGCAGGACTTGGGAATGGCTGATAACAGAGAGAAATAGACAGAATGCAGGACGGGGAATGGCTGACAACAGAGAGAAATAGACTGACAGCAGGACAAGGATTGGCTGATAACAGAGAGAAATAGACTGACAGCAGGACAAGGATTGGCTGATAACAGAGAGAAATAGACTGACAGCAGGACGGGGAATGGCTGATAACAGAGAGAAATAGACTGACAGCAGGACAAGGGAATGGCTGATAACAGAGAGAAATAGACTGACAGCGGCATGGGGAATGGCTGATAACAGAGAGAAATAGACTGACAGCAGGATGGGGAATGGCTGATAACAAAGAGAAATAGACTGACAGCAGGACAAGGGAATGGCTGATAACAGAGAGAAATAGACTGACAGCGGCATGGGGAATGGCTGATAACAGAGAGAAATAAACTGACAGCAGGATGGGGAATGGCTGATAACAGAGAGAAATAGACTGACAGCAGGATGGGGATTGGCTGTTAACAGAGAGAAATAGACTGACAGCAGGACAGGGGAATGGCTGATAACAGAGAGAAATAGACTGACAGCAGGACAGGGGAATGGCTGATAACAGAGAGAAATAGACTGACAGCAGGACGGGGGAATGGCTGATAACAGAGAGAAATAGACTGACAGCAGGACGAGGGAATGGCTGATAACAGAGAGAAATCGACTGACAGCAGGACTTGGGGATGGCTGATAACAGAAAGAAATAGACAGAATGCAGGACGGGGAATGGCTGATAACAGAGAGAAATCGACTGACAGCAGGACGGGGAATGGCTGATAACAGAGAGAAATAGACTGACAGCAGGACAGGGGAGTGGCTGATAACAGAAAGAAATAGACTGACAGCAGGACAGGGGAATGGCTGATAACAGAGAGAAATAGACTGACAGCAGGACGAGGGAATGGCTGATAACAGAGAGAAATCGACTGACAGCAGGACTTGGGAATGGCTGATAACAGAGAGAAATAGACAGAATGCAGGACGGGGAATGGCTGACAACAGAGAGAAATAGACTGACAGCAGGACAAGGATTGGCTGATAACAGAGAGAAATAGACTGACAGCAGGACGGGGAATGGCTGATAACAGAGAGAAATAGACTGACAGCAGGACTTGGGAATGGCTGATAACAGAGAGAAATAGACAGAATGCAGGACGGGGAATGGCTGATAACAGAGAGAAATAGACTGACAGCAGGACGGGGAATGGCTGATAACAGAGAGAAATAGACTGACAGCAATGCGGTGGAATGGCTGATAACAGAGAGAAATAGACTGACAACAGGACGGGGGAATGGCTGATAACAGAGAGAAATAGACTGACAGCAGGACAAGGTAATGGCTGATAACAGAGAGAATAGACTGACAGCAGGACGGGGGAATGGCAAATAACGGAGAGAATAGACTGACAGCAGGACGGGAGAATGGCTGATAACAGAGAGAAATAGACTGAGAGCAGGACGAGGGAATGGCTGATAACAGAGAAATCGACTGACAGCAGGACTTGGGAATGGCTGATAACAGAGACAAATAGACAGAATGCAGGACGGGGTATGGCTGATAACAGAGAGAAATAGTCTGACAGCAGGACGGGGAATGGCTGATAACAGAGAGAAATAGACTGACAGCGGGACGGGGAATGACTGATAACACAGAGAAATAGACTGACAGCAGGACAGGGGAGTGGCTGATAACAGAGAGAAATAGACTGACAGCAGGACAGGGGAATGGCTGAAAACAGAGAGAAATAGACTGACAGCAGGATGGGGAATGGCTGATAACAGAGAGGAATAGACTGACAACAGGACGGGGGAATGGCTGATAACAGAGAGAAATAGACTGACAGCAGGACGGGGGAATGGCTGATAACAGAGATAAATAGACTGACAGCAGGACAAGGGAATGGCTGATAACAGAGAGAAATAGACTGACAGCAGGACGGGGAATGGCTGATAACAGAGAGAAATAGACTGACAGCAGGGCGGGGGAATGGCTAATAACAGAGAGAAGTAGACTGACCGCAGGACGGGGGAATGGCTGATAACAGAGAGAAATAGACAGAATGCAGGACGGGGAATGGCTGACAACAGAGAGAAATAGACTGACAGCAGGACAGGGTAATGGCTGATAACAGAGAGAATAGACTGACAGCAGGACGGGAGAATGGCTGATAACAGAGAGAAATAGACTGACAGCAGGAACGGGATTGGCTGATAACAGAGAGAAATAGACTGACAGCAGGACAGGGGAATGGCTGATAACAGAGAGAATACACTGACAGCAGGACGTGGGAATGGCTAATAACAGAGAAATTTACTGACAGCAGGACAGGGAATGGCTGATAACAGAGAGAATTGACTGACAGCAGGACGGGGAATGGCTGATAACAGAGAGAAATAGACTGACAGCAGGACTGGGGAATGGCTGATAACAGAAAGAAATAGACTGACAGCGGCATGGGGAATGGCTGATAACAGAGAGAAATAGACTGACAGCAGGATGGGGATTGGCTGTTAACAGAGAGAAATAGACTGACAGCAGGACAGGGGAATGGCTGATAACAGAGAGAAATAGACAGAATGCAGGACGGGGAATGGCTGATAACAGAGAGAAATAGACTGACAGCAGGACGGGGAATGGCTGATAACAGAGAGAAATAGACTGACAGCGGGACGGGGAATGGCTGATAACAGAGAAATAGACTGACAGCAGGAATGGGATTGGCTGATAACAGAGAGAAATAGACTGACAACAGGACAGGGGAATGGCTGATAACAGAGAAATAGACTGACAGCAGGACAGGGTAATGGCTGATAACAGAGAGAATAGACTGACAGCAGGACAGGGGAATGGCAGATAACGGAGAGAATAGACTGACAGCAGGACGGGAGAATGGCTGATAACAGAGAGAAATAGACTGACAGCAGGAACGGGATTGGCTGATAACAGAGAGAAATAGACTGACAGCAGGACAGGGGAATGGCTGATAACAGAGAGAATACACTGACAGCAGGACGTGGGAATGGCTAATAACAGAGAAATTTACTGACAGCAGGACAGGGAATGGCTGATAACAGAGAGAATTGACTGACAGCAGGACGGGGAATGGCTGATAACAGAGAGAAATAGACTGACAGCAGGACAAGGATTGGCTGATAACAGAGAGAAATAGACTGACAGCAGGACAGGGGAATGGCTGATAACAGAGAGAAATAGACTGACAGCAGGACGGGGGAATGGCTGATAACAGAGAGAAATAGACTGACAGCAGGACGAGGGAATGGCTGATAACAGAGAGAAATCGACTGACAGCAGGACTTGGGAATGGCTGATAACAGAGAGAAATAGACAGAATGCAGGACGGGGAATGGCTGATAACAGAGAGAAATCGACTGACAGCAGGACGGGGAATGGCTGATAACAGAGAGAAATAGACTGACAGCAGGACAGGGGAGTGGCTGATAACAGAAAGAAATAGACTGACAGCAGGACGAGGGAATGGCTGAAAACAGAGAGAAATAGACTGACAGCAGGACGAGGGAATGGCTGATAACAGAGAGAAATCGACTGACAGCAGGACTTGGGAATGGCTGATAACAGAGAGAAATAGACAGAATGCAGGACGGGGAATGGCTGACAACAGAGAGAAATAGACTGACAGCAGGACAAGGATTGGCTGATAACAGAGAGAAATAGACTGACAGCAGGACAAGGATTGGCTGATAACAGAGAGAAATAGACTGACAGCAGGACGGGGAATGGCTGATAACAGAGAGAAATAGACTGACAGCAGGACAAGGGAATGGCTGATAACAGAGAGAAATAGACTGACAGCGGCATGGGGAATGGCTGATAACAGAGAGAAATAGACTGACAGCAGGATGGGGAATGGCTGATAACAGAGAGAAATAGACTGACAGCAGGACAAGGGAATGGCTGATAACAGAGAGAAATAGACTGACAGCGGCATGGGGAATGGCTGATAACAGAGAGAAAAACTGACAGCAGGATGGGGAATGGCTGATAACAGAGAGAAATAGACTGACAGCAGGATGGGGATTGGCTGTTAACAGAGAGAAATAGACTGACAGCAGGACAGGGGAATGGCTGATAACAGAGAGAAATAGACTGACAGCAGGACAGGGGAATGGCTGATAACAGAGAGAAATAGACTGACAGCAGGACGGGGGAATGGCTGATAACAGAGAGAAATAGACTGACAGCAGGACGAGGGAATGGCTGATAACAGAGAGAAATCGACTGACAGCAGGACTTGGGAATGGCTGATAACAGAGAGAAATAGACAGAATGCAGGACGGGGAATGGCTGATAACAGAGAGAAATCGACTGACAGCAGGACGGGGAATGGCTGATAACAGAGAGAAATAGACTGACAGCAGGACAGGGGAGTGGCTGATAACAGAAAGAAATAGACTGACAGCAGGACGAGGGAATGGCTGAAAACAGAGAGAAATAGACTGACAGCAGGACGAGGGAATGGCTGATAACAGAGAGAAATCGACTGACAGCAGGACTTGGGAATGGCTGATAACAGAGAGAAATAGACAGAATGCAGGACGGGGAATGGCTGACAACAGAGAGAAATAGACTGACAGCAGGACAAGGATTGGCTGATAACAGAGAGAAATAGACTGACAGCAGGACAAGGATTGGCTGATAACAGAGAGAAATAGACTGACAGCAGGACGGGGAATGGCTGATAACAGAGAGAAATAGACTGACAGCAGGACAAGGGAATGGCTGATAACAGAGAGAAATAGACTGACAGCGGCATGGGGAATGGCTGATAACAGAGAGAAATAGACTGACAGCAGGATGGGGAATGGCTGATAACAGAGAGAAATAGACTGACAGCAGGACAAGGGAATGGCTGATAACAGAGAGAAATAGACTGACAGCGGCATGGGGAATGGCTGATAACAGAGAGAAATAAACTGACAGCAGGATGGGGAATGGCTGATAACAGAGAGAAATAGACTGACAGCAGGATGGGGATTGGCTGTTAACAGAGAGAAATAGACTGACAGCAGGACAGGGGAATGGCTGATAACAGAGAGAAATAGACTGACAGCAGGACAGGGGAATGGCTGATAACAGAGAGAAATAGACTGACAGCAGGACGGGGGAATGGCTGATAACAGAGAGAAATAGACTGACAGCAGGACGAGGGAATGGCTGATAACAGAGAGAAATCGACTGACAGCAGGACTTGGGGATGGCTGATAACAGAAAGAAATAGACAGAATGCAGGACGGGGAATGGCTGATAACAGAGAGAAATCGACTGACAGCAGGACGGGGAATGGCTGATAACAGAGAGAAATAGACTGACAGCAGGACAGGGGAGTGGCTGATAACAGAAAGAAATAGACTGACAGCAGGACAGGGGAATGGCTGATAACAGAGAGAAATAGACTGACAGCAGGACGAGGGAATGGCTGATAACAGAGAGAAATCGACTGACAGCAGGACTTGGGAATGGCTGATAACAGAGAGAAATAGACAGAATGCAGGACGGGGAATGGCTGACAACAGAGAGAAATAGACTGACAGCAGGACAAGGATTGGCTGATAACAGAGAGAAATAGACTGACAGCAGGACGGGGAATGGCTGATAACAGAGAGAAATAGACTGACAGCAGGACTTGGGAATGGCTGATAACAGAGAGAAATAGACAGAATGCAGGACGGGGAATGGCTGATAACAGAGAGAAATAGACTGACAGCAGGACGGGGAATGGCTGATAACAGAGAGAAATAGACTGACAGCAATGCGGTGGAATGGCTGATAACAGAGAGAAATAGACTGACAACAGGACGGGGGAATGGCTGATAACAGAGAGAAATAGACTGACAGCAGGACAAGGTAATGGCTGATAACAGAGAGAATAGACTGACAGCAGGACGGGGGAATGGCAAATAACGGAGAGAATAGACTGACAGCAGGACGGGAGAATGGCTGATAACAGAGAGAAATAGACTGAGAGCAGGACGAGGGAATGGCTGATAACAGAGAAATCGACTGACAGCAGGACTTGGGAATGGCTGATAACAGAGACAAATAGACAGAATGCAGGACGGGGTATGGCTGATAACAGAGAGAAATAGTCTGACAGCAGGACGGGGAATGGCTGATAACAGAGAGAAATAGACTGACAGCAGGATGGGGAATGGCTGATAACAGAGAGGAATAGACTGACAGCAGGACAGGGTAATGGCTGATAACAGAGAGAATAGACTGACAGCAGGACGGGGGAATGGCTAATAACAGAAATTTACTGACAGCAGGACAGGGAATGGCTGATAACAGAGAGAAATAGACTGACAGCAGGAACGGGATTGGCTGATAACAGAGAGAAATAGACTGACAGCAGGACAGGGGAATGGCTGATAACAGAGAGAAATAGACAGACAACAGGGCGGGGAATGGCGGATAACAGAGAAATAGACTGACAGCAGGACGGGAATGGCTGATAACAGAGAAATTTACTGACAGCAGGACAGGGAATGGCTGATAACAGAGAGAAATAGACTGACAGCAGGACAGGGAATGGCTGATAACAGAGAGAATAGACTGACAGCAGGACGGGGAATGGCTGATAACAGAGAGAAATAGACAGACAACAGGGCGGGGAATGGCTGATAACAGAGAAATAGACTGACAGCAGGACGGGAATGTCTGATAACAGAGAGAAATAGACTGACAGCAGGACGGGGAATGGTTGATAACAAAGATAATAGACTGACAGCAGGACAGGGGAATAGCTGATAACAGAGAAATAGACTGACAGCGGGATGGGGAATGGCTGATAACAGAGAGAATAGACTGACAGCAGGGCAGGTGAATGGCTGATAACAGAGAGAAATAGACTGACAGCGGGATGGGGAATGGCTGATAACAGAGAGAAATAGACTGACAGCGGGATGGGGAATGGCTGATAACAGAGAGAAATAGACTGACAGCGGGACAAGGAATGGCTGATAACAGAGAGAAATAGACTGACAGCAGGACAGGGGAATGGCTGATAACAGAACGAAATAGACTGACAGCGGCATGGGGAATGGCTGATAACAGAGAGAAATAGACTGACAGCAGGACAAGGATTGGCTGATAACAGAGAGAAATAGACTGACAGCAGAAAAGGGGAATGGCTGATAACAGAGAGAAATAGACAGAATGCAGGACGGGGAATGGCTGATAACAGAGAAATAGACTGACAGCAGGACGGGGAATGGCTGATAACACATAGAAATAGACTGACAGCAGGACAGGGGAGTGGCTGATAACACAGAGAAATAGACTGACAGCAGGATGGGGAGTGGCTGATAACAGAGAGAAATAGACTGACAGCAGGACAGGGGAGTGGCTGATAACACAGAGAAATAGACTGACAGCAGGACAGGGGAATGGCTGATAACAGAGAGAAATAGACTGACAGCGGCATGGGGAATGGCTGATAACAGAGAGAAATAGACTGACAGCAGGACAAGGATTGGCTGATAACAGAGAGAAATAGACTGACAGCGGGACGGGGAATGACTGATAACACAGAGAAATAGACTGACAGCAGGACAGGGGAGTGGCTGATAACAGAAAGAAATAGACTGACAGCAGGACAGGGGAATGGCTGAAAACAGAGAGAAATAGACTGACAGCAGGATGGGGAATGGCTGATAACAGAGATAAATAGACTGAAAGCAGGACGGGGAATGGCTGATAACAGAAAGAAATAGACTGACAGCGGCATGGGGAATGGCTGATAACAGAGAGAAATAGACTGACAGCAGGACAAGGATTGGCTGATAACAGAGAGAAATAGACTGACAGCAGGATGGGGATTGGCTGTTAACAGAGAGAAATAGACTGACAGCAGGACAGGGGAATGGCTGATAACAGAGAGAAATAGACTGACAGCAGGACAAGGATTAGCTGATAACAGAGAGAAATATACTGACAGTAGGACAAGGATTGGCTGATAACAGAGAGAAATAGACTGAGAGCAGGACTTGGGAATGGCTGATAACAGAGAGAAATAGACAGAATGCAGGACGGGGAATGGCTGATAACAGAGAGGAATAGACTGACAACAGGACAGGGGAATGGCTGATAACAGAGAGAAATAGACTGACAGCAGGACGGGGGAATGGCTGATAACAGAGATAAATAGACTGACAGCAGGACAAGGGAATGGCTGACAACAGAGAGAAATAGACTGACAGCGGCATGGGGAATGGCTGATAACAGAGCGAAATAGACTGACAGCAGGACAAGGATTGGCTGATAACAGAGAGAAATCGACTGACAGCAGGACGGGGAATGGCTGATAACAGAGAGAAATAGACTGACAGCAGGGCTGGGGAATGGCTGACAACAGAGAGAAATAGACTGACAGCAGGACGGGGGAATGGCTGATAACAGAGATAAATAGACTGACAGCAGGACAAGGGAATGGCTGATAACAGAGAGAAATAGACTGACAGCAGGACGGGGAATGGCTGATAACAGAGAGAAATAGACTGACAACGGCATGGGAAATGGCTGATAACAGAGAGAAATAGACTGACAGCAGGACGGGGAATGGCTGATAACAGAGAGAAATAGACTGACAGCAGGGCGGGGGAATGGCTGATAACAGAGAAGTAGACTGACAGCAGGACGGGAATGGCTGATAACAGAGAGAAAAGACTGACAGCAGGACAGGGGAATGGCTGATAACAGAGGGAAATAGACTGAGAGCAGGACGAGGGAATGGCTGATAACAGAGAGAAATCGACTGACAGCAGGACAGGGGAATGGCTGATAACAGAGAGAAATAGACAGAATGCAGGACGGGGAATGGCTGACAACAGAGAGAAATAGACTGACAGCAGGACGGGGAACGGCTGATAACAGAGAGAAATAGACTCACAGCAGGACAGGGGAATGGCTGATAACAGAAAGAAATAGACTGACAGCAGGACAGGGGAATGGCTGATAACAGAGAGAAATAGACTGACGGCACGACGAGGAATGGCTGATAACAGAGAGAAATAGACTGACAGCAGGACGTGGGAATGGCTAATAACATAGAGAAATTTACTGACAGCAGGACAGGGAATGGCTGATAACAGAGAGAAATAGACTGACAGCAGGACGGGGGAATGGCTGATAACAGAGAGAATAGACTGACAGCAGGACAGGGAATGGCTGATAACAGAGAGAAATAGACAGACAACAGGGCGGGGAATGGCTAATAACAGAGAAATAGACTGACAGCAGGACTGGGAATGGCTGATAACAGAGAGGAATACACTGACAACAGGACGGGGGAATGGCTGATAACAGAGAGAAATAGACTGACAGCAGGACAAGGATTGGCTGATAACAGAGAGAAATAGACTGACAGCAGGACGGGAATGGCTGATAACAAAGAAATAGACTGACGGCACGACGGGGAATGGCTGATAACAGAGAGAAATAGACTGACGGCACGACGGGGAATGGCTGATAACAGAGAGAATAGACTGACAGCAGGACGGGGGAATGGCTAATAACAGAGAAATTTACTGACAGCAGGACGGGGGAATGGCTGATAACAGAGAAATAGACTGAACACAGGACAGGGGAATGGCTGATAACAGAGAGAATAGACTGACAGCAGGACAGGAGAATGGCTGATAACAGAGAAATAGACTGACAGCGGGATGGGGAATGGCTGATAACAGAGAGAAATAGACTGACAGCGGGATGGGGAATGGCTGATAACAGAGAGAAATAGACTGACAGCGGGATGGGTAATGGCTGATAACAGAGAGAATAGACTGACAGCAGGGCAGGGGAATGGCTGATAATAGAGAGAAATAGACTGACAGCGGGACAGGGGAATGGCTGATAACAGAGAGAAATAGACTGACAGCAGGACGGGGGAATGGCTGATAACAGAGAGAAATAGACTGACAGCAGGACGGGGGAATGGCTGATAACAGAGAGAAATAGACTGACAGCAGGACGGGGGAATGGCTGATAACAGAGAGAAAAAGACTGACAGCAGGACGGGGGAATGGCTGATAAGAGAGAGAAATAGACTGACAGCAGGACGGGGGAATGGCTGATAACAGAGAAATAGACAGAATGCAGGACGGGGAATGACTGATAACAGAGAGAAATAGACTGACAGCAGGACGGGGAATGACTGATAACACAGAGAAATAGACTGACAGCAGGACAGGGGAGTGGCTGATAACAGAAAGAAATAGACTGACAGCAGGACAGGGGAATGGCTGAAAACAGAGAGAAATAGACTGACAGCAGGATGGGGAATGGCTGATAACAGAGAAATAGACTGACAGCAGGACAGGGGAATGGCTGATAACAGAGAGAAATAGACTGAGAGCAGGACGAGGGAATGGCTGATAACAGAGAGAAATCGACTGACAGCAGGACTTGGGAATGGCTGATAACAGAGAGAAATAGACAGAATGCAGGACGAGGAATGGCTGATAACAGAGAGAAATAGACTGACAGCAGGACGGGGGAATGGCTGATAACAGAGAGAAATAGACTGACAGCAGGACGGGGGAATGGCTGATAACAGAGAGAAATAGACTGACAGCAGGACGGGGGAATGGCTGATAAGAGAGAGAAATAGACTGACAGCAGGATGGGGAGTGGCTGATAACAGAGAGAAATAGACTGACAGCAGGACAGGGGAGTGGCTGAAAACAGAGAGAAATAGACTGACAGCAGGATGGGGAATGGCTGATAACAGAGAGGAATAGACTGACAACAGGACGGGGGAATGGCTGATAACAGAGAGAAATAGACTGACAGCAGGACAAGGGAATGGCTGAAAACAGAGTGAAATAGACTGACAACAGGACGGGGGAATGGCTGATAACAGAGAGGAATAGACTGACAACAGGACGGGGGAATGGCTGATAACAGAGAGAAATAGACTGACAGCAGGACAAGGGAATGGCTGATAACAGAGAGAAATAGACTGACAGCGGCATGGGGAATGGCTGATAACAGAGAGAAATAGACTGACAGCAGGACAAGGATTGGCTGATAACAGAGAGAAATAGACTGACAGCAGGACAGGGGAATGGCTGATAACAGAGAGAAATAGACTGACAGCAGGATGGGGAATGGCTGATAACAGAGAGGAATAGACTGACAACAGGACGGGGGAATGGCTGATAACAGAGAGAAATAGACTGACAGCAGGACGGGGGAATGGCTGATAACAGAGATAAATAGACTGACAGCAGGACAGGGTAATGGCTGATAACAGAGAGAATAGACTGACAGCAGGACGGGGGAATGGCTAATAACAGAAATTTACTGACAGCAGGACAGGGAATGGCTGATAACAGAGAGAAATAGACTGACAGCAGGAACGGGATTGGCTGATAACAGAGAGAAATAGACTGACAACAGGACAGGGGAATGGCTGATAACAGAGAAATAGACTGACAGCAGGACGGGAATGGCTGATAACAGAGAAATTTACTGACAGCAGGACAGGGAATGGCTGATAACAGAGAGAATAGACTAACAGCAGGACGGGGAATGGCTGATAACAGAGAGAAATAGACAGACAACAGGGCGGGGAATGGCTGATAACAGAGAGAATAGACTGACAGCAGGACGGGAATGGCTGA
Source organism: Ranitomeya imitator (assembly GCF_032444005.1). Taxonomy (NCBI): domain Eukaryota; kingdom Metazoa; phylum Chordata; class Amphibia; order Anura; family Dendrobatidae; genus Ranitomeya; species Ranitomeya imitator. Next base: position 333,124,637 of record NC_091284.1, on the reverse strand, counting down.
TAACAAAGAGAAATAGACTGACAGCAGGACGGGGAATGGTTGATAACAAAGATAATAGACTGACAACAGGACGGAGGAATGGCTGATAACAGAGAGAAATAAACTGACAGCAGGACGGGGGAATGACTGATAACAGAGAGAATAGACCGACAGCAGGACAGGGGAATAGCTGATAACAGAGAGAAATAGACTGAACACAGGACAGGGGAATGGCTGATAACAGAGAGAATAGACTGACAGCGGGATGGGGAATGGCTGATAACAGAGAAATAGACTGACAGCGGGACAGGGGAATGGCTGATAACAGAAAGAAATAGACTGACAGCGGGACAAGGAATGGCTGATAACAGAGAGAAATAGACTGACAGCAGGACAGGGGAATGGCTGATAACAGAACGAAATAGACTTACAGCGGCATGGGGAATGGCTGATAACAGAGAGAAATAGACTGACAGCAGGACAAGGATTGGCTGATAACAGAGAGAAATAGACTGACAGCAGGAAAGGGGAATGGCTGATAACAGAGAGAAATAGACTGACAGCAGGACAGGGGAATGGCTGATAACAGAGAGAAATAGACTGACAGCAGGACAAGGATTAGCTGATAACGGAGAGAAATATACTGACAGTAGGACAAGGATTGGCTGATAACAGAGAGAAATAGACTGAGAGCAGGACTTGGGAATGGCTGATAACAGAGAGAAATAGACAGAATGCAGGACGGGGAATGGCTGATAACAGAGAAGAATAGACTGACAGCAGGACGGGGGAATGGCTGATAACAGAGAGAAATAGACTGACAGCAGGACAAGGGAATGGCTGACAACAGAGAGAAATAGACTGACAGCGGCATGGGGAATGGCTGATAACAGAGAGAAATAGACTGACAGCAGGACAAGGATTGGCTGATAACAGAGAGAAATAGACTGACAGCAGGACGGGGAATGGCTGATAACAGAGAGAAATAGACTGACAGCAGGGCTGGGGAATGGCTGACAACAGAGAGAAATAGACTGACAGCAGGACGGGGGAACGGCTGATAACAGAGAGAAATAGACTGACAGCAGGACAAGGTAATGGCTGATAACAGAGAGAATAGACTGACAGCAGGACGGGGGAATGGCAAATAACGGAGAGAATAGACTGACAGCAGGACGGGAGAATGGCTGATAACAGAGAGAAATAGACTGAGAGCAGGACGAGGGAATGGCTGATAACAGAGAAATCGACTGACAGCAGGACTTGGGAATGGCTGATAACAGAGACAAATAGACAGAATGCAGGACGGGGTATGGCTGATAACAGAGAGAAATAGTCTGACAGCAGGACGGGGAATGGCTGATAACAGAGAGAAATAGACTGACAGCGGGACGGGGAATGACTGATAACACAGAGAAATAGACTGACAGCAGGACAGGGGAGTGGCTGATAACAGAGAGAAATAGACTGACAGCAGGACAGGGGAATGGCTGAAAACAGAGAGAAATAGACTGACAGCAGGATGGGGAATGGCTGATAACAGAGAGGAATAGACTGACAACAGGACGGGGGAATGGCTGATAACAGAAAGAAATAGACTGACAGCAGGACGGGGGAATGGCTGATAACAGAGATAAATAGACTGACAGCAGGACAAGGGAATGGCTGATAACAGAGAGAAATAGACTGACAGCAGGACGGGGAATGGCTGATAACAGAGAGAAATAGACTGACAGCAGGGCGGGGGAATGGCTAATAACAGAGAGAAGTAGACTGACCGCAGGACGGGGGAATGGCTGATAACAGAGAGAAATAGACAGAATGCAGGACGGGGAACGGCTGACAACAGAGAGAAATAGACTGACAGCAGGACAGGGTAATGGCTGATAACAGAGAGAATAGACTGACAGCAGGACGGGAGAATGGCTGATAACAGAGAGAAATAGACTGACAGCAGGAACGGGATTGGCTGATAACAGAGAGAAATAGACTGACAGCAGGACAGGGGAATGGCTGATAACAGAGAGAATACACTGACAGCAGGACGTGGGAATGGCTAATAACAGAGAAATTTACTGACAGCAGGACAGGGAATGGCTGATAACAGAGAGAATTGACTGACAGCAGGACGGGGAATGGCTGATAACAGAGAGAAATAGACTGACAGCAGGACTGGGGAATGGCTGATAACAGAAAGAAATAGACTGACAGCGGCATGGGGAATGGCTGATAACAGAGAGAAATAGACTGACAGCAGGATGGGGATTGGCTGTTAACAGAGAGAAATAGACTGACAGCAGGACAGGGGAATGGCTGATAACAGAGAGAAATAGACAGAATGCAGGACGGGGAATGGCTGATAACAGAGAGAAATAGACTGACAGCAGGACGGGGAATGGCTGATAACAGAGAGAAATAGACTGACAGCGGGACGGGGAATGGCTGATAACAGAGAAATAGACTGACAGCAGGACAGGGGAATGGCTGATAACAGAGAGAAATAGACTGAGAGCAGGACGAGGGAATGGCTGATAACAGAGAGAAATAGACAGAATGCAGGACGGGGAATGGCTGATAACAGAGAGAAATAGACTGACAGCAGGACGGGGAATGGCTGATAACAGAGAGAAATAGACTGACAGCGGGACGGGGAATGACTGATAACAGAGAGAAATAGACAGAATGCAGGACGGGGAATGGCTGATAACAGAGAGAAATAGACTGACAGCGGGACGGGGAATGGCTGATAACAGAGAGAAATAGACAGAATGCAGGACGGGGAATGGCTGATAACAGAGAGAAATAGACTGACAGCAGGACGGGGAATGGCTGATAACAGAGAGAAATAGACTGACAGCAGGACAGGGGAGTGGCTGATAACAGAAAGAAATAAACTGACAACAGGATGGGGAATGGCTGATAACAGAGAGGAATAGACTGACAACAGGACGGGGGAATGGCTGATAACAGAGAGAAATAGACTGACAGCAGGACAGGGGAATGGCTGATAACAGAGAGAATAGACTGACAGCAGGACAGGGTAATGGCTGATAACAGAGAGAAATAGACTGACAGCGGCATGAGGAATGGCTGATAACAGAGAGAAATAGACTGACAGCAGGACAAGGATTGGCTGATAACAGAGAGAAATAGACTGACAGCAGGACAGGGGAGTGGCTGATAACAGAAAGATATAGACTGACAGCAGGATGGGGAATGGCTGATAACAGAGAGGAATAGACTGACAACAGGACGGGGGAATGGCTGATAACAGAGAGAAATAGACTTACAGCAGGACAGGGGAATGGCTGATAACAGAGAGAATAGACTGACAGCAGGACAGGGTAATGGCTGATAACAGAGAGAAATAGACTGACAGCGGCATGGGGAATGGCTGATAACAGAGAGAAATAGACTGACAGCAGGACAAGGATTGGCTGATAACAGAGAGAAATAGACTGACAGTAGGACAGGGGAATGGCTGATAACAGAGAGAAGTAGACTGACAGCAGGATGGGGAATGGCTGATAACAGAGAGAATAGACTGACAGCAGGACGGGGGAATGGCAGATAACGGAGAGAATAGACTGACAGCGGGACGGGGAATGACTGATAACAGAGAGAAATCGACTGACAGCAGGACTTGGGAATGGCTGATAACAGAGAGAAATAGACTGACAGCAGGAAGGGGGAATGGCTGATAACAGAAAGAAATAGACTGACAGCAGGACGGGGGAATGGCTGATAAGAGAGAGAAATAGACTGACAGCAGGACAGGGGAGTGGCTGATAACAGAAAGAAATAGACTGACAGCAGGACGGGAATGGCTGAAAACAGAGAGAAATAGACTGACAGCAGGACAAGGGAATGGCTGATAACAGAGAGAAATAGACTGACAGCAGGACAAGGGAATGGCTGATAACAGAGAGAAATAGACTGACAGTAGGACAGGGAATGGCTGATAACAGAGAGAATAGACTGACAGCAGGACGGGGAATGGCTGATAACAGAGAGAAATAGACTGAACACAGGACAGGGGAATGGCTGATAACAGAGAAATAGACTGACAGCGGGATGGGGAATGGCTGATAACAGAGAGAAATAGACTGACAGCGGGATGGGTAATGGCTGATAACAGAGAGAATAGACTGACAGCAGGGCAGGGGAATGGCTGATAACAGAGAGAAATAGACTGACAGCGGGACAGGGGAATGGCTGATAACAGAGAGAAATAGACTCACAGCAGGACGGGGGAATGGCTGATAACAGAGAGAAATCGACTGACAGCAGGACTTGGGAATGGCTGATAACAGAGAGAAATAGACAGAATGCAGGACGAGGAATGGCTGATAACAGAGAGAAATAGACTGACAGCAGGACGGGGGAATGGCTGATAACAGAGAAATAGACTGACAGCAGGACGGGGAATGGCTGATAAGAGAGAGAAATAGACTGACAGCAGGATGGGGAGTGGCTGATAACAGAGAGAAATAGACTGACAGCAGGACAGGGGAGTGGCTGATAACAGAAAGAAATAGACTGACAGCAGGACAGGGGAATGGCTGAAAACAGAGAGAAATAGACTGACAGCAGGATGGGGAATGGCTGATAACAGAGAGAAATAGACTGACAGCAGGACAAGGGAATGGCTGAAAACAGAGAGAAATAGACTGACAGCAGGATGGGGAATGGCTGATAACAGAGAGGAATAGACTGACAACAGGACGGGGGAATGGCTGATAACAGAGAGAAATAGACTGACAGCAGGATGGGGAATGGCTGATAACAGAGAGGAATAGACTGACAGCAGGACAGGGTAATGGCTGATAACAGAGAGAATAGACTGACAGCAGGACGGGGGAATGGCTAATAACAGAAATTTACTGACAGCAGGACAGGGAATGGCTGATAACAGAGAGAAATAGACTGACAGCAGGATGGGGAATGGCTGATAACAGAGAGAAATAGACTGACAGTAGGACAGGGGAATGGCTGATAACAGAGAGAAATAGACTGACAGCAGGATGGGGAATGGCTGAAAACAGAGAGAAATAGACTGACAGCAGGATGGGGAATGGCTGATAACAGAGAGAAATAGACTGACAGTAGGACAGGGGAATGGCTGATAACAGAGAGAAATAGACTGACAGCAGGATGGGGAATGGCTGATAACAGAGAGGAATAGACTGACAGCAGGACAGGGTAATGGCTGATAACAGAGAGAATAGACTGACAGCAGGACGGGGGAATGGCTAATAACAGAAATTTACTGACAGCAGGACAGGGAATGGCTGATAACAGAGAGAAATAGACTGACAGCAGGAACGGGATTGGCTGATAACAGAGAGAAATAGACTGACAGCAGGACAGGGGAATGGCTGATAACAGAGAGAAATAGACAGACAACAGGGCGGGGAATGGCTGATAACAGAGAAATAGACTGACAGCAGGACGGGAATGGCTGATAACAGAGAAATTTACTGACAGCAGGACAGGGAATGGCTGATAACAGAGAGAAATAGACTGACAGCAGGACAGGGAATGGCTGATAACAGAGAGAATAGACTGACAGCAGGACGGGGAATGGCTGATAACAGAGAGAAATAGACAGACAACAGGGCGGGGAATGGCTGATAACAGAGAAATAGACTGACAGCAGGACGGGAATGTCTGATAACAGAGAGAAATAGACTGACAGCAGGACGGGGAATGGTTGATAACAAAGATAATAGACTGACAGCAGGACAGGGGAATAGCTGATAACAGAGAAATAGACTGACAGCGGGATGGGGAATGGCTGATAACAGAGAGAATAGACTGACAGCAGGGCAGGTGAATGGCTGATAACAGAGAGAAATAGACTGACAGCGGGATGGGGAATGGCTGATAACAGAGAGAAATAGACTGACAGCGGGATGGGGAATGGCTGATAACAGAGAGAAATAGACTGACAGCGGGACAAGGAATGGCTGATAACAGAGAGAAATAGACTGACAGCAGGACAGGGGAATGGCTGATAACAGAACGAAATAGACTGACAGCGGCATGGGGAATGGCTGATAACAGAGAGAAATAGACTGACAGCAGGACAAGGATTGGCTGATAACAGAGAGAAATAGACTGACAGCAGAAAAGGGGAATGGCTGATAACAGAGAGAAATAGACAGAATGCAGGACGGGGAATGGCTGATAACAGAGAAATAGACTGACAGCAGGACGGGGAATGGCTGATAACACATAGAAATAGACTGACAGCAGGACAGGGGAGTGGCTGATAACACAGAGAAATAGACTGACAGCAGGATGGGGAGTGGCTGATAACAGAGAGAAATAGACTGACAGCAGGACAGGGGAGTGGCTGATAACACAGAGAAATAGACTGACAGCAGGACAGGGGAATGGCTGATAACAGAGAGAAATAGACTGACAGCGGCATGGGGAATGGCTGATAACAGAGAGAAATAGACTGACAGCAGGACAAGGATTGGCTGATAACAGAGAGAAATAGACTGACAGCGGGACGGGGAATGACTGATAACACAGAGAAATAGACTGACAGCAGGACAGGGGAGTGGCTGATAACAGAAAGAAATAGACTGACAGCAGGACAGGGGAATGGCTGAAAACAGAGAGAAATAGACTGACAGCAGGATGGGGAATGGCTGATAACAGAGATAAATAGACTGAAAGCAGGACGGGGAATGGCTGATAACAGAGAGAAATAGACTGACAGCGGCATGGGGAATGGCTGATAACAGAGAGAAATAGACTGACAGCAGGACAAGGATTGGCTGATAACAGAGAGAAATAGACTGACAGCAGGATGGGGATTGGCTGTTAACAGAGAGAAATAGACTGACAGCAGGACAGGGGAATGGCTGATAACAGAGAGAAATAGACTGACAGCAGGACAAGGATTAGCTGATAACAGAGAGAAATATACTGACAGTAGGACAAGGATTGGCTGATAACAGAGAGAAATAGACTGAGAGCAGGACTTGGGAATGGCTGATAACAGAGAGAAATAGACAGAATGCAGGACGGGGAATGGCTGATAACAGAGAGGAATAGACTGACAACAGGACGGGGGAATGGCTGATAACAGAGAGAAATAGACTGACAGCAGGACGGGGGAATGGCTGATAACAGAGATAAATAGACTGACAGCAGGACAAGGGAATGGCTGACAACAGAGAGAAATAGACTGACAGCGGCATGGGGAATGGCTGATAACAGAGCGAAATAGACTGACAGCAGGACAAGGATTGGCTGATAACAGAGAGAAATCGACTGACAGCAGGACGGGGAATGGCTGATAACAGAGAGAAATAGACTGACAGCAGGGCTGGGGAATGGCTGACAACAGAGAGAAATAGACTGACAGCAGGACGGGGGAATGGCTGATAACAGAGATAAATAGACTGACAGCAGGACAAGGGAATGGCTGATAACAGAGAGAAATAGACTGACAGCAGGACGGGGAATGGCTGATAACAGAGAGAAATAGACTGACAACGGCATGGGAAATGGCTGATAACAGAGAGAAATAGACTGACAGCAGGACGGGGAATGGCTGATAACAGAGAGAAATAGACTGACAGCAGGGCGGGGGAATGGCTGATAACAGAGAAGTAGACTGACAGCAGGACGGGAATGGCTGATAACAGAGAGAAAAGACTGACAGCAGGACAGGGGAATGGCTGATAACAGAGGGAAATAGACTGAGAGCAGGACGAGGGAATGGCTGATAACAGAGAGAAATCGACTGACAGCAGGACAGGGGAATGGCTGATAACAGAGAGAAATAGACAGAATGCAGGACGGGGAATGGCTGACAACAGAGAGAAATAGACTGACAGCAGGACGGGGAACGGCTGATAACAGAGAGAAATAGACTCACAGCAGGACAGGGGAATGGCTGATAACAGAAAGAAATAGACTGACAGCAGGACAGGGGAATGGCTGATAACAGAGAGAAATAGACTGACGGCACGACGAGGAATGGCTGATAACAGAGAGAAATAGACTGACAGCAGGACGTGGGAATGGCTAATAACATAGAGAAATTTACTGACAGCAGGACAGGGAATGGCTGATAACAGAGAGAAATAGACTGACAGCAGGACGGGGGAATGGCTGATAACAGAGAGAATAGACTGACAGCAGGACAGGGAATGGCTGATAACAGAGAGAAATAGACAGACAACAGGGCGGGGAATGGCTAATAACAGAGAAATAGACTGACAGCAGGACTGGGAATGGCTGATAACAGAGAGGAATACACTGACAACAGGACGGGGGAATGGCTGATAACAGAGAGAAATAGACTGACAGCAGGACAAGGATTGGCTGATAACAGAGAGAAATAGACTGACAGCAGGACGGGAATGGCTGATAACAAAGAAATAGACTGACGGCACGACGGGGAATGGCTGATAACAGAGAGAAATAGACTGACGGCACGACGGGGAATGGCTGATAACAGAGAGAATAGACTGACAGCAGGACGGGGGAATGGCTAATAACAGAGAAATTTACTGACAGCAGGACGGGGGAATGGCTGATAACAGAGAAATAGACTGAACACAGGACAGGGGAATGGCTGATAACAGAGAGAATAGACTGACAGCAGGACAGGAGAATGGCTGATAACAGAGAAATAGACTGACAGCGGGATGGGGAATGGCTGATAACAGAGAGAAATAGACTGACAGCGGGATGGGGAATGGCTGATAACAGAGAGAAATAGACTGACAGCGGGATGGGTAATGGCTGATAACAGAGAGAATAGACTGACAGCAGGGCAGGGGAATGGCTGATAATAGAGAGAAATAGACTGACAGCGGGACAGGGGAATGGCTGATAACAGAGAGAAATAGACTGACAGCAGGACGGGGGAATGGCTGATAACAGAGAGAAATAGACTGACAGCAGGACGGGGGAATGGCTGATAACAGAGAGAAATAGACTGACAGCAGGACGGGGGAATGGCTGATAACAGAGAGAAAAAGACTGACAGCAGGACGGGGGAATGGCTGATAAGAGAGAGAAATAGACTGACAGCAGGACGGGGGAATGGCTGATAACAGAGAAATAGACAGAATGCAGGACGGGGAATGACTGATAACAGAGAGAAATAGACTGACAGCAGGACGGGGAATGACTGATAACACAGAGAAATAGACTGACAGCAGGACAGGGGAGTGGCTGATAACAGAAAGAAATAGACTGACAGCAGGACAGGGGAATGGCTGAAAACAGAGAGAAATAGACTGACAGCAGGATGGGGAATGGCTGATAACAGAGAAATAGACTGACAGCAGGACAGGGGAATGGCTGATAACAGAGAGAAATAGACTGAGAGCAGGACGAGGGAATGGCTGATAACAGAGAGAAATCGACTGACAGCAGGACTTGGGAATGGCTGATAACAGAGAGAAATAGACAGAATGCAGGACGAGGAATGGCTGATAACAGAGAGAAATAGACTGACAGCAGGACGGGGGAATGGCTGATAACAGAGAGAAATAGACTGACAGCAGGACGGGGGAATGGCTGATAACAGAGAGAAATAGACTGACAGCAGGACGGGGGAATGGCTGATAAGAGAGAGAAATAGACTGACAGCAGGATGGGGAGTGGCTGATAACAGAGAGAAATAGACTGACAGCAGGACAGGGGAGTGGCTGAAAACAGAGAGAAATAGACTGACAGCAGGATGGGGAATGGCTGATAACAGAGAGGAATAGACTGACAACAGGACGGGGGAATGGCTGATAACAGAGAGAAATAGACTGACAGCAGGACAAGGGAATGGCTGAAAACAGAGTGAAATAGACTGACAACAGGACGGGGGAATGGCTGATAACAGAGAGGAATAGACTGACAACAGGACGGGGGAATGGCTGATAACAGAGAGAAATAGACTGACAGCAGGACAAGGGAATGGCTGATAACAGAGAGAAATAGACTGACAGCGGCATGGGGAATGGCTGATAACAGAGAGAAATAGACTGACAGCAGGACAAGGATTGGCTGATAACAGAGAGAAATAGACTGACAGCAGGACAGGGGAATGGCTGATAACAGAGAGAAATAGACTGACAGCAGGATGGGGAATGGCTGATAACAGAGAGGAATAGACTGACAACAGGACGGGGGAATGGCTGATAACAGAGAGAAATAGACTGACAGCAGGACGGGGGAATGGCTGATAACAGAGATAAATAGACTGACAGCAGGACAGGGTAATGGCTGATAACAGAGAGAATAGACTGACAGCAGGACGGGGGAATGGCTAATAACAGAAATTTACTGACAGCAGGACAGGGAATGGCTGATAACAGAGAGAAATAGACTGACAGCAGGAACGGGATTGGCTGATAACAGAGAGAAATAGACTGACAACAGGACAGGGGAATGGCTGATAACAGAGAAATAGACTGACAGCAGGACGGGAATGGCTGATAACAGAGAAATTTACTGACAGCAGGACAGGGAATGGCTGATAACAGAGAGAATAGACTAACAGCAGGACGGGGAATGGCTGATAACAGAGAGAAATAGACAGACAACAGGGCGGGGAATGGCTGATAACAGAGAGAATAGACTGACAGCAGGACGGGAATGGCTGATAACAAAGAGAAATAGACTGACAGCAGGACGGGGAATGGTTGATAACAAAGATAATAGACTGACAACAGGACGGAGGAATGGCTGATAACAGAGAGAAATAAACTGACAGCAGGACGGGGGAATGACTGATAACAGAGAGAATAGACCGACAGCAGGACAGGGGAATAGCTGATAACAGAGAGAAATAGACTGAACACAGGACAGGGGAATGGCTGATAACAGAGAGAATAGACTGACAGCGGGATGGGGAATGGCTGATAACAGAGAAATAGACTGACAGCGGGACAGGGGAATGGCTGATAACAGAAAGAAATAGACTGACAGCGGGACAAGGAATGGCTGATAACAGAGAGAAATAGACTGACAGCAGGACAGGGGAATGGCTGATAACAGAACGAAATAGACTTACAGCGGCATGGGGAATGGCTGATAACAGAGAGAAATAGACTGACAGCAGGACAAGGATTGGCTGATAACAGAGAGAAATAGACTGACAGCAGGAAAGGGGAATGGCTGATAACAGAGAGAAATAGACTGACAGCAGGACAGGGGAATGGCTGATAACAGAGAGAAATAGACTGACAGCAGGACAAGGATTAGCTGATAACGGAGAGAAATATACTGACAGTAGGACAAGGATTGGCTGATAACAGAGAGAAATAGACTGAGAGCAGGACTTGGGAATGGCTGATAACAGAGAGAAATAGACAGAATGCAGGACGGGGAATGGCTGATAACAGAGAAGAATAGACTGACAGCAGGACGGGGGAATGGCTGATAACAGAGAGAAATAGACTGACAGCAGGACAAGGGAATGGCTGACAACAGAGAGAAATAGACTGACAGCGGCATGGGGAATGGCTGATAACAGAGAGAAATAGACTGACAGCAGGACAAGGATTGGCTGATAACAGAGAGAAATAGACTGACAGCAGGACGGGGAATGGCTGATAACAGAGAGAAATAGACTGACAGCAGGGCTGGGGAATGGCTGACAACAGAGAGAAATAGACTGACAGCAGGACGGGGGAACGGCTGATAACAGAGATAAATAGACTGACAGCAGGACAAGGGAATGGCTGATAACAGAGAGAAATAGACTGACAGCAGGACGGGGAATGGCTGATAACAGAGAGAAATAGACTGACAGCGGCATGGGGAATGGCTGATAACAGAGAGAAATAGACTGACAGCAGGACGGGGAATGGCTGATAACAGAGAGAAATAGACTGACAGCAGGGCGGGGGAATGGCTGATAACAGAGAAGTAGACTGACAGCAGGACAGGGGAATGGCTGATAACAGAGAGAAAAGACTGACAGCAGGACAGGGGAATGGCTGATAACAGAGGGAAATAGACTGAGAGCAGGACGAGGGAATGGCTGATAACAGAGAGAAATCGACTGACAGCAGGACAAGGGAATTGCTGATAACAGAGAGAAATAGACAGAATGCAGGACGGGGAATGGCTGACAACAGAGAGAAATAGACTGACAGCAGGACGGGGAACGGCTGATAACAGAGAGAAATAGACTCACAGCAGGACAGGGGAATGGCTGATAACAGAAAGAAATAGACTGACAGCAGGACAGGGGAATGGCTGATAACAGAGAGAAATAGACTGACGGCACGACGGGGAATGGCTGATAACAGAGAGAAATAGACTGACAGCAGGACGTGGGAATGGCTAATAACATAGAGAAATTTACTGACAGCAGGACAGGGAATGGCTGATAACAGAGAGAAATAGACTGACAGCAGGACGGGGGAATGGCTGATAACAGAGAGAATAGACTGACAGCAGGACAGGGAATGGCTGATAACAGAGAGAAATAGACAGACAACAGGGCGGGGAATGGCTAATAACAGAGAAATAGACTGACAGCAGGACTGGGAATGGCTGATAACAGAGAGAAATACACTGACAACAGGACGAGGGAATGGCTGATAACAGAGAGAAATAGACTGACAGCAGGACAAGGATTGGCTGATAACAGAGAGAAATAGACTGACAGCAGGACGGGAATGGCTGATAACAAAGAAATAGACTGACGGCACGACGGGGAATGGCTGATAACAGAGAGAAATAGACTGACGGCACGACGGGGAATGGCTGATAACAGAGAGAAATAGACTGACAGCAGGAACGGGATTGGCTGATAACAGAGAGAATAGACTGACAGCAGGACGGAGGAATGGCTAATAACAGAGAAATTTACTGACAGCAGGACAGGGAATGGCTGATAACAGAGAGAAATAGACTGACAGCAGGACGGGGGAATGGCTGATAACAGAGAGAAATAAACTGACAGCAGGACGGGGGAATGACTGATAACAGAGAGAATAGACTGACAGCAGGACAGGGGAATAGCTGATAACAGAGAGAAATAGACTGAACACAGGACAGGGGAATGGCTGATAACAGAGAGAATAGACTGACAGCAGGACAGGAGAATGGCTGATAACAGAGAAATAGACTGACAGCGGGATGGGGAATGGCTGATAACAGAAAGAAATAGACTGACAGCGGGATGGGGAATGGCTGATAACAGAGAGAAATAGACTGACAGCGGGATGGGTAATGGCTGATAACAGAGAGAATAGACTGACAGCAGGGCAGGGGAATGGCTGATAATAGAGAGAAATAGACTGACAGCGGGACAGGGGAATGGCTGATAACAGAGAGAAATAGACTGACAGCAGGACGGGGGAATGGCTGATAACAGAGATAAATAGACTGACAGCAGGACGGGGGAATGGCTGATAACAGAGAGAAATAGACTGACAGCAGGACGGGGGAATGGCTGATAACAGAGAGATAAAGACTGACAGCAGGACGGGGGAATGGCTGATAAGAGAGAGAAATAGACTGACAGCAGGACGGGGGAATGGGTGATAGCAGAGAGAAAAAGACTGACAGCAGGACAGGGGAATGGCTGATAACACAGAGAAATAGACTGACAGCAGGACAGGGGAATGGCTGATAACAGAGAAATAGACAGAATGCAGGACGGGGAATGACTGATAACAGAGAGAAATAGACTGACAGCAGGACGGGGAATGACTGATAACACAGAGAAATAGACTGACAGCAGGACAGGGGAGTGGCTGATAACAGAAAGAAATAGACTGACAGCAGGACAGGGGAATGGCTGAAAACAGAGAGAAATAGACTGACAGCAGGATGGGGAATGGCTGATAACAGAGAAATAGACTGACAGCAGGACAGGGGAATGGCTGATAACAGAGAGAAATAGACTGAGAGCAGGACGAGGGAATGGCTGATAACAGAGAGAAATCGACTGACAGCAGGACTTGGGAATGGCTGATAACAGAGAGAAATACACAGAATGCAGGACGAGGAATGGCTGATAACAGAGAGAAATAGACTGACAGCAGGACGGGGGAATGGCTGATAACAGAGAGAAATAGACTGACAGCAGGACGGGGGAATGGCTGATAACAGAGAGAAATAGACTGACAGCAGGACGGGGGAATGGCTGATAAGAGAGAGAAATAGACTGACAGCAGGATGGGGAGTGGCTGATAACAGAGAGAAATAGACTGACAGCAGGACAGGGGAGTGGCTGAAAACAGAGAGAAATAGACTGACAGCAGGATGGGGAATGGCTGATAACAGAGAGGAATAGACTGACAACAGGACGGGGGAATGGCTGATAACAGAGAGAAATAGACTGACAGCAGGACAAGGGAATGGCTGAAAACAGAGTGAAATAGACTGACAACAGGACGGGGGAATGGCTGATAACAGAGAGGAATAGACTGACAACAGGACGGGGGAATGGCTGATAACAGAGAGAAATAGACTGACAGCAGGACAAGGGAATGGCTGATAACAGAGAGAAATAGACTGACAGCGGCATGGGGAATGGCTGATAACAGAGAGAAATAGACTGACAGCAGGACAAGGATTGGCTGATAACAGAGAGAAATAGACTGACAGCAGGACAGGGAATGGCTGATAACAGAGAGAAATAGACTGACAGCAGGATGGGGAATGGCTGATAACAGAGAGGAATAGACTGACAACAGGACGGGGGAATGGCTGATAACAGAGAGAAATAGACTGACAGCAGGACGGGGGAATGGCTGATAACAGAGATAAATAGACTGACAGCAGGACAGGGTAATGGCTGATAACAGAGAGAATAGACTGACAGCAGGACGGGGGAATGGCTAATAACAGAAATTTACTGACAGCAGGACAGGGAATGGCTGATAACAGAGAGAAATAGACTGACAGCAGGAACGGGATTGGCTGATAACAGAGAGAAATAGACTGACAACAGGACAGGGGAATGGCTGATAACAGAGAAATAGACTGACAGCAGGACGGGAATGGCTGATAACAGAGAAATTTACTGACAGCAGGACAGGGAATGGCTGATAACAGAGAGAATAGACTGACAGCAGGACGGGGAATGGCTGATAACAGAGAGAAATAGACAGACAACAGGGCGGGGAATGGCTGATAACAGAGAGAATAGACTGACAGCAGGACGGGAATGGCTGATAACAAAGAGAAATAGACTGACAGCAGGACGGGGAATGGTTGATAACAAAGATAATAGACTGACAGCAGGACGGAGGAATGGCTGATAACAGAGAGAAATAAACTGACAGCAGGACGGGGGAATGACTGATAACAGAGAGAATAGACCGACAGCAGGACAGGGGAATAGCTGATAACAGAGAGAAATAGACTGAACACAGGACAGGGGAATGGCTGATAACAGAGAGAATAGACTGACAGCGGGATGGGGAATGGCTGATAACAGAGAAATAGACTGACAGCGGGATAGGTAATGGCTGATAACAGAGAGAAATAGACTGACAGCGGGACAGGGGAATGGCTGATAACAGAAAGAAATAGACTGACAGCGGGACAAGGAATGGCTGATAACAGAGAGAAATAGACTGACAGCAGGACAGGGGAATGGCTGATAACAGAACGAAATAGACTTACAGCGGCATGGGGAATGGCTGATAACAGAGAGAAATAGACTGACAGCAGGACAAGGATTGGCTGATAACAGAGAGAAATAGACTGACAGCAGGAAAGGGGAATGGCTGATAACAGAGAGAAATAGACTGACAGCAGGACAGGGGAATGGCTGATAACAGAGAGAAATAGACTGACAGCAGGACAAGGATTAGCTGATAACAGAGAGAAATATACTGACAGTAGGACAAGGATTGGCTGATAACAGAGAGAAATAGACTGAGAGCAGGACTTGGGAATGGCTGATAACAGAGAGAAATAGACAGAATGCAGGACGGGGAATGGCTGATAACAGAGAAGAATAGACTGACAGCAGGACGGGGGAATGGCTGATAACAGAGAGAAATAGACTGACAGCAGGACAAGGGAATGGCTGACAACAGAGAGAAATAGACTGACAGCGGCATGGGGAATGGCTGATAACAGAGAGAAATAGACTGACAGCAGGACAAGGATTGGCTGATAACAGAGAGAAATAGACTGACAGCAGGACGGGGAATGGCTGATAACAGAGAGAAATAGACTGACAGCAGGGCTGGGGAATGGCTGACAACAGAGAGAAATAGACTGACAGCAGGACGGGGGAACGGCTGATAACAGAGATAAATAGACTGACAGCAGGACAAGGGAATGGCTGATAACAGAGAGAAATAGACTGACAGCAGGACGGGGAATGGCTGATAACAGAGAGAAATAGACTGACAGCGGCATGGGGAATGGCTGATAACAGAGAGAAATAGACTGACAGCAGGACGGGGAATGGCTGATAACAGAGAGAAATAGACTGACAGCAGGGCGGGGGAATGGCTGATAACAGAGAAGTAGACTGACAGCAGGACAGGGGAATGGCTGATAACAGAGAGAAAAGACTGACAGCAGGACAGGGGAATGGCTGATAACAGAGGGAAATAGACTGAGAGCAGGACGAGGGAATGGCTGATAACAGAGAGAAATCAACTGACAGCAGGACAGGGGAATTGCTGATAACAGAGAGAAATAGACAGAATGCAGGACGGGGAATGGCTGACAACAGAGAGAAATAGACTGACAGCAGGACGGGGAACGGCTGATAAAAGAGAGAAATAGACTCACAGCAGGACAGGGGAATGGCTGATAACAGAAAGAAATAGACTGACAGCAGGACAGGGGAATGGCTGATAACAGAGAGAAATAGACTGACGGCACGACGGGGAATGGCTGATAACAGAGAGAAATAGACTGACAGCAGGACGTGGGAATGGCTAATAACATAGAGAAATTTACTGACAGCAGGACAGGGAATGGCTGATAACAGAGAGAAATAGACTGACAGCAGGACGGGGGAATGGCTGATAACAGAGAGAATAGACTGACAGCAGGACAGGGAATGGCTGATAACAGAGAGAAATAGACAGACAACAGGGCGGGGAATGGCTAATAACAGAGAAATAGACTGACAGCAGGACTGGGAATGGCTGATAACAGAGAGAAATACACTGACAACAGGACGGGGGAATGGCTGATAACAGAGAGAAATAGACTGACAGCAGGACAAGGATTGGCTGATAACAGAGAGAAATAGACTGACAGCAGGACGGGAATGGCTGATAACAAAGAAATAGACTGACGGCACGACGGGGAATGGCTGATAACAGAGAGAAATAGACTGACGGCACGACGGGGAATGGCTGATAACAGAGAGAAATAGACTGACAGCAGGAACGGGATTGGCTGATAACAGAGAGAATAGACTGACAGCAGGACGGGGGAATGGCTAATAACAGAGAAATTTACTGACAGCAGGACAGGGAATGGCTGATAACGGAGAGAAATAGACTGACAGCAGGACGGGGGAATGGCTGATAACAGAGAGAAATAAACTGACAGCAGGACGGGGGAATGACTGATAACAGAGAGAATAGACTGACAGCAGGACAGGGGAATAGCTGATAACAGAGAGAAATAGACTGAACACAGGACAGGGGAATGGCTGATAACAGAGAGAATAGACTGACAGCAGGACAGGAGAATGGCTGATAACAGAGAAATAGACTGACAGCGGGATGGGGAATGGCTGATAACAGAGAGAAATAGACTGACAGCGGGATGGGGAATGGCTGATAACAGAGAGAAATAGACTGACAGCGGGATGGGTAATGGCTGATAACAGAGAGAATAGACTGACAGCAGGGCAGGGGAATGGCTGATAATAGAGAGAAATAGACTGACAGCGGGACAAGGGAATGGCTGATAACAGAGAGAAATAGACTGACAGCAGGACGGGGGAATGGCTGATAACAGAGAGAAATAGACTGACAGCAGGACGGGGGAATGGCTGATAACAGAGAGAAATAGACTGACAGCAGGACGGGGGAATGGCTGATAACAGAGAGATAAAGACTGACAGCAGGACGGGGGAATGGCTGATAAGAGAGAGAAATAGACTGACAGCAGGACGGGGGAATGGGTGATAGCAGAGAGAAAAAGACTGACAGCAGGACAGGGGAATGGCTGAAAACAGAGAGAAATAGACTGACAGCAGGACAAGGGAATGGCTGATAACAGAGAGAAATAGACTGAAAGCAGGACAAGGGAATGGCTGATAACAGAGAGAAATAGACTGACAGCAGGACAAGGATTGGCTGATAACAGAGAGAAATAGACTGACAGTAGGACAGGGAATGGCTGATAACAGAGAGAATAGACTGACAGCAGGACGGGGAATGGCTGATAACAGAGAGAAATAGACTGAACACAGGACAGGGGAATGGCTGATAACAGAGAAATAGACTGACAGCAGGGCTGGGGAATGGCTGACAACAGAGAGAAATAGACTGACAGCAGGACGGGGGAATGGCTGATAACAGAGATAAATAGACTGACAGCAGGACAAGGGAATGGCTGATAACAGAGAGAAATAGACTGACAGCAGGACGGGGAATGGCTGATAACAGAGAGAAATAGACTGACAGCAGGACGTGGGAATGGCTAATAACATAGAGAAATTTACTGACAGCAGGACAGGGAATGGCTGATAACAGAGAGAAATAGACTGACAGCAGGACGGGGGAATGGCTGATAACAGAGAATAGACTGACAGCAGGACAGGGAATGGCTGATAACAGAGAGAAATAGACAGACAACAGGGCGGGGAATGGCTAATAACAGAGAAATAGACTGACAGCAGGACTGGGAATGGCTGATAACAGAGAGAAATACACTGACAACAGGACGGGGGAATGGCTGATAACAGAGAGAAATAGACTGACAGCAGGACAAGGATTGGCTGATAACAGAGAGAAATAGACTGACAGCAGGACGGGAATGGCTGATAACAAAGAAATAGACTGACAGCACGACGGGGAATGGCTGATAACAGAGAGAAATAGACTGACGGCACGACGGGGAATGGCTGATAACAGAGAGAAATAGACTGACAGCAGGAACGGGATTGGCTGATAACAGAGAGAATAGACTGACAGCAGGACGGGGGAATGGCTAATAACAGAGAAATTTACTGACAGCAGGACAGGGAATGGCTGATAACAGAGAGAAATAGACTGACAGCAGGACGGGGGAATGGCTGATAACAGAGAGAAATAAACTGACAGCAGGACGGGGGAATGACTGATAACAGAGAGAATAGACTGACAGCAGGACAGGGGAATAGCTGATAACAGAGAGAAATAGACTGAACACAGGACAGGGGAATGGCTGATAACAGAGAGAATAGACTGACAGCAGGACAGGAGAATGGCTGATAACAGAGAAATAGACTGACAGCGGGATGGGGAATGGCTGATAACAGAGAGAAATAGACTGACAGCGGGATGGGGAATGGCTGATAACAGAGAGAAATAGACTGACAGCGGGATGGGTAATGGCTGATAACAGAGAGAATAGACTGACAGCAGGGCAGGGGAATGGCTGATAATAGAGAGAAATAGACTGACAGCGGGACAGGGGAATGGCTGATAACAGAGAGAAATAGACTGACAGCAGGACGGGGGAATGGCTGATAACAGAGAGAAATAGACTGACAGCAGGACGGGGGAATGGCTGATAACAGAGAGAAATAGACTGACAGCAGGACGGGGGAATGGCTGATAACAGAGAGAAAAAGACTGACAGCAGGACGGGGGAATGGCTGATAAGAGAGAGAAATAGACTGACAGCAGGACGGGGGAATGGCTGATAACAGAGAGAAATAGACTGACAGCAGGACGGGGGAATGGCTGATAGCAGAGAGAAAAAGACTGACAGCAGGACAGGGGAATGGCTGATAACACAGAGAAATAGACTGACAGTAGGACAGGGGAATGGCTGATAACAGAGAAATAGACAGAATGCAGGACGGGGAATGACTGATAACAGAGAGAAATAGACTGACAGCAGGACGGGGAATGACTGATAACACAGAGAAATAGACTGACAGCAGGACAGGGGAGTGGCTGATAACAGAAAGAAATAGACTGACAGCAGGACAGGGGAATGGCTGAAAACAGAGAGAAATAGACTGACAGCAGGATGGGGAATGGCTGATAACAGAGAAATAGACTGACAGCAGGACAGGGGAATGGCTGATAACAGAGAGAAATAGACTGAGAGCAGGACGAGGGAATGGCTGATAACAGAGAGAAATCGACTGACAGCAGGACTTGGGAATGGCTGATAACAGAGAGAAATAGACAGAATGCAGGACGAGGAATGGCTGATAACAGAGAGAAATAGACTGACAGCAGGACGGGGGAATGGCTGATAACAGAGAGAAATAGACTGACAGCAGGACGGGGGAATGGCTGATAACAGAGAGAAATAGACTGACAGCAGGACGGGGGAATGGCTGATAAGAGAGAGAAATAGACTGACAGCAGGATGGGGAGTGGCTGATAACAGAGAGAAATAGACTGACAGCAGGACAAGGGAGTGGCTGAAAACAGAGAGAAATAGACTGACAGCAGGATGGGGAATGGCTGATAACAGAGAGGAATAGACTGACAACAGGACGGGGGAATGGCTGATAACAGAGAGAAATAGACTGACAGCAGGACAAGGGAATGGCTGAAAACAGAGTGAAATAGACTGACAACAGGACGGGGGAATGGCTGATAACAGAGAGGAATAGACTGACAACAGGACGGGGGAATGGCTGATAACAGAGAGAAATAGACTGACAGCAGGACAAGGGAATGGCTGATAACAGAGAGAAATAGACTGACAGCGGCATGGGGAATGGCTGATAACAGAGAGAAATAGACTGACAGCAGGACAAGGATTGGCTGATAACAGAGAGAAATAGACTGACAGCGGCATGGGGAATGGCTGATAACAGAGAGAAATAGACTGACAGCAGGATGGGGAATGGCTGATAACAGAGAGGAATAGACTGACAACAGGACGGGGGAATGGCTGATAACAGAGAGAAATAGACTGACAGCAGGACGGGGGAATGGCTGATAACAGAGATAAATAGACTGACAGCAGGACAGGGTAATGGCTGATAACAGAGAGAATAGACTGACAGCAGGACGGGGGAATGGCTAATAACAGAAATTTACTGACAGCAGGACAGGGAATGGCTGATAACAGAGAGAAATAGACTGACAGCAGGAATAGGATTGGCTGATAACAGAGAGAAATAGACTGACAACAGGACAGGGGAATGGCTGATAACAGAGAAATAGACTGACAGCAGGACAGGGTAATGGCTGATAACAGAGAGAATAGACTGACAGCAGGACAGGGGAATGGCAGATAACGGAGAGAATAGACTGACAGCAGGACAGGGTAATGGCTGATAACAGAGAAATAGACTGACAGCAGGAACGGGATTGGCTGATAACAGAGAGAAATAGACTGACAGCAGGACAGGGGAATGGCTGATAACAGAGAGAATACACTGACAGCAGGACGTGGGAATGGCTAATAACAGAAATTTACTGACAGCAGGACAGGGAATGGCTGATAACAGAGAGAATTGACTGACAGCAGGACGGGGAATGGCTGATAACAGAGAGAAATAGACTGACAGCAGGACAAGGATTGGCTGATAACAGAGAGAAATAGACTGACAGCAGGACAGGGGAATGGCTGATAACAGAGAGAAATAGACTGACAGCAGGACGGGGGAATGGCTGATAACAGAGAGAAATAGACTGACAGCAGGACGAGGGAATGGCTGATAACAGAGAGAAATCGACTGACAGCAGGACTTGGGAATGGCTGATAACAGAGAGAAATAGACAGAATGCAGGACGGGGAATGGCTGATAACAGAGAGAAATCGACTGACAGCAGGACGGGGAATGGCTGATAACAGAGAGAAATAGACTGACAGCAGGACAGGGGAGTGGCTGATAACAGAAAGAAATAGACTGACAGCAGGACGAGGGAATGGCTGAAAACAGAGAGAAATAGACTGACAGCAGGACGAGGGAATGGCTGATAACAGAGAGAAATCGACTGACAGCAGGACTTGGGAATGGCTGATAACAGAGAGAAATAGACAGAATGCAGGACGGGGAATGGCTGACAACAGAGAGAAATAGACTGACAGCAGGACAAGGATTGGCTGATAACAGAGAGAAATAGACTGACAGCAGGACAAGGATTGGCTGATAACAGAGAGAAATAGACTGACAGCAGGACGGGGAATGGCTGATAACAGAGAGAAATAGACTGACAGCAGGACAAGGGAATGGCTGATAACAGAGAGAAATAGACTGACAGCGGCATGGGGAATGGCTGATAACAGAGAGAAATAGACTGACAGCAGGATGGGGAATGGCTGATAACAGAGAGAAATAGACTGACAGCAGGACAAGGGAATGGCTGATAACAGAGAGAAATAGACTGACAGCGGCATGGGGAATGGCTGATAACAGAGAGAAATAAACTGACAGCAGGATGGGGAATGGCTGATAACAGAGAGAAATAGACTGACAGCAGGATGGGGATTGGCTGTTAACAGAGAGAAATAGACTGACAGCAGGACAGGGGAATGGCTGATAACAGAGAGAAATAGACTGACAGCAGGACAGGGGAATGGCTGATAACAGAGAGAAATAGACTGACAGCAGGACGGGGGAATGGCTGATAACAGAGAGAAATAGACTGACAGCAGGACGAGGGAATGGCTGATAACAGAGAGAAATCGACTGACAGCAGGACTTGGGGATGGCTGATAACAGAAAGAAATAGACAGAATGCAGGACGGGGAATGGCTGATAACAGAGAGAAATCGACTGACAGCAGGACGGGGAATGGCTGATAACAGAGAGAAATAGACTGACAGCAGGACAGGGGAGTGGCTGATAACAGAAAGAAATAGACTGACAGCAGGACAGGGGAATGGCTGATAACAGAGAGAAATAGACTGACAGCAGGACGAGGGAATGGCTGATAACAGAGAGAAATCGACTGACAGCAGGACTTGGGAATGGCTGATAACAGAGAGAAATAGACAGAATGCAGGACGGGGAATGGCTGACAACAGAGAGAAATAGACTGACAGCAGGACAAGGATTGGCTGATAACAGAGAGAAATAGACTGACAGCAGGACGAGGGAATGGCTGATAACAGAGAGAAATCGACTGACAGCAGGACTTGGGAATGGCTGATAACAGAGAGAAATAGACAGAATGCAGGACGGGGAATGGCTGATAACAGAGAGAAATAGACTGACAGCAGGACAAGGATTGGCTGATAACAGAGAGAAATAGACTGACAGCAGGACGGGGAATGGCTGATAACAGAGAGAAATAGACTGACAGCAATGCGGTGGAATGGCTGATAACAGAGAGAAATAGACTGACAACAGGACGGGGGAATGGCTGATAACAGAGAGAAATAGACTGACAGCAGGACAAGGTAATGGCTGATAACAGAGAGAATAGACTGACAGCAGGACGGGGGAATGGCAAATAACGGAGAGAATAGACTGACAGCAGGACGGGAGAATGGCTGATAACAGAGAGAAATAGACTGAGAGCAGGACGAGGGAATGGCTGATAACAGAGAAATCGACTGACAGCAGGACTTGGGAATGGCTGATAACAGAGACAAATAGACAGAATGCAGGACGGGGTATGGCTGATAACAGAGAGAAATAGTCTGACAGCAGGACGGGGAATGGCTGATAACAGAGAGAAATAGACTGACAGCGGGACGGGGAATGACTGATAACACAGAGAAATAGACTGACAGCAGGACAGGGGAGTGGCTGATAACAGAGAGAAATAGACTGACAGCAGGACAGGGGAATGGCTGAAAACAGAGAGAAATAGACTGACAGCAGGATGGGGAATGGCTGATAACAGAGAGGAATAGACTGACAACAGGACGGGGGAATGGCTGATAACAGAGAGAAATAGACTGACAGCAGGACGGGGGAATGGCTGATAACAGAGATAAATAGACTGACAGCAGGACAAGGGAATGGCTGATAACAGAGAGAAATAGACTGACAGCAGGACGGGGAATGGCTGATAACAGAGAGAAATAGACTGACAGCAGGGCGGGGGAATGGCTAATAACAGAGAGAAGTAGACTGACCGCAGGACGGGGGAATGGCTGATAACAGAGAGAAATAGACAGAATGCAGGACGGGGAATGGCTGACAACAGAGAGAAATAGACTGACAGCAGGACAGGGTAATGGCTGATAACAGAGAGAATAGACTGACAGCAGGACGGGAGAATGGCTGATAACAGAGAGAAATAGACTGACAGCAGGAACGGGATTGGCTGATAACAGAGAAATAGACTGACAGCAGGACAGGGGAATGGCTGATAACAGAGAGAATACACTGACAGCAGGACGTGGGAATGGCTAATAACAGAGAAATTTACTGACAGCAGGACAGGGAATGGCTGATAACAGAGAGAATTGACTGACAGCAGGACGGGGAATGGCTGATAACAGAGAGAAATAGACTGACAGCAGGACTGGGGAATGGCTGATAACAGAAAGAAATAGACTGACAGCGGCATGGGGAATGGCTGATAACAGAGAGAAATAGACTGACAGCAGGATGGGGATTGGCTGTTAACAGAGAGAAATAGACTGACAGCAGGACAGGGGAATGGCTGATAACAGAGAGAAATAGACAGAATGCAGGACGGGGAATGGCTGATAACAGAGAGAAATAGACTGACAGCAGGACGGGGAATGGCTGATAACAGAGAGAAATAGACTGACAGCGGGACGGGGAATGGCTGATAACAGAGAAATAGACTGACAGCAGGACAGGGGAATGGCTGATAACAGAGAGAAATAGACAGAATGCAGGACGGGGAATGGCTGATAACAGAGAGAAATAGACAGAATGCAGGACGGGGAATGGCTGATAACAGAGAGAAATAGACTGACAGCGGGACGGGGAATGGCTGATAACAGAGAAATAGACTGACAGCAGGACAGGGGAATGGCTGATAACAGAGAGAAATAGACTGAGAGCAGGACGAGGGAATGGCTGATAACAGAGAGAAATCGACTGACAGCAGGACTTGGGAATGGCTGATAACAGAGAGAAATAGACAGAATGCAGGACGGGGAACGGCTGATAACAGAGAGAAATAGACTGACAGCAGGACGGGGAATGGCTGATAACAGAGAGAAATAGACTGACAGCGGGACGGGGAATGACTGATAACAGAGAGAAATAGACAGAATGCAGGACGGGGAATGGCTGATAACAGAGAGAAATAGACTGACAGCGGGACGGGGAATGGCTGATAACAGAGAGAAATAGAATGCAGGACGGGGAATGGCTGATAACAGAGAGAAATAGACTGACAGCAGGACGGGGAATGGCTGATAACAGAGAGAAATAGACTGACAGCAGGACAGGGGAGTGGCTGATAACAGAAAGAAATAGACTGACAACAGGATGGGGAATGGCTGATAACAGAGAGGAATAGACTGACAACAGGACGGGGGAATGGCTGATAACAGAGAGAAATAGACTGACAGCAGGACAGGGGAATGGCTGATAACAGAGAGAATAGACTGACAGCAGGACAGGGTAATGGCTGATAACAGAGAGAAATAGACTGACAGCGGCATGAGGAATGGCTGATAACAGAGAGAAATAGACTGACAGCAGGACAAGGATTGGCTGATAACAGAGAGAAATAGACTGACAGCAGGACAGGGGAGTGGCTGATAACAGAAAGATATAGACTGACAGCAGGATGGGGAATGGCTGATAACAGAGAGGAATAGACTGACAACAGGACGGGGGAATGGCTGATAACAGAGAGAAATAGACTTACAGCAGGACAGGGGAATGGCTGATAACAGAGAGAATAGACTGACAGCAGGACAGGGTAATGGCTGATAACAGAGAGAAATAGACTGACAGCGGCATGGGGAATGGCTGATAACAGAGAGAAATAGACTGACAGCAGGACAAGGATTGGCTGATAACAGAGAGAAATAGACTGACAGTAGGACAGGGGAATGGCTGATAACAGAGAGAAGTAGACTGACAGCAGGATGGGGAATGGCTGATAACAGAGAGAATAGACTGACAGCAGGACGGGGGAATGGCAGATAACGGAGAGAATAGACTGACAGCGGGACGGGGAATGACTGATAACAGAGAGAAATCGACTGACAGCAGGACTTGGGAATGGCTGATAACAGAGAGAAATAGACTGACAGCAGGAAGGGGGAATGGCTGATAACAGAAAGAAATAGACTGACAGCAGGACGGGGGAATGGCTGATAAGAGAGAGAAATAGACTGACAGCAGGACAGGGGAGTGGCTGATAACAGAAAGAAATAGACTGACAGCAGGACGGGAAAGGCTGAAAACAGAGAGAAATAGACTGACAGCAGGACAAGGGAATGGCTGATAACAGAGAGAAATAGACTGACAGCAGGACAAGGGAATGGCTGATAACAGAGAGAAATAGACTGACAGCAGGACAAGGATTGGCTGATAACAGAGAGAAATAGACTGACAGTAGGACAGGGAATGGCTGATAACAGAGAGAATAGACTGACAGCAGGACGGGGAATGGCTGATAACAGAGAGAAATAGACTGAACACAGGACAGGGGAATGGCTGATAACAGAGAAATAGACTGACAGCGGGATGGGGAATGGCTGATAACAGAGAGAAATAGACTGACAGCGGGATGGGTAATGGCTGATAACAGAGAGAATAGACTGACAGCAGGGCAGGGGAATGGCTGATAACAGAGAGAAATAGACTGACAGCGGGACAGGGGAATGGCTGATAACAGAGAGAAATAGACTCACAGCAGGACGGGGGAATGGCTGATAACAGAGAGAAATCGACTGACAGCAGGACTTGGGAATGGCTGATAACAGAGAGAAATAGACAGAATGCAGGACGAGGAATGGCTGATAACAGAGAGAAATAGACTGACAGCAGGACGGGGGAATGGCTGATAACAGAGAAATAGACTGACAGCAGGACGGGGAATGGCTGATAAGAGAGAGAAATAGACTGACAGCAGGATGGGGAGTGGCTGATAACAGAGAGAAATAGACTGACAGCAGGACAGGGGAGTGGCTGATAACAGAAAGAAATAGACTGACAGCAGGACAGGGGAATGGCTGAAAACAGAGAGAAATAG
This sequence comes from Ranitomeya imitator, assembly GCF_032444005.1. Taxonomy (NCBI): domain Eukaryota; kingdom Metazoa; phylum Chordata; class Amphibia; order Anura; family Dendrobatidae; genus Ranitomeya; species Ranitomeya imitator. The sequence goes on along the minus strand of NC_091284.1, from coordinate 333,097,413 downwards.
ACTGACAGCAGGATGGGGAATGGCTGATAACAGAGAGAAATAGACTGACAGCAGGACAAGGGAATGGCTGAAAACAGAGAGAAATAGACTGACAGCAGGATGGGGAATGGCTGATAACAGAGAGGAATAGACTGACAACAGGACGGGGGAATGGCTGATAACAGAGAGAAATAGACTGACAGCAGGACAAGGATTGGCTGATAACAGAGAGAAATAGACTGACAGTAGGACAGGGGAATGGCTGATAACAGAGAGAAGTAGACTGACAGCAGGATGGGGAATGGCTGATAACAGAGAGAATAGACTGACAGCAGGACGGGGGAATGGCAGATAACGGAGAGAATAGACTGACAGCGGGACGGGGAATGACTGATAACAGAGAGAAATCGACTGACAGCAGGACTTGGGAATGGCTGATAACAGAGAGAAATAGACTGACAGCAGGAAGGGGGAATGGCTGATAACAGAAAGAAATAGACTGACAGCAGGACGGGGGAATGGCTGATAAGAGAGAGAAATAGACTGACAGCAGGACAGGGGAGTGGCTGATAACAGAAAGAAATAGACTGACAGCAGGACGGGAAAGGCTGAAAACAGAGAGAAATAGACTGACAGCAGGACAAGGGAATGGCTGATAACAGAGAGAAATAGACTGACAGCAGGACAAGGGAATGGCTGATAACAGAGAGAAATAGACTGACAGCAGGACAAGGATTGGCTGATAACAGAGAGAAATAGACTGACAGTAGGACAGGGAATGGCTGATAACAGAGAGAATAGACTGACAGCAGGACGGGGAATGGCTGATAACAGAGAGAAATAGACTGAACACAGGACAGGGGAATGGCTGATAACAGAGAAATAGACTGACAGCGGGATGGGGAATGGCTGATAACAGAGAGAAATAGACTGACAGCGGGATGGGTAATGGCTGATAACAGAGAGAATAGACTGACAGCAGGGCAGGGGAATGGCTGATAACAGAGAGAAATAGACTGACAGCGGGACAGGGGAATGGCTGATAACAGAGAGAAATAGACTCACAGCAGGACGGGGGAATGGCTGATAACAGAGAGAAATCGACTGACAGCAGGACTTGGGAATGGCTGATAACAGAGAGAAATAGACAGAATGCAGGACGAGGAATGGCTGATAACAGAGAGAAATAGACTGACAGCAGGACGGGGGAATGGCTGATAACAGAGAAATAGACTGACAGCAGGACGGGGAATGGCTGATAAGAGAGAGAAATAGACTGACAGCAGGATGGGGAGTGGCTGATAACAGAGAGAAATAGACTGACAGCAGGACAGGGGAGTGGCTGATAACAGAAAGAAATAGACTGACAGCAGGACAGGGGAATGGCTGAAAACAGAGAGAAATAGACTGACAGCAGGATGGGGAATGGCTGATAACAGAGAGAAATAGACTGACAGCAGGACAAGGGAATGGCTGAAAACAGAGAGAAATAGACTGACAGCAGGATGGGGAATGGCTGATAACAGAGAGGAATAGACTGACAACAGGACGGGGGAATGGCTGATAACAGAGAGAAATAGACTGACAGCAGGACAAGGATTGGCTGATAACAGAGAGAAATAGACTGACAGTAGGACAGGGGAATGGCTGATAACAGAGAGAAATAGACTGACAGCAGGATGGGGAATGGCTGATAACAGAGAGGAATAGACTGACAGCAGGACAGGGTAATGGCTGATAACAGAGAGAATAGACTGACAGCAGGACGGGGGAATGGCTAATAACAGAAATTTACTGACAGCAGGACAGGGAATGGCTGATAACAGAGAGAAATAGACTGACAGCAGGAACGGGATTGGCTGATAACAGAGAGAAATAGACAGACAACAGGGCGGGGAATGGCTGATAACAGAGAAATAGACTGACAGCAGGACGGGAATGGCTGATAACAGAGAAATTTACTGACAGCAGGACAGGGAATGGCTGATAACAGAGAGAAATAGACTGACAGCAGGACAGGGAATGGCTGATAACAGAGAGAATAGACTGACAGCAGGACGGGGAATGGCTGATAACAGAGAGAAATAGACAGACAACAGGGCGGGGAATGGCTGATAACAGAGAAATAGACTGACAGCAGGACGGGAATGGCTGATAACAGAGAGAAATAGACTGACAGCAGGACGGGGAATGGTTGATAACAAAGATAATAGACTGACAGCAGGACAGGGGAATAGCTGATAACAGAGAAATAGACTGACAGCGGGATGGGGAATGGCTGATAACAGAGAGAATAGACTGACAGCAGGGCAGGTGAATGGCTGATAACAGAGAGAAATAGACTGACAGCGGGATGGGGAATGGCTGATAACAGAGAGAAATAGACTGACAGCGGGATGGGGAATGGCTGATAACAGAGAGAAATAGACTGACAGCGGGACAAGGAATGGCTGATAACAGAGAGAAATAGACTGACAGCAGGACAGGGGAATGGCTGATAACAGAACGAAATAGACTGACAGCGGCATGGGGAATGGCTGATAACAGAGAGAAATAGACTGACAGCAGGACAAGGATTGGCTGATAACAGAGAGAAATAGACTGACAGCAGAAAAGGGGAATGGCTGATAACAGAGAGAAATAGACAGAATGCAGGACGGGGAATGGCTGATAACAGAGAAATAGACTGACAGCAGGACGGGGAATGGCTGATAACAGAGAGAAATAGACTGACATCAGGACAGGGGAATGGCTGATAACACAGAGAAATAGACTGACAGCAGGACAGGGGAGTGGCTGATAACACAGAGAAATAGACTGACAGCAGGACAGGGGAGTGGCTGATAACACAGAGAAATAGACTGACAGCAGGACAGGGGAATGGCTGATAACAGAGAGAAATAGACTGACAGCGGCATGGGGAATGGCTGATAACAGAGAGAAATAGACTGACAGCAGGACAAGGATTGGCTGATAACAGAGAGAAATAGACTGACAGCGGGACGGGGAATGACTGATAACACAGAGAAATAGACTGACAGCAGGACAGGGGAGTGGCTGATAACAGAAAGAAATAGACTGACAGCAGGACAGGGGAATGGCTGAAAACAGAGAGAAATAGACTGACAGCAGGATGGGGAATGGCTGATAACAGAGATAAATAGACTGAAAGCAGGACGGGGAATGGCTGATAACAGAGAGAAATAGACTGACAGCGGCATGGGGAATGGCTGATAACAGAGAGAAATAGACTGACAGCAGGACAAGGATTGGCTGATAACAGAGAGAAATAGACTGACAGCAGGATGGGGATTGGCTGTTAACAGAGAGAAATAGACTGACAGCAGGACAGGGGAATGGCTGATAACAGAGAGAAATAGACTGACAGCAGGACAAGGATTAGCTGATAACAGAGAGAAATATACTGACAGTAGGACAAGGATTGGCTGATAGCAGAGAGAAATAGACTGAGAGCAGGACTTGGGAATGGCTGATAACAGAGAGAAATAGACAGAATGCAGGACGGGGAATGGCTGATAACAGAGAGGAATAGACTGACAACAGGACGGGGGAATGGCTGATAACAGAGAGAAATAGACTGACAGCAGGACGGGGGAATGGCTGATAACAGAGATAAATAGACTGACAGCAGGACAAGGGAATGGCTGACAACAGAGAGAAATAGACTGACAGCGGCATGGGGAATGGCTGATAACAGAGAGAAATAGACTGACAGCAGGACAAGGATTGGCTGATAACAGAGAGAAATAGACTGACAGCAGGACGGGGAATGGCTGATAACAGAGAGAAATAGACTGACAGCAGGGCTGGGGAATGGCTGACAACAGAGAGAAATAGACTGACAGCAGGACGGGGGAATGGCTGATAACAGAGATAAATAGACTGACAGCAGGACAAGGGAATGGCTGATAACAGAGAGAAATAGACTGACAGCAGGACGGGGAATGGCTGATAACAGAGAGAAATAGACTGACAGCAGGACGTGGGAATGGCTAATAACATAGAGAAATTTACTGACAGCAGGACAGGGAATGGCTGATAACAGAGAGAAATAGACTGACAGCAGGACGGGGGAATGGCTGATAACAGAGAATAGACTGACAGCAGGACAGGGAATGGCTGATAACAGAGAGAAATAGACAACAGGGTGGGGAATGGCTAATAACAGAGAAATAGACTGACAGCAGGACTGGGAATGGCTGATAACAGAGAGAAATACACTGACAACAGGACGGGGGAATGGCTGATAACAGAGAGAAATAGACTGACAGCAGGACAAGGATTGGCTGATAACAGAGAGAAATAGACTGACAGCAGGACGGGAATGGCTGATAACAAAGAAATAGACTGACAGCACGACGGGGAATGGCTGATAACAGAGAGAAATAGACTGACGGCACGACGGGGAATGGCTGATAACAGAGAGAAATAGACTGACAGCAGGAACGGGATTGGCTGATAACAGAGAGAATAGACTGACAGCAGGACGGGGGAATGGCTAATAACAGAGAAATTTACTGACAGCAGGACAGGGAATGGCTGATAACAGAGAGAAATAGACTGACAGCAGGACGGGGGAATGGCTGATAACAGAGAGAAATAAACTGACAGCAGGACGGGGGAATGACTGATAACAGAGAGAATAGACTGACAGCAGGACAGGGGAATAGCTGATAACAGAGAGAAATAGACTGAACACAGGACAGGGGAATGGCTGATAACAGAGAGAATAGACTGACAGCAGGACAGGAGAATGGCTGATAACAGAGAAATAGACTGACAGCGGGATGGGGAATGGCTGATAACAGAGAGAAATAGACTGACAGCGGGATGGGGAATGGCTGATAACAGAGAGAAATAGACTGACAGCGGGATGGGTAATGGCTGATAACAGAGAGAATAGACTGACAGCAGGGCAGGGGAATGGCTGATAATAGAGAGAAATAGACTGACAGCGGGACAGGGGAATGGCTGATAAGAGAGAGAAATAGACTGACAGCAGGACGGGGGAATGGCTGATAGCAGAGAGAAAAAGACTGACAGCAGGACAGGGGAATGGCTGATAACACAGAGAAATAGACTGACAGTAGGACAGGGGAATGGCTGATAACAGAGAAATAGACAGAATGCAGGACGGGGAATGACTGATAACAGAGAGAAATAGACTGACAGCAGGACGGGGAATGACTGATAACACAGAGAAATAGACTGACAGCAGGACAGGGGAGTGGCTGATAACAGAAAGAAATAGACTGACAGCAGGACAGGGGAATGGCTGAAAACAGAGAGAAATAGACTGACAGCAGGATGGGGAATGGCTGATAACAGAGAAATAGACTGACAGCAGGACAGGGGAATGGCTGATAACAGAGAGAAATAGACTGAGAGCAGGACGAGGGAATGGCTGATAACAGAGAGAAATCGACTGACAGCAGGACTTGGGAATGGCTGATAACAGAGAGAAATAGACAGAATGCAGGACGAGGAATGGCTGATAACAGAGAGAAATAGACTGACAGCAGGACGGGGGAATGGCTGATAAGAGAGAGAAATAGACTGACAGCAGGATGGGGAGTGGCTGATAACAGAGAGAAATAGACTGACAGCAGGACAAGGATTGGCTGAAAACAGAGAGAAATAGACTGACAGCAGGATGGGGAATGGCTGATAACAGAGAGGAATAGACTGACAACAGGACGGGGGAATGGCTGATAACAGAGAGAAATAGACTGACAGCAGGACAAGGGAATGGCTGAAAACAGAGTGAAATAGACTGACAACAGGACGGGGGAATGGCTGATAACAGAGAGGAATAGACTGACAACAGGACGGGGGAATGGCTGATAACAGAGAGAAATAGACTGACAGCAGGACAAGGGAATGGCTGATAACAGAGAGAAATAGACTGACAGCGGCATGGGGAATGGCTGATAACAGAGAGAAATAGACTGACAGCAGGACAAGGATTGGCTGATAACAGAGAGAAATAGACTGACAGCGGCATGGGGAATGGCTGATAACAGAGAGAAATAGACTGACAGCAGGATGGGGAATGGCTGATAACAGAGAGGAATAGACTGACAACAGGACGGGGGAATGGCTGATAACAGAGAGAAATAGACTGACAGCAGGACGGGGGAATGGCTGATAACAGAGATAAATAGACTGACAGCAGGACAGGGTAATGGCTGATAACAGAGAGAATAGACTGACAGCAGGACGGGGGAATGGCTAATAACAGAAATTTACTGACAGCAGGACAGGGAATGGCTGATAACAGAGAGAAATAGACTGACAGCAGGAATGGGATTGGCTGATAACAGAGAGAAATAGACTGACAACAGGACAGGGGAATGGCTGATAACAGAGAAATAGACTGACAGCAGGACAGGGTAATGGCTGATAACAGAGAGAATAGACTGACAGCAGGAACGGGATTGGCTGATAACAGAGAGAAATAGACTGACAGCAGGAACGGGATTGGCTGATAACAGAGAGAAATAGACTGACAGCAGGACAGGGGAATGGCTGATAACAGAGAGAATACACTGACAGCAGGACGTGGGAATGGCTAATAACAGAGAAATTTACTGACAGCAGGACAGGGAATGGCTGATAACAGAGAGAATTGACTGACAGCAGGACGGGGAATGGCTGATAACAGAGAGAAATAGACTGACAGCAGGACAAGGATTGGCTGATAACAGAGAGAAATAGACTGACAGCAGGACAGGGGAATGGCTGATAACAGAGAGAAATAGACTGACAGCAGGACGGGGGAATGGCTGATAACAGAGAGAAATAGACTGACAGCAGGACGAGGGAATGGCTGATAACAGAGAGAAATCGACTGACAGCAGGACTTGGGAATGGCTGATAACAGAGAGAAATAGACAGAATGCAGGACGGGGAATGGCTGATAACAGAGAGAAATCGACTGACAGCAGGACGGGGAATGGCTGATAACAGAGAGAAATAGACTGACAGCAGGACAGGGGAGTGGCTGATAACAGAAAGAAATAGACTGACAGCAGGACGAGGGAATGGCTGAAAACAGAGAGAAATAGACTGACAGCAGGACGAGGGAATGGCTGATAACAGAGAGAAATCGACTGACAGCAGGACTTGGGAATGGCTGATAACAGAGAGAAATAGACAGAATGCAGGACGGGGAATGGCTGACAACAGAGAGAAATAGACTGACAGCAGGACAAGGATTGGCTGATAACAGAGAGAAATAGACTGACAGCAGGACAAGGATTGGCTGATAACAGAGAGAAATAGACTGACAGCAGGACGGGGAATGGCTGATAACAGAGAGAAATAGACTGACAGCAGGACAAGGGAATGGCTGATAACAGAGAGAAATAGACTGACAGCGGCATGGGGAATGGCTGATAACAGAGAGAAATAGACTGACAGCAGGATGGGGAATGGCTGATAACAAAGAGAAATAGACTGACAGCAGGACAAGGGAATGGCTGATAACAGAGAGAAATAGACTGACAGCGGCATGGGGAATGGCTGATAACAGAGAGAAATAAACTGACAGCAGGATGGGGAATGGCTGATAACAGAGAGAAATAGACTGACAGCAGGATGGGGATTGGCTGTTAACAGAGAGAAATAGACTGACAGCAGGACAGGGGAATGGCTGATAACAGAGAGAAATAGACTGACAGCAGGACAGGGGAATGGCTGATAACAGAGAGAAATAGACTGACAGCAGGACGGGGGAATGGCTGATAACAGAGAGAAATAGACTGACAGCAGGACGAGGGAATGGCTGATAACAGAGAGAAATCGACTGACAGCAGGACTTGGGGATGGCTGATAACAGAAAGAAATAGACAGAATGCAGGACGGGGAATGGCTGATAACAGAGAGAAATCGACTGACAGCAGGACGGGGAATGGCTGATAACAGAGAGAAATAGACTGACAGCAGGACAGGGGAGTGGCTGATAACAGAAAGAAATAGACTGACAGCAGGACAGGGGAATGGCTGATAACAGAGAGAAATAGACTGACAGCAGGACGAGGGAATGGCTGATAACAGAGAGAAATCGACTGACAGCAGGACTTGGGAATGGCTGATAACAGAGAGAAATAGACAGAATGCAGGACGGGGAATGGCTGACAACAGAGAGAAATAGACTGACAGCAGGACAAGGATTGGCTGATAACAGAGAGAAATAGACTGACAGCAGGACGGGGAATGGCTGATAACAGAGAGAAATAGACTGACAGCAGGACTTGGGAATGGCTGATAACAGAGAGAAATAGACAGAATGCAGGACGGGGAATGGCTGATAACAGAGAGAAATAGACTGACAGCAGGACGGGGAATGGCTGATAACAGAGAGAAATAGACTGACAGCAATGCGGTGGAATGGCTGATAACAGAGAGAAATAGACTGACAACAGGACGGGGGAATGGCTGATAACAGAGAGAAATAGACTGACAGCAGGACAAGGTAATGGCTGATAACAGAGAGAATAGACTGACAGCAGGACGGGGGAATGGCAAATAACGGAGAGAATAGACTGACAGCAGGACGGGAGAATGGCTGATAACAGAGAGAAATAGACTGAGAGCAGGACGAGGGAATGGCTGATAACAGAGAAATCGACTGACAGCAGGACTTGGGAATGGCTGATAACAGAGACAAATAGACAGAATGCAGGACGGGGTATGGCTGATAACAGAGAGAAATAGTCTGACAGCAGGACGGGGAATGGCTGATAACAGAGAGAAATAGACTGACAGCGGGACGGGGAATGACTGATAACACAGAGAAATAGACTGACAGCAGGACAGGGGAGTGGCTGATAACAGAGAGAAATAGACTGACAGCAGGACAGGGGAATGGCTGAAAACAGAGAGAAATAGACTGACAGCAGGATGGGGAATGGCTGATAACAGAGAGGAATAGACTGACAACAGGACGGGGGAATGGCTGATAACAGAGAGAAATAGACTGACAGCAGGACGGGGGAATGGCTGATAACAGAGATAAATAGACTGACAGCAGGACAAGGGAATGGCTGATAACAGAGAGAAATAGACTGACAGCAGGACGGGGAATGGCTGATAACAGAGAGAAATAGACTGACAGCAGGGCGGGGGAATGGCTAATAACAGAGAGAAGTAGACTGACCGCAGGACGGGGGAATGGCTGATAACAGAGAGAAATAGACAGAATGCAGGACGGGGAATGGCTGACAACAGAGAGAAATAGACTGACAGCAGGACAGGGTAATGGCTGATAACAGAGAGAATAGACTGACAGCAGGACGGGAGAATGGCTGATAACAGAGAGAAATAGACTGACAGCAGGAACGGGATTGGCTGATAACAGAGAGAAATAGACTGACAGCAGGACAGGGGAATGGCTGATAACAGAGAGAATACACTGACAGCAGGACGTGGGAATGGCTAATAACAGAGAAATTTACTGACAGCAGGACAGGGAATGGCTGATAACAGAGAGAATTGACTGACAGCAGGACGGGGAATGGCTGATAACAGAGAGAAATAGACTGACAGCAGGACTGGGGAATGGCTGATAACAGAAAGAAATAGACTGACAGCGGCATGGGGAATGGCTGATAACAGAGAGAAATAGACTGACAGCAGGATGGGGATTGGCTGTTAACAGAGAGAAATAGACTGACAGCAGGACAGGGGAATGGCTGATAACAGAGAGAAATAGACAGAATGCAGGACGGGGAATGGCTGATAACAGAGAGAAATAGACTGACAGCAGGACGGGGAATGGCTGATAACAGAGAGAAATAGACTGACAGCGGGACGGGGAATGGCTGATAACAGAGAAATAGACTGACAGCAGGAATGGGATTGGCTGATAACAGAGAGAAATAGACTGACAACAGGACAGGGGAATGGCTGATAACAGAGAAATAGACTGACAGCAGGACAGGGTAATGGCTGATAACAGAGAGAATAGACTGACAGCAGGACAGGGGAATGGCAGATAACGGAGAGAATAGACTGACAGCAGGACGGGAGAATGGCTGATAACAGAGAGAAATAGACTGACAGCAGGAACGGGATTGGCTGATAACAGAGAGAAATAGACTGACAGCAGGACAGGGGAATGGCTGATAACAGAGAGAATACACTGACAGCAGGACGTGGGAATGGCTAATAACAGAGAAATTTACTGACAGCAGGACGAGGGAATGGCTGATAACAGAGAGAAATCGACTGACAGCAGGACTTGGGAATGGCTGATAACAGAGAGAAATAGACAGAATGCAGGACGGGGAATGGCTGATAACAGAGAGAAATCGACTGACAGCAGGACGGGGAATGGCTGATAACAGAGAGAAATAGACTGACAGCAGGACAGGGGAGTGGCTGATAACAGAAAGAAATAGACTGACAGCAGGACGAGGGAATGGCTGAAAACAGAGAGAAATAGACTGACAGCAGGACGAGGGAATGGTTGATAACAGAGAGAAATCGACTGACAGCAGGACTTGGGAATGGCTGATAACAGAGAGAAATAGACAGAATGCAGGACGGGGAATGGCTGACAACAGAGAGAAATAGACTGACAGCAGGACAAGGATTGGCTGATAACAGAGAGAAATAGACTGACAGCAGGACAAGGATTGGCTGATAACAGAGAGAAATAGACTGACAGCAGGACGGGGAATGGCTGATAACAGAGAGAAATAGACTGACAGCAGGACAAGGGAATGGCTGATAACAGAGAGAAATAGACTGACAGCGGCATGGGGAATGGCTGATAACAGAGAGAAATAGACTGACAGCAGGATGGGGAATGGCTGATAACAGAGAGAAATAGACTGACAGCAGGACAAGGGAATGGCTGATAACAGAGAGAAATAGACTGACAGCGGCATGGGGAATGGCTGATAACAGAGAGAAATAAACTGACAGCAGGATGGGGAATGGCTGATAACAGAGAGAAATAGACTGACAGCAGGATGGGGATTGGCTGTTAACAGAGAGAAATAGACTGACAGCAGGACAGGGGAATGGCTGATAACAGAGAGAAATAGACTGACAGCAGGACAGGGGAATGGCTGATAACAGAGAGAAATAGACTGACAGCAGGACGGGGGAATGGCTGATAACAGAGAGAAATAGACTGACAGCAGGACGAGGGAATGGCTGATAACAGAGAGAAATCGACTGACAGCAGGACTTGGGAATGGCTGATAACAGAGAGAAATAGACAGAATGCAGGACGGGGAATGGCTGATAACAGAGAGAAATCGACTGACAGCAGGACGGGGAATGGCTGATAACAGAGAGAAATAGACTGACAGCAGGACAGGGGAGTGGCTGATAACAGAAAGAAATAGACTGACAGCAGGACGAGGGAATGGCTGAAAACAGAGAGAAATAGACTGACAGCAGGACGAGGGAATGGCTGATAACAGAGAGAAATCGACTGACAGCAGGACTTGGGAATGGCTGATAACAGAGAGAAATAGACAGAATGCAGGACGGGGAATGGCTGACAACAGAGAGAAATAGACTGACAGCAGGACAAGGATTGGCTGATAACAGAGAGAAATAGACTGACAGCAGGACAAGGATTGGCTGATAACAGAGAGAAATAGACTGACAGCAGGACGGGGAATGGCTGATAACAGAGAGAAATAGACTGACAGCAGGACAAGGGAATGGCTGATAACAGAGAGAAATAGACTGACAGCGGCATGGGGAATGGCTGATAACAGAGAGAAATAGACTGACAGCAGGATGGGGAATGGCTGATAACAGAGAGAAATAGACTGACAGCAGGACAAGGGAATGGCTGATAACAGAGAGAAATAGACTGACAGCGGCATGGGGAATGGCTGATAACAGAGAGAAATAAACTGACAGCAGGATGGGGAATGGCTGATAACAGAGAGAAATAGACTGACAGCAGGATGGGGATTGGCTGTTAACAGAGAGAAATAGACTGACAGCAGGACAGGGGAATGGCTGATAACAGAGAGAAATAGACTGACAGCAGGACAGGGGAATGGCTGATAACAGAGAGAAATAGACTGACAGCAGGACGGGGGAATGGCTGATAACAGAGAGAAATAGACTGACAGCAGGACGAGGGAATGGCTGATAACAGAGAGAAATCGACTGACAGCAGGACTTGGGGATGGCTGATAACAGAAAGAAATAGACAGAATGCAGGACGGGGAATGGCTGATAACAGAGAGAAATCGACTGACAGCAGGACGGGGAATGGCTGATAACAGAGAGAAATAGACTGACAGCAGGACAGGGGAGTGGCTGATAACAGAAAGAAATAGACTGACAGCAGGACAGGGGAATGGCTGATAACAGAGAGAAATAGACTGACAGCAGGATGAGGGAATGGCTGATAACAGAGAGAAATCGACTGACAGCAGGACTTGGGAATGGCTGATAACAGAGAGAAATAGACAGAATGCAGGACGGGGAATGGCTGACAACAGAGAGAAATAGACTGACAGCAGGACAAGGATTGGCTGATAACAGAGAGAAATAGACTGACAGCAGGACGGGGAATGGCTGATAACAGAGAGAAATAGACTGACAGCAGGACTTGGGAATGGCTGATAACAGAGAGAAATAGACAGAATGCAGGACGGGGAATGGCTGATAACAGAGAGAAATAGACTGACAGCAGGACGGGGAATGGCTGATAACAGAGAGAAATAGACTGACAGCAATGCGGTGGAATGGCTGATAACAGAGAGAAATAGACTGACAACAGGACGGGGGAATGGCTGATAACAGAGAGAAATAGACTGACAGCAGGACAAGGTAATGGCTGATAACAGAGAGAATAGACTGACAGCAGGACGGGGGAATGGCAAATAACGGAGAGAATAGACTGACAGCAGGACGGGAGAATGGCTGATAACAGAGAGAAATAGACTGAGAGCAGGACGAGGGAATGGCTGATAACAGAGAAATCGACTGACAGCAGGACTTGGGAATGGCTGATAACAGAGACAAATAGACAGAATGCAGGACGGGGTATGGCTGATAACAGAGAGAAATAGTCTGACAGCAGGACGGGGAATGGCTGATAACAGAGAGAAATAGACTGACAGCAGGATGGGGAATGGCTGATAACAGAGAGGAATAGACTGACAGCAGGACAGGGTAATGGCTGATAACAGAGAGAATAGACTGACAGCAGGACGGGGGAATGGCTAATAACAGAAATTTACTGACAGCAGGACAGGGAATGGCTGATAACAGAGAGAAATAGACTGACAGCAGGAACGGGATTGGCTGATAACAGAGAGAAATAGACTGACAGCAGGACAGGGGAATGGCTGATAACAGAGAGAAATAGACAGACAACAGGGCGGGGAATGGCGGATAACAGAGAAATAGACTGACAGCAGGACGGGAATGGCTGATAACAGAGAAATTTACTGACAGCAGGACAGGGAATGGCTGATAACAGAGAGAAATAGACTGACAGCAGGACAGGGAATGGCTGATAACAGAGAGAATAGACTGACAGCAGGACGGGGAATGGCTGATAACAGAGAGAAATAGACAGACAACAGGGCGGGGAATGGCTGATAACAGAGAAATAGACTGACAGCAGGACGGGAATGTCTGATAACAGAGAGAAATAGACTGACAGCAGGACGGGGAATGGTTGATAACAAAGATAATAGACTGACAGCAGGACAGGGGAATAGCTGATAACAGAGAAATAGACTGACAGCGGGATGGGGAATGGCTGATAACAGAGAGAATAGACTGACAGCAGGGCAGGTGAATGGCTGATAACAGAGAGAAATAGACTGACAGCGGGATGGGGAATGGCTGATAACAGAGAGAAATAGACTGACAGCGGGATGGGGAATGGCTGATAACAGAGAGAAATAGACTGACAGCGGGACAAGGAATGGCTGATAACAGAGAGAAATAGACTGACAGCAGGACAGGGGAATGGCTGATAACAGAACGAAATAGACTGACAGCGGCATGGGGAATGGCTGATAACAGAGAGAAATAGACTGACAGCAGGACAAGGATTGGCTGATAACAGAGAGAAATAGACTGACAGCAGAAAAGGGGAATGGCTGATAACAGAGAGAAATAGACAGAATGCAGGACGGGGAATGGCTGATAACAGAGAAATAGACTGACAGCAGGACGGGGAATGGCTGATAACACATAGAAATAGACTGACAGCAGGACAGGGGAGTGGCTGATAACACAGAGAAATAGACTGACAGCAGGATGGGGAGTGGCTGATAACAGAGAGAAATAGACTGACAGCAGGACAGGGGAGTGGCTGATAACACAGAGAAATAGACTGACAGCAGGACAGGGGAATGGCTGATAACAGAGAGAAATAGACTGACAGCGGCATGGGGAATGGCTGATAACAGAGAGAAATAGACTGACAGCAGGACAAGGATTGGCTGATAACAGAGAGAAATAGACTGACAGCGGGACGGGGAATGACTGATAACACAGAGAAATAGACTGACAGCAGGACAGGGGAGTGGCTGATAACAGAAAGAAATAGACTGACAGCAGGACAGGGGAATGGCTGAAAACAGAGAGAAATAGACTGACAGCAGGATGGGGAATGGCTGATAACAGAGATAAATAGACTGAAAGCAGGACGGGGAATGGCTGATAACAGAAAGAAATAGACTGACAGCGGCATGGGGAATGGCTGATAACAGAGAGAAATAGACTGACAGCAGGACAAGGATTGGCTGATAACAGAGAGAAATAGACTGACAGCAGGATGGGGATTGGCTGTTAACAGAGAGAAATAGACTGACAGCAGGACAGGGGAATGGCTGATAACAGAGAGAAATAGACTGACAGCAGGACAAGGATTAGCTGATAACAGAGAGAAATATACTGACAGTAGGACAAGGATTGGCTGATAACAGAGAGAAATAGACTGAGAGCAGGACTTGGGAATGGCTGATAACAGAGAGAAATAGACAGAATGCAGGACGGGGAATGGCTGATAACAGAGAGGAATAGACTGACAACAGGACGGGGGAATGGCTGATAACAGAGAGAAATAGACTGACAGCAGGACGGGGGAATGGCTGATAACAGAGATAAATAGACTGACAGCAGGACAAGGGAATGGCTGACAACAGAGAGAAATAGACTGACAGCGGCATGGGGAATGGCTGATAACAGAGCGAAATAGACTGACAGCAGGACAAGGATTGGCTGATAACAGAGAGAAATCGACTGACAGCAGGACGGGGAATGGCTGATAACAGAGAGAAATAGACTGACAGCAGGGCTGGGGAATGGCTGACAACAGAGAGAAATAGACTGACAGCAGGACGGGGGAATGGCTGATAACAGAGATAAATAGACTGACAGCAGGACAAGGGAATGGCTGATAACAGAGAGAAATAGACTGACAGCAGGACGGGGAATGGCTGATAACAGAGAGAAATAGACTGACAACGGCATGGGAAATGGCTGATAACAGAGAGAAATAGACTGACAGCAGGACGGGGAATGGCTGATAACAGAGAGAAATAGACTGACAGCAGGGCGGGGGAATGGCTGATAACAGAGAAGTAGACTGACAGCAGGACGGGAATGGCTGATAACAGAGAGAAAAGACTGACAGCAGGACAGGGGAATGGCTGATAACAGAGGGAAATAGACTGAGAGCAGGACGAGGGAATGGCTGATAACAGAGAGAAATCGACTGACAGCAGGACAGGGGAATGGCTGATAACAGAGAGAAATAGACAGAATGCAGGACGGGGAATGGCTGACAACAGAGAGAAATAGACTGACAGCAGGACGGGGAACGGCTGATAACAGAGAGAAATAGACTCACAGCAGGACAGGGGAATGGCTGATAACAGAAAGAAATAGACTGACAGCAGGACAGGGGAATGGCTGATAACAGAGAGAAATAGACTGACGGCACGACGAGGAATGGCTGATAACAGAGAGAAATAGACTGACAGCAGGACGTGGGAATGGCTAATAACATAGAGAAATTTACTGACAGCAGGACAGGGAATGGCTGATAACAGAGAGAAATAGACTGACAGCAGGACGGGGGAATGGCTGATAACAGAGAGAATAGACTGACAGCAGGACAGGGAATGGCTGATAACAGAGAGAAATAGACAGACAACAGGGCGGGGAATGGCTAATAACAGAGAAATAGACTGACAGCAGGACTGGGAATGGCTGATAACAGAGAGGAATACACTGACAACAGGACGGGGGAATGGCTGATAACAGAGAGAAATAGACTGACAGCAGGACAAGGATTGGCTGATAACAGAGAGAAATAGACTGACAGCAGGACGGGAATGGCTGATAACAAAGAAATAGACTGACGGCACGACGGGGAATGGCTGATAACAGAGAGAAATAGACTGACGGCACGACGGGGAATGGCTGATAACAGAGAGAATAGACTGACAGCAGGACGGGGGAATGGCTAATAACAGAGAAATTTACTGACAGCAGGACGGGGGAATGGCTGATAACAGAGAAATAGACTGAACACAGGACAGGGGAATGGCTGATAACAGAGAGAATAGACTGACAGCAGGACAGGAGAATGGCTGATAACAGAGAAATAGACTGACAGCGGGATGGGGAATGGCTGATAACAGAGAGAAATAGACTGACAGCGGGATGGGGAATGGCTGATAACAGAGAGAAATAGACTGACAGCGGGATGGGTAATGGCTGATAACAGAGAGAATAGACTGACAGCAGGGCAGGGGAATGGCTGATAATAGAGAGAAATAGACTGACAGCGGGACAGGGGAATGGCTGATAACAGAGAGAAATAGACTGACAGCAGGACGGGGGAATGGCTGATAACAGAGAGAAATAGACTGACAGCAGGACGGGGGAATGGCTGATAACAGAGAGAAATAGACTGACAGCAGGACGGGGGAATGGCTGATAACAGAGAGAAAAAGACTGACAGCAGGACGGGGGAATGGCTGATAAGAGAGAGAAATAGACTGACAGCAGGACGGGGGAATGGCTGATAACAGAGAAATAGACAGAATGCAGGACGGGGAATGACTGATAACAGAGAGAAATAGACTGACAGCAGGACGGGGAATGACTGATAACACAGAGAAATAGACTGACAGCAGGACAGGGGAGTGGCTGATAACAGAAAGAAATAGACTGACAGCAGGACAGGGGAATGGCTGAAAACAGAGAGAAATAGACTGACAGCAGGATGGGGAATGGCTGATAACAGAGAAATAGACTGACAGCAGGACAGGGGAATGGCTGATAACAGAGAGAAATAGACTGAGAGCAGGACGAGGGAATGGCTGATAACAGAGAGAAATCGACTGACAGCAGGACTTGGGAATGGCTGATAACAGAGAGAAATAGACAGAATGCAGGACGAGGAATGGCTGATAACAGAGAGAAATAGACTGACAGCAGGACGGGGGAATGGCTGATAACAGAGAGAAATAGACTGACAGCAGGACGGGGGAATGGCTGATAACAGAGAGAAATAGACTGACAGCAGGACGGGGGAATGGCTGATAAGAGAGAGAAATAGACTGACAGCAGGATGGGGAGTGGCTGATAACAGAGAGAAATAGACTGACAGCAGGACAGGGGAGTGGCTGAAAACAGAGAGAAATAGACTGACAGCAGGATGGGGAATGGCTGATAACAGAGAGGAATAGACTGACAACAGGACGGGGGAATGGCTGATAACAGAGAGAAATAGACTGACAGCAGGACAAGGGAATGGCTGAAAACAGAGTGAAATAGACTGACAACAGGACGGGGGAATGGCTGATAACAGAGAGGAATAGACTGACAACAGGACGGGGGAATGGCTGATAACAGAGAGAAATAGACTGACAGCAGGACAAGGGAATGGCTGATAACAGAGAGAAATAGACTGACAGCGGCATGGGGAATGGCTGATAACAGAGAGAAATAGACTGACAGCAGGACAAGGATTGGCTGATAACAGAGAGAAATAGACTGACAGCAGGACAGGGGAATGGCTGATAACAGAGAGAAATAGACTGACAGCAGGATGGGGAATGGCTGATAACAGAGAGGAATAGACTGACAACAGGACGGGGGAATGGCTGATAACAGAGAGAAATAGACTGACAGCAGGACGGGGGAATGGCTGATAACAGAGATAAATAGACTGACAGCAGGACAGGGTAATGGCTGATAACAGAGAGAATAGACTGACAGCAGGACGGGGGAATGGCTAATAACAGAAATTTACTGACAGCAGGACAGGGAATGGCTGATAACAGAGAGAAATAGACTGACAGCAGGAACGGGATTGGCTGATAACAGAGAGAAATAGACTGACAACAGGACAGGGGAATGGCTGATAACAGAGAAATAGACTGACAGCAGGACGGGAATGGCTGATAACAGAGAAATTTACTGACAGCAGGACAGGGAATGGCTGATAACAGAGAGAATAGACTAACAGCAGGACGGGGAATGGCTGATAACAGAGAGAAATAGACAGACAACAGGGCGGGGAATGGCTGATAACAGAGAGAATAGACTGACAGCAGGACGGGAATGGCTGATAACAAAGAGAAATAGACTGACAGCAGGACGGGGAATGGTTGATAACAAAGATAATAGACTGACAACAGGACGGAGGAATGGCTGATAACAGAGAGAAATAAACTGACAGCAGGACGGGGGAATGACTGATAACAGAGAGAATAGACCGACAGCAGGACAGGGGAATAGCTGATAACAGAGAGAAATAGACTGAACACAGGACAGGGGAATGGCTGATAACAGAGAGAATAGACTGACAGCGGGATGGGGAATGGCTGATAACAGAGAAATAGACTGACAGCGGGACAGGGGAATGGCTGATAACAGAAAGAAATAGACTGACAGCGGGACAAGGAATGGCTGATAACAGAGAGAAATAGACTGACAGCAGGACAGGGGAATGGCTGATAACAGAACGAAATAGACTTACAGCGGCATGGGGAATGGCTGATAACAGAGAGAAATAGACTGACAGCAGGACAAGGATTGGCTGATAACAGAGAGAAATAGACTGACAGCAGGAAAGGGGAATGGCTGATAACAGAGAGAAATAGACTGACAGCAGGACAGGGGAATGGCTGATAACAGAGAGAAATAGACTGACAGCAGGACAAGGATTAGCTGATAACGGAGAGAAATATACTGACAGTAGGACAAGGATTGGCTGATAACAGAGAGAAATAGACTGAGAGCAGGACTTGGGAATGGCTGATAACAGAGAGAAATAGACAGAATGCAGGACGGGGAATGGCTGATAACAGAGAAGAATAGACTGACAGCAGGACGGGGGAATGGCTGATAACAGAGAGAAATAGACTGACAGCAGGACAAGGGAATGGCTGACAACAGAGAGAAATAGACTGACAGCGGCATGGGGAATGGCTGATAACAGAGAGAAATAGACTGACAGCAGGACAAGGATTGGCTGATAACAGAGAGAAATAGACTGACAGCAGGACGGGGAATGGCTGATAACAGAGAGAAATAGACTGACAGCAGGGCTGGGGAATGGCTGACAACAGAGAGAAATAGACTGACAGCAGGACGGGGGAACGGCTGATAACAGAGAGAAATAGACTGACAGCAGGACAAGGTAATGGCTGATAACAGAGAGAATAGACTGACAGCAGGACGGGGGAATGGCAAATAACGGAGAGAATAGACTGACAGCAGGACGGGAGAATGGCTGATAACAGAGAGAAATAGACTGAGAGCAGGACGAGGGAATGGCTGATAACAGAGAAATCGACTGACAGCAGGACTTGGGAATGGCTGATAACAGAGACAAATAGACAGAATGCAGGACGGGGTATGGCTGATAACAGAGAGAAATAGTCTGACAGCAGGACGGGGAATGGCTGATAACAGAGAGAAATAGACTGACAGCGGGACGGGGAATGACTGATAACACAGAGAAATAGACTGACAGCAGGACAGGGGAGTGGCTGATAACAGAGAGAAATAGACTGACAGCAGGACAGGGGAATGGCTGAAAACAGAGAGAAATAGACTGACAGCAGGATGGGGAATGGCTGATAACAGAGAGGAATAGACTGACAACAGGACGGGGGAATGGCTGATAACAGAAAGAAATAGACTGACAGCAGGACGGGGGAATGGCTGATAACAGAGATAAATAGACTGACAGCAGGACAAGGGAATGGCTGATAACAGAGAGAAATAGACTGACAGCAGGACGGGGAATGGCTGATAACAGAGAGAAATAGACTGACAGCAGGGCGGGGGAATGGCTAATAACAGAGAGAAGTAGACTGACCGCAGGACGGGGGAATGGCTGATAACAGAGAGAAATAGACAGAATGCAGGACGGGGAACGGCTGACAACAGAGAGAAATAGACTGACAGCAGGACAGGGTAATGGCTGATAACAGAGAGAATAGACTGACAGCAGGACGGGAGAATGGCTGATAACAGAGAGAAATAGACTGACAGCAGGAACGGGATTGGCTGATAACAGAGAGAAATAGACTGACAGCAGGACAGGGGAATGGCTGATAACAGAGAGAATACACTGACAGCAGGACGTGGGAATGGCTAATAACAGAGAAATTTACTGACAGCAGGACAGGGAATGGCTGATAACAGAGAGAATTGACTGACAGCAGGACGGGGAATGGCTGATAACAGAGAGAAATAGACTGACAGCAGGACTGGGGAATGGCTGATAACAGAAAGAAATAGACTGACAGCGGCATGGGGAATGGCTGATAACAGAGAGAAATAGACTGACAGCAGGATGGGGATTGGCTGTTAACAGAGAGAAATAGACTGACAGCAGGACAGGGGAATGGCTGATAACAGAGAGAAATAGACAGAATGCAGGACGGGGAATGGCTGATAACAGAGAGAAATAGACTGACAGCAGGACGGGGAATGGCTGATAACAGAGAGAAATAGACTGACAGCGGGACGGGGAATGGCTGATAACAGAGAAATAGACTGACAGCAGGACAGGGGAATGGCTGATAACAGAGAGAAATAGACTGAGAGCAGGACGAGGGAATGGCTGATAACAGAGAGAAATAGACAGAATGCAGGACGGGGAATGGCTGATAACAGAGAGAAATAGACTGACAGCAGGACGGGGAATGGCTGATAACAGAGAGAAATAGACTGACAGCGGGACGGGGAATGACTGATAACAGAGAGAAATAGACAGAATGCAGGACGGGGAATGGCTGATAACAGAGAGAAATAGACTGACAGCGGGACGGGGAATGGCTGATAACAGAGAGAAATAGACAGAATGCAGGACGGGGAATGGCTGATAACAGAGAGAAATAGACTGACAGCAGGACGGGGAATGGCTGATAACAGAGAGAAATAGACTGACAGCAGGACAGGGGAGTGGCTGATAACAGAAAGAAATAGACTGACAACAGGATGGGGAATGGCTGATAACAGAGAGGAATAGACTGACAACAGGACGGGGGAATGGCTGATAACAGAGAGAAATAGACTGACAGCAGGACAGGGGAATGGCTGATAACAGAGAGAATAGACTGACAGCAGGACAGGGTAATGGCTGATAACAGAGAGAAATAGACTGACAGCGGCATGAGGAATGGCTGATAACAGAGAGAAATAGACTGACAGCAGGACAAGGATTGGCTGATAACAGAGAGAAATAGACTGACAGCAGGACAGGGGAGTGGCTGATAACAGAAAGATATAGACTGACAGCAGGATGGGGAATGGCTGATAACAGAGAGGAATAGACTGACAACAGGACGGGGGAATGGCTGATAACAGAGAGAAATAGACTTACAGCAGGACAGGGGAATGGCTGATAACAGAGAGAATAGACTGACAGCAGGACAGGGTAATGGCTGATAACAGAGAGAAATAGACTGACAGCGGCATGGGGAATGGCTGATAACAGAGAGAAATAGACTGACAGCAGGACAAGGATTGGCTGATAACAGAGAGAAATAGACTGACAGTAGGACAGGGGAATGGCTGATAACAGAGAGAAGTAGACTGACAGCAGGATGGGGAATGGCTGATAACAGAGAGAATAGACTGACAGCAGGACGGGGGAATGGCAGATAACGGAGAGAATAGACTGACAGCGGGACGGGGAATGACTGATAACAGAGAGAAATCGACTGACAGCAGGACTTGGGAATGGCTGATAACAGAGAGAAATAGACTGACAGCAGGAAGGGGGAATGGCTGATAACAGAAAGAAATAGACTGACAGCAGGACGGGGGAATGGCTGATAAGAGAGAGAAATAGACTGACAGCAGGACAGGGGAGTGGCTGATAACAGAAAGAAATAGACTGACAGCAGGACGGGAATGGCTGAAAACAGAGAGAAATAGACTGACAGCAGGACAAGGGAATGGCTGATAACAGAGAGAAATAGACTGACAGCAGGACAAGGGAATGGCTGATAACAGAGAGAAATAGACTGACAGTAGGACAGGGAATGGCTGATAACAGAGAGAATAGACTGACAGCAGGACGGGGAATGGCTGATAACAGAGAGAAATAGACTGAACACAGGACAGGGGAATGGCTGATAACAGAGAAATAGACTGACAGCGGGATGGGGAATGGCTGATAACAGAGAGAAATAGACTGACAGCGGGATGGGTAATGGCTGATAACAGAGAGAATAGACTGACAGCAGGGCAGGGGAATGGCTGATAACAGAGAGAAATAGACTGACAGCGGGACAGGGGAATGGCTGATAACAGAGAGAAATAGACTCACAGCAGGACGGGGGAATGGCTGATAACAGAGAGAAATCGACTGACAGCAGGACTTGGGAATGGCTGATAACAGAGAGAAATAGAGAGAATGCAGGACGAGGAATGGCTGATAACAGAGAGAAATAGACTGACAGCAGGACGGGGGAATGGCTGATAACAGAGAAATAGACTGACAGCAGGACGGGGAATGGCTGATAAGAGAGAGAAATAGACTGACAGCAGGATGGGGAGTGGCTGATAACAGAGAGAAATAGACTGACAGCAGGACAGGGGAGTGGCTGATAACAGAAAGAAATAGACTGACAGCAGGACAGGGGAATGGCTGAAAACAGAGAGAAATAGACTGACAGCAGGATGGGGAATGGCTGATAACAGAGAGAAATAGACTGACAGCAGGACAAGGGAATGGCTGAAAACAGAGAGAAATAGACTGACAGCAGGATGGGGAATGGCTGATAACAGAGAGGAATAGACTGACAACAGGACGGGGGAATGGCTGATAACAGAGAGAAATAGACTGACAGCAGGATGGGGAATGGCTGATAACAGAGAGGAATAGACTGACAGCAGGACAGGGTAATGGCTGATAACAGAGAGAATAGACTGACAGCAGGACGGGGGAATGGCTAATAACAGAAATTTACTGACAGCAGGACAGGGAATGGCTGATAACAGAGAGAAATAGACTGACAGCAGGATGGGGAATGGCTGATAACAGAGAGAAATAGACTGACAGTAGGACAGGGGAATGGCTGATAACAGAGAGAAATAGACTGACAGCAGGATGGGGAATGGCTGAAAACAGAGAGAAATAGACTGACAGCAGGATGGGGAATGGCTGATAACAGAGAGAAATAGACTGACAGTAGGACAGGGGAATGGCTGATAACAGAGAGAAATAGACTGACAGCAGGATGGGGAATGGCTGATAACAGAGAGGAATAGACTGACAGCAGGACAGGGTAATGGCTGATAACAGAGAGAATAGACTGACAGCAGGACGGGGGAATGGCTAATAACAGAAATTTACTGACAGCAGGACAGGGAATGGCTGATAACAGAGAGAAATAGACTGACAGCAGGAACGGGATTGGCTGATAACAGAGAGAAATAGACTGACAGCAGGACAGGGGAATGGCTGATAACAGAGAGAAATAGACAGACAACAGGGCGGGGAATGGCTGATAACAGAGAAATAGACTGACAGCAGGACGGGAATGGCTGATAACAGAGAAATTTACTGACAGCAGGACAGGGAATGGCTGATAACAGAGAGAAATAGACTGACAGCAGGACAGGGAATGGCTGATAAGAGAGAATAGACTGACAGCAGGACGGGGAATGGCTGATAACAGAGAGAAATAGACAGACAACAGGGCGGGGAATGGCTGATAACAGAGAAATAGACTGACAGCAGGACGGGAATGTCTGATAACAGAGAGAAATAGACTGACAGCAGGACGGGGAATGGTTGATAACAAAGATAATAGACTGACAGCAGGACAGGGGAATAGCTGATAACAGAGAAATAGACTGACAGCGGGATGGGGAATGGCTGATAACAGAGAGAATAGACTGACAGCAGGGCAGGTGAATGGCTGATAACAGAGAGAAATAGACTGACAGCGGGATGGGGAATGGCTGATAACAGAGAGAAATAGACTGACAGCGGGATGGGGAATGGCTGATAACAGAGAGAAATAGACTGACAGCGGGACAAGGAATGGCTGATAACAGAGAGAAATAGACTGACAGCAGGACAGGGGAATGGCTGATAACAGAACGAAATAGACTGACAGCGGCATGGGGAATGGCTGATAACAGAGAGAAATAGACTGACAGCAGGACAAGGATTGGCTGATAACAGAGAGAAATAGACTGACAGCAGAAAAGGGGAATGGCTGATAACAGAGAGAAATAGACAGAATGCAGGACGGGGAATGGCTGATAACAGAGAAATAGACTGACAGCAGGACGGGGAATGGCTGATAACACATAGAAATAGACTGACAGCAGGACAGGGGAGTGGCTGATAACACAGAGAAATAGACTGACAGCAGGATGGGGAGTGGCTGATAACAGAGAGAAATAGACTGACAGCAGGACAGGGGAGTGGCTGATAACACAGAGAAATAGACTGACAGCAGGACAGGGGAATGGCTGATAACAGAGAGAAATAGACTGACAGCGGCATGGGGAATGGCTGATAACAGAGAGAAATAGACTGACAGCAGGACAAGGATTGGCTGATAACAGAGAGAAATAGACTGACAGCGGGACGGGGAATGACTGATAACACAGAGAAATAGACTGACAGCAGGACAGGGGAGTGGCTGATAACAGAAAGAAATAGACTGACAGCAGGACAGGGGAATGGCTGAAAACAGAGAGAAATAGACTGACAGCAGGATGGGGAATGGCTGATAACAGAGATAAATAGACTGAAAGCAGGACGGGGAATGGCTGATAACAGAGAGAAATAGACTGACAGCGGCATGGGGAATGGCTGATAACAGAGAGAAATAGACTGACAGCAGGACAAGGATTGGCTGATAACAGAGAGAAATAGACTGACAGCAGGATGGGGATTGGCTGTTAACAGAGAGAAATAGACTGACAGCAGGACAGGGGAATGGCTGATAACAGAGAGAAATAGACTGACAGCAGGACAAGGATTAGCTGATAACAGAGAGAAATATACTGACAGTAGGACAAGGATTGGCTGATAACAGAGAGAAATAGACTGAGAGCAGGACTTGGGAATGGCTGATAACAGAGAGAAATAGACAGAATGCAGGACGGGGAATGGCTGATAACAGAGAGGAATAGACTGACAACAGGACGGGGGAATGGCTGATAACAGAGAGAAATAGACTGACAGCAGGACGGGGGAATGGCTGATAACAGAGATAAATAGACTGACAGCAGGACAAGGGAATGGCTGACAACAGAGAGAAATAGACTGACAGCGGCATGGGGAATGGCTGATAACAGAGCGAAATAGACTGACAGCAGGACAAGGATTGGCTGATAACAGAGAGAAATCGACTGACAGCAGGACGGGGAATGGCTGATAACAGAGAGAAATAGACTGACAGCAGGGCTGGGGAATGGCTGACAACAGAGAGAAATAGACTGACAGCAGGACGGGGGAATGGCTGATAACAGAGATAAATAGACTGACAGCAGGACAAGGGAATGGCTGATAACAGAGAGAAATAGACTGACAGCAGGACGGGGAATGGCTGATAACAGAGAGAAATAGACTGACAACGGCATGGGAAATGGCTGATAACAGAGAGAAATAGACTGACAGCAGGACGGGGAATGGCTGATAACAGAGAGAAATAGACTGACAGCAGGGCGGGGGAATGGCTGATAACAGAGAAGTAGACTGACAGCAGGACGGGAATGGCTGATAACAGAGAGAAAAGACTGACAGCAGGACAGGGGAATGGCTGATAACAGAGGGAAATAGACTGAGAGCAGGACGAGGGAATGGCTGATAACAGAGAGAAATCGACTGACAGCAGGACAGGGGAATGGCTGATAACAGAGAGAAATAGACAGAATGCAGGACGGGGAATGGCTGACAACAGAGAGAAATAGACTGACAGCAGGACGGGGAACGGCTGATAACAGAGAGAAATAGACTCACAGCAGGACAGGGGAATGGCTGATAACAGAAAGAAATAGACTGACAGCAGGACAGGGGAATGGCTGATAACAGAGAGAAATAGACTGACGGCACGACGAGGAATGGCTGATAACAGAGAGAAATAGACTGACAGCAGGACGTGGGAATGGCTAATAACATAGAGAAATTTACTGACAGCAGGACAGGGAATGGCTGATAACAGAGAGAAATAGACTGACAGCAGGACGGGGGAATGGCTGATAACAGAGAGAATAGACTGACAGCAGGACAGGGAATGGCTGATAACAGAGAGAAATAGACAGACAACAGGGCGGGGAATGGCTAATAACAGAGAAATAGACTGACAGCAGGACTGGGAATGGCTGATAACAGAGAGGAATACACTGACAACAGGACGGGGGAATGGCTGATAACAGAGAGAAATAGACTGACAGCAGGACAAGGATTGGCTGATAACAGAGAGAAATAGACTGACAGCAGGACGGGAATGGCTGATAACAAAGAAATAGACTGACGGCACGACGGGGAATGGCTGATAACAGAGAGAAATAGACTGACGGCACGACGGGGAATGGCTGATAACAGAGAGAATAGACTGACAGCAGGACGGGGGAATGGCTAATAACAGAGAAATTTACTGACAGCAGGACGGGGGAATGGCTGATAACAGAGAAATAGACTGAACACAGGACAGGGGAATGGCTGATAACAGAGAGAATAGACTGACAGCAGGACAGGAGAATGGCTGATAACAGAGAAATAGACTGACAGCGGGATGGGGAATGGCTGATAACAGAGAGAAATAGACTGACAGCGGGATGGGGAATGGCTGATAACAGAGAGAAATAGACTGACAGCGGGATGGGTAATGGCTGATAACAGAGAGAATAGACTGACAGCAGGGCAGGGGAATGGCTGATAATAGAGAGAAATAGACTGACAGCGGGACAGGGGAATGGCTGATAACAGAGAGAAATAGACTGACAGCAGGACGGGGGAATGGCTGATAACAGAGAGAAATAGACTGACAGCAGGACGGGGGAATGGCTGATAACAGAGAGAAATAGACTGACAGCAGGACGGGGGAATGGCTGATAACAGAGAGAAAAAGACTGACAGCAGGACGGGGGAATGGCTGATAAGAGAGAGAAATAGACTGACAGCAGGACGGGGGAATGGCTGATAACAGAGAAATAGACAGAATGCAGGACGGGGAATGACTGATAACAGAGAGAAATAGACTGACAGCAGGACGGGGAATGACTGATAACACAGAGAAATAGACTGACAGCAGGACAGGGGAGTGGCTGATAACAGAAAGAAATAGACTGACAGCAGGACAGGGGAATGGCTGAAAACAGAGAGAAATAGACTGACAGCAGGATGGGGAATGGCTGATAACAGAGAAATAGACTGACAGCAGGACAGGGGAATGGCTGATAACAGAGAGAAATAGACTGAGAGCAGGACGAGGGAATGGCTGATAACAGAGAGAAATCGACTGACAGCAGGACTTGGGAATGGCTGATAACAGAGAGAAATAGACAGAATGCAGGACGAGGAATGGCTGATAACAGAGAGAAATAGACTGACAGCAGGACGGGGGAATGGCTGATAACAGAGAGAAATAGACTGACAGCAGGACGGGGGAATGGCTGATAACAGAGAGAAATAGACTGACAGCAGGACGGGGGAATGGCTGATAAGAGAGAGAAATAGACTGACAGCAGGATGGGGAGTGGCTGATAACAGAGAGAAATAGACTGACAGCAGGACAGGGGAGTGGCTGAAAACAGAGAGAAATAGACTGACAGCAGGATGGGGAATGGCTGATAACAGAGAGGAATAGACTGACAACAGGACGGGGGAATGGCTGATAACAGAGAGAAATAGACTGACAGCAGGACAAGGGAATGGCTGAAAACAGAGTGAAATAGACTGACAACAGGACGGGGGAATGGCTGATAACAGAGAGGAATAGACTGACAACAGGACGGGGGAATGGCTGATAACAGAGAGAAATAGACTGACAGCAGGACAAGGGAATGGCTGATAACAGAGAGAAATAGACTGACAGCGGCATGGGGAATGGCTGATAACAGAGAGAAATAGACTGACAGCAGGACAAGGATTGGCTGATAACAGAGAGAAATAGACTGACAGCAGGACAGGGGAATGGCTGATAACAGAGAGAAATAGACTGACAGCAGGATGGGGAATGGCTGATAACAGAGAGGAATAGACTGACAACAGGACGGGGGAATGGCTGATAACAGAGAGAAATAGACTGACAGCAGGACGGGGGAATGGCTGATAACAGAGATAAATAGACTGACAGCAGGACAGGGTAATGGCTGATAACAGAGAGAATAGACTGACAGCAGGACGGGGGAATGGCTAATAACAGAAATTTACTGACAGCAGGACAGGGAATGGCTGATAACAGAGAGAAATAGACTGACAGCAGGAACGGGATTGGCTGATAACAGAGAGAAATAGACTGACAACAGGACAGGGGAATGGCTGATAACAGAGAAATAGACTGACAGCAGGACGGGAATGGCTGATAACAGAGAAATTTACTGACAGCAGGACAGGGAATGGCTGATAACAGAGAGAATAGACTAACAGCAGGACGGGGAATGGCTGATAACAGAGAGAAATAGACAGACAACAGGGCGGGGAATGGCTGATAACAGAGAGAATAGACTGACAGCAGGACGGGAATGGCTGATAACAAAGAGAAATAGACTGACAGCAGGACGGGGAATGGTTGATAACAAAGATAATAGACTGACAACAGGACGGAGGAATGGCTGATAACAGAGAGAAATAAACTGACAGCAGGACGGGGGAATGACTGATAACAGAGAGAATAGACCGACAGCAGGACAGGGGAATAGCTGATAACAGAGAGAAATAGACTGAACACAGGACAGGGGAATGGCTGATAACAGAGAGAATAGACTGACAGCGGGATGGGGAATGGCTGATAACAGAGAAATAGACTGACAGCGGGACAGGGGAATGGCTGATAACAGAAAGAAATAGACTGACAGCGGGACAAGGAATGGCTGATAACAGAGAGAAATAGACTGACAGCAGGACAGGGGAATGGCTGATAACAGAACGAAATAGACTTACAGCGGCATGGGGAATGGCTGATAACAGAGAGAAATAGACTGACAGCAGGACAAGGATTGGCTGATAACAGAGAGAAATAGACTGACAGCAGGAAAGGGGAATGGCTGATAACAGAGAGAAATAGACTGACAGCAGGACAGGGGAATGGCTGATAACAGAGAGAAATAGACTGACAGCAGGACAAGGATTAGCTGATAACGGAGAGAAATATACTGACAGTAGGACAAGGATTGGCTGATAACAGAGAGAAATAGACTGAGAGCAGGACTTGGGAATGGCTGATAACAGAGAGAAATAGACAGAATGCAGGACGGGGAATGGCTGATAACAGAGAAGAATAGACTGACAGCAGGACGGGGGAATGGCTGATAACAGAGAGAAATAGACTGACAGCAGGACAAGGGAATGGCTGACAACAGAGAGAAATAGACTGACAGCGGCATGGGGAATGGCTGATAACAGAGAGAAATAGACTGACAGCAGGACAAGGATTGGCTGATAACAGAGAGAAATAGACTGACAGCAGGACGGGGAATGGCTGATAACAGAGAGAAATAGACTGACAGCAGGGCTGGGGAATGGCTGACAACAGAGAGAAATAGACTGACAGCAGGACGGGGGAACGGCTGATAACAGAGATAAATAGACTGACAGCAGGACAAGGGAATGGCTGATAACAGAGAGAAATAGACTGACAGCAGGACGGGGAATGGCTGATAACAGAGAGAAATAGACTGACAGCGGCATGGGGAATGGCTGATAACAGAGAGAAATAGACTGACAGCAGGGCGGGGGAATGGCTGATAACAGAGAGAAATAGACTGACAGCAGGGCGGGGGAATGGCTGATAACAGAGAAGTAGACTGACAGCAGGACAGGGGAATGGCTGATAACAGAGAGAAAAGACTGACAGCAGGACAGGGGAATGGCTGATAACAGAGGGAAATAGACTGAGAGCAGGACGAGGGAATGGCTGATAACAGAGAGAAATCGACTGACAGCAGGACAAGGGAATTGCTGATAACAGAGAGAAATAGACAGAATGCAGGACGGGGAATGGCTGACAACAGAGAGAAATAGACTGACAGCAGGACGGGGAACGGCTGATAACAGAGAGAAATAGACTCACAGCAGGACAGGGGAATGGCTGATAACAGAAAGAAATAGACTGACAGCAGGACAGGGGAATGGCTGATAACAGAGAGAAATAGACTGACGGCACGACGGGGAATGGCTGATAACAGAG
Source organism: Ranitomeya imitator (assembly GCF_032444005.1). Lineage (NCBI taxonomy): Eukaryota > Metazoa > Chordata > Amphibia > Anura > Dendrobatidae > Ranitomeya > Ranitomeya imitator. The sequence continues at coordinate 333,066,556 of NC_091284.1, read as the reverse complement.
AGAAATAGACTGACAGCAGGACGTGGGAATGGCTAATAACATAGAGAAATTTACTGACAGCAGGACAGGGAATGGCTGATAACAGAGAGAAATAGACTGACAGCAGGACGGGGGAATGGCTGATAACAGAGAGAATAGACTGACAGCAGGACAGGGAATGGCTGATAACAGAGAGAAATAGACAGACAACAGGGCGGGGAATGGCTAATAACAGAGAAATAGACTGACAGCAGGACTGGGAATGGCTGATAACAGAGAGAAATACACTGACAACAGGACGAGGGAATGGCTGATAACAGAGAGAAATAGACTGACAGCAGGACAAGGATTGGCTGATAACAGAGAGAAATAGACTGACAGCAGGACGGGAATGGCTGATAACAAAGAAATAGACTGACGGCACGACGGGGAATGGCTGATAACAGAGAGAAATAGACTGACGGCACGACGGGGAATGGCTGATAACAGAGAGAAATAGACTGACAGCAGGAACGGGATTGGCTGATAACAGAGAGAATAGACTGACAGCAGGACGGAGGAATGGCTAATAACAGAGAAATTTACTGACAGCAGGACAGGGAATGGCTGATAACAGAGAGAAATAGACTGACAGCAGGACGGGGGAATGGCTGATAACAGAGAGAAATAAACTGACAGCAGGACGGGGGAATGACTGATAACAGAGAGAATAGACTGACAGCAGGACAGGGGAATAGCTGATAACAGAGAGAAATAGACTGAACACAGGACAGGGGAATGGCTGATAACAGAGAGAATAGACTGACAGCAGGACAGGAGAATGGCTGATAACAGAGAAATAGACTGACAGCGGGATGGGGAATGGCTGATAACAGAAAGAAATAGACTGACAGCGGGATGGGGAATGGCTGATAACAGAGAGAAATAGACTGACAGCGGGATGGGTAATGGCTGATAACAGAGAGAATAGACTGACAGCAGGGCAGGGGAATGGCTGATAATAGAGAGAAATAGACTGACAGCGGGACAGGGGAATGGCTGATAACAGAGAGAAATAGACTGACAGCAGGACGGGGGAATGGCTGATAACAGAGATAAATAGACTGACAGCAGGACGGGGGAATGGCTGATAACAGAGAGAAATAGACTGACAGCAGGACGGGGGAATGGCTGATAACAGAGAGATAAAGACTGACAGCAGGACGGGGGAATGGCTGATAAGAGAGAGAAATAGACTGACAGCAGGACGGGGGAATGGGTGATAGCAGAGAGAAAAAGACTGACAGCAGGACAGGGGAATGGCTGATAACACAGAGAAATAGACTGACAGCAGGACAGGGGAATGGCTGATAACAGAGAAATAGACAGAATGCAGGACGGGGAATGACTGATAACAGAGAGAAATAGACTGACAGCAGGACGGGGAATGACTGATAACACAGAGAAATAGACTGACAGCAGGACAGGGGAGTGGCTGATAACAGAAAGAAATAGACTGACAGCAGGACAGGGGAATGGCTGAAAACAGAGAGAAATAGACTGACAGCAGGATGGGGAATGGCTGATAACAGAGAAATAGACTGACAGCAGGACAGGGGAATGGCTGATAACAGAGAGAAATAGACTGAGAGCAGGACGAGGGAATGGCTGATAACAGAGAGAAATCGACTGACAGCAGGACTTGGGAATGGCTGATAACAGAGAGAAATACACAGAATGCAGGACGAGGAATGGCTGATAACAGAGAGAAATAGACTGACAGCAGGACGGGGGAATGGCTGATAACAGAGAGAAATAGACTGACAGCAGGACGGGGGAATGGCTGATAACAGAGAGAAATAGACTGACAGCAGGACGGGGGAATGGCTGATAAGAGAGAGAAATAGACTGACAGCAGGATGGGGAGTGGCTGATAACAGAGAGAAATAGACTGACAGCAGGACAGGGGAGTGGCTGAAAACAGAGAGAAATAGACTGACAGCAGGATGGGGAATGGCTGATAACAGAGAGGAATAGACTGACAACAGGACGGGGGAATGGCTGATAACAGAGAGAAATAGACTGACAGCAGGACAAGGGAATGGCTGAAAACAGAGTGAAATAGACTGACAACAGGACGGGGGAATGGCTGATAACAGAGAGGAATAGACTGACAACAGGACGGGGGAATGGCTGATAACAGAGAGAAATAGACTGACAGCAGGACAAGGGAATGGCTGATAACAGAGAGAAATAGACTGACAGCGGCATGGGGAATGGCTGATAACAGAGAGAAATAGACTGACAGCAGGACAAGGATTGGCTGATAACAGAGAGAAATAGACTGACAGCAGGACAGGGAATGGCTGATAACAGAGAGAAATAGACTGACAGCAGGATGGGGAATGGCTGATAACAGAGAGGAATAGACTGACAACAGGACGGGGGAATGGCTGATAACAGAGAGAAATAGACTGACAGCAGGACGGGGGAATGGCTGATAACAGAGATAAATAGACTGACAGCAGGACAGGGTAATGGCTGATAACAGAGAGAATAGACTGACAGCAGGACGGGGGAATGGCTAATAACAGAAATTTACTGACAGCAGGACAGGGAATGGCTGATAACAGAGAGAAATAGACTGACAGCAGGAACGGGATTGGCTGATAACAGAGAGAAATAGACTGACAACAGGACAGGGGAATGGCTGATAACAGAGAAATAGACTGACAGCAGGACGGGAATGGCTGATAACAGAGAAATTTACTGACAGCAGGACAGGGAATGGCTGATAACAGAGAGAATAGACTGACAGCAGGACGGGGAATGGCTGATAACAGAGAGAAATAGACAGACAACAGGGCGGGGAATGGCTGATAACAGAGAGAATAGACTGACAGCAGGACGGGAATGGCTGATAACAGAGAGAAATAGACTGACAGCAGGACGGGGAATGGTTGATAACAAAGATAATAGACTGACAGCAGGACGGAGGAATGGCTGATAACAGAGAGAAATAAACTGACAGCAGGACGGGGGAATGACTGATAACAGAGAGAATAGACCGACAGCAGGACAGGGGAATAGCTGATAACAGAGAGAAATAGACTGAACACAGGACAGGGGAATGGCTGATAACAGAGAGAATAGACTGACAGCGGGATGGGGAATGGCTGATAACAGAGAAATAGACTGACAGCGGGATAGGTAATGGCTGATAACAGAGAGAAATAGACTGACAGCGGGACAGGGGAATGGCTGATAACAGAAAGAAATAGACTGACAGCGGGACAAGGAATGGCTGATAACAGAGAGAAATAGACTGACAGCAGGACAGGGGAATGGCTGATAACAGAACGAAATAGACTTACAGCGGCATGGGGAATGGCTGATAACAGAGAGAAATAGACTGACAGCAGGACAAGGATTGGCTGATAACAGAGAGAAATAGACTGACAGCAGGAAAGGGGAATGGCTGATAACAGAGAGAAATAGACTGACAGCAGGACAGGGGAATGGCTGATAACAGAGAGAAATAGACTGACAGCAGGACAAGGATTAGCTGATAACAGAGAGAAATATACTGACAGTAGGACAAGGATTGGCTGATAACAGAGAGAAATAGACTGAGAGCAGGACTTGGGAATGGCTGATAACAGAGAGAAATAGACAGAATGCAGGACGGGGAATGGCTGATAACAGAGAAGAATAGACTGACAGCAGGACGGGGGAATGGCTGATAACAGAGAGAAATAGACTGACAGCAGGACAAGGGAATGGCTGACAACAGAGAGAAATAGACTGACAGCGGCATGGGGAATGGCTGATAACAGAGAGAAATAGACTGACAGCAGGACAAGGATTGGCTGATAACAGAGAGAAATAGACTGACAGCAGGACGGGGAATGGCTGATAACAGAGAGAAATAGACTGACAGCAGGGCTGGGGAATGGCTGACAACAGAGAGAAATAGACTGACAGCAGGACGGGGGAACGGCTGATAACAGAGATAAATAGACTGACAGCAGGACAAGGGAATGGCTGATAACAGAGAGAAATAGACTGACAGCAGGACGGGGAATGGCTGATAACAGAGAGAAATAGACTGACAGCGGCATGGGGAATGGCTGATAACAGAGAGAAATAGACTGACAGCAGGACGGGGAATGGCTGATAACAGAGAGAAATAGACTGACAGCAGGGCGGGGGAATGGCTGATAACAGAGAAGTAGACTGACAGCAGGACAGGGGAATGGCTGATAACAGAGAGAAAAGACTGACAGCAGGACAGGGGAATGGCTGATAACAGAGGGAAATAGACTGAGAGCAGGACGAGGGAATGGCTGATAACAGAGAGAAATCAACTGACAGCAGGACAGGGGAATTGCTGATAACAGAGAGAAATAGACAGAATGCAGGACGGGGAATGGCTGACAACAGAGAGAAATAGACTGACAGCAGGACGGGGAACGGCTGATAAAAGAGAGAAATAGACTCACAGCAGGACAGGGGAATGGCTGATAACAGAAAGAAATAGACTGACAGCAGGACAGGGGAATGGCTGATAACAGAGAGAAATAGACTGACGGCACGACGGGGAATGGCTGATAACAGAGAGAAATAGACTGACAGCAGGACGTGGGAATGGCTAATAACATAGAGAAATTTACTGACAGCAGGACAGGGAATGGCTGATAACAGAGAGAAATAGACTGACAGCAGGACGGGGGAATGGCTGATAACAGAGAGAATAGACTGACAGCAGGACAGGGAATGGCTGATAACAGAGAGAAATAGACAGACAACAGGGCGGGGAATGGCTAATAACAGAGAAATAGACTGACAGCAGGACTGGGAATGGCTGATAACAGAGAGAAATACACTGACAACAGGACGGGGGAATGGCTGATAACAGAGAGAAATAGACTGAAAACAGGACAAGGATTGGCTGATAACAGAGAGAAATAGACTGACAGCAGGACGGGAATGGCTGATAACAAAGAAATAGACTGACGGCACGACGGGGAATGGCTGATAACAGAGAGAAATAGACTGACGGCACGACGGGGAATGGCTGATAACAGAGAGAAATAGACTGACAGCAGGAACGGGATTGGCTGATAACAGAGAGAATAGACTGACAGCAGGACGGGGGAATGGCTAATAACAGAGAAATTTACTGACAGCAGGACAGGGAATGGCTGATAACGGAGAGAAATAGACTGACAGCAGGACGGGGGAATGGCTGATAACAGAGAGAAATAAACTGACAGCAGGACGGGGGAATGACTGATAACAGAGAGAATAGACTGACAGCAGGACAGGGGAATAGCTGATAACAGAGAGAAATAGACTGAACACAGGACAGGGGAATGGCTGATAACAGAGAGAATAGACTGACAGCAGGACAGGAGAATGGCTGATAACAGAGAAATAGACTGACAGCGGGATGGGGAATGGCTGATAACAGAGAGAAATAGACTGACAGCGGGATGGGGAATGGCTGATAACAGAGAGAAATAGACTGACAGCGGGATGGGTAATGGCTGATAACAGAGAGAATAGACTGACAGCAGGGCAGGGGAATGGCTGATAATAGAGAGAAATAGACTGACAGCGGGACAAGGGAATGGCTGATAACAGAGAGAAATAGACTGACAGCAGGACGGGGGAATGGCTGATAACAGAGAGAAATAGACTGACAGCAGGACGGGGGAATGGCTGATAACAGAGAGAAATAGACTGACAGCAGGACGGGGGAATGGCTGATAACAGAGAGATAAAGACTGACAGCAGGACGGGGGAATGGCTGATAAGAGAGAGAAATAGACTGACAGCAGGACGGGGGAATGGGTGATAGCAGAGAGAAAAAGACTGACAGCAGGACAGGGGAATGGCTGAAAACAGAGAGAAATAGACTGACAGCAGGACAAGGGAATGGCTGATAACAGAGAGAAATAGACTGAAAGCAGGACAAGGGAATGGCTGATAACAGAGAGAAATAGACTGACAGCAGGACAAGGATTGGCTGATAACAGAGAGAAATAGACTGACAGTAGGACAGGGAATGGCTGATAACAGAGAGAATAGACTGACAGCAGGACGGGGAATGGCTGATAACAGAGAGAAATAGACTGAACACAGGACAGGGGAATGGCTGATAACAGAGAAATAGACTGACAGCGGGATGGGGAATGGCTGATAACAGAGAGAAATAGACTGACAGCGGGATGGGTAATGGCTGATAACAGAGAGAATAGACTGACAGCAGGGCAGGGGAATGGCTGATAACAGAGAGAAATAGACTGACAGCGGGACAGGGGAATGGCTGATAACAGAGAGAAATAGACTCACAGCAGGACGGGGGAATGGCTGATAACAGAGAGAAATCGACTGACAGCAGGACTTGGGAATGGCTGATAACAGAGAAATAGACTGACAGCAGGACGGGGAATGGCTGATAAGAGAGAGAAATAGACTGACAGCAGGATGGGGAGTGGCTGATAACAGAGAGAAATAGACTGACAGCAGGACAGGGGAGTGGCTGATAACAGAAAGAAATAGACTGACAGCAGGACAGGGGAATGGCTGAAAACAGAGAGAAATAGACTGACAGCAGGATGGGGAATGGCTGATAACAGAGAGAAATAGACTGACAGCAGGACAAGGGAATGGCTGAAAACAGAGAGAAATAGACTGACAGCAGGATGGGGAATGGCTGATAACAGAGAGGAATAGACTGACAACAGGACGGGGGAATGGCTGATAACAGAGAGAAATAGACTGACAGCAGGACAAGGATTGGCTGATAACAGAGAGAAATAGACTGACAGTAGGACAGGGGAATGGCTGATAACAGAGAGAAATAGACTGACAGCAGGATGGGGAATGGCTGATAACAGAGAGGAATAGACTGACAGCAGGACAGGGTAATGGCTGATAACAGAGAGAATAGACTGACAGCAGGACGGGGGAATGGCTAATAACAGAAATTTACTGACAGCAGGACAGGGAATGGCTGATAACAGAGAGAAATAGACTGACAGCAGGAACGGGATTGGCTGATAACAGAGAGAAATAGACTGACAGCAGGACAGGGGAATGGCTGATAACAGAGAGAAATAGACAGACAACAGGGCGGGGAATGGCTGATAACAGAGAAATAGACTGACAGCAGGACGGGAATGGCTGATAACAGAGAAATTTACTGACAGCAGGACAGGGAATGGCTGATAACAGAGAGAAATAGACTGACAGCAGGACAGGGAATGGCTGATAACAGAGAGAATAGACTGACAGCAGGACGGGGAATGGCTGATAACAGAGAGAAATAGACAGACAACAGGGCGGGGAATGGCTGATAACAGAGAAATAGACTGACAGCAGGACGGGAATGGCTGATAACAGAGAGAAATAGACTGACAGCAGGACGGGGAATGGTTGATAACAAAGATAATAGACTGACAGCAGGACAGGGGAATAGCTGATAACAGAGAAATAGACTGACAGCGGGATGGGGAATGGCTGATAACAGAGAGAATAGACTGACAGCAGGGCAGGTGAATGGCTGATAACAGAGAGAAATAGACTGACAGCGGGATGGGGAATGGCTGATAACAGAGAGAAATAGACTGACAGCGGGATGGGGAATGGCTGATAACAGAGAGAAATAGACTGACAGCGGGACAAGGAATGGCTGATAACAGAGAGAAATAGACTGACAGCAGGACAGGGGAATGGCTGATAACAGAACGAAATAGACTGACAGCGGCATGGGGAATGGCTGATAACAGAGAGAAATAGACTGACAGCAGGACAAGGATTGGCTGATAACAGAGAGAAATAGACTGACAGCAGAAAAGGGGAATGGCTGATAACAGAGAGAAATAGACAGAATGCAGGACGGGGAATGGCTGATAACAGAGAAATAGACTGACAGCAGGACGGGGAATGGCTGATAACACATAGAAATAGACTGACAGCAGGACAGGGGAGTGGCTGATAACACAGAGAAATAGACTGACAGCAGGATGGGGAGTGGCTGATAACAGAGAGAAATAGACTGACAGCAGGACAGGGGAGTGGCTGATAACACAGAGAAATAGACTGACAGCAGGACAGGGGAATGGCTGATAACAGAGAGAAATAGACTGACAGCGGCATGGGGAATGGCTGATAACAGAGAGAAATAGACTGACAGCAGGACAAGGATTGGCTGATAACAGAGAGAAATAGACTGACAGCGGGACGGGGAATGACTGATAACACAGAGAAATAGACTGACAGCAGGACAGGGGAGTGGCTGATAACAGAAAGAAATAGACTGACAGCAGGACAGGGGAATGGCTGAAAACAGAGAGAAATAGACTGACAGCAGGATGGGGAATGGCTGATAACAGAGATAAATAGACTGAAAGCAGGACGGGGAATGGCTGATAACAGAGAGAAATAGACTGACAGCGGCATGGGGAATGGCTGATAACAGAGAGAAATAGACTGACAGCAGGACGGGGGATTGGCTGATAACAGAGAGAAATAGACTGACAGCAGGATGGGGATTGGCTGTTAACAGAGAGAAATAGACTGACAGCAGGACAGGGGAATGGCTGATAACAGAGAGAAATAGACTGACAGCAGGACAAGGATTAGCTGATAACAGAGAGAAATATACTGACAGTAGGACAAGGATTGGCTGATAACAGAGAGAAATAGACTGAGAGCAGGACTTGGGAATGGCTGATAACAGAGAGAAATAGAATGCAGGACGGGGAATGGCTGATAACAGAGAGGAATAGACTGACAACAGGACGGGGGAATGGCTGATAACAGAGAGAAATAGACTGACAGCAGGACGGGGGAATGGCTGATAACAGAGATAAATAGACTGACAGCAGGACAAGGGAATGGCTGACAACAGAGAGAAATAGACTGACAGCGGCATGGGGAATGGCTGATAACAGAGCGAAATAGACTGACAGCAGGACAAGGATTGGCTGATAACAGAGAGAAATCGACTGACAGCAGGACGGGGAATGGCTGATAACAGAGAGAAATAGACTGACAGCAGGGCTGGGGAATGGCTGACAACAGAGAGAAATAGACTGACAGCAGGACGGGGGAATGGCTGATAACAGAGATAAATAGACTGACAGCAGGACAAGGGAATGGCTGATAACAGAGAGAAATAGACTGACAGCAGGACGGGGAATGGCTGATAACAGAGAGAAATAGACTGACAACGGCATGGGGAATGGCTGATAACAGAGAGAAATAGACTGACAGCAGGACGGGGAATGGCTGATAACAGAGAGAAATAGACTGACAGCAGGGCGGGGGAATGGCTGATAACAGAGAAGTAGACTGACAGCAGGACGGGAATGGCTGATAACAGAGAGAAAAGACTGACAGCAGGACAGGGGAATGGCTGATAACAGAGGGAAATAGACTGAGAGCAGGACGAGGGAATGGCTGATAACAGAGAGAAATCGACTGACAGCAGGACAGGGGAATGGCTGATAACAGAGAGAAATAGACAGAATGCAGGACGGGGAATGGCTGACAACAGAGAGAAATAGACTGACAGCAGGACGGGGAACGGCTGATAACAGAGAGAAATAGACTCACAGCAGGACAGGGGAATGGCTGATAACAGAAAGAAATAGACTGACAGCAGGACAGGGGAATGGCTGATAATAGAGAGAAATAGACTGACGGCACGACGAGGAATGGCTGATAACAGAGAGAAATAGACTGACAGCAGGACGTGGGAATGGCTAATAACATAGAGAAATTTACTGACAGCAGGACAGGGAATGGCTGATAACAGAGAGAAATAGACTGACAGCAGGACGGGGGAATGGCTGATAACAGAGAGAATAGACTGACAGCAGGACAGGGAATGGCTGATAACAGAGAGAAATAGACAGACAACAGGGCGGGGAATGGCTAATAACAGAGAAATAGACTGACAGCAGGACTGGGAATGGCTGATAACAGAGAGGAATAGACTGACAACAGGACGGGGGAATGGCTGATAACAGAGAGAAATAGACTGACAGCAGGACAAGGATTGGCTGATAACAGAGAGAAATAGACTGACAGCAGGACGGGAATGGCTGATAACAAAGAAATAGACTGACGGCACGACGGGGAATGGCTGATAACAGAGAGAAATAGACTGACGGCACGACGGGGAATGGCTGATAACAGAGAGAATAGACTGACAGCAGGACGGGGGAATGGCTAATAACAGAGAAATTTACTGACAGCAGGACGGGGGAATGGCTGATAACAGAGAAATAGACTGAACACAGGACAGGGGAATGGCTGATAACAGAGAGAATAGACTGACAGCAGGACAGGAGAATGGCTGATAACAGAGAAATAGACTGACAGCGGGATGGGGAATGGCTGATAACAGAGAGAAATAGACTGACAGCGGGATGGGGAATGGCTGATAACAGAGAGAAATAGACTGACAGCGGGATGGGTAATGGCTGATAACAGAGAGAATAGACTGACAGCAGGGCAGGGGAATGGCTGATAATAGAGAGAAATAGACTGACAGCGGGACAGGGGAATGGCTGATAACAGAGAGAAATAGACTGACAGCAGGACGGGGGAATGGCTGATAACAGAGAGAAATAGACTGACAGCAGGACGGGGGAATGGCTGATAACAGAGAGAAATAGACTGACAGCAGGACGGGGGAATGGCTGATAACAGAGAGAAAAAGACTGACAGCAGGACGGGGGAATGGCTGATAAGAGAGAGAAATAGACTGACAGCAGGACGGGGGAATGGCTGATAACAGAGAAATAGACAGAATGCAGGACGGGGAATGACTGATAACAGAGAGAAATAGACTGACAGCAGGACGGGGAATGACTGATAACACAGAGAAATAGACTGACAGCAGGACAGGGGAGTGGCTGATAACAGAAAGAAATAGACTGACAGCAGGACAGGGGAATGGCTGAAAACAGAGAGAAATAGACTGACAGCAGGATGGGGAATGGCTGATAACAGAGAAATAGACTGACAGCAGGACAGGGGAATGGCTGATAACAGAGAGAAATAGACTGAGAGCAGGACGAGGGAATGGCTGATAACAGAGAGAAATCGACTGACAGCAGGACTTGGGAATGGCTGATAACAGAGAGAAATAGACAGAATGCAGGACGAGGAATGGCTGATAACAGAGAGAAATAGACTGACAGCAGGACGGGGGAATGGCTGATAACAGAGAGAAATAGACTGACAGCAGGACGGGGGAATGGCTGATAACAGAGAGAAATAGACTGACAGCAGGACGGGGGAATGGCTGATAAGAGAGAGAAATAGACTGACAGCAGGATGGGGAGTGGCTGATAACAGAGAGAAATAGACTGACAGCAGGACAGGGGAGTGGCTGAAAACAGAGAGAAATAGACTGACAGCAGGATGGGGAATGGCTGATAACAGAGAGGAATAGACTGACAACAGGACGGGGGAATGGCTGATAACAGAGAGAAATAGACTGACAGCAGGACAAGGGAATGGCTGAAAACAGAGTGAAATAGACTGACAACAGGACGGGGGAATGGCTGATAACAGAGAGGAATAGACTGACAACAGGACGGGGGAATGGCTGATAACAGAGAGAAATAGACTGACAGCAGGACAAGGGAATGGCTGATAACAGAGAGAAATAGACTGACAGCAGGACAAGGATTGGCTGATAACAGAGAGAAATAGACTGACAGCAGGACAGGGGAATGGCTGATAACAGAGAGAAATAGACTGACAGCAGGATGGGGAATGGCTGATAACAGAGAGGAATAGACTGACAACAGGACGGGGGAATGGCTGATAACAGAGAGAAATAGACTGACAGCAGGACGGGGGAATGGCTGATAACAGAGATAAATAGACTGACAGCAGGACAGGGTAATGGCTGATAACAGAGAGAATAGACTGACAGCAGGACGGGGGAATGGCTAATAACAGAAATTTACTGACAGCAGGACAGGAAATGGCTGATAACAGAGAGAAATAGACTGACAGCAGGAACGGGATTGGCTGATAACAGAGAGAAATAGACTGACAACAGGACAGGGGAATGGCTGATAACAGAGAAATAGACTGACAGCAGGACGGGAATGGCTGATAACAGAGAAATTTACTGACAGCAGGACAGGGAATGGCTGATAACAGAGAGAATAGACTAACAGCAGGACGGGGAATGGCTGATAACAGAGAGAAATAGACAGACAACAGGGCGGGGAATGGCTGATAACAGAGAGAATAGACTGACAGCAGGACGGGAATGGCTGATAACAAAGAGAAATAGACTGACAGCAGGACGGGGAATGGTTGATAACAAAGATAATAGACTGACAACAGGACGGAGGAATGGCTGATAACAGAGAGAAATAAACTGACAGCAGGACGGGGGAATGACTGATAACAGAGAGAATAGACCGACAGCAGGACAGGGGAATAGCTGATAACAGAGAGAAATAGACTGAACACAGGACAGGGGAATGGCTGATAACAGAGAGAATAGACTGACAGCGGGATGGGGAATGGCTGATAACAGAGAAATAGACTGACAGCGGGACAGGGGAATGGCTGATAACAGAAAGAAATAGACTGACAGCGGGACAAGGAATGGCTGATAACAGAGAGAAATAGACTGACAGCAGGACAGGGGAATGGCTGATAACAGAACGAAATAGACTTACAGCGGCATGGGGAATGGCTGATAACAGAGAGAAATAGACTGACAGCAGGACAAGGATTGGCTGATAACAGAGAGAAATAGACTGACAGCAGGAAAGGGGAATGGCTGATAACAGAGAGAAATAGACTGACAGCAGGACAGGGGAATGGCTGATAACAGAGAGAAATAGACTGACAGCAGGACAAGGATTAGCTGATAACGGAGAGAAATATACTGACAGTAGGACAAGGATTGGCTGATAACAGAGAGAAATAGACTGAGAGCAGGACTTGGGAATGGCTGATAACAGAGAGAAATAGACAGAATGCAGGACGGGGAATGGCTGATAACAGAGAAGAATAGACTGACAGCAGGACGGGGGAATGGCTGATAACAGAGAGAAATAGACTGACAGCAGGACAAGGGAATGGCTGACAACAGAGAGAAATAGACTGACAGCGGCATGGGGAATGGCTGATAACAGAGAGAAATAGACTGACAGCAGGACAAGGATTGGCTGATAACAGAAAGAAATAGACTGACAGCAGGACGGGGAATGGCTGATAACAGAGAGAAATAGACTGACAGCAGGGCTGGGGAATGGCTGACAACAGAGAGAAATAGACTGACAGCAGGACGGGGGAACGGCTGATAACAGAGATAAATAGACTGACAGCAGGACAAGGGAATGGCTGATAACAGAGAGAAATAGACTGACAGCAGGACGGGGAATGGCTGATAACAGAGAGAAATAGACTGACAGCGGCATGGGGAATGGCTGATAACAGAGAGAAATAGACTGACAGCAGGACGGGGAATGGCTGATAACAGAGAGAAATAGACTGACAGCAGGGCGGGGGAATGGCTGATAACAGAGAAGTAGACTGACAGCAGGACAGGGGAATGGCTGATAACAGAGAGAAAAGACTGACAGCAGGACAGGGGAATGGCTGATAACAGAGGGAAATAGACTGAGAGCAGGACGAGGGAATGGCTGATAACAGAGAGAAATCGACTGACAGCAGGACAGGGGAATTGCTGATAACAGAGAGAAATAGATAGAATGCAGGACGGGGAATGGCTGACAACAGAGAGAAATAGACTGACAGCAGGACGGGGAACGGCTGATAACAGAGAGAAATAGACTCACAGCAGGACAGGGGAATGGCTGATAACAGAAAGAAATAGACTGACAGCAGGACAGGGGAATGGCTGATAACAGAGAGAAATAGACTGACAGCACGACGGGGAATGGCTGATAACAGAGAGAAATAGACTGACAGCAGGACGTGGGAATGGCTAATAACATAGAGAAATTTACTGACAGCAGGACAGGGAATGGCTGATAACAGAGAGAAATAGACTGACAGCAGGACGGGGGAATGGCTGATAACAGAGAGAATAGACTGACAGCAGGACAGGGAATGGCTGATAACAGAGAGAAATAGACAGACAACAGGGCGGGGAATGGCTAATAACAGAGAAATAGACTGACAGCAGGACTGGGAATGGCTGATAACAGAGAGAAATACACTGACAACAGGACGAGGGAATGGCTGATAACAGAGAGAAATAGACTGACAGCAGGACAAGGATTGGCTGATAACAGAGAGAAATAGACTGACAGCAGGACGGGAATGGCTGATAACAAAGAAATAGACTGACGGCACGACGGGGAATGGCTGATAACAGAGAGAAATAGACTGACGGCACGACGGGGAATGGCTGATAACAGAGAGAAATAGACTGACAGCAGGAACGGGATTGGCTGATAACAGAGAGAATAGACTGACAGCAGGACGGGGGAATGGCTAATAACAGAGAAATTTACTGACAGCAGGACAGGGAATGGCTGATAACAGAGAGAAATAGACTGACAGCAGGACGGGGGAATGGCTGATAACAGAGAGAAATAAACTGACAGCAGGACGGGGGAATGACTGATAACAGAGAGAATAGACTGACAGCAGGACAGGGGAATAGCTGATAACAGAGAGAAATAGACTGAACACAGGACAGGGGAATGGCTGATAACAGAGAGAATAGACTGACAGCAGGACAGGAGAATGGCTGATAACAGAGAAATAGACTGACAGCGGGATGGGGAATGGCTGATAACAGAGAGAAATAGACTGACAGCGGGATGGGGAATGGCTGATAACAGAGAGAAATAGACTGACAGCGGGATGGGTAATGGCTGATAACAGAGAGAATAGACTGACAGCAGGGCAGGGGAATGGCTGATAATAGAGAGAAATAGACTGACAGCAGGACGGGGGAATGGCTGATAACAGAGAGAAATAGACTGACAGCAGGACGGGGGAATGGCTGATAACAGAGAGAAATAGACTGACAGCAGGACGGGGGAATGGGTGATAACAGAGATAAATAGACTGACAGCAGGACGGGGGAATGGCTGATAACAGAGAGAAATAGACTGACAGCAGGACGGGGGGATGGCTGATAACAGAGAGATAAAGACTGACAGCAGGACGGGGGAATGGCTGATAAGAGAGAGAAATAGACTGACAGCAGGACGGGGGAATGGGTGATAGCAGAGAGAAAAAGACTGACAGCAGGACAGGGGAATGGCTGATAACACAGAGAAATAGACTGACAGCAGGACAGGGGAATGGCTGATAACAGAGAAATAGACAGAATGCAGGACGGGGAATGACTGATAACAGAGAGAAATAGACTGACAGCAGGACGGGGAATGACTGATAACACAGAGAAATAGACTGACAGCAGGACAGGGGAGTGGCTGATAACAGAAAGAAATAGACTGACAGCAGGACAGGGGAATGGCTGAAAACAGAGAGAAATAGACTGACAGCAGGATGGGGAATGGCTGATAACAGAGAAATAGACTGACAGCAGGACAGGGGAATGGCTGATAACAGAGAGAAATAGACTGAGAGCAGGACGAGGGAATGGCTGATAACAGAGAGAAATCGACTGACAGCAGGACTTGGGAATGGCTGATAACAGAGAGAAATAGACAGAATGCAGGACGAGGAATGGCTGATAACAGAGAGAAATAGACTGACAGCAGGACGGGGGAATGGCTGATAACAGAGAGAAATAGACTGACAGCAGGACGGGGGAATGGCTGATAACAGAGAGAAATAGACTGACAGCAGGACGGGGGAATGGCTGATAAGAGAGAAATAGACTGACAGCAGGATGGGGAGTGGCTGATAACAGAGAGAAATAGACTGACAGCAGGACAGGGGAGTGGCTGAAAACAGAGAGAAATAGACTGACAGCAGGATGGGGAATGGCTGATAACAGAGAGGAATAGACTGACAACAGGACGGGGGAATGGCTGATAACAGAGAGAAATAGACTGACAGCAGGACAAGGGAATGGCTGAAAACAGAGTGAAATAGACTGACAACAGGACGGGGGAATGGCTGATAACAGAGAGGAATAGACTGACAACAGGACGGGGGAATGGCTGATAACAGAGAGAAATAGACTGACAGCAGGACAAGGGAATGGCTGATAACAGAGAGAAATAGACTGACAGCGGCATGGGGAATGGCTGATAACAGAGAGAAATAGACTGACAGCAGGACAAGGATTGGCTGATAACAGAGAGAAATAGACTGACAGCAGGACAGGGGAATGGCTGATAACAGAGAGAAATAGACTGACAGCAGGATGGGGAATGGCTGATAACAGAGAGGAATAGACTGACAACAGGACGGGGGAATGGCTGATAACAGAGAGAAATAGACTGACAGCAGGACGGGGGAATGGCTGATAACAGAGATAAATAGACTGACAGCAGGACAGGGTAATGGCTGATAACAGAGAGAATAGACTGACAGCAGGACGGGGGAATGGCTAATAACAGAGAAATTTACTGACAGCAGGACGGGGGAATGGCTGATAACAGAGAAATAGACTGAACACAGGACAGGGGAATGGCTGATAACAGAGAGAATAGACTGACAGCAGGACAGGAGAATGGCTGATAACAGAGAAATAGACTGACAGCGGGATGGGGAATGGCTGATAACAGAGAGAAATAGACTGACAGCGGGATGGGGAATGGCTGATAACAGAGAGAAATAGACTGACAGCGGGATGGGTAATGGCTGATAACAGAGAGAATAGACTGACAGCAGGGCAGGGGAATGGCTGATAATAGAGAGAAATAGACTGACAGCGGGACAGGGGAATGGCTGATAACAGAGAGAAATAGACTGACAGCAGGACGGGGGAATGGCTGATAACAGAGAGAAATAGACTGACAGCAGGACGGGGGAATGGCTGATAACAGAGAGAAATAGACTGACAGCAGGACGGGGGAATGGCTGATAACAGAGAGAAAAAGACTGACAGCAGGACGGGGGAATGGCTGATAAGAGAGAGAAATAGACTGACAGCAGGACGGGGGAATGGCTGATAACAGAGAAATAGACAGAATGCAGGACGGGGAATGACTGATAACAGAGAGAAATAGACTGACAGCAGGACGGGGAATGACTGATAACACAGAGAAATAGACTGACAGCAGGACAGGGGAGTGGCTGATAACAGAAAGAAATAGACTGACAGCAGGACAGGGGAATGGCTGAAAACAGAGAGAAATAGACTGACAGCAGGATGGGGAATGGCTGATAACAGAGAAATAGACTGACAGCAGGACAGGGGAATGGCTGATAACAGAGAGAAATAGACTGAGAGCAGGACGAGGGAATGGCTGATAACAGAGAGAAATCGACTGACAGCAGGACTTGGGAATGGCTGATAACAGAGAGAAATAGACAGAATGCAGGACGAGGAATGGCTGATAACAGAGAGAAATAGACTGACAGCAGGACGGGGGAATGGCTGATAACAGAGAGAAATAGACTGACAGCAGGACGGGGGAATGGCTGATAACAGAGAGAAATAGACTGACAGCAGGACGGGGGAATGGCTGATAAGAGAGAGAAATAGACTGACAGCAGGATGGGGAGTGGCTGATAACAGAGAGAAATAGACTGACAGCAGGACAGGGGAGTGGCTGAAAACAGAGAGAAATAGACTGACAGCAGGATGGGGAATGGCTGATAACAGAGAGGAATAGACTGACAACAGGACGGGGGAATGGCTGATAACAGAGAGAAATAGACTGACAGCAGGACAAGGGAATGGCTGAAAACAGAGTGAAATAGACTGACAACAGGACGGGGGAATGGCTGATAACAGAGAGGAATAGACTGACAACAGGACGGGGGAATGGCTGATAACAGAGAGAAATAGACTGACAGCAGGACAAGGGAATGGCTGATAACAGAGAGAAATAGACTGACAGCAGGACAAGGATTGGCTGATAACAGAGAGAAATAGACTGACAGCAGGACAGGGGAATGGCTGATAACAGAGAGAAATAGACTGACAGCAGGATGGGGAATGGCTGATAACAGAGAGGAATAGACTGACAACAGGACGGGGGAATGGCTGATAACAGAGAGAAATAGACTGACAGCAGGACGGGGGAATGGCTGATAACAGAGATAAATAGACTGACAGCAGGACAGGGTAATGGCTGATAACAGAGAGAATAGACTGACAGCAGGACGGGGGAATGGCTAATAACAGAAATTTACTGACAGCAGGACAGGAAATGGCTGATAACAGAGAGAAATAGACTGACAGCAGGAACGGGATTGGCTGATAACAGAGAGAAATAGACTGACAACAGGACAGGGGAATGGCTGATAACAGAGAAATAGACTGACAGCAGGACGGGAATGGCTGATAACAGAGAAATTTACTGACAGCAGGACAGGGAATGGCTGATAACAGAGAGAATAGACTAACAGCAGGACGGGGAATGGCTGATAACAGAGAGAAATAGACAGACAACAGGGCGGGGAATGGCTGATAACAGAGAGAATAGACTGACAGCAGGACGGGAATGGCTGATAACAAAGAGAAATAGACTGACAGCAGGACGGGGAATGGTTGATAACAAAGATAATAGACTGACAACAGGACGGAGGAATGGCTGATAACAGAGAGAAATAAACTGACAGCAGGACGGGGGAATGACTGATAACAGAGAGAATAGACCGACAGCAGGACAGGGGAATAGCTGATAACAGAGAGAAATAGACTGAACACAGGACAGGGGAATGGCTGATAACAGAGAGAATAGACTGACAGCGGGATGGGGAATGGCTGATAACAGAGAAATAGACTGACAGCGGGACAGGGGAATGGCTGATAACAGAAAGAAATAGACTGACAGCGGGACAAGGAATGGCTGATAACAGAGAGAAATAGACTGACAGCAGGACAGGGGAATGGCTGATAACAGAACGAAATAGACTTACAGCGGCATGGGGAATGGCTGATAACAGAGAGAAATAGACTGACAGCAGGACAAGGATTGGCTGATAACAGAGAGAAATAGACTGACAGCAGGAAAGGGGAATGGCTGATAACAGAGAGAAATAGACTGACAGCAGGACAGGGGAATGGCTGATAACAGAGAGAAATAGACTGACAGCAGGACAAGGATTAGCTGATAACGGAGAGAAATATACTGACAGTAGGACAAGGATTGGCTGATAACAGAGAGAAATAGACTGAGAGCAGGACTTGGGAATGGCTGATAACAGAGAGAAATAGACAGAATGCAGGACGGGGAATGGCTGATAACAGAGAAGAATAGACTGACAGCAGGACGGGGGAATGGCTGATAACAGAGAGAAATAGACTGACAGCAGGACAAGGGAATGGCTGACAACAGAGAGAAATAGACTGACAGCGGCATGGGGAATGGCTGATAACAGAGAGAAATAGACTGACAGCAGGACAAGGATTGGCTGATAACAGAAAGAAATAGACTGACAGCAGGACGGGGAATGGCTGATAACAGAGAGAAATAGACTGACAGCAGGGCTGGGGAATGGCTGACAACAGAGAGAAATAGACTGACAGCAGGACGGGGGAACGGCTGATAACAGAGATAAATAGACTGACAGCAGGACAAGGGAATGGCTGATAACAGAGAGAAATAGACTGACAGCAGGACGGGGAATGGCTGATAACAGAGAGAAATAGACTGACAGCGGCATGGGGAATGGCTGATAACAGAGAGAAATAGACTGACAGCAGGACGGGGAATGGCTGATAACAGAGAGAAATAGACTGACAGCAGGGCGGGGGAATGGCTGATAACAGAGAAGTAGACTGACAGCAGGACAGGGGAATGGCTGATAACAGAGAGAAAAGACTGACAGCAGGACAGGGGAATGGCTGATAACAGAGGGAAATAGACTGAGAGCAGGACGAGGGAATGGCTGATAACAGAGAGAAATCGACTGACAGCAGGACAGGGGAATTGCTGATAACAGAGAGAAATAGATAGAATGCAGGACGGGGAATGGCTGACAACAGAGAGAAATAGACTGACAGCAGGACGGGGAACGGCTGATAACAGAGAGAAATAGACTCACAGCAGGACAGGGGAATGGCTGATAACAGAAAGAAATAGACTGACAGCAGGACAGGGGAATGGCTGATAACAGAGAGAAATAGACTGACAGCACGACGGGGAATGGCTGATAACAGAGAGAAATAGACTGACAGCAGGACGTGGGAATGGCTAATAACATAGAGAAATTTACTGACAGCAGGACAGGGAATGGCTGATAACAGAGAGAAATAGACTGACAGCAGGACGGGGGAATGGCTGATAACAGAGAGAATAGACTGACAGCAGGACAGGGAATGGCTGATAACAGAGAGAAATAGACAGACAACAGGGCGGGGAATGGCTAATAACAGAGAAATAGACTGACAGCAGGACTGGGAATGGCTGATAACAGAGAGAAATACACTGACAACAGGACGAGGGAATGGCTGATAACAGAGAGAAATAGACTGACAGCAGGACAAGGATTGGCTGATAACAGAGAGAAATAGACTGACAGCAGGACGGGAATGGCTGATAACAAAGAAATAGACTGACGGCACGACGGGGAATGGCTGATAACAGAGAGAAATAGACTGACGGCACGACGGGGAATGGCTGATAACAGAGAGAAATAGACTGACAGCAGGAACGGGATTGGCTGATAACAGAGAGAATAGACTGACAGCAGGACGGGGGAATGGCTAATAACAGAGAAATTTACTGACAGCAGGACAGGGAATGGCTGATAACAGAGAGAAATAGACTGACAGCAGGACGGGGGAATGGCTGATAACAGAGAGAAATAAACTGACAGCAGGACGGGGGAATGACTGATAACAGAGAGAATAGACTGACAGCAGGACAGGGGAATAGCTGATAACAGAGAGAAATAGACTGAACACAGGACAGGGGAATGGCTGATAACAGAGAGAATAGACTGACAGCAGGACAGGAGAATGGCTGATAACAGAGAAATAGACTGACAGCGGGATGGGGAATGGCTGATAACAGAGAGAAATAGACTGACAGCGGGATGGGGAATGGCTGATAACAGAGAGAAATAGACTGACAGCGGGATGGGTAATGGCTGATAACAGAGAGAATAGACTGACAGCAGGGCAGGGGAATGGCTGATAATAGAGAGAAATAGACTGACAGCAGGACGGGGGAATGGCTGATAACAGAGAGAAATAGACTGACAGCAGGACGGGGGAATGGCTGATAACAGAGAGAAATAGACTGACAGCAGGACGGGGGAATGGGTGATAACAGAGATAAATAGACTGACAGCAGGACGGGGGAATGGCTGATAACAGAGAGAAATAGACTGACAGCAGGACGGGGGAATGGCTGATAACAGAGAGATAAAGACTGACAGCAGGACGGGGGAATGGCTGATAAGAGAGAGAAATAGACTGACAGCAGGACGGGGGAATGGGTGATAGCAGAGAGAAAAAGACTGACAGCAGGACAGGGGAATGGCTGATAACACAGAGAAATAGACTGACAGCAGGACAGGGGAATGGCTGATAACAGAGAAATAGACAGAATGCAGGACGGGGAATGACTGATAACAGAGAGAAATAGACTGACAGCAGGACGGGGAATGACTGATAACACAGAGAAATAGACTGACAGCAGGACAGGGGAGTGGCTGATAACAGAAAGAAATAGACTGACAGCAGGACAGGGGAATGGCTGAAAACAGAGAGAAATAGACTGACAGCAGGATGGGGAATGGCTGATAACAGAGAAATAGACTGACAGCAGGACAGGGGAATGGCTGATAACAGAGAGAAATAGACTGAGAGCAGGACGAGGGAATGGCTGATAACAGAGAGAAATCGACTGACAGCAGGACTTGGGAATGGCTGATAACAGAGAGAAATAGACAGAATGCAGGACGAGGAATGGCTGATAACAGAGAGAAATAGACTGACAGCAGGACGGGGGAATGGCTGATAACAGAGAGAAATAGACTGACAGCAGGACGGGGGAATGGCTGATAACAGAGAGAAATAGACTGACAGCAGGACGGGGGAATGGCTGATAAGAGAGAAATAGACTGACAGCAGGATGGGGAGTGGCTGATAACAGAGAGAAATAGACTGACAGCAGGACAGGGGAGTGGCTGAAAACAGAGAGAAATAGACTGACAGCAGGATGGGGAATGGCTGATAACAGAGAGGAATAGACTGACAACAGGACGGGGGAATGGCTGATAACAGAGAGAAATAGACTGACAGCAGGACAAGGGAATGGCTGAAAACAGAGTGAAATAGACTGACAACAGGACGGGGGAATGGCTGATAACAGAGAGGAATAGACTGACAACAGGACGGGGGAATGGCTGATAACAGAGAGAAATAGACTGACAGCAGGACAAGGGAATGGCTGATAACAGAGAGAAATAGACTGACAGCGGCATGGGGAATGGCTGATAACAGAGAGAAATAGACTGACAGCAGGACAAGGATTGGCTGATAACAGAGAGAAATAGACTGACAGCAGGACAGGGGAATGGCTGATAACAGAGAGAAATAGACTGACAGCAGGATGGGGAATGGCTGATAACAGAGAGGAATAGACTGACAACAGGACGGGGGAATGGCTGATAACAGAGAGAAATAGACTGACAGCAGGACGGGGGAATGGCTGATAACAGAGATAAATAGACTGACAGCAGGACAGGGTAATGGCTGATAACAGAGAGAATAGACTGACAGCAGGACGGGGGAATGGCTAATAACAGAAATTTACTGACAGCAGGACAGGGAATGGCTGATAACAGAGAGAAATAGACTGACAGCAGGAACGGGATTGGCTGATAACAGAGAGAAATAGACTGACAACAGGACAGGGGAATGGCTGATAACAGAGAAATAGACTGACAGCAGGACGGGAATGGCTGATAACAGAGAAATTTACTGACAGCAGGACAGGGAATGGCTGATAACAGAGAGAATAGACTGACAGCAGGACGGGGAATGGCTGATAACAGAGAGAAATAGACAGACAACAGGGCGGGGAATGGCTGATAACAGAGAGAATAGACTGACAGCAGGACGGGAATGGCTGATAACAAAGAGAAATAGACTGACAGCAGGACGGGGAATGGTTGATAACAAAGATAATAGACTGACAGCAGGACGGAGGAATGGCTGATAACAGAGAGAAATAAACTGACAGCAGGACGGGGGAATGACTGATAACAGAGAGAATAGACCGACAGCAGGACAGGGGAATAGCTGATAACAGAGAGAAATAGACTGAACACAGGACAGGGGAATGGCTGATAACAGAGAGAATAGACTGACAGCGGGATGGGGAATGGCTGATAACAGAGAAATAGACTGACAGCGGGATAGGTAATGGCTGATAACAGAGAGAAATAGACTGACAGCGGGACAGGGGAATGGCTGATAACAGAAAGAAATAGACTGACAGCGGTACAAGGAATGGCTGATAACAGAGAGAAATAGACTGACAGCAGGACAGGGGAATGGCTGATAACAGAACGAAATAGACTTACAGCGGCATGGGGAATGGCTGATAAGAGAGAGAAATAGACTGACAGCAGGACAAGGATTGGCTGATAACAGAGAGAAATAGACTGACAGCAGGAAAGGGGAATGGCTGATAACAGAGAGAAATAGACTGACAGCAGGACAGGGGAATGGCTGATAACAGAGAGAAATAGACTGACAGCAGGACAAGGATTAGCTGATAACAGAGAGAAATATACTGACAGTAGGACAAGGATTGGCTGATAACAGAGAGAAATAGACTGAGAGCAGGACTTGGGAATGGCTGATAACAGAGAGAAATAGACAGAATGCAGGACGGGGAATGGCTGATAACAGAGAAGAATAGACTGACAGCAGGACGGGGGAATGGCTGATAACAGAGAGAAATAGACTGACAGCAGGACAAGGGAATGGCTGACAACAGAGAGAAATAGACTGACAGCGGCATGGGGAATGGCTGATAACAGAGAGAAATAGACTGACAGCAGGACAAGGATTGGCTGATAACAGAGAGAAATAGACTGACAGCAGGACGGGGAATGGCTGATAACAGAGAGAAATAGACTGACAGCAGGGCTGGGGAATGGCTGACAACAGAGAGAAATAGACTGACAGCAGGACGGGGGAACGGCTGATAACAGAGATAAATAGACTGACAGCAGGACAAGGGAATGGCTGATAACAGAGAGAAATAGACTGACAGCAGGACGGGGAATGGCTGATAACAGAGAGAAATAGACTGACAGCGGCATGGGGAATGGCTGATAACAGAGAGAAATAGACTGACAGCAGGACGGGGAATGGCTGATAACAGAGAGAAATAGACTGACAGCAGGGCGGGGGAATGGCTGATAACAGAGAAGTAGACTGACAGCAGGACAGGGGAATGGCTGATAACAGAGAGAAAAGACTGACAGCAGGACAGGGGAATGGCTGATAACAGAGGGAAATAGACTGAGAGCAGGACGAGGGAATGGCTGATAACAGAGAGAAATCGACTGACAGCAGGACAGGGGAATTGCTGATAACAGAGAGAAATAGACAGAATGCAGGACGGGGAATGGCTGACAACAGAGAGAAATAGACTGACAGCAGGACGGGGAACGGCTGATAACAGAGAGAAATAGACTCACAGCAGGACAGGGGAATGGCTGATAACAGAAAGAAATAGACTGACAGCAGGACAGGGGAATGGCTGATAACAGAGAGAAATAGACTGACGGCACGACGGGGAATGGCTGATAACAGAGAGAAATAGACTGACAGCAGGACGTGGGAATGGCTAATAACATAGAGAAATTTACTGACAGCAGGACAGGGAATGGCTGATAACAGAGAGAAATAGACTGACAGCAGGACGGGGGAATGGCTGATAACAGAGAGAATAGACTGACAGCAGGACAGGGAATGGCTGATAACAGAGAGAAATAGACAGACAACAGGGCGGGGAATGGCTAATAACAGAGAAATAGACTGACAGCAGGACTGGGAATGGCTGATAACAGAGAGAAATACACTGACAACAGGACGGGGGAATGGCTGATAACAGAGAGAAATAGACTGACAGCAGGACAAGGATTGGCTGATAACAGAGAGAAATAGACTGACAGCAGGACGGGAATGGCTGATAACAAAGAAATAGACTGACGGCACGACGAGGAATGGCTGATAACAGAGAGAAATAGACTGACGGCACGACGGGGAATGGCTGATAACAGAGAGAAATAGACTGACAGCAGGAACGGGATTGGCTGATAACAGAGAGAATAGACTGACAGCAGGACGGGGGAATGGCTAATAACAGAGAAATTTACTGACAGCAGGACAGGGAATGGCTGATAACAGAGAGAAATAGACTGACAGCAGGACGGGGGAATGGCTGATAACAGAGAGAAATAAACTGACAGCAGGACGGGGGAATGACTGATAACAGAGAGAATAGACTGACAGCAGGACAGGGGAATAGCTGATAACAGAGAGAAATAGACTGAACACAGGACAGGGGAATGGCTGATAACAGAGAGAATAGACTGACAGCAGGACAGGAGAATGGCTGATAACAGAGAAATAGACTGACAGCGGGATGGGGAATGGCTGATAACAGAGAGAAATAGACTGACAGCGGGATGGGGAATGGCTGATAACAGAGAGAAATAGACTGACAGCGGGATGGGTAATGGCTGATAACAGAGAGAATAGACTGACAGCAGGGCAGGGGAATGGCTGATAATAGAGAGAAATAGACTGACAGCGGGACAAGGGAATGGCTGATAACAGAGAGAAATAGACTGACAGCAGGACGGGGGAATGGCTGATAACAGAGAGAAATAGACTGACAGCAGGACGGGGGAATGGCTGATAACAGAGAGAAATAGACTGACAGCAGGACGGGGGAATGGCTGATAACAGAGAGATAAAGACTGACAGCAGGACGGGGGAATGGCTGATAAGAGAGAGAAATAGACTGACAGCAGGACGGGGGAATGGGTGATAGCAGAGAGAAAAAGACTGACAGCAGGACAGGGGAATGGCTGATAACACAGAGAAATAGACTGACAGCAGGACAGGGGAATGGCTGATAACAGAGAAATAGACAGAATGCAGGACGGGGAATGACTGATAACAGAGAGAAATAGACTGACAGCAGGACGGGGAATGACTGATAACACAGAGAAATAGACTGACAGCAGGACAGGGGAGTGGCTGATAACAGAAAGAAATAGACTGACAGCAGGACAGGGGAATGGCTGAAAACAGAGAGAAATAGACTGACAGCAGGATGGGGAATGGCTGATAACAGAGAAATAGACTGACAGCAGGACAGGGGAATGGCTGATAACAGAGAGAAATAGACTGAGAGCAGGACGAGGGAATGGCTGATAACAGAGAGAAATCGACTGACAGCAGGACTTGGGAATGGCTGATAACAGAGAGAAATAGACAGAATGCAGGACGAGGAATGGCTGATAACAGAGAGAAATAGACTGACAGCAGGACGGGGGAATGGCTGATAACAGAGAGAAATAGACTGACAGCAGGACGGGGGAATGGCTGATAACAGAGAGAAATAGACTGACAGCAGGACGGGGGAATGGCTGATAAGAGAGAGAAATAGACTGACAGCAGGATGGGGAGTGGCTGATAACAGAGAGAAATAGACTGACAGCAGGACAGGGGAGTGGCTGAAAACAGAGAGAAATAGACTGACAGCAGGATGGGGAATGGCTGATAACAGAGAGGAATAGACTGACAACAGGACGGGGGAATGGCTGATAACAGAGAGAAATAGACTGACAGCAGGACAAGGGAATGGCTGAAAACAGAGTGAAATAGACTGACAACAGGACGGGGGAATGGCTGATAACAGAGAGGAATAGACTGACAACAGGACGGGGGAATGGCTGATAACAGAGAGAAATAGACTGACAGCAGGACAGGGTAATGGCTGATAACAGAGAGAATAGACTGACAGCAGGACGGGGGAATGGCTAATAACAGAAATTTACTGACAGCAGGACAGGGAATGGCTGATAACAGAGAGAAATAGACTGACAGCAGGAACGGGATTGGCTGATAACAGAGAGAAATAGACTGACAACAGGACAGGGGAATGGCTGATAACAGAGAAATTTACTGACAGCAGGACAGGGAATGGCTGATAACAGAGAGAATAGACTGACAGCAGGACGGGGAATGGCTGATAACAGAGAGAAATAGACAGACAACAGGGCGGGGAATGGCTGATAACAGAGAAATAGACTGACAGCAGGACGGGAATGGCTGATAACAAAGAGAAATAGACTGACAGCAGGACGGGGAATGGTTGATAACAAAGATAATAGACTGACAGCAGGACGGAGGAATGGCTGATAACAGAGAGAAATAAACTGACAGCAGGACGGGGGAATGACTGATAACAGAGAGAATAGACCGACAGCAGGACAGGGGAATAGCTGATAACAGAGAGAAATAGACTGAACACAGGACAGGGGAATGGCTGATAACAGAGAGAATAGACTGACAGCGGGATGGGGAATGGCTGATAACAGAGAAATAGACTGACAGCAGGACGGGAATGGCTGATAACAGAGAGAAATAGACTGACAGCAGGACAGGGGAATGGCTGATAACAGAACGAAATAGACTGACAGCGGCATGGGGAATGGCTGATAACAGAGAGAAATAGACTGACAGCAGGACAAGGATTGGCTGATAACAGAGAGAAATAGACTGACAGCAGGAAAGGGGAATGGCTGATAACAGAGAGAATAGACTGACAGCAGGACAGGGGAGTGGCTGATAACACAGAGAAATAGACTGACAGCAGGACAGGGGAGTGGCTGATAACAGAAAGAAATAGACTGACAGCAGGACAGGGGAATGGCTGATAACAGAGAGAAATAGACTGACAGCAGGATGGGGAATGGCTGATAACAGAGAGAAATAGACTGACAGTAGGACAGGGGAATGGCTGATAACAGAGAGAAATAGACTGACAGCAGGACGGGGGAATGGCTGATAACAGAGAGAAATAGACTGACAGCAGGACAAGGGAATGGCTGATAACAGAGAGAAATAGACTGACAGTAGGACAGGGGAATGGCTGATAACAGAGAAACAGACTGACAGCAGGACGGGGAATGGCTGATAACAGAGAGAAATAGACTGACAGCAGGGCGGGGGAATGGCTGATAACAGAGAGAAGTAGACTGACCGCAAGACGGGGGAATGGCTGATAACAGAGAGAAATAGACAGAATGCAGGACGGGGAATGGCTGACAACAGAGAGAAATAGACTGACAGCAGGACAGGGGAGTGGCTGATAACAGAAAGAAATAGACTGACAGCAGGACAGGGGAATGGCTGAAAACAGAGAGATATAGACTGACAGCAGGATGGGGAATGGCTGATAACAGAGAGAAATAGACTGACAGCAGGACAAGGATTGGCTGATAACAGAGAGAAATAGACTGACAGCAGGAAAGGGGAATGGCTGATAACAGAGAGAAATAGACAGAATGCAGGACGGGGAATGGCTGATAACAGAGATAAATAGACTGACAGCAGGACGGGGGAATGGCTGATAACAGAGAGAAATAGACTGACAGCAGGACAGGGTAATGGCTGATAACAGAGAGAATAGACTGACAGCAGGACGGGGGAATGGCAGATAACGGAGAGAATAGACTGACAGCAGGACGGGAGAATGGCTGATAACAGAGAGAAATAGACTGACAGCAGGAACGGGATTGGCTGATAACAGAGAGAAATAGACTGACAGCAGGACAGGGGAATGGCTGATAACAGAGAATACACTGACAGCAGGACGTGGGAATGGCTAATAACAGAGAAATTTACTGACAGCAGGACAGGGAATGGCTGATAACAGAGAGAATTGACTGACAGCAGGACGGGGAATGGCTGATAACAGAGAGAAATAGACTGACAGCAGGACAGGGGAATGGCTGATAACAGAAAGAAATAGACTGACAGCGGCATGGGGAATGGCTGATAACAGAGAGAAATAGACTGACAGCAGGATGGGGATTGGCTGTTAACAGAGAGAAATAGACTGACAGCAGGACAGGGGAATGGCTGATAACAGAGAGAAATAGACAGAATGCAGGACGGGGAATGGCTGATAACAAAGAGAAATAGACTGACAGCAGGACGGGGAATGGCTGATAACAGAGAGAAATAGACTGACAGCGGGACGGGGAATGGCTGATAACAGAGAGAAATAGACAGAGCAGGACGAGGGAATGGCTGATAACAGAGAGAAATCGACTGACAGCAGGACAAGGATTGGCTGATAACAGAGAGAAATAGACTGACAGCAGGACGGGGAATGGCTGATAACAGAGAGAAATAGACTGACAGCGGGACGGGGAATGACTGATAACACAGAGAAATAGACTGACAGCGGGACAAGGATTGGCTGATAACAGAGAGAAATAGACTGACAGTAGGACATGGGAATGGCTGATAACAGAGAGAAATAGACTGACAGCAGGATGGGGAATGGCTGATAACAGAGAGGAATAGACTGACAACAGGACGGGGGAATGGCTGATAACAGAGAGAAATAGACTGACAGCAGGACGGGGGAATGGCTGATAACAGAGATAAATAGACTGACAGCAGGACAGGGTAATGGCTGATAACAGAGAGAATAGACTGACAGCAGGACGGGGGAATGGCTAATAACAGAAATTTACTGACAGCAGGACAGGGAATGGCTGATAACAGAGAGAAATAGACTGACAGCAGGACAGGGGAATGGCTGATAACAGAGAGAATAGACTGACAGCAGGACGGGGAATGGCTGATAACAGAGAGAAATAGACAGACAACAGGGCGGGGAATGGCTGATAACAGAGAAATAGACTGACAGCAGGACGGGAATGGCTGATAACAGAGAGAAATAGACTGACAGTAGGACAGGGAATGGCTGATAACAGAGAGAATAGACTGACAGCAGGACGGGGAATGGCTGATAGCAGAGAGAAATAGACTGAACACAGGACAGGGGAATGGCTGATAACAGAAATAGACTGACAGCGGGATGGGGAATGGCTGATAACAGAGAGAAATAGACTGACAGCGGGATGGGTAATGGCTAGTGTTGAGCGATACCTTCCGATATCGGAAAGTATCGGTATCGGTTTGGATCGGCCGATATTCAAAAAATATCGGATATCGCCGATACCGATACCCGATCCCAATGCAAGTCAATGGGACCAAAATATCGGAATTAAAATAAACCCTTTCTTTCCTTGTAGGTTCATTCTACATGAAGGAAAACAACTAAGAATAATGTAGGATGTATGGGGGAGGTGGCGGAGACATTAAAGGCAATGAGGATTAGTCCAATCAAATAGGATAGCATGTTTTTTTTTTTTTTTAAAGACGTTCGGATTGAAAAAGATATTGACTATGTAAATTTTTTTTATTTTGTCAGATATTGATGTTTCACTATTCCACGCCCTTCCCCTTCTTTTTTTTCTTTTTTTTTTTTTCTTTTCCCACACTTTCATCTTCATCATCATCAGCATCTTTGACATCAACTTCTTCACCTTATTCATCTTCTTCTTCATCTTCTACCTATTTTTTTTTTTTATTACATTCTTCATATTCATTTTCTTCAACTATTATTATTCTTCCTATTCTACATATTCTTTTTATTCCACTGTTATTATTCTTCCTATTCTACTTCTTCATCATATTCTCATTTGTGACAGGCATTCCCGTAGTTGTTATCTATAAAAGTTGGAAGATTACACCTTCCGTTCTGCCAGTCACAAAAGTTACATTTGTCCGCGTTAAGTTTGGCCTGCAGCATCAGGCTTTATCCAGGGGCACCACGAGGAGGAACGGACTCACCCCCATACACTGCTTAGTCTTCTTCTGCATATAATTTAGATAATATCTTTTGCTCTGATATTAAGTCTTATGCTTAATGTTCTTCTGCTCTTTGTTCTGCAGCCTCTTGTTCTTCTGCTTCTCGGTCTTCCATGTTGTCGTCTCCAGGGTCGTCGTCTCCAGTGTCGTCATCTCCGCCGTCGTCGTCTCAGCCGTCGTCGTCTCCGCCGTCGTCGTCTCCGCCGTCGTCGTCGTCGTCATCGGGGTGGTCTTCCGGGTCGTCGTCATCGGGGTGGTCTTCCGGGTTGTCGACGTTAGGGTCTTCAACTTGGAAATGTAGCAGAAGGTACAAGAAGGCTGAGAAAATGCCAAGAACCAGCTGATGGAACTGGAACTCGGATGGCTACCCGAAGGTTCAAGAGCCTATGGAACTACCGAGGACCAGCTGACGTTACTGGAACCCGGTTACTAAGCAGGAGGTACCCGTGCTAAAAAGCACTACCAAGGACCGCCTGACGTTGGCGGAACTCGGATACCCAGAAGGAGGCACCTAAGCCAAAGGCTCTGCCCGGAACCAGCTGACGTTACTGGAACCAGAATGGGGAGCAGAAGGTACAAGAGCAAAAGACACTGCCGAGAACCAGCTGACGGTACTGGAACCCGGATGGGTAGCCGAATGTCCAAGAGCCAATGGAACTACCAAGGACCAGCTGACGTTACTGGAACCCGGTTACTAAGCAGGAGGTACCCGTGCCTGAAAGCACTACCAAGGACCACCTGACATTGGTGGAACTTGGATACCCAGAAGGAGGCACCTAAGCCAAAGGCTCTGCCCGGAACCAGCTGACGGTACTGGAACCAGGATGGGGAGCAGAAGGTACAAGAGCAAAAGACACTGCCGAGAACCAGCTGACGGTGCTGGAACCAGGTGGTGGACCCGAAGGCCCACAGGAGAGGAGAGAACAGCTAGGCCGCGAGGCAGCCGCAGTTACCGAACCCCAACAGTCCTACAGGGGGAGCTGGGCCTACTGGCACTACAGAACCAGCCTTGACTACCAGTTCACGCAGCCCACATAGGAAGCTCCTAAACTGGAGGCACCCTGGAGTTGGCTAACTCGACCGCACCACGACGGGGCAAGCATAGGCGTCTCAGTGAAGTTGACACAACCCGGAAACAGCTGACGGTGCTGAAACCAGGCTTGGCACGAGGGAGTACCTGTGACAAGAACACTGCCGAGAACCAGCTGGCGGTGCTGGAACCCGGATGCGTTGCCCCAGTGTGCAAGAGCCAATGGCACGACCGAGGACCAGCTGACG
The DNA here is from genome assembly GCF_032444005.1 of Ranitomeya imitator. NCBI lineage: Eukaryota > Metazoa > Chordata > Amphibia > Anura > Dendrobatidae > Ranitomeya > Ranitomeya imitator. Next base: position 333,034,263 of record NC_091284.1, on the reverse strand, counting down.
GTGCTGGAACCCGGTTACTAAGCTGTAGGTGCCCGCGCTTAAAAGCACTACCAAGGACCGCCTGGTGTTGGCGGAACTCGGATACCCAGGAGGAGGCACCTAAGCCAAAGGCTCGGCCCGGAACCAGCTGACGGTGCTGGAACCAGGTGGTGGACCCCAAGGCCCACAGGAGAGGAGAGAACAGCTAGGCCGCGAGGCAGCCGCAGTTACCGAACCCCAACAGTCCTACAGGGGGAGCTGGGCCTACTGGCACTACAGAACCAGCCTTGACTACCAGTTCACGCAGCCCACATAGGAAGCTCCTAAACTGGAGGCACCCTGGAGTTGGCTAACTCGACCGCCCCACGACGGGGCAAGCATAGGCGTCTCAGTGAAGTTGACACAACCCGGAAACAGCTGACGGTGCTGAAACCAGGCTTGGCACGAGGGAGTACCTGTGACAAGAACACTGCCGAGAACCAGCTGGCGGTGCTGGAACCCGGATGCGTTGCCCCAGTGTGCAAGAGCCAATGGCACGACCGAGGACCAGCTGACGGTGCTGGAACCCGGTTACTAAGCTGTAGGTGCCCGCGCTTAAAAGCACTACCAAGGACCGCCTGGCGTTGGCGGAACTCGGATACCCAGGAGGAGGCACGTAAGCCAAAGGCTCGGCCCGGAACCAGCTGACGGTGCTGGAACCAGGTGGTGGACCCCAAGGCCCACAGGAGAGGAGAGAACAGCTAGGCCGCGAGGCAGCCGCAGTTACCGAACCCCAACAGTCCTACAGGGGGAGCTGGGCCTACTGGCACTACAGAACCAGCCTTGACTACCAGTTCACGCAGCCCACATAGGAAGCTCCTAAACTGGAGGCACCCTGGAGTTGGCTAACTCGACCGCACCACGACGGGGCAAGCATAGGCGTCTCAGTGAAGTTGACACAACCCGGAAACAGCTGACGGTGCTGAAACCAGGCTTGGCACGAGGGAGTACCTGTGACAAGAACACTGCCGAGAACCAGCTGGCGGTGCTGGAACCCGGATGCGTTGCCCCAGTGTGCAAGAGCCAATGGCACGACCGAGGACCAGCTGACGGTGCTGGAACCCGGTTACTAAGCTGTAGGTGCCCGCGCTTAAAAGCACTACCAAGGACCGCCTGGCGTTGGCGGAACTCGGATACCCAGGAGGAGGCACCTAAGCCAAAGGCTCGGCCCGGAACCAGCTGACGGTGCTGGAACCAGGTGGTGGACCCCAAGGCCCACAGGAGAGGAGAGAACAGCTAGGCCGCGAGGCAGCCGCAGTTACCGAACCCCAACAGTCCTACAGGGGGAGCTGGGCCTACTGGCACTACAGAACCAGCCTTGACTACCAGTTCACGCAGCCCACATAGGAAGCTCCTAAACTGGAGGCACCCTGGAGTTGGCTAACTCGACCGCACCACGACGGGGCAAGCATAGGCGTCTCAGTGAAGTTGACACAACCCGGAAACAGCTGACGGTGCTGAAACCAGGCTTGGCACGAGGGAGTACCTGTGACAAGAACACTGCCGAGAACCAGCTGGCGGTGCTGGAACCCGGATGCGTTGCCCCAGTGTGCAAGAGCCAATGGCACGACCGAGGACCAGCTGACGGTGCTGGAACCCGGTTACTAAGCTGTAGGTGCCCGCGCTTAAAAGCACTACCAAGGACCGCCTGGCGTTGGCGGAACTCGGATACCCAGGAGGAGGCACGTAAGCCAAAGGCTCGGCCCGGAACCAGCTGACGGTGCTGGAACCAGGTGGTGGACCCCAAGGCCCACAGGAGAGGAGAGAACAGCTAGGCCGCGAGGCAGCCGCAGTTACCGAACCCCAACAGTCCTACAGGGGGAGCTGGGCCTACTGGCACTACAGAACCAGCCTTGACTACCAGTTCACGCAGCCCACATAGGAAGCTCCTAAACTGGAGGCACCCTGGAGTTGGCTAACTCGACCGCACCACGACGGGGCAAGCATAGGCGTCTCAGTGAAGTTGACACAACCCGGAAACAGCTGACGGTGCTGAAACCAGGCTTGGCACGAGGGAGTACCTGTGACAAGAACACTGCCGAGAACCAGCTGGCGGTGCTGGAACCCGGATGCGTTGCCCCAGTGTGCAAGAGCCAATGGCACGACCGAGGACCAGCTGACGGTGCTGGAACCCGGTTACTAAGCTGTAGGTGCCCGCGCTTAAAAGCACTACCAAGGACCGCCTGGCGTTGGCGGAACTCGGATACCCAGGAGGAGGCACCTAAGCCAAAGGCTCGGCCCGGAACCAGCTGACGGTGCTGGAACCAGGTGGTGGACCCCAAGGCCCACAGGAGAGGAGAGAACAGCTAGGCCGCGAGGCAGCCGCAGTTACCGAACCCCAACAGTCCTACAGGGGGAGCTGGGCCTACTGGCACTACAGAACCAGCCTTGACTACCAGTTCACGCAGCCCACATAGGAAGCTCCTAAACTGGAGGCACCCTGGAGTTGGCTAACTCGACCGCACCACGACGGGGCAAGCATAGGCGTCTCAGTGAAGTTGACACAACCCGGAAACAGCTGACGGTGCTGAAACCAGGCTTGGCACGAGGGAGTACCTGTGACAAGAACACTGCCGAGAACCAGCTGGCGGTGCTGGAACCCGGATGCGTTGCCCCAGTGTGCAAGAGCCAATGGCACGACCGAGGACCAGCTGACGGTGCTGGAACCCGGTTACTAAGCTGTAGGTGCCCGCGCTTAAAAGCACTACCAAGGACCGCCTGGCGTTGGCGGAACTCGGATACCCAGGAGGAGGCACGTAAGCCAAAGGCTCGGCCCGGAACCAGCTGACGGTGCTGGAACCAGGTGGTGGACCCGAAGGCCCACAGGAGAGGAGAGAACAGCTAGGCCGCGAGGCAGCCGCAGTTACCGAACCCCAACAGTCCTACAGGGGGAGCTGGGCCTACTGGCACTACAGAACCAGCCTTGACTACCAGTTCACGCAGCCCACATAGGAAGCTCCTAATCTGGAGGCACCCTGGAGTTGGCTAACTCGACCGCCCCACGACGGGGCAAGCATAGGCGTCTCAGTGAAGTTGACACAACCCGGAAACAGCTGACGGTGCTGAAACCAGGCTTGGCACGAGGGAGTACCTGTGACAAGAACACTGCCGAGAACCAGCTGGCGGTGCTGGAACCCGGATGCGTTGCCCCAGTGTGCAAGAGCCAATGGCACGACCGAGGACCAGCTGACGGTGCTGGAACCCGGTTACTAAGCTGTAGGTGCCCGCGCTTAAAAGCACTACCAAGGACCGCCTGGCGTTGGCGGAACTCGGATACCCAGGAGGAGGCACCTAAGCCAAAGGCTCGGCCCGGAACCAGCTGACGGTGCTGGAACCAGGTGGTGGACCCCAAGGCCCACAGGAGAGGAGAGAACAGCTAGGCCGCGAGGCAGCCGCAGTTACCGAACCCCAACAGTCCTACAGGGGGAGCTGGGCCTACTGGCACTACAGAACCAGCCTTGACTACCAGTTCACGCAGCCCACATAGGAAGCTCCTAAACTGGAGGCACCCTGGAGTTGGCTAACTCGACCGCCCCACGACGGGGCAAGCATAGGCATCTCAGTGAAGTTGACACAACCCGGAAACAGCTGACGGTGCTGAAACCAGGCTTGGCACGAGGGAGTACCTGTGACAAGAACACTGCCGAGAACCAGCTGGCGGTGCTGGAACCCGGATGCGTTGCCCCAGTGTGCAAGAGCCAATGGCACGACCGAGGACCAGCTGACGGTGCTGGAACCCGGTTACTAAGCTGTAGGTGCCCGCGCTTAAAAGCACTACCAAGGACCGCCTGGCGTTGGCGGAACTCGGATACCCAGGAGGAGGCACCTAAGCCAAAGGCTCGGCCCGGAACCAGCTGACGGTGCTGGAACCAGGTGGTGGACCCCAAGGCCCACAGGAGAGGAGAGAACAGCTAGGCCGCGAGGCAGCCGCAGTTACCGAACCCCAACAGTCCTACAGGGGGAGCTGGGCCTACTGGCACTACAGAACCAGCCTTGACTACCAGTTCACGCAGCCCACATAGGAAGCTCCTAAACTGGAGGCACCCTGGAGTTGGCTAACTCGACCGCCCCACGACGGGGCAAGCATAGGCGTCTCAGTGAAGTTGACACAACCCGGAAACAGCTGACGGTGCTGAAACCAGGCTTGGCACGAGGGAGTACCTGTGACAAGAACACTGCCGAGAACCAGCTGGCGGTGCTGGAACCCGGATGCGTTGCCCCAGTGTGCAAGAGCCAATGGCACGACCGAGGACCAGCTGACGGTGCTGGAACCCGGTTACTAAGCTGTAGGTGCCCGCGCTTAAAAGCACTACCAAGGACCGCCTGGCGTTGGCGGAACTCGGATACCCAGGAGGAGGCACCTAAGCCAAAGGCTCGGCCCGGAACCAGCTGACGGTGCTGGAACCAGGTGGTGGACCCGAAGGCCCACAGGAGAGGAGAGAACAGCTAGGCCGCGAGGCAGCCGCAGTTACCGAACCCCAACAGTCCTACAGGGGGAGCTGGGCCTACTGGCACTACAGAACCAGCCTTGACTACCAGTTCACGCAGCCCACATAGGAAGCTCCTAAACTGGAGGCACCCTGGAGTTGGCTAACTCGACCGCCCCACGACGGGGCAAGCATAGGCGTCTCAGTGAAGTTGACACAACCCGGAAACAGCTGACGGTGCTGAAACCAGGCTTGGCACGAGGGAGTACCTGTGACAAGAACACTGCCGAGAACCAGCTGGCGGTGCTGGAACCCGGATGCGTTGCCCCAGTGTGCAAGAGCCAATGGCACGACCGAGGACCAGCTGACGGTGCTGGAACCCGGTTACTAAGCTGTAGGTGCCCGCGCTTAAAAGCACTACCAAGGACCGCCTGGCGTTGGCGGAACTCGGATACCCAGGAGGAGGCACGTAAGCCAAAGGCTCGGCCCGGAACCAGCTGACGGTGCTGGAACCAGGTGGTGGACCCCAAGGCCCACAGGAGAGGAGAGAACAGCTAGGCCGCGAGGCAGCCGCAGTTACCGAACCCCAACAGTCCTACAGGGGGAGCTGGGCCTACTGGCACTACAGAACCAGCCTTGACTACCAGTTCACGCAGCCCACATAGGAAGCTCCTAAACTGGAGGCACCCTGGAGTTGGCTAACTCGACCGCCCCACGACGGGGCAAGCATAGGCGTCTCAGTGAAGTTGACACAACCCGGAAACAGCTGACGGTGCTGAAACCAGGCTTGGCACGAGGGAGTACCTGTGACAAGAACACTGCCGAGAACCAGCTGGCGGTGCTGGAACCCGGATGCGTTGCCCCAGTGTGCAAGAGCCAATGGCACGACCGAGGACCAGCTGACGGTGCTGGAACCCGGTTACTAAGCTGTAGGTGCCCGCACTTAAAAGCACTACCAAGGACCGCCTGGCGTTGGCGGAACTCGGATACCCAGGAGGAGGCACGTAAGCCAAAGGCTCGGCCCGGAACCAGCTGACGGTGCTGGAACCAGGTGGTGGACCCCAAGGCCCACAGGAGAGGAGAGAACAGCTAGGCCGCGAGGCAGCCGCAGTTACCGAACCCCAACAGTCCTACAGGGGGAGCTGGGCCTACTGGCACTACAGAACCAGCCTTGACTACCAGTTCACGCAGCCCACATAGGAAGCTCCTAAACTGGAGGCACCCTGGAGTTGGCTAACTCGACCGCCCCACGACGGGGCAAGCATAGGCGTCTCAGTGAAGTTGACACAACCCGGAAACAGCTGACGGTGCTGAAACCAGGCTTGGCACGAGGGAGTACCTGTGACAAGAACACTGCCGAGAACCAGCTGGCGGTGCTGGAACCCGGATGCGTTGCCCCAGTGTGCAAGAGCCAATGGCACGACCGAGGACCAGCTGACGGTGCTGGAACCCGGTTACTAAGCTGTAGGTGCCCGCGCTTAAAAGCACTACCAAGGACCGCCTGGCGTTGGCGGAACTCGGATACCCAGGAGGAGGCACCTAAGCCAAAGGCTCGGCCCGGAACCAGCTGACGGTGCTGGAACCAGGTGGTGGACCCGAAGGCCCACAGGAGAGGAGAGAACAGCTAGGCCGCGAGGCAGCCGCAGTTACCAAACCCCAACAGTCCTACAGGGGGAGCTGGGCCTACTGGCACTACAGAACCAGCCTTGACTACCAGTTCACGCAGCCCACATAGGAAGCTCCTAAACTGGAGGCACCCTGGAGTTGGCTAACTCGACCGCCCCACGACGGGGCAAGCATAGGCGTCTCAGTGAAGTTGACACAACCCGGAAACAGCTGACGGTGCTGAAACCAGGCTTGGCACGAGGGAGTACCTGTGACAAGAACACTGCCGAGAACCAGCTGGCGGTGCTGGAACCCGGATGCGTTGCCTTGCCTATTAAAGATTGTCTTCCTAGAGCCCCAACTAGCGGTGTTGGAGCAAAGGGTAAGCAGGGGGAGATGAGTGTAGGCCGAAGCCTGCACTGGAGGCAGCTTTGTGTCTGCGTTGCGTTTGCAGGACACTTTGCCGGCTACACACTGGGGGAACAGCTGGCGTTGCTGAACCCCACTAACACAATGGCGTGTGTTTTTATCTGTGCAGCTAGCACTTGCGGGCAAAAACTAGCGATGTTAGAGCCCGTGTTGAAGCAGGAGGAGGAGGAGAGGAGCAGAGTGTAGGCCGAAGCCTAGTTGAACCAATTTCAAAGGAAACCTTTAACCCCCCCCTCAGGTGTTACAAAGTAAAAGAGACACACCTTGTGCAGTATTAATGCTGCACAAGTGAAAGGTTGCTCTATTAATTTGTCTACTTGCACACGCTGAATGAAAGACATACACAATTTACCCCATTCTACAGTCAAACTGTAGTGGATGCGTGACTTGGTTTTTTGATGAGACGCAGCACAGGTGTCCAAAATAACGCCTTGGTGCTTGGCGCAGCTTCCTGAGCGTTGTTATTTGCTGTACAGGAGTCTGCGCTCTTGTGTTATCCCTTGGCAATGCCCTGTTAGCGCTGCCCATCTTATGACATCATTTCATGTTGGCCGGTGCGGTTAACGATGGCCATAAATCCCAGACCCACAGTGTCTTTTCATAAAGCCACACTGCGGTGCTGGGATTCGTGGCCTTGAGCAGTAAATATTTTGGCCGCTCACACACGTCCTTACACCTGCTTCAGACTGGGCGGCCTCTGCTGATCCCTTCTCGCATGCCGCGGCCATGAGGCTGCACAGTCTGAAGAAGGCGGAAGGAGATGAGTTAAGACAGGCGAAGATATGCACTGCTCGTGCCCATCAATCACACCCTCGCAGTCAAAATAATTAAGACAACGAGGAGCATTTTATTCAGGCAGGGCGGACGAACAGGCGCAAGTAGCCAACCAATGATGTCAGAAGACGGGAAGCGCTACCAAGGGGGGTGCTGCGTATCATTAGAAAGGAAAGTCACACCTCAGGGACAGTGGAATGGTCTCAAAGAGACACATTTTGTACGTGTTGAGTTCCACGTGGGCAAGGAGAAAACATCAGCCACCTTGTACAAATGCAGCAGTACTGCTGTACAAGGTGGCTGTTATACATAGAAACACCTGGGGGTGGGGGCCAGGCTCCCTTCAATTTCAGTTCATGTGCCTGCGTGGCGTTTGCAGGTCACGTTGCAAGCTGCACAGCAGGGGAACAGCTGGCGGTGCTGAACCCCACTGACACATTGGCTGGTGTTTTTCTCTGTGCAGCTAGCATGTCCGGGCAGAAACTGGCGTTGTTTGAGCCCAGGGTCAGCAGGAGGAGGAGAGGAGCAAAGTGTAGGCCGAAGCCTGCACTGGTGGCAGCTTTTGTTCTCTTGTGCCAGCGTGGCTTGTGCTGGACACGTTGCCGACTACACAGCAGGGGAACAGCTGGCGTTGCTGAACCCCACTAACACATTGGCTGGTGTTTTTCTCTGTGCAGCTAGCATTTCCGGGCAAAAACTAGCGGTGTTTGAGCCCAGGGTCAGCAGGAGGAGGAGAGGAGCAAAGTGTAGGCCGAAGCCTGCACTGGTGGCAGCTTTTGTTCTGTTGTGCCAGCGTGGCTTGTGCTGGACACGTTGCCGACTACACAGCAGGGGAACAGCTGGCGGTGCTGAACCCCACTAACACATTGGCTGGTGTTTTTCTCTGTGCAGCTAGCATTTCCGGGCAAAAACTAGCGGTGTTTGAGCCCAGGGTCAGCAGGAGGAGGAGAGGAGCAGAGTGTTGGCCAAAGCCTAGTTGAACCAATTTCAAAGGTTACCTTTAACCCCCCCCTCAGGTGTTGCAAGGTACAAGAGCCACACCTTGAACAGCATTAATGATGCACAAGTCAAAGGTTGCTCTATTTAATTTTGCTCCTTGCACACGCTGAATTAAACACGTACACTATTTAGCCCATTATACTGTCAAACAGTAGTGGAGGCGTGACTACTAGTCTTTTTAAGGAGACGCAGCACAGGTGTACAAATTTACACCTAGGTGCTGTGCGCTGATTCCTTACCATTGTTATTTGCAGTACAGGAAACTGCGCTCTTGTGTTATCCCTTGGCAATACCCTGTTAGTGCAGGCCGTCTCATGACCTCATTTCATGTTGGCCGGTGCGGTTAACGATGGCCATAAATCCCAGACCCACAGTGGCTTTTCCTAAAGTCACACTGCGGTGCTGGGATTCGTGGCCTTGTGCAGTAAATATGTTCGCCGCTCACACATGTCCTTACACCTGCTTCAGACTGGGCGGCCTCAGCTGATCCCTTATCGCATGCCGCGGCCATGAGGCCGCACAGTCAGAAGAAGGCGGAAGGAGGGGAGTGAAAACAGGGGAACATATGCACTGCTCGTGCCCATCAATCACACCCTCGCAGTCAAAATATATGAGACAACGGGGGGCGTTGTGTCGGGCAGGGGGGACGCACAGGCACAGCCAGCCAACCAATGATGTCAGGAGACGGGCAGCGCTAACAATGGGGGTGCTGCGTGTCATTAAAAAGGAAAGTCACACCTCAGGGACATTGTAATGGTCTGTAATGAGACACATTTTGTACTTGTTGAGTTCCACGTGTGCAAGGAGAAAAAGTCAGCCACCTTGTACAAATGCAGCAGTACTGCTGTACAAGGTGGCTGTTATACATAGAAACACCTGGGGGGGTGGGGGGCAGGCTCCCTTCAATTTCAGTTCATGTTCCTGCGTGGCGTTTGCAGGAAACGTTGCAAGCTACACAGCAGGGGAACAGCTGGCGGTGCTGAACCCCACTAACACATTGGCTGGTGTTTTTCTCTGTGCAGCTAGCATGTCCGGGCAGAAACTGGCGTTGTTTTAGCCCAGGGTCAGCAGGAGGAGGAGAGGAGCAAAGTGTAGGCCGAAGCCTGCACTGGTGGCAGCTTTTGGTCAGTTGTGCCAGCGTGGCTTGTGCTGGACACGATGCCGACTACACAGCAGAGGAACAGCTGGCGGTGCTGAACCCCACTAACACATTGGCTGGTGTTTTTCTCTGTGCAGCTAGCATGTCCGGGCAGAAACTGGCGTTGTTTTAGCCCAGGGTCAGCAGGAGGAGGAGAGGAGCAAAGTGTAGGCCGAAGCCTGCACTGGTGGCAGCTTTTGGTCGGTTGTGCCAGCGTGGCTTGTGCTGGACACGATGCCGGCTACACAGCGGGGGAACAGCTGGCGGTGCTGAACACCACTAACACATTGGCTGGTGTTTTTCTCTGTGCAGCTAGCATTTCCGGGCAAAAACTAGCGTTGTTAGAGCCCAGGGTCAGCTGGAGGAGGAGAGGAGCAGAGTGTAGGCCGAAGCCTAGTTGAACCAATTTCAAAGGTTACCTTTAACCCCCCCTCAGGTGTTACAAAGTACAAGAGCCACTCCTTCTGCAGCATTAATGCTGCACAAGTAAAAGGTTGCTCTATTAATTTTTCTACTTGCACAAGCTGAATGCAACACGTAGACTATTTAGCCCATTATACTGTTAATCAGTAGTGGAGGCGTGACTTGTCTTTTTAAAGAAAAGCAGCACAGGTGTCGAAAACAACACCTTTTTGCATGGGCGCAGCTTCCTGAGCGTTGTTAGTTGCTGTACAGGAGTCTGCGCTCTTGTGATCCTTTGGCCATGCGCTGTGAGCGCTTCCTGTCTTATGACCTCATTTCATGTTGGCCGTTGCGGTTAGCGATGGACATGAATCCCAGACCCACAGTGTGTTTTTAAAAAATCACACTGCGGTGCTGGGATTCGTGCCCTGGTGCACTAAATATGTTTGCCGCTCACACATGTCCTTACACCTGCTTCAGACTGGGCGGCCTCATCTGATCCCTTATCGCCTGCCGCGGCCATGAGGACACCCAGACTGAAGAAGGCGGAAGGAGATGAGTGAACACAGGCAAACATATGCACTGCACATGCCCATCAATCACACCCTCGCTGTCCAAAAAAATAAGACACCGAGGGCCGTTGTTTCGAGCAGGGGAGATGCACAGGCGCAGCCAGCTAACCAATGATGTCAAAAGACGGGCAGTGCTAACAAGGGTGGTGCTGCGTGTCATTACAAAGGAAAGTCACACCTCAGGGACATTGTAATGGTCTCTAATGAGACACATTTTGTACGTGTTGAGTTCCACGTGGGCAAGGAGAAAAAGTCAGCCACCTTGTACAAATGCAGCAGTACTGCTGTACAAGGTGGCTGATATACATAGAAACACCTGTGGGTGGGGGGCAGGCTCCCTTCAATTTCAGTTCATGTGCCTGCGTGGCGTTTGCAGGTCACGTTGCAAGCTACACAGCAGGGGAACAGCTGGCGTTGCTGAACCCCACTGACACATTGACTGGTGTTTTTCTCTGTGCAGATTGCATGTCCGGGCAAAAACTAGCGGTGTTAGAGCCCAGGGTCAGCAGGAGGAGGAGGAGAGGAGCAAAGTGTAGGCCGAAGCCTGCACTGGTGGCAGCTTTTGGTCGGTTGTGCCAGCGTGGCTTGTGCTGGACACGATGCCGGCTACACAGCGGGGGAACAGCTGGCGGTGCTGAACCCCACTAACACATTGGCTGGTGTTTTTCTCTGTGCAGCTAGCATGTCCGGGCAGAAACTGGCGTTGTTTGAGCCCAGGGTCAGCAGGAGGAGGAGAGGAGCAAAGTGTAGGCCGAAGCCTGCACTGGTGGCAGCTTTTGTTCTGTTGTGCCAGCGTGGCTTGTGCTGGACACGTTGCCGACTACACAGCAGGGGAACAGCTGGCGGTGCTGAACCCCACTAACACATTGGCTGGTGTTTTTCTCTGTGCAGCTAGCATTTCCGGGCAAAAACTAGCGGTGTTTGAGCCCAGGGTCAGCAGGAGGAGTAGAGGAGCAGAGTGTAGGCCGAAGCCTAGTTGAACCAATTTCAAAGGTTACCTTTAACCCCCCCCTCAGGTGTTGCAAGGTACAAGAGCCACACCTTGTGCAGCATTAATGCTGCACAAGTAAAAGGTTGCTCTATTTGTTTTGCTCCTTGCACACGCTGACTAAAACACGTACACTATTTAGCCCATTATACTGTCAAACAGTTGTGGAGGCGTGACTTGTCTTTTTAACGAGACGCAGCACAGGTGTCAAAATTTGCACCTAGGTACTGGGCGCAGCTTCCTGAGCGTTGTTATTTGCTGTACAGGAGTCTGCGCTATTGTGATCCCTTGGCCATGCGCTGTGAGCGCTTCCTGTCTTCTGACCTCATTTCATGTCGGCCGTTGCGGTTAGCGATGGACATGAATCCCAGACCCACAGTGTGTTTTTAAAAAATCACACTGCGGTGCTGGGATTCGTGCCCTGGTGCACTAAATATGTTTGCCGCTCACACATGTCCTTACACCTGCTTCAGACTGGGCGGCCTCATCTGATCCCTTATCGCCTGCCGCGGCCATGAGGACACCCAGTCTGAAGAAGGCGGAAGGAGATGAGTGAACACAGGCAAACATATGCACTGCACATGCCCATCAATCACACCCTCGCTGTCCAAAAAAATAAGACACCGAGGGCCGTTGTTTCGAGCAGGGGAGATGCACAGGCGCAGCCAGCTAACCAATGATGTCAAAAGACGGGCAGCGCTAACAAGGGTGGTGCTGCGTGTCATTACAAAGGAAAGTCACACCTCAGGGACATTGTAATGGTCTCTAATGAGACACATTTTGTACGTGTTGAGTTCCACGTGGGCAAGGAGAAAAAGTCAGCCACCTTGTACAAATGCAGCAGTACTGCTGTACAAGGTGGCTGATATACATAGAAACACCTGTGGGTGGGGGGCAGGCTCCCTTCAATTTCAGTTCATGTGCCTGCGTGGCGTTTGCAGGTCACGTTGCAAGCTACACAGCAGGGGAACAGCTGACGTTGCTGAACCCCACTGACACATTGACTGGTGTTTTTCTCTGTGCAGATTGCATGTCCGGGCAAAAACTAGCGGTGTTAGAGCCCAGGGTCAGCAGGAGGAGGAGGAGAGGAGCAAAGTGTAGGCCGAAGCCTGCACTGGTGGCAGCTTTTGGTCGGTTGTGCCAGCGTGGCTTGTGCTGGACACGATGCCGGCTACACAGCGGGGGGACAGCTGGCGGTGCTGAACCCCACTAACACATTGGCTGGTGTTTTTCTCTGTGCAGCTAGCATTTCCGGGCAAAAACTAGCGGTGTTTGAGCCCAGGGTCAGCAGGAGGAGTAGAGGAGCAGAGTGTAGGCCGAAGCCTAGTTGAACCAATTTCAAAGGTTACCTTTAACCCCCCCCTCAGGTGTTGCAAGGTACAAGAGCCACACCTTGTGCAGCATTAATGCTGCACAAGTAAAAGGTTGCTCTATTTGTTTTGCTCCTTGCACACGCTGACTAAAACACGTACACTATTTAGCCCATTATACTGTCAAACAGTTGTGGAGGCGTGACTTGTCTTTTTAACGAGACGCAGCACAGGTGTCAAAATTTGCACCTAGGTACTGGGCGCAGATTCCTGAGCGTTGTTATTTGCTGTACAGGAGTCTGCGCTATTGTGATCCCTTGGCCATGCGCTGTGAGCGCTTCCTGTCTTCTGACCTCATTTCATGTCGGCCGTTGCGGTTAGCGATGGACATGAATCCCAGACCCACAGTGTGTTTTCAAAAAATCACACTGCGTGGCTGGGATTCGTGGCCTTGTGCAGTAAATAGGTTTGCCGCTTACACATGTCCTTACACCTGCTCCAGACTGGGCGGCCTCAGCTGATCCCTTATCGCCTACCACGGCCAGGAGGCCGCACAGTCTGAAGAAGGCGGAAGGAGATGAGTTAAGACAGGCGAACATATGCACTGCTCGTGCCCATAAACCACACCCTCGCTGACAAAATAAATATGACAACGAGGGGCGTTGTTTCTAGCAGGGCGGATGCACAGGCGCAGCCAGCTAACCATGATGACAAAAGACGGGAAACGCTACCAAGGGGGGTGCTGCGTATCATTACAAAGGAAAGTCACATCTCAGGGACAGTGGAATGGTCTCAATGAGACACATTTTGTACGTGTTGAGTTACACGTGGGCAAGGAGAAAAAGTCAGCCACCTTGTACAAATGCAGCAGTACTGCTGTACTAGGTGGCTGTTATACATAGAAACACCTGGGGGGGTGGGGCCAGGTTCCCTTTTAATTTCAGTTCCTGTGCCTGCATGGCGTTTGCAGGTCACGTTGCCGGCTACACAGCAGGGGAACAGCTGGCGTTGCTGAACCCCACTAACACATTGGCTGGTGTTTTTCTCTGTGCAGCTAGCACTTCCGGGCAAAAACTAGCGGTGTTTGAGCCCAGGGTCAGCAGGAGGAGGAGAGGAGCAGAGTGTAGGCCGAAGCCTGCACTGGTGGCAGCTTTTGTTCTGTTGTGCCAGCGTGGCTTGTGCTGGACACGTTGCCGACTACACAGCAGGGGAACAGCTGGCGGTGCTGAACCCCACTGACACATCACCTAGTGTTTTTTCTGTGTAGACAACACTTCCAGGTGGCAACTGACAGTGTTGAAACCCAGGGAATCAAAGAGGAGCAGAGTGTAGGCCGAAGCCTGCAGTGGAGCAAGTTGAAAGGGAACCTTTAACCCCCCCCCCCCAGGCATTTGTTGCTGAAAGAGCCATCTTGTACAGCAGTAATACTGCACATGGAAAATGGTGGCTCCGAAAATTATGCTCCTTGCAAACGCTGAAGTACACACTCATATAATGTGTCCCCTCACACCGTCAAACCATCCCGGAAGTGGGACTTTCCTTTGTAATGTGACACAGCACAGCCGTCATTCCAACCCCCTTGGTGCCGGGCACCACCTCCTCAACGTTGTTTGGTTCTGTCACGGAGCCCGCACTGTAATGTTATCCCTTGGCCATGCACAGTTAGCGGTGCCCGTCTTCTGACATCATGTAGGTGTCAGGCTGGCAGTGCCTGTGCGTCCAAGCTGCCCGAGATCCAACCTTGCAGTGTCATCTAATGTAGTCCCACTGCGGGCCAGGGATCCATGGGCATGCGCAGTGCATATCATCGCCTCTCACTCACCTCCTTCCTGCTTCTTCAGACTGTGCGGCGTCACGGCCGTGGCATGCTATTAGGGATCAGCTGACGCCGCCTAGTCTGAAGAAGCGTGAAGAAGGGGAGTGAGAGGCTAGTATATGCACTGCGCATGGCCATGGATACCAGGCCCACTGTGGGATCACATTAGACGACACTGCAAGGTGTGATTTCGGGCAGCGTGGACGCACAGGCGCAGCCAGGACGACAACAAATGATGTCAGAGGACGGGCAGCGCAAACTGTGCATGGCCAAGGGATAACATAACAGCGCAGGGTCCATGACGGAATCAAACAACGCTAAGGAGGCAGCGCACGGTGCCAAGGGGGTAGCAATGACGGCTGTGCTGCGTCACATTACAAAGGAAAGTCCCACCTCCGGGACGGTTGGACGGTGTGAGGGGACACATTACATGAGTGTGTAGTTCAGCGTTTGCAAGGAGCATAATTTCAAGAGCGACCTTTCCCTTGTGCAGTATTAGTGCTGCACATGGTGGCTCTTTCAGTAACAAACGCCTAGGGGGGGGGGGGACAGGTCCCCTTACATTTTAGTTGTGCCAGCGTGGCGGTCGCATGACACGTTGCCGGATACACAGCTGGGGATCAGCTGACGTTACTGAACCCCAATAACAGAGGAGCGACTGTTGACTGTGCACACAGCACTTCCAGGCACCAACTGGCGGTGTTAGAGCCCAGGGACAGCAGGAGGAGCAGATTGGAGGTATTGCCGCACACACAGCTGGGGATCAGCTGACGTTACTGAACCCCAATAACAGAGGAGCGACTGTTGACTGTGCACACAGCACTTCCAGGCACCAACTGGCGGTGTTAGAGCCCAGGGACAGCAGGAGGAGCAGATTGGAGGTATTGCCGCACACACAGCTGGGGATCAGCTGACGTTACTGAACCCCAATAACAGAGGAGCGACTGTTGACTGTGCACACAGCACTTCCAGGCACCAACTGGCGGTGTTAGAGCCCAGGGACAGCAGGAGGAGCAGAGGAACAGAGTGTAGGCCGAAGCCTGATTGGAGCAAGTTGAAAGGAAACCTTTAACCCCCCCCCCCCAAGACGTTTGTAGCTGAAAGAGCCATGTTGTGCAGCACTAAGGATGCAAAAGGAAAAGGTTGCTCTTTTAATTATGCTCCTTGCAAACACCGAAGTAAACACTAAAAATGTGTCCCTTTATACCGTTAAACCGTTCCGGAGGTGCGAATTTCCTTCGTAATGGGACACAGCACAGCTGTCATTCCTATCCCCTTGATGCCGTGCGCTGCCTCCTCAGCGTTGTTTTAAGCTGTCACGGAGCCTGCGCTGTTCTGTTAGCCCTTGGCCATGCCCAATTAGTGCTGCCTGTCTTCTGACATAATTTGGTGTCAGGCTGTCAGTGCCTGTGCGTCCACGCTGCTCCAGATCCCACCTCGCAGTCTCATCTAACGTAATCCCACTGCGGGCCTTGGAACCATGGGCATGCACAGTGCATAACCTCGACTCTCACTCCCCTCCTTCCCTCTTCTTCAGACTGTGCGGTGTCACGGCCGTGGCATGCTAGGGATCAGCTGACGGCGCACAGTCTAAAGAAGGCGGAGGGAAATGAGCGAGAGCCCGAGGGGAAGATATGCACTGCGCATGCCCATGGATCCCAGGCCCGCAGTGTGACTCAATCAGAAGACACTGCGAGGCGGGATCTCGGGCACCGCGGCCGCACAGGCGCAGCCAGCCTGACACCAAATTATGTCAGAAGACAGGCAGCGCAAATAGGGCATGCCCAAGGGATAACAGAACAGCGCAGGCTCCGTGACAGCTTAAAACAACGCTGAGGAGGCAGCGCATGGCACCAAGGGGGTAGGAATGACGGCTGTGCTGCGTCACATTACGAAGGAAAGTCCCAGCTCCGGGACGGTATAACGGTATCAGTGAACACATTTTATAAGTGTTAAGTTCTGCGTGTGCAAAGAGCTAAAAAAAAAGAGCTACCTTTTCCTTGTGCAGCATTACTGCTGCACAAGATGGCTCTTTCAGTAACAAACGACGGGGGGGGGGGGGGACAGGTTCCCTTACATTTAGGTCGTTGTGCCAGCGTGGCGGTCGCAGGACACATTGCCGGCTACACAGCTGGGGATCAGCTGACGTTACTGAAACCCAATAACACTGGGTCGTATGTTTTTACTGTGCAGCCTGCATTTCTGAGCCGCAACTGGCGGTGTTGGAGCCCAGGAATAGCAGTTCAGGTGGTAGAAAGATGAACACAGCAGGAGACCTGGATGACACCCAATTACTTAATCAGGCAGAGGAGTGGCAAATTCCTGCGAGATCCAGGCCTGGTTCATTTTCAGGAAAGTAAGCCGGTCAACGTTATCGGAGGATAGTCGCATGCGACGGTCTGTTAGTACACCACCTGCGGCACTAAAGACACGTTCCGATAAGACACTAGCCGCAGGGCAAGCCAGCACCTCCAATGCATACTGGCTTAGCTCTGGCCATGTATCCAGCTTAGAGACCCAAAACTTGAACGGGGAAGAGCCGTCTGGGAGTACAGTAAGAGGGCAAGCCATGTAGTCTGTCACCATCTGACGGAACCGTTGCCTCCTGCTGACTGGAGCCGCCGGTGATGGTGTAGACATTTGGGGCGGGCACACAAAAGTGTGCCAGAGTTGTGCCATACTGGGCTTGCCTTGGGCAGAGGCACTGCTTCTGCTCCCTCTTTGGGCAGAGCCTCCCCCACTGCCTCGACGCACTGAGCTGCTTTGTAAAGCACTAGCAGCACTCCTCTCAGTTGGACAGGAGAAGATGATGGAATTCACCAGTGTGTCGTGGTACTCCCGCAATTTACGCTCCCGGGTCAACGCAGGGATGAGGTTTTGGACGTTGTCCCGGTAGCGAGGATCGAGGAGGGTGAACACCCAATAATCAGGCATGTTGAGAATGTGGTCGATGCGGCGGTCGTTTCTCAGGCACTGCAGCATGAAATCCACCATGTGCTGCAGAGTGCCAACCGGCCCAGAAACGCTGTCCCCTGCTTGAGACATGATCTCTGCCCGCTCGTCATCACCCCACCCTCGCTGTACACACTGACCACTGGACAATTGTGTCGCTCCCTCCTCTGGACGGAGCTCTTCCTCCTCCATTGACTCCTCCTCATCCTCCTCACAAATTGGCCCCTGCGTACCCCTTTGTGAGGAACCACGTGGCGCTGACTCTCCAGAAGCTGATGGAAAAGGTGACTCCTCATCCTCCACCTCTTCCACCACATCATCCCTTAACCCTTGCAAAGTTTGCTGAAGCAGGCAGATAAGGGGGACAGTCATGCTGACTAGTGCATCATCTGCACTTGCCATCCGTGTGGAATAATCAAAAGGACGCAAAACCTGGCAGACGTCCTTCATAGTGGCCCACTCTGTGGTTGTGAAGTCTGATCGGCGCTGACTGCGACTTCTTTGCGCCTGATGCAGCTGGTACTCCATAACTGCTTGCTGCTGCTCACACAACCGCTCCAACATATGTAACGTGGAATTCCACCGGGTAGGTAGGTCACATATGATGCGGTGTTCCGGAAGGCGGAATCGGCGCTGCAGAGCAGCAATGCGGGATCTGGCCAAGCTGGAACGCCGCAAGTGAGCACACTCTAGGCGGACCTTGTGCAGCAGGGCATCAAGATCCGGATAGTCCCTCAGAAAACTCTGCACAACCAAATTGAGCACATGTGCCAGACATGGGATGTGAGTGAGGTTGCCAAGGGCCAAAGCTGCCACCAGATTTCGGCCATTGTCACACACTACCATGCCTGGCTGGAGATTCGCTGGCAGTAACCACACATCGCTCTCCTGCTTTATGGCATTCCAGAGCTCCTGCGCTGTGTGGCTTCGATGCCCCAATGAAACTAGTTTCAAGACGGCCTGCTGACGTTTGGCCACGGCTGTGCTCATGTCGGTCATAGGTAAACGTTCACGGGTCCATGTGGGGGTGGACTGTGACGGATCCTGCAGAGAGGAATCAGAGGAACTGGTGTAAGAGGAGGAGTCGATGCGTACAGACTGGATTCCTGCAATCCTTGGAGTGGGCAGGACACGTCCTGCGCCACTCGCACGATCTGTACCTGGCTTAACAACATTAACCCAATGGGCAGTGAGGGAAACATATCGCCCCTGTCCATGCTGACTGGTCCACGCATCGGTGGTGAGGTGGACCTTGCTACTGACGGCGTTCAGTAGCGCATGTTTTATGTTTGCCTCAACATGCCTGTGCAGGGCAGGGACAGCCTGCCTGCTGAAGTAAAAGCGGCTGGGCACCTTGTACTGTGGGACTGCCAATGCCATCAAGTCACGGAAGCTGTCAGTCTCCACCAGCCTGAACGAGAGCATTTCCAGGGACAACAGTTTGGCAATGCCTGCATTCAGAGCCTGTGCTCGGGGGTGGTTGGCCGAGAATGCCCGCCTTTTCTCCCATGCCTGTACTACCGATGGCTGTAGAGTAGACTGGGAGTGTGAGGATGACTGGGAAGGTGGTGCTGTGGGTGGAATTACACAAGGTCTCTGGGAGGAAGCCAAACCAGCTGTGCGTGAGCTGGAGGAAGAGGCAACACGAGCTGAAGAGGTGGTAGCTGCCGCTGTTGGTTGGCCTACATCTTCAGTGTGTTTCTGTAACTCCACCGCGTGCCTGGTCCGCACATGTTTCCACATATTTGTGGTATTGAGGTTGCTGACATTTTTCCCTCTTTTTACTTTATGATGACACAGCTTGCATTTGACAAAACAAATGTCATCTGCAACTGTGTCAAAAAAGGACCAGGCACTGCAAGTCTTGGGAGCGCCCTTTTTGGCTTTGGAAAGAGACAGGCTCCTAACGGGTGCCAAAGTGGAGGCTACAGGCTCCGCAGTCTTCCCCCTCCCTCTCCCTCTTTGGCCCGTAAGAGGAAGCTCTTCCTCTGAGCTGCTCCCACCACCTTCCTGTTCCTCACGCCACGATGGGTCAAGGACCTCATCATCTCCACTACCCTCTGCCACCAACTGCTCCTCCTGGGTAGTCTCAGCAGCACAGTACGCACGAGAAAGCGGCACCTGAGTTTCATCATCAGATGCGTACTGCGCTGTGGTCACCGGAGGCACTGGCCCACCTGCCTCTTCAGAGTCAGAGAGAAAAAGGTGTTGGGCATCACTGCACACTGCCTCTTCTTCCATTTCTCCAATGCTGCTTGGCTGGCCCCCTGTTTCCAAGCCAAGAGATTCAGAGAACAGAAGTAGAGACGGCTCCTGTCCTGGGCTCTCTGACTGCCTGGCCAATTTGGCAGGTGGTGAAGAGACAGATGGCTGCTCTCCAGTGCTCTGTGCCTGAGAGGATGTGGCACTAACTGAAGTCGATGCCGAGGCGTTAGCTGCCATCCACCCGACAACGGCTTCAATTTGGTCTTCACGCAGCAGCGGTGCACGGCGCTCTCCGACAAAGCTGCGCATGAAGGACTGTTCCCTGCTGAAACTGAGTGACGACGAGTCACCGGCGCCCGCAGCAGGCACAGAATCACCACGTCCTCTCCCTGCTCCTCTCCCTGCTCCGCGCCCACGCCCACGTGCCTTACTCCCTGCCCTCTTCATCTTGGTTGACAGATAAAGATAAGCAGAAAAGTACTAAGGCCTTAGTGTGCTTATTCCTGTAATGCTCCTCCTAACAGGTGTAAGAAACACTAATGTTGTAAATTGTGGACTAAACTTTATTATTTTTCAAATGTGGCCTACACAAGTGTTAAGTTGTGTTTGGTGAACTTAACCTTTTTTTTGGTGCAGATCGGGCTACAGAGCTAGTTTAAATCACACGGAGACCGTGCAGACAGCCGTAAACGGCGCTGCAAGGCCAAAAAACCCTCCTCTAGGTTATCCTATATAGTGTTTTTCCACTATTTAGCTGGATACAAGTGGAAAGACACTAATAGGAATTTTTTTTTTCAAATTTTAAACTGGCTGCACTATTTGAAAAAAAGGAAATTGTTTTTCAAGGTATGAGGCAGTAACGCACCCTGAGCTGAATCCAACCGGCTATGGCTGCACACAGACTACAGGGCGAGCTGCGCTCACACAGAGACCGTGCAGACAGCCGTAAACGGCGCTGCAAGGCCCCAAAAAAACCCTCTAGGTTATCCTATGTAGTGTTTTTCCACAATTGAGCTGGAGACTGGTGGAAAGACACTAATAGGAATTTTTTTTTTTTCAAATTTTAAACAGGCTGCACTATTTGAAAAAAAGGAAAATTTTTCTCAAGGTATGAGCCAGTAACGAACCCTGAGCTGAATCCAACCGGCTATGGCTGCACACAGACTACAGGGCGAGCTGGGCTCACACGGAGACCGTGCAGACAGCCGTAAACGGCGCTGCAAGGCCAAAAAACCCTCCTCTAGGTTATCCTATATAGTGTTTTTCCACTATTTAGCTGGATACGAGTGGAAAGACACTAATAGGAATTTTTTTTTTCAAATTTTAAACAGGCTGCACTATTTGAAAAAAAGGAAAATTTTTCTCAAGGTATGAGCCAGTAACGAACCCTGAGCTGAATCCAACCGGCTATGGCTGCACACAGACTACAGGGCGAGCTGGGCTCACACGGAGACCGTGCAGACAGCCGTAAACGGCGCTGCAAGGCCCAAAAACCCCCCTCTAGGTTATCCTATGTAGTGTTTTTCCACAATAGAGCTGGAGACTGGTGGAAAAACACTAATAGGAAATTTGAGAAAAAATGTGCAGCAGGCTGCACTAAGAGCAAAAAAGAACAACTGTGTGAGGCAGTGTGACCCCCCCCTGAGCTGAATACAACCGGGTATATGGCTGCACACAGACTACAGAGTGAGCTGCACACACACACACACACACAGAGACCTTGCAGAACGCTGTTAAAACAGCGCTGCAAGGCAAGAGCAAGGTGAACAGTGAAGAACACACAGCGTTTTGCTAAATTAGCCTTTGGAAAGGAAAATAAAGCAATTAGCAAGCTCAACTGGCCCTCAGTTAGAACACAGCGTCCTGTCCCTAACTGAAATCACAGCAGAGTGAGCCCAAAATGGCGGCAGCGCTTTTTTATAGTGCAGAGTGACATCATTTCAGCAGCCAATCCAAGCCTTGCCAGTACTTACATGCCCACCATGCTAAACAGGATGTGCCCACACTTTCATTCATTCCTCATTGGCTGCTGCGTTCAATTTGAATTCTGGGAACTTCCGATTCCGGTATCCGATACGCGGGAAGTATCGGAATTCAGTATCGGAATTCCGATACCGCAAATATCGGCCGATACCCGATACTTGCGGTATCGGAATGCTCAACACTAGTAATGGCTGATAACAGAGAGAAATAGACTCACAGCAGGACGGGGGAATGGCTGATAACAGAGAGAAATAGACTGACAGCGGGACAGGGGAATGGCTGATAACAGAGAGAAATAGACTCACAGCAGGACGGGGGAATGGCTGATAACAGAGAGAAATCGACTGTTATCAGCCATTCCCAAGTCCTGCTGTCAGTGAGAAATAGAAAGAATGCAGGACGAGGAATGGCTGATAAGAGAGAGAAATAGACTGACAGCAGGACGGGGAATGGCTGATAAGAGAGAGAAATAGACTGACAGCGGGACAGGGGAATGGCTGATAACAGAAAGAAATAGACTGACAGCGGGACAAGGAATGGCTGATAACAGAGAGAAATAGACTGACAGCAGGACGGGGAATGGCTGATAAGAGAGAGAAATAGACTGACAGCGGGACAGGGGAATGGCTGATAACAGAAAGAAATAGACTGACAGCGGGACAAGGAATGGCTGATAACAGAGTGAAATAGACTGACAACAGGACGGGGGAATGGCTGATAACAGAGAGGAATAGACTGACAACAGGACGGGGGAATGGCTGATAACAGAGAGAAATAGACTGACAGCAGGACAAGGGAATGGCTGATAACAGAGAGAAATAGACTGACAGCGGCATGGGGAATGGCTGATAACAGAGAGAAATAGACTGACAGCAGGACAAGGATTGGCTGATAACAGAGAGAAATAGACTGACAGCGGCATGGGGAATGGCTGATAACAGAGAGAAATAGACTGACAGCAGGATGGGGAATGGCTGATAACAGAGAGGAATAGACTGACAACAGGACGGGGGAATGGCTGATAACAGAGAGAAATAGACTGACAGCAGGACGGGGGAATGGCTGATAACAGAGATAAATAGACTGACAGCAGGACAGGGTAATGGCTGATAACAGAGAGAATAGACTGACAGCAGGACGGGGGAATGGCTAATAACAGAAATTTACTGACAGCAGGACAGGGAATGGCTGATAACAGAGAGAAATAGACTGACAGCAGGAACGGGATTGGCTGATAACAGAGAGAAATAGACTGACAGCAGGACGGGGGAATGGCAGATAACGGAGAGAATAGACTGACAGCAGGACGGGAGAATGGCTGATAACAGAGAGAAATAGACTGACAGCAGGAACGGGATTGGCTGATAACAGAGAGAAATAGACTGACAGCAGGACAGGGGAATGGCTGATAACAGAGAGAATACACTGACAGCAGGACGTGGGAATGGCTAATAACAGAGAAATTTACTGACAGCAGGACAGGGAATGGCTGATAACAGAGAGAATTGACTGACAGCAGGACGGGGAATGGCTGATAACAGAGAGAAATAGACTGACAGCAGGACAAGGATTGGCTGATAACAGAGAGAAATAGACTGACAGCAGGACAGGGGAATGGCTGATAACAGAGAGAAATAGACTGACAGCAGGACGGGGGAATGGCTGATAACAGAGAGAAATAGACTGACAGCAGGACGAGGGAATGGCTGATAACAGAGAGAAATCGACTGACAGCAGGACTTGGGAATGGCTGATAACAGAGGGAAATAGACAGAATGCAGGACGGGGAATGGCTGATAACAGAGAGAAATCGACTGACAGCAGGACGGGGAATGGCTGATAACAGAGAGAAATAGACTGACAGCAGGACAGGGGAGTGGCTGATAACAGAAAGAAATAGACTGACAGCAGGACGAGGGAATGGCTGAAAACAGAGAGAAATAGACTGACAGCAGGACGAGGGAATGGCTGATAACAGAGAGAAATCGACTGACAGCAGGACTTGGGAATGGCTGATAACAGAGAGAAATAGACAGAATGCAGGACGGGGAATGGCTGACAACAGAGAGAAATAGACTGACAGCAGGACAAGGATTGGCTGATAACAGAGAGAAATAGACTGACAGCAGGACAAGGATTGGCTGATAACAGAGAGAAATAGACTGACAGCAGGACGGGGGAATGGCTGATAACAGAAAGAAATAGACTGACAGCGGCATGGGGAATGGCTGATAACAGAGAGAAATAGACTGACAGCAGGATGGGGATTGGCTGTTAACAGAGAGAAATAGACTGACAGCAGGACAGGGGAATGGCTGATAACAGAGAGAAATAGACAGAATGCAGGACGGGGAATGGCTGATAACAGAGAGAAATAGACTGACAGCAGGACGAGGAATGGCTGATAACAGAGAGAAATAGACTGACAGCGGGACGGGGAATGGCTGATAACAGAGAAATAGACTGACAGCAGGACAGGGGAATGGCTGATAACAGAGAGAAATAGACTGAGAGCAGGACGAGGGAATGGCTGATAACAGAGAGAAATCGACTGACAGCAGGACTTGGGAATGGCTGATAACAGAGAGAAATAGACAGAATGCAGGACGGGGAATGGCTGATAACAGAGAGAAATAGACTGACAGCAGGACGGGGAATGGCTGATAACAGAGAGAAATAGACTGACAGCGGGACGGGGAATGACTGATAACACAGAGAAATAGACTGACAGCAGGACAGGGGAGTGGCTGATAACAGAAAGAAATAGACTGACAACAGGATGGGGAATGGCTGATAACAGAGAGGAATAGACTGACAACAGGACGGGGGAATGGCTGATAACAGAGAGAAATAGACTGACAGCAGGACAGGGGAATGGCTGATAACAGAGAGAATAGACTGACAGCAGGACAAGGGAATGGCCGATAACAGAGAGAAATAGACTGACAGCAGGACAAGGGAATGGCTGATAACAGAGAGAAATAGACTGACAGCAGGACAAGGATTGGCTGATAACAGAGAGAAATAGACTGACAGTAGGACAGGGAATGGCTGATAACAGAGAGAATAGACTGACAGCAGGACGGGGAATGGCTGATAACAGAGAGAAATAGACTGAACACAGGACAGGGGAATGGCTGATAACAGAGAAATAGACTGACAGCGGGATGGGGAATGGCTGATAACAGAGAGAAATAGACTGACAGCGGGATGGGTAATGGCTGATAACAGAGAGAATAGACTGACAGCAGGGCAGGGGAATGGCTGATAACAGAGAGAAATAGACTGACAGCAGGACAAGGATTGGCTGATAACAGAGAGAAATAGACTGACAGCAGGACAGGGGAGTGGCTGATAACAGAAAGATATAGACTGACAGCAGGATGGGGAATGGCTGATAACAGAGAGGAATAGACTGACAACAGGACGGGGGAATGGCTGATAACAGAGAGAAATAGACTGACAGCAGGACAGGGGAATGGCTGATAACAGAGAGAATAGACTGACAGCAGGACAGGGTAATGGCTGATAACAGAGAGAAATAGACTGACAGCGGCATGGGGAATGGCTGATAACAGAGAGAAATAGACTGACAGCAGGACAAGGATTGGCTGATAACAGAGAGAAATAGACTGACAGTAGGACAGGGGAATGGCTGATAACAGAGAGAAGTAGACTGACAGCAGGATGGGGAATGGCTGATAACAGAGAGAATAGACTGACAGCAGGACGGGGGAATGGCAGATAACGGAGAGAATAGACTGACAGCGGGACGGGGAATGACTGATAACAGAGAGAAATCGACTGACAGCAGGACTTGGGAATGGCTGATAACAGAGAGAAATAGACTGACAGCAGGATGGGGATTGGCTGTTAACAGAGAGAAATAGACTGACAGCAGGACAGGGGAATGGCTGATAACAGAGAGAAATAGACAGAATGCAGGACGGGGAATGGCTGATAACAGAGAGAAATAGACTGACAGCAGGACGGGGGAATGGCTGATAAGAGAGAGAAATAGACTGACAGCAGGACAGGGGAGTGGCTGATAACAGAAAGAAATAGACTGACAGCAGGACGGGAATGGCTGAAAACAGAGAGAAATAGACTGACAGCAGGACAAGGGAATGGCCGATAACAGAGAGAAATAGACTGACAGCAGGACAAGGGAATGGCTGATAACAGAGAGAAATAGACTGACAGCAGGACAAGGATTGGCTGATAACAGAGAGAAATAGACTGACAGTAGGACAGGGAATGGCTGATAACAGAGAGAATAGACTGACAGCAGGACGGGGAATGGCTGATAACAGAGAGAAATAGACTGAACACAGGACAGGGGAATGGCTGATAACAGAGAAATAGACTGACAGCGGGATGGGGAATGGCTGATAACAGAGAGAAATAGACTGACAGCGGGATGGGTAATGGCTGATAACAGAGAGAATAGACTGACAGCAGGGCAGGGGAATGGCTGATAACAGAGAGAAATAGACTGACAGCGGGACAGGGTAATGGCTGATAACAGAGAGAAATAGACTCACAGCAGGACGGGGGAATGGCTGATAACAGAGAGAAATCGACTGACAGCAGGACTTGGGAATGGCTGATAACAGAGAGAAATAGACAGAATGCAGGACGAGGAATGGCTGATAACAGAGAGAAATAGACTGACAGCAGGACGGGGGAATGGCTGATAACAGAGAAATAGACTGACAGCAGGACGGGGAATGGCTGATAAGAGAGAGAAATAGACTGACAGCAGGATGGGGAGTGGCTGATAACAGAGAGAAATAGACTGACAGCAGGACAGGGGAGTGGCTGATAACAGAAAGAAATAGACTGACAGCAGGACAGGGGAATGGCTGAAAACAGAGAGAAATAGACTGACAGCAGGATGGGGAATGGCTGATAACAGAGAGGAATAGACTAACAACAGGACGGGGGAATGGCTGATAACAGAGAGAAATAGACTGACAGCAGGACAAGGGAATGGCTGAAAACAGAGAGAAATAGACTGACAGCAGGATGGGGAATGGCTGATAACAGAGAGGAATAGACTGACAACAGGACGGGGGAATGGCTGATAACAGAGAGAAATAGACTGACAGCAGGACAAGGATTGGCTGATAACAGAGAGCAATAGACTGACAGTAGGACAGGGGAATGGCTGATAACAGAGAGAAATAGACTGACAGCAGGATGGGGAATGGCTGATAACAGAGAGGAATAGACTGACAACAGGACGGGGGAATGGCTGATAACAGAGAGGAATAGACTGACAGCAGGACAGGGTAATGGCTGATAACAGAGAGAATAGACTGACAGCAGGACGGGGGAATGGCTAATAACAGAAATTTACTGACAGCAGGACAGGGAATGGCTGATAACAGAGAGAAATAGACTGACAGCAGGAACGGGATTGGCTGATAACAGAGAGAAATAGACTGACAGCAGGACAGGGGAATGGCTGATAACAGAGAGAAATAGACAGACAACAGGGCGGGGAATGGCTGATAACAGAGAAATAGACTGACAGCAGGATGGGAATGGCTGATAACAGAGAAATTTACTGACAGCAGGACAGGGAATGGCTGATAACAGAGAGAAATAGACTGACAGCAGGACAGGGAATGGCTGATAACAGAGAGAATAGACTGACAGCAGGACGGGGAATGGCTGATAACAGAGAGAAATAGACAGACAACAGGGCGGGGAATAACTGATAACAGAGAAATAGACTGACAGCAGGACGGGAATGGCTGATAACAGAGAGAAATAGACTGACAGCAGGACGGGGAATGGTTGATAACAAAGATAATAGACTGACAGCAGGACAGGGGAATAGCTGATAACAGAGAAATAGACTGACAGCGGGATGGGGAATGGCTGATAACAGAGAGAATAGACTGACAGCAGGGCAGGTGAATGGCTGATAACAGAGAGAAATAGACTGACAGCGGGATGGGGAATGGCTGATAACAGATAGAAATAGACTGACAGCGGGATGGGGAATGGCTGATAACAGAGAGAAATAGACTGACAGCGGGACAAGGAATGGCTGATAACAGAGAGAAATAGACTGACAGCAGGACAGGGGAATGGCTGATAACAGAACGAAATAGACTGACAGCGGCATGGGGAATGGCTGATAACAGAGAGAAATAGACTGACAGCAGGACAAGGATTGGCTGATAACAGAGAGAAATAGACTGACAGCAGAAAAGGGGAATGGCTGATAACAGAGAGAAATAGACAGAATGCAGGACGGGGAATGGCTGATAACAGAGAAATAGACTGACAGCAGGACGGGGAATGGCTGATAACAGAGAGAAATAGACTGACATCAGGACAGGGGAATGGCTGATAACACAGAGAAATAGACTGACAGCAGGACAGGGGAGTGGCTGATAACACAGAGAAATAGACTGACAGCAGGACAGGGGAGTGGCTGATAACACAGAGAAATAGACTGACAGCAGGACAGGGGAATGGCTGATAACAGAGAGAAATAGACTGACAGCGGCATGGGGAATGGCTGATAACAGAGAGAAATAGACTGACAGCAGGACAAGGATTGGCTGATAACAGAGAGAAATAGACTGACAGCGGGACGGGGAATGACTGATAACACAGAGAAATAGACTGACAGCAGGACAGGGGAGTGGCTGATAACAGAAAGAAATAGACTGACAGCAGGACAGGGGAATGGCTGAAAACAGAGAGAAATAGACTGACAGCAGGATGGGGAATGGCTGATAACAGAGATAAATAGACTGAAAGCAGGACGGGGAATGGCTGATAACAGAGAGAAATAGACTGACAGCGGCATGGGGAATGGCTGATAACAGAGAGAAATAGACTGACAGCAGGACAAGGATTGGCTGATAACAGAGAGAAATAGACTGACAGCAGGATGGGGATTGGCTGTTAACAGAGAGAAATAGACTGACAGCAGGACAGGGGAATGGCTGATAACAGAGAGAAATAGACTGACAGCAGGACAAGGATTAGCTGATAACAGAGAGAAATATACTGACAGTAGGACAAGGATTGGCTGATAACAGAGAGAAATAGACTGAGAGCAGGACTTGGGAATGGCTGATAACAGAGAGAAATAGACAGAATGCAGGACGGGGAATGGCTGATAACAGAGAGGAATAGACTGACAACAGGACGGGGGAATGGCTGATAACAGAGAGAAATAGACTGACAGCAGGACGGGGGAATGGCTGATAACAGAGATAAATAGACTGACAGCAGGCCAAGGGAATGGCTGACAACAGAGAGAAATAGACTGACAGCGGCATGGGGAATGGCTGATAACAGAGAGAAATAGACTGACAGCAGGACAAGGATTGGCTGATAACAGAGAGAAATAGACTGACAGCAGGACGGGGAATGGCTGATAACAGAGAGAAATAGACTGACAGCAGGGCTGGGGAATGGCTGACAACAGAGAGAAATAGACTGACAGCAGGACGGGGGAATGGCTGATAACAGAGATAAATAGACTGACAGCAGGACAAGGGAATGGCTGATAACAGAGAGAAATAGACTGACAGCAGGACGGGGAATGGCTGATAACAGAGAGAAATAGACTGACAGCGGCATGGGGAATGGCTGATAACAGAGAGAAATAGACTGACAGCAGGACGGGGAATGGCTGATAACAGAGAGAAATAGACTGACAGCAGGGCGGGGGAATGGCTGATAACAGAGAAGTAGACTGACAGCAGGACGGGGGAATGGCTGATAACAGAGAGAAAAGACTGACAGCAGGACAGGGGAATGGCTGATAACAGAGGGAAATAGACTGAGAGCAGGACGAGGGAATGGCTGATAACAGAGAAATCGACTGACAGCAGGACAGGGGAATGGCTGATAACAGAGAAATAGACAGAATGCAGGACGGGGAATGGCTGACAACAGAGAGAAATAGACTGACAGCAGGACGGGGAACGGCTGATAACAGAGAGAAATAGACTCACAGCAGGACAGGGGAATGGCTGATAACAGAAAGAAATAGACTGACAGCAGGACAGGGGAATGGCTGATAACAGAGAGAAATAGACTGACGGCTCGACAGGGAATGGCTGATAACAGAGAGAAATAGACTGACAGCAGGACGTGGGAATGGCTAATAACAGAGACATTTACTGACAGCAGGACAGGGAATGGCTGATAACAGAGAAATAGACTGACAGCAGGACGGGGGAATGGCTGATAACAGAGAATAGACTGACAGCAGGACAGGGAATGGCTGATAACAGAGAGAAATAGACAGACAACAGGGCGGGGAATGGCTAATAACAGAGAAATAGACTGACAGCAGGACTGGGAATGGCTGATAACAGAGAGGAATACACTGACAACAGGACGGGGGAATGGCTGATAACAGAGAGAAATAGACTGACAGCAGGACGGGGGAATGGCTAATAACAGAGAAATTTACTGACAGCAGGACAGGGAATGGCTGATAACAGAGAGAAATAGACTGACAGCAGGACGGGGGAATGGCTGATAACAGAGAGAAATAAACTGACAGCAGGACGGGGGAATGACTGATAACAGAGAGAATAGACTGACAGCAGGACAGGGGAATAGCTGATAACAGAGAGAAATAGACTGAACACAGGACAGGGGAATGGCTGATAACAGAGAGAATAGACTGACAGCAGGACAGGAGAATGGCTGATAACAGAGAAATAGACTGACAGCGGGATGGGGAATGGCTGATAACAGAGAGAAATAGACTGACAGCGGGATGGGGAATGGCTGATAACAGAGAGAAATAGACTGACAGCGGGATGGGTAATGGCTGATAACACAGAGAATAGACTGACAGCAGGGCAGGGGAATGGCTGATAATAGAGAGAAATAGACTGACAGCGGGACAGGGGAATGGCTGATAACAGAGAGAAATAGACTGACAGCAGGACGGGGGAATGGCTGATAACAGAGAGAAATAGACTGACAGCAGGACGGGGGAATGGCTGATAACAGAGAGAAATAGACTGACAGCAGGACGGGGGAATGGCTGATAACAGAGAGAAAAAGACTGACAGCAGGACGGGGGAATGGCTGATAAGAGAGAGAAATAGACTGACAGCAGGACGGGGGAATGGCTGATAGCAGAGAGAAAAAGACTGACAGCAGGACAGGGGAATGGCTGATAACACAGAGAAATAGACTGACAGTAGGACAGGGGAATGGCTGATAACAGAGAAATAGACAGAATGCAGGACGGGGAATGACTGATAACAGAGAGAAATAGACTGACAGCAGGACGGGGAATGACTGATAACACAGAGAAATAGACTGACAGCAGGACAGGGGAGTGGCTGATAACAGAAAGAAATAGACTGACAGCAGGACAGGGGAATGGCTGAAAACAGAGAGAAATAGACTGACAGCAGGATGGGGAATGGCTGATAACAGAGAAATAGACTGACAGCAGGACAGGGGAATGGCTGATAACAGAGAGAAATAGACTGAGAGCAGGACGAGGGAATGGCTGATAACAGAGAGAAATCGACTGACAGCAGGACTTGGGAATGGCTGATAACAGAGAGAAATAGACAGAATGCAGGACGAGGAATGGCTGATAACAGAGAGAAATAGACTGACAGCAGGACGGGGGAATGGCTGATAACAGAGAGAAATAGACTGACAGCAGGACGGGGAATGGCTGATAACAGAGAGAAATAGACTGACAGCAGGACGGGGGAATGGCTGATAAGAGAGAGAAATAGACTGACAGCAGGATGGGGAGTGGCTGATAACAGAGAGAAATAGACTGACAGCAGGACAAGGGAGTGGCTGAAAACAGAGAGAAATAGACTGACAGCAGGATGGGGAATGGCTGATAACAGAGAGGAATAGACTGACAACAGGACGGGGGAATGGCTGATAACAGAGAGAAATAGACTGACAGCAGGACAAGGGAATGGCTGAAAACAGAGTGAAATAGACTGACAACAGGACGGGGGAATGGCTGATAACAGAGAGGAATAGACTGACAACAGGACGGGGGAATGGCTGATAACAGAGAGAAATAGACTGACAGCAGGACAAGGGAATGGCTGATAACAGAGAGAAATAGACTGACAGCGGCATGGGAAATGGCTGATAACAGAGAGAAATAGACTGACAGCAGGACAAGGATTGGCTGATAACAGAGAGAAATAGACTGACAGCGGCATGGGGAATGGCTGATAACAGAGAGAAATAGACTGACAGCAGGATGGGGAATGGCTGATAACAGAGAGGAATAGACTGACAACAGGACGGGGAATGGCTGATAACAGAGAGAAATAGACTGACAGCAGGACGGGGGAATGGCTGATAACAGAGATAAATAGACTGACAGCAGGACAGGGTAATGGCTGATAACAGAGAGAATAGACTGACAGCAGGACGGGGGAATGGCTAATAACAGAAATTTACTGACAGCAGGACAGGGAATGGCTGATAACAGAGAGAAATAGACTGACAGCAGGAACGGGATTGGCTGATAACAGAGAGAAATAGACTGACAACAGGACAGGGGAATGGCTGATAACAGAGAAATAGACTGACAGCAGGACAGGGTAATGGCTGATAACAGAGAGAATAGACTGACAGCAGGACGGGGGAATGGCAGATAACGGAGAGAATAGACTGACAGCAGGACGGGAGAATGGCTGATAACAGAGAGAAATAGACTGACAGCAGGAACAGGATTGGCTGATAACAGAGAGAAATAGACTGACAGCAGGACAGGGGAATGGCTGATAACAGAGAGAATACACTGACAGCAGGACGTGGGAATGGCTAATAACAGAGAAATTTACTGACAGCAGGACAGGGAATGGCTGATAACAGAGAGAATTGACTGACAGCAGGACGGGGAATGGCTGATAACAGAGAGAAATAGACTGACAGCAGGACAAGGATTGGCTGATAACAGAGAGAAATAGACTGACAGCAGGACAGGGGAATGGCTGATAACAGAGAGAAATAGACTGACAGCAGGACGGGGAATGGCTGATAACAGAGAGAAATAGACTGACAGCAGGACGAGGGAATGGCTGATAACAGAGAGAAATCGACTGACAGCAGGACTTGGGAATGGCTGATAACAGAGAGAAATAGACAGAATGCAGGACGGGGAATGGCTGATAACAGAGAGAAATCGACTGACAGCAGGACGGGGAATGGCTGATAACAGAGAGAAATAGACTGACAGCAGGACAGGGGAGTGGCTGATAACAGAAAGAAATAGACTGACAGCAGGACGAGGGAATGGCTGAAAACAGAGAGAAATAGACTGACAGCAGGACGAGGGAATGGCTGATAACAGAGAGAAATCGACTGACAGCAGGACTTGGGAATGGCTGATAACAGAGAGAAATAGACAGAATGCAGGACGGGGAATGGCTGACAACAGAGAGAAATAGACTGACAGCAGGACAAGGATTGGCTGATAACAGAGAGAAATAGACTGACAGCAGGACAAGGATTGGCTGATAACAGAGAGAAATAGACTGACAGCAGGACGGGGAATGGCTGATAACAGAGAGAAATAGACTGACAGCGGGATGGGGAATGGCTGATAACAGAGAGAAATAGACTGACAGCGGGATGGGGAATGGCTGATAACAGAGAGAAATAGACTGACAGCGGGATGGGTAATGGCTGATAACAGAGAGAAATAGACTGACAGCAGGACAAGGGAATGGCTGATAACAGAGAGAAATAGACTGACAGCGGCATGGGGAATGGCTGATAACAGAGAGAAATAAACTGACAGCAGGATGGGGAATGGCTGATAACAGAGAGAAATCGACTGACAGCAGGACTTGGGAATGGCTGATAACAGAAAGAAATAGACAGAATGCAGGACGGGGAATGGCTGATAACAGAGAGAAATCGACTGACAGCAGGACGGGGAATGGCTGATAACAGAGAGAAATAGACTGACAGCAGGACAGGGGAGTGGCTGATAACAGAAAGAAATAGACTGACAGCAGGACAGGGGAATGGCTGATAACAGAGAGAAATAGACTGACAGCAGGACGAGGGAATGGCTGATAACAGAGAGAAATCGACTGACAGCAGGACTTGGGAATGGCTGATAACAGAGAGAAATAGACAGAATGCAGGACGGGGAATGGCTGACAACAGAGAGAAATAGACTGACAGCAGGACAAGGATTGGCTGATAACAGAGAGAAATAGACTGACAGCAGGACGGGGAATGGCTGATAACAGAGAGAAATAGACTGACAGCAGGGCGGGGGAATGGCTGATAACAGAGAAAATAGACTGACAGCAGGACTTGGGAATGGCTGATAACAGAGAGAAATAGACAGAATGCAGGACGGGGAATGGCTGATAACAGAGAGAAATAGACTGACAGCAGGACAAGGATTGGCTGATAACAGAGAGAAATAGACTGACAGCAGGACGGGGAATGGCTGATAACAGAGAGAAATAGACTGACAGCAGGGCGGGGGAATGGCTGATAACAGAGAGAAATAGACTGACAACAGGACGGGGGAATGGCTGATAACAGAGAGAAATAGACTGACAGCAGGACAAGGTAATGGCTGATAACAGAGAGAATAGACTGACAGCAGGACGGGGGAATGGCAAATAACGGAGAGAATAGACTGACAGCAGGACGGGAGAATGGCTGATAACAGAGAGAAATAGACTGAGAGCAGGACGAGGGAATGGCTGATAACAGAGAGAAATAGACAGAATGCAGGACGGGGTATGGCTGATAACAGAGAGAAATAGACTGACAGCAGGACGGGGAATGGCTGATAACAGAGAGAAATAGACTGACAGCGGGACGGGGAATGACTGATAACACAGAGAAATAGACTGACAGCAGGACAGGGGAGTGGCTGATAACAGAGAGAAATAGACTGACAGCAGGACAGGGGAATGGCTGAAAACAGAGAGAAATAGACTGACAGCAGGATGGGGAATGGCTGATAACAGAGAGGAATAGACTGACAACAGGACGGGGGAATGGCTGATAACAGAGAGAAATAGACTGACAGCAGGACGGGGGAATGGCTGATAACAGAGATAAATAGACTGACAGCAGGACAAGGGAATGGCTGATAACAGAGAGAAATAGACTGACAGCAGGACGGGGAATGGCTGATAACAGAGAGAAATAGACTGACAGCAGGGCGGGGAATGGCTGATAACAGAGAGAAGTAGACTGACCGCAGGACGGGGGAATGGCTGATAACAGAGAGAAATAGACAGAATGCAGGACGGGGAATGGCTGACAACAGAGAGAAATAGACTGACAGCAGGACAGGGTAATGGCTGATAACAGAGAGAATAGACTGACAGCAGGACGGGAGAATGGCTGATAACAGAGAGAAATAGACTGACAGCAGGAACGGGATTGGCTGATAACAGAGAGAAATAGACTGACAGCAGGACAGGGGAATGGCTGATAATAGAGAGAATACACTGACAGCAGGACGTGGGAATGGCTAATAACAGAGAAATTTACTGACAGCAGGACAGGGAATGGCTGATAACAGAGAGAATTGACTGACAGCAGGACGGGGAATGGCTGATAACAGAGAGAAATAGACTGACAGCAGGACTGGGGAATGGCTGATAACAGAAAGAAATAGACTGACAGCGGCATGGGGAATGGCTGATAACAGAGAGAAATAGACTGACAGCAGGATGGGGATTGGCTGTTAACAGAGAGAAATAGACTGACAGCAGGACAGGGGAATGGCTGATAACAGAGAGAAATAGACAGAATGCAGGACGGGGAATGGCTGATAACAGAGAGAAATAGACTGACAGCAGGACGGGGAATGGCTGATAACAGAGAGAAATAGACTGACAGCGGGACGGGGAATGGCTGATAACAGAGAAATAGACTGACAGCAGGACAGGGGAATGGCTGATAACAGAGAGAAATAGACTGAGAGCAGGACGAGGGAATGGCTGATAACAGAGAGAAATCGACTGACAGCAGGACTTGGGAATGGCTGATAACAGAGAGAAATAGACAGAATGCAGGACGGGGAATGGCTGATAACAGAGAGAAATAGACTGACAGCAGGACGGGGAATGGCTGATAACAGAGAGAAATAGACTGACAGCGGGACGGGGAATGACTGATAACAGAGAGAAATAGACAGAATGCAGGACGGGGAATGGCTGATAACAGAGAGAAATAGACTGACAGCGGGACGGGGAATGGCTGATAACAGAGAGAAATAGACAGAATGCAGGACGGGGAATGGCTGATAACAGAGAGAAATAGACTGACAGCAGGACGGGGAATGGCTGATAACAGAGAGAAATAGACTGACAGCAGGACAGGGGAGTGGCTGATAACAGAAAGAAATAGACTGACAACAGGATGGGGAATGGCTGATAACAGAGAGGAATAGACTGACAACAGGACGGGGGAATGGCTGATAACAGAGAGAAATAGACTGACAGCAGGACAGGGTAATGGCTGATAACAGAGAGAAATAGACTGACAGCGGCATGAGGAATGGCTGATAACAGAGAGAAATAGACTGACAGCAGGACAAGGATTGGCTGATAACAGAGAGAAATAGACTGACAGCAGGACAGGGGAGTAGCTGATAACAGAAAGATATAGACTGACAGCAGGATGGGGAATGGCTGATAACAGAGAGGAATAGACTGACAACAGGACGGGGGAATGGCTGATAACAGAGAGAAATAGACTGACAGCAGGACAGGGGAATGGCTGATAACAGAGAGAATAGACTGACAGCAGGACAGGGTAATGGCTGATAACAGAGAGAAATAGACTGACAGCGGCATGGGGAATGGCTGATAACAGAGAGAAATAGACTGACAGCAGGACAAGGATTGGCTGATAACAGAGAGAAATAGACTGACAGTAGGACAGGGGAATGGCTGATAACAGAGAGAAGTAGACTGACAGCAGGATGGGGAATGGCTGATAACAGAGAGAATAGACTGACAGCAGGACGGGGGAATGGCAGATAACGGAGAGAATAGACTGACAGCGGGATGGGGAATGACTGATAACAGAGAGAAATCGACTGACAGCAGGACTTGGGAATGGCTGATAACAGAGAGAAATAGACTGACAGCAGGAAGGGGGAATGGCTGATAACAGAGAGAAATAGACTGACAGCAGGACGGGGGAATGGCTGATAAGAGAGAGAAATAGACTGACAGCAGGACAGGGGAGTGGCTGATAACAGAAAGAAATAGACTGACAGCAGGACGGGAATGGCTGAAAACAGAGAGAAATAGACTGACAGCAGGACAAGGGAATGGCTGATAACAGAGAGAAATAGACTGACAGCAGGACAAGGGAATGGCTGATAACAGAGAGAAATAGACTGACAGCAGGACAAGGATTGGCTGATAACAGAGAGAAATAGACTGACAGTAGGACAGGGAATGGCTGATAACAGAGAGAATAGACTGACAGCAGGACGGGGAATGGCTGATAACAGAGAGAAATAGACTGAACACAGGACAGGGGAATGGCTGATAACAGAGAAATAGACTGACAGCGGGATGGGGAATGGCTGATAACAGAGAGAAATAGACTGACAGCGGGATGGGTAATGGCTGATAACAGAGAGAATAGACTGACAGCAGGGCAGGGGAATGGCTGATAACAGAGAGAAATAGACTGACAGCGGGACAGGGGAATGGCTGATAACAGAGAGAAATAGACTCACAGCAGGACGGGGGAATGGCTGATAACAGAGAGAAATCGACTGACAGCAGGACTTGGGAATGGCTGATAACAGAGAGAAATAGACAGAATGCAGGACGAGGAATGGCTGATAACAGAGAGAAATAGACTGACAGCAGGACGGGGGAATGGCTGATAACAGAGAAATAGACTGACAGCAGGACGGGGAATGGCTGATAAGAGAGAGAAATAGACTGACAGCAGGATGGGGAGTGGCTGATAACAGAGAGAAATAGACTGACAGCAGGACAGGGGAGTGGCTGATAACAGAGAGAAATAGACTGACAGCAGGACGGGGAATGGCTGATAACAGAGAGAAATAGACTGACAGCAGGGCGGGGGAATGGCTGATAACAGAGAGAAATAGACTGACAACAGGACGGGGGAATGGCTGATAACAGAGAGAAATAGACTGACAGCAGGACAAGGTAATGGCTGATAACAGAGAGAATAGACTGACAGCAGGACGGGGGAATGGCAAATAACGGAGAGAATAGACTGACAGCAGGACGGGAGAATGGCTGATAACAGAGAGAAATAGACTGAGAGCAGGACGAGGGAATGGCTGATAACAGAGAGAAATAGACAGAATGCAGGACGGGGTATGGCTGATAACAGAGAGAAATAGACTGACAGCAGGACGGGGAATGGCTGATAACAGAGAGAAATAGACTGACAGCGGGACTGGGAATGACTGATAACACAGAGAAATAGACTGACAGCAGGACAGGGGAGTGGCTGATAACAGAGAGAAATAGACTGACAGCAGGACAGGGGAATGGCTGAAAACAGAGAGAAATAGACTGACAGCAGGATGGGGAATGGCTGATAACAGAGAGGAATAGACTGACAACAGGACGGGGGAATGGCTGATAACAGAGAGAAATAGACTGACAGCAGGACGGGGGAATGGCTGATAACAGAGATAAATAGACTGACAGCAGGACAAGGGAATGGCTGATAACAGAGAGAAATAGACTGACAGCAGGACGGGGAATGGCTGATAACAGAGAGAAATAGACTGACAGCAGGGCGGGGAATGGCTGATAACAGAGAGAAGTAGACTGACCGCAGGACGGGGGAATGGCTGATAACAGAGAGAAATAGACAGAATGCAGGACGGGGAATGGCTGACAACATAGAGAAATAGACTGACAGCAGGACAGGGTAATGGCTGATAACAGAGAGAATAGACTGACAGCAGGACGGGAGAATGGCTGATAACAGAGAGAAATAGACTGACAGCAGGAACGGGATTGGCTGATAACAGAGAGAAATAGACTGACAGCAGGACAGGGGAATGGCTGATAACAGAGAGAATACACTGACAGCAGGACGTGGGAATGGCTAATAACAGAGAAATTTACTGACAGCAGGACAGGGAATGGCTGATAACAGAGAGAATTGACTGACAGCAGGACGGGGAATGGCTGATAACAGAGAGAAATAGACTGACAGCAGGACTGGGGAATGGCTGATAACAGAAAGAAATAGACTGACAGCGGCATGGGGAATGGCTGATAACAGAGAGAAATAGACTGACAGCAGGATGGGGATTGGCTGTTAACAGAGAGAAATAGACTGACAGCAGGACAGGGGAATGGCTGATAACAGAGAGAAATAGACAGAATGCAGGACGGGGAATGGCTGATAACAGAGAGAAATAGACTGACAGCAGGACGGGGAATGGCTGATAACAGAGAGAAATAGACTGACAGCGGGACGGGGAATGGCTGATAACAGAGAAATAGACTGACAGCAGGACAGGGGAATGGCTGATAACAGAGAGAAATAGACTGAGAGCAGGACGAGGGAATGGCTGATAACAGAGAGAAATCGACTGACAGCAGGACTTGGGAATGGCTGATAACAGAGAGAAATAGACAGAATGCAGGACGGGGAATGGCTGATAACAGAGAGAAATAGACT
Organism: Ranitomeya imitator; assembly: GCF_032444005.1. Classification (NCBI taxonomy): domain Eukaryota; kingdom Metazoa; phylum Chordata; class Amphibia; order Anura; family Dendrobatidae; genus Ranitomeya; species Ranitomeya imitator. Next base: position 332,994,966 of record NC_091284.1, on the reverse strand, counting down.
GACAGCGGGACGGGGAATGACTGATAACAGAGAGAAATAGACAGAATGCAGGACGGGGAATGGCTGATAACAGAGAGAAATAGACTGACAGCGGGACGGGGAATGGCTGATAACAGAGAGAAATAGACAGAATGCAGGACGGGGAATGGCTGATAACAGAGAGAAATAGACTGACAGCAGGACGGGGAATGGCTGATAACAGAGAGAAATAGACTGACAGCAGGACAGGGGAGTGGCTGATAACAGAAAGAAATAGACTGACAACAGGATGGGGAATGGCTGATAACAGAGAGGAATAGACTGACAACAGGACGGGGGAATGGCTGATAACAGAGAGAAATAGACTGACAGCAGGACAGGGGAATGGCTGATAACAGAGAGAATAGACTGACAGCAGGACAGGGTAATGGCTGATAACAGAGAGAAATAGACTGACAGCGGCATGAGGAATGGCTGATAACAGAGAGAAATAGACTGACAGCAGGACAAGGATTGGCTGATAACAGAGAGAAATAGACTGACAGCAGGACAGGGGAGTAGCTGATAACAGAAAGATATAGACTGACAGCAGGATGGGGAATGGCTGATAACAGAGAGGAATAGACTGACAACAGGACGGGGGAATGGCTGATAACAGAGAGAAATAGACTGACAGCAGGACAGGGGAATGGCTGATAACAGAGAGAATAGACTGACAGCAGGACAGGGTAATGTCTGATAACAGAGAGAAATAGACTGACAGCGGCATGGGGAATGGCTGATAACAGAGAGAAATAGACTGACAGCAGGACAAGGATTGGCTGATAACAGAGAGAAATAGACTGACAGTAGGACAGGGGAATGGCTGATAACAGAGAGAAGTAGACTGACAGCAGGATGGGGAATGGCTGATAACAGAGAGAATAGACTGACAGCAGGACGGGGGAATGGCAGATAACGGAGAGAATAGACTGACAGCGGGACGGGGAATGACTGATAACAGAGAGAAATCGACTGACAGCAGGACTTGGGAATGGCTGATAACAGAGAGAAATAGACTGACAGCAGGAAGGGGGAATGGCTGATAACAGAGAGAAATAGACTGACAGCAGGACGGGGGAATGGCTGATAAGAGAGAGAAATAGACTGACAGCAGGACAGGGGAGTGGCTGATAACAGAAAGAAATAGACTGACAGCAGGACGGGAATGGCTGAAAACAGAGAGAAATAGACTGACAGCAGGACAAGGGAATGGCTGATAACAGAGAGAAATAGACTGACAGCAGGACAAGGGAATGGCTGATAACAGAGAGAAATAGACTGACAGCAGGACAAGGATTGGCTGATAACAGAGAGAAATAGACTGACAGTAGGACAGGGAATGGCTGATAACAGAGAGAATAGACTGACAGCAGGACGGGGAATGGCTGATAACAGAGAGAAATAGACTGAACACAGGACAGGGGAATGGCTGATAACAGAGAAATAGACTGACAGCGGGATGGGGAATGGCTGATAACAGAGAGAAATAGACTGACAGCGGGATGGGTAATGGCTGATAACAGAGAGAATAGACTGACAGCAGGGCAGGGGAATGGCTGATAACAGAGAGAAATAGACTGACAGCGGGACAGGGGAATGGCTGATAACAGAGAGAAATAGACTCACAGCAGGACGGGGGAATGGCTGATAACAGAGAGAAATCGACTGACAGCAGGACTTGGGAATGGCTGATAACAGAGAGAAATAGACAGAATGCAGGACGAGGAATGGCTGATAACAGAGAGAAATAGACTGACAGCAGGACGGGGGAATGGCTGATAACAGAGAAATAGACTGACAGCAGGACGGGGAATGGCTGATAAGAGAGAGAAATAGACTGACAGCAGGATGGGGAGTGGCTGATATCAGAGAGAAATAGACTGACAGCAGGACAGGGGAGTGGCTGATAACAGAAAGAAATAGACTGACAGCAGGACAGGGGAATGGCTGAAAACAGAGAGAAATAGACTGACAGCAGGATGGGGAATGGCTGATAACAGAGAGAAATAGACTGACAGCAGGACAAGGGAATGGCTGAAAACAGAGAGAAATAGACTGACAGCAGGATGGGGAATGGCTGATAACAGAGAGGAATAGACTGACAACAGGACGGGGGAATGGCTGATAACAGAGAGAAATAGACTGACAGCAGGACAAGGATTGGCTGATAACAGAGAGAAATAGACTGACAGTAGGACAGGGGAATGGCTGATAACAGAGAGAAATAGACTGACAGCAGGATGGGGAATGGCTGATAACAGAGAGGAATAGACTGACAACAGGACGGGGGAATGGCTGATAACAGAGAGGAATAGACTGACAGCAGGACAGGGTAATGGCTGATAACAGAGAGAATAGACTGACAGCAGGACGGGGGAATGGCTAATAACAGAAATTTACTGACAGCAGGACAGGGAATGGCTGATAACAGAGAGAAATAGACTGACAGCAGGAACGGGATTGGCTGATAACAGAGAGAAATAGACTGACAGCAGGACAGGGGAATGGCTGATAACAGAGAGAAATAGACAGACAACAGGGCGGGGAATGGCTGATAACAGAGAAATAGACTGACAGCAGGACGGGAATGGCTGATAACAGAGAAATTTACTGACAGCAGGACAGGGAATGGCTGATAACAGAGAGAAATAGACTGACAGCAGGACAGGGAATGGCTGATAACAGAGAGAATAGACTGACAGCAGGACGGGGAATGGCTGATAACAGAGAGAAATAGACAGACAACAGGGCGGGGAATGGCTGATAACAGAGAAGTAGACTGACAGCAGGACGGGAATGGCTGATAACAGAGAGAAATAGACTGACAGCAGGACGGGGAATGGTTGATAACAAAGATAATAGACTGACAGCAGGACAGGGGAATAGCTGATAACAGAGAAATAGACTGACAGCGGGATGGGGAATGGCTGATAACAGAGAGAATAGACTGACAGCAAGGCAGGTGAATGGCTGATAACAGAGAGAAATAGACTGACAGCGGGACAAGGAATGGCTGATAACAGAGAGAAATAGACTGACAGCAGGACAGGGGAATGGCTGATAACAGAACGAAATAGACTGACAGCGGCATGGGGAATGGCTGATAACAGAGAGAAATAGACTGACAGCAGGACGGGGAGTGGCTGATAACAGAGAGAAATAGACTGACATCAGGACAGGGGAATGGCTGATAACACAGAGAAATAGACTGACAGCAGGACAGGGGAGTGGCTGATAACACAGAGAAATAGACTGACAGCAGGACAGGGGAGTGGCTGATAACACAGAGAAATAGACTGACAGCAGGACAGGGGAATGGCTGATAACAGAGAGAAATAGACTGACAGCGGCATGGGGAATGGCTGATAACAGAGAGAAATAGACTGACAGCAGGACAAGGATTGGCTGATAACAGAGAGAAATAGACTGACAGCGGGACGGGGAATGACTGATAACACAGAGAAATAGACTGACAGCAGGACAGGGGAGTGGCTGATAACAGAAAGAAATAGACTGACAGCAGGACAGGGGAATGGCTGAAAACAGAGAGAAATAGACTGACAGCAGGATGGGGAATGGCTGATAACAGAGATAAATAGACTGAAAGCAGGACGGGGAATGGCTGATAACAGAGAGAAATAGACTGACAGCGGCATGGGGAATGGCTGATAACAGAGAGAAATAGACTGACAGCAGGACAAGGATTGGCTGATAACAGAGAGAAATAGACTGACAGCAGGATGGGGATTGGCTGTTAACAGAGAGAAATAGATTGACAGCAGGACAGGGGAATGGCTGATAACAGAGAGAAATAGACTGACAGCGGGACGGGGAATGGCTGATAACAGAGAGAAATAGACAGAATGCAGGACGGGGAATGGCTGATAACAGAGAGAAATAGACTGACAGCAGGACGGGGAATGGCTGATAACAGAGAGAAATAGACTGACAGCAGGACAGGGGAGTGGCTGATAACAGAAAGAAATAGACTGACAACAGGATGGGGAATGGCTGATAACAGAGAGGAATAGACTGACAACAGGACGGGGGAATGGCTGATTACAGAGAGAAATAGACTGACAGCAGGACAGGGGAATGGCTGATAACAGAGAGAATAGACTGACAGCAGGACAGGGTAATGGCTGATAACAGAGAGAAATAGACTGACAGCGGCATGAGGAATGGCTGATAACAGAGAGAAATAGACTGACAGCAGGACAAGGATTGGCTGATAACAGAGAGAAATAGACTGACAGCAGGACAGGGGAGTAGCTGATAACAGAAAGATATAGACTGACAGCAGGATGGGGAATGGCTGATAACAGAGAGGAATAGACTGACAACAGGACGGGGGAATGGCTGATAACAGAGAGAAATAGACTGACAGCAGGACAGGGGAATGGCTGATAACAGAGAGAATAGACTGACAGCAGGACAGGGTAATGGCTGATAACAGAGAGAAATAGACTGACAGCGGCATGGGGAATGGCTGATAACAGAGAGAAATAGACTGACAGCAGGACAAGGATTGGCTGATAACAGAGAGAAATAGACTGACAGTAGGACAGGGGAATGGCTGATAACAGAGAGAAGTAGACTGACAGCAGGATGGGGAATGGCTGATAACAGAGAGAATAGACTGACAGCAGGACGGGGGAATGGCAGATAACGGAGAGAATAGACTGACAGCGGGACGGGGAATGACTGATAACAGAGAGAAATCGACTGACAGCAGGACTTGGGAATGGCTGATAACAGAGAGAAATAGACTGACAGCAGGAAGGGGGAATGGCTGATAACAGAGAGAAATAGACTGACAGCAGGACGGGGGAATGGCTGATAAGAGAGAGAAATAGACTGACAGCAGGACAGGGGAGTGGCTGATAACAGAAAGAAATAGACTGACAGCAGGACGGGAATGGCTGAAAACAGAGAGAAATAGACTGACAGCAGGACAAGGGAATGGCTGATAACAGAGAGAAATAGACTGACAGCAGGACAAGGGAATGGCTGATAACAGAGAGAAATAGACTGACAGCAGGACAAGGATTGGCTGATAACAGAGAGAAATAGACTGACAGTAGGACAGGGAATGGCTGATAACAGAGAGAATAGACTGACAGCAGGACGGGGAATGGCTGATAACAGAGAGAAATAGACTGAACACAGGACAGGGGAATGGCTGATAACAGAGAAATAGACTGACAGCGGGATGGGGAATGGCTGATAACAGAGAGAAATAGACTGACAGCGGGATGGGTAATGGCTGATAACAGAGAGAATAGACTGACAGCAGGGCAGGGGAATGGCTGATAACAGAGAGAAATAGACTGACAGCGGGACAGGGGAATGGCTGATAACAGAGAGAAATAGACTCACAGCAGGACGGGGGAATGGCTGATAACAGAAAGAAATCGACTGACAGCAGGACTTGGGAATGGCTGATAACAGAGAGAAATAGACAGAATGCAGGACGAGGAATGGCTGATAACAGAGAGAAATAGACTGACAGCAGGACGGGGGAATGGCTGATAACAGAGAAATAGACTGACAGCAGGACGGGGAATGGCTGATAAGAGAGAGAAATAGACTGACAGCAGGATGGGGAGTGGCTGATAACAGAGAGAAATAGACTGACAGCAGGACAGGGGAGTGGCTGATAACAGAGAGAAATAGACTGACAGCAGGACGGGGAATGGCTGATAACAGAGAGAAATAGACTGACAGCAGGGCGGGGGAATGGCTGATAACAGAGAGAAATAGACTGACAACAGGACGGGGGAATGGCTGATAACAGAGAGAAATAGACTGACAGCAGGACAAGGTAATGGCTGATAACAGAGAGAATAGACTGACAGCAGGACGGGGGAATGGCAAATAACGGAGAGAATAGACTGACAGCAGGACGGGAGAATGGCTGATAACAGAGAGAAATAGACTGAGAGCAGGACGAGGGAATGGCTGATAACAGAGAGAAATAGACAGAATGCAGGACGGGGTATGGCTGATAACAGAGAGAAATAGACTGACAGCAGGACGGGGAATGGCTGATAACAGAGAGAAATAGACTGACAGCGGGACTGGGAATGACTGATAACACAGAGAAATAGACTGACAGCAGGACAGGGGAGTGGCTGATAACAGAGAGAAATAGACTGACAGCAGGACAGGGGAATGGCTGAAAACAGAGAGAAATAGACTGACAGCAGGATGGGGAATGGCTGATAACAGAGAGGAATAGACTGACAACAGGACGGGGGAATGGCTGATAACAGAGAGAAATAGACTGACAGCAGGACGGGGGAATGGCTGATAACAGAGATAAATAGACTGACAGCAGGACAAGGGAATGGCTGATAACAGAGAGAAATAGACTGACAGCAGGACGGGGAATGGCTGATAACAGAGAGAAATAGACTGACAGCAGGGCGGGGAATGGCTGATAACAGAGAGAAGTAGACTGACCGCAGGACGGGGGAATGGCTGATAACAGAGAGAAATAGACAGAATGCAGGACGGGGAATGGCTGACAACAGAGAGAAATAGACTGACAGCAGGACAGGGTAATGGCTGATAACAGAGAGAATAGACTGACAGCAGGACGGGAGAATGGCTGATAACAGAGAGAAATAGACTGACAGCAGGAACGGGATTGGCTGATAACAGAGAGAAATAGACTGACAGCAGGACAGGGGAATGGCTGATAACAGAGAGAATACACTGACAGCAGGACGTGGGAATGGCTAATAACAGAGAAATTTACTGACAGCAGGACAGGGAATGGCTGATAACAGAGAGAATTGACTGACAGCAGGACGGGGAATGGCTGATAACAGAGAGAAATAGACTGACAGCAGGACTGGGGAATGGCTGATAACAGAAAGAAATAGACTGACAGCGGCATGGGGAATGGCTGATAACAGAGAGAAATAGACTGACAGCAGGATGGGGATTGGCTGTTAACAGAGAGAAATAGACTGACAGCAGGACAGGGGAATGGCTGATAACAGAGAGAAATAGACAGAATGCAGGACGGGGAATGGCTGATAACAGAGAGAAATAGACTGACAGCAGGACGGGGAATGGCTGATAACAGAGAGAAATAGACTGACAGCGGGACGGGGAATGGCTGATAACAGAGAAATAGACTGACAGCAGGACAGGGGAATGGCTGATAACAGAGAGAAATAGACTGAGAGCAGGACGAGGGAATGGCTGATAACAGAGAGAAATCGACTGACAGCAGGACTTGGGAATGGCTGATAACAGAGAGAAATAGACAGAATGCAGGACGGGGAATGGCTGATAACAGAGAGAAATAGACTGACAGCAGGACGGGGAATGGCTGATAACAGAGAGAAATAGACTGACAGCGGGACGGGGAATGACTGATAACAGAGAGAAATAGACAGAATGCAGGACGGGGAATGGCTGATAACAGAGAGAAATAGACTGACAGCGGGACGGGGAATGGCTGATAACAGAGAGAAATAGACAGAATGCAGGACGGGGAATGGCTGATAACAGAGAGAAATAGACTGACAGCAGGACGGGGAATGGCTGATAACAGAGAGAAATAGACTGACAGCAGGACAGGGGAGTGGCTGATAACAGAAAGAAATAGACTGACAACAGGATGGGGAATGGCTGATAACAGAGAGGAATAGACTGACAACAGGACGGGGGAATGGCTGATAACAGAGAGAAATAGACTGACAGCAGGACAGGGGAATGGCTGATAACAGAGAGAATAGACTGACAGCAGGACAGGGTAATGGCTGATAACAGAGAGAAATAGACTGACAGCGGCATGAGGAATGGCTGATAACAGAGAGAAATAGACTGACAGCAGGACAAGGATTGGCTGATAACAGAGAGAAATAGACTGACAGCAGGACAGGGGAGTAGCTGATAACAGAAAGATATAGACTGACAGCAGGATGGGGAATGGCTGATAACAGAGAGGAATAGACTGACAACAGGACGGGGGAATGGCTGATAACAGAGAGAAATAGACTGACAGCAGGACAGGGGAATGGCTGATAACAGAGAGAATAGACTGACAGCAGGACAGGGTAATGGCTGATAACAGAGAGAAATAGACTGACAGCGGCATGGGGAATGGCTGATAACAGAGAGAAATAGACTGACAGCAGGACAAGGATTGGCTGATAACAGAGAGAAATAGACTGACAGTAGGACAGGGGAATGGCTGATAACAGAGAGAAGTAGACTGACAGCAGGATGGGGAATGGCTGATAACAGAGAGAATAGACTGACAGCAGGACGGGGGAATGGCAGATAACGGAGAGAATAGACTGACAGCGGGACGGGGAATGACTGATAACAGAGAGAAATCGACTGACAGCAGGACTTGGGAATGGCTGATAACAGAGAGAAATAGACTGACAGCAGGAAGGGGGAATGGCTGATAACAGAGAGAAATAGACTGACAGCAGGACGGGGGAATGGCTGATAAGAGAGAGAAATAGACTGACAGCAGGACAGGGGAGTGGCTGATAACAGAAAGAAATAGACTGACAGCAGGACGGGAATGGCTGAAAACAGAGAGAAATAGACTGACAGCAGGACAAGGGAATGGCTGATAACAGAGAGAAATAGACTGACAGCAGGACAAGGGAATGGCTGATAACAGAGAGAAATAGACTGACAGCAGGACAAGGATTGGCTGATAACAGAGAGAAATAGACTGACAGTAGGACAGGGAATGGCTGATAACAGAGAGAATAGACTGACAGCAGGACGGGGAATGGCTGATAACAGAGAGAAATAGACTGAACACAGGACAGGGGAATGGCTGATAACAGAGAAATAGACTGACAGCGGGATGGGGAATGGCTGATAACAGAGAGAAATAGACTGACAGCGGGATGGGTAATGGCTGATAACAGAGAGAATAGACTGACAGCAGGGCAGGGGAATGGCTGATAACAGAGAGAAATAGACTGACAGCGGGACAGGGGAATGGCTGATAACAGAGAGAAATAGACTCACAGCAGGACGGGGGAATGGCTGATAACAGAGAGAAATCGACTGACAGCAGGACTTGGGAATGGCTGATAACAGAGAGAAATAGACAGAATGCAGGACGAGGAATGGCTGATAACAGAGAGAAATAGACTGACAGCAGGACGGGGGAATGGCTGATAACAGAGAAATAGACTGACAGCAGGACGGGGAATGGCTGATAAGAGAGAGAAATAGACTGACAGCAGGATGGGGAGTGGCTGATATCAGAGAGAAATAGACTGACAGCAGGACAGGGGAGTGGCTGATAACAGAAAGAAATAGACTGACAGCAGGACAGGGGAATGGCTGAAAACAGAGAGAAATAGACTGACAGCAGGATGGGGAATGGCTGATAACAGAGAGAAATAGACTGACAGCAGGACAAGGGAATGGCTGAAAACAGAGAGAAATAGACTGACAGCAGGATGGGGAATGGCTGATAACAGAGAGGAATAGACTGACAACAGGACGGGGGAATGGCTGATAACAGAGAGAAATAGACTGACAGCAGGACAAGGATTGGCTGATAACAGAGAGAAATAGACTGACAGTAGGACAGGGGAATGGCTGATAACAGAGAGAAATAGACTGACAGCAGGATGGGGAATGGCTGATAACAGAGAGGAATAGACTGACAACAGGACGGGGGAATGGCTGATAACAGAGAGGAATAGACTGACAGCAGGACAGGGTAATGGCTGATAACAGAGAGAATAGACTGACAGCAGGACGGGGGAATGGCTAATAACAGAAATTTACTGACAGCAGGACAGGGAATGGCTGATAACAGAGAGAAATAGACTGACAGCAGGAACGGGATTGGCTGATAACAGAGAGAAATAGACTGACAGCAGGACAGGGGAATGGCTGATAACAGAGAGAAATAGACAGACAACAGGGCGGGGAATGGCTGATAACAGAGAAATAGACTGACAGCAGGACGGGAATGGCTGATAACAGAGAAATTTACTGACAGCAGGACAGGGAATGGCTGATAACAGAGAGAAATAGACTGACAGCAGGACAGGGAATGGCTGATAACAGAGAGAATAGACTGACAGCAGGACGGGGAATGGCTGATAACAGAGAGAAATAGACAGACAACAGGGCGGGGAATGGCTGATAACAGAGAAATAGACTGACAGCAGGACGGGAATGGCTGATAACAGAGAGAAATAGACTGACAGCAGGACGGGGAATGGTTGATAACAAAGATAATAGACTGACAGCAGGACAGGGGAATAGCTGATAACAGAGAAATAGACTGACAGCGGGATGGGGAATGGCTGATAACAGAGAGAATAGACTGACAGCAAGGCAGGTGAATGGCTGATAACAGAGAGAAATAGACTGACAGCGGGACAAGGAATGGCTGATAACAGAGAGAAATAGACTGACAGCAGGACAGGGGAATGGCTGATAACAGAACGAAATAGACTGACAGCGGCATGGGGAATGGCTGATAACAGAGAGAAATAGACTGACAGCAGGACGGGGAGTGGCTGATAACAGAGAGAAATAGACTGACATCAGGACAGGGGAATGGCTGATAACACAGAGAAATAGACTGACAGCAGGACAGGGGAGTGGCTGATAACACAGAGAAATAGACTGACAGCAGGACAGGGGAGTGGCTGATAACACAGAGAAATAGACTGACAGCAGGACAGGGGAATGGCTGATAACAGAGAGAAATAGACTGACAGCGGCATGGGGAATGGCTGATAACAGAGAGAAATAGACTGACAGCAGGACAAGGATTGGCTGATAACAGAGAGAAATAGACTGACAGCGGGACGGGGAATGACTGATAACACAGAGAAATAGACTGACAGCAGGACAGGGGAGTGGCTGATAACAGAAAGAAATAGACTGACAGCAGGACAGGGGAATGGCTGAAAACAGAGAGAAATAGACTGACAGCAGGATGGGGAATGGCTGATAACAGAGATAAATAGACTGAAAGCAGGACGGGGAATGGCTGATAACAGAGAGAAATAGACTGACAGCGGCATGGGGAATGGCTGATAACAGAGAGAAATAGACTGACAGCAGGACAAGGATTGGCTGATAACAGAGAGAAATAGACTGACAGCAGGATGGGGATTGGCTGTTAACAGAGAGAAATAGATTGACAGCAGGACAGGGGAATGGCTGATAACAGAGAGAAATAGACTGACAGCAGGACAAGGATTAGCTGATAACAGAGAGAAATATACTGACAGTAGGACAAGGATTGGCTGATAACAGAGAGAAATAGACTGAGAGCAGGACTTGGGAATGGCTGATAACAGAGAGAAATAGACAGAATGCAGGACGGGGAATGGCTGATAACAGAGAGGAATAGACTGACAACAGGACGGGGGAATGGCTGATAACAGAGAGAAATAGACTGACAGCAGGACGGGGGAATGGCTGATAACAGAGATAAATAGACTGACAGCAGGACAAGGGAATGGCTGACAACAGAGAGAAATAGACTGACAGCGGCATGGGGAATGGCTGATAACAGAGAGAAATAGACTGACAGCAGGACAAGGATTGGCTGATAACAGAGAGAAATAGACTGACAGCAGGACGGGGAATGGCTGATAACAGAGAGAAATAGACTGACAGCAGGGCTGGGGAATGGCTGACAACAGAGAGAAATAGACTGACAGCAGGACGGGGGAATGGCTGATAACAGAGATAAATAGACTGACAGCAGGACAAGGGAATGGCTGATAACAGAGAGAAATAGACTGACAGCAGGACGGGGAATGGCTGATAACAGAGAGAAATAGACTGACAGCAGGACGTGGGAATGGCTAATAACATAGAGAAATTTACTGACAGCAGGACAGGGAATGGCTGATAACAGAGAGAAATAGACTGACAGCAGGACGGGGGAATGGCTGATAACAGAGAATAGACTGACAGCAGGACAGGGAATGGCTGATAACAGAGAGAAATAGACAGACAACAGGGCGAGGAATGGCTAATAACAGAGAAATAGACTGACAGCAGGACTGGGAATGGCTGATAACAGAGAGGAATACACTGACAACAGGACGGGGGAATGGCTGATAACAGAGAAATAGACTGACAGCAGGACAAGGATTGGCTGATAACAGAGAGAAATAGACTGACAGCAGGACGGGAATGGCTGATAACAAAGAAATAGACTGACAGCACGACGGGGAATGGCTGATAACAGAGAGAAATAGACTGACAGCAGGACGGGGGAATGGCTAATAACAGAGAAATTTACTGACAGCAGGACAGGGAATGGCTGATAACAGAGAGAAATAGACTGACAGCAGGACGGGGGAATGGCTGATAACAGAGAGAAATAAACTGACAGCAGGACGGGGGAATGACTGATAACAGAGAGAATAGACTGACAGCAGGACAGGGGAATAGCTGATAACAGAGAGAAATAGACTGAACACAGGACAGGGGAATGGCTGATAACAGAGAGAATAGACTGACAGCAGGACAGGAGAATGGCTGATAACAGAGAAATAGACTGACAGCGGGATGGGGAATGGCTGATAACAGAGAGAAATAGACTGACAGCGGGATGGGGAATGGCTGATAACAGAGAGAAATAGACTGACAGCGGGATGGGTAATGGCTGATAACAGAGAGAATAGACTGACAGCAGGGCAGGGGAATGGCTGATAATAGAGAGAAATAGACTGACAGCGGGACAGGGGAATGGCTGATAACAGAGAGAAATAGACTGACAGCAGGACGGGGGAATGGCTGATAACAGAGAGAAATAGACTGACAGCAGGACGGGGGAATGGCTGATAACAGAGAGAAATAGACTGACAGCAGGACGGGGGAATGGCTGATAACAGAGAGAAAAAGACTGACAGCAGGACGGGGGAATGGCTGATAAGAGAGAGAAATAGACTGACAGCAGGACGGGGGAATGGCTGATAGCAGAGAGAAAAAGACTGACAGCAGGACAGGGGAATGGCTGATAACACAGAGAAATAGACTGACAGTAGGACAGGGGAATGGCTGATAACAGAGAAATAGACAGAATGCAGGACGGGGAATGACTGATAACAGAGAGAAATAGACTGACAGCAGGACGGGGAATGACTGATAACACAGAGAAATAGACTGACAGCAGGACAGGGGAGTGGCTGATAACAGAAAGAAATAGACTGACAGCAGGACAGGGGAATGGCTGAAAACAGAGAGAAATAGACTGACAGCAGGATGGGGAATGGCTGATAACAGAGAAATAGACTGACAGCAGGACAGGGGAATGGCTGATAACAGAGAGAAATAGACTGAGAGCAGGACGAGGGAATGGCTGATAACAGAGAGAAATCGACTGACAGCAGGACTTGGGAATGGCTGATAACAGAGAGAAATAGACAGAATGCAGGACGAGGAATGGCTGATAACAGAGAGAAATAGACTGACAGCAGGACGGGGGAATGGCTGATAACAGAGAGAAATAGACTGACAGCAGGACGGGGGAATGGCTGATAACAGAGAGAAATAGACTGACAGCAGGACGGGGGAATGGCTGATAAGAGAGAGAAATAGACTGACAGCAGGATGGGGAGTGGCTGATAACAGAGAGAAATAGACTGACAGCAGGACAAGGGAGTGGCTGAAAACAGAGAGAAATAGACTGACAGCAGGATGGGGAATGGCTGATAACAGAGAGGAATAGACTGACAACAGGACGGGGGAATGGCTGATAACAGAGAGAAATAGACTGACAGCAGGACAAGGGAATGGCTGAAAACAGAGTGAAATAGACTGACAACAGGACGGGGGAATGGCTGATAACAGAGAGGAATAGACTGACAACAGGACGGGGGAATGGCTGATAACAGAGAGAAATAGACTGACAGCAGGACAAGGGAATGGCTGATAACAGAGAGAAATAGACTGACAGCGGCATGGGGAATGGCTGATAACAGAGAGAAATAGACTGACAGCAGGACAAGGATTGGCTGATAACAGAGAGAAATAGACTGACAGCGGCATGGGGAATGGCTGATAACAGAGAGAAATAGACTGACAGCAGGATGGGGAATGGCTGATAACAGAGAGGAATAGACTGACAACAGGACGGGGGAATGGCTGATAACAGAGAGAAATAGACTGACAGCAGGACGGGGGAATGGCTGATAACAGAGATAAATAGACTGACAGCAGGACAGGGTAATGGCTGATAACAGAGAGAATAGACTGACAGCAGGACGGGGGAATGGCTAATAACAGAAATTTACTGACAGCAGGACAGGGAATGGCTGATAACAGAGAGAAATAGACTGACAGCAGGAACGGGATTGGCTGATAACAGAGAGAAATAGACTGACAACAGGACAGGGGAATGGCTGATAACAGAGAAATAGACTGACAGCAGGACAGGGTAATGGCTGATAACAGAGAGAATAGACTGACAGCAGGACGGGGGAATGGCAGATAACGGAGAGAATAGACTGACAGCAGGACGGGAGAATGGCTGATAACAGAGAGAAATAGACTGACAGCAGGAACGGGATTGGCTGATAACAGAGAGAAATAGACTGACAGCAGGACAGGGGAATGGCTGATAACAGAGAGAATACACTGACAGCAGGACGTGGGAATGGCTAATAACAGAGAAATTTACTGACAGCAGGACAGGGAATGGCTGATAACAGAGAGAATTGACTGACAGCAGGACGGGGAATGGCTGATAACAGAGAGAAATAGACTGACAGCAGGACAAGGATTGGCTGATAACAGAGAGAAATAGACTGACAGCAGGACAGGGGAATGGCTGATAACAGAGAGAAATAGACTGACAGCAGGACGGGGGAATGGCTGATAACAGAGAGAAATAGACTGACAGCAGGACGAGGGAATGGCTGATAACAGAGAGAAATCGACTGACAGCAGGACTTGGGAATGGCTGATAACAGAGAGAAATAGACAGAATGCAGGACGGGGAATGGCTGATAACAGAGAGAAATCGACTGACAGCAGGACGGGGAATGGCTGATAACAGAGAGAAATAGACTGACAGCAGGACAGGGGAGTGGCTGATAACAGAAAGAAATAGACTGACAGCAGGACGAGGGAATGGCTGAAAACAGAGAGAAATAGACTGACAGCAGGACGAGGGAATGGCTGATAACAGAGAGAAATCGACTGACAGCAGGACTTGGGAATGGCTGATAACAGAGAGAAATAGACAGAATGCAGGACGGGGAATGGCTGACAACAGAGAGAAATAGACTGACAGCAGGACAAGGATTGGCTGATAACAGAGAGAAATAGACTGACAGCAGGACAAGGATTGGCTGATAACAGAGAGAAATAGACTGACAGCAGGACAGGGAATGGCTGATAACAGAGAGAAATAGACTGACAGCAGGACAAGGGAATGGCTGATAACAGAGAGAAATAGACTGACAGCGGCATGGGGAATGGCTGATAACAGAGAGAAATAGACTGACAGCAGGATGGGGAATGGCTGATAACAGAGAGAAATAGACTGACAACAGGACAGGGGAATGGCTGATAACAGAGAAATAGACTGACAGCAGGACAGGGTAATGGCTGATAACAGAGAGAATAGACTGACAGCAGGACGGGGGAATGGCAGATAACGGAGAGAATAGACTGACAGCAGGACGGGAGAATGGCTGATAACAGAGAGAAATAGACTGACAGCAGGAACGGGATTGGCTGATAACAGAGAGAAATAGACTGACAGCAGGACAGGGGAATGGCTGATAACAGAGAGAATACACTGACAGCAGGACGTGGGAATGGCTAATAACAGAGAAATTTACTGACAGCAGGACAGGGAATGGCTGATAACAGAGAGAATTGACTGACAGCAGGACGGGGAATGGCTGATAACAGAGAGAAATAGACTGACAGCAGGACAAGGATTGGCTGATAACAGAGAGAAATAGACTGACAGCAGGACAGGGGAATGGCTGATAACAGAGAGAAATAGACTGACAGCAGGACGGGGGAATGGCTGATAACAGAGAGAAATAGACTGACAGCAGGACGAGGGAATGGCTGATAACAGAGAGAAATCGACTGACAGCAGGACTTGGGAATGGCTGATAACAGAGAGAAATAGACAGAATGCAGGACGGGGAATGGCTGATAACAGAGAGAAATCGACTGACAGCAGGACGGGGAATGGCTGATAACAGAGAGAAATAGACTGACAGCAGGACAGGGGAGTGGCTGATAACAGAAAGAAATAGACTGACAGCAGGACGAGGGAATGGCTGAAAACAGAGAGAAATAGACTGACAGCAGGACGAGGGAATGGCTGATAACAGAGAGAAATCGACTGACAGCAGGACTTGGGAATGGCTGATAACAGAGAGAAATAGACAGAATGCAGGACGGGGAATGGCTGACAACAGAGAGAAATAGACTGACAGCAGGACAAGGATTGGCTGATAACAGAGAGAAATAGACTGACAGCAGGACAAGGATTGGCTGATAACAGAGAGAAATAGACTGACAGCAGGACAGGGAATGGCTGATAACAGAGAGAAATAGACTGACAGCAGGACAAGGGAATGGCTGATAACAGAGAGAAATAGACTGACAGCGGCATGGGGAATGGCTGATAACAGAGAGAAATAGACTGACAGCAGGATGGGGAATGGCTGATAACAGAGAGAAATAGACTGACAGCAGGACAAGGGAATGGCTGATAACAGAGAGAAATAGACTGACAGCGGCATGGGGAATGGCTGATAACAGAGAGAAATAAACTGACAGCAGGATGGGGAATGGCTGATAACAGAGAGAAATAGACTGACAGCAGGATGGGGATTGGCTGTTAACAGAGAGAAATAGACTGACAGCAGGACAGGGGAATGGCTGATAACAGAGAGAAATAGACTGACAGCAGGACAGGGGAATGGCTGATAACAGAGAGAAATAGACTGACAGCAGGACGGGGGAATGGCTGATAACAGAGAGAAATAGACTGACAGCAGGACGAGGGAATGGCTGATAACAGAGAGAAATCGACTGACAGCAGGACTTGGGGATGGCTGATAACAGAAAGAAATAGACAGAATGCAGGACGGGGAATGGCTGATAACAGAGAGAAATCGACTGACAGCAGGACGGGGAATGGCTGATAACAGAGAGAAATAGACTGACAGCAGGACAGGGGAGTGGCTGATAACAGAGAAATAGACTGACAGCAGGACAGGGGAATGGCTGATAACAGAGAGAAATAGACTGACAGCAGGACGAGGGAATGGCTGATAACAGAGAGAAATCGACTGACAGCAGGACTTGGGAATGGCTGATAACAGAGAGAAATAGACAGAATGCAGGACGGGGAATGGCTGACAACAGAGAGAAATAGACTGACAGCAGGACAAGGATTGGCTGATAACAGAGAGAAATAGACTGACAGCAGGACGGGGAATGGCTGATAACAGAGAGAAATAGACTGACAGCAGGGCGGGGGAATGGCTGATAACAGAGAAAATAGACTCACAGCAGGACTTGGGAATGGCTGATAACAGAGAGAAATAGACAGAATGCAGGACGGGGAATGGCTGATAACAGAGAGAAATAGACTGACAGCAGGACAAGGATTGGCTGATAACAGAGAGAAATAGACTGACAGCAGGACGGGGAATGGCTGATAACAGAGAGAAATAGACTGACAGCAATGCGGTGGAATGGCTGATAACAGAGAGAAATAGACTGACAACAGGACGGGGGAATGGCTGATAACAGAGAGAAATAGACTGACAGCAGGACAAGGATTGGCTGATAACAGAGAGAAATAGACTGACAGTAGGAAAGGGAATGGCTGATAACAGAGAGAATAGACTGACAGCAGGACGGGGAATGGCTGATAGCAGAGAGAAATAGACTGAACACAGGACAGGGGAATGGCTGATAACAGAAATAGACTGACAGCGGGACGGGGAATGGCTGATAACAGAGAGAAATAGACAGACAACAGGGCGGGGAATGGCTGATAACAGAGAAATAGACTGACAGCAGGACGGGAATGGCTGATAACAGAGAAATTTACTGACAGCAGGACAGGGAATGGCTGATAACAGAGAAATAGACTGACAGCAGGACAGGGAATGGCTGATAACAGAGAGAATAGACTGACAGCAGGACAGGGAATGGCTGATAACAGAGAGAAATAGACTGACAACAGGGCGGGGAATGGCTGATAACAGAGAAATAGACTGACAGCAGGACGGGAATGGCTGATAACAGAGAGAAATAGACTGACAGCAGGACGGGGAATGGTTGATAACAAAGATAATAGACTGACAGCAGGACAGGGGAATAGCTGATAACAGAGAGAATAGACTGACAGCAGGGCAGGTGAATGGCTGATAACAGAGAGAAATAGACTGACAGCGGGATGGGGAATGGCTGATAACAGAGAGAAATAGACTGACAGCAGGACAAGGATTGGCTGATAACAGAGAGAAATAGACTGACAGTAGGACAGGGAATGGCTGATAACAGAGAGAATAGACTGACAGCAGGACGGGGAATGGCTGATAGCAGAGAGAAATAGACTGAACACAGGACAGGGGAATGGCTGATAACAGAAATAGACTGACAGCGGGATGGGGATTGGCTGATAACAGAGAGAAATAGACTGACAGCAGGACAGGGGAATGGCTGATAACAGAGAGAATACACTGACAGCAGGAAGTGGGAATGGCTAATAACAGAGAAATTTACTGACAGCAGGACAGGGAATGGCTGATAACAGAGAGAATTGACTGACAGCAGGACGGGGAATGGCTGATAACAGAGAGAAATAGACTGACAGCAGGACTGGGGAATGGCTGATAACAGAAAGAAATAGACTGACAGCGGCATGGGGAATGGCTGATAACAGAGAGAAATAGACTGACAGCAGGATGGGGATTGGCTGTTAACAGAGAGAAATAGACTGACAGCAGGACAGGGGAATGGCTGATAACAGAGAGAAATAGACAGAATGCAGGACGGGGAATGGCTGATAACAGAGAGAAATAGACTGACAGCAGGACGGGGAATGGCTGATAACAGAGAGAAATAGACTGACAGCGGGACGGGGAATGGCTGATAACAGAGAAATAGACTGACAGCAGGACAGGGGAATGGCTGATAACAGAGAGAAATAGACTGAGAGCAGGACGAGGGAATGGCTGATAACAGAGAGAAATCGACTGACAGCAGGACTTGGGAATGGCTGATAACAGAGAGAAATAGACAGAATGCAGGACGGGGAATGGCTGATAACAGAGAGAAATAGACTGACAGCAGGACGGGGAATGGCTGATAACAGAGAGAAATAGACTGACAGCGGGACGGGGAATGACTGATAACAGAGAGAAATAGACAGAATGCAGGACGGGGAATGGCTGATAACAGAGAGAAATAGACTGACAGCGGGACGGGGAATGGCTGATAACAGAGAGAAATAGACAGAATGCAGGACGGGGAATGGCTGATAACAGAGAAAAATAGACTGACAGCAGGACGGGGAATGGCTGATAACAGAGAGAAATAGACTGACAGCAGGACAGGGGAGTGGCTGATAACAGAAAGAAATAGACTGACAACAGGATGGGGAATGGCTGATAACAGAGAGGAATAGACTGACAACAGGACGGGGGAATGGCTGATAACAGAGAGAAATAGACTGACAGCAGGACAGGGGAATGGCTGATAACAGAGAGAATAGACTGACAGCAGGACAGGGTAATGGCTGATAACAGAGAGAAATAGACTGACAGCGGCATGAGGAATGGCTGATAACAGAGAGAAATAGACTGACAGCAGGACAAGGATTGGCTGATAACAGAGAGAAATAGACTGACAGCAGGACAGGGGAGTGGCTGATAACAGAAAGATATAGACTGACAGCAGGATGGGGAATGGCTGATAACAGAGAGGAATAGACTGACAACAGGACGGGGGAATGGCTGATAACAGAGAGAAATAGACTTACAGCAGGACAGGGGAATGGCTGATAACAGAGAGAATAGACTGACAGCAGGACAGGGTAATGGCTGATAACAGAGAGAAATAGACTGACAGCGGCATGGGGAATGGCTGATAACAGAGAGAAATAGACTGACAGCAGGACAAGGATTGGCTGATAACAGAGAGAAATAGACTGACAGTAGGACAGGGGAATGGCTGATAACAGAGAGAAGTAGACTGACAGCAGGATGGGGAATGGCTGATAACAGAGAGAATAGACTGACAGCAGGACGGGGGAATGGCAGATAACGGAGAGAATAGACTGACAGCGGGACGGGGAATGACTGATAACAGAGAGAAATCGACTGACAGCAGGACTTGGGAATGGCTGATAACAGAGAGAAATAGACTGACAGCAGGAAGGGGGAATGGCTGATAACAGAAAGAAATAGACTGACAGCAGGACGGGGGAATGGCTGATAAGAGAGAGAAATAGACTGACAGCAGGACAGGGGAGTGGCTGATAACAGAAAGAAATAGACTGACAGCAGGACGGGAATGGCTGAAAACAGAGAAATAGACTGACAGCAGGACAAGGGAATGGCTGATAACAGAGAGAAATAGACTGACAGCAGGACAAGGGAATGGCTGATAACAGAGAGAAATAGACTGACAGCAGGACAAGGATTGGCTGATAACAGAGAGAAATAGACTGACAGTAGGACAGGGAATGGCTGATAACAGAGAGAATAGACTGACAGCAGGACGGGGAATGGCTGATAACAGAGAGAAATAGACTGAACACAGGACAGGGGAATGGCTGATAACAGAGAAATAGACTGACAGCGGGATGGGGAATGGCTGATAACAGAGAGAAATAGACTGACAGCGGGATGGGTAATGGCTGATAACAGAGAGAATAGACTGACAGCAGGGCAGGGGAATGGCTGATAACAGAGAGAAATAGACTGACAGCGGGACAGGGGAATGGCTGATAACAGAGAGAAATAGACTCACAGCAGGACGGGGGAATGGCTGATAACAGAGAGAAATCGACTGACAGCAGGACTTGGGAATGGCTGATAACAGAGAGAAATAGACAGAATGCAGGACGAGGAATGGCTGATAACAGAGAGAAATAGACTGACAGCAGGACGGGGGAATGGCTGATAACAGAGAAATAGACTGACAGCGGGACGGGGAATGGCTGATAAGAGAGAGAAATAGACTGACAGCAGGATGGGGAGTGGCTGATAACAGAGAGAAATAGACTGACAGCAGGACAGGGGAGTGGCTGATAACAGAAAGAAATAGACTGACAGCAGGACAGGGGAATGGCTGAAAACAGAGAGAAATAGACTGACAGCAGGATGGGGAATGGCTGATAACAGAGAGAAATAGACTGACAGCAGGACAAGGGAATGGCTGAAAACAGAGAGAAATAGACTGACAGCAGGATGGGGAATGGCTGATAACAGAGAGGAATAGACTGACAACAGGACGGGGGAATGGCTGATAACAGAGAGAAATAGACTGACAGCAGGACAAGGATTGGCTGATAACAGAGAGAAATAGACTGACAGTAGGACAGGGGAATGGCTGATAACAGAGAGAAATAGACTGACAGCAGGATGGGGAATGGCTGATAACAGAGAGGAATAGACTGACAACAGGACGGGGGAATGGCTGATAACAGAGAGGAATAGACTGACAGCAGGACAGGGTAATGGCTGATAACAGAGAGAATAGACTGACAGCAGGACGGGGGAATGGCTAATAACAGAAATTTACTGACAGCAGGACAGGGAATGGCTGATAACAGAGAGAAATAGACTGACAGCAGGAACGGGATTGGCTGATAACAGAGAGAAATAGACTGACAGCAGGACAGGGGAATGGCTGATAACAGAGAGAAATAGACAGACAACAGGGCGGGGAATGGCTGATAACAGAGAAATAAACTGACAGCAGGACGGGAATGGCTGATAACAGAGAAATTTACTGACAGCAGGACAGGGAATGGCTGATAACAGAGAGAAATAGACTGACAGCAGGACAGGGAATGGCTGATAACAGAGAGAATAGACTGACAGCAGGACGGGGAATGGCTGATAACAGAGAGAAATAGACAGACAACAGGGCGGGGAATGGCTGATAACAGAGAAATAGACTGACAGCAGGACGGGAATGGCTGATAACAGAGAGAAATGGACTGACAGCAGGACGGGGAATGGTTGATAACAAAGATAATAGACTGACAGCAGGACAGGGGAATAGCTGATAACAGAGAAATAGACTGACAGCGGGATGGGGAATGGCTGATAACAGAGAGAATAGACTGACAGCAGGGCAGGTGAATGGCTGATAACAGAGAGAAATAGACTGACAGCGGGATGGGGAATGGCTGATAACAGAGAGAAATAGACTGACAGCGGGATGGGGAATGGCTGATAACAGAGAGAAATAGACTGACAGCGGGACAAGGAATGGCTGATAACAGAGAGAAATAGACTGACAGCAGGACAGGGGAATGGCTGATAACAGAACGAAATAGACTGACAGCGGCATGGGGAATGGCTGATAACAGAGAGAAATAGACTGACAGCAGGACAAGGATTGGCTGATAACAGAGAGAAATAGACTGACAGCAGAAAAGGGGAATGGCTGATAACAGAGAGAAATAGACAGAATGCAGGACGGGGAATGGCTGATAACAGAGAAATAGACTGACAGCAGGACGGGGAATGGCTGATAACAGAGAGAAATAGACTGACATCAGGACAGGGGAATGGCTGATAACACATAGAAATAGACTGACAGCAGGACAGGGGAGTGGCTGATAACACAGAGAAATAGACTGACAGCAGGACAGGGGAGTGGCTGATAACACAGAGAAATAGACTGACAGCAGGACAGGGGAATGGCTGATAACAGAGAGAAATAGACTGACAGCGGCATGGGGAATGGCTGATAACAGAGAGAAATAGACTGACAGCAGGACAAGGATTGGCTGATAACAGAGAGAAATAGACTGACAGCGGGACGGGGAATGACTGATAACACAGAGAAATAGACTGACAGCAGGACAGGGGAGTGGCTGATAACAGAAAGAAATAGACTGACAGCAGGACAGGGGAATGGCTGAAAACAGAGAGAAATAGACTGACAGCAGGATGGGGAATGGCTGATAACAGAGAAATAGACTGAAAGCAGGACGGGGAATGGCTGATAACAGAGAGAAATAGACTGACAGCGGCATGGGGAATGGCTGATAACAGAGAGAAATAGACTGACAGCAGGACAAGGATTGGCTGATAACAGAGAGAAATAGACTGACAGCAGGATGGGGATTGGCTGTTAACAGAGAGAAATAGACTGACAGCAGGACAGGGGAATGGCTGATAACAGAGAGAAATAGACTGACAGCAGGACAAGGATTAGCTGATAACAGAGAGAAATATACTGACAGTAGGACAAGGATTGGCTGATAACAGAGAGAAATAGACTGAGAGCAGGACTTGGGAATGGCTGATAACAGAGAGAAATAGACAGAATGCAGGACGGGGAATTGCTGATAACAGAGAGGAATAGACTGACAACAGGACGGGGGAATGGCTGATAACAGAGAGAAATAGACTGACAGCAGGACGGGGGAATGGCTGATAACAGAGATAAATAGACTGACAGCAGGACAAGGGAATGGCTGACAACAGAGAGAAATAGACTGACAGCGGCATGGGGAATGGCTGATAACAGAGAGAAATAGACAGACAACAGGACGGGAATGGCTGATAACAGAGAAATTTACTGACAGCAGGACAGGGAATGGCTGATAACAGAGAGAATAGACTGACAGCAGGACGGGGAATGGCTGATAACAGAGAGAAATAGACAGACAACAGGGCGGGGAATGGCTGATAACAGAGAAATAGACTGACAGCAGGACGGGAATGGCTGATAACAGAGAAATTTACTGAGAGCAGGACTTGGGAATGGCTGATAACAGAGAGAAATAGACAGAATGCAGGACGGGGAATTGCTGATAACAGAGAGGAATAGACTGACAACAGGACAGGGGAATGGCTGATAACAGAGAAATAGACTGACAGCAGGACGGGAATGGCTGATAACAGAGAAATTTACTGACAGCAGGACAGGGAATGGCTGATAACAGAGAGAATAGACTGACAGCAGGACGGGGAATGGCTGATAACAGAGAGAAATAGACAGACAACAGGGCGGGGAATGGCTGATAACAGAGAAATAGACTGACAGCAGGACGGGAATGGCTGATAACAAAGAGAAATAGACTGACAGCAGGACGGGGAATGGTTGATAACAAAGATAATAGACTGACAGCAGGACGGAGGAATGGCTGATAACAGAGAGAAATAAACTGACAGCAGGACGGGGGAATGACTGATAACAGAGAGAATAGACCGACAGCAGGACAGGGGAATAGCTGATAACAGAGAGAAATAGACTGAACACAGGACAGGGGAATGGCTGATAACAGAGAGAATAGACTGACAGCGGGATGGGGAATGGCTGATAACAGAGAAATAGACTGACAGCAGGACGGGAATGGCTGATAACAGAGAGAAATAGACTGACAGCAGGACAGGGGAATGGCTGATAACAGAACGAAATAGACTGACAGCGGCATGGGGAATGGCTGATAACAGAGAGAAATAGACTGACAGCAGGACAAGGATTGGCTGATAACAGAGAGAAATAGACTGACAGCAGGAAAGGGGAATGGCTGATAACAGAGAGAAATAGATTGACATCAGGACAGGGGAATGGCTGATAACACAGAGAATAGACTGACAGCAGGACAGGGGAGTGGCTGATAACACAGAGAAATAGACTGACAGCAGGACAGGGGAGTGGCTGATAACAGAAAGAAATAGACTGACAGCAGGACAGGGGAATGGCTGATAACAGAGAGAAATAGACTGACAGCAGGATGGGGAATGGCTGATAACAGAGAGAAATAGACTGACAGTAGGACAGGGGAATGGCTGATAACAGAGAGAAATAGACTGACAGCAGGACGGGGGAATGGCTGATAACAGAGAGAAATAGACTGACAGCAGGACAAGGGAATGGCTGATAACAGAGAGAAATAGACTGACAGCGGCATGTGGAATGGCTGATAACAGAGAGAAATAGACTGACAGTAGGACAGGGGAATGGCTGATAACAGAGAAACAGACTGACAGCAGGACGGGGAATGGCTGATAACAGAGAGAAATAGACTGACAGCAGGGCGGGGGAATGGCTGATAACAGAGAGAAGTAGACTGACCGCAAGACGGGAGAATGGCTGATAACAGAGAGAAATAGACAGAATGCAGGACGGGGAATGGCTGACAACAGAGAGAAATAGACTGACAGCAGGACAGGGGAGTGGCTGATAACAGAAAGAAATAGACTGACAGCAGGACAGGGGAATGGCTGAAAACAGAGAGATATAGACTGACAGCAGGATGGGGAATGGCTGATAACAGAGAGAAATAGACTGACAGCAGGACAAGGATTGGCTGATAACAGAGAGAAATAGACTGACAGCAGGAAAGGGGAATGGCTGATAACAGAGAGAAATAGACAGAATGCAGGACGGGGAATGGCTGATAACAGAGATAAATAGACTGACAGCAGGACGGGGGAATGGCTGATAACAGAGAGAAATAGACTGACAGCAGGACAGGGTAATGGCTGATAACAGAGAGAATAGACTGACAGCAGGACGGGGGAATGGCAGATAACGGAGAGAATAGACTGACAGCAGGACGGGAGAATGGCTGATAACAGAGAGAAATAGACTGACAGCAGGAACGGGATTGGCTGATAACAGAGAGAAATAGACTGACAGCAGGACAGGGGAATGGCTGATAACAGAGAGAATACACTGACAGCAGGACGTGGGAATGGCTAATAACAGAGAAATTTACTGACAGCAGGACAGGGAATGGCTGATAACAGAGAGAATTGACTGACAGCAGGACGGGGAATGGCTGATAACAGAGAGAAATAGACTGACAGCAGGACGGGGGAATGGCTGATAACAGAGAGAAATAGACTGACAGCAGGACAGGGGAATGGCTGATAACAGAAAGAAATAGACTGACAGCGGCATGGGGAATGGCTGATAACAGAGAGAAATAGACTGACAGCAGGATGGGGATTGGCTGTTAACAGAGAGAAATAGACTGACAGCAGGACAGGGGAATGGCTGATAACAGAGAGAAATAGACAGAATGCAGGACGGGGAATGGCTGATAACAAAGAGAAATAGACTGACAGCAGGACGGGGAATGGCTGATAACAGAGAGAAATAGACTGACAGCGGGACGGGGAATGGCTGATAACAGAGAGAAATAGACAGAGCAGGACGAGGGAATGGCTGATAACAGAGAGAAATCGACTGACAGCAGGACAAGGATTGGCTGATAACAGAGAGAAATAGACTGACAGCAGGACGGGGAATGGCTGATAACAGAGAGAAATAGACTGACAGCGGGACGGGGAATGACTGATAACACAGAGAAATAGACTGACAGCGGGACGGGGAATGACTGATAACACAGAGAAATAGACTGACAGCAGGACAGGGGAGTGGCTGATAACAGAGAGAAATAGACTGACAGCAGGATGGGGAATGGCTGATAACAGAGAGGAATAGACTGACAACAGGACGGGGGAACGGCTGATAACAGAGATAAATAGACTGACAGCAGGACAGGGTAATGGCTGATAACAGAGAGAATAGACTGACAGCAGCATGGGGAATGGCTGATAACAGAGAGAAATAGACTGACAGCAGGACAAGGATTGGCTGATAACAGAGAGAAATAGACTGACAGTAGGACAGGGGAATGGCTGATAACAGAGAGAAATAGACTGACAGCAGGATGGGGAATGGCTGATAACAGAGGAATAGACTGACAACAGGACGGGGGAATGGCTGATAACAGAGAGAAATAGACTGACAGCAGGACGGGGGAATGGCAGATAACGGAGAGAATAGACTGACAGCGGGACGGGGAATGACTGATAACAGAGAGAAATAGACTGACAGCAGGACGGGGGAATGGCTGATAAGAGAGAAAAATAGACTGACAGCAGGACAGGGGAGTGGCTGATAACAGAAAGAAATAGACTGACAGCAGGACAGGGGAATGGCTGAAAACAGAGAGAAATAGACTGACAGCAGGATGGGGAATGGCTGATAACAGAGAGGAATAGACTGACAGCGGGATGGGTAATGGCTGATAACAGAGAGAATAGACTGACAGCAGGGCAGGGGAATGGCTGATAACAGAGAGAAATAGACTGACAGCGGGACAGGGGAATGGCTGATAACAGAGAGAAATAGACTCACAGCAGGACGGGGGAATGGCTGATAACAGAGAGAAATCGACTGTTATCAGCCATTCCCAAGTCCTGCTGTCAGTGAGAAATAGACAGAATGCAGGACGAGGAATGGCTGATAAGAGAGAGAAATAGACTGACAGCAGGACGGGGAATGGCTGATAAGAGAGAGAAATAGACTGACAGCAGGATGGGGAGTGGCTGATAACAGAAAGAAATAGACTGAACACAGGACAGGGGAATGACTGATAACAGAGAAATAGACTGACAGCGGGATGGGGAATGGCTGATAACAGAGAGAAATAGACTGACAGCGGGATGGGTAATGGCTGATAACAGAGAGAATAGACTGACAGCAGGGCAGGGGAATGGCTGATAACAGAGAGAAATAGACTCACAGCAGGACGGGGGAATGGCTGATAACAGAGAGAAATCGACTTATCAGTCATTCCCAAGTCCTGCTGTCAGTGAGAAATAGACAGAATGCAGGACGAGGAATGGCTGATAAGAGAGAGAAATAGACTGACAGCAGGATGGGGAGTGGCTGATAACAGAGAGAAATAGACTGACAGCAGGACAGGGGAGTGGCTGATAACAGAAAGAAATAGACTGACAGCAGGACAGGGGAATGGCTGAAAACAGAGAGAAATAGACTGACAGCAGGATGGGGAATGGCTGATTAACAGAGAGGAATAGACTGACAACAGGACGGGGGAATGGCTGATAACAGAGAGAAATAGACTGACAGCAGGACAAGGGAATGGCTGAAAACAGAGAGAAATAGACTGACAGCAGGATGGGGAATGGCTGATAACAGAGAGGAATAGACTGACAACAGGACGGGGGAATGGCTGATAACAGAGAAATAGACTGACAGCAGGACGGGGAATGGCTGATAAGAGAGAGAAATAGACTGACAGCAGGATGGGGAGTGGCTGATATCAGAGAGAAATAGACTGACAGCAGGACAGGGGAGTGGCTGATAACAGAAAGAAATAGACTGACAGCAGGACAGGGGAATGGCTGAAAACAGAGAGAAATAGACTGACAGCAGGATGGGGAATGGCTGATAACAGAGAGAAATAGACTGACAGCAGGACAAGGGAATGGCTGAAAACAGAGAGAAATAGACTGACAGCAGGATGGGGAATGGCTGATAACAGAGAGGAATAGACTGACAACAGGACGGGGGAATGGCTGATAACAGAGAGAAATAGACTGACAGCAGGACAAGGATTGGCTGATAACAGAGAGAAATAGACTGACAGTAGGACAGGGGAATGGCTGATAACAGAGAGAAATAGACTGACAGCAGGATGGGGAATGGCTGATAACAGAGAGGAATAGACTGACAACAGGACGGGGGAATGGCTGATAACAGAGAGGAATAGACTGACAGCAGGACAGGGTAATGGCTGATAACAGAGAGAATAGACTGACAGCAGGACGGGGGAATGGCTAATAACAGAAATTTACTGACAGCAGGACAGGGAATGGCTGATAACAGAGAGAAATAGACTGACAGCAGGAACGGGATTGGCTGATAACAGAGAGAAATAGACTGACAGCAGGACAGGGGAATGGCTGATAACAGAGAGAAATAGACAGACAACAGGGCGGGGAATGGCTGATAACAGAGAAATAGACTGACAGCAGGACGGGAATGGCTGATAACAGAGAAATTTACTGACAGCAGGACAGGGAATGGCTGATAACAGAGAGAAATAGACTGACAGCAGGACAGGGAATGGCTGATAACAGAGAGAATAGACTGACAGCAGGACGGGGAATGGCTGATAACAGAGAGAAATAGACAGACAACAGGGCGGGGAATGGCTGATAACAGAGAAATAGACTGACAGCAGGACGGGAATGGCTGATAACAGAGAGAAATAGACTGACAGCAGGACGGGGAATGGTTGATAACAAAGATAATAGACTGACAGCAGGACAGGGGAATAGCTGATAACAGAGAAATAGACTGACAGCGGGATGGGGAATGGCTGATAACAGAGAGAATAGACTGACAGCAAGGCAGGTGAATGGCTGATAACAGAGAGAAATAGACTGACAGCGGGACAAGGAATGGCTGATAACAGAGAGAAATAGACTGACAGCAGGACAGGGGAATGGCTGATAACAGAACGAAATAGACTGACAGCGGCATGGGGAATGGCTGATAACAGAGAGAAATAGACTGACAGCAGGACGGGGAGTGGCTGATAACAGAGAGAAATAGACTGACATCAGGACAGGGGAATGGCTGATAACACAGAGAAATAGACTGACAGCAGGACAGGGGAGTGGCTGATAACACAGAGAAATAGACTGACAGCAGGACAGGGGAGTGGCTGATAACACAGAGAAATAGACTGACAGCAGGACAGGGGAATGGCTGATAACAGAGAGAAATAGACTGACAGCGGCATGGGGAATGGCTGATAACAGAGAGAAATAGACTGACAGCAGGACAAGGATTGGCTGATAACAGAGAGAAATAGACTGACAGCGGGACGGGGAATGACTGATAACACAGAGAAATAGACTGACAGCAGGACAGGGGAGTGGCTGATAACAGAAAGAAATAGACTGACAGCAGGACAGGGGAATGGCTGAAAACAGAGAGAAATAGACTGACAGCAGGATGGGGAATGGCTGATAACAGAGATAAATAGACTGAAAGCAGGACGGGGAATGGCTGATAACAGAGAGAAATAGACTGACAGCGGCATGGGGAATGGCTGATAACAGAGAGAAATAGACTGACAGCAGGACAAGGATTGGCTGATAACAGAGAGAAATAGACTGACAGCAGGATGGGGATTGGCTGTTAACAGAGAGAAATAGATTGACAGCAGGACAGGGGAATGGCTGATAACAGAGAGAAATAGACTGACAGCAGGACAAGGATTAGCTGATAACAGAGAGAAATATACTGACAGTAGGACAAGGATTGGCTGATAACAGAGAGAAATAGACTGAGAGCAGGACTTGGGAATGGCTGATAACAGAGAGAAATAGACAGAATGCAGGACGGGGAATGGCTGATAACAGAGAGGAATAGACTGACAACAGGACGGGGGAATGGCTGATAACAGAGAGAAATAGACTGACAGCAGGACGGGGGAATGGCTGATAACAGAGATAAATAGACTGACAGCAGGACAAGGGAATGGCTGACAACAGAGAGAAATAGACTGACAGCGGCATGGGGAATGGCTGATAACAGAGAGAAATAGACTGACAGCAGGACAAGGATTGGCTGATAACAGAGAGAAATAGACTGACAGCAGGACGGGGAATGGCTGATAACAGAGAGAAATAGACTGACAGCAGGGCTGGGGAATGGCTGACAACAGAGAGAAATAGACTGACAGCAGGACGGGGGAATGGCTGATAACAGAGATAAATAGACTGACAGCAGGACAAGGGAATGGCTGATAACAGAGAGAAATAGACTGACAGCAGGACGGGGAATGGCTGATAACAGAGAGAAATAGACTGACAGCAGGACGTGGGAATGGCTAATAACATAGAGAAATTTACTGACAGCAGGACAGGGAATGGCTGATAACAGAGAGAAATAGACTGACAGCAGGACGGGGGAATGGCTGATAACAGAGAATAGACTGACAGCAGGACAGGGAATGGCTGATAACAGAGAGAAATAGACAGACAACAGGGCGAGGAATGGCTAATAACAGAGAAATAGACTGACAGCAGGACTGGGAATGGCTGATAACAGAGAGGAATACACTGACAACAGGACGGGGGAATGGCTGATAACAGAGAAATAGACTGACAGCAGGACAAGGATTGGCTGATAACAGAGAGAAATAGACTGACAGCAGGACGGGAATGGCTGATAACAAAGAAATAGACTGACAGCACGACGGGGAATGGCTGATAACAGAGAGAAATAGACTGACAGCAGGACGGGGGAATGGCTAATAACAGAGAAATTTACTGACAGCAGGACAGGGAATGGCTGATAACAGAGAGAAATAGACTGACAGCAGGACGGGGGAATGGCTGATAACAGAGAGAAATAAACTGACAGCAGGACGGGGGAATGACTGATAACAGAGAGAATAGACTGACAGCAGGACAGGGGAATAGCTGATAACAGAGAGAAATAGACTGAACACAGGACAGGGGAATGGCTGATAACAGAGAGAATAGACTGACAGCAGGACAGGAGAATGGCTGATAACAGAGAAATAGACTGACAGCGGGATGGGGAATGGCTGATAACAGAGAGAAATAGACTGACAGCGGGATGGGGAATGGCTGATAACAGAGAGAAATAGACTGACAGCGGGATGGGTAATGGCTGATAACAGAGAGAATAGACTGACAGCAGGGCAGGGGAATGGCTGATAATAGAGAGAAATAGACTGACAGCGGGACAGGGGAATGGCTGATAACAGAGAGAAATAGACTGACAGCAGGACGGGGGAATGGCTGATAACAGAGAGAAATAGACTGACAGCAGGACGGGGGAATGGCTGATAACAGAGAGAAATAGACTGACAGCAGGACGGGGGAATGGCTGATAACAGAGAGAAAAAGACTGACAGCAGGACGGGGGAATGGCTGATAAGAGAGAGAAATAGACTGACAGCAGGACGGGGGAATGGCTGATAGCAGAGAGAAAAAGACTGACAGCAGGACAGGGGAATGGCTGATAACACAGAGAAATAGACTGACAGTAGGACAGGGGAATGGCTGATAACAGAGAAATAGACAGAATGCAGGACGGGGAATGACTGATAACAGAGAGAAATAGACTGACAGCAGGACGGGGAATGACTGATAACACAGAGAAATAGACTGACAGCAGGACAGGGGAGTGGCTGATAACAGAAAGAAATAGACTGACAGCAGGACAGGGGAATGGCTGAAAACAGAGAGAAATAGACTGACAGCAGGATGGGGAATGGCTGATAACAGAGAAATAGACTGACAGCAGGACAGGGGAATGGCTGATAACAGAGAGAAATAGACTGAGAGCAGGACGAGGGAATGGCTGATAACAGAGAGAAATCGACTGACAGCAGGACTTGGGAATGGCTGATAACAGAGAGAAATAGACAGAATGCAGGACGAGGAATGGCTGATAACAGAGAGAAATAGACTGACAGCAGGACGGGGGAATGGCTGATAACAGAGAGAAATAGACTGACAGCAGGACGGGGGAATGGCTGATAACAGAGAGAAATAGACTGACAGCAGGACGGGGGAATGGCTGATAAGAGAGAGAAATAGACTGACAGCAGGATGGGGAGTGGCTGATAACAGAGAGAAATAGACTGACAGCAGGACAAGGGAGTGGCTGAAAACAGAGAGAAATAGACTGACAGCAGGATGGGGAATGGCTGATAACAGAGAGGAATAGACTGACAACAGGACGGGGGAATGGCTGATAACAGAGAGAAATAGACTGACAGCAGGACAAGGGAATGGCTGAAAACAGAGTGAAATAGACTGACAACAGGACGGGGGAATGGCTGATAACAGAGAGGAATAGACTGACAACAGGACGGGGGAATGGCTGATAACAGAGAGAAATAGACTGACAGCAGGACAAGGGAATGGCTGATAACAGAGAGAAATAGACTGACAGCGGCATGGGGAATGGCTGATAACAGAGAGAAATAGACTGACAGCAGGACAAGGATTGGCTGATAACAGAGAGAAATAGACTGACAGCGGCATGGGGAATGGCTGATAACAGAGAGAAATAGACTGACAGCAGGATGGGGAATGGCTGATAACAGAGAGGAATAGACTGACAACAGGACGGGGGAATGGCTGATAACAGAGAGAAATAGACTGACAGCAGGACGGGGGAATGGCTGATAACAGAGATAAATAGACTGACAGCAGGACAGGGTAATGGCTGATAACAGAGAGAATAGACTGACAGCAGGACGGGGGAATGGCTAATAACAGAAATTTACTGACAGCAGGACAGGGAATGGCTGATAACAGAGAGAAATAGACTGACAGCAGGAACGGGATTGGCTGATAACAGAGAGAAATAGACTGACAACAGGACAGGGGAATGGCTGATAACAGAGAAATAGACTGACAGCAGGACAGGGTAATGGCTGATAACAGAGAGAATAGACTGACAGCAGGACGGGGGAATGGCAGATAACGGAGAGAATAGACTGACAGCAGGACGGGAGAATGGCTGATAACAGAGAGAAATAGACTGACAGCAGGAACGGGATTGGCTGATAACAGAGAGAAATAGACTGACAGCAGGACAGGGGAATGGCTGATAACAGAGAGAATACACTGACAGCAGGACGTGGGAATGGCTAATAACAGAGAAATTTACTGACAGCAGGACAGGGAATGGCTGATAACAGAGAGAATTGACTGACAGCAGGACGGGGAATGGCTGATAACAGAGAGAAATAGACTGACAGCAGGACAAGGATTGGCTGATAACAGAGAGAAATAGACTGACAGCAGGACAGGGGAATGGCTGATAACAGAGAGAAATAGACTGACAGCAGGACGGGGGAATGGCTGATAACAGAGAGAAATAGACTGACAGCAGGACGAGGGAATGGCTGATAACAGAGAGAAATCGACTGACAGCAGGACTTGGGAATGGCTGATAACAGAGAGAAATAGACAGAATGCAGGACGGGGAATGGCTGATAACAGAGAGAAATCGACTGACAGCAGGACGGGGAATGGCTGATAACAGAGAGAAATAGACTGACAGCAGGACAGGGGAGTGGCTGATAACAGAAAGAAATAGACTGACAGCAGGACGAGGGAATGGCTGAAAACAGAGAGAAATAGACTGACAGCAGGACGAGGGAATGGCTGATAACAGAGAGAAATCGACTGACAGCAGGACTTGGGAATGGCTGATAACAGAGAGAAATAGACAGAATGCAGGACGGGGAATGGCTGACAACAGAGAGAAATAGACTGACAGCAGGACAAGGATTGGCTGATAACAGAGAGAAATAGACTGACAGCAGGACAAGGATTGGCTGATAACAGAGAGAAATAGACTGACAGCAGGACAGGGAATGGCTGATAACAGAGAGAAATAGACTGACAGCAGGACAAGGGAATGGCTGATAACAGAGAGAAATAGACTGACAGCGGCATGGGGAATGGCTGATAACAGAGAGAAATAGACTGACAGCAGGATGGGGAATGGCTGATAACAGAGAGAAATAGACTGACAACAGGACAGGGGAATGGCTGATAACAGAGAAATAGACTGACAGCAGGACAGGGTAATGGCTGATAACAGAGAGAATAGACTGACAGCAGGACGGGGGAATGGCAGATAACGGAGAGAATAGACTGACAGCAGCACGGGAGAATGGCTGATAACAGAGAGAAATAGACTGACAGCAGGAACGGGATTGGCTGATAACAGAGAGAAATAGACTGACAGCAGGACAGGGGAATGGCTGATAACAGAGAGAATACACTGACAGCAGGACGTGGGAATGGCTAATAACAGAGAAATTTACTGACAGCAGGACAGGGAATGGCTGATAACAGAGAGAATTGACTGACAGCAGGACGGGGAATGGCTGATAACAGAGAGAAATAGACTGACAGCAGGACAAGGATTGGCTGATAACAGAGAGAAATAGACTGACAGCAGGACAGGGGAATGGCTGATAACAGAGAGAAATAGACTGACAGCAGGACGGGGGAATGGCTGATAACAGAGAGAAATAGACTGACAGCAGGACGAGGGAATGGCTGATAACAGAGAGAAATCGACTGACAGCAGGACTTGGGAATGGCTGATAACAGAGAGAAATAGACAGAATGCAGGACGGGGAATGGCTGATAACAGAGAGAAATCGACTGACAGCAGGACGGGGAATGGCTGATAACAGAGAGAAATAGACTGACAGCAGGACAGGGGAGTGGCTGATAACAGAAAGAAATAGACTGACAGCAGGACGAGGGAATGGCTGAAAACAGAGAGAAATAGACTGACAGCAGGACGAGGGAATGGCTGATAACAGAGAGAAATCGACTGACAGCAGGACTTGGGAATGGCTGATAACAGAGAGAAATAGACAGAATGCAGGACGGGGAAT
The DNA here is from genome assembly GCF_032444005.1 of Ranitomeya imitator. NCBI lineage: Eukaryota > Metazoa > Chordata > Amphibia > Anura > Dendrobatidae > Ranitomeya > Ranitomeya imitator. Next base: position 332,959,481 of record NC_091284.1, on the reverse strand, counting down.
GGCTGACAACAGAGAGAAATAGACTGACAGCAGGACAAGGATTGGCTGATAACAGAGAGAAATAGACTGACAGCAGGACAAGGATTGGCTGATAACAGAGAGAAATAGACTGACAGCAGGACAGGGAATGGCTGATAACAGAGAGAAATAGACTGACAGCAGGACAAGGGAATGGCTGATAACAGAGAGAAATAGACTGACAGCGGCATGGGGAATGGCTGATAACAGAGAGAAATAGACTGACAGCAGGATGGGGAATGGCTGATAACAGAGAGAAATAGACTGACAGCAGGACAAGGGAATGGCTGATAACAGAGAGAAATAGACTGACAGCGGCATGGGGAATGGCTGATAACAGAGAGAAATAAACTGACAGCAGGATGGGGAATGGCTGATAACAGAGAGAAATAGACTGACAGCAGGATGGGGATTGGCTGTTAACAGAGAGAAATAGACTGACAGCAGGACAGGGGAATGGCTGATAACAGAGAGAAATAGACTGACAGCAGGACAGGGGAATGGCTGATAACAGAGAGAAATAGACTGACAGCAGGACGGGGGAATGGCTGATAACAGAGAGAAATAGACTGACAGCAGGACGAGGGAATGGCTGATAACAGAGAGAAATCGACTGACAGCAGGACTTGGGGATGGCTGATAACAGAAAGAAATAGACAGAATGCAGGACGGGGAATGGCTGATAACAGAGAGAAATCGACTGACAGCAGGACGGGGAATGGCTGATAACAGAGAGAAATAGACTGACAGCAGGACAGGGGAGTGGCTGATAACAGAGAAATAGACTGACAGCAGGACAGGGGAATGGCTGATAACAGAGAGAAATAGACTGACAGCAGGACGAGGGAATGGCTGATAACAGAGAGAAATCGACTGACAGCAGGACTTGGGAATGGCTGATAACAGAGAGAAATAGACAGAATGCAGGACGGGGAATGGCTGACAACAGAGAGAAATAGACTGACAGCAGGACAAGGATTGGCTGATAACAGAGAGAAATAGACTGACAGCAGGACGGGGAATGGCTGATAACAGAGAGAAATAGACTGACAGCAGGGCGGGGGAATGGCTGATAACAGAGAAAATAGACTCACAGCAGGACTTGGGAATGGCTGATAACAGAGAGAAATAGACAGAATGCAGGACGGGGAATGGCTGATAACAGAGAGAAATAGACTGACAGCAGGACAAGGATTGGCTGATAACAGAGAGAAATAGACTGACAGCAGGACGGGGAATGGCTGATAACAGAGAGAAATAGACTGACAGCAATGCGGTGGAATGGCTGATAACAGAGAGAAATAGACTGACAACAGGACGGGGGAATGGCTGATAACAGAGAGAAATAGACTGACAGCAGGACAAGGATTGGCTGATAACAGAGAGAAATAGACTGACAGTAGGACAGGGAATGGCTGATAACAGAGAGAATAGACTGACAGCAGGACGGGGAATGGCTGATAGCAGAGAGAAATAGACTGAACACAGGACAGGGGAATGGCTGATAACAGAAATAGACTGACAGCGGGACGGGGAATGGCTGATAACAGAGAGAAATAGACAGACAACAGGGCGGGGAATGGCTGATAACAGAGAAATAGACTGACAGCAGGACGGGAATGGCTGATAACAGAGAAATTTACTGACAGCAGGACAGGGAATGGCTGATAACAGAGAAATAGACTGACAGCAGGACAGGGAATGGCTGATAACAGAGAGAATAGACTGACAGCAGGACAGGGAATGGCTGATAACAGAGAGAAATAGACTGACAACAGGGCGGGGAATGGCTGATAACAGAGAAATAGACTGACAGCAGGACGGGAATGGCTGATAACAGAGAGAAATAGACTGACAGCAGGACGGGGAATGGTTGATAACAAAGATAATAGACTGACAGCAGGACAGGGGAATAGCTGATAACAGAGAGAATAGACTGACAGCAGGGCAGGTGAATGGCTGATAACAGAGAGAAATAGACTGACAGCGGGATGGGGAATGGCTGATAACAGAGAGAAATAGACTGACAGCAGGACAAGGATTGGCTGATAACAGAGAGAAATAGACTGACAGTAGGACAGGGAATGGCTGATAACAGAGAGAATAGACTGACAGCAGGACGGGGAATGGCTGATAGCAGAGAGAAATAGACTGAACACAGGACAGGGGAATGGCTGATAACAGAAATAGACTGACAGCGGGATGGGGATTGGCTGATAACAGAGAGAAATAGACTGACAGCAGGACAGGGGAATGGCTGATAACAGAGAGAATACACTGACAGCAGGAAGTGGGAATGGCTAATAACAGAGAAATTTACTGACAGCAGGACAGGGAATGGCTGATAACAGAGAGAATTGACTGACAGCAGGACGGGGAATGGCTGATAACAGAGAGAAATAGACTGACAGCAGGACTGGGGAATGGCTGATAACAGAAAGAAATAGACTGACAGCGGCATGGGGAATGGCTGATAACAGAGAGAAATAGACTGACAGCAGGATGGGGATTGGCTGTTAACAGAGAGAAATAGACTGACAGCAGGACAGGGGAATGGCTGATAACAGAGAGAAATAGACAGAATGCAGGACGGGGAATGGCTGATAACAGAGAGAAATAGACTGACAGCAGGACGGGGAATGGCTGATAACAGAGAGAAATAGACTGACAGCGGGACGGGGAATGGCTGATAACAGAGAAATAGACTGACAGCAGGACAGGGGAATGGCTGATAACAGAGAGAAATAGACTGAGAGCAGGACGAGGGAATGGCTGATAACAGAGAGAAATCGACTGACAGCAGGACTTGGGAATGGCTGATAACAGAGAGAAATAGACAGAATGCAGGACGGGGAATGGCTGATAACAGAGAGAAATAGACTGACAGCAGGACGGGGAATGGCTGATAACAGAGAGAAATAGACTGACAGCGGGACGGGGAATGACTGATAACAGAGAGAAATAGACAGAATGCAGGACGGGGAATGGCTGATAACAGAGAGAAATAGACTGACAGCGGGACGGGGAATGGCTGATAACAGAGAGAAATAGACAGAATGCAGGACGGGGAATGGCTGATAACAGAGAAAAATAGACTGACAGCAGGACGGGGAATGGCTGATAACAGAGAGAAATAGACTGACAGCAGGACAGGGGAGTGGCTGATAACAGAAAGAAATAGACTGACAACAGGATGGGGAATGGCTGATAACAGAGAGGAATAGACTGACAACAGGACGGGGGAATGGCTGATAACAGAGAGAAATAGACTGACAGCAGGACAGGGGAATGGCTGATAACAGAGAGAATAGACTGACAGCAGGACAGGGTAATGGCTGATAACAGAGAGAAATAGACTGACAGCGGCATGAGGAATGGCTGATAACAGAGAGAAATAGACTGACAGCAGGACAAGGATTGGCTGATAACAGAGAGAAATAGACTGACAGCAGGACAGGGGAGTGGCTGATAACAGAAAGATATAGACTGACAGCAGGATGGGGAATGGCTGATAACAGAGAGGAATAGACTGACAACAGGACGGGGGAATGGCTGATAACAGAGAGAAATAGACTTACAGCAGGACAGGGGAATGGCTGATAACAGAGAGAATAGACTGACAGCAGGACAGGGTAATGGCTGATAACAGAGAGAAATAGACTGACAGCGGCATGGGGAATGGCTGATAACAGAGAGAAATAGACTGACAGCAGGACAAGGATTGGCTGATAACAGAGAGAAATAGACTGACAGTAGGACAGGGGAATGGCTGATAACAGAGAGAAGTAGACTGACAGCAGGATGGGGAATGGCTGATAACAGAGAGAATAGACTGACAGCAGGACGGGGGAATGGCAGATAACGGAGAGAATAGACTGACAGCGGGACGGGGAATGACTGATAACAGAGAGAAATCGACTGACAGCAGGACTTGGGAATGGCTGATAACAGAGAGAAATAGACTGACAGCAGGAAGGGGGAATGGCTGATAACAGAAAGAAATAGACTGACAGCAGGACGGGGGAATGGCTGATAAGAGAGAGAAATAGACTGACAGCAGGACAGGGGAGTGGCTGATAACAGAAAGAAATAGACTGACAGCAGGACGGGAATGGCTGAAAACAGAGAAATAGACTGACAGCAGGACAAGGGAATGGCTGATAACAGAGAGAAATAGACTGACAGCAGGACAAGGGAATGGCTGATAACAGAGAGAAATAGACTGACAGCAGGACAAGGATTGGCTGATAACAGAGAGAAATAGACTGACAGTAGGACAGGGAATGGCTGATAACAGAGAGAATAGACTGACAGCAGGACGGGGAATGGCTGATAACAGAGAGAAATAGACTGAACACAGGACAGGGGAATGGCTGATAACAGAGAAATAGACTGACAGCGGGATGGGGAATGGCTGATAACAGAGAGAAATAGACTGACAGCGGGATGGGTAATGGCTGATAACAGAGAGAATAGACTGACAGCAGGGCAGGGGAATGGCTGATAACAGAGAGAAATAGACTGACAGCGGGACAGGGGAATGGCTGATAACAGAGAGAAATAGACTCACAGCAGGACGGGGGAATGGCTGATAACAGAGAGAAATCGACTGACAGCAGGACTTGGGAATGGCTGATAACAGAGAGAAATAGACAGAATGCAGGACGAGGAATGGCTGATAACAGAGAGAAATAGACTGACAGCAGGACGGGGGAATGGCTGATAACAGAGAAATAGACTGACAGCGGGACGGGGAATGGCTGATAAGAGAGAGAAATAGACTGACAGCAGGATGGGGAGTGGCTGATAACAGAGAGAAATAGACTGACAGCAGGACAGGGGAGTGGCTGATAACAGAAAGAAATAGACTGACAGCAGGACAGGGGAATGGCTGAAAACAGAGAGAAATAGACTGACAGCAGGATGGGGAATGGCTGATAACAGAGAGAAATAGACTGACAGCAGGACAAGGGAATGGCTGAAAACAGAGAGAAATAGACTGACAGCAGGATGGGGAATGGCTGATAACAGAGAGGAATAGACTGACAACAGGACGGGGGAATGGCTGATAACAGAGAGAAATAGACTGACAGCAGGACAAGGATTGGCTGATAACAGAGAGAAATAGACTGACAGTAGGACAGGGGAATGGCTGATAACAGAGAGAAATAGACTGACAGCAGGATGGGGAATGGCTGATAACAGAGAGGAATAGACTGACAACAGGACGGGGGAATGGCTGATAACAGAGAGGAATAGACTGACAGCAGGACAGGGTAATGGCTGATAACAGAGAGAATAGACTGACAGCAGGACGGGGGAATGGCTAATAACAGAAATTTACTGACAGCAGGACAGGGAATGGCTGATAACAGAGAGAAATAGACTGACAGCAGGAACGGGATTGGCTGATAACAGAGAGAAATAGACTGACAGCAGGACAGGGGAATGGCTGATAACAGAGAGAAATAGACAGACAACAGGGCGGGGAATGGCTGATAACAGAGAAATAAACTGACAGCAGGACGGGAATGGCTGATAACAGAGAAATTTACTGACAGCAGGACAGGGAATGGCTGATAACAGAGAGAAATAGACTGACAGCAGGACAGGGAATGGCTGATAACAGAGAGAATAGACTGACAGCAGGACGGGGAATGGCTGATAACAGAGAGAAATAGACAGACAACAGGGCGGGGAATGGCTGATAACAGAGAAATAGACTGACAGCAGGACGGGAATGGCTGATAACAGAGAGAAATGGACTGACAGCAGGACGGGGAATGGTTGATAACAAAGATAATAGACTGACAGCAGGACAGGGGAATAGCTGATAACAGAGAAATAGACTGACAGCGGGATGGGGAATGGCTGATAACAGAGAGAATAGACTGACAGCAGGGCAGGTGAATGGCTGATAACAGAGAGAAATAGACTGACAGCGGGATGGGGAATGGCTGATAACAGAGAGAAATAGACTGACAGCGGGATGGGGAATGGCTGATAACAGAGAGAAATAGACTGACAGCGGGACAAGGAATGGCTGATAACAGAGAGAAATAGACTGACAGCAGGACAGGGGAATGGCTGATAACAGAACGAAATAGACTGACAGCGGCATGGGGAATGGCTGATAACAGAGAGAAATAGACTGACAGCAGGACAAGGATTGGCTGATAACAGAGAGAAATAGACTGACAGCAGAAAAGGGGAATGGCTGATAACAGAGAGAAATAGACAGAATGCAGGACGGGGAATGGCTGATAACAGAGAAATAGACTGACAGCAGGACGGGGAATGGCTGATAACAGAGAGAAATAGACTGACATCAGGACAGGGGAATGGCTGATAACACATAGAAATAGACTGACAGCAGGACAGGGGAGTGGCTGATAACACAGAGAAATAGACTGACAGCAGGACAGGGGAGTGGCTGATAACACAGAGAAATAGACTGACAGCAGGACAGGGGAATGGCTGATAACAGAGAGAAATAGACTGACAGCGGCATGGGGAATGGCTGATAACAGAGAGAAATAGACTGACAGCAGGACAAGGATTGGCTGATAACAGAGAGAAATAGACTGACAGCAGGACGGGGAATGACTGATAACACAGAGAAATAGACTGACAGCAGGACAGGGGAGTGGCTGATAACAGAAAGAAATAGACTGACAGCAGGACAGGGGAATGGCTGAAAACAGAGAGAAATAGACTGACAGCAGGATGGGGAATGGCTGATAACAGAGAAATAGACTGAAAGCAGGACGGGGAATGGCTGATAACAGAGAGAAATAGACTGACAGCGGCATGGGGAATGGCTGATAACAGAGAGAAATAGACTGACAGCAGGACAAGGATTGGCTGATAACAGAGAGAAATAGACTGACAGCAGGATGGGGATTGGCTGTTAACAGAGAGAAATAGACTGACAGCAGGACAGGGGAATGGCTGATAACAGAGAGAAATAGACTGACAGCAGGACAAGGATTAGCTGATAACAGAGAGAAATATACTGACAGTAGGACAAGGATTGGCTGATAACAGAGAGAAATAGACTGAGAGCAGGACTTGGGAATGGCTGATAACAGAGAGAAATAGACAGAATGCAGGACGGGGAATTGCTGATAACAGAGAGGAATAGACTGACAACAGGACGGGGGAATGGCTGATAACAGAGAGAAATAGACTGACAGCAGGACGGGGGAATGGCTGATAACAGAGATAAATAGACTGACAGCAGGACAAGGGAATGGCTGACAACAGAGAGAAATAGACTGACAGCGGCATGGGGAATGGCTGATAACAGAGAGAAATAGACAGACAACAGGACGGGAATGGCTGATAACAGAGAAATTTACTGACAGCAGGACAGGGAATGGCTGATAACAGAGAGAATAGACTGACAGCAGGACGGGGAATGGCTGATAACAGAGAGAAATAGACAGACAACAGGGCGGGGAATGGCTGATAACAGAGAAATAGACTGACAGCAGGACGGGAATGGCTGATAACAGAGAAATTTACTGAGAGCAGGACTTGGGAATGGCTGATAACAGAGAGAAATAGACAGAATGCAGGACGGGGAATTGCTGATAACAGAGAGGAATAGACTGACAACAGGACAGGGGAATGGCTGATAACAGAGAAATAGACTGACAGCAGGACGGGAATGGCTGATAACAGAGAAATTTACTGACAGCAGGACAGGGAATGGCTGATAACAGAGAGAATAGACTGACAGCAGGACGGGGAATGGCTGATAACAGAGAGAAATAGACAGACAACAGGGCGGGGAATGGCTGATAACAGAGAAATAGACTGACAGCAGGACGGGAATGGCTGATAACAAAGAGAAATAGACTGACAGCAGGACGGGGAATGGTTGATAACAAAGATAATAGACTGACAGCAGGACGGAGGAATGGCTGATAACAGAGAGAAATAAACTGACAGCAGGACGGGGGAATGACTGATAACAGAGAGAATAGACCGACAGCAGGACAGGGGAATAGCTGATAACAGAGAGAAATAGACTGAACACAGGACAGGGGAATGGCTGATAACAGAGAGAATAGACTGACAGCGGGATGGGGAATGGCTGATAACAGAGAAATAGACTGACAGCAGGACGGGAATGGCTGATAACAGAGAGAAATAGACTGACAGCAGGACAGGGGAATGGCTGATAACAGAACGAAATAGACTGACAGCGGCATGGGGAATGGCTGATAACAGAGAGAAATAGACTGACAGCAGGACAAGGATTGGCTGATAACAGAGAGAAATAGACTGACAGCAGGAAAGGGGAATGGCTGATAACAGAGAGAAATAGATTGACATCAGGACAGGGGAATGGCTGATAACACAGAGAATAGACTGACAGCAGGACAGGGGAGTGGCTGATAACACAGAGAAATAGACTGACAGCAGGACAGGGGAGTGGCTGATAACAGAAAGAAATAGACTGACAGCAGGACAGGGGAATGGCTGATAACAGAGAGAAATAGACTGACAGCAGGATGGGGAATGGCTGATAACAGAGAGAAATAGACTGACAGTAGGACAGGGGAATGGCTGATAACAGAGAGAATACACTGACAGCAGGACGTGGGAATGGCTAATAACAGAGAAATTTACTGACAGCAGGACAGGGAATGGCTGATAACAGAGAGAATTGACTGACAGCAGGACGGGGAATGGCTGATAACAGAGAGAAATAGACTGACAGCAGGACAAGGATTGGCTGATAACAGAGAGAAATAGACTGACAGCAGGACAGGGGAATGGCTGATAACAGAGAGAAATAGACTGACAGCAGGACGGGGGAATGGCTGATAACAGAGAGAAATAGACTGACAGCAGGACGAGGGAATGGCTGATAACAGAGAGAAATCGACTGACAGCAGGACTTGGGAATGGCTGATAACAGAGAGAAATAGACAGAATGCAGGACGGGGAATGGCTGATAACAGAGAGAAATCGACTGACAGCAGGACGGGGAATGGCTGATAACAGAGAGAAATAGACTGACAGCAGGACAGGGGAGTGGCTGATAACAGAAAGAAATAGACTGACAGCAGGACGAGGGAATGGCTGAAAACAGAGAGAAATAGACTGACAGCAGGACGAGGGAATGGCTGATAACAGAGAGAAATCGACTGACAGCAGGACTTGGGAATGGCTGATAACAGAGAGAAATAGACAGAATGCAGGACGGGGAATGGCTGACAACAGAGAGAAATAGACTGACAGCAGGACAAGGATTGGCTGATAACAGAGAGAAATAGACTGACAGCAGGACAAGGATTGGCTGATAACAGAGAGAAATAGACTGACAGCAGGACAGGGAATGGCTGATAACAGAGAGAAATAGACTGACAGCAGGACAAGGGAATGGCTGATAACAGAGAGAAATAGACTGACAGCGGCATGGGGAATGGCTGATAACAGAGAGAAATAGACTGACAGCAGGATGGGGAATGGCTGATAACAGAGAGAAATAGACTGACAACAGGACAGGGGAATGGCTGATAACAGAGAAATAGACTGACAGCAGGACAGGGTAATGGCTGATAACAGAGAGAATAGACTGACAGCAGGACGGGGGAATGGCAGATAACGGAGAGAATAGACTGACAGCAGCACGGGAGAATGGCTGATAACAGAGAGAAATAGACTGACAGCAGGAACGGGATTGGCTGATAACAGAGAGAAATAGACTGACAGCAGGACAGGGGAATGGCTGATAACAGAGAGAATACACTGACAGCAGGACGTGGGAATGGCTAATAACAGAGAAATTTACTGACAGCAGGACAGGGAATGGCTGATAACAGAGAGAATTGACTGACAGCAGGACGGGGAATGGCTGATAACAGAGAGAAATAGACTGACAGCAGGACAAGGATTGGCTGATAACAGAGAGAAATAGACTGACAGCAGGACAGGGGAATGGCTGATAACAGAGAGAAATAGACTGACAGCAGGACGGGGGAATGGCTGATAACAGAGAGAAATAGACTGACAGCAGGACGAGGGAATGGCTGATAACAGAGAGAAATCGACTGACAGCAGGACTTGGGAATGGCTGATAACAGAGAGAAATAGACAGAATGCAGGACGGGGAATGGCTGATAACAGAGAGAAATCGACTGACAGCAGGACGGGGAATGGCTGATAACAGAGAGAAATAGACTGACAGCAGGACAGGGGAGTGGCTGATAACAGAAAGAAATAGACTGACAGCAGGACGAGGGAATGGCTGAAAACAGAGAGAAATAGACTGACAGCAGGACGAGGGAATGGCTGATAACAGAGAGAAATCGACTGACAGCAGGACTTGGGAATGGCTGATAACAGAGAGAAATAGACAGAATGCAGGACGGGGAATGGCTGACAACAGAGAGAAATAGACTGACAGCAGGACAAGGATTGGCTGATAACAGAGAGAAATAGACTGACAGCAGGACAAGGATTGGCTGATAACAGAGAGAAATAGACTGACAGCAGGACAGGGAATGGCTGATAACAGAGAGAAATAGACTGACAGCAGGACAAGGGAATGGCTGATAACAGAGAGAAATAGACTGACAGCGGCATGGGGAATGGCTGATAACAGAGAGAAATAGACTGACAGCAGGATGGGGAATGGCTGATAACAGAGAGAAATAGACTGACAGCAGGACAAGGGAATGGCTGATAACAGAGAGAAATAGACTGACAGCGGCATGGGGAATGGCTGATAACAGAGAGAAATAAACTGACAGCAGGATGGGGAATGGCTGATAACAGAGAGAAATAGACTGACAGCAGGATGGGGATTGGCTGTTAACAGAGAGAAATAGACTGACAGCAGGACAGGGGAATGGCTGATAACAGAGAGAAATAGACTGACAGCAGGACAGGGGAATGGCTGATAACAGAGAGAAATAGACTGACAGCAGGACGGGGGAATGGCTGATAACAGAGAGAAATAGACTGACAGCAGGACGAGGGAATGGCTGATAACAGAGAGAAATCGACTGACAGCAGGACTTGGGGATGGCTGATAACAGAAAGAAATAGACAGAATGCAGGACGGGGAATGGCTGATAACAGAGAGAAATCGACTGACAGCAGGACGGGGAATGGCTGATAACAGAGAGAAATAGACTGACAGCAGGACAGGGGAGTGGCTGATAACAGAGAAATAGACTGACAGCAGGACAGGGGAATGGCTGATAACAGAGAGAAATAGACTGACAGCAGGACGAGGGAATGGCTGATAACAGAGAGAAATCGACTGACAGCAGGACTTGGGAATGGCTGATAACAGAGAGAAATAGACAGAATGCAGGACGGGGAATGGCTGACAACAGAGAGAAATAGACTGACAGCAGGACAAGGATTGGCTGATAACAGAGAGAAATAGACTGACAGCAGGACGGGGAATGGCTGATAACAGAGAGAAATAGACTGACAGCAGGGCGGGGGAATGGCTGATAACAGAGAAAATAGACTCACAGCAGGACTTGGGAATGGCTGATAACAGAGAGAAATAGACAGAATGCAGGACGGGGAATGGCTGATAACAGAGAGAAATAGACTGACAGCAGGACAAGGATTGGCTGATAACAGAGAGAAATAGACTGACAGCAGGACGGGGAATGGCTGATAACAGAGAGAAATAGACTGACAGCAATGCGGTGGAATGGCTGATAACAGAGAGAAATAGACTGACAACAGGACGGGGGAATGGCTGATAACAGAGAGAAATAGACTGACAGCAGGACAAGGATTGGCTGATAACAGAGAGAAATAGACTGACAGTAGGACAGGGAATGGCTGATAACAGAGAGAATAGACTGACAGCAGGACGGGGAATGGCTGATAGCAGAGAGAAATAGACTGAACACAGGACAGGGGAATGGCTGATAACAGAAATAGACTGACAGCGGGACGGGGAATGGCTGATAACAGAGAGAAATAGACAGACAACAGGGCGGGGAATGGCTGATAACAGAGAAATAGACTGACAGCAGGACGGGAATGGCTGATAACAGAGAAATTTACTGACAGCAGGACAGGGAATGGCTGATAACAGAGAAATAGACTGACAGCAGGACAGGGAATGGCTGATAACAGAGAGAATAGACTGACAGCAGGACAGGGAATGGCTGATAACAGAGAGAAATAGACTGACAACAGGGCGGGGAATGGCTGATAACAGAGAAATAGACTGACAGCAGGACGGGAATGGCTGATAACAGAGAGAAATAGACTGACAGCAGGACGGGGAATGGTTGATAACAAAGATAATAGACTGACAGCAGGACAGGGGAATAGCTGATAACAGAGAGAATAGACTGACAGCAGGGCAGGTGAATGGCTGATAACAGAGAGAAATAGACTGACAGCGGGATGGGGAATGGCTGATAACAGAGAGAAATAGACTGACAGCAGGACAAGGATTGGCTGATAACAGAGAGAAATAGACTGACAGTAGGACAGGGAATGGCTGATAACAGAGAGAATAGACTGACAGCAGGACGGGGAATGGCTGATAGCAGAGAGAAATAGACTGAACACAGGACAGGGGAATGGCTGATAACAGAAATAGACTGACAGCGGGATGGGGATTGGCTGATAACAGAGAGAAATAGACTGACAGCAGGACAGGGGAATGGCTGATAACAGAGAGAATACACTGACAGCAGGAAGTGGGAATGGCTAATAACAGAGAAATTTACTGACAGCAGGACAGGGAATGGCTGATAACAGAGAGAATTGACTGACAGCAGGACGGGGAATGGCTGATAACAGAGAGAAATAGACTGACAGCAGGACTGGGGAATGGCTGATAACAGAAAGAAATAGACTGACAGCGGCATGGGGAATGGCTGATAACAGAGAGAAATAGACTGACAGCAGGATGGGGATTGGCTGTTAACAGAGAGAAATAGACTGACAGCAGGACAGGGGAATGGCTGATAACAGAGAGAAATAGACAGAATGCAGGACGGGGAATGGCTGATAACAGAGAGAAATAGACTGACAGCAGGACGGGGAATGGCTGATAACAGAGAGAAATAGACTGACAGCGGGACGGGGAATGGCTGATAACAGAGAAATAGACTGACAGCAGGACAGGGGAATGGCTGATAACAGAGAGAAATAGACTGAGAGCAGGACGAGGGAATGGCTGATAACAGAGAGAAATCGACTGACAGCAGGACTTGGGAATGGCTGATAACAGAGAGAAATAGACAGAATGCAGGACGGGGAATGGCTGATAACAGAGAGAAATAGACTGACAGCAGGACGGGGAATGGCTGATAACAGAGAGAAATAGACTGACAGCGGGACGGGGAATGACTGATAACAGAGAGAAATAGACAGAATGCAGGACGGGGAATGGCTGATAACAGAGAGAAATAGACTGACAGCGGGACGGGGAATGGCTGATAACAGAGAGAAATAGACAGAATGCAGGACGGGGAATGGCTGATAACAGAGAAAAATAGACTGACAGCAGGACGGGGAATGGCTGATAACAGAGAGAAATAGACTGACAGCAGGACAGGGGAGTGGCTGATAACAGAAAGAAATAGACTGACAACAGGATGGGGAATGGCTGATAACAGAGAGGAATAGACTGACAACAGGACGGGGGAATGGCTGATAACAGAGAGAAATAGACTGACAGCAGGACAGGGGAATGGCTGATAACAGAGAGAATAGACTGACAGCAGGACAGGGTAATGGCTGATAACAGAGAGAAATAGACTGACAGCGGCATGAGGAATGGCTGATAACAGAGAGAAATAGACTGACAGCAGGACAAGGATTGGCTGATAACAGAGAGAAATAGACTGACAGCAGGACAGGGGAGTGGCTGATAACAGAAAGATATAGACTGACAGCAGGATGGGGAATGGCTGATAACAGAGAGGAATAGACTGACAACAGGACGGGGGAATGGCTGATAACAGAGAGAAATAGACTTACAGCAGGACAGGGGAATGGCTGATAACAGAGAGAATAGACTGACAGCAGGACAGGGTAATGGCTGATAACAGAGAGAAATAGACTGACAGCGGCATGGGGAATGGCTGATAACAGAGAGAAATAGACTGACAGCAGGACAAGGATTGGCTGATAACAGAGAGAAATAGACTGACAGTAGGACAGGGGAATGGCTGATAACAGAGAGAAGTAGACTGACAGCAGGATGGGGAATGGCTGATAACAGAGAGAATAGACTGACAGCAGGACGGGGGAATGGCAGATAACGGAGAGAATAGACTGACAGCGGGACGGGGAATGACTGATAACAGAGAGAAATCGACTGACAGCAGGACTTGGGAATGGCTGATAACAGAGAGAAATAGACTGACAGCAGGAAGGGGGAATGGCTGATAACAGAAAGAAATAGACTGACAGCAGGACGGGGGAATGGCTGATAAGAGAGAGAAATAGACTGACAGCAGGACAGGGGAGTGGCTGATAACAGAAAGAAATAGACTGACAGCAGGACGGGAATGGCTGAAAACAGAGAAATAGACTGACAGCAGGACAAGGGAATGGCTGATAACAGAGAGAAATAGACTGACAGCAGGACAAGGGAATGGCTGATAACAGAGAGAAATAGACTGACAGCAGGACAAGGATTGGCTGATAACAGAGAGAAATAGACTGACAGTAGGACAGGGAATGGCTGATAACAGAGAGAATAGACTGACAGCAGGACGGGGAATGGCTGATAACAGAGAGAAATAGACTGAACACAGGACAGGGGAATGGCTGATAACAGAGAAATAGACTGACAGCGGGATGGGGAATGGCTGATAACAGAGAGAAATAGACTGACAGCGGGATGGGTAATGGCTGATAACAGAGAGAATAGACTGACAGCAGGGCAGGGGAATGGCTGATAACAGAGAGAAATAGACTGACAGCGGGACAGGGGAATGGCTGATAACAGAGAGAAATAGACTCACAGCAGGACGGGGGAATGGCTGATAACAGAGAGAAATCGACTGACAGCAGGACTTGGGAATGGCTGATAACAGAGAGAAATAGACAGAATGCAGGACGAGGAATGGCTGATAACAGAGAGAAATAGACTGACAGCAGGACGGGGGAATGGCTGATAACAGAGAAATAGACTGACAGCGGGACGGGGAATGGCTGATAAGAGAGAGAAATAGACTGACAGCAGGATGGGGAGTGGCTGATAACAGAGAGAAATAGACTGACAGCAGGACAGGGGAGTGGCTGATAACAGAAAGAAATAGACTGACAGCAGGACAGGGGAATGGCTGAAAACAGAGAGAAATAGACTGACAGCAGGATGGGGAATGGCTGATAACAGAGAGAAATAGACTGACAGCAGGACAAGGGAATGGCTGAAAACAGAGAGAAATAGACTGACAGCAGGATGGGGAATGGCTGATAACAGAGAGGAATAGACTGACAACAGGACGGGGGAATGGCTGATAACAGAGAGAAATAGACTGACAGCAGGACAAGGATTGGCTGATAACAGAGAGAAATAGACTGACAGTAGGACAGGGGAATGGCTGATAACAGAGAGAAATAGACTGACAGCAGGATGGGGAATGGCTGATAACAGAGAGGAATAGACTGACAACAGGACGGGGGAATGGCTGATAACAGAGAGGAATAGACTGACAGCAGGACAGGGTAATGGCTGATAACAGAGAGAATAGACTGACAGCAGGACGGGGGAATGGCTAATAACAGAAATTTACTGACAGCAGGACAGGGAATGGCTGATAACAGAGAGAAATAGACTGACAGCAGGAACGGGATTGGCTGATAACAGAGAGAAATAGACTGACAGCAGGACAGGGGAATGGCTGATAACAGAGAGAAATAGACAGACAACAGGGCGGGGAATGGCTGATAACAGAGAAATAAACTGACAGCAGGACGGGAATGGCTGATAACAGAGAAATTTACTGACAGCAGGACAGGGAATGGCTGATAACAGAGAGAAATAGACTGACAGCAGGACAGGGAATGGCTGATAACAGAGAGAATAGACTGACAGCAGGACGGGGAATGGCTGATAACAGAGAGAAATAGACAGACAACAGGGCGGGGAATGGCTGATAACAGAGAAATAGACTGACAGCAGGACGGGAATGGCTGATAACAGAGAGAAATGGACTGACAGCAGGACGGGGAATGGTTGATAACAAAGATAATAGACTGACAGCAGGACAGGGGAATAGCTGATAACAGAGAAATAGACTGACAGCGGGATGGGGAATGGCTGATAACAGAGAGAATAGACTGACAGCAGGGCAGGTGAATGGCTGATAACAGAGAGAAATAGACTGACAGCGGGATGGGGAATGGCTGATAACAGAGAGAAATAGACTGACAGCGGGATGGGGAATGGCTGATAACAGAGAGAAATAGACTGACAGCGGGACAAGGAATGGCTGATAACAGAGAGAAATAGACTGACAGCAGGACAGGGGAATGGCTGATAACAGAACGAAATAGACTGACAGCGGCATGGGGAATGGCTGATAACAGAGAGAAATAGACTGACAGCAGGACAAGGATTGGCTGATAACAGAGAGAAATAGACTGACAGCAGAAAAGGGGAATGGCTGATAACAGAGAGAAATAGACAGAATGCAGGACGGGGAATGGCTGATAACAGAGAAATAGACTGACAGCAGGACGGGGAATGGCTGATAACAGAGAGAAATAGACTGACATCAGGACAGGGGAATGGCTGATAACACATAGAAATAGACTGACAGCAGGACAGGGGAGTGGCTGATAACACAGAGAAATAGACTGACAGCAGGACAGGGGAGTGGCTGATAACACAGAGAAATAGACTGACAGCAGGACAGGGGAATGGCTGATAACAGAGAGAAATAGACTGACAGCGGCATGGGGAATGGCTGATAACAGAGAGAAATAGACTGACAGCAGGACAAGGATTGGCTGATAACAGAGAGAAATAGACTGACAGCAGGACGGGGAATGACTGATAACACAGAGAAATAGACTGACAGCAGGACAGGGGAGTGGCTGATAACAGAAAGAAATAGACTGACAGCAGGACAGGGGAATGGCTGAAAACAGAGAGAAATAGACTGACAGCAGGATGGGGAATGGCTGATAACAGAGAAATAGACTGAAAGCAGGACGGGGAATGGCTGATAACAGAGAGAAATAGACTGACAGCGGCATGGGGAATGGCTGATAACAGAGAGAAATAGACTGACAGCAGGACAAGGATTGGCTGATAACAGAGAGAAATAGACTGACAGCAGGATGGGGATTGGCTGTTAACAGAGAGAAATAGACTGACAGCAGGACAGGGGAATGGCTGATAACAGAGAGAAATAGACTGACAGCAGGACAAGGATTAGCTGATAACAGAGAGAAATATACTGACAGTAGGACAAGGATTGGCTGATAACAGAGAGAAATAGACTGAGAGCAGGACTTGGGAATGGCTGATAACAGAGAGAAATAGACAGAATGCAGGACGGGGAATTGCTGATAACAGAGAGGAATAGACTGACAACAGGACGGGGGAATGGCTGATAACAGAGAGAAATAGACTGACAGCAGGACGGGGGAATGGCTGATAACAGAGATAAATAGACTGACAGCAGGACAAGGGAATGGCTGACAACAGAGAGAAATAGACTGACAGCGGCATGGGGAATGGCTGATAACAGAGAGAAATAGACAGACAACAGGACGGGAATGGCTGATAACAGAGAAATTTACTGACAGCAGGACAGGGAATGGCTGATAACAGAGAGAATAGACTGACAGCAGGACGGGGAATGGCTGATAACAGAGAGAAATAGACAGACAACAGGGCGGGGAATGGCTGATAACAGAGAAATAGACTGACAGCAGGACGGGAATGGCTGATAACAGAGAAATTTACTGAGAGCAGGACTTGGGAATGGCTGATAACAGAGAGAAATAGACAGAATGCAGGACGGGGAATTGCTGATAACAGAGAGGAATAGACTGACAACAGGACAGGGGAATGGCTGATAACAGAGAAATAGACTGACAGCAGGACGGGAATGGCTGATAACAGAGAAATTTACTGACAGCAGGACAGGGAATGGCTGATAACAGAGAGAATAGACTGACAGCAGGACGGGGAATGGCTGATAACAGAGAGAAATAGACAGACAACAGGGCGGGGAATGGCTGATAACAGAGAAATAGACTGACAGCAGGACGGGAATGGCTGATAACAAAGAGAAATAGACTGACAGCAGGACGGGGAATGGTTGATAACAAAGATAATAGACTGACAGCAGGACGGAGGAATGGCTGATAACAGAGAGAAATAAACTGACAGCAGGACGGGGGAATGACTGATAACAGAGAGAATAGACCGACAGCAGGACAGGGGAATAGCTGATAACAGAGAGAAATAGACTGAACACAGGACAGGGGAATGGCTGATAACAGAGAGAATAGACTGACAGCGGGATGGGGAATGGCTGATAACAGAGAAATAGACTGACAGCAGGACGGGAATGGCTGATAACAGAGAGAAATAGACTGACAGCAGGACAGGGGAATGGCTGATAACAGAACGAAATAGACTGACAGCGGCATGGGGAATGGCTGATAACAGAGAGAAATAGACTGACAGCAGGACAAGGATTGGCTGATAACAGAGAGAAATAGACTGACAGCAGGAAAGGGGAATGGCTGATAACAGAGAGAAATAGATTGACATCAGGACAGGGGAATGGCTGATAACACAGAGAATAGACTGACAGCAGGACAGGGGAGTGGCTGATAACACAGAGAAATAGACTGACAGCAGGACAGGGGAGTGGCTGATAACAGAAAGAAATAGACTGACAGCAGGACAGGGGAATGGCTGATAACAGAGAGAAATAGACTGACAGCAGGATGGGGAATGGCTGATAACAGAGAGAAATAGACTGACAGTAGGACAGGGGAATGGCTGATAACAGAGAGAAATAGACTGACAGCAGGACGGGGGAATGGCTGATAACAGAGAGAAATAGACTGACAGCAGGACAAGGGAATGGCTGATAACAGAGAGAAATAGACTGACAGCGGCATGTGGAATGGCTGATAACAGAGAGAAATAGACTGACAGTAGGACAGGGGAATGGCTGATAACAGAGAAACAGACTGACAGCAGGACGGGGAATGGCTGATAACAGAGAGAAATAGACTGACAGCAGGGCGGGGGAATGGCTGATAACAGAGAGAAGTAGACTGACCGCAAGACGGGAGAATGGCTGATAACAGAGAGAAATAGACAGAATGCAGGACGGGGAATGGCTGACAACAGAGAGAAATAGACTGACAGCAGGACAGGGGAGTGGCTGATAACAGAAAGAAATAGACTGACAGCAGGACAGGGGAATGGCTGAAAACAGAGAGATATAGACTGACAGCAGGATGGGGAATGGCTGATAACAGAGAGAAATAGACTGACAGCAGGACAAGGATTGGCTGATAACAGAGAGAAATAGACTGACAGCAGGAAAGGGGAATGGCTGATAACAGAGAGAAATAGACAGAATGCAGGACGGGGAATGGCTGATAACAGAGATAAATAGACTGACAGCAGGACGGGGGAATGGCTGATAACAGAGAGAAATAGACTGACAGCAGGACAGGGTAATGGCTGATAACAGAGAGAATAGACTGACAGCAGGACGGGGGAATGGCAGATAACGGAGAGAATAGACTGACAGCAGGACGGGAGAATGGCTGATAACAGAGAGAAATAGACTGACAGCAGGAACGGGATTGGCTGATAACAGAGAGAAATAGACTGACAGCAGGACAGGGGAATGGCTGATAACAGAGAGAATACACTGACAGCAGGACGTGGGAATGGCTAATAACAGAGAAATTTACTGACAGCAGGACAGGGAATGGCTGATAACAGAGAGAATTGACTGACAGCAGGACGGGGAATGGCTGATAACAGAGAGAAATAGACTGACAGCAGGACGGGGGAATGGCTGATAACAGAGAGAAATAGACTGACAGCAGGACAGGGGAATGGCTGATAACAGAAAGAAATAGACTGACAGCGGCATGGGGAATGGCTGATAACAGAGAGAAATAGACTGACAGCAGGATGGGGATTGGCTGTTAACAGAGAGAAATAGACTGACAGCAGGACAGGGGAATGGCTGATAACAGAGAGAAATAGACAGAATGCAGGACGGGGAATGGCTGATAACAAAGAGAAATAGACTGACAGCAGGACGGGGAATGGCTGATAACAGAGAGAAATAGACTGACAGCGGGACGGGGAATGGCTGATAACAGAGAGAAATAGACAGAGCAGGACGAGGGAATGGCTGATAACAGAGAGAAATCGACTGACAGCAGGACAAGGATTGGCTGATAACAGAGAGAAATAGACTGACAGCAGGACGGGGAATGGCTGATAACAGAGAGAAATAGACTGACAGCGGGACGGGGAATGACTGATAACACAGAGAAATAGACTGACAGCGGGACGGGGAATGACTGATAACACAGAGAAATAGACTGACAGCAGGACAGGGGAGTGGCTGATAACAGAGAGAAATAGACTGACAGCAGGATGGGGAATGGCTGATAACAGAGAGGAATAGACTGACAACAGGACGGGGGAACGGCTGATAACAGAGATAAATAGACTGACAGCAGGACAGGGTAATGGCTGATAACAGAGAGAATAGACTGACAGCAGCATGGGGAATGGCTGATAACAGAGAGAAATAGACTGACAGCAGGACAAGGATTGGCTGATAACAGAGAGAAATAGACTGACAGTAGGACAGGGGAATGGCTGATAACAGAGAGAAATAGACTGACAGCAGGATGGGGAATGGCTGATAACAGAGGAATAGACTGACAACAGGACGGGGGAATGGCTGATAACAGAGAGAAATAGACTGACAGCAGGACGGGGGAATGGCAGATAACGGAGAGAATAGACTGACAGCGGGACGGGGAATGACTGATAACAGAGAGAAATAGACTGACAGCAGGACGGGGGAATGGCTGATAAGAGAGAAAAATAGACTGACAGCAGGACAGGGGAGTGGCTGATAACAGAAAGAAATAGACTGACAGCAGGACAGGGGAATGGCTGAAAACAGAGAGAAATAGACTGACAGCAGGATGGGGAATGGCTGATAACAGAGAGGAATAGACTGACAGCGGGATGGGTAATGGCTGATAACAGAGAGAATAGACTGACAGCAGGGCAGGGGAATGGCTGATAACAGAGAAATAGACTGACAGCGGGACAGGGGAATGGCTGATAACAGAGAGAAATAGACTCACAGCAGGACGGGGGAATGGCTGATAACAGAGAGAAATCGACTGTTATCAGCCATTCCCAAGTCCTGCTGTCAGTGAGAAATAGACAGAATGCAGGACGAGGAATGGCTGATAAGAGAGAGAAATAGACTGACAGCAGGACGGGGAATGGCTGATAAGAGAGAGAAATAGACTGACAGCAGGATGGGGAGTGGCTGATAACAGAAAGAAATAGACTGAACACAGGACAGGGGAATGACTGATAACAGAGAAATAGACTGACAGCGGGATGGGGAATGGCTGATAACAGAGAGAAATAGACTGACAGCGGGATGGGTAATGGCTGATAACAGAGAGAATAGACTGACAGCAGGGCAGGGGAATGGCTGATAACAGAGAGAAATAGACTCACAGCAGGACGGGGGAATGGCTGATAACAGAGAGAAATCGACTTATCAGTCATTCCCAAGTCCTGCTGTCAGTGAGAAATAGACAGAATGCAGGACGAGGAATGGCTGATAAGAGAGAGAAATAGACTGACAGCAGGATGGGGAGTGGCTGATAACAGAGAGAAATAGACTGACAGCAGGACAGGGGAGTGGCTGATAACAGAAAGAAATAGACTGACAGCAGGACAGGGGAATGGCTGAAAACAGAGAGAAATAGACTGACAGCAGGATGGGGAATGGCTGATTAACAGAGAGGAATAGACTGACAACAGGACGGGGGAATGGCTGATAACAGAGAGAAATAGACTGACAGCAGGACAAGGGAATGGCTGAAAACAGAGAGAAATAGACTGACAGCAGGATGGGGAATGGCTGATAACAGAGAGGAATAGACTGACAACAGGACGGGGGAATGGCTGATAACAGAGAGAAATAGACTGACAGCAGGACAAGGGAATGGCTGATAACAGATAGAAATAGACTGACAGCGGCATGGGGAATGGCTGATAACAGAGAGAAATAGACTGACAGCAGGACAAGGATTGGGTGATAACAGAGAGAAATAGACTGACAGCAGGATGGGGATTGGCTGTTAACAGAGAGAAATAGACTGACAGCAGGACAGGGGAATGGCTGATAACAGAGAGAAATAGACTGACAGCAGGACAAGGATTGGCTGATAACAGAGAGAAATAGACTGACAGTAGGACATGGGAATGGCTGATAACAGAGAGAAATAGACTGACAGCAGGATGGGGAATGGCTGATAACAGAGAGGAATAGACTGACAACAGGACGGGGGAATGGCTGATAACAGAGAGAAATAGACTGACAGCAGGACGGGGGAATGGCTGATAACAGAGATAAATAGACTGACAGCAGGACAGGGTAATGGCTGATAACAGAGAGAATAGACTGACAGCAGGACGGGGGAATGGCTAATAACAGAAATTTACTGACAGCAGGACAGGGAATGGCTGATAACAGAGAGAAATAGACTGACAGCAGGACAGGGGAATGGCTGATAACAGAGAGAATAGACTGACAGCAGGACGGGGAATGGCTGATAACAGAGAGAAATAGACAGACAACAGGGCGGGGAATGGCTGATAACAGAGAAATAGACTGACAGCAGGACGGGAATGGCTGATAACAGAGAAATTTACTGACAGCAGGACAGGGAATGGCTGATAACAGAGAAATAGACTGACAGCAGGACAGGGAATGGCTGATAACAGAGAGAATAGACTGACAGCAGGACAGGGAATGGCTGATAACAGAGAGAAATAGACTGACAACAGGGCGGGGAATGGCTGATAACAGAGAAATAGACTGACAGCAGGACGGGAATGGCTGATAACAGAGAGAAATAGACTGACAGCAGGACGGGGAATGGTTGATAACAAAGATAATAGACTGACAGCAGGACAGGGGAATAGCTGATAACAGAGAGAATAGACTGACAGCAGGGCAGGTGAATGGCTGATAACAGAGAGAAATAGACTGACAGCGGGATGGGGAATGGCTGATAACAGAGAGAAATAGACTGACAGCAGGACAAGGATTGGCTGATAACAGAGAGAAATAGACTGACAGTAGGACAGGGAATGGCTGATAACAGAGAGAATAGACTGACAGCAGGACGGGGAATGGCTGATAGCAGAGAGACTTCCCCTCCATGCCGGGCACAGCTGAGACACGGGAGTGTCAGCACCGGCTCTCCTTGGGAAGTCCCAGCGCTAGCACCGATTAAGACACGGCTGTGTCTCTAGCAACGCCTTCTGCCTCACAGCGCCAACCGCTGCCCACTTGATTGGACAACCAGGACAACCTTTGTCTCCTAATCTGACACGGCTTCGTCAGTTCCACACCTATACAACTTTCATGGACTGCTGTATACTTGGGTGCGGTACCCCAAGAATCATCTGATAAATACCTCTACCTATGATATTCTGGGCACACCACTTAGCAAAGTACCTTTGCAGTTTAACATAACTACAGACCTTGGGCACTGTACCTGAATCTTTACCCAGTCTATGATTCTTGCAAAGAGACATTGCTCAGCCCTTAATCCAAGCCTTCCATAGGGCCGTTACCTTATACCAGTGCTACATCCGCACTACCCTGAATCCAAGACGGACTCTGCATTCTAGCGACGTTGTGACCAAGGCTATGCTTTAGCCGAAACGTCAAAAAATTGACTAGTCGCTTGTTCCTGCATCAACTATCAAATAAACTTCCACTTGAGAGCATATTTTCGTTTTGAGCGTGTGCAGTGATCTTTCATATTCAGCAGAGAGAAATAGACTGAACACAGGACAGGGGAATGGCTGATAACAGAAATAGACTGACAGCGGGATGGGGAATGGCTGATAACAGAGAGAAATAGACTGACAGCGGGATGGGTAATGGCTAGTGTTGAGCGATACCTTCCGATATCGGAAAGTATCGGTATCGGTTTGGATCGGCCGATATTCAAAAAATATCGGATATCGCCGATACCGATACCCGATCCCAATGCAAGTCAATGGGACCAAAATATCGGAATTAAAATAAACCCTTTCTTTCCTTGTAGGTTCATTCTACATGAAGGAAAACAACTAAGAATAATGTAGGATGTATGGGGGAGGTGGCGGAGACATTAAAGGCAATGAGGATTAGTCCAATCAAATAGGATAGCATGTTTTTTTTTTTTTTTAAAGACGTTCGGATTGAAAAAGATATTGACTATGTAAATTTTTTTTATTTTGTCAGATATTGATGTTTCACTATTCCACGCCCTTCCCCTTCTTTTTTTTCTTTTTTTTTTTTTCTTTTCCCACACTTTCATCTTCATCATCATCAGCATCTTTGACATCAACTTCTTCACCTTATTCATCTTCTTCTTCATCTTCTACCTATTTTTTTTTTTTTTATTACATTCTTCATATTCATTTTCTTCAACTATTATTATTCTTCCTATTCTACATATTCTTTTTATTCCACTGTTATTATTCTTCCTATTCTACTTCTTCATCATATTCTCATTTGTGACAGGCATTCCCGTAGTTGTTATCTATAAAAGTTGGAAGATTACACCTTCCGTTCTGCCAGTCACAAAAGTTACATTTGTCCGCGTTCAGTTTGGCCTGCAGCATCAGGCTTTATCCAGGGGCACCACGAGGAGGAACGGACTCACCCCCATACACTGCTTAGTCTTCTTCTGCATATAATTTAGATAATATCTTTTGCTCTGATATTAAGTCTTATGCTTAATGTTCTTCTGCTCTTTGTTCTGCAGCCTCTTGTTCTTCTGCTTCTCGGTCTTCCATGTTGTCGTCTCCAGGGTCGTCGTCTCCAGTGTCGTCATCTCCGCCGTCGTCGTCTCAGCCGTCGTCGTCTCCGCCGTCGTCGTCTCCGCCGTCGTCGTCGTCGTCATCGGGGTGGTCTTCCGGGTCGTCGTCATCGGGGTGGTCTTCCGGGTTGTCGACGTTAGGGTCTTCAACTTGGAAATGTAGCAGAAGGTACAAGAAGGCTGAGAAAATGCCAAGAACCAGCTGATGGAACTGGAACTCGGATGGCTACCCGAAGGTTCAAGAGCCTATGGAACTACCGAGGACCAGCTGACGTTACTGGAACCCGGTTACTAAGCAGGAGGTACCCGTGCTAAAAAGCACTACCAAGGACCGCCTGACGTTGGCGGAACTCGGATACCCAGAAGGAGGCACCTAAGCCAAAGGCTCTGCCCGGAACCAGCTGACGTTACTGGAACCAGGATGGGGAGCAGAAGGTACAAGAGCAAAAGACACTGCCGAGAACCAGCTGACGGTACTGGAACCCGGATGGGTAGCCGAATGTCCAAGAGCCAATGGAACTACCAAGGACCAGCTGACGTTACTGGAACCCGGTTACTAAGCAGGAGGTACCCGTGCCTGAAAGCACTACCAAGGACCACCTGACATTGGTGGAACTTGGATACCCAGAAGGAGGCACCTAAGCCAAAGGCTCTGCCCGGAACCAGCTGACGGTACTGGAACCAGGATGGGGAGCAGAAGGTACAAGAGCAAAAGACACTGCCGAGAACCAGCTGACGGTGCTGGAACCAGGTGGTGGACCCGAAGGCCCACAGGAGAGGAGAGAACAGCTAGGCCGCGAGGCAGCCGCAGTTACCGAACCCCAACAGTCCTACAGGGGGAGCTGGGCCTACTGGCACTACAGAACCAGCCTTGACTACCAGTTCACGCAGCCCACATAGGAAGCTCCTAAACTGGAGGCACCCTGGAGTTGGCTAACTCGACCGCACCACGACGGGGCAAGCATAGGCGTCTCAGTGAAGTTGACACAACCCGGAAACAGCTGACGGTGCTGAAACCAGGCTTGGCACGAGGGAGTACCTGTGACAAGAACACTGCCGAGAACCAGCTGGCGGTGCTGGAACCCGGATGCGTTGCCCCAGTGTGCAAGAGCCAATGGCACGACCGAGGACCAGCTGACGGTGCTGGAACCCGGTTACTAAGCTGTAGGTGCCCGCGCTTAAAAGCACTACCAAGGACCGCCTGGCGTTGGCGGAACTCGGATACCCAGGAGGAGGCACCTAAGCCAAAGGCTCGGCCCGGAACCAGCTGACGGTGCTGGAACCAGGTGGTGGACCCCAAGGCCCACAGGAGAGGAGAGAACAGCTAGGCCGCGAGGCAGCCGCAGTTACCGAACCCCAACAGTCCTACAGGGGGAGCTGGGCCTACTGGCACTACAGAACCAGCCTTGACTACCAGTTCACGCAGCCCACATAGGAAGCTCCTAAACTGGAGGCACCCTGGAGTTGGCTAACTCGACCGCCCCACGACGGGGCAAGCATAGGCGTCTCAGTGAAGTTGACACAACCCGGAAACAGCTGACGGTGCTGAAACCAGGCTTGGCACGAGGGAGTACCTGTGACAAGAACACTGCCGAGAACCAGCTGGCGGTGCTGGAACCCGGATGCGTTGCCCCAGTGTGCAAGAGCCAATGGCACGACCGAGGACCAGCTGACGGTGCTGGAACCCGGTTACTAAGCTGTAGGTGCCCGCGCTTAAAAGCACTACCAAGGACCGCCTGGCGTTGGCGGAACTCGGATACCCAGGAGGAGGCACGTAAGCCAAAGGCTCGGCCCGGAACCAGCTGACGGTGCTGGAACCAGGTGGTGGACCCCAAGGCCCACAGGAGAGGAGAGAACAGCTAGGCCGCGAGGCAGCCGCAGTTACCGAACCCCAACAGTCCTACAGGGGGAGCTGGGCCTACTGGCACTACAGAACCAGCCTTGACTACCAGTTCACGCAGCCCACATAGGAAGCTCCTAAACTGGAGGCACCCTGGAGTTGGCTAACTCGACCGCACCACGACGGGGCAAGCATAGGCGTCTCAGTGAAGTTGACACAACCCGGAAACAGCTGACGGTGCTGAAACCAGGCTTGGCACGAGGGAGTACCTGTGACAAGAACACTGCCGAGAACCAGCTGGCGGTGCTGGAACCCGGATGCGTTGCCCCAGTGTGCAAGAGCCAATGGCACGACCGAGGACCAGCTGACGGTGCTGGAACCCGGTTACTAAGCTGTAGGTGCCCGCGCTTAAAAGCACTACCAAGGACCGCCTGGCGTTGGCGGAACTCGGATACCCAGGAGGAGGCACCTAAGCCAAAGGCTCGGCCCGGAACCAGCTGACGGTGCTGGAACCAGGTGGTGGACCCCAAGGCCCACAGGAGAGGAGAGAACAGCTAGGCCGCGAGGCAGCCGCAGTTACCGAACCCCAACAGTCCTACAGGGGGAGCTGGGCCTACTGGCACTACAGAACCAGCCTTGACTACCAGTTCACGCAGCCCACATAGGAAGCTCCTAAACTGGAGGCACCCTGGAGTTGGCTAACTCGACCGCACCACGACGGGGCAAGCATAGGCGTCTCAGTGAAGTTGACACAACCCGGAAACAGCTGACGGTGCTGAAACCAGGCTTGGCACGAGGGAGTACCTGTGACAAGAACACTGCCGAGAACCAGCTGGCGGTGCTGGAACCCGGATGCGTTGCCCCAGTGTGCAAGAGCCAATGGCACGACCGAGGACCAGCTGACGGTGCTGGAACCCGGTTACTAAGCTGTAGGTGCCCGCGCTTAAAAGCACTACCAAGGACCGCCTGGCGTTGGCGGAACTCGGATACCCAGGAGGAGGCACGTAAGCCAAAGGCTCGGCCCGGAACCAGCTGACGGTGCTGGAACCAGGTGGTGGACCCGAAGGCCCACAGGAGAGGAGAGAACAGCTAGGCCGCGAGGCAGCCGCAGTTACCGAACCCCAACAGTCCTACAGGGGGAGCTGGGCCTACTGGCACTACAGAACCAGCCTTGACTACCAGTTCACGCAGCCCACATAGGAAGCTCCTAAACTGGAGGCACCCTGGAGTTGGCTAACTCGACCGCCCCACGACGGGGCAAGCATAGGCGTCTCAGTGAAGTTGACACAACCCGGAAACAGCTGACGGTGCTGAAACCAGGCTTGGCACGAGGGAGTACCTGTGACAAGAACACTGCCGAGAACCAGCTGGCGGTGCTGGAACCCGGATGCGTTGCCCCAGTGTGCAAGAGCCAATGGCACGACCGAGGACCAGCTGACGGTGCTGGAACCCGGTTACTAAGCTGTAGGTGCCCGCGCTTAAAAGCACTACCAAGGACCGCCTGGCGTTGGCGGAACTCGGATACCCAGGAGGAGGCACCTAAGCCAAAGGCTCGGCCCGGAACCAGCTGACGGTGCTGGAACCAGGTGGTGGACCCGAAGGCCCACAGGAGAGGAGAGAACAGCTAGGCCGCGAGGCAGCCGCAGTTACCGAACCCCACCAGTCCTACAGGGGGAGCTGGGCCTACTGGCACTACAGAACCAGCCTTGACTACCAGTTCACGCAGCCCACATAGGAAGCTCCTAAACTGGAGGCACCCTGGAGTTGGCTAACTCGACCGCCCCACGACGGGGCAAGCATAGGCATCTCAGTGAAGTTGACACAACCCGGAAACAGCTGACGGTGCTGAAACCAGGCTTGGCACGAGGGAGTACCTGTGACAAGAACACTGCCGAGAACCAGCTGGCGGTGCTGGAACCCGGATGCGTTGCCCCAGTGTGCAAGAGCCAATGGCACGACCGAGGACCAGCTGACGGTGCTGGAACCCGGTTACTAAGCTGTAGGTGCCCGCGCTTAAAAGCACTACCAAGGACCGCCTGGCGTTGGCGGAACTCGGATACCCAGGAGGAGGCACCTAAGCCAAAGGCTCGGCCCGGAACCAGCTGACGGTGCTGGAACCAGGTGGTGGACCCCAAGGCCCACAGGAGAGGAGAGAACAGCTAGGCCGCGAGGCAGCCGCAGTTACCGAACCCCAACAGTCCTACAGGGGGAGCTGAGCCTACTGGCACTACAGAACCAGCCTTGACTACCAGTTCACGCAGCCCACATAGGAAGCTCCTAAACTGGAGGCACCCTGGAGTTGGCTAACTCGACCGCCCCACGATGGGGCAAGCATAGGCGTCTCAGTGAAGTTGACACAACCCGGAAACAGCTGACGGTGCTGAAACCAGGCTTGGCACGAGGGAGTACCTGTGACAAGAACACTGCCGAGAACCAGCTGGCGGTGCTGGAACCCGGATGCGTTGCCCCAGTGTGCAAGAGCCAATGGCACGACCGAGGACCAGCTGACGGTGCTGGAACCCGGTTACTAAGCTGTAGGTGCCCGCGCTTAAAAGCACTACCAAGGACCGCCTGGCGTTGGCGGAACTCGGATACCCAGGAGGAGGCACCTAAGCCAAAGGCTCGGCCCGGAACCAGCTGACGGTGCTGGAACCAGGTGGTGGACCCGAAGGCCCACAGGAGAGGAGAGAACAGCTAGGCCGCGAGGCAGCCGCAGTTACCGAACCCCAACAGTCCTACAGGGGGAGCTGGGCCTACTGGCACTACAGAACCAGCCTTGACTACCAGTTCACGCAGCCCACATAGGAAGCTCCTAAACTGGAGGCACCCTGGAGTTGGCTAACTCGACCGCCCCACGACGGGGCAAGCATAGGCGTCTCAGTGAAGTTGACACAACCCGGAAACAGCTGACGGTGCTGAAACCAGGCTTGGCACGAGGGAGTACCTGTGACAAGAACACTGCCGAGAACCAGCTGGCGGTGCTGGAACCCGGATGCGTTGCCCCAGTGTGCAAGAGCCAATGGCACGACCGAGGACCAGCTGACGGTGCTGGAACCCGGTTACTAAGCTGTAGGTGCCCGCGCTTAAAAGCACTACCAAGGACCGCCTGGCGTTGGCGGAACTCGGATACCCAGGAGGAGGCACGTAAGCCAAAGGCTCGGCCCGGAACCAGCTGACGGTGCTGGAACCAGGTGGTGGACCCCAAGGCCCACAGGAGAGGAGAGAACAGCTAGGCCGCGAGGCAGCCGCAGTTACCGAACCCCAACAGTCCTACAGGGGGAGCTGGGCCTACTGGCACTACAGAACCAGCCTTGACTACCAGTTCACGCAGCCCACATAGGAAGCTCCTAAACTGGAGGCACCCTGGAGTTGGCTAACTCGACCGCCCCACGACGGGGCAAGCATAGGCGTCTCAGTGAAGTTGACACAACCCGGAAACAGCTGACGGTGCTGAAACCAGGCTTGGCACGAGGGAGTACCTGTGACAAGAACACTGCCGAGAACCAGCTGGCGGTGCTGGAACCCGGATGCGTTGCCCCAGTGTGCAAGAGCCAATGGCACGACCGAGGACCAGCTGACGGTGCTGGAACCCGGTTACTAAGCTGTAGGTGCCCGCGCTTAAAAGCACTACCAAGGACCGCCTGGCGTTGGCGGAACTCGGATACCCAGGAGGAGGCACGTAAGCCAAAGGCTCGGCCCGGAACCAGTTGACGGTGCTGGAACCAGGTGGTGGACCCCAAGGCCCACAGGAGAGGAGAGAACAGCTAGGCCGCGAGGCAGCCGCAGTTACCGAACCCCAACAGTCCTACAGGGGGAGCTGGGCCTACTGGCACTACAGAACCAGCCTTGACTACCAGTTCACGCAGCCCACATAGGAAGCTCCTAAACTGGAGGCACCCTGGAGTTGGCTAACTCGACCGCCCCACGACGGGGCAAGCATAGGCGTCTCAGTGAAGTTGACACAACCCGGAAACAGCTGACGGTGCTGAAACCAGGCTTGGCACGAGGGAGTACCTGTGACAAGAACACTGCCGAGAACCAGCTGGCGGTGCTGGAACCCGGATGCGTTGCCCCAGTGTGCAAGAGCCAATGGCACGACCGAGGACCAGCTGACGGTGCTGGAACCCGGTTACTAAGCTGTAGGTGCCCGCGCTTAAAAGCACTACCAAGGACCGCCTGGCGTTGGCGGAACTCGGATACCCAGGAGGAGGCACGTAAGCCAAAGGCTCGGCCCGGAACCAGCTGACGGTGCTGGAACCAGGTGGTGGACCCCAAGGCCCACAGGAGAGGAGAGAACAGCTAGGCCGCGAGGCAGCCGCAGTTACCGAACCCCAACAGTCCTACAGGGGGAGCTGGGCCTACTGGCACTACAGAACCAGCCTTGACTACCAGTTCACGCAGCCCACATAGGAAGCTCCTAAACTGGAGTCACCCTGGAGTTGGCTAACTCGACCGCCCCACGATGGGGCAAGCATAGGCGTCTCAGTGAAGTTGACACAACCCGGAAACAGCTGACGGTGCTGAAACCAGGCTTGGCACGAGGGAGTACCTGTGACAAGAACACTGCCGAGAACCAGCTGGCGGTGCTGGAACCCGGATGCGTTGCCCCAGTGTGCAAGAGCCAATGGCACGACCGAGGACCAGCTGACGGTGCTGGAACCCGGTTACTAAGCTGTAGGTGCCCGCGCTTAAAAGCACTACCAAGGACCGCCTGGCGTTGGCGGAACTCGGATACCCAGGAGGAGGCACCTAAGCCAAAGGCTCGGCCCGGAACCAGCTGACGGTGCTGGAACCAGGTGGTGGACCCGAAGGCCCACAGGAGAGGAGAGAACAGCTAGGCCGCGAGGCAGCCGCAGTTACCGAACCCCAACAGTCCTACAGGGGGAGCTGGGCCTACTGGCACTACAGAACCAGCCTTGACTACCAGTTCACGCAGCCCACATAGGAAGCTCCTAAACTGGAGGCACCCTGGAGTTGGCTAACTCGACCGCCCCACGATGGGGCAAGCATAGGCGTCTCAGTGAAGTTGACACAACCCGGAAACAGCTGACGGTGCTGAAACCAGGCTTGGCACGAGGGAGTACCTGTGACAAGAACACTGCCGAGAACCAGCTGGCGGTGCTGGAACCCGGATGCGTTGCCTTGCCTATTAAAGATTGTCTTCCTAGAGCCCCAACTAGCGGTGTTGGAGCAAAGGGTAAGCAGGGGGAGATGAGTGTAGGCCGAAGCCTGCACTGGAGGCAGCTTTGTGTCTGCGTTGCGTTTGCAGGACACTTTGCCGGCTACACACTGGGGGAACAGCTGGCGTTGCTGAACCCCACTAACACAATGGCGTGTGTTTTTATCTGTGCAGCTAGCACTTGCGGGCAAAAACTAGCGATGTTAGAGCCCGTGTTGAAGCAGGAGGAGGAGGAGAGGAGCAGAGTGTAGGCCGAAGCCTAGTTGAACCAATTTCAAAGGAAACCTTTAACCCCCCCTCAGGTGTTACAAAGTACAAGAGACACACCTTGTGCAGTATTAATGCTGCACAAGTGAAAGGTTGCTCTATTAATTTGTCTACTTGCACACGCTGAATGAAAGACATACACAATTTACCCCATTCTACAGTCAAACTGTAGTGGATGCGTGACTTGGTTTTTTGATGAGACGCAGCACAGGTGTCCAAAATAACGCCTTGGTGCTTGGCGCAGCTTCCTGAGCGTTGTTATTTGCTGTACAGGAGTCTGCGCTCTTGTGTTATCCCTTGGCAATGCCCTGTTAGCGCTGCCCATCTTATGACATCATTTCATGTTGGCCGGTGCGGTTAACGATGGCCATAAATCCCAGACCCACAGTGTCTTTTCATAAAGCCACACTGCGGTGCTGGGATTCGTGGCCTTGAGCAGTAAATATTTTGGCCGCTCACACACGTCCTTACACCTGCTTCAGACTGGGCGGCCTCTGCTGATCCCTTCTCGCATGCCGCGGC
The DNA here is from genome assembly GCF_032444005.1 of Ranitomeya imitator. NCBI lineage: Eukaryota > Metazoa > Chordata > Amphibia > Anura > Dendrobatidae > Ranitomeya > Ranitomeya imitator. Next base: position 332,926,548 of record NC_091284.1, on the reverse strand, counting down.
CATGAGGCTGCACAGTCTGAAGAAGGCGGAAGGAGATGAGTTAAGACAGGCGAAGATATGCACTGCTCGTGCCCATCAATCACACCCTCGCAGTCAAAATAATTAAGACAACGAGGAGCATTTTATTCAGGCAGGGCGGACGAACAGGCGCAAGTAGCCAACCAATGATGTCAGAAGACGGGAAGCGCTACCAAGGGGGGTGCTGCGTATCATTAGAAAGGAAAGTCACACCTCAGGGACAGTGGAATGGTCTCAAAGAGACACATTTTGTACGTGTTGAGTTCCACGTGGGCAAGGAGAAAACATCAGCCACCTTGTACAAATGCAGCAGTACTGCTGTACAAGGTGGCTGTTATACATAGAAACACCTGGGGGTGGGGGCCAGGCTCCCTTCAATTTCAGTTCATGTGCCTGCGTGGCGTTTGCAGGTCACGTTGCAAGCTGCACAGCAGGGGAACAGCTGGCGGTGCTGAACCCCACTGACACATTGGCTGGTGTTTTTCTCTGTGCAGCTAGCATGTCCGGGCAGAAACTGGCGTTGTTTGAGCCCAGGGTCAGCAGGAGGAGGAGAGGAGCAAAGTGTAGGCCGAAGCCTGCACTGGTGGCAGCTTTTGTTCTCTTGTGCCAGCGTGGCTTGTGCTGGACACGTTGCCGACTACACAGCAGGGGAACAGCTGGCGTTGCTGAACCCCACTAACACATTGGCTGGTGTTTTTCTCTGTGCAGCTAGCATTTCCGGGCAAAAACTAGCGGTGTTTGAGCCCAGGGTCAGCAGGAGGAGGAGAGGAGCAAAGTGTAGGCCGAAGCCTGCACTGGTGGCAGCTTTTGTTCTGTTGTGCCAGCGTGGCTTGTGCTGGACACGTTGCCGACTACACAGCAGGGGAACAGCTGGCGGTGCTGAACCCCACTAACACATTGGCTGGTGTTTTTCTCTGTGCAGCTAGCATTTCCGGGCAAAAACTAGCGGTGTTTGAGCCCAGGGTCAGCAGGAGGAGGAGAGGAGCAGAGTGTTGGCCAAAGCCTAGTTGAACCAATTTCAAAGGTTACCTTTAACCCCCCCCTCAGGTGTTGCAAGGTACAAGAGCCACACCTTGAACAGCATTAATGATGCACAAGTCAAAGGTTGCTCTATTTAATTTTGCTCCTTGCACACGCTGAATTAAACACGTACACTATTTAGCCCATTATACTGTCAAACAGTAGTGGAGGCGTGACTACTAGTCTTTTTAAGGAGACGCAGCACAGGTGTACAAATTTACACCTAGGTGCTGTGCGCTGATTCCTTACCGTTGTTATTTGCAGTACAGGAAACTGCGCTCTTGTGTTATCCCTTGGCAATACCCTGTTAGTGCAGGCCGTCTCATGACCTCATTTCATGTTGGCCGGTGCGGTTAACGATGGCCATAAATCCCAGACCCACAGTGGCTTTTCCTAAAGTCACACTGCGGTGCTGGGATTCGTGGCCTTGTGCAGTAAATATGTTCGCCGCTCACACATGTCCTTACACCTGCTTCAGACTGGGCGGCCTCAGCTGATCCCTTATCGCATGCCGCGGCCATGAGGCCGCACAGTCAGAAGAAGGCGGAAGGAGGGGAGTGAAAACAGGGGAACATATGCACTGCTCGTGCCCATCAATCACACCCTCGCAGTCAAAATATATGAGACAACGGGGGGCGTTGTGTCGGGCAGGGGGGACGCACAGGCACAGCCAGCCAACCAATGATGTCAGGAGACGGGCAGCGCTAACAATGGGGGTGCTGCGTGTCATTAAAAAGGAAAGTCACACCTCAGGGACATTGTAATGGTCTGTAATGAGACACATTTTGTACTTGTTGAGTTCCACGTGTGCAAGGAGAAAAAGTCAGCCACCTTGTACAAATGCAGCAGTACTGCTGTACAAGGTGGCTGTTATACATAGAAACACCTGGGGGGGTGGGGGGCAGGCTCCCTTCAATTTCAGTTCATGTTCCTGCGTGGCGTTTGCAGGAAACGTTGCAAGCTACACAGCAGGGGAACAGCTGGCGGTGCTGAACCCCACTAACACATTGGCTGGTGTTTTTCTCTGTGCAGCTAGCATGTCCGGGCAGAAACTGGCGTTGTTTTAGCCCAGGGTCAGCAGGAGGAGGAGAGGAGCAAAGTGTAGGCCGAAGCCTGCACTGGTGGCAGCTTTTGGTCGGTTGTGCCAGCGTGGCTTGTGCTGGACACGATGCCGGCTACACAGCGGGGGAACAGCTGGCGGTGCTGAACACCACTAACACATTGGCTGGTGTTTTTCTCTGTGCAGCTAGCATTTCCGGGCAAAAACTAGCGTTGTTAGAGCCCAGGGTCAGCTGGAGGAGGAGAGGAGCAGAGTGTAGGCCGAAGCCTAGTTGAACCAATTTCAAAGGTTACCTTTAACCCCCCCTCAGGTGTTACAAAGTACAAGAGCCACTCCTTCTGCAGCATTAATGCTGCACAAGTAAAAGGTTGCTCTATTAATTTTTCTACTTGCACAAGCTGAATGCAACACGTAGACTATTTAGCCCATTATACTGTTAATCAGTAGTGGAGGCGTGACTTGTCTTTTTAAAGAAAAGCAGCACAGGTGTCGAAAACAACACCTTTTTGCATGGGCGCAGCTTCCTGAGCGTTGTTAGTTGCTGTACAGGAGTCTGCGCTCTTGTGATCCTTTGGCCATGCGCTGTGAGCGCTTCCTGTCTTATGACCTCATTTCATGTTGGCCGTTGCGGTTAGCGATGGACATGAATCCCAGACCCACAGTGTGTTTTTAAAAAATCACACTGCGGTGCTGGGATTCGTGCCCTGGTGCACTAAATATGTTTGCCGCTCACACATGTCCTTACACCTGCTTCAGACTGGGCGGCCTCATCTGATCCCTTATCGCCTGCCGCGGCCATGAGGACACCCAGTCTGAAGAAGGCGGAAGGAGATGAGTGAACACAGGCAAACATATGCACTGCACATGCCCATCAATCACACCCTCGCTGTCCAAAAAAATAAGACACCGAGGGCCGTTGTTTCGAGCACGGGAGATGCACAGGCGCAGCCAGCTAACCAATGATGTCAAAAGACGGGCAGTGCTAACAAGGGTGGTGCTGCGTGTCATTACAAAGGAAAGTCACACCTCAGGGACATTGTAATGGTCTCTAATGAGACACATTTTGTACGTGTTGAGTTCCACGTGGGCAAGGAGAAAAAGTCAGCCACCTTGTACAAATGCAGCAGTACTGCTGTACAAGGTGGCTGATATACATAGAAACACCTGTGGGTGGGGGGCAGGCTCCCTTCAATTTCAGTTCATGTGCCTGCGTGGCGTTTGCAGGTCACGTTGCAAGCTACACAGCAGGGGAACAGCTGGCGTTGCTGAACCCCACTGACACATTGACTGGTGTTTTTCTCTGTGCAGATTGCATGTCCGGGCAAAAACTAGCGGTGTTAGAGCCCAGGGTCAGCAGGAGGAGGAGGAGAGGAGCAAAGTGTAGGCCGAAGCCTGCACTGGTGGCAGCTTTTGGTCGGTTGTGCCAGCGTGGCTTGTGCTGGACACGATGCCGGCTACACAGCGGGGGAACAGCTGGCGGTGCTGAACCCCACTAACACATTGGCTGGTGTTTTTCTCTGTGCAGCTAGCATGTCCGGGCAGAAACTGGCGTTGTTTGAGCCCAGGGTCAGCAGGAGGAGGAGAGGAGCAAAGTGTAGGCCGAAGCCTGCACTGGTGGCAGCTTTTGTTCTGTTGTGCCAGCGTGGCTTGTGCTGGACACGTTGCCGACTACACAGCAGGGGAACAGCTGGCGGTGCTGAACCCCACTAACACATTGGCTGGTGTTTTTCTCTGTGCAGCTAGCATTTCCGGGCAAAAACTAGCGGTGTTTGAGCCCAGGGTCAGCAGGAGGAGTAGAGGAGCAGAGTGTAGGCCGAAGCCTAGTTGAACCAATTTCAAAGGTTACCTTTAACCCCCCCCTCAGGTGTTGCAAGGTACAAGAGCCACACCTTGTGCAGCATTAATGCTGCACAAGTAAAAGGTTGCTCTATTTGTTTTGCTCCTTGCACACGCTGACTAAAACACGTACACTATTTAGCCCATTATACTGTCAAACAGTTGTGGAGGCGTGACTTGTCTTTTTAACGAGACGCAGCACAGGTGTCAAAATTTGCACCTAGGTACTGGGCGCAGCTTCCTGAGCGTTGTTATTTGCTGTACAGGAGTCTGCGCTATTGTGATCCCTTGGCCATGCGCTGTGAGCGCTTCCTGTCTTCTGACCTCATTTCATGTCGGCCGTTGCGGTTAGCGATGGACATGAATCCCAGACCCACAGTGTGTTTTTAAAAAATCACACTGCAGTGCTGGGATTCGTGCCCTGGTGCACTAAATATGTTTGCCGCTCACACATGTCCTTACACCTGCTTCAGACTGGGCGGCCTCATCTGATCCCTTATCGCCTGCCGCGTCCATGAGGACACCCAGTCTGAAGAAGGCGGAAGGAGATGAGTGAACACAGGCAAACATATGCACTGCACATGCCCATCAATCACACCCTCGCTGTCCAAAAAAATAAGACACCGAGGGCCGTTGTTTCGAGCAGGGGAGATGCACAGGCGCAGCCAGCTAACCAATGATGTCAAAAGACGGGCAGCGCTAACAAGGGTGGTGCTGCGTGTCATTACAAAGGAAAGTCACACCTCAGGGACATTGTAATGGTCTCTAATGAGACACATTTTGTACGTGTTGAGTTCCACGTGGGCAAGGAGAAAAAGTCAGCCACCTTGTACAAATGCAGCAGTACTGCTGTACAAGGTGGCTGATATACATAGAAACACCTGTGGGTGGGGGGCAGGCTCCCTTCAATTTCAGTTCATGTGCCTGCGTGGCGTTTGCAGGTCACGTTGCAAGCTACACAGCAGGGGAACAGCTGGCGTTGCTGAACCCCACTGACACATTGACTGGTGTTTTTCTCTGTGCAGATTGCATGTCCGGGCAAAAACTAGCGGTGTTAGAGCCCAGGGTCAGCAGGAGGAGGAGGAGAGGAGCAAAGTGTAGGCCGAAGCCTGCACTGGTGGCAGCTTTTGGTCGGTTGTGCCAGCGTGGCTTGTGCTGGACACGATGCCGGCTACACAGCGGGGGAACAGCTGGCGGTGCTGAACCCCACTAACACATTGGCTGGTGTTTTTCTCTGTGCAGCTAGCATTTCCGGGCAAAAACTAGCGGTGTTTGAGCCCAGGGTCAGCAGGAGGAGTAGAGGAGCAGAGTGTAGGCCGAAGCCTAGTTGAACCAATTTCAAAGGTTACCTTTAACCCCCCCCTCAGGTGTTGCAAGGTACAAGAGCCACACCTTGTGCAGCATTAATGCTGCACAAGTAAAAGGTTGCTCTATTTGTTTTGCTCCTTGCACACGCTGACTAAAACACGTACACTATTTAGCCCATTATACTGTCAAACAGTTGTGGAGGCGTGACTTGTCTTTTTAACGAGACGCAGCACAGGTGTCAAAATTTGCACCTAGGTACTGGGCGCAGATTCCTGAGCGTTGTTATTTGCTGTACAGGAGTCTGCGCTATTGTGATCCCTTGGCCATGCGCTGTGAGCGCTTCCTGTCTTCTGACCTCATTTCATGTCGGCCGTTGCGGTTAGCGATGGACATGAATCCCAGACCCACAGTGTGTTTTCAAAAAATCACACTGCGTGGCTGGGATTCGTGGCCTTGTGCAGTAAATAGGTTTGCCGCTTACACATGTCCTTACACCTGCTCCAGACTGGGCGGCCTCAGCTGATCCCTTATCGCCTACCACGGCCAGGAGGCCGCACAGTCTGAAGAAGGCGGAAGGAGATGAGTTAAGACAGGCGAACATATGCACTGCTCGTGCCCATAAACCACACCCTCGCTGACAAAATAAATATGACAACGAGGGGCGTTGTTTCTAGCAGGGCGGATGCACAGGCGCAGCCAGCTAACCATGATGACAAAAGACGGGAAACGCTACCAAGGGGGGTGCTGCGTATCATTACAAAGGAAAGTCACACCTCAGGGACAGTGGAATGGTCTCAATGAGACACATTTTGTACGTGTTGAGTTACACGTGGGCAAGGAGAAAAAGTCAGCCACCTTGTACAAATGCAGCAGTACTGCTGTACTAGGTGGCTGTTATACATAGAAACACCTGGGGGGGTGGGGCCAGGTTCCCTTTTAATTTCAGTTCCTGTGCCTGCATGGCGTTTGCAGGTCACGTTGCCGGCTACACAGCAGGGGAACAGCTGGCGTTGCTGAACCCCACTAACACATTGGCTGGTGTTTTTCTCTGTGCAGCTAGCACTTCCGGGCAAAAACTAGCGGTGTTTGAGCCCAGGGTCAGCAGGAGGAGGAGAGGAGCAGAGTGTAGGCCGAAGCCTGCACTGGTGGCAGCTTTTGTTCTGTTGTGCCAGCGTGGCTTGTGCTGGACACGTTGCCGACTACACAGCAGGGGAACAGCTGGCGGTGCTGAACCCCACTGACACATCACCTAGTGTTTTTTCTGTGTAGACAACACTTCCAGGTGGCAACTGACAGTGTTGAAACCCAGGGAATCAAAGAGGAGCAGAGTGTAGGCCGAAGCCTGCAGTGGAGCAAGTTGAAAGGGAACCTTTAACCCCCCCCCCCCCCCAGGCATTTGTTGCTGAAAGAGCCATCTTGTACAGCAGTAATACTGCACATGGAAAATGGTGGCTCCGAAAATTATGCTCCTTGCAAACGCTGAAGTACACACTCATATAATGTGTCCCCTCACACCGTCAAACCATCCCGGAAGTGGGACTTTCCTTTGTAATGTGACACAGCACAGCCGTCATTCCAACCCCCTTGGTGCCGGGCACCACCTCCTCAACGTTGTTTGGTTCTGTCACGGAGCCCGCACTGTAATGTTATCCCTTGGCCATGCACAGTTAGCGGTGCCCGTCTTCTGACATCATGTAGGTGTCAGGCTGGCAGTGCCTGTGCGTCCAAGCTGCCCGAGATCCAACCTTGCAGTGTCATCTAATGTAGTCCCACTGCGGGCCAGGGATCCATGGGCATGCGCAGTGCATATCATCGCCTCTCACTCACCTCCTTCCTGCTTCTTCAGACTGTGCGGCGTCACGGCCGTGGCATGCTATTAGGGATCAGCTGACGCCGCCTAGTCTGAAGAAGCGTGAAGAAGGGGAGTGAGAGGCTAGTATATGCACTGCGCATGGCCATGGATACCAGGCCCACTGTGGGATCACATTAGACGACACTGCGAGGTGTGATTTCGGGCAGCGTGGACGCACAGGCGCAGCCAGGACGACAACAAATGATGTCAGAGGACGGGCAGCGCAAACTGTGCATGGCCAAGGGATAACATAACAGCGCAGGGTCCATGACGGAATCAAACAACGCTAAGGAGGCAGCGCACGGTGCCAAGGGGGTAGCAATGACGGCTGTGCTGCGTCACATTACAAAGGAAAGTCCCACCTCCGGGACGGTTGGACGGTGTGAGGGGACACATTACATGAGTGTGTAGTTCAGCGTTTGCAAGGAGCATAATTTCAAGAGCGACCTTTCCCTTGTGCAGTATTAGTGCTGCACATGGTGGCTCTTTCAGTAACAAACGCCTAGGGGGGGGGGGGGACAGGTCCCCTTACATTTTAGTTGTGCCAGCGTGGCGGTCGCATGACACGTTGCCGGATACACAGCTGGGGATCAGCTGACGTTACTGAACCCCAATAACAGAGGAGCGACTGTTGACTGTGCACACAGCACTTCCAGGCACCAACTGGCGGTGTTAGAGCCCAGGGACAGCAGGAGGAGCAGATTGGAGGTATTGCCGCACACACAGCTGGGGATCAGCTGACGTTACTGAACCCCAATAACAGAGGAGCGACTGTTGACTGTGCACACAGCACTTCCAGGCACCAACTGGCGGTGTTAGAGCCCAGGGACAGCAGGAGGAGCAGATTGGAGGTATTGCCGCACACACAGCTGGGGATCAGCTGACGTTACTGAACCCCAATAACAGAGGAGCGACTGTTGACTGTGCACACAGCACTTCCAGGCACCAACTGGCGGTGTTAGAGCCCAGGGACAGCAGGAGGAGCAGAGGAACAGAGTGTAGGCCGAAGCCTGATTGGAGCAAGTTGAAAGGAAACCTTTAACCCCCCCCCCCAAGACGTTTGTAGCTGAAAGAGCCATGTTGTGCAGCACTAAGGATGCAAAAGGAAAAGGTTGCTCTTTTAATTATGCTCCTTGCAAACACCGAAGTAAACACTAAAAATGTGTCCCTTTATACCGTTAAACCGTTCCGGAGGTGCGAATTTCCTTCGTAATGGGACACAGCACAGCTGTCATTCCTATCCCCTTGATGCCGTGCGCTGCCTCCTCAGCGTTGTTTTAAGCTGTCACGGAGCCTGCGCTGTTCTGTTAGCCCTTGGCCATGTCCAATTAGTGCTGCCTGTCTTCTGACATAATTTGGTGTCAGGCTGTCAGTGCCTGTGCGTCCACGCTGCTCCAGATCCCACCTCGCAGTCTCATCTAACGTAATCCCACTGCGGGCCTTGGAACCATGGGCATGCACAGTGCATAACCTCGACTCTCACTCCCCTCCTTCCCTCTTCTTCAGACTGTGCGGTGTCACGGCCGTGGCATGCTAGGGATCAGCTGACGGCGCACAGTCTAAAGAAGGCGGAGGGAAATGAGCGAGAGCCCGAGGGGAAGATATGCACTGCGCATGCCCATGGATCCCAGGCCCACAGTGTGACTCAATCAGAAGACACTGCGAGGCGGGATCTCAGGCACCGCGGCCGCACAGGCGCAGCCAGCCTGACACCAAATTATGTCAGAAGACAGGCAGCGCAAATAGGGCATGCCCAAGGGATAACAGAACAGCGCAGGCTCCGTGACAGCTTAAAACAACGCTGAGGAGGCAGCGCATGGCACCAAGGGGGTAGGAATGACGGCTGTGCTGCGTCACATTACGAAGGAAAGTCCCAGCTCCGGGACGGTATAACGGTATCAGTGAACACATTTTATAAGTGTTAAGTTCTGCGTGTGCAAAGAGCTAAAAAAAAAGAGCTACCTTTTCCTTGTGCAGCATTACTGCTGCACAAGATGGCTCTTTCAGTAACAAACGACGGGGGGGGGGGGGGGGGACAGGTTCCCTTACATTTAGGTTGTTGTGCCAGCGTGGCGGTCGCAGGACACATTGCCGGCTACACAGCTGGGGATCAGCTGACGTTACTGAAACCCAATAACACTGGGTCGTATGTTTTTACTGTGCAGCCTGCACTTCTGAGCCGCAACTGGCGGTGTTGGAGCCCAGGAATAGCAGTTCAGGTGGTAGAAAGATGAACACAGCAGGAGACCTGGATGACACCCAATTACTTAATCAGGCAGAGGAGTGGCAAATTCCTGCGAGATCCAGGCCTGGTTCATTTTCAGGAAAGTAAGCCGGTCAACGTTATCGGAGGATAGTCGCATGCGACGGTCTGTTAGTACACCACCTGCGGCACTAAAGACACGTTCCGATAAGACACTAGCCGCAGGGCAAGCCAGCACCTCCAATGCATACTGGCTTAGCTCTGGCCATGTATCCAGCTTAGAGACCCAAAACTTGAACGGGGAAGAGCCGTCTGGGAGTACAGTAAGAGGGCAAGCCATGTAGTCTGTCACCATCTGACGGAACCGTTGCCTCCTGCTGACTGGAGCCGCCGGTGATGGTGTAGACATTTGGGGCGGGCACACAAAAGTGTGCCAGAGTTGTGCCATACTGGGCTTGCCTTGGGCAGAGGCACTGCTTCTGCTCCCTCTTTGGGCAGAGCCTCCCCCACTGCCTCGACGCACTGAGCTGCTTTGTAAAGCACTAGCAGCACTCCTCTCAGTTGGACAGGAGAAGATGATGGAATTCACCAGTGTGTCGTGGTACTCCCGCAATTTACGCTCCCGGGTCAACGCAGGGATGAGGTTTTGGACGTTGTCCCGGTAGCGAGGATCGAGGAGGGTGAACACCCAATAATCAGGCATGTTGAGAATGTGGTCGATGCGGCGGTCGTTTCTCAGGCACTGCAGCATGAAATCCACCATGTGCTGCAGAGTGCCAACCGGCCCAGAAACGCTGTCCCCTGCTTGAGACATGATCTCTGCCCGCTCGTCATCACCCCACCCTCGCTGTACACACTGACCACTGGACAATTGTGTCGCTCCCTCCTCTGGACGGAGCTCTTCCTCCTCCATTGACTCCTCCTCATCCTCCTCACAAATTGGCCCCTGCGTACCCCTTTGTGAGGAACCACGTGGCGCTGACTCTCCAGAAGCTGATGGAAAAGGTGACTCCTCATCCTCCACCTCTTCCACCACATCATCCCTTAACCCTTGCAAAGTTTGCTGAAGCAGGCAGATAAGGGGGACAGTCATGCTGACTAGTGCATCATCTGCACTTGCCATCCGCGTGGAATAATCAAAAGGACGCAAAACCTGGCAGACGTCCTTCATAGTGGCCCACTCTGTGGTTGTGAAGTCTGATCGGCGCTGACTGCGACTTCTTTGCGCCTGATGCAGCTGGTACTCCATAACTGCTTGCTGCTGCTCACACAACCGCTCCAACATATGTAACGTGGAATTCCACCGGGTAGGTAGGTCACATATGATGCGGTGTTCCGGAAGGCGGAATCGGCGCTGCAGAGCAGCAATGCGGGATCTGGCCAAGCTGGAACGCCGCAAGTGAGCACACTCTAGGCGGACCTTGTGCAGCAGGGCATCAAGATCCGGATAGTCCCTCAGAAAACTCTGCACAACCAAATTGAGCACATGTGCCAGACATGGGATGTGAGTGAGGTTGCCAAGGGCCAAAGCTGCCACCAGATTTCGGCCATTGTCACACACTACCATGCCTGGCTGGAGATTCGCTGGCAGTAACCACACATCGCTCTCCTGCTTTATGGCATTCCAGAGCTCCTGCGCTGTGTGGCTTCGATGCCCCAATGAAACTAGTTTCAAGACGGCCTGCTGACGTTTGGCCACGGCTGTGCTCATGTCGGTCATAGGTAAACGTTCACGGGTCCATGTGGGGGTGGACTGTGACGGATCCTGCAGAGAGGAATCAGAGGAACTGGTGTAAGAGGAGGAGTCGATGCGTACAGACTGGATTCCTGCAATCCTTGGAGTGGGCAGGACACGTCCTGCGCCACTCGCACGATCTGTACCTGGCTCAACAACATTAACCCAATGGGCAGTGAGGGAAACATATCGCCCCTGTCCATGCTGACTGGTCCACGCATCGGTGGTGAGGTGGACCTTGCTACTGACGGCGTTCAGTAGCGCATGTTTTATGTTTGCCTCAACATGCCTGTGCAGGGCAGGGACAGCCTGCCTGCTGAAGTAAAAGCGGCTGGGCACCTTGTACTGTGGGACTGCCAATGCCATCAAGTCACGGAAGCTGTCAGTCTCCACCAGCCTGAACGAGAGCATTTCCAGGGACAACAGTTTGGCAATGCCTGCATTCAGAGCCTGTGCTCGGGGGTGGTTGGCCGAGAATGCCCGCCTTTTCTCCCATGCCTGTACTACCGATGGCTGTAGAGTAGACTGGGAGTGTGAGGATGACTGGGAAGGTGGTGCTGTGGGTGGAATTACACAAGGTCTCTGGGAGGAAGCCAAACCAGCTGTGCGTGAGCTGGAGGAAGAGGCAACACGAGCTGAAGAGGTGGTAGCTGCCGCTGTTGGTTGGCCTACATCTTCAGTGTGTTTCTGTAACTCCACCGCGTGCCTGGTCCGCACATGTTTCCACATATTTGTGGTATTGAGGTTGCTGACATTTTTCCCTCTTTTTACTTTATGATGACACAGCTTGCATTTGACAAAACAAATGTCATCTGCAACTGTGTCAAAAAAGGACCAGGCACTGCAAGTCTTGGGAGCGCCCTTTTTGGCTTTGGAAAGAGACAGGCTCCTAACGGGTGCCAAAGTGGAGGCTACAGGCTCCGCAGTCTTCCCCCTCCCTCTCCCTCTTTGGCCCGTAAGAGGAAGCTCTTCCTCTGAGCTGCTCCCACCACCTTCCTGTTCCTCACGCCACGATGGGTCAAGGACCTCATCATCTCCACTACCCTCTGCCACCAACTGCTCCTCCTGGGTAGTCTCAGCAGCACAGTACGCACGAGAAAGCGGCACCTGAGTTTCATCATCAGATGCGTACTGCGCTGTGGTCACCGGAGGCACTGGCCCACCTGCCTCTTCAGAGTCAGAGAGAAAAAGGTGTTGGGCATCACTGCACACTGCCTCTTCTTCCATTTCTCCAATGCTGCTTGGCTGGCCCCCTGTTTCCAAGCCAAGAGATTCAGAGAACAGAAGTAGAGACGGCTCCTGTCCTGGGCTCTCTGACTGCCTGGCCAATTTGGCAGGTGGTGAAGAGACAGATGGCTGCTCTCCAGTGCTCTGTGCCTGAGAGGATGTGGCACTAACTGAAGTCGATGCCGAGGCGTTAGCTGCCATCCACCCGACAACGGCTTCAATTTGGTCTTCACGCAGCAGCGGTGCACGGCGCTCTCCGACAAAGCTGCGCATGAAGGACTGTTCCCTGCTGAAACTGAGTGACGACGAGTCACCGGCGCCCGCAGCAGGCACAGAATCACCACGTCCTCTCCCTGCTCCTCTCCCTGCTCCGCGCCCACGCCCACGTGCCTTACTCCCTGCCCTCTTCATCTTGGTTGACAGATAAAGATAAGCAGAAAAGTACTAAGGCCTTAGTGTGCTTATTCCTGTAATGCTCCTCCTAACAGGTGTAAGAAACACTAATGTTGTAAATTGTGGACTAAACTTTATTATTTTTCAAATGTGGCCTACACAAGTGTTAAGTTGTGTTTGGTGAACTTAACCTTTTTTTTGGTGCAGATCGGGCTACAGAGCTAGTTTAAATCACACGGAGACCGTGCAGACAGCCGTAAACGGCGCTGCAAGGCCAAAAAACCCTCCTCTAGGTTATCCTATATAGTGTTTTTCCACTATTTAGCTGGATACAAGTGGAAAGACACTAATAGGAATTTTTTTTTTCAAATTTTAAACTGGCTGCACTATTTGAAAAAAAGGAAATTGTTTTTCAAGGTATGAGGCAGTAACGCACCCTGAGCTGAATCCAACCGGCTATGGCTGCACACAGACTACAGGGCGAGCTGCGCTCACACAGAGACCGTGCAGACAGCCGTAAACGGCGCTGCAAGGCCCCAAAAAAACCCTCTAGGTTATCCTATGTAGTGTTTTTCCACAATTGAGCTGGAGACTGGTGGAAAGACACTAATAGGAATTTTTTTTTTTTCAAATTTTAAACAGGCTGCACTATTTGAAAAAAAGGAAAATTTTTCTCAAGGTATGAGCCAGTAACGAACCCTGAGCTGAATCCAACCGGCTATGGCTGCACACAGACTACAGGGCGAGCTGGGCTCACACGGAGACCGTGCAGACAGCCGTAAACGGCGCTGCAAGGCCAAAAAACCCTCCTCTAGGTTATCCTATATAGTGTTTTTCCACTATTTAGCTGGATACGAGTGGAAAGACACTAATAGGAATTTTTTTTTTCAAATTTTAAACAGGCTGCACTATTTGAAAAAAAGGAAAATTTTTCTCAAGGTATGAGCCAGTAACGAACCCTGAGCTGAATCCAACCGGCTATGGCTGCACACAGACTACAGGGCGAGCTGGGCTCACACGGAGACCGTGCAGACAGCCGTAAACGGCGCTGCAAGGCCCAAAAACCCCCCTCTAGGTTATCCTATGTAGTGTTTTTCCACAATAGAGCTGGAGACTGGTGGAAAAACACTAATAGGAAATTTGAGAAGAAATGTGCAGCAGGCTGCACTAAGAGCAAAAAAGAACAACTGTGTGAGGCAGTGTGAACCCCCCCTGAGCTGAATACAACCGGGTATATGGCTGCACACAGACTACAGAGTGAGCTGCACACACACACACACACACACAGAGACCTTGCAGAACGCTGTTAAAACAGCGCTGCAAGGCAAGAGCAAGGTGAACAGTGAAGAACACACAGCGTTTTGCTAAATTAGCCTTTGGAAAGGAAAATAAAGCAATTAGCAAGCTCAACTGGCCCTCAGTTAGAACACAGCGTCCTGTCCCTAACTGAAATCACAGCAGAGTGAGCCCAAAATGGCGGCAGCGCTTTTTTATAGTGCAGAGTGACATCATTTCAGCAGCCAATCCAAGCCTTGCCAGTACTTACATGCCCACCATGCTAAACAGGATGTGCCCACACTTTCATTCATTCCTCATTGGCTGCTGCGTTCAATTTGAATTCTGGGAACTTCCGATTCCGGTATCCGATACGCGGGAAGTATCGGAATTCAGTATCGGAATTCCGATACCGCAAATATCGGCCGATACCCGATACTTGCGGTATCGGAATGCTCAACACTAGTAATGGCTGATAACAGAGAGAAATAGACTCACAGCAGGACGGGGGAATGGCTGATAACAGAGAGAAATAGACTGACAGCGGGACAGGGGAATGGCTGATAACAGAGAGAAATAGACTCACAGCAGGACGGGGGAATGGCTGATAACAGAGAGAAATCGACTGTTATCAGCCATTCCCAAGTCCTGCTGTCAGTGAGAAATAGAAAGAATGCAGGACGAGGAATGGCTGATAAGAGAGAGAAATAGACTGACAGCAGGACGGGGAATGGCTGATAAGAGAGAGAAATAGACTGACAGCGGGACAGGGGAATGGCTGATAACAGAAAGAAATAGACTGACAGCGGGACAAGGAATGGCTGATAACAGAGAGAAATAGACTGACAGCAGGACGGGGAATGGCTGATAAGAGAGAGAAATAGACTGACAGCGGGACAGGGGAATGGCTGATAACAGAAAGAAATAGACTGACAGCGGGACAAGGAATGGCTGATAACAGAGTGAAATAGACTGACAACAGGACGGGGGAATGGCTGATAACAGAGAGGAATAGACTGACAACAGGACGGGGGAATGTGTTGTGAATTTGCTTTTTGGCTCCCTCTAGTGGTTACTAGTTTTTTGACTCTGGTTTTTCTGTCTTTCCTTTTATCCGCACCTGGGTCGTTAGTTAGGGGCGTTGCTTTATAAGCTCCCTGGACACTCAGTTCTATGCCTGGCAACGTAGTTATCAGAGCTAATCTGCTGTGCTCTTGTCTACTGATCCTGGTCCGGTTATTCAGCTAAGTCATTTACTTTGCTTTTTGCTATTTGTTTTTGGTTTTGTATTTTTGTCCAGCTTGTTCCTAATCTGTATCCTGACTTTTGCTGGAAGCTCTAGGGCGCTGGTGTTCTCCCCCCGGACCGTTAGACGGTTCGGGGGTTCTTGAATTTCCAGTGTGGATTTTTGATAGGGTTTTTTGTTGACCATATAAGTTACCTTTCTATATTCTGCTATTAGTTAGCGGGCCTCTCTGTGCTAAACCTGGTTCATTTCTGTGTTTGTCATTTCCTCTTACCTCACCGTTATTATTTGTGGGGGGCTTCTATCCTGCTTTGGGGTCCCTTTCTCTGGAGGCAAGAGAGGTCTTTGTTTTCCTCTACTAGGGGTATTTAGATTCTCCGGCTGGCGCGAGTCATCTAGGATCAACGTAGGTATGACCCCCGGCTACTTCTAGTGTTGGCGTTAGGAGTAGATATATGGTCAACCCAGTTACCACTGCCCTATGAGCTGGATTTTTGTATCTTGCAGACTTCCACGTTCCTCTGAGACCCTCGCCATTGGGGTCATAACAGTTTGCCAGGCCGTTTATTAAATGTTTAATGCATTGCAAAAGAGGGATTATAAGAAAGAAGATTCTGAGTTTTTTTTTTTCTCCTCTCTCATTTTTTTTTTTTTTTTTTCTTCATCCCCTTTACCTCAGAGTGGCTTATGCTTGCTGCAGACATGAATGTCCAGACCTTGATTACAAGTGTCGGTACCTGAACATACCGCTATGCGTTCGTATATCAAGGAGTCTTTGGAGAAAGGACATATTCGTCCGTCTTCTTCCCCTCTTGGTGCAGGATTCTTTTTTGTGGCTAAAAAGGACGGATCTTTGAGGCCTTGTATTGATTATCGGCTTTTAAATAAGATCACTGTCAAATTTCAGTATCCTCTGCCGCTGTTGTCTGACTTGTTTGCCCGAATTAAAGGTGCCAAGTGGTTCACCAAGATAGACCTTCGTGGTGCGTACAACCTTGTGCGCATTAAGCAAGGTGATGAATGGAAAACCGCATTCAATACGCCCGAAGGTCATTTTGAGTACTTGGTGATGCCTTTTGGGCTCTCCAATGCGCCTTCAGTTTTTCAGTCCTTTATGCATGACATTTTCCGGAAGTATCTGGATAAATTTTTGATCGTTTATCTGGATGATATTTTGGTTTTTTCTGATGATTGGGACTCGCATGTGGAGCAGGTCAGGTTGGTCTTTAAAATTTTGCGTGAAAATTCTTTGTTTGTCAAAGGCTCAAAGTGTCTCTTTGGTGTACAGAAGGTTCCCTTTTTGGGGTTTATTTTTTCCCCTTCTGCTGTGGAGATGGACCCGGTCAAGGTCCGAGCTATTCTTGATTGGACTCAGCCCTCGTCAGTTAAGAGTCTTCAGAAGTTCTTGGGTTTCGCTAACTTCTACCGTCGTTTTATCGCTAATTTTTCTAGCGTTGTGAAACCTTTGACGGATATGACCAAGAAGGGCTCCGATGTAGCTAACTGGGCTCCTGCTGCCGTGGAGGCTTTCCAGGAGTTGAAACGCCGGTTTACTTCGGCGCCTGTTTTGTGCCAGCCCGATGTCTCACTTCCCTTTCAGGTTGAGGTGGATGCTTCGGAGATTGGAGCAGGGGCCGTTTTGTCGCAGAGAGGCCCTGGTTGCTCTGTTATGAAACCTTGTGCCTTTTTCTCTAGGAAGTTTTCGCCTGCCGAGCGAAATTATGATGTGGGCAATCGGGAGTTGTTGGCCATGAAGTGGGCATTTGAGGAGTGGCGTCATTGGCTCGAGGGTGCTAAGCATCGTGTGGTGGTCTTGACTGATCACAAAAATCTGATGTATCTCGAGTCTGCTAAACGCCTTAATCCGAGACAGGCCCGCTGGTCATTGTTTTTCTCCCGCTTTGATTTTGTTGTCTCGTATTTACCAGGTTCAAAGAATGTGAAGGCCGATGCTCTTTCTAGGAGCTTTGTGCCTGATGCTCCTGGAGTCGCTGATCCTGTTGGTATTCTTAAGGATGGAGTTATCTTATCAGCTATTTCTCCGGATCTGCGACGTGTGTTGCAGAGATTTCAAGCTGATAGGCCTGAGTCTTGTCCACCTGACAGACTGTTTGTTCCGGATAAGTGGACCAGCAGAGTCATTTCCGAGGTTCATTCCTCGGTGTTGGCAGGTCACCCGGGAATTTTTGGCACCAGAGATCTGGTGGCCAGGTCCTTTTGGTGGCCTTCTTTGTCAAGGGATGTGCGGTCATTTGTGCAGTCCTGTGGGACTTGTGCTAGAGCTAAGCCTTGCTGTTCTCGTGCCAGCGGGTTGCTCTTGCCCTTGCCTGTCCCGAAGAGACCTTGGACACATATCTCCATGGATTTCATTTCTGATCTTCCGCTATCTCAGGGCATGTCTGTTATCTGGGTGATATGTGATCGCTTCTCCAAGATGGTCCATTTGGTTCCTTTGCCTAAGCTGCCTTCCTCTTCCGATCTGGTTCCTGTGTTTTTCCAGAACGTGGTTCGTTTGCACGGCATCCCTGAGAATATTGTGTCAGATAGAGGATCCCAGTTCGTTTCCAGGTTCTGGCGATCCTTTTGTAGTAGGATGGGCATTGATTTGTCGTTTTCCTCTGCTTTCCATCCTCAGACTAATGGACAGACGGAGCGAACCAATCAGACTTTGGAGGCTTATTTGAGGTGTTTTGTCTCTGCTGATCAGGACGATTGGGTGACATTCTTGCCGTTGGCTGAGTTTGCCCTTAATAATCGGGCTAGTTCCGCCACCTTGGTTTCGCCTTTTTTCTGCAACACTGGTTTCCATCCTCGCTTTTCTTCAGGTCATGTGGAGTCTTCTGACTGTCCTGGGGTGGATTCTGTGGTGGATAGGTTGCAGCGGATCTGGAATCATGTGGTGGACAACTTGAAGTTGTCACAGGAGAGGGCTCAGCGCTTTGCCAACCGCCGCCGCGGTGTGGGTCCCCGACTACGCGTTGGGGATTTGGTATGGCTTTCTTCCCGCTTTGTTCCTATGAAGGTCTCCTCTCCCAAATTTAAACCTCGTTTTATTGGTCCTTACAAGATATTGGAAATCCTTAATCCTGTATCTTTTCGTCTGGATCTTCCTGTGTCGTTTGCTATTCACAATGTATTTCATAGGTCCTTGTTGCGGCGGTACGTTGTGCCTGTAGTTCCTTCTGCTGAGCCTCCTGCTCCGGTGTTGGTTGAGGGCGAGTTGGAGTACGTGGTGGAGAAGATCTTGGATTCTCGCCTCTCCAGGCGAAGACTTCAGTACCTGGTCAAGTGGAAGGGCTATGGTCAGGAGGATAATTCCTGGGTGGTCGCCTCTGATGTTCATGCGGCCGATTTAGTTCGTGCCTTTCATGCCGCTCATCCTGATCGCCCTGGTGGTCGTGGTGAGGGTTCGGTGACCCCTCACTAAGGGGGGGGTACTGTTGTGAATTTGCTTTTTGGCTCCCTCTAGTGGTTACTAGTTTTTTGACTCTGGTTTTTCTGTCTTTCCTTTTATCCGCACCTGGGTCGTTAGTTAGGGGCGTTGCTTTATAAGCTCCCTGGACACTCAGTTCTATGCCTGGCAACGTAGTTATCAGAGCTAATCTGCTGTGCTCTTGTCTACTGATCCTGGTCCGGTTATTCAGCTAAGTCATTTACTTTGCTTTTTGCTATTTGTTTTTGGTTTTGTATTTTTGTCCAGCTTGTTCCTAATCTGTATCCTGACTTTTGCTGGAAGCTCTAGGGCGCTGGTGTTCTCCCCCCGGACCGTTAGACGGTTCGGGGGTTCTTGAATTTCCAGTGTGGATTTTTGATAGGGTTTTTTGTTGACCATATAAGTTACCTTTCTATATTCTGCTATTAGTTAGCGGGCCTCTCTGTGCTAAACCTGGTTCATTTCTGTGTTTGTCATTTCCTCTTACCTCACCGTTATTATTTGTGGGGGGCTTCTATCCTGCTTTGGGGTCCCTTTCTCTGGAGGCAAGAGAGGTCTTTGTTTTCCTCTACTAGGGGTATTTAGATTCTCCGGCTGGCGCGAGTCATCTAGGATCAACGTAGGTATGACCCCCGGCTACTTCTAGTGTTGGCGTTAGGAGTAGATATATGGTCAACCCAGTTACCACTGCCCTATGAGCTGGATTTTTGTATCTTGCAGACTTCCACGTTCCTCTGAGACCCTCGCCATTGGGGTCATAACAGGAATGGCTGATAACAGAGAGAAATAGACTGACAGCAGGACAAGGGAATGGCTGATAACAGAGAGAAATAGACTGACAGCGGCATGGGGAATGGCTGATAACAGAGAGAAATAGACTGACAGCAGGACAAGGATTGGCTGATAACAGAGAGAAATAGACTGACAGCGGCATGGGGAATGGCTGATAACAGAGAGAAATAGACTGACAGCAGGATGGGGAATGGCTGATAACAGAGAGGAATAGACTGACAACAGGACGGGGGAATGGCTGATAACAGAGAGAAATAGACTGACAGCAGGACGGGGGAATGGCTGATAACAGAGATAAATAGACTGACAGCAGGACAGGGTAATGGCTGATAACAGAGAGAATAGACTGACAGCAGGACGGGGGAATGGCTAATAACAGAAATTTACTGACAGCAGGACAGGGAATGGCTGATAACAGAGAGAAATAGACTGACAGCAGGAACGGGATTGGCTGATAACAGAGAGAAATAGACTGACAGCAGGACGGGGGAATGGCAGATAACGGAGAGAATAGACTGACAGCAGGACGGGAGAATGGCTGATAACAGAGAGAAATAGACTGACAGCAGGAACGGGATTGGCTGATAACAGAGAGAAATAGACTGACAGCAGGACAGGGGAATGGCTGATAACAGAGAGAATACACTGACAGCAGGACGTGGGAATGGCTAATAACAGAGAAATTTACTGACAGCAGGACAGGGAATGGCTGATAACAGAGAGAATTGACTGACAGCAGGACGGGGAATGGCTGATAACAGAGAGAAATAGACTGACAGCAGGACAAGGATTGGCTGATAACAGAGAGAAATAGACTGACAGCAGGACAGGGGAATGGCTGATAACAGAGAGAAATAGACTGACAGCAGGACGGGGGAATGGCTGATAACAGAGAGAAATAGACTGACAGCAGGACGAGGGAATGGCTGATAACAGAGAGAAATCGACTGACAGCAGGACTTGGGAATGGCTGATAACAGAGGGAAATAGACAGAATGCAGGACGGGGAATGGCTGATAACAGAGAGAAATCGACTGACAGCAGGACGGGGAATGGCTGATAACAGAGAGAAATAGACTGACAGCAGGACAGGGGAGTGGCTGATAACAGAAAGAAATAGACTGACAGCAGGACGAGGGAATGGCTGAAAACAGAGAGAAATAGACTGACAGCAGGACGAGGGAATGGCTGATAACAGAGAGAAATCGACTGACAGCAGGACTTGGGAATGGCTGATAACAGAGAGAAATAGACAGAATGCAGGACGGGGAATGGCTGACAACAGAGAGAAATAGACTGACAGCAGGACAAGGATTGGCTGATAACAGAGAGAAATAGACTGACAGCAGGACAAGGATTGGCTGATAACAGAGAGAAATAGACTGACAGCAGGACGGGGGAATGGCTGATAACAGAAAGAAATAGACTGACAGCGGCATGGGGAATGGCTGATAACAGAGAGAAATAGACTGACAGCAGGATGGGGATTGGCTGTTAACAGAGAGAAATAGACTGACAGCAGGACAGGGGAATGGCTGATAACAGAGAGAAATAGACAGAATGCAGGACGGGGAATGGCTGATAACAGAGAGAAATAGACTGACAGCAGGACGAGGAATGGCTGATAACAGAGAGAAATAGACTGACAGCGGGACGGGGAATGGCTGATAACAGAGAAATAGACTGACAGCAGGACAGGGGAATGGCTGATAACAGAGAGAAATAGACTGAGAGCAGGACGAGGGAATGGCTGATAACAGAGAGAAATCGACTGACAGCAGGACTTGGGAATGGCTGATAACAGAGAGAAATAGACAGAATGCAGGACGGGGAATGGCTGATAACAGAGAGAAATAGACTGACAGCAGGACGGGGAATGGCTGATAACAGAGAGAAATAGACTGACAGCGGGACGGGGAATGACTGATAACACAGAGAAATAGACTGACAGCAGGACAGGGGAGTGGCTGATAACAGAAAGAAATAGACTGACAACAGGATGGGGAATGGCTGATAACAGAGAGGAATAGACTGACAACAGGACGGGGGAATGGCTGATAACAGAGAGAAATAGACTGACAGCAGGACAGGGGAATGGCTGATAACAGAGAGAATAGACTGACAGCAGGACAAGGGAATGGCCGATAACAGAGAGAAATAGACTGACAGCAGGACAAGGGAATGGCTGATAACAGAGAGAAATAGACTGACAGCAGGACAAGGATTGGCTGATAACAGAGAGAAATAGACTGACAGTAGGACAGGGAATGGCTGATAACAGAGAGAATAGACTGACAGCAGGACGGGGAATGGCTGATAACAGAGAGAAATAGACTGAACACAGGACAGGGGAATGGCTGATAACAGAGAAATAGACTGACAGCGGGATGGGGAATGGCTGATAACAGAGAGAAATAGACTGACAGCGGGATGGGTAATGGCTGATAACAGAGAGAATAGACTGACAGCAGGGCAGGGGAATGGCTGATAACAGAGAGAAATAGACTGACAGCAGGACAAGGATTGGCTGATAACAGAGAGAAATAGACTGACAGCAGGACAGGGGAGTGGCTGATAACAGAAAGATATAGACTGACAGCAGGATGGGGAATGGCTGATAACAGAGAGGAATAGACTGACAACAGGACGGGGGAATGGCTGATAACAGAGAGAAATAGACTGACAGCAGGACAGGGGAATGGCTGATAACAGAGAGAATAGACTGACAGCAGGACAGGGTAATGGCTGATAACAGAGAGAAATAGACTGACAGCGGCATGGGGAATGGCTGATAACAGAGAGAAATAGACTGACAGCAGGACAAGGATTGGCTGATAACAGAGAGAAATAGACTGACAGTAGGACAGGGGAATGGCTGATAACAGAGAGAAGTAGACTGACAGCAGGATGGGGAATGGCTGATAACAGAGAGAATAGACTGACAGCAGGACGGGGGAATGGCAGATAACGGAGAGAATAGACTGACAGCGGGACGGGGAATGACTGATAACAGAGAGAAATCGACTGACAGCAGGACTTGGGAATGGCTGATAACAGAGAGAAATAGACTGACAGCAGGATGGGGATTGGCTGTTAACAGAGAGAAATAGACTGACAGCAGGACAGGGGAATGGCTGATAACAGAGAGAAATAGACAGAATGCAGGACGGGGAATGGCTGATAACAGAGAGAAATAGACTGACAGCAGGACGGGGGAATGGCTGATAAGAGAGAGAAATAGACTGACAGCAGGACAGGGGAGTGGCTGATAACAGAAAGAAATAGACTGACAGCAGGACGGGAATGGCTGAAAACAGAGAGAAATAGACTGACAGCAGGACAAGGGAATGGCCGATAACAGAGAGAAATAGACTGACAGCAGGACAAGGGAATGGCTGATAACAGAGAGAAATAGACTGACAGCAGGACAAGGATTGGCTGATAACAGAGAGAAATAGACTGACAGTAGGACAGGGAATGGCTGATAACAGAGAGAATAGACTGAACACAGGACAGGGGAATGGCTGATAACAGAGAAATAGACTGACAGCGGGATGGGGAATGGCTGATAACAGAGAGAAATAGACTGACAGCGGGATGGGTAATGGCTGATAACAGAGAGAATAGACTGACAGCAGGGCAGGGGAATGGCTGATAACAGAGAGAAATAGACTGACAGCGGGACAGGGTAATGGCTGATAACAGAGAGAAATAGACTCACAGCAGGACGGGGGAATGGCTGATAACAGAGAGAAATCGACTGACAGCAGGACTTGGGAATGGCTGATAACAGAGAGAAATAGACAGAATGCAGGACGAGGAATGGCTGATAACAGAGAGAAATAGACTGACAGCAGGACGGGGGAATGGCTGATAACAGAGAAATAGACTGACAGCAGGACGGGGAATGGCTGATAAGAGAGAGAAATAGACTGACAGCAGGATGGGGAGTGGCTGATAACAGAGAGAAATAGACTGACAGCAGGACAGGGGAGTGGCTGATAACAGAAAGAAATAGACTGACAGCAGGACAGGGGAATGGCTGAAAACAGAGAGAAATAGACTGACAGCAGGATGGGGAATGGCTGATAACAGAGAGGAATAGACTAACAACAGGACGGGGGAATGGCTGATAACAGAGAGAAATAGACTGACAGCAGGACAAGGATTGGCTGATAACAGAGAGAAATAGACTGACAGTAGGACAGGGGAATGGCTGATAACAGAGAGAAATAGACTGACAGCAGGATGGGGAATGGCTGATAACAGAGAGGAATAGACTGACAACAGGACGGGGTAATGGCTGATAACAGAGAGAATAGACTGACAGCAGGACGGGGGAATGGCTAATAACAGAAATTTACTGACAGCAGGACAGGGAATGGCTGATAACAGAGAGAAATAGACTGACAGCAGGAACGGGATTGGCTGATAACAGAGAGAAATAGACTGACAGCAGGACAGGGGAATGGCTGATAACAGAGAGAAATAGACAGACAACAGGGCGGGGAATGGCTGATAACAGAGAAATAGACTGACAGCAGGACGGGAATGGCTGATAACAGAGAAATTTACTGACAGCAGGACAGGGAATGGCTGATAACAGAGAGAAATAGACTGACAGCAGGATAGGGAATGGCTGATAACAGAGAGAATAGACTGACAGCAGGACGGGGAATGGCTGATAACAGAGAGAAATAGACAGACAACAGGGCGGGGAATAACTGATAACAGAGAAATAGACTGACAGCAGGACGGGAATGGCTGATAACAGAGAGAAATAGACTGACAGCAGGACGGGGAATGGTTGATAACAAAGATAATAGACTGACAGCAGGACAGGGGAATAGCTGATAACAGAGAAATAGACTGACAGCGGGATGGGGAATGGCTGATAACAGAGAGAATAGACTGACAGCAGGGCAGGTGAATGGCTGATAACAGAGAGAAATAGACTGACAGCGGGATGGGGAATGGCTGATAACAGATAGAAATAGACTGACAGCGGGATGGGGAATGGCTGATAACAGAGAGAAATAGACTGACAGCGGGACAAGGAATGGCTGATAACAGAGAGAAATAGACTGACAGCAGGACAGGGGAATGGCTGATAACAGAACGAAATAGACTGACAGCGGCATGGGGAATGGCTGATAACAGAGAGAAATAGACTGACAGCAGGACAAGGATTGGCTGATAACAGAGAGAAATAGACTGACAGCAGAAAAGGGGAATGGCTGATAACAGAGAGAAATAGACAGAATGCAGGACGGGGAATGGCTGATAACAGAGAAATAGACTGACAGCAGGACGGGGAATGGCTGATAACAGAGAGAAATAGACTGACATCAGGACAGGGGAATGGCTGATAACACAGAGAAATAGACTGACAGCAGGACAGGGGAGTGGCTGATAACACAGAGAAATAGACTGACAGCAGGACAGGGGAGTGGCTGATAACACAGAGAAATAGACTGACAGCAGGACAGGGGAATGGCTGATAACAGAGAGAAATAGACTGACAGCGGCATGGGGAATGGCTGATAACAGAGAGAAATAGACTGACAGCAGGACAAGGATTGGCTGATAACAGAGAGAAATAGACTGACAGCGGGACGGGGAATGACTGATAACACAGAGAAATAGACTGACAGCAGGACAGGGGAGTGGCTGATAACAGAAAGAAATAGACTGACAGCAGGACAGGGGAATGGCTGAAAACAGAGAGAAATAGACTGACAGCAGGATGGGGAATGGCTGATAACAGAGATAAATAGACTGAAAGCAGGACGGGGAATGGCTGATAACAGAGAGAAATAGACTGACAGCGGCATGGGGAATGGCTGATAACAGAGAGAAATAGACTGACAGCAGGACAAGGATTGGCTGATAACAGAGAGAAATAGACTGACAGCAGGATGGGGATTGGCTGTTAACAGAGAGAAATAGACTGACAGCAGGACAGGGGAATGGCTGATAACAGAGAGAAATAGACTGACAGCAGGACAAGGATTAGCTGATAACAGAGAGAAATATACTGACAGTAGGACAAGGATTGGCTGATAACAGAGAGAAATAGACTGAGAGCAGGACTTGGGAATGGCTGATAACAGAGAGAAATAGACAGAATGCAGGACGGGGAATGGCTGATAACAGAGAGGAATAGACTGACAACAGGACGGGGGAATGGCTGATAACAGAGAGAAATAGACTGACAGCAGGACGGGGGAATGGCTGATAACAGAGATAAATAGACTGACAGCAGGACAAGGGAATGGCTGACAACAGAGAGAAATAGACTGACAGCGGCATGGGGAATGGCTGATAACAGAGAGAAATAGACTGACAGCAGGACAAGGATTGGCTGATAACAGAGAGAAATAGACTGACAGCAGGACGGGGAATGGCTGATAACAGAGAGAAATAGACTGACAGCAGGGCTGGGGAATGGCTGACAACAGAGAGAAATAGACTGACAGCAGGACGGGGGAATGGCTGATAACAGAGATAAATAGACTGACAGCAGGACAAGGGAATGGCTGATAACAGAGAGAAATAGACTGACAGCAGGACAGGGAATGGCTGATAACAGAGAGAAATAGACTGACAGCGGCATGGGGAATGGCTGATAACAGAGAGAAATAGACTGACAGCAGGACGGGGAATGGCTGATAACAGAGAGAAATAGACTGACAGCAGGGCGGGGGAATGGCTGATAACAGAGAAGTAGACTGACAGCAGGACGGGGGAATGGCTGATAACAGAGAGAAAAGACTGACAGCAGGACAGGGGAATGGCTGATAACAGAGGGAAATAGACTGAGAGCAGGACGAGGGAATGGCTGATAACAGAGAAATCGACTGACAGCAGGACAGGGGAATGGCTGATAACAGAGAAATAGACAGAATGCAGGACGGGGAATGGCTGACAACAGAGAGAAATAGACTGACAGCAGGACGGGGAACGGCTGATAACAGAGAGAAATAGACTCACAGCAGGACAGGGGAATGGCTGATAACAGAAAGAAATAGACTGACAGCAGGACAGGGGAATGGCTGATAACAGAGAGAAATAGACTGACGGCTCGACAGGGAATGGCTGATAACAGAGAGAAATAGACTGACAGCAGGACGTGGGAATGGCTAATAACAGAGAAATTTACTGACAGCAGGACAGGGAATGGCTGATAACAGAGAAATAGACTGACAGCAGGACGGGGGAATGGCTGATAACAGAGAATAGACTGACAGCAGGACAGGGAATGGCTGATAACAGAGAGAAATAGACAGACAACAGGGCGGGGAATGGCTAATAACAGAGAAATAGACTGACAGCAGGACTGGGAATGGCTGATAACAGAGAGGAATACACTGACAACAGGACGGGGGAATGGCTGATAACAGAGAGAAATAGACTGACAGCAGGACGGGGGAATGGCTAATAACAGAGAAATTTACTGACAGCAGGACAGGGAATGGCTGATAACAGAGAGAAATAGACTGACAGCAGGACGGGGGAATGGCTGATAACAGAGAGAAATAAACTGACAGCAGGACGGGGGAATGACTGATAACAGAGAGAATAGACTGACAGCAGGACAGGGGAATAGCTGATAACAGAGAGAAATAGACTGAACACAGGACAGGGGAATGGCTGATAACAGAGAGAATAGACTGACAGCAGGACAGGAGAATGGCTGATAACAGAGAAATAGACTGACAGCGGGATGGGGAATGGCTGATAACAGAGAGAAATAGACTGACAGCGGGATGGGGAATGGCTGATAACAGAGAGAAATAGACTGACAGCGGGATGGGTAATGGCTGATAACACAGAGAATAGACTGACAGCAGGGCAGGGGAATGGCTGATAATAGAGAGAAATAGACTGACAGCGGGACAGGGGAATGGCTGATAACAGAGAGAAATAGACTGACAGCAGGACGGGGGAATGGCTGATAACAGAGAGAAATAGACTGACAGCAGGACGGGGGAATGGCTGATAACAGAGAGAAATAGACTGACAGCAGGACGGGGGAATGGCTGATAACAGAGAGAAAAAGACTGACAGCAGGACGGGGGAATGGCTGATAAGAGAGAGAAATAGACTGACAGCAGGACGGGGGAATGGCTGATAGCAGAGAGAAAAAGACTGACAGCAGGACAGGGGAATGGCTGATAACACAGAGAAATAGACTGACAGTAGGACAGGGGAATGGCTGATAACAGAGAAATAGACAGAATGCAGGACGGGGAATGACTGATAACAGAGAGAAATAGACTGACAGCAGGACGGGGAATGACTGATAACACAGAGAAATAGACTGACAGCAGGACAGGGGAGTGGCTGATAACAGAAAGAAATAGACTGACAGCAGGACAGGGGAATGGCTGAAAACAGAGAGAAATAGACTGACAGCAGGATGGGGAAAGGCTGATAACAGAGAAATAGACTGACAGCAGGACAGGGGAATGGCTGATAACAGAGAGAAATAGACTGAGAGCAGGACGAGGGAATGGCTGATAACAGAGAGAAATCGACTGACAGCAGGACTTGGGAATGGCTGATAACAGAGAGAAATAGACAGAATGCAGGACGAGGAATGGCTGATAACAGAGAGAAATAGACTGACAGCAGGACGGGGGAATGGCTGATAATAGAGAGAAATAGACTGACAGCAGGACGGGGAATGGCTGATAACAGAGAGAAATAGACTGACAGCAGGACGGGGGAATGGCTGATAAGAGAGAGAAATAGACTGACAGCAGGATGGGGAGTGGCTGATAACAGAGAGAAATAGACTGACAGCAGGACAAGGGAGTGGCTGAAAACAGAGAGAAATAGACTGACAGCAGGATGGGGAATGGCTGATAACAGAGAGGAATAGACTGACAACAGGACGGGGGAATGGCTGATAACAGAGAGAAATAGACTGACAGCAGGACAAGGGAATGGCTGAAAACAGAGTGAAATAGACTGACAACAGGACGGGGGAATGGCTGATAACAGAGAGGAATAGACTGACAACAGGACGGGGGAATGGCTGATAACAGAGAGAAATAGACTGACAGCAGGACAAGGGAATGGCTGATAACAGAGAGAAATAGACTGACAGCGGCATGGGAAATGGCTGATAACAGAGAGAAATAGACTGACAGCAGGACAAGGATTGGCTGATAACAGAGAGAAATAGACTGACAGCGGCATGGGGAATGGCTGATAACAGAGAGAAATAGACTGACAGCAGGATGGGGAATGGCTGATAACAGAGAGGAATAGACTGACAACAGGACGGGGGAATGGCTGATAACAGAGAGAAATAGACTGACAGCAGGACGGGGGAATGGCTGATAACAGAGAGAATAGACTGACAGCAGGACGGGGGAATGGCTAATAACAGAAATTTACTGACAGCAGGACAGGGAATGGCTGATAACAGAGAGAAATAGACTGACAGCAGGAACGGGATTGGCTGATAACAGAGAGAAATAGACTGACAACAGGACAGGGGAATGGCTGATAACAGAGAAATAGACTGACAGCAGGACAGGGTAATGGCTGATAACAGAGAGAATAGACTGACAGCAGGACGGGGGAATGGCAGATAACGGAGAGAATAGACTGACAGCAGGACGGGAGAATGGCTGATAACAGAGAGAAATAGACTGACAGCAGGAACGGGATTGGCTGATAACAGAGAGAAATAGACTGACAGCAGGACAGGGGAATGGCTGATAACAGAGAGAATACACTGACAGCAGGACGTGGGAATGGCTAATAACAGAGAAATTTACTGACAGCAGGACAGGGAATGGCTGATAACAGAGAGAATTGACTGACAGCAGGACGGGGAATGGCTGATAACAGAGAGAAATAGACTGACAGCAGGACAAGGATTGGCTGATAACAGAGAGAAATAGACTGACAGCAGGACAGGGGAATGGCTGATAACAGAGAGAAATAGACTGACAGCAGGACGGGGGAATGGCTGATAACAGAGAGAAATAGACTGACAGCAGGACGAGGGAATGGCTGATAACAGAGAGAAATCGACTGACAGCAGGACTTGGGAATGGCTGATAACAGAGAGAAATAGACAGAATGCAGGACGGGGAATGGCTGATAACAGAGAGAAATCGACTGACAGCAGGACGGGGAATGGCTGATAACAGAGAGAAATAGACTGACAGCAGGACAGGGGAGTGGCTGATAACAGAAAGAAATAGACTGACAGCAGGACGAGGGAATGGCTGAAAACAGAGAGAAATAGACTGACAGCAGGACGAGGGAATGGCTGATAACAGAGAGAAATCGACTGACAGCAGGACTTGGGAATGGCTGATAACAGAGAGAAATAGACAGAATGCAGGACGGGGAATGGCTGACAACAGAGAGAAATAGACTGACAGCAGGACAAGGATTGGCTGATAACAGAGAGAAATAGACTGACAGCAGGACAAGGATTGGCTGATAACAGAGAGAAATAGACTGACAGCAGGACGGGGAATGGCTGATAACAGAGAGAAATAGACTGACAGCAGGACAAGGGAATGGCTGATAACAGAGAGAAATAGACTGACAGCGGCATGGGGAATGGCTGATAACAGAGAGAAATAGACTGACAGCAGGATGGGGAATGGCTGATAACAGAGAGAAATAGACTGACAGCAGGACAAGGGAATGGCTGATAAAAGAGAGAAATAGACTGACAGCGGCATGGGGAATGGCTGATAACAGAGAGAAATAAACTGACAGCAGGATGGGGAATGGCTGATAACAGAGAGAAATCGACTGACAGCAGGACTTGGGAATGGCTGATAACAGAAAGAAATAGACAGAATGCAGGACGGGGAATGGCTGATAACAGAGAGAAATCGACTGACAGCAGGATGGGGAATGGCTGATAACAGAGAGAAATAGACTGACAGCAGGACAGGGGAGTGGCTGATAACAGAAAGAAATAGACTGACAGCAGGACAGGGGAATGGCTGATAACAGAGAGAAATAGACTGACAGCAGGACGAGGGAATGGCTGATAACAGAGAGAAATCGACTGACAGCAGGACTTGGGAATGGCTGATAACAGAGAGAAATAGACAGAATGCAGGACGGGGAATGGCTGACAACAGAGAGAAATAGACTGACAGCAGGACAAGGATTGGCTGATAACAGAGAGAAATAGACTGACAGCAGGACGGGGAATGGCTGATAACAGAGAGAAATAGACTGACAGCAGGGCGGGGGAATGGCTGATAACAGAGAAAATAGACTGACAGCAGGACTTGGGAATGGCTGATAACAGAGAGAAAAAGACAGAATGCAGGACGGGGAATGGCTGATAACAGAGAGAAATAGACTGACAGCAGGACAAGGATTGGCTGATAACAGAGAGAAATAGACTGACAGCAGGACGGGGAATGGCTGATAACAGAGAGAAATAGACTGACAGCAGGGCGGGGGAATGGCTGATAACAGAGAGAAATAGACTGACAACAGGACGGGGGAATGGCTGATAACAGAGAGAAATAGACTGACAGCAGGACAAGGTAATGGCTGATAACAGAGAGAATAGACTGACAGCAGGACGGGGGAATGGCAAATAACGGAGAGAATAGACTGACAGCAGGACGGGAGAATGGCTGATAACAGAGAGAAATAGACTGAGAGCAGGACGAGGGAATGGCTGATAACAGAGAGAAATAGACAGAATGCAGGACGGGGTATGGCTGATAACAGAGAGAAATAGACTGACAGCAGGACGGGGAATGGCTGATAACAGAGAGAAATAGACTGACAGCGGGACGGGGAATGACTGATAACACAGAGAAATAGACTGACAGCAGGACAGGGGAGTGGCTGATAACAGAGAGAAATAGACTGACAGCAGGACAGGGGAATGGCTGAAAACAGAGAGAAATAGACTGACAGCAGGATGGGGAATGGCTGATAACAGAGAGGAATAGACTGACAACAGGACGGGGGAATGGCTGATAACAGAGAGAAATAGACTGACAGCAGGACGGGGGAATGGCTGATAACAGAGATAAATAGACTGACAGCAGGACAAGGGAATGGCTGATAACAGAGAGAAATAGACTGACAGCAGGACGGGGAATGGCTGATAACAGAGAGAAATAGACTGACAGCAGGGCGGGGAATGGCTGATAACAGAGAGAAGTAGACTGACCGCAGGACGGGGGAATGGCTGATAACAGAGAGAAATAGACAGAATGCAGGACGGGGAATGGCTGACAACAGAGAGAAATAGACTGACAGCAGGACAGGGTAATGGCTGATAACAGAGAGAATAGACTGACAGCAGGACGGGAGAATGGCTGATAACAGAGAGAAATAGACTGACAGCAGGAACGGGATTGGCTGATAACAGAGAGAAATAGACTGACAGCAGGACAGGGGAATGGCTGATAACAGAGAGAATACACTGACAGCAGGACGTGGGAATGGCTAATAACAGAGAAATTTACTGACAGCAGGACAGGGAATGGCTGATAACAGAGAGAATTGACTGACAGCAGGACGGGGAATGGCTGATAACAGAGAGAAATAGACTGACAGCAGGACTGGGGAATGGCTGATAACAGAAAGAAATAGACTGACAGCGGCATGGGGAATGGCTGATAACAGAGAGAAATAGACTGACAGCAGGATGGGGATTGGCTGTTAACAGAGAGAAATAGACTGACAGCAGGACAGGGGAATGGCTGATAACAGAGAGAAATAGACAGAATGCAGGACGGGGAATGGCTGATAACAGAGAGAAATAGACTGACAGCAGGACGGGGAATGGCTGATAACAGAGAGAAATAGACTGACAGCGGGACGGGGAATGGCTGATAACAGAGAAATAGACTGACAGCAGGACAGGGGAATGGCTGATAACAGAGAGAAATAGACTGAGAGCAGGACGAGGGAATGGCTGATAACAGAGAGAAATCGACTGACAGCAGGACTTGGGAATGGCTGATAACAGAGAGAAATAGACAGAATGCAGGACGGGGAATGGCTGATAACAGAGAGAAATAGACTGACAGCAGGACGGGGAATGGCTGATAACAGAGAGAAATAGACTGACAGCGGGACGGGGAATGACTGATAACAGAGAGAAATAGACAGAATGCAGGACGGGGAATGGCTGATAACAGAGAGAAATAGACTGACAGCGGGACGGGGAATGGCTGATAACAGAGAGAAATAGACAGAATGCAGGACGGGGAATGGCTGATAACAGAGAGAAATAGACTGACAGCAGGACGGGGAATGGCTGATAACAGAGAGAAATAGACTGACAGCAGGACAGGGGAGTGGCTGATAACAGAAAGAAATAGACTGACAACAGGATGGGGAATGGCTGATAACAGAGAGGAATAGACTGACAACAGGACGGGGGAATGGCTGATAACAGAGAGAAATAGACTGACAGCAGGACAGGGGAATGGCTGATAACAGAGAGAATAGACTGACAGCAGGACAGGGTAATGGCTGATAACAGAGAGAAATAGACTGACAGCGGCATGAGGAATGGCTGATAACAGAGAGAAATAGACTGACAGCAGGACAAGGATTGGCTGATAACAGAGAGAAATAGACTGACAGCAGGACAGGGGAGTAGCTGATAACAGAAAGATATAGACTGACAGCAGGATGGGGAATGGCTGATAACAGAGAGGAATAGACTGACAACAGGACGGGGGAATGGCTGATAACAGAGAGAAATAGACTGACAGCAGGACAGGGGAATGGCTGATAACAGAGAGAATAGACTGACAGCAGGACAGGGTAATGGCTGATAACAGAGAGAAATAGACTGACAGCGGCATGGGGAATGGCTGATAACAGAGAGAAATAGACTGACAGCAGGACAAGGATTGGCTGATAACAGAGAGAAATAGACTGACAGTAGGACAGGGGAATGGCTGATAACAGAGAGAAGTAGACTGACAGCAGGATGGGGAATGGCTGATAACAGAGAGAATAGACTGACAGCAGGACGGGGGAATGGCAGATAACGGAGAGAATAGACTGACAGCGGGACGGGGAATGACTGATAACAGAGAGAAATCGACTGACAGCAGGACTTGGGAATGGCTGATAACAGAGAGAAATAGACTGACAGCAGGAAGGGGGAATGGCTGATAACAGAGAGAAATAGACTGACAGCAGGACGGGGGAATGGCTGATAAGAGAGAGAAATAGACTGACAGCAGGACAGGGGAGTGGCTGATAACAGAAAGAAATAGACTGACAGCAGGACGGGAATGGCTGAAAACAGAGAGAAATAGACTGACAGCAGGACAAGGGAATGGCTGATAACAGAGAGAAATAGACTGACAGCAGGACAAGGGAATGGCTGATAACAGAGAGAAATAGACTGACAGCAGGACAAGGATTGGCTGATAACAGAGAGAAATAGACTGACAGTAGGACAGGGAATGGCTGATAACAGAGAGAATAGACTGACAGCAGGACGGGGAATGGCTGATAACAGAGAGAAATAGACTGAACACAGGACAGGGGAATGGCTGATAACAGAGAAATAGACTGACAGCGGGATGGGGAATGGCTGATAACAGAGAGAAATAGACTGACAGCGGGATGGGTAATGGCTGATAACAGAGAGAATAGACTGACAGCAGGGCAGGGGAATGGCTGATAACAGAGAGAAATAGACTGACAGCGGGACAGGGGAATGGCTGATAACAGAGAGAAATAGACTCACAGCAGGACGGGGGAATGGCTGATAACAGAGAGAAATCGACTGACAGCAGGACTTGGGAATGGCTGATAACAGAGAGAAATAGACAGAATGCAGGACGAGGAATGGCTGATAACAGAGAGAAATAGACTGACAGCAGGACGGGGAATGGCTGATAAGAGAGAGAAATAGACTGACAGCAGGATGGGGAGTGGCTGATAACAGAGAGAAATAGACTGACAGCAGGACAGGGGAGTGGCTGATAACAGAAAGAAATAGACTGACAGCAGGACAGGGGAATGGCTGAAAACAGAGAGAAATAGACTGACAGCAGGATGGGGAATGTCTGATAACAGAGAGAAATAGACTGACAGCAGGACAAGGGAATGGCTGAAAACAGAGAGAAATAGACTGACAGCAGGATGGGGAATGGCTGATAACAGAGAGGAATAGACTGACAACAGGACGGGGGAATGGCTGATAACAGAGAGAAATAGACTGACAGCAGGACAAGGATTGGCTGATAACAGAGAGAAATAGACTGACAGTAGGACAGCGGAATGGCTGATAACAGAGAGAAATAGACTGACAGCAGGATGGGGAATGGCTGATAACAGAGAGGAATAGACTGACAACAGGACGGGGGAATGGCTGATAACAGAGAGGAATAGACTGACAGCAGGACAGGGTAATGGCTGATAACAGAGAGAATAGACTGACAGCAGGACGGGGGAATGGCTAATAACAGAAATTTACTGACAGCAGGACAGGGAATGGCTGATAACAGAGAGAAATAGACTGACAGCAGGAACGGGATTGGCTGATAACAGAGAGAAATAGACTGACAGCAGGACAGGGGAATGGCTGATAACAGAGAGAAATAGACAGACAACAGGGCGGGGAATGGCTGATAACAGAGAAATAGACTGACAGCAGGACGGGAATGGCTGATAACAGAGAAATTTACTGACAGCAGGACAGGGAATGGCTGATAACAGAGAGAAATAGACTGACAGCAGGACAGGGAATGGCTGATAACAGAGAGAATAGACTGACAGCAGGACGGGGAATGGCTGATAACAGAGAGAAATAGACAGACAACAGGGCGGGGAATGGCTGATAACAGAGAAATAGACTGACAGCAGGACGGGAATGGCTGATAACAGAGAGAAATAGACTGACAGCAGGACGGGGAATGGTTGATAACAAAGATAATAGACTGACAGCAGGACAGGGGAATAGCTGATAACAGAGAAATAGACTGACAGCGGGATGGGGAATGGCTGATAACAGAGAGAATAGACTGACAGCAGGGCAGGTGAATGGCTGATAACAGAGAGAAATAGACTGACAGCAGGACAGGGGAATGGCTGATAACAGAACGAAATAGACTGACAGCAGGACGGGGAGTGGCTGATAACAGAGAGAAATAGACTGACAGCAGGACGGGGAGTGGCTGATAACAGAGAGAAATAGACTGACATCAGGACAGGGGAATGGCTGATAACACAGAGAAATAGACTGACAGCAGGACAGGGGAGTGGCTGATAACACAGAGAAATAGACTGACAGCAGGACAGGGGAGTGGCTGATAACACAGAGAAATAGACTGACAGCAGGACAGGGGAATGGCTGATAACAGAGAGAAATAGACTGACAGCGGCATGGGGAATGGCTGATAACAGAGAGAAATAGACTGACAGCAGGACAAGGATTGGCTGATAACAGAGAGAAATAGACTGACAGCGGGACGGGGAATGACTGATAACACAGAGAAATAGACTGACAGCAGGACAGGGGAGTGGCTGATAACAGAAAGAAATAGACTGACAGCAGGACAGGGGAATGGCTGAAAACAGAGAGAAATAGACTGACAGCAGGATGGGGAATGGCTGATAACAGAGATAAATAGACTGAAAGCAGGACGGGGAATGGCTGATAACAGAGAGAAATAGACTGACAGCGGCATGGGGAATGGCTGATAACAGAGAGAAATAGACTGACAGCAGGACAAGGATTGGCTGATAACAGAGAGAAATAGACTGACAGCAGGATGGGGATTGGCTGTTAACAGAGAGAAATAGATTGACAGCAGGACAGGGGAATGGCTGATAACAGAGAGAAATAGACTGACAGCAGGACAAGGATTAGCTGATAACAGAGAGAAATATACTGACAGTAGGACAAGGATTGGCTGATAACAGAGAGAAATAGACTGAGAGCAGGACTTGGGAATGGCTGATAACAGAGAGAAATAGACAGAATGCAGGATGGGGAATGGCTGATAACAGAGAGGAATAGACTGACAACAGGACGGGGGAATGGCTGATAACAGAGAGAAATAGACTGACAGCAGGACGGGGGAATGGCTGATAACAGAGATAAATAGACTGACAGCAGGACAAGGGAATGGCTGACAACAGAGAGAAATAGACTGACAGCGGCATGGGGAATGGCTGATAACAGAGAGAAATAGACTGACAGCAGGACAAGGATTGGCTGATAACAGAGAGAAATAGACTGACAGCAGGGCTGGGGAATGGCTGACAACAGAGAGAAATAGACTGACAGCAGGACGGGGGAATGGCTGATAACAGAGATAAATAGACTGACAGCAGGACAAGGGAATGGCTGATAACAGAGAGAAATAGACTGACAGCAGGACGGGGAATGGCTGATAACAGAGAGAAATAGACTGACAGCAGGACGTGGGAATGGCTAATAACATAGAGAAATTTACTGACAGCAGGACAGGGAATGGCTGATAACAGAGAGAAATAGACTGACAGCAGGACGGGGGAATGGCTGATAACAGAGAATAGACTGACAGCAGGACAGGGAATGGCTGATAACAGAGAGAAATAGACAGACAACAGGGCGGGGAATGGCTAATAACAGAGAAATAGACTGACAGCAGGACTGGGAATGGCTGATAACAGAGAGGAATACACTGACAACAGGACGGGGGAATGGCTGATAACAGAGAAATAGACTGACAGCAGGACGGGAATGGCTGATAACAAAGAAATAGACTGACAGCACGACGGGGAATGGCTGATAACAGAGAGAAATAGACTGACGGCACGACGGGGAATGGCTGATAACAGAGAGAAATAGACTGACAGCAGGAACGGGATTGGCTGATAACAGAGAGAATAGACTGACAGCAGGACGGGGGAATGGCTAATAACAGAGAAATTTACTGACAGCAGGACAGGGAATGGCTTATAACAGAGAGAAATAGACTGACAGCAGGACGGGGGAATGGCTGATAACAGAGAGAAATAAACTGACAGCAGGACGGGGGAATGACTGATAACAGAGAGAATAGACTGACAGCAGGACAGGGGAATAGCTGATAACAGAGAGAAATAGACTGAACACAGAACAGGGGAATGGCTGATAACAGAGAGAATAGACTGACAGCAGGACAGGAGAATGGCTGATAACAGAGAAATAGACTGACAGCGGGATGGGGAATGGCTGATAACAGAGAGAAATAGACTGACAGCGGGATGGGGAATGGCTGATAACAGAGAGAAATAGACTGACAGCGGGATGGGTAATGGCTGATAACAGAGAGAATAGACTGACAGCAGGGCAGGGGAATGGCTGATAATAGAGAGAAATAGACTGACAGCGGGACAGGGGAATGGCTGATAACAGAGAGAAATAGACTGACAGCAGGACGGGGGAATGGCTGATAACAGAGAGAAATAGACTGACAGCAGGACGGGGGAATGGCTGATAACAGAGAGAAATAGACTGACAGCAGGACGGGGGAATGGCTGATAACAGAGAGAAAAAGACTGACAGCAGGACGGGGGAATGGCTGATAAGAGAGAGAAATAGACTGACAGCAGGACGGGGGAATGGCTGATAGCAGAGAGAAAAAGACTGACAGCAGGACAGGGGAATGGCTGATAACACAGAGAAATAGACTGACAGTAGGACAGGGGAATGGCTGATAACAGAGAAATAGACAGAATGCAGGACGGGGAATGACTGATAACAGAGAGAAATAGACTGACAGCAGGACGGGGAATGACTGATAACACAGAGAAATAGACTGACAGCAGGACAGGGGAGTGGCTGATAACAGAAAGAAATAGACTGACAGCAGGACAGGGGAATGGCTGAAAACAGAGAGAAATAGACTGACAGCAGGATGGGGAATGGCTGATAACAGAGAAATAGACTGACAGCAGGACAGGGGAATGGCTGATAACAGAGAGAAATAGACTGAGAGCAGGACGAGGGAATGGCTGATAACAGAGAGAAATCGACTGACAGCAGGACTTGGGAATGGCTGATAACAGAGAGAAATAGACAGAATGCAGGACGAGGAATGGCTGATAACAGAGAGAAATAGACTGACAGCAGGACGGGGGAATGGCTGATAACAGAGAGAAATAGACTGACAGCAGGACGGGGGAATGGCTGATAACAGAGAGAAATAGACTGACAGCAGGACGGGGGAATGGCTGATAAGAGAGAGAAATAGACTGACAGCAGGATGGGGAGTGGCTGATAACAGAGAGAAATAGACTGACAGCAGGACAAGGGAGTGGCTGAAAACAGAGAGAAATAGACTGACAGCAGGATGGGGAATGGCTGATAACAGAGAGGAATAGACTGACAACAGGACGGGGGAATGGCTGATAACAGAGAGAAATAGACTGACAGCAGGACAAGGGAATGGCTGAAAACAGAGTGAAATAGACTGACAACAGGACGGGGGAATGGCTGATAACAGAGAGGAATAGACTGACAACAGGACGGGGGAATGGCTGATAACAGAGAGAAATAAACTGACAGCAGGACAAGGGAATGGCTGATAACAGAGAGAAATAGACTGACAGCGGCATGGGGAATGGCTGATAACAGAGAGAAATAGACTGACAGCAGGACAAGGATTGGCTGATAACAGAGAGAAATAGACTGACAGCGGCATGGGGAATGGCTGATAACAGAGAGAAATAGACTGACAGCAGGATGGGGAATGGCTGATAACAGAGAGGAATAGACTGACAACAGGACGGGGGAATGGCTGATAACAGAGAGAAATAGACTGACAGCAGGACGGGGGAATGGCTGATAACAGAGATAAATAGACTGACAGCAGGACAGGGTAATGGCTGATAACAGAGAGAATAGACTGACAGCAGGACGGGGGAATGGCTAATAACAGAAATTTACTGACAGCAGGACAGGGAATGGCTGATAACAGAGAGAAATAGACTGACAACAGGACAGGGGAATGGCTGATAACAGAGAAATAGACTGACAGCAGGACAGGGTAATGGCTGATAACAGAGAGAATAGACTGACAGCAGGACGGGGGAATGGCAGATAACGGAGAGAATAGACTGACAGCAGGACGGGAGAATGGCTGATAACAGAGAGAAATAGACTGACAGCAGGAACGGGATTGGCTGATAACAGAGAGAAATAGACTGACAGCAGGACAGGGGAATGGCTGATAACAGAGAGAATACACTGACAGCAGGACGTGGGAATGGCTAATAACAGAGAAATTTACTGACAGCAGGACAGGGAATGGCTGATAACAGAGAGAATTGACTGACAGCAGGACGGGGAATGGCTGATAACAGAGAGAATTAGACTGACAGCAGGACAAGGATTGGCTGATAACAGAGAGAAATAGACTGACAGCAGGACAGGGGAATGGCTGATAACAGAGAGAAATAGACTGACAGCAGGACGGGGGAATGGCTGATAACAGAGAGAATACACTGACAGCAGGACGTGGGAATGGCTAATAACAGAGAAATTTACTGACAGCAGGACAGGGAATGGCTGATAACAGAGAGAATTGACTGACAGCAGGACGGGGAATGGCTGATAACAGAGAGAAATAGACTGACAGCAGGACAAGGATTGGCTGATAACAGAGAGAAATAGACTGACAGCAGGACAGGGGAATGGCTGATAACAGAGAGAAATAGACTGACAGCAGGACGGGGGAATGGCTGATAACAGAGAGAAATAGACTGACAGCAGGACGAGGGAATGGCTGATAACAGAGAGAAATCGACTGACAGCAGGACTTGGGAATGGCTGATAACAGAGAGAAATAGACAGAATGCAGGACGGGGAATGGCTGATAACAGAGAGAAATCGACTGACAGCAGGACGGGGAATGGCTGATAACAGAGAGAAATAGACTGACAGCAGGACAGGGGAGTGGCTGATAACAGAAAGAAATAGACTGACAGCAGGACGAGGGAATGGCTGAAAACAGAGAGAAATAGACTGACAGCAGGACGAGGGAATGGCTGATAACAGAGAGAAATCGACTGACAGCAGGACTTGGGAATGGCTGATAACAGAGAGAAATAGACAGAATGCAGGACGGGGAATGGCTGACAACAGAGAGAAATAGACTGACAGCAGGACAAGGATTGGCTGATAACAGAGAGAAATAGACTGACAGCAGGACAAGGATTGGCTGATAACAGAGAGAAATAGACTGACAGCAGGACGGGGAATGGCTGATAACAGAGAGAAATAGACTGACAGCAGGACAAGGGAATGGCTGATAACAGAGAGAAATAGACTGACAGCGGCATGGGGAATGGCTGATAACAGAGAGAAATAGACTGACAGCAGGATGGGGAATGGCTGATAACAGAGAGAAATAGACTGACAGCAGGACAAGGGAATGGCTGATAAAAGAGAGAAATAGACTGACAGCGGCATGGGGAATGGCTGATAACAGAGAGAAATAAACTGACAGCAGGATGGGGAATGGCTGATAACAGAGAGAAATCGACTGACAGCAGGACTTGGGAATGGCTGATAACAGAAAGAAATAGACAGAATGCAGGACGGGGAATGGCTGATAACAGAGAGAAATCGACTGACAGCAGGATGGGGAATGGCTGATAACAGAGAGAAATAGACTGACAGCAGGACAGGGGAGTGGCTGATAACAGAAAGAAATAGACTGACAGCAGGACAGGGGAATGGCTGATAACAGAGAGAAATAGACTGACAGCAGGACGAGGGAATGGCTGATAACAGAGAGAAATCGACTGACAGCAGGACTTGGGAATGGCTGATAACAGAGAGAAATAGACAGAATGCAGGACGGGGAATGGCTGACAACAGAGAGAAATAGACTGACAGCAGGACAAGGATTGGCTGATAACAGAGAGAAATAGACTGACAGCAGGACGGGGAATGGCTGATAACAGAGAGAAATAGACTGACAGCAGGGCGGGGGAATGGCTGATAACAGAGAAAATAGACTGACAGCAGGACTTGGGAATGGCTGATAACAGAGAGAAAAAGACAGAATGCAGGACGGGGAATGGCTGATAACAGAGAGAAATAGACTGACAGCAGGACAAGGATTGGCTGATAACAGAGAGAAATAGACTGA
The DNA here is from genome assembly GCF_032444005.1 of Ranitomeya imitator. Lineage (NCBI taxonomy): Eukaryota > Metazoa > Chordata > Amphibia > Anura > Dendrobatidae > Ranitomeya > Ranitomeya imitator. Next base: position 332,885,029 of record NC_091284.1, on the reverse strand, counting down.
CAGCAGGACGGGGAATGGCTGATAACAGAGAGAAATAGACTGACAGCAGGGCGGGGGAATGGCTGATAACAGAGAGAAATAGACTGACAACAGGACGGGGGAATGGCTGATAACAGAGAGAAATAGACTGACAGCAGGACAAGGTAATGGCTGATAACAGAGAGAATAGACTGACAGCAGGACGGGGGAATGGCAAATAACGGAGAGAATAGACTGACAGCAGGACGGGAGAATGGCTGATAACAGAGAGAAATAGACTGAGAGCAGGACGAGGGAATGGCTGATAACAGAGAGAAATAGACAGAATGCAGGACGGGGTATGGCTGATAACAGAGAGAAATAGACTGACAGCAGGACGGGGAATGGCTGATAACAGAGAGAAATAGACTGACAGCGGGACGGGGAATGACTGATAACACAGAGAAATAGACTGACAGCAGGACAGGGGAGTGGCTGATAACAGAGAGAAATAGACTGACAGCAGGACAGGGGAATGGCTGAAAACAGAGAGAAATAGACTGACAGCAGGATGGGGAATGGCTGATAACAGAGAGGAATAGACTGACAACAGGACGGGGGAATGGCTGATAACAGAGAGAAATAGACTGACAGCAGGACGGGGGAATGGCTGATAACAGAGATAAATAGACTGACAGCAGGACAAGGGAATGGCTGATAACAGAGAGAAATAGACTGACAGCAGGACGGGGAATGGCTGATAACAGAGAGAAATAGACTGACAGCAGGGCGGGGAATGGCTGATAACAGAGAGAAGTAGACTGACCGCAGGACGGGGGAATGGCTGATAACAGAGAGAAATAGACAGAATGCAGGACGGGGAATGGCTGACAACAGAGAGAAATAGACTGACAGCAGGACAGGGTAATGGCTGATAACAGAGAGAATAGACTGACAGCAGGACGGGAGAATGGCTGATAACAGAGAGAAATAGACTGACAGCAGGAACGGGATTGGCTGATAACAGAGAGAAATAGACTGACAGCAGGACAGGGGAATGGCTGATAACAGAGAGAATACACTGACAGCAGGACGTGGGAATGGCTAATAACAGAGAAATTTACTGACAGCAGGACAGGGAATGGCTGATAACAGAGAGAATTGACTGACAGCAGGACGGGGAATGGCTGATAACAGAGAGAAATAGACTGACAGCAGGACTGGGGAATGGCTGATAACAGAAAGAAATAGACTGACAGCGGCATGGGGAATGGCTGATAACAGAGAGAAATAGACTGACAGCAGGATGGGGATTGGCTGTTAACAGAGAGAAATAGACTGACAGCAGGACAGGGGAATGGCTGATAACAGAGAGAAATAGACAGAATGCAGGACGGGGAATGGCTGATAACAGAGAGAAATAGACTGACAGCAGGACGGGGAATGGCTGATAACAGAGAGAAATAGACTGACAGCGGGACGGGGAATGGCTGATAACAGAGAAATAGACTGACAGCAGGACAGGGGAATGGCTGATAACAGAGAGAAATAGACTGAGAGCAGGACGAGGGAATGGCTGATAACAGAGAGAAATCGACTGACAGCAGGACTTGGGAATGGCTGATAACAGAGAGAAATAGACAGAATGCAGGACGGGGAATGGCTGATAACAGAGAGAAATAGACTGACAGCAGGACGGGGAATGGCTGATAACAGAGAGAAATAGACTGACAGCGGGACGGGGAATGACTGATAACAGAGAGAAATAGACAGAATGCAGGACGGGGAATGGCTGATAACAGAGAGAAATAGACTGACAGCGGGACGGGGAATGGCTGATAACAGAGAGAAATAGACAGAATGCAGGACGGGGAATGGCTGATAACAGAGAGAAATAGACTGACAGCAGGACGGGGAATGGCTGATAACAGAGAGAAATAGACTGACAGCAGGACAGGGGAGTGGCTGATAACAGAAAGAAATAGACTGACAACAGGATGGGGAATGGCTGATAACAGAGAGGAATAGACTGACAACAGGACGGGGGAATGGCTGATAACAGAGAGAAATAGACTGACAGCAGGACAGGGGAATGGCTGATAACAGAGAGAATAGACTGACAGCAGGACAGGGTAATGGCTGATAACAGAGAGAAATAGACTGACAGCGGCATGAGGAATGGCTGATAACAGAGAGAAATAGACTGACAGCAGGACAAGGATTGGCTGATAACAGAGAGAAATAGACTGACAGCAGGACAGGGGAGTAGCTGATAACAGAAAGATATAGACTGACAGCAGGATGGGGAATGGCTGATAACAGAGAGGAATAGACTGACAACAGGACGGGGGAATGGCTGATAACAGAGAGAAATAGACTGACAGCAGGACAGGGGAATGGCTGATAACAGAGAGAATAGACTGACAGCAGGACAGGGTAATGGCTGATAACAGAGAGAAATAGACTGACAGCGGCATGGGGAATGGCTGATAACAGAGAGAAATAGACTGACAGCAGGACAAGGATTGGCTGATAACAGAGAGAAATAGACTGACAGTAGGACAGGGGAATGGCTGATAACAGAGAGAAGTAGACTGACAGCAGGATGGGGAATGGCTGATAACAGAGAGAATAGACTGACAGCAGGACGGGGGAATGGCAGATAACGGAGAGAATAGACTGACAGCGGGACGGGGAATGACTGATAACAGAGAGAAATCGACTGACAGCAGGACTTGGGAATGGCTGATAACAGAGAGAAATAGACTGACAGCAGGAAGGGGGAATGGCTGATAACAGAGAGAAATAGACTGACAGCAGGACGGGGGAATGGCTGATAAGAGAGAGAAATAGACTGACAGCAGGACAGGGGAGTGGCTGATAACAGAAAGAAATAGACTGACAGCAGGACGGGAATGGCTGAAAACAGAGAGAAATAGACTGACAGCAGGACAAGGGAATGGCTGATAACAGAGAGAAATAGACTGACAGCAGGACAAGGGAATGGCTGATAACAGAGAGAAATAGACTGACAGCAGGACAAGGATTGGCTGATAACAGAGAGAAATAGACTGACAGTAGGACAGGGAATGGCTGATAACAGAGAGAATAGACTGACAGCAGGACGGGGAATGGCTGATAACAGAGAGAAATAGACTGAACACAGGACAGGGGAATGGCTGATAACAGAGAAATAGACTGACAGCGGGATGGGGAATGGCTGATAACAGAGAGAAATAGACTGACAGCGGGATGGGTAATGGCTGATAACAGAGAGAATAGACTGACAGCAGGGCAGGGGAATGGCTGATAACAGAGAGAAATAGACTGACAGCGGGACAGGGGAATGGCTGATAACAGAGAGAAATAGACTGACAGCAGGACTTGGGAATGGCTGATAACAGAGAGAAATAGACAGAATGCAGGACGAGGAATGGCTGATAACAGAGAGAAATAGACTGACAGCAGGACGGGGAATGGCTGATAAGAGAGAGAAATAGACTGACAGCAGGATGGGGAGTGGCTGATAACAGAGAGAAATAGACTGACAGCAGGACAGGGGAGTGGCTGATAACAGAAAGAAATAGACTGACAGCAGGACAGGGGAATGGCTGAAAACAGAGAGAAATAGACTGACAGCAGGATGGGGAATGTCTGATAACAGAGAGAAATAGACTGACAGCAGGACAAGGGAATGGCTGAAAACAGAGAGAAATAGACTGACAGCAGGATGGGGAATGGCTGATAACAGAGAGGAATAGACTGACAACAGGACGGGGGAATGGCTGATAACAGAGAGAAATAGACTGACAGCAGGACAAGGATTGGCTGATAACAGAGAGAAATAGACTGACAGTAGGACAGCGGAATGGCTGATAACAGAGAGAAATAGACTGACAGCAGGATGGGGAATGGCTGATAACAGAGAGGAATAGACTGACAACAGGACGGGGGAATGGCTGATAACAGAGAGGAATAGACTGACAGCAGGACAGGGTAATGGCTGATAACAGAGAGAATAGACTGACAGCAGGACGGGGGAATGGCTAATAACAGAAATTTACTGACAGCAGGACAGGGAATGGCTGATAACAGAGAGAAATAGACTGACAGCAGGAACGGGATTGGCTGATAACAGAGAGAAATAGACTGACAGCAGGACAGGGGAATGGCTGATAACAGAGAGAAATAGACAGACAACAGGGCGGGGAATGGCTGATAACAGAGAAATAGACTGACAGCAGGACGGGAATGGCTGATAACAGAGAAATTTACTGACAGCAGGACAGGGAATGGCTGATAACAGAGAGAAATAGACTGACAGCAGGACAGGGAATGGCTGATAACAGAGAGAATAGACTGACAGCAGGACGGGGAATGGCTGATAACAGAGAGAAATAGACAGACAACAGGGCGGGGAATGGCTGATAACAGAGAAATAGACTGACAGCAGGACGGGAATGGCTGATAACAGAGAGAAATAGACTGACAGCAGGACGGGGAATGGTTGATAACAAAGATAATAGACTGACAGCAGGACAGGGGAATAGCTGATAACAGAGAAATAGACTGACAGCGGGATGGGGAATGGCTGATAACAGAGAGAATAGACTGACAGCAGGGCAGGTGAATGGCTGATAACAGAGAGAAATAGACTGACAGCAGGACAGGGGAATGGCTGATAACAGAACGAAATAGACTGACAGCAGGACGGGGAGTGGCTGATAACAGAGAGAAATAGACTGACAGCAGGACGGGGAGTGGCTGATAACAGAGAGAAATAGACTGACATCAGGACAGGGGAATGGCTGATAACACAGAGAAATAGACTGACAGCAGGACAGGGGAGTGGCTGATAACACAGAGAAATAGACTGACAGCAGGACAGGGGAGTGGCTGATAACACAGAGAAATAGACTGACAGCAGGACAGGGGAATGGCTGATAACAGAGAGAAATAGACTGACAGCGGCATGGGGAATGGCTGATAACAGAGAGAAATAGACTGACAGCAGGACAAGGATTGGCTGATAACAGAGAGAAATAGACTGACAGCGGGACGGGGAATGACTGATAACACAGAGAAATAGACTGACAGCAGGACAGGGGAGTGGCTGATAACAGAAAGAAATAGACTGACAGCAGGACAGGGGAATGGCTGAAAACAGAGAGAAATAGACTGACAGCAGGATGGGGAATGGCTGATAACAGAGATAAATAGACTGAAAGCAGGACGGGGAATGGCTGATAACAGAGAGAAATAGACTGACAGCGGCATGGGGAATGGCTGATAACAGAGAGAAATAGACTGACAGCAGGACAAGGATTGGCTGATAACAGAGAGAAATAGACTGACAGCAGGATGGGGATTGGCTGTTAACAGAGAGAAATAGATTGACAGCAGGACAGGGGAATGGCTGATAACAGAGAGAAATAGACTGACAGCAGGACAAGGATTAGCTGATAACAGAGAGAAATATACTGACAGTAGGACAAGGATTGGCTGATAACAGAGAGAAATAGACTGAGAGCAGGACTTGGGAATGGCTGATAACAGAGAGAAATAGACAGAATGCAGGATGGGGAATGGCTGATAACAGAGAGGAATAGACTGACAACAGGACGGGGGAATGGCTGATAACAGAGAGAAATAGACTGACAGCAGGACGGGGGAATGGCTGATAACAGAGATAAATAGACTGACAGCAGGACAAGGGAATGGCTGACAACAGAGAGAAATAGACTGACAGCGGCATGGGGAATGGCTGATAACAGAGAGAAATAGACTGACAGCAGGACAAGGATTGGCTGATAACAGAGAGAAATAGACTGACAGCAGGGCTGGGGAATGGCTGACAACAGAGAGAAATAGACTGACAGCAGGACGGGGGAATGGCTGATAACAGAGATAAATAGACTGACAGCAGGACAAGGGAATGGCTGATAACAGAGAGAAATAGACTGACAGCAGGACGGGGAATGGCTGATAACAGAGAGAAATAGACTGACAGCAGGACGTGGGAATGGCTAATAACATAGAGAAATTTACTGACAGCAGGACAGGGAATGGCTGATAACAGAGAGAAATAGACTGACAGCAGGACGGGGGAATGGCTGATAACAGAGAATAGACTGACAGCAGGACAGGGAATGGCTGATAACAGAGAGAAATAGACAGACAACAGGGCGGGGAATGGCTAATAACAGAGAAATAGACTGACAGCAGGACTGGGAATGGCTGATAACAGAGAGGAATACACTGACAACAGGACGGGGGAATGGCTGATAACAGAGAAATAGACTGACAGCAGGACGGGAATGGCTGATAACAAAGAAATAGACTGACAGCACGACGGGGAATGGCTGATAACAGAGAGAAATAGACTGACGGCACGACGGGGAATGGCTGATAACAGAGAGAAATAGACTGACAGCAGGAACGGGATTGGCTGATAACAGAGAGAATAGACTGACAGCAGGACGGGGGAATGGCTAATAACAGAGAAATTTACTGACAGCAGGACAGGGAATGGCTTATAACAGAGAGAAATAGACTGACAGCAGGACGGGGGAATGGCTGATAACAGAGAGAAATAAACTGACAGCAGGACGGGGGAATGACTGATAACAGAGAGAATAGACTGACAGCAGGACAGGGGAATAGCTGATAACAGAGAGAAATAGACTGAACACAGAACAGGGGAATGGCTGATAACAGAGAGAATAGACTGACAGCAGGACAGGAGAATGGCTGATAACAGAGAAATAGACTGACAGCGGGATGGGGAATGGCTGATAACAGAGAGAAATAGACTGACAGCGGGATGGGGAATGGCTGATAACAGAGAGAAATAGACTGACAGCGGGATGGGTAATGGCTGATAACAGAGAGAATAGACTGACAGCAGGGCAGGGGAATGGCTGATAATAGAGAGAAATAGACTGACAGCGGGACAGGGGAATGGCTGATAACAGAGAGAAATAGACTGACAGCAGGACGGGGGAATGGCTGATAACAGAGAGAAATAGACTGACAGCAGGACGGGGGAATGGCTGATAACAGAGAGAAATAGACTGACAGCAGGACGGGGGAATGGCTGATAACAGAGAGAAAAAGACTGACAGCAGGACGGGGGAATGGCTGATAAGAGAGAGAAATAGACTGACAGCAGGACGGGGGAATGGCTGATAGCAGAGAGAAAAAGACTGACAGCAGGACAGGGGAATGGCTGATAACACAGAGAAATAGACTGACAGTAGGACAGGGGAATGGCTGATAACAGAGAAATAGACAGAATGCAGGACGGGGAATGACTGATAACAGAGAGAAATAGACTGACAGCAGGACGGGGAATGACTGATAACACAGAGAAATAGACTGACAGCAGGACAGGGGAGTGGCTGATAACAGAAAGAAATAGACTGACAGCAGGACAGGGGAATGGCTGAAAACAGAGAGAAATAGACTGACAGCAGGATGGGGAATGGCTGATAACAGAGAAATAGACTGACAGCAGGACAGGGGAATGGCTGATAACAGAGAGAAATAGACTGAGAGCAGGACGAGGGAATGGCTGATAACAGAGAGAAATCGACTGACAGCAGGACTTGGGAATGGCTGATAACAGAGAGAAATAGACAGAATGCAGGACGAGGAATGGCTGATAACAGAGAGAAATAGACTGACAGCAGGACGGGGGAATGGCTGATAACAGAGAGAAATAGACTGACAGCAGGACGGGGGAATGGCTGATAACAGAGAGAAATAGACTGACAGCAGGACGGGGGAATGGCTGATAAGAGAGAGAAATAGACTGACAGCAGGATGGGGAGTGGCTGATAACAGAGAGAAATAGACTGACAGCAGGACAAGGGAGTGGCTGAAAACAGAGAGAAATAGACTGACAGCAGGATGGGGAATGGCTGATAACAGAGAGGAATAGACTGACAACAGGACGGGGGAATGGCTGATAACAGAGAGAAATAGACTGACAGCAGGACAAGGGAATGGCTGAAAACAGAGTGAAATAGACTGACAACAGGACGGGGGAATGGCTGATAACAGAGAGGAATAGACTGACAACAGGACGGGGGAATGGCTGATAACAGAGAGAAATAAACTGACAGCAGGACAAGGGAATGGCTGATAACAGAGAGAAATAGACTGACAGCGGCATGGGGAATGGCTGATAACAGAGAGAAATAGACTGACAGCAGGACAAGGATTGGCTGATAACAGAGAGAAATAGACTGACAGCGGCATGGGGAATGGCTGATAACAGAGAGAAATAGACTGACAGCAGGATGGGGAATGGCTGATAACAGAGAGGAATAGACTGACAACAGGACGGGGGAATGGCTGATAACAGAGAGAAATAGACTGACAGCAGGACGGGGGAATGGCTGATAACAGAGATAAATAGACTGACAGCAGGACAGGGTAATGGCTGATAACAGAGAGAATAGACTGACAGCAGGACGGGGGAATGGCTAATAACAGAAATTTACTGACAGCAGGACAGGGAATGGCTGATAACAGAGAGAAATAGACTGACAACAGGACAGGGGAATGGCTGATAACAGAGAAATAGACTGACAGCAGGACAGGGTAATGGCTGATAACAGAGAGAATAGACTGACAGCAGGACGGGGGAATGGCAGATAACGGAGAGAATAGACTGACAGCAGGACGGGAGAATGGCTGATAACAGAGAGAAATAGACTGACAGCAGGAACGGGATTGGCTGATAACAGAGAGAAATAGACTGACAGCAGGACAGGGGAATGGCTGATAACAGAGAGAATACACTGACAGCAGGACGTGGGAATGGCTAATAACAGAGAAATTTACTGACAGCAGGACAGGGAATGGCTGATAACAGAGAGAATTGACTGACAGCAGGACGGGGAATGGCTGATAACAGAGAGAATTAGACTGACAGCAGGACAAGGATTGGCTGATAACAGAGAGAAATAGACTGACAGCAGGACAGGGGAATGGCTGATAACAGAGAGAAATAGACTGACAGCAGGACGGGGGAATGGCTGATAACAGAGAGAAATAGACTGACAGCAGGACGAGGGAATGGCTGATAACAGAGAGAAATCGACTGACAGCAGGACTTGGGAATGGCTGATAACAGAGAGAAATAGACAGAATGCAGGACGGGGAATGGCTGATAACAGAGAGAAATCGACTGACAGCAGGACGGGGAATGGCTGATAACAGAGAGAAATAGACTGACAGCAGGACAGGGGAGTGGCTGATAACAGAAAGAAATAGACTGACAGCAGGACGAGGGAATGGCTGAAAACAGAGAAATAGACTGACAGCAGGACGAGGGAATGGCTGATAACAGAGAGAAATCGACTGACAGCAGGACTTGGGAATGGCTGATAACAGAGAGAAATAGACAGAATGCAGGACGGGGAATGGCTGACAACAGAGAGAAATAGACTGACAGCAGGACAAGGATTGGCTGATAACAGAGAGAAATAGACTGACAGCAGGACAAGGATTGGCTGATAACAGAGAGAAATAGACTGACAGCAGGACGGGGAATGGCTGATAACAGAGAGAAATAGACTGACAGCAGGACAAGGGAATGGCTGATAACAGAGAGAAATAGACTGACAGCGGCATGGGGAATGGCTGATAACAGAGAGAAATAGACTGACAGCAGGATGGGGAATGGCTGATAACAGAGAGAAATAGACTGACAGCAGGACAAGGGAATGGCTGATAACAGAGAGAAATAGACTGACAGCGGCATGGGGAATGGCTGATAACAGAGAGAAATAAACTGACAGCAGGATGGGGAATGGCTGATAACAGAGAGAAATAGACTGACAGCAGGATGGGGATTGGCTGTTAACAGAGAGAAATAGACTGACAGCAGGACAGGGGAATGGCTGATAACAGAGAGAAATAGACTGACAGCAGGACAGGGGAATGGCTGATAACAGAGAGAAATAGACTGACAGCAGGACGGGGGAATGGCTGATAACAGAGAGAAATAGACTGACAGCAGGACGAGGGAATGGCTGATAACAGAGAGAAATCGACTGACAGCAGGACTTGGGGATGGCTGATAACAGAAAGAAATAGACAGAATGCAGGACGGGGAATGGCTGGTAACAGAGAGAAATCGACTGACAGCAGGACGGGGAATGGCTGATAACAGAGAGAAATAGACTGACAGCAGGACAGGGGAGTGGCTGATAACAGAAAGAAATAGACTGACAGCAGGACAGGGGAATGGCTGATAACAGAGAGAAATAGACTGACAGCAGGACGAGGGAATGGCTGATAACAGAGAGAAATCGACTGACAGCAGGACTTGGGAATGGCTGATAACAGAGAGAAATAGACAGAATGCAGGACGGGGAATGGCTGACAACAGAGAGAAATAGACTGACAGCAGGACAAGGATTGGCTGATAACAGAGAGAAATAGACTGACAGCAGGACGGGGAATGGCTGATAACAGAGAGAAATAGACTGACAGCAGGGCGGGGGAATGGCTGATAACAGAGAAAATAGACTGACAGCAGGACTTGGGAATGGCTGATAACAGAGAGAAATAGACAGAATGCAGGACGGGGAATGGCTGATAACAGAGAGAAATAGACTGACAGCAGGACAAGGATTGGCTGATAACAGAGAGAAATAGACTGACAGCAGGACGGGGAATGGCTGATAACAGAGAGAAATAGACTGACAGCAATGCGGTGGAATGGCTGATAACAGAGAGAAATAGACTGACAACAGGACGGGGGAATGGCTGATAACAGAGAGAAATAGACTGACAGCAGGACAAGGTAATGGCTGATAACAGAGAGAATAGACTGACAGCAGGACGGGGGAATGGCAAATAACGGAGAGAATAGACTGACAGCAGGACGGGAGAATGGCTGATAACAGAGAGAAATAGACTGAGAGCAGGACGAGGGAATGGCTGATAACAGAGAAATCGACTGACAGCAGGACTTGGGAATGGCTGATAACAGAGACAAATAGACAGAATGCAGGACGGGGTATGGCTGATAACAGAGAGAAATAGTCTGACAGCAGGACGGGGAATGGCTGATAACAGAGAGAAATAGACTGACAGCGGGACGGGGAATGACTGATAACACAGAGAAATAGACTGACAGCAGGACAGGGGAGTGGCTGATAACAGAGAGAAATAGACTGACAGCAGGACAGGGGAATGGCTGAAAACAGAGAGAAATAGACTGACAGCAGGATGGGGAATGGCTGATAACAGAGAGGAATAGACTGACAACAGGACGGGGGAATGGCTGATAACAGAGAGAAATAGACTGACAGCAGGACGGGGGAATGGCTGATAACAGAGATAAATAGACTGACAGCAGGACAAGGGAATGGCTGATAACAGAGAGAAATAGACTGACAGCAGGACGGGGAATGGCTGATAACAGAGAGAAATAGACTGACAGCAGGGCGGGGGAATGGCTAATAACAGAGAGAAGTAGACTGACCGCAGGACGGGGGAATGGCTGATAACAGAGAGAAATAGACAGAATGCAGGACGGGGAATGGCTGACAACAGAGAGAAATAGACTGACAGCAGGACAGGGTAATGGCTGATAACAGAGAGAATAGACTGACAGCAGGACGGGAGAATGGCTGATAACAGAGAGAAATAGACTGACAGCAGGAATGGGATTGGCTGATAACAGAGAGAAATAGACTGACAGCAGGACAGGGGAATGGCTGATAACAGAGAGAATACACTGACAGCAGGAAGTGGGAATGGCTAATAACAGAGAAATTTACTGACAGCAGGACAGGGAATGGCTGATAACAGAGAGAATTGACTGACAGCAGGACGGGGAATGGCTGATAACAGAGAGAAATAGACTGACAGCAGGACTGGGGAATGGCTGATAACAGAAAGAAATAGACTGACAGCGGCATGGGGAATGGCTGATAACAGAGAGAAATAGACTGACAGCAGGATGGGGATTGGCTGTTAACAGAGAGAAATAGACTGACAGAAGGACAGGGGAATGGCTGATAACAGAGAGAAATAGACAGACTGCAGGACGGGGAATGGCTGATAACAGAGAGAAATAGACTGACAGCAGGACGGGGAATGGCTGATAACAGAGAGAAATAGACTGACAGCGGGACGGGGAATGGCTGATAACAGAGAAATAGACTGACAGCAGGACAGGGGAATGGCTGATAACAGAGAGAAATAGACTGAGAGCAGGACGAGGGAATGGCTGATAACAGAGAGAAATTGACTGACAGCAGGACTTGGGAATGGCTGATAACAGAGAGAAATAGACAGAATGCAGGACGGGGAATGGCTGATAACAGAGAGAAATAGACTGACAGCAGGACGGGGAATGGCTGATAACAGAGAGAAATAGACTGACAGCGGGACGGGGAATGACTGATAACAGAGAGAAATAGACAGAATGCAGGACGGGGAATGGCTGATAACAGAGAGAAATAGACTGACAGCGGGACGGGGAATGGCTGATAACAGAGAGAAATAGACAGAATGCAGGACGGGGAATGGCTGATAACAGAGAAAAATAGACTGACAGCAGGACGGGGAATGGCTGATAACAGAGAGAAATAGACTGACAGCAGGACAGGGGAGTGGCTGATAACAGAAAGAAAGACTGACAACAGGATGGGGAATGGCTGATAACAGAGAGGAATAGACTGACAACAGGACGGGGGAATGGCTGATAACAGAGAGAAATAGACTGACAGCAGGACAGGGGAATGGCTGATAACAGAGAGAATAGACTGACAGCAGGACAGGGTAATGGCTGATAACAGAGAGAAATAGACTGACAGCGGCATGAGGAATGGCTGATAACAGAGAGAAATAGACTGACAGCAGGACAAGGATTGGCTGATAACAGAGAGAAATAGACTGACAGCAGGACAGGGGAGTGGCTGATAACAGAAAGATATAGACTGACAGCAGGATGGGGAATGGCTGATAACAGAGAGGAATAGACTGACAACAGGACGGGGGAATGGCTGATAACAGAGAGAAATAGACTTACAGCAGGACAGGGGAATGGCTGATAACAGAGAGAATAGACTGACAGCAGGACAGGGTAATGGCTGATAACAGAGAGAAATAGACTGACAGCGGCATGGGGAATGGCTGATAACAGAGAGAAATAGACTGACAGCAGGACAAGGATTGGCTGATAACAGAGAGAAATAGACTGACAGTAGGACAGGGGAATGGCTGATAACAGAGAGAAGTAGACTGACAGCAGGATGGGGAATGGCTGATAACAGAGAGAATAGACTGACAGCAGGACGGGGGAATGGCAGATAACGGAGAGAATAGACTGACAGCGGGACGGGGAATGACTGATAACAGAGAGAAATCGACTGACAGCAGGACTTGGGAATGGCTGATAACAGAGAGAAATAGACTGACAGCAGGAAGGGGGAATGGCTGATAACAGAAAGAAATAGACTGACAGCAGGACGGGGGAATGGCTGATAAGAGAGAGAAATAGACTGACAGCAGGACAGGGGAGTGGCTGATAACAGAAAGAAATAGACTGACAGCAGGACGGGAATGGCTGAAAACAGAGAAATAGACTGACAGCAGGACAAGGGAATGGCTGATAACAGAGAGAAATAGACTGACAGCAGGACAAGGGAATGGCTGATAACAGAGAGAAATAGACTGACAGCAGGACAAGGATTGGCTGATAACAGAGAGAAATAGACTGACAGTAGGACAGGGAATGGCTGATAACAGAGAGAATAGACTGACAGCAGGACGGGGAATGGCTGATAACAGAGAGAAATAGACTGAACACAGGACAGGGGAATGGCTGATAACAGAGAAATAGACTGACAGCGGGATGGGGAATGGCTGATAACAGAGAGAAATAGACTGACAGCGGGATGGGTAATGGCTGATAACAGAGAGAATAGACTGACAGCAGGGCAGGGGAATGGCTGATAACAGAGAGAAATAGACTGACAGCGGGACAGGGGAATGGCTGATAACAGAGAGAAATAGACTCACAGCAGGACGGGGGAATGGCTGATAACAGAGAGAAATTGACTGACAGCAGGACTTGGGAATGGCTGATAACAGAGAGAAATAGACAGAATGCAGGACGAGGAATGGCTGATAACAGAGAGAAATAGACTGACAGCAGGACGGGGGAATGGCTGATAAGAGAGAGAAATAGACTGACAGCAGGATGGGGAGTGGCTGATAACAGAGAGAAATAGACTGACAGCAGGACAGGGGAGTGGCTGATAACAGAAAGAAATAGACTGACAGCAGGACAGGGGAATGGCTGAAAACAGAGAGAAATAGACTGACAGCAGGATGGGGAATGGCTGATAACAGAGAGAAATAGACTGACAGCAGGACAAGGGAATGGCTGAAAACAGAGAGAAATAGACTGACAGCAGGATGGGGAATGGCTGATAACAGAGAGGAATAGACTGACAACAGGACGGGGGAATGGCTGATAACAGAGAGAAATAGACTGACAGCAGGACAAGGATTGGCTGATAACAGAGAGAAATAGACTGACAGTAGGACAGGGGAATGGCTGATAACAGAGAGAAATAGACTGACAGCAGGATGGGGAATGGCTGATAACAGAGAGGAATAGACTGACAACAGGACGGGGGAATGGCTGATAACAGAGAGGAATAGACTGACAGCAGGACAGGGTAATGGCTGATAACAGAGAGAATAGACTGACAGCAGGACGGGGGAATGGCTAATAACAGAAATTTACTGACAGCAGGACAGGGAATGGCTGATAACAGAGAGAAATAGACTGACAGCAGGAACGGGATTGGCTGATAACAGAGAGAAATAGACTGACAGCAGGACAGGGGAATGGCTGATAACAGAGAGAAATAGACAGACAACAGGGCGGGGAATGGCTGATAACAGAGAAATAAACTGACAGCAGGACGGGAATGGCTGATAACAGAGAAATTTACTGACAGCAGGACAGGGAATGGCTGATAACAGAGAGAAATAGACTGACAGCAGGACAGGGAATGGCTGATAACAGAGAGAATAGACTGACAGCAGGACGGGGAATGGCTGATAACAGAGAGAAATAGACAGACAACAGGGCGGGGAATGGCTGATAACAGAGAAATAGACTGACAGCAGGACGGGAATGGCTGATAACAGAGAGAAATGGACTGACAGCAGGACGGGGAATGGTTGATAACAAAGATAATAGACTGACAGCAGGACAGGGGAATAGCTGATAACAGAGAAATAGACTGACAGCGGGATGGGGAATGGCTGATAACAGAGAGAATAGACTGACAGCAGGGCAGGTGAATGGCTGATAACAGAGAGAAATAGACTGACAGCGGGATGGGGAATGGCTGATAACAGAGAGAAATAGACTGACAGCGGGATGGGGAATGGCTGATAACAGAGAGAAATAGACTGACAGCGGGACAAGGAATGGCTGATAACAGAGAGAAATAGACTGACAGCAGGACAGGGGAATGGCTGATAACAGAACGAAATAGACTGACAGCGGCATGGGGAATGGCTGATAACAGAGAGAAATAGACTGACAGCAGGACAAGGATTGGCTGATAACAGAGAGAAATAGACTGACAGCAGAAAAGGGGAATGGCTGATAACAGAGAGAAATAGACAGAATGCAGGACGGGGAATGGCTGATAACAGAGAAATAGACTGACAGCAGGACGGGGAATGGCTGATAACAGAGAGAAATAGACTGACATCAGGACAGGGGAATGGCTGATAACACATAGAAATAGACTGACAGCAGGACAGGGGAGTGGCTGATAACACAGAGAAATAGACTGACAGCAGGACAGGGGAGTGGCTGATAACACAGAGAAATAGACTGACAGCAGGACAGGGGAATGGCTGATAACAGAGAGAAATAGACTGACAGCGGCATGGGGAATGGCTGATAACAGAGAGAAATAGACTGACAGCAGGACAAGGATTGGCTGATAACAGAGAGAAATAGACTGACAGCGGGACGGGGAATGACTGATAACACAGAGAAATAGACTGACAGCAGGACAGGGGAGTGGCTGATAACAGAAAGAAATAGACTGACAGCAGGACAGGGGAATGGCTGAAAACAGAGAGAAATAGACTGACAGCAGGATGGGGAATGGCTGATAACAGAGATAAATAGACTGAAAGCAGGACGGGGAATGGCTGATAACAGAGAGAAATAGACTGACAGCGGCATGGGGAATGGCTGATAACAGAGAGAAATAGACTGACAGCAGGACAAGGATTGGCTGATAACAGAGAGAAATAGACTGACAGCAGGATGGGGATTGGCTGTTAACAGAGAGAAATAGACTGACAGCAGGACAGGGGAATGGCTGATAACAGAGAGAAATAGACTGACAGCAGGACAAGGATTAGCTGATAACAGAGAGAAATATACTGACAGTAGGACAAGGATTGGCTGATAACAGAGAGAAATAGACTGAGAGCAGGACTTGGGAATGGCTGATAACAGAGAGAAATAGACAGAATGCAGGACGGGGAATTGCTGATAACAGAGAGGAATAGACTGACAACAGGACGGGGGAATGGCTGATAACAGAGAGAAATAGACTGACAGCAGGACGGGGGAATGGCTGATAACAGAGATAAATAGACTGACAGCAGGACAAGGGAATGGCTGACAACAGAGAGAAATAGACTGACAGCGGCATGGGGAATGGCTGATAACAGAGCGAAATAGACTGACAGCAGGACAAGGATTGGCTGATAACAGAGAGAAATCGACTGACAGCAGGACGGGGAATGGCTGATAACAGAGAGAAATAGACTGACAGCAGGGCTGGGGAATGGCTGACAACAGAGAGAAATAGACTGACAGCAGGACGGGGGAATGGCTGATAACAGAGATAAATAGACTGACAGCAGGACAAGGGAATGGCTGATAACAGAGAGAAATAGACTGACAGCAGGACGGGGAATGGCTGATAACAGAGAGAAATAGACTGACAACGGCATGGGGAATGGCTGATAACAGAGAGAAATAGACTGACAGCAGGACGGGGAATGGCTGATAACAGAGAGAAATAGACTGACAGCAGGGCGGGGGAATGGCTGATAACAGAGAAGTAGACTGACAGCAGGACGGGAATGGCTGATAACAGAGAGAAAAGACTGACAGCAGGACAGGGGAATGGCTGATAACAGAGGGAAATAGACTGAGAGCAGGACGAGGGAATGGCTGATAACAGAGAGAAATCGACTGACAGCAGGACAGGGGAATGGCTGATAACAGAGAGAAATAGACAGAATGCAGGACGGGGAATGGCTGACAACAGAGAGAAATAGACTGACAGCAGGACGGGGAACGGCTGATAACAGAGAGAAATAGACTCACAGCAGGACAGGGGAATGGCTGATAACAGAAAGAAATAGACTGACAGCAGGACAGGGGAATGGCTGATAACAGAGAGAAATAGACTGACGGCACGACGAGGAATGGCTGATAACAGAGAGAAATAGACTGACAGCAGGACGTGGGAATGGCTAATAACATAGAGAAATTTACTGACAGCAGGACAGGGAATGGCTGATAACAGAGAGAAATAGACTGACAGCAGGACGGGGGAATGGCTGATAACAGAGAGAATAGACTGACAGCAGGACAGGGAATGGCTGATAACAGAGAGAAATAGACAGACAACAGGGCGGGGAATGGCTAATAACAGAGAAATAGACTGACAGCAGGACTGGGAATGGCTGATAACAGAGAGGAATACACTGACAACAGGACGGGGGAATGGCTGATAACAGAGAGAAATAGACTGACAGCAGGACAAGGATTGGCTGATAACAGAGAAAAATAGACTGACAGCAGGACGGGAATGGCTGATAACAAAGAAATAGACTGACGGCACGACGGGGAATGGCTGATAACAGAGAGAAATAGACTGACGGCACGACGGGGAATGGCTGATAACAGAGAGAATAGACTGACAGCAGGACGGGGGAATGGCTAATAACAGAGAAATTTACTGACAGCAGGACGGGGGAATGGCTGATAACAGAGAAATAGACTGAACACAGGACAGGGGAATGGCTGATAACAGAGAGAATAGACTGACAGCAGGACAGGAGAATGGCTGATAACAGAGAAATAGACTGACAGCGGGATGGGGAATGGCTGATAACAGAGAGAAATAGACTGACAGCGGGATGGGGAATGGCTGATAACAGAGAGAAATAGACTGACAGCGGGATGGGTAATGGCTGATAACAGAGAGAATAGACTGACAGCAGGGCAGGGGAATGGCTGATAATAGAGAGAAATAGACTGACAGCGGGACAGGGGAATGGCTGATAACAGAGAGAAATAGACTGACAGCAGGACGGGGGAATGGCTGATAACAGAGAGAAATAGACTGACAGCAGGATGGGGGAATGGCTGATAACAGAGAGAAATAGACTGACAGCAGGACGGGGGAATGGCTGATAACAGAGAGAAAAAGACTGACAGCAGGACGGGGGAATGGCTGATAAGAGAGAGAAATAGACTGACAGCAGGACGGGGGAATGGCTGATAACAGAGAAATAGACAGAATGCAGGACGGGGAATGACTGATAACAGAGAGAAATAGACTGACAGCAGGACGGGGAATGACTGATAACACAGAGAAATAGACTGACAGCAGGACAGGGGAGTGGCTGATAACAGAAAGAAATAGACTGACAGCAGGACAGGGGAATGGCTGAAAACAGAGAGAAATAGACTGACAGCAGGATGGGGAATGGCTGATAACAGAGAAATAGACTGACAGCAGGACAGGGGAATGGCTGATAACAGAGAGAAATAGACTGAGAGCAGGACGAGGGAATGGCTGATAACAGAGAGAAATCGACTGACAGCAGGACTTGGGAATGGCTGATAACAGAGAGAAATAGACAGAATGCAGGACGAGGAATGGCTGATAACAGAGAGAAATAGACTGACAGCAGGACGGGGGAATGGCTGATAACAGAGAGAAATAGACTGACAGCAGGACGGGGGAATGGCTGATAACAGAGAGAAATAGACTGACAGCAGGACGGGGGAATGGCTGATAAGAGAGAGAAATAGACTGACAGCAGGATGGGGAGTGGCTGATAACAGAGAGAAATAGACTGACAGCAGGACAGAAGAGTGGCTGAAAACAGAGAGAAATAGACTGACAGCAGGATGGGGAATGGCTGATAACAGAGAGGAATAGACTGACAACAGGACGGGGGAATGGCTGATAACAGAGAGAAATAGACTGACAGCAGGACAAGGGAATGGCTGAAAACAGAGTGAAATAGACTGACAACAGGACGGGGGAATGGCTGATAACAGAGAGGAATAGACTGACAACAGGACGGGGGAATGGCTGATAACAGAGAGAAATAGACTGACAGCAGGACAAGGGAATGGCTGATAACAGAGAGAAATAGACTGACAGCGGCATGGGGAATGGCTGATAACAGAGAGAAATAGACTGACAGCAGGACAAGGATTGGCTGATAACAGAGAGAAATAGACTGACAGCAGGACAGGGGAATGGCTGATAACAGAGAGAAATAGACTGACAGCAGGATGGGGAATGGCTGATAACAGAGAGGAATAGACTGACAACAGGACGGGGGAATGGCTGATAACAGAGAGAAATAGACTGACAGCAGGACGGGGGAATGGCTGATAACAGAGATAAATAGACTGACAGCAGGACAGGGTAATGGCTGATAACAGAGAGAATAGACTGACAGCAGGACGGGGGAATGGCTAATAACAGAAATTTACTGACAGCAGGACAGGGAATGGCTGATAACAGAGAGAAATAGACTGACAGCAGGAACGGGATTGGCTGATAACAGAGAGAAATAGACTGACAACAGGACAGGGGAATGGCTGATAACAGAGAAATAGACTGACAGCAGGACGGGAATGGCTGATAACAGAGAAATTTACTGACAGCAGGACAGGGAATGGCTGATAACAGAGAGAATAGACTAACAGCAGGACGGGGAATGGCTGATAACAGAGAGAAATAGACAGACAACAGGGCGGGGAATGGCTGATAACAGAGAGAATAGACTGACAGCAGGACGGGAATGGCTGATAACAAAGAGAAATAGACTGACAGCAGGACGGGGAATGGTTGATAACAAAGATAATAGACTGACAGCAGGACGGAGGAATGGCTGATAACAGAGAGAAATAAACTGACAGCAGGACGGGGGAATGACTGATAACAGAGAGAATAGACCGACAGCAGGACAGGGGAATAGCTGATAACAGAGAGAAATAGACTGAACACAGGACAGGGGAATGGCTGATAACAGAGAGAATAGACTGACAGCGGGATGGGGAATGGCTGATAACAGAGAAATAGACTGACAGCGGGATAGGTAATGGCTGATAACAGAGAGAAATAGACTGACAGCGGGACAGGGGAATGGCTGATAACAGAAAGAAATAGACTGACAGCGGGACAAGGAATGGCTGATAACAGAGAGAAATAGACTGACAGCAGGACAGGGGAATGGCTGATAACAGAACGAAATAGACTTACAGCGGCATGGGGAATGGCTGATAACAGAGAGAAATAGACTGACAGCAGGACAAGGATTGGCTGATAACAGAGAGAAATAGACTGACAGCAGGAAAGGGGAATGGCTGATAACAGAGAGAAATAGACTGACAGCAGGACAGGGGAATGGCTGATAACAGAGAGAAATAGACTGACAGCAGGACAAGGATTAGCTGATAACAGAGAGAAATATACTGACAGTAGGACAAGGATTGGCTGATAACAGAGAGAAATAGACTGAGAGCAGGACTTGGGAATGGCTGATAACAGAGAGAAATAGACAGAATGCAGGACGGGGAATGGCTGATAACAGAGAAGAATAGACTGACAGCAGGACGGGGGAATGGCTGATAACAGAGAGAAATAGACTGACAGCAGGACAAGGGAATGGCTGACAACAGAGAGAAATAGACTGACAGCGGCATGGGGAATGGCTGATAACAGAGAGAAATAGACTGACAGCAGGACAGGGGAATGGCTGATAACAGAAAGAAATAGATTGACAGCGGCATGGGGAATGGCTGATAACAGAGAGAAATAGACTGACAGCAGGACAAGGATTGGCTGATAACAGAGAAATAGACTGACAGCAGGATGGGGATTGGCTGCTAACAGAGAGAAATAGACTGACAGCAGGACAGGGGAATGGCTGATAACAGAGAGAAATAGACTGACAGCGGGATGGGTAATGGCTGATAACAGAGAGAATAGACTGACAGCAGGGCAGGGGAATGGCTGATAATAGAGAGAAATAGACTGACAGCGGGACAGGGGAATGGCTGATAACAGAGAGAAATAGACTGACAGCAGGACGGGGGAATGGCTGATAACAGAGAGAAATAGACTGACAGCAGGACGGGGGAATGGCTGATAACAGAGAGAAATAGACTGACAGCAGGACGGGGGAATGGCTGATAACAGAGAGAAAAAGACTGACAGCAGGACGGGGGAATGGCTGATAAGAGAGAGAAATAGACTGACAGCAGGACGGGGGAATGGCTGATAACAGAGAAATAGACAGAATGCAGGACGGGGAATGACTGATAACAGAGAGAAATAGACTGACAGCAGGACGGGGAATGACTGATAACACAGAGAAATAGACTGACAGCAGGACAGGGGAGTGGCTGATAACAGAAAGAAATAGACTGACAGCAGGACAGGGGAATGGCTGAAAACAGAGAGAAATAGACTGACAGCAGGATGGGGAATGGCTGATAACAGAGAAATAGACTGACAGCAGGACAGGGGAATGGCTGATAACAGAGAGAAATAGACTGAGAGCAGGACGAGGGAATGGCTGATAACAGAGAGAAATCGACTGACAGCAGGACTTGGGAATGGCTGATAACAGAGAGAAATAGACAGAATGCAGGACGAGGAATGGCTGATAACAGAGAGAAATAGACTGACAGCAGGACGGGGGAATGGCTGATAACAGAGAGAAATAGACTGACAGCAGGACGGGGGAATGGCTGATAACAGAGAGAAATAGACTGACAGCAGGACGGGGGAATGGCTGATAAGAGAGAGAAATAGACTGACAGCAGGATGGGGAGTGGCTGATAACAGAGAGAAATAGACTGACAGCAGGACAGGGGAGTGGCTGAAAACAGAGAGAAATAGACTGACAGCAGGATGGGGAATGGCTGATAACAGAGAGGAATAGACTGACAACAGGACGGGGGAATGGCTGATAACAGAGAGAAATAGACTGACAGCAGGACAAGGGAATGGCTGAAAACAGAGTGAAATAGACTGACAACAGGACGGGGGAATGGCTGATAACAAAGAGGAATAGACTGACAACAGGACGGGGGAATGGCTGATAACAGAGAGAAATAGACTGACAGCAGGACAAGGGAATGGCTGATAACAGAGAGAAATAGACTGACAGCGGCATGGGGAATGGCTGATAACAGAGAGAAATAGACTGACAGCAGGACAAGGATTGGCTGATAACAGAGAGAAATAGACTGACAGCAGGACAGGGGAATGGCTGATAACAGAGAGAAATAGACTGACAGCAGGATGGGGAATGGCTGATAACAGAGAGGAATAGACTGACAACAGGACGGGGGAATGGCTGATAACAGAGAGAAATAGACTGACAGCAGGACGGGGGAATGGCTGATAACAGAGATAAATAGACTGACAGCAGGACAGGTTAATGGCTGATAACAGAGAGAATAGACTGACAGCAGGACGGGGGAATGGCTAATAACAGAAATTTACTGACAGCAGGACAGGGAATGGCTGATAACAGAGAGAAATAGACTGACAGCAGAAACGGGATTGGCTGATAACAGAGAGAAATAGACTGACAACAGGACAGGGGAATGGCTGATAACAGAGAAATAGACTGACAGCAGGACGGGAATGGCTGATAACAGAGAAATTTACTGACAGCAGGACAGGGAATGGCTGATAACAGAGAGAATAGACTAACAGCAGGACGGGGAATGGCTGATAACAGAGAAATTTACTGACAGCAGGACAGGGAATGGCTGATAACAGAGAGAATAGACTGACAGCAGGACGGGAATGGCTGATAACAAAGAGAAATAGACTGACAGCAGGACGGGGAATGGTTGATAACAAAGATAATAGACTGACAGCAGGACGGAGGAATGGCTGATAACAGAGAGAAATAAACTGACAGCAGGACGGGGGAATGACTGATAACAGAGAGAATAGACCGACAGCAGGACAGGGGAATAGCTGATAACAGAGAGAAATAGACTGAACACAGGACAGGGGAATGGCTGATAACAGAGAGAATAGACTGACAGCGGGATGGGGAATGGCTGATAACAGAGAAATAGACTGACAGCGGGATAGGTAATGGCTGATAACAGAGAGAAATAGACTGACAGCGGGACAGGGGAATGGCTGATAACAGAAAGAAATAGACTGACAGCGGGACAAGGAATGGCTGATAACAGAGAGAAATAGACTGACAGCAGGACAGGGGAATGGCTGATAACAGAACGAAATAGACTTACAGCGGCATGGGGAATGGCTGATAACAGAGAGAAATAGACTGACAGCAGGACAAGGATTGGCTGATAACAGAGAGAAATAGACTGACAGCAGGAAAGGGGAATGGCTGATAACAGAGAGAAATAGACTGACAGCAGGACAGGGGAATGGCTGATAACAGAGAGAAATAGACTGACAGCAGGACAAGGATTAGCTGATAACAGAGAGAAATATACTGACAGTAGGACAAGGATTGGCTGATAACAGAGAGAAATAGACTGAGAGCAGGACTTGGGAATGGCTGATAACAGAGAGAAATAGACAGAATGCAGGACGGGGAATGGCTGATAACAGAGAAGAATAGACTGACAGCAGGACGGGGGAATGGCTGATAACAGAGAGAAATAGACTGACAGCAGGACAAGGGAATGGCTGACAACAGAGAGAAATAGACTGACAGCGGCATGGGGAATGGCTGATAACAGAGAGAAATAGACTGACAGCAGGACAAGGATTGGCTGATAACAGAGAGAAATAGACTGACAGCAGGACGGGGAATGGCTGATAACAGAGAGAAATAGACTGACAGCAGGGCTGGGGAATGGCTGACAACAGAGAGAAATAGACTGACAGCAGGACGGGGGAACGGCTGATAACAGAGATAAATAGACTGACAGCAGGACAAGGGAATGGCTGATAACAGAGAGAAATAGACTGACAGCAGGACGGGGAATGGCTGATAACAGAGAGAAATAGACTGACAGCGGCATGGGGAATGGCTGATAACAGAGAGAAATAGACTGACAGCAGGACGGGGAATGGCTGATAACAGAGAGAAATAGACTGACAGCAGGGCGGGGGAATGGCTGATAACAGAGAAGTAGACTGACAGCAGGACAGGGGAATGGCTGATAACAGAGAGAAAAGACTGACAGCAGGACAGGGGAATGGCTGATAACAGAGGGAAATAGACTGAGAGCAGGACGAGGGAATGGCTGATAACAGAGAGAAATCGACTGACAGCAGGACAGGGGAATTGCTGATAACAGAGAGAAATAGACAGAATGCAGGACGGGGAATGGCTGACAACAGAGAGAAATAGACTGACAGCAGGACGGGGAACGGCTGATAACAGAGAGAAATAGACTCACAGCAGGACAGGGGAATGGCTGATAACAGAAAGAAATAGACTGACAGCAGGACAGGGGAATGGCTGATAACAGAGAGAAATAGACTGACGGCACGACGGGGAATGGCTGATAACAGAGAGAAATAGACTGACAGCAGGACGTGGGAATGGCTAATAACATAGAGAAATTTACTGACAGCAGGACAGGGAATGGCTGATAACAGAGAGAAATAGACTGACAGCAGGACGGGGGAATGGCTGATAACAGAGAGAATAGACTGACAGCAGGACAGGGAATGGCTGATAACAGAGAGAAATAGACAGACAACAGGGCGGGGAATGGCTAATAACAGAGAAATAGACTGACAGCAGGACTGGGAATGGCTGATAACAGAGAGAAATACACTGACAACAGGACGAGGGAATGGCTGATAACAGAGAGAAATAGACTGACAGCAGGACAAGGATTGGCTGATAACAGAGAGAAATAGACTGACAGCAGGACGGGAATGGCTGATAACAAAGAAATAGACTGACGGCACGACGGGGAATGGCTGATAACAGAGAGAAATAGACTGACGGCACGACGGGGAATGGCTGATAACAGAGAGAAATAGACTGACAGCAGGAACGGGATTGGCTGATAACAGAGAGAATAGACTGACAGCAGGACGGGGGAATGGCTAATAACAGAGAAATTTACTGACAGCAGGACAGGGAATGGCTGATAACAGAGAGAAATAGACTGACAGCAGGACGGGGGAATGGCTGATAACAGAGAGAAATAAACTGACAGCAGGACGGGGGAATGACTGATAACAGAGAGAATAGACTGACAGCAGGACAGGGGAATAGCTGATAACAGAGAGAAATAGACTGAACACAGGACAGGGGAATGGCTGATAACAGAGAGAATAGACTGAACACAGGACAGGGGAATGGCTGATAACAGAGAGAAATAGACTGACAGCGGGATGGGGAATGGCTGATAACAGAGAGAAATAGACTGACAGCAGGACGGGGGAATGGCTGATAACAGAGAGAAATAGACTGACAGCAGGACGGGGGAATGGCTGATAACAGAGAGATAAAGACTGACAGCAGGACGGGGGAATGGCTGATAAGAGAGAGAAATAGACTGACAGCAGGACGGGGGAATGGGTGATAGCAGAGAGAAAAAGACTGACAGCAGGACAGGGGAATGGCTGATAACACAGAGAAATAGACTGACAGCAGGACAGGGGAATGGCTGATAACAGAGAAATAGACAGAATGCAGGACGGGGAATGACTGATAACAGAGAGAAATAGACTGACAGCAGGACGGGGAATGACTGATAACACAGAGAAATAGACTGACAGCAGGACAGGGGAGTGGCTGATAACAGAAAGAAATAGACTGACAGCAGGACAGGGGAATGGCTGAAAACAGAGAGAAATAGACTGACAGCAGGATGGGGAATGGCTGATAACAGAGAAATAGACTGACAGCAGGACAGGGGAATGGCTGATAACAGAGAGAAATAGACTGAGAGCAGGACGAGGGAATGGCTGATAACAGAGAGAAATCGACTGACAGCAGGACTTGGGAATGGCTGATAACAGAGAGAAATAGACAGAATGCAGGACGAGGAATGGCTGATAACAGAGAGAAATAGACTGACAGCAGGACGGGGGAATGGCTGATAACAGAGAGAAATAGACTGACAGCAGGACGGGGGAATGGCTGATAACAGAGAGAAATAGACTGACAGCAGGACGGGGGAATGGCTGATAAGAGAGAGAAATAGACTGACAGCAGGATGGGGAGTGGCTGATAACAGAGAGAAATAGACTGACAGCAGGACAGGGGAGTGGCTGAAAACAGAGAGAAATAGACTGACAGCAGGATGGGGAATGGCTGATAACAGAGAGGAATAGACTGACAACAGGACGGGGGAATGGCTGATAACAGAGAGAAATAGACTGACAGCAGGACAAGGGAATGGCTGAAAACAGAGTGAAATAGACTGACAACAGGACGGGGGAATGGCTGATAACAGAGAGGAATAGACTGACAACAGGACGGGGGAATGGCTGATAACAGAGAGAAATAGACTGACAGCAGGACAAGGGAATGGCTGATAACAGAGAGAAATAGACTGACAGCGGCATGGGGAATGGCTGATAACAGAGAGAAATAGACTGACAGCAGGACAAGGATTGGCTGATAACAGAGAGAAATAGACTGACAGCAGGACAGGGGAATGGCTGATAACAGAGAGAAATAGACTGACAGCAGGATGGGGAATGGCTGATAACAGAGAGGAATAGACTGACAACAGGACGGGGGAATGGCTGATAACAGAGAGAAATAGACTGACAGCAGGACGGGGGAATGGCTGATAACAGAGATAAATAGACTGACAGCAGGACAGGGTAATGGCTGATAACAGAGAGAATAGACTGACAGCAGGACAAGGATTGGCTGATAACAGAGAGAAATAGACTGACAGCAGGACGGGGAATGGCTGATAACAGAGAGAAATAGACTGACAGCAGGGCGGGGGAATGGCTGATAACAGAGAAAATAGACTGACAGCAGGACTTGGGAATGGCTGATAACAGAGAGAAATAGACAGAATGCAGGACGGGGAATGGCTGATAACAGAGAGAAATAGACTGACAGCAGGACAAGGATTGGCTGATAACAGAGAGAAATAGACTGACAGCAGGACGGGGAATGGCTGATAACAGAGAGAAATAGACTGACAGCAATGCGGTGGAATGGCTGATGACAGAGAGAAATAGACTGACAACAGGACGGGGGAATGGCTGATAACAGAGAGAAATAGACTGACAGCAGGACAAGGTAATGGCTGATAACAGAGAGAATAGACTGACAGCAGGACGGGGGAATGGCAAATAACGGAGAGAATAGACTGACAGCAGGACGGGAGAATGGCTGATAACAGAGAGAAATAGACTGAGAGCAGGACGAGGGAATGGCTGATAACAGAGAAATCGACTGACAGCAGGACTTGGGAATGGCTGATAACAGAGACAAATAGACAGAATGCAGGACGGGGTATGGCTGATAACAGAGAGAAATAGTCTGACAGCAGGACGGGGAATGGCTGATAACAGAGAGAAATAGTCTGACAGCAGGACGGGGAATGGCTGATAACAGAGAGAAATAGACTGACAGCAGGACAGGGGAATGGCTGAAAACAGAGAGAAATAGACTGACAGCAGGATGGGGAATGGCTGATAACAGAGAGGAATAGACTGACAACAGGACGGGGGAATGGCTGATAACAGAGAGAAATAGACTGACAGCAGGACGGGGGAATGGCTGATAACAGAGATAAATAGACTGACAGCAGGACAAGGGAATGGCTGATAACAGAGAGAAATAGACTGACAGCAGGACGGGGAATGGCTGATAACAGAGAGAAATAGACTGACAGCAGGGCGGGGGAATGGCTAATAACAGAGAGAAGTAGACTGACCGCAGGACGGGGGAATGGCTGATAACAGAGAGAAATAGACAGAATGCAGGACGGGGAATGGCTGACAACAGAGAGAAATAGACTGACAGCAGGACAGGGTAATGGCTGATAACAGAGAGAATAGACTGACAGCAGGACGGGAGAATGGCTGATAACAGAGAGAAATAGACTGACAGCAGGAACGGGATTGGCTGATAACAGAGAGAAATAGACTGACAGCAGGACAGGGGAATGGCTGATAACAGAGAGAAAACACTGACAGCAGGACGTGGGAATGGCTAATAACAGAGAAATTTACTGACAGCAGGACAGGGAATGGCTGATAACAGAGAGAATTGACTGACAGCAGGACGGGGAATGGCTGATAACAGAGAGAAATAGACTGACAGCAGGACTGGGGAATGGCTGATAACAGAAAGAAATAGACTGACAGCGGCATGGGGAATGGCTGATAACAGAGAGAAATAGACTGACAGCAGGATGGGGATTGGCTGTTAACAGAGAGAAATAGACTGACAGCAGGACAGGGGAATGGCTGATAACAGAGAGAAATAGACAGAATGCAGGACGGGGAATGGCTGATAACAGAGAGAAATAGACTGACAGCAGGACGGGGAATGGCTGATAACAGAGAGAAATAGACTGACAGCGGGACGGGGAATGACTGATAACAGAGAGAAATAGACAGAATGCAGGACGGGGAATGGCTGATAACAGAGAGAAATAGACTGACAGCGGGACGGGGAATGGCTGATAACAGAGAGAAATAGACAGAATGCAGGACGGGGAATGGCTGATAACAGAGAGAAATAGACTGACAGCAGGACGGGGAATGGCTGATAACAGAGAGAAATAGACTGACAGCAGGACAGGGGAGTGGCTGATAACAGAAAGAAATAGACTGACAACAGGATGGGGAATGGCTGATAACAGAGAGGAATAGACTGACAACAGGACGGGGGAATGGCTGATAACAGAGAGAAATAGACTGACAGCAGGACAGGGGAATGGCTGATAACAGAGAGAATAGACTGACAGCAGGACAGGGTAATGGCTGATAACAGAGAGAAATAGACTGACAGCGGCATGAGGAATGGCTGATAACAGAGAGAAATAGACTGACAGCAGGACAAGGATTGGCTGATAACAGAGAGAAATAGACTGACAGCAGGACAGGGGAGTGGCTGATAACAGAAAGATATAGACTGACAGCAGGATGGGGAATGGCTGATAACAGAGAGGAATAGACTGACAACAGGACGGGGGAATGGCTGATAACAGAGAGAAATAGACTTACAGCAGGACAGGGGAATGGCTGATAACAGAGAGAATAGACTGATAGCAGGACAGGGTAATGGCTGATAACAGAGAGAAATAGACTGACAGCGGCATGGGGAATGGCTGATAACAGAGAGAAATAGACTGACAGCAGGACAAGGATTGGCTGATAACAGAGAGAAATAGACTGACAGTAGGACAGGGGAATGGCTGATAACAGAGAGAAGTAGACTGACAGCAGGATGGGGAATGGCTGATAACAGAGAGAATAGACTGACAGCAGGACGGGGGAATGGCAGATAACAGAAAGAAATAGACTGACAGCAGGACGGGGGAATGGCTGATAAGAGAGAGAAATAGACTGACAGCAGGACAGGGGAGTGGCTGATAACAGAAAGAAATAGACTGACAGCAGGACGGGAATGGCTGAAAACAGAGAAATAGACTGACAGCAGGACAAGGGAATGGCTGATAACAGAGAGAAATAGACTGACAGCAGGACAAGGGAATGGCTGATAACAGAGAGAAATAGACTGACAGCAGGACAAGGATTGGCTGATAACAGAGAGAAATAGACTCACAGTAGGACAGGGAATGGCTGATAACAGAGAGAATAGACTGACAGCAGGACGGGGAATGGCTGATAACAGAGAGAAATAGACTGAACACAGGACAGGGGAATGGCTGATAACAGAGAAATAGACTGACAGCGGGATGGGGAATGGCTGATAACAGATAGAAATAGACTGACAGCGGGATGGGTAATGGCTGATAACAGAGAGAATAGACTGACAGCAGGGCAGGGGAATGGCTGATAACAGAGAGAAATAGACTGACAGCGGCATGAGGAATGGCTGATAACAGAGAGAAATAGACTGACAGCAGGACAAGGATTGGCTGATAACAGAGAGAAATAGACTGACAGCAGGACAGGGGAGTGGCTGATAACAGAAAGATATAGACTGACAGCAGGATGGGGAATGGCTGATAACAGAGAGGAATAGACTGACAACAGGACGGGGGAATGGCTGATAACAGAGAGAAATAGACTGACAGCAGGACAAGGATTGGCTGATAACAGAGAGAAATAGACTGACAGCAGGACAGGGGAATGGCTGATAACAGAACGAAATAGACTTACAGCGGCATGGGGAATGGCTGATAACAGAGAGAAATAGACTGACAGCAGGACAAGGATTGGCTGATAACAGAGAGAAATAGACTGACAGCAGGAAAGGGGAATGGCTGATAACAGAGAGAAATAGACTGACAGCAGGACAGGGGAATGGCTGATAACAGAGAGAAGTAGACTGACAGCAGGACAAGGATTAGCTGATAACAGAGAGAAATATACTGACAGTAGGACAAGGATTGGCTGATAACAGAGAGAAATAGACTGAGAGCAGGACTTGGGAATGGCTGATAACAGAGAGAAATAGACAGAATGCAGGACGGGGAATGGCTGATAACAGAGAAGAATAGACTGACAGCAGGACGGGGGAATGGCTGATAACAGAGAGAAATAGACTGACAGCAGGACAAGGGAATGGCTGACAACAGAGAGAAATAGACTGACAGCGGCATGGGGAATGGCTGATAACAGAGAGAAATAGACTGACAGCAGGACAAGGATTGGCTGATAACAGAGAGAAATAGACTGACAGCAGGACGGGGAATGGCTGATAACAGAGAGAAATAGACTGACAGCAGGGCTGGGGAATGGCTGACAACAGAGAGAAATAGACTGACAGCAGGACGGGGGAACGGCTGATAACAGAGATAAATAGACTGACAGCAGGACAAGGGAATGGCTGATAACAGAGAGAAATAGACTGACAGCAGGACGGGGAATGGCTGATAACAGAGAGAAATAGACTGACAGCGGCATGGGGAATGGCTGATAACAGAGAGAAATAGACTGACAGCAGGACGGGGAATGGCTGATAACAGAGAGAAATAGACTGACAGCAGGGCGGGGGAATGGCTGATAACAGAGAAGTAGACTGACAGCAGGACAGGGGAATGGCTGATAACAGAGAGAAAAGACTGACAGCAGGACAGGGGAATGGCTGATAACAGAGGGAAATAGACTGAGAGCAGGACGAGGGAATGGCTGATAACAGAGAGAAATCGACTGACAGCATGACAGGGGAATTGCTGATAACAGAGAGAAATAGACAGAATGCAGGACGGGGAATGGCTGACAACAGAGAGAAATAGACTGACAGCAGGACGGGGAACGGCTGATAACAGAGAGAAATAGACTCACAGCAGGACAGGGGAATGGCTGATAACAGAAAGAAATAGACTGACAGCAGGACAGGGGAATGGCTGATAACAGAGAGAAATAGACTGACGGCACGACGGGGAATGGCTGATAACAGAGAGAAATAGACTGACAGCAGGACGTGGGAATGGCTAATAACATAGAGAAATTTACTGACAGCAGGACAGGGAATGGCTGATAACAGAGAGAAATAGACTGACAGCAGGACGGGGGAATGGCTGATAACAGAGAGAATAGACTGACAGCAGGACAGGGAATGGCTGATAACAGAGAGAAATAGACAGACAACAGGGCGGGGAATGGCTAATAACAGAGAAATAGACTGACAGCAGGACTGGGAATGGCTGATAACAGAGAGAAATACACTGACAACAGGACGAAGGAATGGCTGATAACAGAGAGAAATAGACTGACAGCAGGACAAGGATTGGCTGATAACAGAGAGAAATAGACTGACAGCAGGACGGGAATGGCTGATAACAAAGAAATAGACTGACGGCACGACGGGGAATGGCTGATAACAGAGAGAAATAGACTGACGGCACGACGGGGAATGGCTGATAACAGAGAGAAATAGACTGACAGCAGGAACGGGATTGGCTGATAACAGAGAGAATAGACTGACAGCAGGACGGGGGAATGGCTAATAACAGAGAAATTTACTGACAGCAGGACAGGGAATGGCTGATAACAGAGAGAAATAGACTGACAGCAGGACGGGGGAATGGCTGATAACAGAGAGAAATAAACTGACAGCAGGACGGGGGAATGACTGATAACAGAGAGAATAGACTGACAGCAGGACAGGGGAATAGCTGATAACAGAGAGAAATAGACTGAACACAGGACAGGGGAATGGCTGATAACAGAGAGAATAGACTGAACACAGGACAGGGGAATGGCTGATAACAGAGAGAAATAGACTGACAGCGGGATGGGGAATGGCTGATAACAGAGAGAAATAGACTGACAGCGGGATGGGTAATGGCTGATAACAGAGAGAATAGACTGACAGCAGGGCAGGGGAATGGCTGATAATAGAGAGAAATAGACTGACAGCGGGACAGGGGAATGGCTGATAACAGAGAGAAATAGACTGACAGCAGGACGGGGGAATGGCTGATAACAGAGATAAATAGACTGACAGCAGGACGGGGGAATGGCTGATAACAGAGAGAAATAGACTGACAGCAGGACGGGGGAATGGCTGATAACAGAGAGATAAAGACTGACAGCAGGACGGGGGAATGGCTGATAAGAGAGAGAAATAGACTGACAGCAGGACGGGGGAATGGGTGATAGCAGAGAGAAAAAGACTGACAGCAGGACAGGGGAATGGCTGATAACACAGAGAAATAGACTGACAGCAGGACAGGGGAATGGCTGATAACAGAGAAATAGACAGAATGCAGGACGGGGAATGACTGATAACAGAGAGAAATAGACTGACAGCAGGACGGGGAATGACTGATAACACAGAGAAATAGACTGACAGCAGGACAGGGGAGTGGCTGATAACAGAAAGAAATAGACTGACAGCAGGACAGGGGAATGGCTGAAAACAGAGAGAAATAGACTGACAGCAGGATGGGGAATGGCTGATAACAGAGAAATAGACTGACAGCAGGACAGGGGAATGGCTGATAACAGAGAGAAATAGACTGAGAGCAGGACGAGGGAATGGCTGATAACAGAGAGAAATCGACTGACAGCAGGACTTGGGAATGGCTGATAACAGAGAGAAATAGACAGAATGCAGGACGAGGAATGGCTGATAACAGAGAGAAATAGACTGACAGCAGGACGGGGGAATGGCTGATAACAGAGAGAAATAGACTGACAGCAGGACGGGGGAATGGCTGATAACAGAGAGAAATAGACTGACAGCAGGACGGGGGAATGGCTGATAAGAGAGAGAAATAGACTGACAGCAGGATGGGGAGTGGCTGATAACAGAGAGAAATAGACTGACAGCAGGACAGGGGAGTGGCTGAAAACAGAGAGAAATAGACTGACAGCAGGATGGGGAATGGCTGATAACAGAGAGGAATAGACTGACAACAGGACGGGGGAATGGCTGATAACAGAGAGAAATAGACTGACAGCAGGACAAGGGAATGGCTGAAAACAGAGTGAAATAGACTGACAACAGGACGGGGGAATGGCTGATAACAGAGAGGAATAGACTGACAACAGGACGGGGGAATGGCTGATAACAGAGAGAAATAGACTGACAGCAGGACAAGGGAATGGCTGATAACAGAGAGAAATAGACTGACAGCGGCATGGGGAATGGCTGATAACAGAGAGAAATAGACTGACAGCAGGACAAGGATTGGCTGATAACAGAGAGAAATAGACTGACAGCAGGACAGGGGAATGGCTGATAACAGAGAGAAATAGACTGACAGCAGGATGGGGAATGGCTGATAACAGAGAGGAATAGACTGACAACAGGACGGGGGAATGGCTGATAACAGAGAGAAATAGACTGACAGCAGGACGGGGGAATGGCTGATAACAGAGATAAATAGACTGACAGCAGGACAGGGTAATGGCTGATAACAGAGAGAATAGACTGACAGCAGGACAAGGATTGGCTGATAACAGAGAGAAATAGACTGACAGCAGGACGGGGAATGGCTGATAACAGAGAGAAATAGACTGACAGCAGGGCGGGGGAATGGCTGATAACAGAGAAAATAGACTGACAGCAGGACTTGGGAATGGCTGATAACAGAGAGAAATAGACAGAATGCAGGACGGGGAATGGCTGATAACAGAGAGAAATAGACTGACAGCAGGACAAGGATTGGCTGATAACAGAGAGAAATAGACTGACAGCAGGACGGGGAATGGCTGATAACAGAGAGAAATAGACTGACAGCAATGCGGTGGAATGGCTGATAACAGAGAGAAATAGACTGACAACAGGACGGGGGAATGGCTGATAACAGAGAGAAATAGACTGACAGCAGGACAAGGTAATGGCTGATAACAGAGAGAATAGACTGACAGCAGGACGGGGGAATGGCAAATAACGGAGAGAATAGACTGACAGCAGGACGGGAGAATGGCTGATAACAGAGAGAAATAGACTGAGAGCAGGACGAGGGAATGGCTGATAACAGAGAAATCGACTGACAGCAGGACTTGGGAATGGCTGATAACAGAGACAAATAGACAGAATGCAGGACGGGGTATGGCTGATAACAGAGAGAAATAGTCTGACAGCAGGACGGGGAATGGCTGATAACAGAGAGAAATAGTCTGACAGCAGGACGGGGAATGGCTGATAACAGAGAGAAATAGACTGACAGCAGGACAGGGGAATGGCTGAAAACAGAGAGAAATAGACTGACAGCAGGATGGGGAATGGCTGATAACAGAGAGGAATAGACTGACAACAGGACGGGGGAATGGCTGATAACAGAGAGAAATAGACTGACAGCAGGACGGGGGAATGGCTGATAACAGAGATAAATAGACTGACAGCAGGACAAGGGAATGGCTGATAACAGAGAGAAATAGACTGACAGCAGGACGGGGAATGGCTGATAACAGAGAGAAATAGACTGACAGCAGGGCGGGGGAATGGCTAATAACAGAGAGAAGTAGACTGACCGCAGGACGGGGGAATGGCTGATAACAGAGAGAAATAGACAGAATGCAGGACGGGGAATGGCTGACAACAGAGAGAAATAGACTGACAGCAGGACAGGGTAATGGCTGATAACAGAGAGAATAGACTGACAGCAGGACGGGAGAATGGCTGATAACAGAGAGAAATAGACTGACAGCAGGAACGGGATTGGCTGATAACAGAGAGAAATAGACTGACAGCAGGACAGGGGAATGGCTGATAACAGAGAATACACTGACAGCAGGACGTGGGAATGGCTAATAACAGAGAAATTTACTGACAGCAGGACAGGGAATGGCTGATAACAGAGAGAATTGACTGACAGCAGGACGGGGAATGGCTGATAACAGAGAGAAATAGACTGACAGCAGGACTGGGGAATGGCTGATAACAGAAAGAAATAGACTGACAGCGGCATGGGGAATGGCTGATAACAGAGAGAAATAGACTGACAGCAGGATGGGGATTGGCTGTTAACAGAGAGAAATAGACTGACAGCAGGACAGGGGAATGGCTGATAACAGAGAGAAATAGACAGAATGCAGGACGGGGAATGGCTGATAACAGAGAGAAATAGACTGACAGCAGGACGGGGAATGGCTGATAACAGAGAGAAATAGACTGACAGCGGGACGGGGAATGACTGATAACAGAGAGAAATAGACAGAATGCAGGACGGGGAATGGCTGATAACAGAGAGAAATAGACTGACAGCGGGACGGGGAATGGCTGATAACAGAGAGAAATAGACAGAATGCAGGACGGGGAATGGCTGATAACAGAGAGAAATAGACTGACAGCAGGACGGGGAATGGCTGATAACAGAGAGAAATAGACTGACAGCAGGACAGGGGAGTGGCTGATAACAGAAAGAAATAGACTGACAACAGGATGGGGAATGGCTGATAACAGAGAGGAATAGACTGACAACAGGACGGGGGAATGGCTGATAACAGAGAGAAATAGACTGACAGCAGGACAGGGGAATGGCTGATAACAGAGAGAATAGACTGACAGCAGGACAGGGTAATGGCTGATAACAGAGAGAAATAGACTGACAGCGGCATGAGGAATGGCTGATAACAGAGAGAAATAGACTGACAGCAGGACAAGGATTGGCTGATAACAGAGAGAAATAGACTGACAGCAGGACAGGGGAGTGGCTGATAACAGAAAGATATAGACTGACAGCAGGATGGGGAATGGCTGATAACAGAGAGGAATAGACTGACAACAGGACGGGGGAATGGCTGATAACAGAGAGAAATAGACTTACAGCAGGACAGGGGAATGGCTGATAACAGAGAGAATAGACTGACAGCAGGACAGGGTAATGGCTGATAACAGAGAGAAATAGACTGACAGCGGCATGGGGAATGGCTGATAACAGAGAGAAATAGACTGACAGCAGGACAAGGATTGGCTGATAACAGAGAGAAATAGACTGACAGTAGGACAGGGGAATGGCTGATAACAGAGAGAAGTAGACTGACAGCAGGATGGGGAATGGCTGATAACAGAGAGAATAGACTGACAGCAGGACGGGGGAATGGCAGATAAC
Organism: Ranitomeya imitator; assembly: GCF_032444005.1. Lineage (NCBI taxonomy): Eukaryota > Metazoa > Chordata > Amphibia > Anura > Dendrobatidae > Ranitomeya > Ranitomeya imitator. The sequence continues at coordinate 332,848,083 of NC_091284.1, read as the reverse complement.
GGAGAGAATAGACTGACAGCGGGACGGGGAATGACTGATAACAGAGAGAAATCGACTGACAGCAGGACTTGGGAATGGCTGATAACAGAGAGAAATAGACTGACAGCAGGACGGGGGAATGGCTGATAAGAGAGAGAAATAGACTGACAGCAGGACAGGGGAGTGGCTGATAACAGAAAGAAATAGACTGACAGCAGGACGGGAATGGCTGAAAACAGAGAAATAGACTGACAGCAGGACAAGGGAATGGCTGATAACAGAGAGAAATAGACTGACAGCAGGACAAGGGAATGGCTGATAACAGAGAGAAATAGACTGACAGCAGGACAAGGATTGGCTGATAACAGAGAGAAATAGACTGACAGTAGGACAGGGAATGGCTGATAACAGAGAGAATAGACTGACAGCAGGACGGGGAATGGCTGATAACAGAGAGAAATAGACTGAACACAGGACAGGGGAATGGCTGATAACAGAGAAATAGACTGACAGCGGGATGGGGAATGGCTGATAACAGATAGAAATAGACTGACAGCGGGATGGGTAATGGCTGATAACAGAGAGAATAGACTGACAGCAGGGCAGGGGAATGGCTGATAACAGAGAGAAATAGACTGACAGCGGCATGAGGAATGGCTGATAACAGAGAGAAATAGACTGACAGCAGGACAAGGATTGGCTGATAACAGAGAGAAATAGACTGACAGCAGGACAGGGGAGTGGCTGATAACAGAAAGATATAGACTGACAGCAGGATGGGGAATGGCTGATAACAGAGAGGAATAGACTGACAACAGGACGGGGGAATGGCTGATAACAGAGAGAAATAGACTTACAGCAGGACAGGGGAATGGCTGATAACAGAGAGAATAGACTGACAGCAGGACAGGGTAATGGCTGATAACAGAGAGAAATAGACTGACAGCGGCATGGGGAATGGCTGATAACAGAGAGAAATAGACTGACAGCAGGACAAGGATTGGCTGATAACAGAGAGAAATAGACTGACAGTAGGACAGGGGAATGGCTGATAACAGAGAGAAGTAGACTGACAGCAGGATGGGGAATGGCTGATAACAGAGAGAATAGACTGACAGCAGGACGGGGGAATGGCAGATAACGGAGAGAATAGACTGACAGCGGGACGGGGAATGACTGATAACAGAGAGAAATCGACTGACAGCAGGACTTGGGAATGGCTGATAACAGAGAGAAATAGACTGACAGCAGGAAGGGGGAATGGCTGATAACAGAAAGAAATAGACTGACAGCAGGATGGGGGAATGGCTGATAAGAGAGAGAAATAGACTGACAGCAGGACAGGGGAGTGGCTGATAACAGAAAGAAATAGACTGACAGCAGGACGGGAATGGCTGAAAACAGAGAAATAGACTGACAGCAGGACAAGGGAATGGCTGATAACAGAGAGAAATAGACTGACAGCAGGACAAGGGAATGGCTGATAACAGAGAGAAATAGACTGACAGCAGGACAAGGATTGGCTGATAACAGAGAGAAATAGACTGACAGTAGGACAGGGAATGGCTGATAACAGAGAGAATAGACTGACAGCAGGACGGGGAATGGCTGATAACAGAGAGAAATAGACTGAACACAGGACAGGGGAATGGCTGATAACAGAGAAATAGACTGACAGCGGGATGGGGAATGGCTGATAACAGAGAGAAATAGACTGACAGCGGGATGGGTAATGGCTGATAACAGAGAGAATAGACTGACAGCAGGGCAGGGGAATGGCTGATAACAGAGAGAAATAGACTGACAGCGGGACAGGGGAATGGCTGATAACAGAGAGAAATAGACTCACAGCAGGACGGGGGAATGGCTGATAACAGAGAGAAATCGACTGACAGCAGGACTTGGGAATGGCTGATAACAGAGAGAAATAGACAGAATGCAGGACGAGGAATGGCTGATAACAGAGAGAAATAGACTGACAGCAGGACGGGGGAATGGCTGATAACAGAGAAATAGACTGACAGCAGGACGGGGAATGGCTGATAAGAGAGAGAAATAGACTGACAGCAGGATGGGGAGTGGCTGATAACAGAGAGAAATAGACTGACAGCAGGACAGGGGAGTGGCTGATAACAGAAAGAAATAGACTGACAGCAGGACAGGGGAATGGCTGAAAACAGAGAGAAATAGACTGACAGCAGGATGGGGAATGGCTGATAACAGAGAGAAATAGACTGACAGCAGGACAAGGGAATGGCTGAAAACAGAGAGAAATAGACTGACAGCAGGATGGGGAATGGCTGATAACAGAGAGGAATAGACTGACAACAGGACGGGGGAATGGCTGATAACAGAGAGAAATAGACTGACAGCAGGACAAGGATTGGCTGATAACAGAGAGAAATAGACTGACAGTAGGACAGGGGAATGGCTGATAACAGAGAGAAATAGACTGACAGCAGGATGGGGAATGGCTGATAACAGAGAGGAATAGACTGACAACAGGACGGGGGAATGGCTGATAACAGAGAGGAATAGACTGACAGCAGGACAGGGTAATGGCTGATAACAGAGAGAATAGACTGACAGCAGGACGGGGGAATGGCTAATAACAGAAATTTACTGACAGCAGGACAGGGAATGGCTGATAACAGAGAGAAATAGACTGACAGCAGGAACGGGATTGGCTGATAACAGAGAGAAATAGACTGACAGCAGGACAGGGGAATGGCTGATAACAGAGAGAAATAGACAGACAACAGGGCGGGGAATGGCTGATAACAGAGAAATAGACTGACAGCAGGACGGGAATGGCTGATAACAGAGAAATTTACTGACAGCAGGACAGGGAATGGCTGATAACAGAGAGAAATAGACTGACAGCAGGACAGGGAATGGCTGATAACAGAGAGAATAGACTGACAGCAGGACGGGGAATGGCTGATAACAGAGAGAAATAGACAGACAACAGGGCGGGGAATGGCTGATAACAGAGAAATAGACTGACAGCAGGACGGGAATGGCTGATAACAGAGAGAAATAGACTGACAGCAGGACGGGGAATGGTTGATAACAAAGATAATAGACTGACAGCAGGACAGGGGAATAGCTGATAACAGAGAAATAGACTGACAGCGGGATGGGGAATGGCTGAGAACAGAGAGAATAGACTGACAGCAGGGCAGGTGAATGGCTGATAACAGAGAGAAATAGACTGACAGCGGGATGGGGAATGGCTGATAACAGAGAGAAATAGACTGACAGCGGGATGGGGAATGGCTGATAACAGAGAGAAATAGACTGACAGCGGGACAAGGAATGGCTGATAACAGAGAGAAATAGACTGACAGCAGGACAGGGGAATGGCTGATAACAGAACGAAATAGACTGACAGCGGCATGGGGAATGGCTGATAACAGAGAGAAATAGACTGACAGCAGGACAAGGATTGGCTGATAACAGAGAGAAATAGACTGACAGCAGAAAAGGGGAATGGCTGATAACAGAGAGAAATAGACAGAATGCAGGACGGGGAATGGCTGATAACAGAGAAATAGACTGACAGCAGGACGGGGAATGGCTGATAACAGAGAGAAATAGACTGACATCAGGACAGGGGAATGGCTGATAACACATAGAAATAGACTGACAGCAGGACAGGGGAGTGGCTGATAACACAGAGAAATAGACTGACAGCAGGACAGGGGAGTGGCTGATAACACAGAGAAATAGACTGACAGCAGGACAGGGGAATGGCTGATAACAGAGAGAAATAGACTGACAGCGGCATGGGGAATGGCTGATAACAGAGAGAAATAGACTGACAGCAGGACAAGGATTGGCTGATAACAGAGAGAAATAGACTGACAGCGGGACGGGGAATGACTGATAACACAGAGAAATAGACTGACAGCAGGACAGGGGAGTGGCTGATAACAGAAAGAAATAGACTGACAGTAGGACAGGGGAATGGCTGAAAACAGAGAGAAATAGACTGACAGCAGGATGGGGAATGGCTGATAACAGAGATAAATAGACTGAAAGCAGGACGGGGAATGGCTGATAACAGAGAGAAATAGACTGACAGCGGCATGGGGAATGGCTGATAACAGAGAGAAATAGACTGACAGCAGGACAAGGATTGGCTGATAACAGAGAGAAATAGACTGACAGCAGGATGGGGATTGGCTGTTAACAGAGAGAAATAGACTGACAGCAGGACAGGGGAATGGCTGATAACAGAGAGAAATAGACTGACAGCAGGACAAGGATTAGCTGATAACAGAGAGAAATATACTGACAGTAGGACAAGGATTGGCTGATAACAGAGAGAAATAGACTGAGAGCAGGACTTGGGAATGGCTGATAACAGAGAGAAATAGACAGAATGCAGGACGGGGAATGGCTGATAACAGAGAGGAATAGACTGACAACAGGACGGGGGAATGGCTGATAACAGAGAGAAATAGACTGACAGCAGGACGGGGGAATGGCTGATAACAGAGATAAATAGACTGACAGCAGGACAAGGGAATGGCTGACAACAGAGAGAAATAGACTGACAGCGGCATGGGGAATGGCTGATAACAGAGCGAAATAGACTGACAGCAGGACAAGGATTGGCTGATAACAGAGAGAAATCGACTGACAGCAGGACGGGGAATGGCTGATAACAGAGAGAAATAGACTGACAGCAGGGCTGGGGAATGGCTGACAACAGAGAGAAATAGACTGACAGCAGGACGGGGGAATGGCTGATAACAGAGATAAATAGACTGACAGCAGGACAAGGGAATGGCTGATAACAGAGAGAAATAGACTGACAGCAGGACGGGGAATGGCTGATAACAGAGAGAAATAGACTGACAACGGCATGGGGAATGGCTGATAACAGAGAGAAATAGACTGACAGCAGGACGGGGAATGGCTGATAACAGAGAGAAATAGACTGACAGCAGGGCGGGGGAATGGCTGATAACAGAGAAGTAGACTGACAGCAGGACGGGAATGGCTGATAACAGAGAGAAAAGACTGACAGCAGGACAGGGGAATGGCTGATAACAGAGGGAAATAGACTGAGAGCAGGACGAGGGAATGGCTGATAACAGAGAGAAATCGACTGACAGCAGGACAGGGGAATGGCTGATAACAGAGAGAAATAGACAGAATGCAGGACGGGGAATGGCTGACAACAGAGAGAAATAGACTGACAGCAGGACGGGGAACGGCTGATAACAGAGAGAAATAGACTGACAGCAGGACAGGGGAATGGCTGATAACAGAAAGAAATAGACTGACAGCAGGACAGGGGAATGGCTGATAACAGAGAGAAATAGACTGACGGCACGACGAGGAATGGCTGATAACAGAGAGAAATAGACTGACAGCAGGACGTGGGAATGGCTAATAACATAGAGAAATTTACTGACAGCAGGACAGGGAATGGCTGATAACAGAGAGAAATAGACTGACAGCAGGACGGGGGAATGGCTGATAACAGAGAGAATAGACAGACAGCAGGACAGGGAATGGCTGATAACAGAGAGAAATAGACAGACAACAGGGCGGGGAATGGCTAATAACAGAGAAATAGACTGACAGCAGGACTGGGAATGGCTGATAACAGAGAGGAATACACTGACAACAGGACGGGGGAATGGCTGATAACAGAGAGAAATAGACTGACAGCAGGACGGGGGAATGGCTGATAACAGAGATAAATAGACTGACAGCAGGACAGGGTAATGGCTGATAACAGAGAGAATAGACTGACAGCAGGACAAGGATTGGCTGATAACAGAGAGAAATAGACTGACAGCAGGACGGGGAATGGCTGATAACAGAGAGAAATAGACTGACAGCAGGGCGGGGGAATGGCTGATAACAGAGAAAATAGACTGACAGCAGGACTTGGGAATGGCTGATAACAGAGAGAAATAGACAGAATGCAGGACGGGGAATGGCTGATAACAGAGAGAAATAGACTGACAGCAGGACAAGGATTGGCTGATAACAGAGAGAAATAGACTGACAGCAGGACGGGGAATGGCTGATAACAGAGAGAAATAGACTGACAGCAATGCGGTGGAATGGCTGATAACAGAGAGAAATAGACTGACAACAGGACGGGGGAATGGCTGATAACAGAGAGAAATAGACTGACAGCAGGACAAGGTAATGGCTGATAACAGAGAGAATAGACTGACAGCAGGACGGGGGAATGGCAAATAACGGAGAGAATAGACTGACAGCAGGACGGGAGAATGGCTGATAACAGAGAGAAATAGACTGAGAGCAGGACGAGGGAATGGCTGATAACAGAGAAATCGACTGACAGCAGGACTTGGGAATGGCTGATAACAGAGACAAATAGACAGAATGCAGGACGGGGTATGGCTGATAACAGAGAGAAATAGTCTGACAGCAGGACGGGGAATGGCTGATAACAGAGAGAAATAGTCTGACAGCAGGACGGGGAATGGCTGATAACAGAGAGAAATAGACTGACAGCAGGACAGGGGAATGGCTGAAAACAGAGAGAAATAGACTGACAGCAGGATGGGGAATGGCTGATAACAGAGAGGAATAGACTGACAACAGGACGGGGGAATGGCTGATAACAGAGAGAAATAGACTGACAGCAGGACGGGGAATGGCTGATAACAGAGAGAAATAGACTGACAGCAGGGCGGGGGAATGGCTAATAACAGAGAGAAGTAGACTGACCGCAGGACGGGGGAATGGCTGATAACAGAGAGAAATAGACAGAATGCAGGACGGGGAATGGCTGACAACAGAGAGAAATAGACTGACAGCAGGACAGGGTAATGGCTGATAACAGAGAGAATAGACTGACAGCAGGACGGGAGAATGGCTGATAACAGAGAGAAATAGACTGACAGCAGGAACGGGATTGGCTGATAACAGAGAGAAATAGACTGACAGCAGGACAGGGGAATGGCTGATAACAGAGAGAAAACACTGACAGCAGGACGTGGGAATGGCTAATAACAGAGAAATTTACTGACAGCAGGACAGGGAATGGCTGATAACAGAGAGAATTGACTGACAGCAGGACGGGGAATGGCTGATAACAGAGAGAAATAGACTGACAGCAGGACTGGGGAATGGCTGATAACAGAAAGAAATAGACTGACAGCGGCATGGGGAATGGCTGATAACAGAGAGAAATAGACTGACAGCAGGATGGGGATTGGCTGTTAACAGAGAGAAATAGACTGACAGCAGGACAGGGGAATGGCTGATAACAGAGAGAAATAGACAGAATGCAGGACGGGGAATGGCTGATAACAGAGAGAAATAGACTGACAGCAGGACGGGGAATGGCTGATAACAGAGAGAAATAGACTGACAGCGGGACGGGGAATGACTGATAACAGAGAGAAATAGACAGAATGCAGGACGGGGAATGGCTGATAACAGAGAGAAATAGACTGACAGCGGGACGGGGAATGGCTGATAACAGAGAGAAATAGACAGAATGCAGGACGGGGAATGGCTGATAACAGAGAGAAATAGACTGACAGCAGGACGGGGAATGGCTGATAACAGAGAGAAATAGACTGACAGCAGGACAGGGGAGTGGCTGATAACAGAAAGAAATAGACTGACAACAGGATGGGGAATGGCTGATAACAGAGAGGAATAGACTGACAACAGGACGGGGGAATGGCTGATAACAGAGAGAAATAGACTGACAGCAGGACAGGGGAATGGCTGATAACAGAGAGAATAGACTGACAGCAGGACAGGGTAATGGCTGATAACAGAGAGAAATAGACTGACAGCGGCATGAGGAATGGCTGATAACAGAGAGAAATAGACTGACAGCAGGACAAGGATTGGCTGATAACAGAGAGAAATAGACTGACAGCAGGACAGGGGAGTGGCTGATAACAGAAAGATATAGACTGACAGCAGGATGGGGAATGGCTGATAACAGAGAGGAATAGACTGACAACAGGACGGGGGAATGGCTGATAACAGAGAGAAATAGACTTACAGCAGGACAGGGGAATGGCTGATAACAGAGAGAATAGACTGACAGCAGGACAGGGTAATGGCTGATAACAGAGAGAAATAGACTGACAGCGGCATGGGGAATGGCTGATAACAGAGAGAAATAGACTGACAGCAGGACAAGGATTGGCTGATAACAGAGAGAAATAGACTGACAGTAGGACAGGGGAATGGCTGATAACAGAGAGAAGTAGACTGACAGCAGGATGGGGAATGGCTGATAACAGAGAGAATAGACTGACAGCAGGACGGGGGAATGGCAGATAACAGAAAGAAATAGACTGACAGCAGGACGGGGGAATGGCTGATAAGAGAGAGAAATAGACTGACAGCAGGACAGGGGAGTGGCTGATAACAGAAAGAAATAGACTGACAGCAGGACGGGAATGGCTGAAAACAGAGAAATAGACTGACAGCAGGACAAGGGAATGGCTGATAACAGAGAGAAATAGACTGACAGCAGGACAAGGGAATGGCTGATAACAGAGAGAAATAGACTGACAGCAGGACAAGGATTGGCTGATAACAGAGAGAAATAGACTGACAGTAGGACAGGGAATGGCTGATAACAGAGAGAATAGACTGACAGCAGGACGGGGAATGGCTGATAACAGAGAGAAATAGACTGAACACAGGACAGGGGAATGGCTGATAACAGAGAAATAGACTGACAGCGGGATGGGGAATGGCTGATAACAGATAGAAATAGACTGACAGCGGGATGGGTAATGGCTGATAACAGAGAGAATAGACTGACAGCAGGGCAGGGGAATGGCTGATAACAGAGAGAAATAGACTGACAGCGGCATGAGGAATGGCTGATAACAGAGAGAAATAGACTGACAGCAGGACAAGGATTGGCTGATAACAGAGAGAAATAGACTGACAGCAGGACAGGGGAGTGGCTGATAACAGAAAGATATAGACTGACAGCAGGATGGGGAATGGCTGATAACAGAGAGGAATAGACTGACAACAGGACGGGGGAATGGCTGATAACAGAGAGAAATAGACTGACAGCAGGACAAGGATTGGCTGATAACAGAGAGAAATAGACTGACAGCAGGACAGGGGAATGGCTGATAACAGAACGAAATAGACTTACAGCGGCATGGGGAATGGCTGATAACAGAGAGAAATAGACTGACAGCAGGACAAGGATTGGCTGATAACAGAGAGAAATAGACTGACAGCAGGAAAGGGGAATGGCTGATAACAGAGAGAAATAGACTGACAGCAGGACAGGGGAATGGCTGATAACAGAGAGAAGTAGACTGACAGCAGGACAAGGATTAGCTGATAACAGAGAGAAATATACTGACAGTAGGACAAGGATTGGCTGATAACAGAGAGAAATAGACTGAGAGCAGGACTTGGGAATGGCTGATAACAGAGAGAAATAGACAGAATGCAGGACGGGGAATGGCTGATAACAGAGAAGAATAGACTGACAGCAGGACGGGGGAATGGCTGATAACAGAGAGAAATAGACTGACAGCAGGACAAGGGAATGGCTGACAACAGAGAGAAATAGACTGACAGCGGCATGGGGAATGGCTGATAACAGAGAGAAATAGACTGACAGCAGGACAAGGATTGGCTGATAACAGAGAGAAATAGACTGACAGCAGGACGGGGAATGGCTGATAACAGAGAGAAATAGACTGACAGCAGGGCTGGGGAATGGCTGACAACAGAGAGAAATAGACTGACAGCAGGACGGGGGAACGGCTGATAACAGAGATAAATAGACTGACAGCAGGACAAGGGAATGGCTGATAACAGAGAGAAATAGACTGACAGCAGGACGGGGAATGGCTGATAACAGAGAGAAATAGACTGACAGCGGCATGGGGAATGGCTGATAACAGAGAGAAATAGACTGACAGCAGGACGGGGAATGGCTGATAACAGAGAGAAATAGACTGACAGCAGGGCGGGGGAATGGCTGATAACAGAGAAGTAGACTGACAGCAGGACAGGGGAATGGCTGATAACAGAGAGAAAAGACTGACAGCAGGACAGGGGAATGGCTGATAACAGAGGGAAATAGACTGAGAGCAGGACGAGGGAATGGCTGATAACAGAGAGAAATCGACTGACAGCAGGACAGGGGAATTGCTGATAACAGAGAGAAATAGACAGAATGCAGGACGGGGAATGGCTGACAACAGAGAGAAATAGACTGACAGCAGGACGGGGAACGGCTGATAACAGAGAGAAATAGACTCACAGCAGGACAGGGGAATGGCTGATAACAGAAAGAAATAGACTGACAGCAGGACAGGGGAATGGCTGATAACAGAGAGAAATAGACTGACGGCACGACGGGGAATGGCTGATAACAGAGAGAAATAGACTGACAGCAGGACGTGGGAATGGCTAATAACATAGAGAAATTTACTGACAGCAGGACAGGGAATGGCTGATAACAGAGAGAAATAGACTGACAGCAGGACGGGGGAATGGCTGATAACAGAGAGAATAGACTGACAGCAGGACAGGGAATGGCTGATAACAGAGAGAAATAGACAGACAACAGGGCGGGGAATGGCTAATAACAGAGAAATAGACTGACAGCAGGACTGGGAATGGCTGATAACAGAGAGAAATACACTGACAACAGGACGAAGGAATGGCTGATAACAGAGAGAAATAGACTGACAGCAGGACAAGGATTGGCTGATAACAGAGAGAAATAGACTGACAGCAGGACGGGAATGGCTGATAACAAAGAAATAGACTGACGGCACGACGGGGAATGGCTGATAACAGAGAGAAATAGACTGACGGCACGACGGGGAATGGCTGATAACAGAGAGAAATAGACTGACAGCAGGAACGGGATTGGCTGATAACAGAGAGAATAGACTGACAGCAGGACGGGGGAATGGCTAATAACAGAGAAATTTACTGACAGCAGGACAGGGAATGGCTGATAACAGAGAGAAATAGACTGACAGCAGGACGGGGGAATGGCTGATAACAGAGAGAAATAAACTGACAGCAGGACGGGGGAATGACTGATAACAGAGAGAATAGACTGACAGCAGGACAGGGGAATAGCTGATAACAGAGAGAAATAGACTGAACACAGGACAGGGGAATGGCTGATAACAGAGAGAATAGACTGAACACAGGACAGGGGAATGGCTGATAACAGAGAGAAATAGACTGACAGCGGGATGGGGAATGGCTGATAACAGAGAGAAATAGACTGACAGCGGGATGGGTAATGGCTGATAACAGAGAGAATAGACTGACAGCAGGGCAGGGGAATGGCTGATAATAGAGAGAAATAGACTGACAGCGGGACAGGGGAATGGCTGATAACAGAGAGAAATAGACTGACAGCAGGACGGGGGAATGGCTGATAACAGAGATAAATAGACTGACAGCAGGACGGGGGAATGGCTGATAACAGAGAGAAATAGACTGACAGCAGGACGGGGGAATGGCTGATAACAGAGAGATAAAGACTGACAGCAGGACGGGGGAATGGCTGATAAGAGAGAGAAATAGACTGACAGCAGGACGGGGGAATGGGTGATAGCAGAGAGAAAAAGACTGACAGCAGGACAGGGGAATGGCTGATAACACAGAGAAATAGACTGACAGCAGGACAGGGGAATGGCTGATAACAGAGAAATAGACAGAATGCAGGACGGGGAATGACTGATAACAGAGAGAAATAGACTGACAGCAGGACGGGGAATGACTGATAACACAGAGAAATAGACTGACAGCAGGACAGGGGAGTGGCTGATAACAGAAAGAAATAGACTGACAGCAGGACAGGGGAATGGCTGAAAACAGAGAGAAATAGACTGACAGCAGGATGGGGAATGGCTGATAACAGAGAAATAGACTGACAGCAGGACAGGGGAATGGCTGATAACAGAGAGAAATAGACTGAGAGCAGGACGAGGGAATGGCTGATAACAGAGAGAAATCGACTGACAGCAGGACTTGGGAATGGCTGATAACAGAGAGAAATAGACAGAATGCAGGACGAGGAATGGCTGATAACAGAGAGAAATAGACTGACAGCAGGACGGGGGAATGGCTGATAACAGAGAGAAATAGACTGACAGCAGGACGGGGGAATGGCTGATAACAGAGAGAAATAGACTGACAGCAGGACGGGGGAATGGCTGATAAGAGAGAGAAATAGACTGACAGCAGGATGGGGAGTGGCTGATAACAGAGAGAAATAGACTGACAGCAGGACAGGGGAGTGGCTGAAAACAGAGAGAAATAGACTGACAGCAGGATGGGGAATGGCTGATAACAGAGAGGAATAGACTGACAACAGGACGGGGGAATGGCTGATAACAGAGAGAAATAGACTGACAGCAGGACAAGGGAATGGCTGGAAACAGAGTGAAATAGACTGACAACAGGACGGGGGAATGGCTGATAACAGAGAGGAATAGACTGACAACAGGACGGGGGAATGGCTGATAACAGAGAGAAATAGACTGACAGCAGGACAAGGGAATGGCTGATAACAGAGAGAAATAGACTGACAGCGGCATGGGGAATGGCTGATAACAGAGAGAAATAGACTGACAGCAGGACAAGGATTGGCTGATAACAGAGAGAAATAGACTGACAGCAGGACAGGGGAATGGCTGATAACAGAGAGAAATAGACTGACAGCAGGATGGGGAATGGCTGATAACAGAGAGGAATAGACTGACAACAGGACGGGGGAATGGCTGATAACAGAGAGAAATAGACTGACAGCAGGACGGGGGAATGGCTGATAACAGAGATAAATAGACTGACAGCAGGACAGGGTAATGGCTGATAACAGAGAGAATAGACTGACAGCAGGACAAGGATTGGCTGATAACAGAGAGAAATAGACTGACAGCAGGACGGGGAATGGCTGATAACAGAGAGAAATAGACTGACAGCAGGGCGGGGGAATGGCTGATAACAGAGAAAATAGACTGACAGCAGGACTTGGGAATGGCTGATAACAGAGAGAAATAGACAGAATGCAGGACGGGGAATGGCTGATAACAGAGAGAAATAGACTGACAGCAGGACAAGGATTGGCTGATAACAGAGAGAAATAGACTGACAGCAGGACGGGGAATGGCTGATAACAGAGAGAAATAGACTGACAGCAATGCGGTGGAATGGCTGATAACAGAGAGAAATAGACTGACAACAGGACGGGGGAATGGCTGATAACAGAGAGAAATAGACTGACAGCAGGACAAGGTAATGGCTGATAACAGAGAGAATAGACTGACAGCAGGACGGGGGAATGGCAAATAACGGAGAGAATAGACTGACAGCAGGACGGGAGAATGGCTGATAACAGAGAGAAATAGACTGAGAGCAGGACGAGGGAATGGCTGATAACAGAGAAATCGACTGACAGCAGGACTTGGGAATGGCTGATAACAGAGACAAATAGACAGAATGCAGGACGGGGTATGGCTGATAACAGAGAGAAATAGTCTGACAGCAGGACGGGGAATGGCTGATAACAGAGAGAAATAGTCTGACAGCAGGACGGGGAATGGCTGATAACAGAGAGAAATAGACTGACAGCAGGACAGGGGAATGGCTGAAAACAGAGAGAAATAGACTGACAGCAGGATGGGGAATGGCTGATAACAGAGAGGAATAGACTGACAACAGGACGGGGGAATGGCTGATAACAGAGAGAAATAGACTGACAGCAGGACGGGGGAATGGCTGATAACAGAGATAAATAGACTGACAGCAGGACAAGGGAATGGCTGATAACAGAGAGAAATAGACTGACAGCAGGACGGGGAATGGCTGATAACAGAGAGAAATAGACTGACAGCAGGGCGGGGGAATGGCTAATAACAGAGAGAAGTAGACTGACCGCAGGACGGGGGAATGGCTGATAACAGAGAGAAATAGACAGAATGCAGGACGGGGAATGGCTGACAACAGAGAGAAATAGACTGACAGCAGGACAGGGTAATGGCTGATAACAGAGAGAATAGACTGACAGCAGGACGGGAGAATGGCTGATAACAGAGAGAAATAGACTGACAGCAGGAACGGGATTGGCTGATAACAGAGAGAAATAGACTGACAGCAGGACAGGGGAATGGCTGATAACAGAGAATACACTGACAGCAGGACGTGGGAATGGCTAATAACAGAGAAATTTACTGACAGCAGGACAGGGAATGGCTGATAACAGAGAGAATTGACTGACAGCAGGACGGGGAATGGCTGATAACAGAGAGAAATAGACTGACAGCAGGACTGGGGAATGGCTGATAACAGAAAGAAATAGACTGACAGCGGCATGGGGAATGGCTGATAACAGAGAGAAATAGACTGACAGCAGGATGGGGATTGGCTGTTAACAGAGAGAAATAGACTGACAGCAGGACAGGGGAATGGCTGATAACAGAGAGAAATAGACAGAATGCAGGACGGGGAATGGCTGATAACAGAGAGAAATAGACTGACAGCAGGACGGGGAATGGCTGATAACAGAGAGAAATAGACTGACAGCGGGACGGGGAATGACTGATAACAGAGAGAAATAGACAGAATGCAGGACGGGGAATGGCTGATAACAGAGAGAAATAGACTGACAGCGGGACGGGGAATGGCTGATAACAGAGAGAAATAGACAGAATGCAGGACGGGGAATGGCTGATAACAGAGAGAAATAGACTGACAGCAGGACGGGGAATGGCTGATAACAGAGAGAAATAGACTGACAGCAGGACAGGGGAGTGGCTGATAACAGAAAGAAATAGACTGACAACAGGATGGGGAATGGCTGATAACAGAGAGGAATAGACTGACAACAGGACGGGGGAATGGCTGATAACAGAGAGAAATAGACTGACAGCAGGACAGGGGAATGGCTGATAACAGAGAGAATAGACTGACAGCAGGACAGGGTAATGGCTGATAACAGAGAGAAATAGACTGACAGCGGCATGAGGAATGGCTGATAACAGAGAGAAATAGACTGACAGCAGGACAAGGATTGGCTGATAACAGAGAGAAATAGACTGACAGCAGGACAGGGGAGTGGCTGATAACAGAAAGATATAGACTGACAGCAGGATGGGGAATGGCTGATAACAGAGAGGAATAGACTGACAACAGGACGGGGGAATGGCTGATAACAGAGAGAAATAGACTTACAGCAGGACAGGGGAATGGCTGATAACAGAGAGAATAGACTGACAGCAGGACAGGGTAATGGCTGATAACAGAGAGAAATAGACTGACAGCGGCATGGGGAATGGCTGATAACAGAGAGAAATAGACTGACAGCAGGACAAGGATTGGCTGATAACAGAGAGAAATAGACTGACAGTAGGACAGGGGAATGGCTGATAACAGAGAGAAGTAGACTGACAGCAGGATGGGGAATGGCTGATAACAGAGAGAATAGACTGACAGCAGGACGGGGGAATGGCAGATAACGGAGAGAATAGACTGACAGCGGGACGGGGAATGACTGATAACAGAGAGAAATCGACTGACAGCAGGACTTGGGAATGGCTGATAACAGAGAGAAATAGACTGACAGCAGGACGGGGGAATGGCTGATAAGAGAGAGAAATAGACTGACAGCAGGACAGGGGAGTGGCTGATAACAGAAAGAAATAGACTGACAGCAGGACGGGAATGGCTGAAAACAGAGAAATAGACTGACAGCAGGACAAGGGAATGGCTGATAACAGAGAGAAATAGACTGACAGCAGGACAAGGGAATGGCTGATAACAGAGAGAAATAGACTGACAGCAGGACAAGGATTGGCTGATAACAGAGAGAAATAGACTGACAGTAGGACAGGGAATGGCTGATAACAGAGAGAATAGACTGACAGCAGGACGGGGAATGGCTGATAACAGAGAGAAATAGACTGAACACAGGACAGGGGAATGGCTGATAACAGAGAAATAGACTGACAGCGGGATGGGGAATGGCTGATAACAGATAGAAATAGACTGACAGCGGGATGGGTAATGGCTGATAACAGAGAGAATAGACTGACAGCAGGGCAGGGGAATGGCTGATAACAGAGAGAAATAGACTGACAGCGGCATGAGGAATGGCTGATAACAGAGAGAAATAGACTGACAGCAGGACAAGGATTGGCTGATAACAGAGAGAAATAGACTGACAGCAGGACAGGGGAGTGGCTGATAACAGAAAGATATAGACTGACAGCAGGATGGGGAATGGCTGATAACAGAGAGGAATAGACTGACAACAGGACGGGGGAATGGCTGATAACAGAGAGAAATAGACTTACAGCAGGACAGGGGAATGGCTGATAACAGAGAGAATAGACTGACAGCAGGACAGGGTAATGGCTGATAACAGAGAGAAATAGACTGACAGCGGCATGGGGAATGGCTGATAACAGAGAGAAATAGACTGACAGCAGGACAAGGATTGGCTGATAACAGAGAGAAATAGACTGACAGTAGGACAGGGGAATGGCTGATAACAGAGAGAAGTAGACTGACAGCAGGATGGGGAATGGCTGATAACAGAGAGAATAGACTGACAGCAGGACGGGGGAATGGCAGATAACGGAGAGAATAGACTGACAGCGGGACGGGGAATGACTGATAACAGAGAGAAATCGACTGACAGCAGGACTTGGGAATGGCTGATAACAGAGAGAAATAGACTGACAGCAGGAAGGGGGAATGGCTGATAACAGAAAGAAATAGACTGACAGCAGGACGGGGGAATGGCTGATAAGAGAGAGAAATAGACTGACAGCAGGACAGGGGAGTGGCTGATAACAGAAAGAAATAGACTGACAGCAGGACGGGAATGGCTGAAAACAGAGAAATAGACTGACAGCAGGACAAGGGAATGGCTGATAACAGAGAGAAATAGACTGACAGCAGGACAAGGGAATGGCTGATAACAGAGAGAAATAGACTGACAGCAGGACAAGGATTGGCTGATAACAGAGAGAAATAGACTGACAGTAGGACAGGGAATGGCTGATAACAGAGAGAATAGACTGACAGCAGGACGGGGAATGGCTGATAACAGAGAGAAATAGACTGAACACAGGACAGGGGAATGGCTGATAACAGAGAAATAGACTGACAGCGGGATGGGGAATGGCTGATAACAGAGAGAAATAGACTGACAGCGGGATGGGTAATGGCTGATAACAGAGAGAATAGACTGACAGCAGGGCAGGGGAATGGCTGATAACAGAGAGAAATAGACTGACAGCGGGACAGGGGAATGGCTGATAACAGAGAGAAATAGACTCACAGCAGGACGGGGGAATGGCTGATAACAGAGAGAAATCGACTGACAGCAGGACTTGGGAATGGCTGATAACAGAGAGAAATAGACAGAATGCAGGACGAGGAATGGCTGATAACAGAGAGAAATAGACTGACAGCAGGACGGGGGAATGGCTGATAACAGAGAAATAGACTGACAGCAGGACGGGGAATGGCTGATAAGAGAGAGAAATAGACTGACAGCAGGATGGGGAGTGGCTGATAACAGAGAGAAATAGACTGACAGCAGGACAGGGGAGTGGCTGATAACAGAAAGAAATAGACTGACAGCAGGACAGGGGAATGGCTGAAAACAGAGAGAAATAGACTGACAGCAGGATGGGGAATGGCTGATAACAGAGAGAAATAGACTGACAGCAGGACAAGGGAATGGCTGAAAACAGAGAGAAATAGACTGACAGCAGGATGGGGAATGGCTGATAACAGAGAGGAATAGACTGACAACAGGACGGGGGAATGGCTGATAACAGAGAGAAATAGACTGACAGCAGGACAAGGATTGGCTGATAACAGAGAGAAATAGACTGACAGTAGGACAGGGGAATGGCTGATAACAGAGAGAAATAGACTGACAGCAGGATGGGGAATGGCTGATAACAGAGAGGAATAGACTGACAACAGGACGGGGGAATGGCTGATAACAGAGAGGAATAGACTGACAGCAGGACAGGGTAATGGCTGATAACAGAGAGAATAGACTGACAGCAGGACGGGGGAATGGCTAATAACAGAAATTTACTGACAGCAGGACAGGGAATGGCTGATAACAGAGAGAAATAGACAGACAACAGGGCGGGGAATGGCTGATAACAGAGAAATAGACTGACAGCAGGACGGGAATGGCTGATAACAGAGAAATTTACTGACAGCAGGACAGGGAATGGCTGATAACAGAGAGAAATAGACTGACAGCAGGACAGGGAATGGCTGATAACAGAGAGAAATAGACAGACAACAGGGCGGGGAATGGCTGATAACAGAGAAATAGACTGACAGCAGGACGGGAATGGCTGATAACAGAGAAATTTACTGACAGCAGGACAGGGAATGGCTGATAACAGAGAGAAATAGACTGACAGCAGGACAGGGAATGGCTGATAACAGAGAGAATAGACTGACAGCAGGACGGGGAATGGCTGATAACAGAGAGAAATAGACAGACAACAGGGCGGGGAATGGCTGATAACAGAGAAATAGACTGACAGCAGGACGGGAATGGCTGATAACAGAGAGAAATAGACTGACAGCAGGACGGGGAATGGTTGATAACAAAGATAATAGACTGACAGCAGGACAGGGGAATAGCTGATAACAGAGAAATAGACTGACAGCGGGATGGGGAATGGCTGAGAACAGAGAGAATAGACTGACAGCAGGGCAGGTGAATGGCTGATAACAGAGAGAAATAGACTGACAGCGGGATGGGGAATGGCTGATAACAGAGAGAAATAGACTGACAGCGGGATGGGGAATGGCTGATAACAGAGAGAAATAGACTGACAGCGGGACAAGGAATGGCTGATAACAGAGAGAAATAGACTGACAGCAGGACAGGGGAATGGCTGATAACAGAACGAAATAGACTGACAGCGGCATGGGGAATGGCTGATAACAGAGAGAAATAGACTGACAGCAGGACAAGGATTGGCTGATAACAGAGAGAAATAGACTGACAGCAGAAAAGGGGAATGGCTGATAACAGAGAGAAATAGACAGAATGCAGGACGGGGAATGGCTGATAACAGAGAAATAGACTGACAGCAGGACGGGGAATGGCTGATAACAGAGAGAAATAGACTGACATCAGGACAGGGGAATGGCTGATAACACATAGAAATAGACTGACAGCAGGACAGGGGAGTGGCTGATAACACAGAGAAATAGACTGACAGCAGGACAGGGGAGTGGCTGATAACACAGAGAAATAGACTGACAGCAGGACAGGGGAATGGCTGATAACAGAGAGAAATAGACTGACAGCGGCATGGGGAATGGCTGATAACAGAGAGAAATAGACTGACAGCAGGACAAGGATTGGCTGATAACAGAGAGAAATAGACTGACAGCGGGACGGGGAATGACTGATAACACAGAGAAATAGACTGACAGCAGGACAGGGGAGTGGCTGATAACAGAAAGAAATAGACTGACAGTAGGACAGGGGAATGGCTGAAAACAGAGAGAAATAGACTGACAGCAGGATGGGGAATGGCTGATAACAGAGATAAATAGACTGAAAGCAGGACGGGGAATGGCTGATAACAGAGAGAAATAGACTGACAGCGGCATGGGGAATGGCTGATAACAGAGAGAAATAGACTGACAGCAGGACAAGGATTGGCTGATAACAGAGAGAAATAGACTGACAGCAGGATGGGGATTGGCTGTTAACAGAGAGAAATAGACTGACAGCAGGACAGGGGAATGGCTGATAACAGAGAGAAATAGACTGACAGCAGGACAAGGATTAGCTGATAACAGAGAGAAATATACTGACAGTAGGACAAGGATTGGCTGATAACAGAGAGAAATAGACTGAGAGCAGGACTTGGGAATGGCTGATAACAGAGAGAAATAGACAGAATGCAGGACGGGGAATGGCTGATAACAGAGAGGAATAGACTGACAACAGGACGGGGGAATGGCTGATAACAGAGAGAAATAGACTGACAGCAGGACGGGGGAATGGCTGATAACAGAGATAAATAGACTGACAGCAGGACAAGGGAATGGCTGACAACAGAGAGAAATAGACTGACAGCGGCATGGGGAATGGCTGATAACAGAGCGAAATAGACTGACAGCAGGACAAGGATTGGCTGATAACAGAGAGAAATCGACTGACAGCAGGACGGGGAATGGCTGATAACAGAGAGAAATAGACTGACAGCAGGGCTGGGGAATGGCTGACAACAGAGAGAAATAGACTGACAGCAGGACGGGGGAATGGCTGATAACAGAGATAAATAGACTGACAGCAGGACAAGGGAATGGCTGATAACAGAGAGAAATAGACTGACAGCAGGACGGGGAATGGCTGATAACAGAGAGAAATAGACTGACAACGGCATGGGGAATGGCTGATAACAGAGAGAAATAGACTGACAGCAGGACGGGGAATGGCTGATAACAGAGAGAAATAGACTGACAGCAGGGCGGGGGAATGGCTGATAACAGAGAAGTAGACTGACAGCAGGACGGGAATGGCTGATAACAGAGAGAAAAGACTGACAGCAGGACAGGGGAATGGCTGATAACAGAGGGAAATAGACTGAGAGCAGGACGAGGGAATGGCTGATAACAGAGAGAAATCGACTGACAGCAGGACAGGGGAATGGCTGATAACAGAGAGAAATAGACAGAATGCAGGACGGGGAATGGCTGACAACAGAGAGAAATAGACTGACAGCAGGACGGGGAACGGCTGATAACAGAGAGAAATAGACTGACAGCAGGACAGGGGAATGGCTGATAACAGAAAGAAATAGACTGACAGCAGGACAGGGGAATGGCTGATAACAGAGAGAAATAGACTGACGGCACGACGAGGAATGGCTGATAACAGAGAGAAATAGACTGACAGCAGGACGTGGGAATGGCTAATAACATAGAGAAATTTACTGACAGCAGGACAGGGAATGGCTGATAACAGAGAGAAATAGACTGACAGCAGGACGGGGGAATGGCTGATAACAGAGAGAATAGACAGACAGCAGGACAGGGAATGGCTGATAACAGAGAGAAATAGACAGACAACAGGGCGGGGAATGGCTAATAACAGAGAAATAGACTGACAGCAGGACTGGGAATGGCTGATAACAGAGAGGAATACACTGACAACAGGACGGGGGAATGGCTGATAACAGAGAGAAATAGACTGACAGCAGGACAAGGATTGGCTGATAACAGAGAGAAATAGACTGACAGCAGGACGGGAATGGCTGATAACAAAGAAATAGACTGACGGCACGACGGGGAATGGCTGATAACAGAGAGAAATAGACTGACGGCACGACGGGGAATGGCTGATAACAGAGAGAATAGACTGACAGCAGGACGGGGGAATGGCTAATAACTGAGAAATTTACTGACAGCAGGACGGGGGAATGGCTGATAACAGAGAAATAGACTGAACACAGGACAGGGGAATGGCTGATAACAGAGAGAATAGACTGACAGCAGGACAGGAGAATGGCTGATAACAGAGAAATAGACTGACAGCGGGATGGGGAATGGCTGATAACAGAGAGAAATAGACTGACAGCGGGATGGGGAATGGCTGATAACAGAGAGAAATAGACTGACAGCGGGATGGGTAATGGCTGATAACAGAGAGAATAGACTGACAGCAGGGCAGGGGAATGGCTGATAATAGAGAGAAATAGACTGACAGCGGGACAGGGGAATGGCTGATAACAGAGAGAAATAGACTGACAGCAGGACGGGGGAATGGCTGATAACAGAGAGAAATAGACTGACAGCAGGACGGGGGAATGGCTGATAACAGAGAGAAATAGACTGACAGCAGGACGGGGGAATGGCTGATAACAGAGAGAAAAAGACTGACAGCAGGACGGGGGAATGGCTGATAAGAGAGAGAAATAGACTGACAGCAGGACGGGGGAATGGCTGATAACAGAGAAATAGACAGAATGCAGGACGGGGAATGACTGATAACAGAGAGAAATAGACTGACAGCAGGACGGGGAATGACTGATAACACAGAGAAATAGACTAACAGCAGGACAGGGGAGTGGCTGATAACGGAAAGAAATAGACTGACAGCAGGACAGGGGAATGGCTGAAAACAGAGAGAAATAGACTGACAGCAGGATGGGGAATGGCTGATAACAGAGAAATAGACTGACAGCAGGACAGGGGAATGGCTGATAACAGAGAGAAATAGACTGAGAGCAGGACGAGGGAATGGCTGATAACAGAGAGAAATCGACTGACAGCAGGACTTGGGAATGGCTGATAACAGAGAGAAATAGACAGAATGCAGGACGAGGAATGGCTGATAACAGAGAGAAATAGACTGACAGCAGGACGGGGGAATGGCTGATAACAGAGAGAAATAGACTGACAGCAGGACGGGGGAATGGCTGATAACAGAGAGAAATAGACTGACAGCAGGACGGGGGAATGGCTGATAAGAGAGAGAAATAGACTGACAGCAGGATGGGGAGTGGCTGATAACAGAGAGAAATAGACTGACAGCAGGACAGGGGAGTGGCTGAAAACAGAGAGAAATAGACTGACAGCAGGATGGGGAATGGCTGATAACAGAGAGGAATAGACTGACAACAGGACGGGGGAATGGCTGATAACAGAGAGAAATAGACTGACAGCAGGACAAGGGAATGGCTGAAAACAGAGTGAAATAGACTGACAACAGGACGGGGGAATGGCTGATAACAGAGAGGAATAGACTGACAACAGGACGGGGGAATGGCTGATAACAGAGAGAAATAGACTGACAGCAGGACAAGGGAATGGCTGATAACAGAGAGAAATAGACTGACAGCGGCATGGGGAATGGCTGATAACAGAGAGAAATAGACTGACAGCAGGACAAGGATTGGCTGATAACAGAGAGAAATAGACTGACAGCAGGACAGGGGAATGGCTGATAACAGAGAGAAATAGACTGACAGCAGGATGGGGAATGGCTGATAACAGAGAGGAATAGACTGACAACAGGACGGGGGAATGGCTGATAACAGAGAGAAATAGACTGACAGCAGGACGGGGGAATGGCTGATAACAGAGATAAATAGACTGACAGCAGGACAGGGTAATGGCTGATAACAGAGAGAATAGACTGACAGCAGGACGGGGGAATGGCTAATAACAGAAATTTACTGACAGCAGGACAGGGAATGGCTGATAACAGAGAGAAATAGACTGACAGCAGGAACGGGATTGGCTGATAACAGAGAGAAATAGACTGACAACAGGACAGGGGAATGGCTGATAACAGAGAAATAGACTGACAGCAGGACGGGAATGGCTGATAACAGAGAAATTTACTGACAGCAGGACAGGGAATGGCTGATAACAGAGAGAATAGACTAACAGCAGGACGGGGAATGGCTGATAACAGAGAGAAATAGACAGACAACAGGGCGGGGAATGGCTGATAACAGAGAGAATAGACTGACAGCAGGACGGGAATGGCTGATAACAAAGAGAAATAGACTGACAGCAGGACGGGGAATGGTTGATAACAAAGATAATAGACTGACAGCAGGACGGAGGAATGGCTGATAACAGAGAGAAATAAACTGACAGCAGGACGGGGGAATGACTGATAACAGAGAGAATAGACCGACAGCAGGACAGGGGAATAGCTGATAACAGAGAAATAGACTGACAGCGGGATAGGGGAATGGCTGATAACAGAACGAAATAGACTTACAGCGGCATGGGGAATGGCTGATAACAGAGAGAAATAGACTGACAGCAGGACAAGGATTGGCTGATAACAGAGAGAAATAGACTGAACACAGGACAGGGGAATGGCTGATAACAGAGAGAATAGACTGACAGCGGGATGGGGAATGGCTGATAACAGAGAAATAGACTGACAGCGGGATAGGTAATGGCTGATAACAGAGAGAAATAGACTGACAGCGGGACAGGGGAATGGCTGATAACAGAAAGAAATAGACTGACAGCGGGACAAGGAATGGCTGATAACAGAGAGAAATAGACTGACAGCAGGACAGGGGAATGGCTGATAACAGAACGAAATAGACTTACAGCGGCATGGGGAATGGCTGATAACAGAGAGAAATAGACTGACAGCAGGACAAGGATTGGCTGATAACAGAGAGAAATAGACTGACAGCAGGAAAGGGGAATGGCTGATAACAGAGAGAAATAGACTGACAGCAGGACAGGGGAATGGCTGATAACAGAGAGAAATAGACTGACAGCAGGACAAGGATTAGCTGATAACAGAGAGAAATATACTGACAGTAGGACAAGGATTGGCTGATAACAGAGAGAAATAGACTGAGAGCAGGACTTGGGAATGGCTGATAACAGAGAGAAATAGACAGAATGCAGGACGGGGAATGGCTGATAACAGAGAAGAATAGACTGACAGCAGGACGGGGGAATGGCTGATAACAGAGAGAAATAGACTGACAGCAGGACAAGGGAATGGCTGACAACAGAGAGAAATAGACTGACAGCGGCATGGGGAATGGCTGATAACAGAGAGAAATAGACTGACAGCAGGACAAGGATTGGCTGATAACAGAGAGAAATAGACTGACAGCAGGACGGGGAATGGCTGATAACAGAGAGAAATAGACTGACAGCAGGGCTGGGGAATGGCTGACAACAGAGAGAAATAGACTGACAGCAGGACGGGGGAACGGCTGATAACAGATATAAATAGACTGACAGCAGGACAAGGGAATGGCTGATAACAGAGAGAAATAGACTGACAGCAGGACGGGGAATGGCTGATAACAGAGAGAAATAGACTGACAGCGGCATGGGGAATGGCTGATAACAGAGAGAAATAGACTGACAGCAGGACGGGGAATGGCTGATAACAGAGAGAAATAGACTGACAGCAGGGCGGGGGAATGGCTGATAACAGAGAAGTAGACTGACAGCAGGACGGGAATGGCTGATAACAGAGAGAAAAGACTGACAGCAGGACAGGGGAATGGCTGATAACAGAGGGAAATAGACTGAGAGCAGGACGAGGGAATGGCTGATAACAGAGAGAAATCGACTGACAGCAGGACAGGGGAATGGCTGATAACAGAGAGAAATAGACAGAATGCAGGACGGGGAATGGCTGACAACAGAGAGAAATAGACTGACAGCAGGACGGGGAACGGCTGATAACAGAGAGAAATAGACTCACAGCAGGACAGTGGAATGGCTGATAACAGAAAGAAATAGACTGACAGCAGGACAGGGGAATGGCTGATAACAGAGAGAAATAGACTGACGGCACGACGAGGAATGGCTGATAACAGAGAGAAATAGACTGACAGCAGGACGTGGGAATGGCTAATAACATAGAGAAATTTACTGACAGCAGGACAGGGAATGGCTGATAACAGAGAGAAATAGACTGACAGCAGGACGGGGGAATGGCTGATAACAGAGAGAATAGACTGACAGCAGGACAGGGAATGGCTGATAACAGAGAGAAATAGACAGACAACAGGGCGGGGAATGGCTAATAACAGAGAAATAGACTGACAGCAGGACTGGGAATGGCTGATAACAGAGAGGAATACACTGACAACAGGACGGGGGAATGGCTGATAACAGAGAGAAATAGACTGACAGCAGGACAAGGATTGGCTGATAACAGAGAGAAATAGACTGACAGCAGGACGGGAATGGCTGATAACAAAGAAATAGACTGACGGCACGACGGGGAATGGCTGATAACAGAGAGAAATAGACTGACAGCAGGACAAGGATTGGCTGATAACAGAGAGAAATAGACTGACAGCAGGACAGGGGAGTGGCTGAAAACAGAGAGAAATAGACTGACAACAGGACGGGGGAATGGCTGATAACAGAGAGGAATAGACTGACAACAGGACGGGGGAATGGCTGATAACAGAGAGAAATAGACTGACAGCAGGACAAGGGAATGGCTGATAACAGAGAGAAATAGACTGACAGCGGCATGGGGAATGGCTGATAACAGAGAGAAATAGACTGACAGCAGGACAAGGATTGGCTGATAACAGAGAGAAATAGACTGACAGCAGGACAGGGGAATGGCTGATAACAGAGAGAAATAGACTGACAGCAGGATGGGGAATGGCTGATAATAGAGAGGAATAGACTGACAACAGGACGGGGGAATGGCTGATAACAGAGAGAAATAGACTGACAGCAGGACGGGGGAATGGCTGAAAACAGAGTGAAATAGACTGACAACAGGACGGGGGAATGGCTGATAACAGAGAGGAATAGACTGACAACAGGACGGGGGAATGGCTGATAACAGAGAGAAATAGACTGACAGCAGGACAAGGGAATGGCTGATAACAGAGAGAAATAGACTGACAGCGGCATGGGGAATGGCTGATAACAGAGAGAAATAGACTGACAGCAGGACAGGGGAATGGCTGATAACAGAGAGAAATAGACTGACAGCAGGATGGGGAATGGCTGATAATAGAGAGGAATAGACTGACAACAGGACGGGGGAATGGCTGATAACAGAGAGAAATAGACTGACAGCAGGATGGGGAATGGCTGATAACAGAGAGGAATAGACTGACAACAGGACGGGGGAATGGCTGATAACAGAGAGAAATAGACTGACAGCAGGACAAGGGAATGGCTGAAAACAGAGTGAAATAGACTGACAACAGGACGGGGGAATGGCTGATAACAGAGAGGAATAGACTGACAACAGGACGGGGGAATGGCTGATAACAGAGAGAAATAGACTGACAGCAGGACAAGGGAATGGCTGATAACAGAGAGAAATAGACTGACAGCGGCATGGGGAATGGCTGATAACAGAGAGAAATAGACTGACAGCAGGACAAGGATTGGCTGATAACAGAGAGAAATAGACTGACAGCAGGACAGGGGAATGGCTGATAACAGAGAGAAATAGACTGACAGCAGGATGGGGAATGGCTGATAATAGAGAGGAATAGACTGACAACAGGACGGGGGAATGGCTGATAACAGAGAGAAATAGACTGACAGCAGGACGGGGGAATGGCTGATAACAGAGATAAATAGACTGACAGCAGGACAGGGTAATGGCTGATAACAGAGAGAATAGACTGACAGCAGGACGGGGGAATGGCTAATAACAGAAATTTACTGACAGCAGGACAGGGAATGGCTGATAACAGAGAGAAATAGACTGACAGCAGGAACGGGATTGGCTGATAACAGAGAGAAATAGACTGACAACAGGACAGGGGAATGGATGATAACAGAGAAATAGACTGACAGCAGGACGGGAATGGCTGATAACAGAGAAATTTACTGACAGCAGGACAGGGAATGGCTGATAACAGAGAGAATAGACTAACAGCAGGACGGGGAATGGCTGATAACAGAGAGAAATAGACAGACAACAGGGCGGGGAATGGCTGATAACAGAGAGAATAGACTGACAGCAGGACGGGAATGGCTGATAACAAAGAGAAATAGACTGACAGCAGGACGGGGAATGGTTGATAACAAAGATAATAGACTGACAGCAGGACGGAGGAATGGCTGATAACAGAGAGAAATAAACTGACAGCAGGACGGGGGAATGACTGATAACAGAGAGAATAGACCGACAGCAGGACAGGGGAATAGCTGATAACAGAGAGAAATAGACTGAACACAGGACAGGGGAATGGCTGATAACAGAGAGAATAGACTGACAGCGGGATGGGGAATGGCTGATAACAGAGAAATAGACTGACAGCGGGATAGGTAATGGCTGATAACAGAGAGAAATAGACTGACAGCGGGACAGGGGAATGGCTGATAACAGAAAGAAATAGACTGACAGCGGGACAAGGAATGGCTGATAACAGAGAGAAATAGACTGACAGCAGGACAGGGGAATGGCTGATAACAGAACGAAATAGACTTACAGCGGCATGGGGAATGGCTGATAACAGAGAGAAATAGACTGACAGCAGGACAAGGATTGGCTGATAACAGAGAGAAATAGACTGACAGCAGGAAAGGGGAATGGCTGATAACAGAGAGAAATAGACTGACAGCAGGACAGGGGAATGGCTGATAACAGAGAGAAATAGACTGACAGCAGGACAAGGATTAGCTGATAACAGAGAGAAATATACTGACAGTAGGACAAGGATTGGCTGATAACAGAGAGAAATAGACTGAGAGCAGGACGGGGAATGGCTGATAACAGAGAGAAATAGACTGACAGCAGGACGGGGAATGGCTGATAACAGAGAGAAATAGACTGACAGCGGGACGGGGAATGGCTGATAACAGAGAAATAGACTGACAGCAGGACAGGGGAATGGCTGATAACAGAGAGAAATAGACTGAGAGCAGGACGAGGGAATGGCTGATAACAGAGAGAAATCGACTGACAGCAGGACTTGGGAATGGCTGATAACAGAGAGAAATAGACAGAATGCAGGACGGGGAATGGCTGATAACAGAGAGAAATCGACTGACAGCAGGACGGGGAATGGCTGATAACAGAGAGAAATAGACTGACAGCAGGACAGGGGAGTGGCTGATAACAGAAAGAAATAGACTGACAGCAGGACGAGGGAATGGCTGAAAACAGAGAGAAATAGACTGACAGCAGGACGAGGGAATGGCTGATAACAGAGAGAAATCGACTGACAGCAGGACTTGGGAATGGCTGATAACAGAGAGAAATAGACAGAATGCAGGACGGGGAATGGCTGACAACAGAGAGAAATAGACTGACAGCAGGACAAGGATTGGCTGATAACAGAGAGAAATAGACTGACAGCAGGACAAGGATTGGCTGATAACAGAGAGAAATAGACTGACAGCAGGACGGGGAATGGCTGATAACAGAGAGAAATAGACTGACAGCAGGACAAGGGAATGGCTGATAACAGAGAGAAATAGACTGACAGCGGCATGGGGAATGGCTGATAACAGAGAGAAATAGACTGACAGCAGGATGGGGAATGGCTGATAACAGAGAGAAATAGACTGACAGCAGGACAAGGGAATGGCTGATAACAGAGAGAAATAGACTGACAGCGGCATGGGGAATGGCTGATAACAGAGAGAAATAAACTGACAGCAGGATGGGGAATGGCTGATAACAGAGAGAAATAGACTGACAGCAGGATGGGGATTGGCTGTTAACAGAGAGAAATAGACTGACAGCAGGACAGGGGAATGGCTGATAACAGAGAGAAATAGACTGACAGCAGGACAGGGGAATGGCTGATAACAGAGAGAAATAGACTGACAGCAGGACGGGGGAATGGCTGATAACAGAGAGAAATAGACTGACAGCAGGACGAGGGAATGGCTGATAACAGAGAGAAATCGACTGACAGCAGGACTTGGGGATGGCTGATAACAGAAAGAAATAGACAGAATGCAGGACGGGGAATGGCTGATAACAGAGAGAAATCGACTGACAGCAGGACGGGGAATGGCTGATAACAGAGAGAAATAGACTGACAGCAGGACAGGGGAGTGGCTGATAACAGAAAGAAATAGACTGACAGCAGGACAGGGGAATGGCTGATAACAGAGAGAAATAGACTGACAGCAGGATGAGGGAATGGCTGATAACAGAGAGAAATCGACTGACAGCAGGACTTGGGAATGGCTGATAACAGAGAGAAATAGACAGAATGCAGGACGGGGAATGGCTGACAACAGAGAGAAATAGACTGACAGCAGGACAAGGATTGGCTGATAACAGAGAGAAATAGACTGACAGCAGGACGGGGAATGGCTGATAACAGAGAGAAATAGACTGACAGCAGGGCGGGGGAATGGCTGATAACAGAGAAAATAGACTGACAGCAGGACTTGGGAATGGCTGATAACAGAGAGAAATAGACAGAATGCAGGACGGGGAATGGCTGATAACAGAGAGAAATAGACTGACAGCAGGACAAGGATTGGCTGATAACAGAGAGAAATAGACTGACAGCAGGACGGGGATTGGCTGATAACAGAGAGAAATAGACTGACAGCAATGCGGTGGAATGGCTGATAACAGAGAGAAATAGACTGACAACAGGACGGGGGAATGGCTGATAACAGAGAGAAATAGACTGACAGCAGGACAAGGTAATGGCTGATAACGGAGAGAATAGACTGACAGCAGGACGGGAGAATGGCTGATAACAGAGAGAAATAGACTGAGAGCAGGACGAGGGAATGGCTGATAACAGAGAAATCGACTGACAGCAGGACTTGGGAATGGCTGATAACAGAGACAAATAGACAGAATGCAGGACGGGGTATGGCTGATAACAGAGAGAAATAGTCTGACAGCAGGACGGGGAATGGCTGATAACAGAGAGAAATAGACTGACAGCGGGACGGGGAATGACTGATAACACAGAGAAATAGACTGACAGCAGGACAGGGGAGTGGCTGATAACAGAGAGAAATAGACTGACAGCAGGACAGGGGAATGGCTGAAAACAGAGAGAAATAGACTGACAGCAGGATGGGGAATGGCTGATAACAGAGAGGAATAGACTGACAACAGGACGGGGGAATGGCTGATAACAGAGAGAAATAGACTGACAGCAGGACGGGGGAATGGCTGATAACAGAGATAAATAGACTGACAGCAGGACAAGGGAATGGCTGATAACAGAGAGAAATAGACTGACAGCAGGACGGGGAATGGCTGATAACAGAGAGAAATAGACTGACAGCAGGGCGGGGGAATGGCTAATAACAGAGAGAAGTAGACTGACCGCAGGACGGGGGAATGGCTGATAACAGAGAGAAATAGACAGAATGCAGGACGGGGAATGGCTGACAACAGAGAGAAATAGACTGACAGCAGGACAGGGTAATGGCTGATAACAGAGAGAATAGACTGACAGCAGGACGGGAGAATGGCTGATAACAGAGAGAAATAGACTGACAGCAGGAATGGGATTGGCTGATAACAGAGAGAAATAGACTGACAGCAGGACAGGGGAATGGCTGATAACAGAGAGAATACACTGACAGCAGGAAGTGGGAATGGCTAATAACAGAGAAATTTACTGACAGCAGGACAGGGAATGGCTGATAACAGAGAGAATTGACTGACAGCAGGACGGGGAATGGCTGATAACAGAGAGAAATAGACTGACAGCAGGACTGGGGAATGGCTGATAACAGAAAGAAATAGACTGACAGCGGCATGGGGAATGGCTGATAATAGAGAGAAATAGACTGACAGCAGGATGGGGATTGGCTGTTAACAGAGAGAAATAGACTGACAGCAGGACAGGGGAATGGCTGATAACAGAGAGAAATAGACAGAATGCAGGACGGGGAATGGCTGATAACAGAGAGAAATAGACTGACAGCAGGACGGGGAATGGCTGATAACAGAGAGAAATAGACTGACAGCGGGACGGGGAATGGCTGATAGCAGAGAAATAGACTGACAGCAGGACAGGGGAATGGCTGATAACAGAGAGAAATAGACTGAGAGCAGGACGAGGGAATGGCTGATAACAGAGAGAAATCGACTGACAGCAGGACTTGGGAATGGCTGATAACAGAGAGAAATAGACAGAATGCAGGACGGGGAATGGCTGATAACAGAGAGAAATAGACTGACAGCAGGACGGGGAATGGCTGATAACAGAGAGAAATAGACTGACAGCGGGACGGGGAATGACTGATAACAGAGAGAAATAGACAGAATGCAGGACGGGGAATGGCTGATAACAGAGAGAAATAGACTGACAGCGGGACGGGGAATGGCTGATAACAGAGAGAAATAGACAGAATGCAGGACGGGGAATGGCTGATAACAGAGAAAAATAGACTGACAGCAGGACGGGGAATGGCTGATAACAGAGAGAAATAGACTGACAGCAGGACAGGGGAGTGGCTGATAACAGAAAGAAATAGACTGACAACAGGATGGGGAATGGCTGATAACAGAGAGGAATAGACTGACAACAGGTCGGGGGAATGGCTGATAACAGAGAGAAATAGACTGACAGCAGGACAGGGGAATGGCTGATAACAGAGAGAATAGACTGACAGCAGGACAGGGTAATGGCTGATAACAGAGAGAAATAGACTGACAGCGGCATGAGGAATGGCTGATAACAGAGAGAAATAGACTGACAGCAGGACAAGGATTGGCTGATAACAGAGAGAAATAGACTGACAGCAGGACAGGGGAGTGGCTGATAACAGAAAGATATAGACTGACAGCAGGATGGGGAATGGCTGATAACAGAGAGGAATAGACTGACAACAGGACGGGGGAATGGCTGATAACAGAGAGAAATAGACTTACAGCAGGACAGGGGAATGGCTGATAACAGAGAGAATAGACTGACAGCAGGACAGGGTAATGGCTGATAACAGAGAGAAATAGACTGACAGCGGCATGGGGAATGGCTGATAACAGAGAGAAATAGACTGACAGCAGGACAAGGATTGGCTGATAACAGAGAGAAATAGACTGACAGTAGGACAGGGGAATGGCTGATAACAGAGAGAAGTAGACTGACAGCAGGATGGGGAATGGCTGATAACAGAGAGAATAGACTGACAGCAGGACGGGGGAATGGCAGATAACGGAGAGAATAGACTGACAGCGGGACGGGGAATGACTGATAACAGAGAGAAATCGACTGACAGCAGGACTTGGGAATGGCTGATAACAGAGAGAAATAGACTGACAGCAGGAAGGGGGAATGGCTGATAACAGAAAGAAATAGACTGACAGCAGGACGGGGGAATGGCTGATAAGAGAGAGAAATAGACTGACAGCAGGACAGGGGAGTGGCTGATAACAGAAAGAAATAGACTGACAGCAGGACGGGAATGGCTGAAAACAGAGAAATAGACTGACAGCAGGACAAGGGAATGGCTGATAACAGAGAGAAATAGACTGACAGCAGGACAAGGGAATGGCTGATAACAGAGAGAAATAGACTGACAGCAGGACAAGGATTGGCTGATAACAGAGAGAAATAGACTGACAGTAGGACAGGGAATGGCTGATAACAGAGAGAATAGACTGACAGCAGGACGGGGAATGGCTGATAACAGAGAGAAATAGACTGAACACAGGACAGGGGAATGGCTGATAACAGAGAAATAGACTGACAGCGGGATGGGGAATGGCTGATAACAGAGAGAAATAGACTGACAGCGGGATGGGTAATGGCTGATAACAGAGAGAATAGACTGACAGCAGGGCAGGGGAATGGCTGATAACAGAGAGAAATAGACTGACAGCGGGACAGGGGAATGGCTGATAACAGAGAGAAATAGACTCATAGCAGGACGGGGGAATGGCTGATAACAGAGAGAAATCGACTGACAGCAGGACTTGGGAATGGCTGATAACAGAGAGAAATAGACAGAATGCAGGACGAGGAATGGCTGATAACAGAGAGAAATAGACTGACAGCAGGACGGGGGAATGGCTGATAACAGAGAAATAGACTGACAGCAGGACGGGGAATGGCTGATAAGAGAGAGAAATAGACTGACAGCAGGATGGGGAGTGGCTGATAACAGAGAGAAATAGACTGACAGCAGGACAGGGGAGTGGCTGATAACAGAAAGAAATAGACTGACAGCAGGACAGGGGAATGGCTGAAAACAGAGAGAAATAGACTGACAGCAGGATGGGGAATGGCTGATAACAGAGAGAAATAGACTGACAGCAGGACAAGGGAATGGCTGAAAACAGAGAGAAATAGACTGACAGCAGGATGGGGAATGGCTGATAACAGAGAGGAATAGACTGACAACAGGACGGGGGAATGGCTGATAACAGAGAGAAATAGACTGACAGCAGGACAATGATTGGCTGATAACAGAGAGAAATAGACTGACAGTAGGACAGGGGAATGGCTGATAACAGAGAGAAATAGACTGACAGCAGGATGGGGAATGGCTGATAACAGAGAGGAATAGACTGACAACAGGACGGGGGAATGGCTGATAACAGAGAGGAATAGACTGACAGCAGGACAGGGTAATGGCTGATAACAGAGAGAATAGACTGACAGCAGGACGGGGGAATGGCTGATAACAGAGAAATTTACTGACAGCAGGACAGGGAATGGCTGATAACAGAGAGAAATAGACTGACAGCAGGACAGGGAATGGCTGATAACAGAGAGAATAGACTGACAGCAGGACGGGGAATGGCTGATAACAGAGAGAAATAGACAGACAACAGGGCGGGGAATGGCTGATAACAGAGAAATAGACTGACAGCAGGACGGGAATGGCTGATAACAGAGAGAAATGGACTGACAGCAGGACGGGGAATGGTTGATAACAAAGATAATAGACTGACAGCAGGACAGGGGAATAGCTGATAACAGAGAAATAGACTGACAGCGGGATGGGGAATGGCTGATAACAGAGAGAATAGACTGACAGCAGGGCAGGTGAATGGCTGATAACAGAGAGAAATAGACTGACAGCGGGATGGGGAATGGCTGATAACAGAGAGAAATAGACTGACAGCGGGATGGGGAATGGCTGATAACAGAGAGAAATAGACTGACAGCGGGACAAGGAATGGCTGATAACAGAGAGAAATAGACTGACAGCAGGACAGGGGAATGGCTGATAACAGAACGAAATAGACTGACAGCAGAAAAGGGGAATGGCTGATAACAGAGAGAAATAGACTGACAGCGGCATGGGGAATGGCTGATAACAGAGAGAAATAGACTGACAGCAGGACAAGGATTGGCTGATAACAGAGAGAAATAGACTGACAGCAGAAAAGGGGAATGGCTGATAACAGAGAGAAATAGACAGAATGCAGGACGGGGAATGGCTGATAACAGAGAAATAGACTGACAGCAGGACGGGGAATGGCTGATAACAGAGAGAAATAGACTGACATCAGGACAGGGGAATGGCTGATAACACATAGAAATAGACTGACAGCAGGACAGGGGAGTGGCTGATAACACAGAGAAATAGACTGACAGCAGGACAGGGGAGTGGCTGATAACACAGAGAAATAGACTGACAGCAGGACAGGGGAATGGCTGATAACAGAGAGAAATAGACTGACAGCGGCATGGGGAATGGCTGATAACAGAGAGAAATAGACTGACAGCAGGACAAGGATTGGCTGATAACAGAGAGAAATAGACTGACAGCGGGACGGGGAATGACTGATAACACAGAGAAATAGACTGACAGCAGGACAGGGGAGTGGCTGATAACAGAAAGAAATAGACTGACAGCAGGACAGGGGAATGGCTGAAAACAGAGAGAAATAGACTGACAGCAGGATGGGGAATGGCTGATAACAGAGATAAATAGACTGAAAGCAGGACGGGGAATGGCTGATAACAGAGAGAAATAGACTGACAGCGGCATGGGGAATGGCTGATAACAGAGAGAAATAGACTGACAGCAGGACAAGGATTGGCTGATAACAGAGAGAAATAGACTGACAGCAGGATGGGGATTGGCTGTTAACAGAGAGAAATAGACTGACAGCAGGACAGGGGAATGGCTGATAACAGAGAGAAATAGACTGACAGCAGGACAAGGATTAGCTGATAACAGAGAGAAATATACTGACAGTAGGACAAGGATTGGCTGATAACAGAGAGAAATAGACTGAGAGCAGGACTTGGGAATGGCTGATAACAGAGAGAAATAGACAGAATGCAGGACGGGGAATTGCTGATAACAGAGAGGAATAGACTGACAACAGGACGGGGGAATGGCTGATAACAGAGAGAAATAGACTGATAGCAGGACGGGGGAATGGCTGATAACAGAGATAAATAGACTGACAGCAGGACAAGGGAATGGCTGACAACAGAGAGAAATAGACTGACAGCGGCATGGGGAATGGCTGATAACAGAGCGAAATAGACTGACAGCAGGACAAGGATTGGCTGATAACAGAGAGAAATCGACTGACAGCAGGACGGGGAATGGCTGATAACAGAGAGAAATAGACTGACAGCAGGGCTGGGGAATGGCTGACAACAGAGAGAAATAGACTGACAGCAGGACGGGGGAATGGCTGATAACAGAGATAAATAGACTGACAGCAGGACAAGGGAATGGCTGATAACAGAGAGAAATAGACTGACAGCAGGACGGGGAATGGCTGATAACAGAGAGAAATAGACTGACAGCAGGACGGGGAATGGCTGATAACAGAGAGAAATAGACTGACAGCAGGACGGGGAATGGCTGATAACAGAGAGAAATAGACTGACAGCAGGGCGGGGGAATGGCTGATAACAGAGAAGTAGACTGACAGCAGGACGGGAATGGCTGATAACAGAGAGAAATAGACTGACAGCAGGACAGGGGAATGGCTGATAACAGAGGGAAATAGACTGAGAGCAGGACGAGGGAATGGCTGATAACAGAGAGAAATCGACTGACAGCAGGACAGGGGAATGGCTGATAACAGAGAGAAATAGACAGAATGCAGGACGGGGAATGGCTGACAACAGAGAGAAATAGACTGACAGCAGGACGGGGAACGGCTGATAACAGAGAGAAATAGACTCACAGCAGGACAGGGGAATGGCTGATAACAGAAAGAAATAGACTGACAGCAGGACAGGGGAATGGCTGATAACAGAGAGAAATAGACTGACGGCACGACGAGGAATGGCTGATAACAGAGAGAAATAGACTGACAGCAGGACGTGGGAATGGCTAATAACATAGAGAAATTTACTGACAGCAGGACAGGGAATGGCTGATAACAGAGAGAAATAGACTGACAGCAGGACAGGGGAATGGCTGAAAACAGAGAGAAATAGACTGACAGCAGGATGGGGAATGGCTGATAACAGAGATAAATAGACTGAAAGCAGGACGGGGAATGGCTGATAACAGAGAGAAATAGACTGACAGCGGCATGGGGAATGGCTGATAACAGAGAGAAATAGACTGACAGCAGGACAAGGATTGGCTGATAACAGAGAGAAATAGACTGACAGCAGGATGGGGATTGGCTGTTAACAGAGAGAAATAGACTGACAGCAGGACAGGGGAATGGCTGATAACAGAGAGAAATAGACTGACAGCAGGACAAGGATTAGCTGATAACAGAGAGAAATATACTGACAGTAGGACAAGGATTGGCTGATAACAGAGAGAAATAGACTGAGAGCAGGACTTGGGAATGGCTGATAACAGAGAGAAATAGACAGAATGCAGGACGGGGAATTGCTGATAACAGAGAGGAATAGACTGACAACAGGACGGGGGAATGGCTGATAACAGAGAGAAATAGACTGATAGCAGGACGGGGGAATGGCTGATAACAGAGATAAATAGACTGACAGCAGGACAAGGGAATGGCTGACAACAGAGAGAAATAGACTGACAGCGGCATGGGGAATGGCTGATAACAGAGCGAAATAGACTGACAGCAGGACAAGGATTGGCTGATAACAGAGAGAAATCGACTGACAGCAGGACGGGGAATGGCTGATAACAGAGAGAAATAGACTGACAGCAGGGCTGGGGAATGGCTGACAACAGAGAGAAATAGACTGACAGCAGGACGGGGGAATGGCTGATAACAGAGATAAATAGACTGACAGCAGGACAAGGGAATGGCTGATAACAGAGAGAAATAGACTGACAGCAGGACGGGGAATGGCTGATAACAGAGAGAAATAGACTGACAGCAGGACGGGGAATGGCTGATAACAGAGAGAAATAGACTGACAGCAGGACGGGGAATGGCTGATAACAGAGAGAAATAGACTGACAGCAGGGCGGGGGAATGGCTGATAACAGAGAAGTAGACTGACAGCAGGACGGGAATGGCTGATAACAGAGAGAAATAGACTGACAGCAGGACAGGGGAATGGCTGATAACAGAGGGAAATAGACTGAGAGCAGGACGAGGGAATGGCTGATAACAGAGAGAAATCGACTGACAGCAGGACAGGGGAATGGCTGATAACAGAGAGAAATAGACAGAATGCAGGACGGGGAATGGCTGACAACAGAGAGAAATAGACTGACAGCAGGACGGGGAACGGCTGATAACAGAGAGAAATAGACTCACAGCAGGACAGGGGAATGGCTGATAACAGAAAGAAATAGACTGACAGCAGGACAGGGGAATGGCTGATAACAGAGAGAAATAGACTGACGGCACGACGAGGAATGGCTGATAACAGAGAGAAATAGACTGACAGCAGGACGTGGGAATGGCTAATAACATAGAGAAATTTACTGACAGCAGGACAGGGAATGGCTGATAACAGAGAGAAATAGACTGACAGCAGGACGGGGGAATGGCTGATAACAGAGAGAATAGACTGACAGCAGGACAGGGAATGGCTGATAACAGAGAGAAATAGACAGACAACAGGGCGGGGAATGGCTAATAACAGAGAAATAGACTGACAGCAGGACTGGGAATGGCTGATAACAGAGAGGAATACACTGACAACAGGACGGGGGAATGGCTGATAACAGAGAGAAATAGACTGACAGCAGGACAAGGATTGGCTGATAACAGAGAAAAATAGACTGACAGCAGGACGGGAATGGCTGATAACAAAGAAATAGACTGACGGCACGACGGGGAATGGCTGATAACAGAGAGAAATAGACTGACGGCACGAC
This sequence comes from Ranitomeya imitator, assembly GCF_032444005.1. Classification (NCBI taxonomy): domain Eukaryota; kingdom Metazoa; phylum Chordata; class Amphibia; order Anura; family Dendrobatidae; genus Ranitomeya; species Ranitomeya imitator. The sequence goes on along the minus strand of NC_091284.1, from coordinate 332,809,440 downwards.
GGGGAATGGCTGATAACAGAGAGAATAGACTGACAGCAGGACGGGGGAATGGCTAATAACAGAGAAATTTACTGACAGCAGGACGGGGGAATGGCTGATAACAGAGAAATAGACTGAGCACAGGACAGGGGAATGGCTGATAACAGAGAGAATAGACTGACAGCAGGACAGGAGAATGGCTGATAACAGAGAAATAGACTGACAGCGGGATGGGGAATGGCTGATAACAGAGAGAAATAGACTGACAGCGGGATGGGGAATGGCTGATAACAGAGAGAAATAGACTGACAGCGGGATGGGTAATGGCTGATAACAGAGAGAATAGACTGACAGCAGGGCAGGGGAATGGCTGATAATAGAGAGAAATAGACTGACAGCGGGACAGGGGAATGGCTGATAACAGAGAGAAATAGACTGACAGCAGGACGGGGGAATGGCTGATAACAGAGAGAAATAGACTGACAGCAGGATGGGGGAATGGCTGATAACAGAGAGAAATAGACTGACAGCAGGACGGGGGAATGGCTGATAACAGAGAGAAAAAGACTGACAGCAGGACGGGGGAATGGCTGATAAGAGAGAGAAATAGACTGACAGCAGGACGGGGGAATGGCTGATAACAGAGAAATAGACAGAATGCAGGACGGGGAATGACTGATAACAGAGAGAAATAGACTGACAGCAGGACGGGGAATGACTGATAACACAGAGAAATAGACTGACAGCAGGACAGGGGAGTGGCTGATAACAGAAAGAAATAGACTGACAGCAGGACAGGGGAATGGCTGAAAACAGAGAGAAATAGACTGACAGCAGGATGGGGAATGGCTGATAACAGAGAAATAGACTGACAGCAGGACAGGGGAATGGCTGATAACAGAGAGAAATAGACTGAGAGCAGGACGAGGGAATGGCTGATAACAGAGAGAAATCGACTGACAGCAGGACTTGGGAATGGCTGATAACAGAGAGAAATAGACAGAATGCAGGACGAGGAATGGCTGATAACAGAGAGAAATAGACTGACAGCAGGACGGGGGAATGGCTGATAACAGAGAGAAATAGACTGACAGCAGGACGGGGGAATGGCTGATAACAGAGAGAAATAGACTGACAGCAGGACGGGGGAATGGCTGATAAGAGAGAGAAATAGACTGACAGCAGGATGGGGAGTGGCTGATAACAGAGAGAAATAGACTGACAGCAGGACAGAAGAGTGGCTGAAAACAGAGAGAAATAGACTGACAGCAGGATGGGGAATGGCTGATAACAGAGAGGAATAGACTGACAACAGGACGGGGGAATGGCTGATAACAGAGAGAAATAGACTGACAGCAGGACAAGGGAATGGCTGAAAACAGAGTGAAATAGACTGACAACAGGACGGGGGAATGGCTGATAACAGAGAGGAATAGACTGACAACAGGACGGGGGAATGGCTGATAACAGAGAGAAATAGACTGACAGCAGGACAAGGGAATGGCTGATAACAGAGAGAAATAGACTGACAGCGGCATCGGGAATGGCTGATAACAGAGAGAAATAGACTGACAGCAGGACAAGGATTGGCTGATAACAGAGAGAAATAGACTGACAGCAGGACAGGGGAATGGCTGATAACAGAGAGAAATAGACTGACAGCAGGATGGGGAATGGCTGATAACAGAGAGGAATAGACTGACAACAGGACGGGGGAATGGCTGATAACAGAGAGAAATAGACTGACAGCAGGACGGGGGAATGGCTGATAACAGAGATAAATAGACTGACAGCAGGACAGGGTAATGGCTGATAACAGAGAGAATAGACTGACAGCAGGACGGGGGAATGGCTAATAACAGAAATTTACTGACAGCAGGACAGGGAATGGCTGATAACAGAGAGAAATAGACTGACAGCAGGAACGGGATTGGCTGATAACAGAGAGAAATAGACTGACAACAGGACAGGGGAATGGCTGATAACAGAGAAATAGACTGACAGCAGGACGGGAATGGCTGATAACAGAGAAATTTACTGACAGCAGGACAGGGAATGGCTGATAACAGAGAGAATAGACTAACAGCAGGACGGGGAATGGCTGATAACAGAGAGAAATAGACAGACAACAGGGCGGGGAATGGCTGATAACAGAGAGAATAGACTGACAGCAGGACGGGAATGGCTGATAACAAAGAGAAATAGACTGACAGCAGGACGGGGAATGGTTGATAACAAAGATAATAGACTGACAGCAGGACGGAGGAATGGCTGATAACAGAGAGAAATAAACTGACAGCAGGACGGGGGAATGACTGATAACAGAGAGAATAGACCGACAGCAGGACAGGGGAATAGCTGATAACAGAGAGAAATAGACTGAACACAGGACAGGGGAATGGCTGATAACAGAGAGAATAGACTGACAGCGGGATGGGGAATGGCTGATAACAGAGAAATAGACTGACAGCGGGATAGGTAATGGCTGATAACAGAGAGAAATAGACTGACAGCGGGACAGGGGAATGGCTGATAACAGAAAGAAATAGACTGACAGCGGGACAAGGAATGGCTGATAACAGAGAGAAATAGACTGACAGCGGCATGGGGAATGGCTGATAACAGAGAGAAATAGACTGACAGCAGGACAAGGATTGGCTGATAACAGAGAGAAATAGACTGACAGCAGGAAAGGGGAATGGCTGATAACAGAGAGAAATAGACTGACAGCAGGACAGGGGAATGGCTGATAACAGAGAGAAATAGACTGACAGCAGGACAAGGATTAGCTGATAACAGAGAGAAATATACTGACAGTAGGACAAGGATTGGCTGATAACAGAGAGAAATAGACTGAGAGCAGGACTTGGGAATGGCTGATAACAGAGAGAAATAGACAGAATGCAGGACGGGGAATGGCTGATAACAGAGAAGAATAGACTGACAGCAGGACGGGGGAATGGCTGATAACAGAGAGAAATAGACTGACAGCAGGATGGGGATTGGCTGATAACAGAGAAATAGACTGACAGCAGGACGGGGGAATGGCTGATAACAGAGAAGAATAGACTGACAGCAGGACAAGGATTGGCTGATAACAGAGAAATAGACTGACAGCAGGATGGGGATTGGCTGCTAACAGAGAGAAATAGACTGACAGCAGGACAGGGGAATGGCTGATAACAGAGAGAAATAGACTGACAGCGGGATGGGTAATGGCTGATAACAGAGAGAATAGACTGACAGCAGGGCAGGGGAATGGCTGATAATAGAGAGAAATAGACTGACAGCGGGACAGGGGAATGGCTGATAACAGAGAGAAATAGACTGACAGCAGGACGGGGGAATGGCTGATAACAGAGAGAAATAGACTGACAGCAGGACGGGGGAATGGCTGATAACAGAGAGAAATAGACTGACAGCAGGACGGGGGAATGGCTGATAACAGAGAGAAAAAGACTGACAGCAGGACGGGGGAATGGCTGATAAGAGAGAGAAATAGACTGACAGCAGGACGGGGGAATGGCTGATAACAGAGAAATAGACAGAATGCAGGACGGGGAATGACTGATAACAGAGAGAAATAGACTGACAGCAGGACGGGGAATGACTGATAACACAGAGAAATAGACTGACAGCAGGACAGGGGAGTGGCTGATAACAGAAAGAAATAGACTGACAGCAGGACAGGGGAATGGCTGAAAACAGAGAGAAATAGACTGACAGCAGGATGGGGAATGGCTGATAACAGAGAAATAGACTGACAGCAGGACAGGGGAATGGCTGATAACAGAGAGAAATAGACTGAGAGCAGGACGAGGGAATGGCTGATAACAGAGAGAAATCGACTGACAGCAGGACTTGGGAATGGCTGATAACAGAGAGAAATAGACAGAATGCAGGACGAGGAATGGCTGATAACAGAGAGAAATAGACTGACAGCAGGACGGGGGAATGGCTGATAACAGAGAGAAATAGACTGACAGCAGGACGGGGGAATGGCTGATAACAGAGAGAAATAGACTGACAGCAGGACGGGGGAATGGCTGATAAGAGAGAGAAATAGACTGACAGCAGGATGGGGAGTGGCTGATAACAGAGAGAAATAGACTGACAGCAGGACAGGGGAGTGGCTGAAAACAGAGAGAAATAGACTGACAGCAGGACGGGAATGGCTGAAAACAGAGAAATAGACTGACAGCGGGACGGGGAATGACTGATAACAGAGAGAAATCGACTGACAGCAGGACTTGGGAATGGCTGATAACAGAGAGAAATAGACTGACAGCAGGAAGGGGGAATGGCTGATAACAGAAAGAAATAGACTGACAGCAGGATGGGGGAATGGCTGATAAGAGAGAGAAATAGACTGACAGCAGGACAGGGGAGTGGCTGATAACAGAAAGAAATAGACTGACAGCAGGACGGGAATGGCTGAAAACAGAGAAATAGACTGACAGCAGGACAAGGGAATGGCTGATAACAGAGAGAAATAGACTGACAGCAGGACAAGGGAATGGCTGATAACAGAGAGAAATAGACTGACAGCAGGACAAGGATTGGCTGATAACAGAGAGAAATAGACTGACAGTAGGACAGGGAATGGCTGATAACAGAGAGAATAGACTGACAGCAGGACGGGGAATGGCTGATAACAGAGAGAAATAGACTGAACACAGGACAGGGGAATGGCTGATAACAGAGAAATAGACTGACAGCGGGATGGGGAATGGCTGATAACAGAGAGAAATAGACTGACAGCGGGATGGGTAATGGCTGATAACAGAGAGAATAGACTGACAGCAGGGCAGGGGAATGGCTGATAACAGAGAGAAATAGACTGACAGCGGGACAGGGGAATGGCTGATAACAGAGAGAAATAGACTCACAGCAGGACGGGGGAATGGCTGATAACAGAGAGAAATCGACTGACAGCAGGACTTGGGAATGGCTGATAACAGAGAGAAATAGACAGAATGCAGGACGAGGAATGGCTGATAACAGAGAGAAATAGACTGACAGCAGGACGGGGGAATGGCTGATAACAGAGAAATAGACTGACAGCAGGACGGGGAATGGCTGATAAGAGAGAGAAATAGACTGACAGCAGGATGGGGAGTGGCTGATAACAGAGAGAAATAGACTGACAGCAGGACAGGGGAGTGGCTGATAACAGAAAGAAATAGACTGACAGCAGGACAGGGGAATGGCTGAAAACAGAGAGAAATAGACTGACAGCAGGATGGGGAATGGCTGATAACAGAGAGAAATAGACTGACAGCAGGACAAGGGAATGGCTGAAAACAGAGAGAAATAGACTGACAGCAGGATGGGGAATGGCTGATAACAGAGAGGAATAGACTGACAACAGGACGGGGGAATGGCTGATAACAGAGAGAAATAGACTGACAGCAGGACAAGGATTGGCTGATAACAGAGAGAAATAGACTGACAGTAGGACAGGGGAATGGCTGATAACAGAGAGAAATAGACTGACAGCAGGATGGGGAATGGCTGATAACAGAGAGGAATAGACTGACAACAGGACGGGGGAATGGCTGATAACAGAGAGGAATAGACTGACAGCAGGACAGGGTAATGGCTGATAACAGAGAGAATAGACTGACAGCAGGACGGGGGAATGGCTAATAACAGAAATTTACTGACAGCAGGACAGGGAATGGCTGATAACAGAGAGAAATAGACTGACAGCAGGAACGGGATTGGCTGATAACAGAGAGAAATAGACTGACAGCAGGACAGGGGAATGGCTGATAACAGAGAGAAATAGACAGACAACAGGGCGGGGAATGGCTGATAACAGAGAAATAGACTGACAGCAGGACGGGAATGGCTGATAACAGAGAAATTTACTGACAGCAGGACAGGGGAGTGGCTGAAAACAGAGAGAATAGACTGACAGCAGGACGGGGGAATGGCAGATAACGGAGAGAATAGACTGACAGCGGGACGGGGAATGACTGATAACAGAGAGAAATCGACTGACAGCAGGACTTGGGAATGGCTGATAACAGAGAGAAATAGACTGACAGCAGGAAGGGGGAATGGCTGATAACAGAAAGAAATAGACTGACAGCAGGATGGGGGAATGGCTGATAAGAGAGAGAAATAGACTGACAGCAGGACAGGGGAGTGGCTGATAACAGAAAGAAATAGACTGACAGCAGGACGGGAATGGCTGAAAACAGAGAAATAGACTGACAGCAGGACAAGGGAATGGCTGATAACAGAGAGAAATAGACTGACAGCAGGACAAGGGAATGGCTGATAACAGAGAGAAATAGACTGACAGCAGGACAAGGATTGGCTGATAACAGAGAGAAATAGACTGACAGTAGGACAGGGAATGGCTGATAACAGAGAGAATAGACTGACAGCAGGACGGGGAATGGCTGATAACAGAGAGAAATAGACTGAACACAGGACAGGGGAATGGCTGATAACAGAGAAATAGACTGACAGCGGGATGGGGAATGGCTGATAACAGAGAGAAATAGACTGACAGCGGGATGGGTAATGGCTGATAACAGAGAGAATAGACTGACAGCAGGGCAGGGGAATGGCTGATAACAGAGAGAAATAGACTGACAGCGGGACAGGGGAATGGCTGATAACAGAGAGAAATAGACTCACAGCAGGACGGGGGAATGGCTGATAACAGAGAGAAATCGACTGACAGCAGGACTTGGGAATGGCTGATAACAGAGAGAAATAGACAGAATGCAGGACGAGGAATGGCTGATAACAGAGAGAAATAGACTGACAGCAGGACGGGGGAATGGCTGATAACAGAGAAATAGACTGACAGCAGGACGGGGAATGGCTGATAAGAGAGAGAAATAGACTGACAGCAGGATGGGGAGTGGCTGATAACAGAGAGAAATAGACTGACAGCAGGACAGGGGAGTGGCTGATAACAGAAAGAAATAGACTGACAGCAGGACAGGGGAATGGCTGAAAACAGAGAGAAATAGACTGACAGCAGGATGGGGAATGGCTGATAACAGAGAGAAATAGACTGACAGCAGGACAAGGGAATGGCTGAAAACAGAGAGAAATAGACTGACAGCAGGATGGGGAATGGCTGATAACAGAGAGGAATAGACTGACAACAGGACGGGGGAATGGCTGATAACAGAGAGAAATAGACTGACAGCAGGACAAGGATTGGCTGATAACAGAGAGAAATAGACTGACAGTAGGACAGGGGAATGGCTGATAACAGAGAGAAATAGACTGACAGCAGGATGGGGAATGGCTGATAACAGAGAGGAATAGACTGACAACAGGACGGGGGAATGGCTGATAACAGAGAGGAATAGACTGACAGCAGGACAGGGTAATGGCTGATAACAGAGAGAATAGACTGACAGCAGGACGGGGGAATGGCTAATAACAGAAATTTACTGACAGCAGGACAGGGAATGGCTGATAACAGAGAGAAATAGACTGACAGCAGGAACGGGATTGGCTGATAACAGAGAGAAATAGACTGACAGCAGGACAGGGGAATGGCTGATAACAGAGAGAAATAGACAGACAACAGGGCGGGGAATGGCTGATAACAGAGAAATAGACTGACAGCAGGACGGGAATGGCTGATAACAGAGAAATTTACTGACAGCAGGACAGGGAATGGCTGATAACAGAGAGAAATAGACTGACAGCAGGACAGGGAATGGCTGATAACAGAGAGAATAGACTGACAGCAGGACGGGGAATGGCTGATAACAGAGAGAAATAGACAGACAACAGGGCGGGGAATGGCTGATAACAGAGAAATAGACTGACAGCAGGACGGGAATGGCTGATAACAGAGAGAAATAGACTGACAGCAGGACGGGGAATGGTTGATAACAAAGATAATAGACTGACAGCAGGACAGGGGAATAGCTGATAACAGAGAAATAGACTGACAGCGGGATGGGGAATGGCTGAGAACAGAGAGAATAGACTGACAGCAGGGCAGGTGAATGGCTGATAACAGAGAGAAATAGACTGACAGCGGGATGGGGAATGGCTGATAACAGAGAGAAATAGACTGACAGCGGGATGGGGAATGGCTGATAACAGAGAGAAATAGACTGACAGCGGGACAAGGAATGGCTGATAACAGAGAGAAATAGACTGACAGCAGGACAGGGGAATGGCTGATAACAGAACGAAATAGACTGACAGCGGCATGGGGAATGGCTGATAACAGAGAGAAATAGACTGACAGCAGGACAAGGATTGGCTGATAACAGAGAGAAATAGACTGACAGCAGAAAAGGGGAATGGCTGATAACAGAGAGAAATAGACAGAATGCAGGACGGGGAATGGCTGATAACAGAGAAATAGACTGACAGCAGGACGGGGAATGGCTGATAACAGAGAGAAATAGACTGACATCAGGACAGGGGAATGGCTGATAACACATAGAAATAGACTGACAGCAGGACAGGGGAGTGGCTGATAACACAGAGAAATAGACTGACAGCAGGACAGGGGAGTGGCTGATAACACAGAGAAATAGACTGACAGCAGGACAGGGGAATGGCTGATAACAGAGAGAAATAGACTGACAGCGGCATGGGGAATGGCTGATAACAGAGAGAAATAGACTGACAGCAGGACAAGGATTGGCTGATAACAGAGAGAAATAGACTGACAGCGGGACGGGGAATGACTGATAACACAGAGAAATAGACTGACAGCAGGACAGGGGAGTGGCTGATAACAGAAAGAAATAGACTGACAGTAGGACAGGGGAATGGCTGAAAACAGAGAGAAATAGACTGACAGCAGGATGGGGAATGGCTGATAACAGAGATAAATAGACTGAAAGCAGGACGGGGAATGGCTGATAACAGAGAGAAATAGACTGACAGCGGCATGGGGAATGGCTGATAACAGAGAGAAATAGACTGACAGCAGGACAAGGATTGGCTGATAACAGAGAGAAATAGACTGACAGCAGGATGGGGATTGGCTGTTAACAGAGAGAAATAGACTGACAGCAGGACAGGGGAATGGCTGATAACAGAGAGAAATAGACTGACAGCAGGACAAGGATTAGCTGATAACAGAGAGAAATATACTGACAGTAGGACAAGGATTGGCTGATAACAGAGAGAAATAGACTGAGAGCAGGACTTGGGAATGGCTGATAACAGAGAGAAATAGACAGAATGCAGGACGGGGAATGGCTGATAACAGAGAGGAATAGACTGACAACAGGACGGGGGAATGGCTGATAACAGAGAGAAATAGACTGACAGCAGGACGGGGGAATGGCTGATAACAGAGATAAATAGACTGACAGCAGGACAAGGGAATGGCTGACAACAGAGAGAAATAGACTGACAGCGGCATGGGGAATGGCTGATAACAGAGCGAAATAGACTGACAGCAGGACAAGGATTGGCTGATAACAGAGAGAAATCGACTGACAGCAGGACGGGGAATGGCTGATAACAGAGAGAAATAGACTGACAGCAGGGCTGGGGAATGGCTGACAACAGAGAGAAATAGACTGACAGCAGGACGGGGGAATGGCTGATAACAGAGATAAATAGACTGACAGCAGGACAAGGGAATGGCTGATAACAGAGAGAAATAGACTGACAGCAGGACGGGGAATGGCTGATAACAGAGAGAAATAGACTGACAACGGCATGGGGAATGGCTGATAACAGAGAGAAATAGACTGACAGCAGGACGGGGAATGGCTGATAACAGAGAGAAATAGACTGACAGCAGGGCGGGGGAATGGCTGATAACAGAGAAGTAGACTGACAGCAGGACGGGAATGGCTGATAACAGAGAGAAAAGACTGACAGCAGGACAGGGGAATGGCTGATAACAGAGGGAAATAGACTGAGAGCAGGACGAGGGAATGGCTGATAACAGAGAGAAATCGACTGACAGCAGGACAGGGGAATGGCTGATAACAGAGAGAAATAGACAGAATGCAGGACGGGGAATGGCTGACAACAGAGAGAAATAGACTGACAGCAGGACGGGGAACGGCTGATAACAGAGAGAAATAGACTGACAGCAGGACAGGGGAATGGCTGATAACAGAAAGAAATAGACTGACAGCAGGACAGGGGAATGGCTGATAACAGAGAGAAATAGACTGACGGCACGACGAGGAATGGCTGATAACAGAGAGAAATAGACTGACAGCAGGACGTGGGAATGGCTAATAACATAGAGAAATTTACTGACAGCAGGACAGGGAATGGCTGATAACAGAGAGAAATAGACTGACAGCAGGACGGGGGAATGGCTGATAACAGAGAGAATAGACAGACAGCAGGACAGGGAATGGCTGATAACAGAGAGAAATAGACAGACAACAGGGCGGGGAATGGCTAATAACAGAGAAATAGACTGACAGCAGGACTGGGAATGGCTGATAACAGAGAGGAATACACTGACAACAGGACGGGGGAATGGCTGATAACAGAGAGAAATAGACTGACAGCAGGACGGGGGAATGGCTGATAACAGAGATAAATAGACTGACAGCAGGACAGGGTAATGGCTGATAACAGAGAGAATAGACTGACAGCAGGACAAGGATTGGCTGATAACAGAGAGAAATAGACTGACAGCAGGACGGGGAATGGCTGATAACAGAGAGAAATAGACTGACAGCAGGGCGGGGGAATGGCTGATAACAGAGAAAATAGACTGACAGCAGGACTTGGGAATGGCTGATAACAGAGAGAAATAGACAGAATGCAGGACGGGGAATGGCTGATAACAGAGAGAAATAGACTGACAGCAGGACAAGGATTGGCTGATAACAGAGAGAAATAGACTGACAGCAGGACGGGGAATGGCTGATAACAGAGAGAAATAGACTGACAGCAATGCGGTGGAATAGCTGATAACAGAGAGAAATAGACTGACAACAGGACGGGGGAATGGCTGATAACAGAGAGAAATAGACTGACAGCAGGACAAGGTAATGGCTGATAACAGAGAGAATAGACTGACAGCAGGACGGGGGAATGGCAAATAACGGAGAGAATAGACTGACAGCAGGACGGGAGAATGGCTGATAACAGAGAGAAATAGACTGAGAGCAGGACGAGGGAATGGCTGATAACAGAGAAATCGACTGACAGCAGGACTTGGGAATGGCTGATAACAGAGACAAATAGACAGAATGCAGGACGGGGTATGGCTGATAACAGAGAGAAATAGTCTGACAGCAGGACGGGGAATGGCTGATAACAGAGAGAAATAGTCTGACAGCAGGACGGGGAATGGCTGATAACAGAGAGAAATAGACTGACAGCAGGACAGGGGAATGGCTGAAAACAGAGAGAAATAGACTGACAGCAGGATGGGGAATGGCTGATAACAGAGAGGAATAGACTGACAACAGGACGGGGGAATGGCTGATAACAGAGAGAAATAGACTGACAGCAGGACGGGGAATGGCTGATAACAGAGAGAAATAGACTGACAGCAGGGCGGGGGAATGGCTAATAACAGAGAGAAGTAGACTGACCGCAGGACGGGGGAATGGCTGATAACAGAGAGAAATAGACAGAATGCAGGACGGGGAATGGCTGACAACAGAGAGAAATAGACTGACAGCAGGACAGGGTAATGGCTGATAACAGAGAGAATAGACTGACAGCAGGACGGGAGAATGGCTGATAACAGAGAGAAATAGACTGACAGCAGGAACGGGATTGGCTGATAACAGAGAGAAATAGACTGACAGCAGGACAGGGGAATGGCTGATAACAGAGAGAAAACACTGACAGCAGGACGTGGGAATGGCTAATAACAGAGAAATTTACTGACAGCAGGACAGGGAATGGCTGATAACAGAGAGAATTGACTGACAGCAGGACGGGGAATGGCTGATAACAGAGAGAAATAGACTGACAGCAGGACTGGGGAATGGCTGATAACAGAAAGAAATAGACTGACAGCGGCATGGGGAATGGCTGATAACAGAGAGAAATAGACTGACAGCAGGATGGGGATTGGCTGTTAACAGAGAGAAATAGACTGACAGCAGGACAGGGGAATGGCTGATAACAGAGAGAAATAGACAGAATGCAGGACGGGGAATGGCTGATAACAGAGAGAAATAGACTGACAGCAGGACGGGGAATGGCTGATAACAGAGAGAAATAGACTGACAGCGGGACGGGGAATGACTGATAACAGAGAGAAATAGACAGAATGCAGGACGGGGAATGGCTGATAACAGAGAGAAATAGACTGACAGCGGGACGGGGAATGGCTGATAACAGAGAGAAATAGACAGAATGCAGGACGGGGAATGGCTGATAACAGAGAGAAATAGACTGACAGCAGGACGGGGAATGGCTGATAACAGAGAGAAATAGACTGACAGCAGGACAGGGGAGTGGCTGATAACAGAAAGAAATAGACTGACAACAGGATGGGGAATGGCTGATAACAGAGAGGAATAGACTGACAACAGGACGGGGGAATGGCTGATAACAGAGAGAAATAGACTGACAGCAGGACAGGGGAATGGCTGATAACAGAGAGAATAGACTGACAGCAGGACAGGGTAATGGCTGATAACAGAGAGAAATAGACTGACAGCGGCATGAGGAATGGCTGATAACAGAGAGAAATAGACTGACAGCAGGACAAGGATTGGCTGATAACAGAGAGAAATAGACTGACAGCAGGACAGGGGAGTGGCTGATAACAGAAAGATATAGACTGACAGCAGGATGGGGAATGGCTGATAACAGAGAGGAATAGACTGACAACAGGACGGGGGAATGGCTGATAACAGAGAGAAATAGACTTACAGCAGGACAGGGGAATGGCTGATAACAGAGAGAATAGACTGACAGCAGGACAGGGTAATGGCTGATAACAGAGAGAAATAGACTGACAGCGGCATGGGGAATGGCTGATAACAGAGAGAAATAGACTGACAGCAGGACAAGGATTGGCTGATAACAGAGAGAAATAGACTGACAGTAGGACAGGGGAATGGCTGATAACAGAGAGAAGTAGACTGACAGCAGGATGGGGAATGGCTGATAACAGAGAGAATAGACTGACAGCAGGACGGGGGAATGGCAGATAACAGAAAGAAATAGACTGACAGCAGGACGGGGGAATGGCTGATAAGAGAGAGAAATAGACTGACAGCAGGACAGGGGAGTGGCTGATAACAGAAAGAAATAGACTGACAGCAGGACGGGAATGGCTGAAAACAGAGAAATAGACTGACAGCAGGACAAGGGAATGGCTGATAACAGAGAGAAATAGACTGACAGCAGGACAAGGGAATGGCTGATAACAGAGAGAAATAGACTGACAGCAGGACAAGGATTGGCTGATAACAGAGAGAAATAGACTGACAGTAGGACAGGGAATGGCTGATAACAGAGAGAATAGACTGACAGCAGGACGGGGAATGGCTGATAACAGAGAGAAATAGACTGAACACAGGACAGGGGAATGGCTGATAACAGAGAAATAGACTGACAGCGGGATGGGGAATGGCTGATAACAGATAGAAATAGACTGACAGCGGGATGGGTAATGGCTGATAACAGAGAGAATAGACTGACAGCAGGGCAGGGGAATGGCTGATAACAGAGAGAAATAGACTGACAGCGGCATGAGGAATGGCTGATAACAGAGAGAAATAGACTGACAGCAGGACAAGGATTGGCTGATAACAGAGAGAAATAGACTGACAGCAGGACAGGGGAGTGGCTGATAACAGAAAGATATAGACTGACAGCAGGATGGGGAATGGCTGATAACAGAGAGGAATAGACTGACAACAGGACGGGGGAATGGCTGATAACAGAGAGAAATAGACTGACAGCAGGACAAGGATTGGCTGATAACAGAGAGAAATAGACTGACAGCAGGACAGGGGAATGGCTGATAACAGAACGAAATAGACTTACAGCGGCATGGGGAATGGCTGATAACAGAGAGAAATAGACTGACAGCAGGACAAGGATTGGCTGATAACAGAGAGAAATAGACTGACAGCAGGAAAGGGGAATGGCTGATAACAGAGAGAAATAGACTGACAGCAGGACAGGGGAATGGCTGATAACAGAGAGAAGTAGACTGACAGCAGGACAAGGATTAGCTGATAACAGAGAGAAATATACTGACAGTAGGACAAGGATTGGCTGATAACAGAGAGAAATAGACTGAGAGCAGGACTTGGGAATGGCTGATAACAGAGAGAAATAGACAGAATGCAGGACGGGGAATGGCTGATAACAGAGAAGAATAGACTGACAGCAGGACGGGGGAATGGCTGATAACAGAGAGAAATAGACTGACAGCAGGACAAGGGAATGGCTGACAACAGAGAGAAATAGACTGACAGCGGCATGGGGAATGGCTGATAACAGAGAGAAATAGACTGACAGCAGGACAAGGATTGGCTGATAACAGAGAGAAATAGACTGACAGCAGGACGGGGAATGGCTGATAACAGAGAGAAATAGACTGACAGCAGGGCTGGGGAATGGCTGACAACAGAGAGAAATAGACTGACAGCAGGACGGGGGAACGGCTGATAACAGAGATAAATAGACTGACAGCAGGACAAGGGAATGGCTGATAACAGAGAGAAATAGACTGACAGCAGGACGGGGAATGGCTGATAACAGAGAGAAATAGACTGACAGCGGCATGGGGAATGGCTGATAACAGAGAGAAATAGACTGACAGCAGGACGGGGAATGGCTGATAACAGAGAGAAATAGACTGACAGCAGGGCGGGGGAATGGCTGATAACAGAGAAGTAGACTGACAGCAGGACAGGGGAATGGCTGATAACAGAGAGAAAAGACTGACAGCAGGACAGGGGAATGGCTGATAACAGAGGGAAATAGACTGAGAGCAGGACGAGGGAATGGCTGATAACAGAGAGAAATCGACTGACAGCAGGACAGGGGAATTGCTGATAACAGAGAGAAATAGACAGAATGCAGGACGGGGAATGGCTGACAACAGAGAGAAATAGACTGACAGCAGGACGGGGAACGGCTGATAACAGAGAGAAATAGACTCACAGCAGGACAGGGGAATGGCTGATAACAGAAAGAAATAGACTGACAGCAGGACAGGGGAATGGCTGATAACAGAGAGAAATAGACTGACGGCACGACGGGGAATGGCTGATAACAGAGAGAAATAGACTGACAGCAGGACGTGGGAATGGCTAATAACATAGAGAAATTTACTGACAGCAGGACAGGGAATGGCTGATAACAGAGAGAAATAGACTGACAGCAGGACGGGGGAATGGCTGATAACAGAGAGAATAGACTGACAGCAGGACAGGGAATGGCTGATAACAGAGAGAAATAGACAGACAACAGGGCGGGGAATGGCTAATAACAGAGAAATAGACTGACAGCAGGACTGGGAATGGCTGATAACAGAGAGAAATACACTGACAACAGGACGAAGGAATGGCTGATAACAGAGAGAAATAGACTGACAGCAGGACAAGGATTGGCTGATAACAGAGAGAAATAGACTGACAGCAGGACGGGAATGGCTGATAACAAAGAAATAGACTGACGGCACGACGGGGAATGGCTGATAACAGAGAGAAATAGACTGACGGCACGACGGGGAATGGCTGATAACAGAGAGAAATAGACTGACAGCAGGAACGGGATTGGCTGATAACAGAGAGAATAGACTGACAGCAGGACGGGGGAATGGCTAATAACAGAGAAATTTACTGACAGCAGGACAGGGAATGGCTGATAACAGAGAGAAATAGACTGACAGCAGGACGGGGGAATGGCTGATAACAGAGAGAAATAAACTGACAGCAGGACGGGGGAATGACTGATAACAGAGAGAATAGACTGACAGCAGGACAGGGGAATAGCTGATAACAGAGAGAAATAGACTGAACACAGGACAGGGGAATGGCTGATAACAGAGAGAATAGACTGAACACAGGACAGGGGAATGGCTGATAACAGAGAGAAATAGACTGACAGCGGGATGGGGAATGGCTGATAACAGAGAGAAATAGACTGACAGCGGGATGGGTAATGGCTGATAACAGAGAGAATAGACTGACAGCAGGGCAGGGGAATGGCTGATAATAGAGAGAAATAGACTGACAGCGGGACAGGGGAATGGCTGATAACAGAGAGAAATAGACTGACAGCAGGACGGGGGAATGGCTGATAACAGAGATAAATAGACTGACAGCAGGACGGGGGAATGGCTGATAACAGAGAGAAATAGACTGACAGCAGGACGGGGGAATGGCTGATAACAGAGAGATAAAGACTGACAGCAGGACGGGGGAATGGCTGATAAGAGAGAGAAATAGACTGACAGCAGGACGGGGGAATGGGTGATAGCAGAGAGAAAAAGACTGACAGCAGGACAGGGGAATGGCTGATAACACAGAGAAATAGACTGACAGCAGGACAGGGGAATGGCTGATAACAGAGAAATAGACAGAATGCAGGACGGGGAATGACTGATAACAGAGAGAAATAGACTGACAGCAGGACGGGGAATGACTGATAACACAGAGAAATAGACTGACAGCAGGACAGGGGAGTGGCTGATAACAGAAAGAAATAGACTGACAGCAGGACAGGGGAATGGCTGAAAACAGAGAGAAATAGACTGACAGCAGGATGGGGAATGGCTGATAACAGAGAAATAGACTGACAGCAGGACAGGGGAATGGCTGATAACAGAGAGAAATAGACTGAGAGCAGGACGAGGGAATGGCTGATAACAGAGAGAAATCGACTGACAGCAGGACTTGGGAATGGCTGATAACAGAGAGAAATAGACAGAATGCAGGACGAGGAATGGCTGATAACAGAGAGAAATAGACTGACAGCAGGACGGGGGAATGGCTGATAACAGAGAGAAATAGACTGACAGCAGGACGGGGGAATGGCTGATAACAGAGAGAAATAGACTGACAGCAGGACGGGGGAATGGCTGATAAGAGAGAGAAATAGACTGACAGCAGGATGGGGAGTGGCTGATAACAGAGAGAAATAGACTGACAGCAGGACAGGGGAGTGGCTGAAAACAGAGAGAAATAGACTGACAGCAGGATGGGGAATGGCTGATAACAGAGAGGAATAGACTGACAACAGGACGGGGGAATGGCTGATAACAGAGAGAAATAGACTGACAGCAGGACAAGGGAATGGCTGGAAACAGAGTGAAATAGACTGACAACAGGACGGGGGAATGGCTGATAACAGAGAGGAATAGACTGACAACAGGACGGGGGAATGGCTGATAACAGAGAGAAATAGACTGACAGCAGGACAAGGGAATGGCTGATAACAGAGAGAAATAGACTGACAGCGGCATGGGGAATGGCTGATAACAGAGAGAAATAGACTGACAGCAGGACAAGGATTGGCTGATAACAGAGAGAAATAGACTGACAGCAGGACAGGGGAATGGCTGATAACAGAGAGAAATAGACTGACAGCAGGATGGGGAATGGCTGATAACAGAGAGGAATAGACTGACAACAGGACGGGGGAATGGCTGATAACAGAGAGAAATAGACTGACAGCAGGACGGGGGAATGGCTGATAACAGAGATAAATAGACTGACAGCAGGACAGGGTAATGGCTGATAACAGAGAGAATAGACTGACAGCAGGACAAGGATTGGCTGATAACAGAGAGAAATAGACTGACAGCAGGACGGGGAATGGCTGATAACAGAGAGAAATAGACTGACAGCAGGGCGGGGGAATGGCTGATAACAGAGAAAATAGACTGACAGCAGGACTTGGGAATGGCTGATAACAGAGAGAAATAGACAGAATGCAGGACGGGGAATGGCTGATAACAGAGAGAAATAGACTGACAGCAGGACAAGGATTGGCTGATAACAGAGAGAAATAGACTGACAGCAGGACGGGGAATGGCTGATAACAGAGAGAAATAGACTGACAGCAATGCGGTGGAATGGCTGATAACAGAGAGAAATAGACTGACAACAGGACGGGGGAATGGCTGATAACAGAGAGAAATAGACTGACAGCAGGACAAGGTAATGGCTGATAACAGAGAGAATAGACTGACAGCAGGACGGGGGAATGGCAAATAACGGAGAGAATAGACTGACAGCAGGACGGGAGAATGGCTGATAACAGAGAGAAATAGACTGAGAGCAGGACGAGGGAATGGCTGATAACAGAGAAATCGACTGACAGCAGGACTTGGGAATGGCTGATAACAGAGACAAATAGACAGAATGCAGGACGGGGTATGGCTGATAACAGAGAGAAATAGTCTGACAGCAGGACGGGGAATGGCTGATAACAGAGAGAAATAGTCTGACAGCAGGACGGGGAATGGCTGATAACAGAGAGAAATAGACTGACAGCAGGACAGGGGAATGGCTGAAAACAGAGAGAAATAGACTGACAGCAGGATGGGGAATGGCTGATAACAGAGAGGAATAGACTGACAACAGGACGGGGGAATGGCTGATAACAGAGAGAAATAGACTGACAGCAGGACGGGGGAATGGCTGATAACAGAGATAAATAGACTGACAGCAGGACAAGGGAATGGCTGATAACAGAGAGAAATAGACTGACAGCAGGACGGGGAATGGCTGATAACAGAGAGAAATAGACTGACAGCAGGGCGGGGGAATGGCTAATAACAGAGAGAAGTAGACTGACCGCAGGACGGGGGAATGGCTGATAACAGAGAGAAATAGACAGAATGCAGGACGGGGAATGGCTGACAACAGAGAGAAATAGACTGACAGCAGGACAGGGTAATGGCTGATAACAGAGAGAATAGACTGACAGCAGGACGGGAGAATGGCTGATAACAGAGAGAAATAGACTGACAGCAGGAACGGGATTGGCTGATAACAGAGAGAAATAGACTGACAGCAGGACAGGGGAATGGCTGATAACAGAGAATACACTGACAGCAGGACGTGGGAATGGCTAATAACAGAGAAATTTACTGACAGCAGGACAGGGAATGGCTGATAACAGAGAGAATTGACTGACAGCAGGACGGGGAATGGCTGATAACAGAGAGAAATAGACTGACAGCAGGACTGGGGAATGGCTGATAACAGAAAGAAATAGACTGACAGCGGCATGGGGAATGGCTGATAACAGAGAGAAATAGACTGACAGCAGGATGGGGATTGGCTGTTAACAGAGAGAAATAGACTGACAGCAGGACAGGGGAATGGCTGATAACAGAGAGAAATAGACAGAATGCAGGACGGGGAATGGCTGATAACAGAGAGAAATAGACTGACAGCAGGACGGGGAATGGCTGATAACAGAGAGAAATAGACTGACAGCGGGACGGGGAATGACTGATAACAGAGAGAAATAGACAGAATGCAGGACGGGGAATGGCTGATAACAGAGAGAAATAGACTGACAGCGGGACGGGGAATGGCTGATAACAGAGAGAAATAGACAGAATGCAGGACGGGGAATGGCTGATAACAGAGAGAAATAGACTGACAGCAGGACGGGGAATGGCTGATAACAGAGAGAAATAGACTGACAGCAGGACAGGGGAGTGGCTGATAACAGAAAGAAATAGACTGACAACAGGATGGGGAATGGCTGATAACAGAGAGGAATAGACTGACAACAGGACGGGGGAATGGCTGATAACAGAGAGAAATAGACTGACAGCAGGACAGGGGAATGGCTGATAACAGAGAGAATAGACTGACAGCAGGACAGGGTAATGGCTGATAACAGAGAGAAATAGACTGACAGCGGCATGAGGAATGGCTGATAACAGAGAGAAATAGACTGACAGCAGGACAAGGATTGGCTGATAACAGAGAGAAATAGACTGACAGCAGGACAGGGGAGTGGCTGATAACAGAAAGATATAGACTGACAGCAGGATGGGGAATGGCTGATAACAGAGAGGAATAGACTGACAACAGGACGGGGGAATGGCTGATAACAGAGAGAAATAGACTTACAGCAGGACAGGGGAATGGCTGATAACAGAGAGAATAGACTGACAGCAGGACAGGGTAATGGCTGATAACAGAGAGAAATAGACTGACAGCGGCATGGGGAATGGCTGATAACAGAGAGAAATAGACTGACAGCAGGACAAGGATTGGCTGATAACAGAGAGAAATAGACTGACAGTAGGACAGGGGAATGGCTGATAACAGAGAGAAGTAGACTGACAGCAGGATGGGGAATGGCTGATAACAGAGAGAATAGACTGACAGCAGGACGGGGGAATGGCAGATAACGGAGAGAATAGACTGACAGCGGGACGGGGAATGACTGATAACAGAGAGAAATCGACTGACAGCAGGACTTGGGAATGGCTGATAACAGAGAGAAATAGACTGACAGCAGGACGGGGGAATGGCTGATAAGAGAGAGAAATAGACTGACAGCAGGACAGGGGAGTGGCTGATAACAGAAAGAAATAGACTGACAGCAGGACGGGAATGGCTGAAAACAGAGAAATAGACTGACAGCAGGACAAGGGAATGGCTGATAACAGAGAGAAATAGACTGACAGCAGGACAAGGGAATGGCTGATAACAGAGAGAAATAGACTGACAGCAGGACAAGGATTGGCTGATAACAGAGAGAAATAGACTGACAGTAGGACAGGGAATGGCTGATAACAGAGAGAATAGACTGACAGCAGGACGGGGAATGGCTGATAACAGAGAGAAATAGACTGAACACAGGACAGGGGAATGGCTGATAACAGAGAAATAGACTGACAGCGGGATGGGGAATGGCTGATAACAGATAGAAATAGACTGACAGCGGGATGGGTAATGGCTGATAACAGAGAGAATAGACTGACAGCAGGGCAGGGGAATGGCTGATAACAGAGAGAAATAGACTGACAGCGGCATGAGGAATGGCTGATAACAGAGAGAAATAGACTGACAGCAGGACAAGGATTGGCTGATAACAGAGAGAAATAGACTGACAGCAGGACA
Source organism: Ranitomeya imitator (assembly GCF_032444005.1). NCBI lineage: Eukaryota > Metazoa > Chordata > Amphibia > Anura > Dendrobatidae > Ranitomeya > Ranitomeya imitator. Next base: position 332,788,447 of record NC_091284.1, on the reverse strand, counting down.
GGGGAGTGGCTGATAACAGAAAGATATAGACTGACAGCAGGATGGGGAATGGCTGATAACAGAGAGGAATAGACTGACAACAGGACGGGGGAATGGCTGATAACAGAGAGAAATAGACTTACAGCAGGACAGGGGAATGGCTGATAACAGAGAGAATAGACTGACAGCAGGACAGGGTAATGGCTGATAACAGAGAGAAATAGACTGACAGCGGCATGGGGAATGGCTGATAACAGAGAGAAATAGACTGACAGCAGGACAAGGATTGGCTGATAACAGAGAGAAATAGACTGACAGTAGGACAGGGGAATGGCTGATAACAGAGAGAAGTAGACTGACAGCAGGATGGGGAATGGCTGATAACAGAGAGAATAGACTGACAGCAGGACGGGGGAATGGCAGATAACGGAGAGAATAGACTGACAGCGGGACGGGGAATGACTGATAACAGAGAGAAATCGACTGACAGCAGGACTTGGGAATGGCTGATAACAGAGAGAAATAGACTGACAGCAGGAAGGGGGAATGGCTGATAACAGAAAGAAATAGACTGACAGCAGGACGGGGGAATGGCTGATAAGAGAGAGAAATAGACTGACAGCAGGACAGGGGAGTGGCTGATAACAGAAAGAAATAGACTGACAGCAGGACGGGAATGGCTGAAAACAGAGAAATAGACTGACAGCAGGACAAGGGAATGGCTGATAACAGAGAGAAATAGACTGACAGCAGGACAAGGGAATGGCTGATAACAGAGAGAAATAGACTGACAGCAGGACAAGGATTGGCTGATAACAGAGAGAAATAGACTGACAGTAGGACAGGGAATGGCTGATAACAGAGAGAATAGACTGACAGCAGGACGGGGAATGGCTGATAACAGAGAGAAATAGACTGAACACAGGACAGGGGAATGGCTGATAACAGAGAAATAGACTGACAGCGGGATGGGGAATGGCTGATAACAGAGAGAAATAGACTGACAGCGGGATGGGTAATGGCTGATAACAGAGAGAATAGACTGACAGCAGGGCAGGGGAATGGCTGATAACAGAGAGAAATAGACTGACAGCGGGACAGGGGAATGGCTGATAACAGAGAGAAATAGACTCACAGCAGGACGGGGGAATGGCTGATAACAGAGAGAAATCGACTGACAGCAGGACTTGGGAATGGCTGATAACAGAGAGAAATAGACAGAATGCAGGACGAGGAATGGCTGATAACAGAGAGAAATAGACTGACAGCAGGACGGGGGAATGGCTGATAACAGAGAAATAGACTGACAGCAGGACGGGGAATGGCTGATAAGAGAGAGAAATAGACTGACAGCAGGATGGGGAGTGGCTGATAACAGAGAGAAATAGACTGACAGCAGGACAGGGGAGTGGCTGATAACAGAAAGAAATAGACTGACAGCAGGACAGGGGAATGGCTGAAAACAGAGAGAAATAGACTGACAGCAGGATGGGGAATGGCTGATAACAGAGAGAAATAGACTGACAGCAGGACAAGGGAATGGCTGAAAACAGAGAGAAATAGACTGACAGCAGGATGGGGAATGGCTGATAACAGAGAGGAATAGACTGACAACAGGACGGGGGAATGGCTGATAACAGAGAGAAATAGACTGACAGCAGGACAAGGATTGGCTGATAACAGAGAGAAATAGACTGACAGTAGGACAGGGGAATGGCTGATAACAGAGAGAAATAGACTGACAGCAGGATGGGGAATGGCTGATAACAGAGAGGAATAGACTGACAACAGGACGGGGGAATGGCTGATAACAGAGAGGAATAGACTGACAGCAGGACAGGGTAATGGCTGATAACAGAGAGAATAGACTGACAGCAGGACGGGGGAATGGCTAATAACAGAAATTTACTGACAGCAGGACAGGGAATGGCTGATAACAGAGAGAAATAGACAGACAACAGGGCGGGGAATGGCTGATAACAGAGAAATAGACTGACAGCAGGACGGGAATGGCTGATAACAGAGAAATTTACTGACAGCAGGACAGGGAATGGCTGATAACAGAGAGAAATAGACTGACAGCAGGACAGGGAATGGCTGATAACAGAGAGAATAGACTGACAGCAGGACGGGGAATGGCTGATAACAGAGAGAAATAGACAGACAACAGGGCGGGGAATGGCTGATAACAGAGAAATAGACTGACAGCAGGACGGGAATGGCTGATAACAGAGAGAAATAGACTGACAGCAGGACGGGGAATGGTTGATAACAAAGATAATAGACTGACAGCAGGACAGGGGAATAGCTGATAACAGAGAAATAGACTGACAGCGGGATGGGGAATGGCTGAGAACAGAGAGAATAGACTGACAGCAGGGCAGGTGAATGGCTGATAACAGAGAGAAATAGACTGACAGCGGGATGGGGAATGGCTGATAACAGAGAGAAATAGACTGACAGCGGGATGGGGAATGGCTGATAACAGAGAGAAATAGACTGACAGCGGGACAAGGAATGGCTGATAACAGAGAGAAATAGACTGACAGCAGGACAGGGGAATGGCTGATAACAGAACGAAATAGACTGACAGCGGCATGGGGAATGGCTGATAACAGAGAGAAATAGACTGACAGCAGGACAAGGATTGGCTGATAACAGAGAGAAATAGACTGACAGCAGAAAAGGGGAATGGCTGATAACAGAGAGAAATAGACAGAATGCAGGACGGGGAATGGCTGATAACAGAGAAATAGACTGACAGCAGGACGGGGAATGGCTGATAACAGAGAGAAATAGACTGACATCAGGACAGGGGAATGGCTGATAACACATAGAAATAGACTGACAGCAGGACAGGGGAGTGGCTGATAACACAGAGAAATAGACTGACAGCAGGACAGGGGAGTGGCTGATAACAGAGAGAAATAGACTGACAGCAGGACAGGGAATGGCTGATAACAGAGAGAAATAGACAGACAACAGGGCGGGGAATGGCTGATAACAGAGAAATAGACTGACAGCAGGACGGGAATGGCTGATAACAGAGAAATTTACTGACAGCAGGACAGGGAATGGCTGATAACAGAGAGAAATAGACTGACAGCAGGACAGGGAATGGCTGATAACAGAGAGAATAGACTGACAGCAGGACGGGGAATGGCTGATAACAGAGAGAAATAGACAGACAACAGGGCGGGGAATGGCTGATAACAGAGAAATAGACTGACAGCAGGACGGGAATGGCTGATAACAGAGAGAAATAGACTGACAGCAGGACGGGGAATGGTTGATAACAAAGATAATAGACTGACAGCAGGACAGGGGAATAGCTGATAACAGAGAAATAGACTGACAGCGGGATGGGGAATGGCTGAGAACAGAGAGAATAGACTGACAGCAGGGCAGGTGAATGGCTGATAACAGAGAGAAATAGACTGACAGCGGGATGGGGAATGGCTGATAACAGAGAGAAATAGACTGACAGCGGGATGGGGAATGGCTGATAACAGAGAGAAATAGACTGACAGCGGGACAAGGAATGGCTGATAACAGAGAGAAATAGACTGACAGCAGGACAGGGGAATGGCTGATAACAGAACGAAATAGACTGACAGCGGCATGGGGAATGGCTGATAACAGAGAGAAATAGACTGACAGCAGGACAAGGATTGGCTGATAACAGAGAGAAATAGACTGACAGCAGAAAAGGGGAATGGCTGATAACAGAGAGAAATAGACAGAATGCAGGACGGGGAATGGCTGATAACAGAGAAATAGACTGACAGCAGGACGGGGAATGGCTGATAACAGAGAGAAATAGACTGACATCAGGACAGGGGAATGGCTGATAACACATAGAAATAGACTGACAGCAGGACAGGGGAGTGGCTGATAACACAGAGAAATAGACTGACAGCAGGACAGGGGAGTGGCTGATAACACAGAGAAATAGACTGACAGCAGGACAGGGGAATGGCTGATAACAGAGAGAAATAGACTGACAGCGGCATGGGGAATGGCTGATAACAGAGAGAAATAGACTGACAGCAGGACAAGGATTGGCTGATAACAGAGAGAAATAGACTGACAGCGGGACGGGGAATGACTGATAACACAGAGAAATAGACTGACAGCAGGACAGGGGAGTGGCTGATAACAGAAAGAAATAGACTGACAGTAGGACAGGGGAATGGCTGAAAACAGAGAGAAATAGACTGACAGCAGGATGGGGAATGGCTGATAACAGAGATAAATAGACTGAAAGCAGGACGGGGAATGGCTGATAACAGAGAGAAATAGACTGACAGCGGCATGGGGAATGGCTGATAACAGAGAGAAATAGACTGACAGCAGGACAAGGATTGGCTGATAACAGAGAGAAATAGACTGACAGCAGGATGGGGATTGGCTGTTAACAGAGAGAAATAGACTGACAGCAGGACAGGGGAATGGCTGATAACAGAGAGAAATAGACTGACAGCAGGACAAGGATTAGCTGATAACAGAGAGAAATATACTGACAGTAGGACAAGGATTGGCTGATAACAGAGAGAAATAGACTGAGAGCAGGACTTGGGAATGGCTGATAACAGAGAGAAATAGACAGAATGCAGGACGGGGAATGGCTGATAACAGAGAGGAATAGACTGACAACAGGACGGGGGAATGGCTGATAACAGAGAGAAATAGACTGACAGCAGGACGGGGGAATGGCTGATAACAGAGATAAATAGACTGACAGCAGGACAAGGGAATGGCTGACAACAGAGAGAAATAGACTGACAGCGGCATGGGGAATGGCTGATAACAGAGCGAAATAGACTGACAGCAGGACAAGGATTGGCTGATAACAGAGAGAAATCGACTGACAGCAGGACGGGGAATGGCTGATAACAGAGAGAAATAGACTGACAGCAGGGCTGGGGAATGGCTGACAACAGAGAGAAATAGACTGACAGCAGGACGGGGGAATGGCTGATAACAGAGATAAATAGACTGACAGCAGGACAAGGGAATGGCTGATAACAGAGAGAAATAGACTGACAGCAGGACGGGGAATGGCTGATAACAGAGAGAAATAGACTGACAACGGCATGGGGAATGGCTGATAACAGAGAGAAATAGACTGACAGCAGGACGGGGAATGGCTGATAACAGAGAGAAATAGACTGACAGCAGGGCGGGGGAATGGCTGATAACAGAGAAGTAGACTGACAGCAGGACGGGAATGGCTGATAACAGAGAGAAAAGACTGACAGCAGGACAGGGGAATGGCTGATAACAGAGGGAAATAGACTGAGAGCAGGACGAGGGAATGGCTGATAACAGAGAGAAATCGACTGACAGCAGGACAGGGGAATGGCTGATAACAGAGAGAAATAGACAGAATGCAGGACGGGGAATGGCTGACAACAGAGAGAAATAGACTGACAGCAGGACGGGGAACGGCTGATAACAGAGAGAAATAGACTGACAGCAGGACAGGGGAATGGCTGATAACAGAAAGAAATAGACTGACAGCAGGACAGGGGAATGGCTGATAACAGAGAGAAATAGACTGACGGCACGACGAGGAATGGCTGATAACAGAGAGAAATAGACTGACAGCAGGACGTGGGAATGGCTAATAACATAGAGAAATTTACTGACAGCAGGACAGGGAATGGCTGATAACAGAGAGAAATAGACTGACAGCAGGACGGGGGAATGGCTGATAACAGAGAGAATAGACAGACAGCAGGACAGGGAATGGCTGATAACAGAGAGAAATAGACAGACAACAGGGCGGGGAATGGCTAATAACAGAGAAATAGACTGACAGCAGGACTGGGAATGGCTGATAACAGAGAGGAATACACTGACAACAGGACGGGGGAATGGCTGATAACAGAGAGAAATAGACTGACAGCAGGACAAGGATTGGCTGATAACAGAGAGAAATAGACTGACAGCAGGACGGGAATGGCTGATAACAAAGAAATAGACTGACGGCACGACGGGGAATGGCTGATAACAGAGAGAAATAGACTGACGGCACGACGGGGAATGGCTGATAACAGAGAGAATAGACTGACAGCAGGACGGGGGAATGGCTAATAACTGAGAAATTTACTGACAGCAGGACGGGGGAATGGCTGATAACAGAGAAATAGACTGAACACAGGACAGGGGAATGGCTGATAACAGAGAGAATAGACTGACAGCAGGACAGGAGAATGGCTGATAACAGAGAAATAGACTGACAGCGGGATGGGGAATGGCTGATAACAGAGAGAAATAGACTGACAGCGGGATGGGGAATGGCTGATAACAGAGAGAAATAGACTGACAGCGGGATGGGTAATGGCTGATAACAGAGAGAATAGACTGACAGCAGGGCAGGGGAATGGCTGATAATAGAGAGAAATAGACTGACAGCGGGACAGGGGAATGGCTGATAACAGAGAGAAATAGACTGACAGCAGGACGGGGGAATGGCTGATAACAGAGAGAAATAGACTGACAGCAGGACGGGGGAATGGCTGATAACAGAGAGAAATAGACTGACAGCAGGACGGGGGAATGGCTGATAACAGAGAGAAAAAGACTGACAGCAGGACGGGGGAATGGCTGATAAGAGAGAGAAATAGACTGACAGCAGGACGGGGGAATGGCTGATAACAGAGAAATAGACAGAATGCAGGACGGGGAATGACTGATAACAGAGAGAAATAGACTGACAGCAGGACGGGGAATGACTGATAACACAGAGAAATAGACTAACAGCAGGACAGGGGAGTGGCTGATAACGGAAAGAAATAGACTGACAGCAGGACAGGGGAATGGCTGAAAACAGAGAGAAATAGACTGACAGCAGGATGGGGAATGGCTGATAACAGAGAAATAGACTGACAGCAGGACAGGGGAATGGCTGATAACAGAGAGAAATAGACTGAGAGCAGGACGAGGGAATGGCTGATAACAGAGAGAAATCGACTGACAGCAGGACTTGGGAATGGCTGATAACAGAGAGAAATAGACAGAATGCAGGACGAGGAATGGCTGATAACAGAGAGAAATAGACTGACAGCAGGACGGGGGAATGGCTGATAACAGAGAGAAATAGACTGACAGCAGGACGGGGGAATGGCTGATAACAGAGAGAAATAGACTGACAGCAGGACGGGGGAATGGCTGATAAGAGAGAGAAATAGACTGACAGCAGGATGGGGAGTGGCTGATAACAGAGAGAAATAGACTGACAGCAGGACAGGGGAGTGGCTGAAAACAGAGAGAAATAGACTGACAGCAGGATGGGGAATGGCTGATAACAGAGAGGAATAGACTGACAACAGGACGGGGGAATGGCTGATAACAGAGAGAAATAGACTGACAGCAGGACAAGGGAATGGCTGAAAACAGAGTGAAATAGACTGACAACAGGACGGGGGAATGGCTGATAACAGAGAGGAATAGACTGACAACAGGACGGGGGAATGGCTGATAACAGAGAGAAATAGACTGACAGCAGGACAAGGGAATGGCTGATAACAGAGAGAAATAGACTGACAGCGGCATGGGGAATGGCTGATAACAGAGAGAAATAGACTGACAGCAGGACAAGGATTGGCTGATAACAGAGAGAAATAGACTGACAGCAGGACAGGGGAATGGCTGATAACAGAGAGAAATAGACTGACAGCAGGATGGGGAATGGCTGATAACAGAGAGGAATAGACTGACAACAGGACGGGGGAATGGCTGATAACAGAGAGAAATAGACTGACAGCAGGACGGGGGAATGGCTGATAACAGAGATAAATAGACTGACAGCAGGACAGGGTAATGGCTGATAACAGAGAGAATAGACTGACAGCAGGACGGGGGAATGGCTAATAACAGAAATTTACTGACAGCAGGACAGGGAATGGCTGATAACAGAGAGAAATAGACTGACAGCAGGAACGGGATTGGCTGATAACAGAGAGAAATAGACTGACAACAGGACAGGGGAATGGCTGATAACAGAGAAATAGACTGACAGCAGGACGGGAATGGCTGATAACAGAGAAATTTACTGACAGCAGGACAGGGAATGGCTGATAACAGAGAGAATAGACTAACAGCAGGACGGGGAATGGCTGATAACAGAGAGAAATAGACAGACAACAGGGCGGGGAATGGCTGATAACAGAGAGAATAGACTGACAGCAGGACGGGAATGGCTGATAACAAAGAGAAATAGACTGACAGCAGGACGGGGAATGGTTGATAACAAAGATAATAGACTGACAGCAGGACGGAGGAATGGCTGATAACAGAGAGAAATAAACTGACAGCAGGACGGGGGAATGACTGATAACAGAGAGAATAGACCGACAGCAGGACAGGGGAATAGCTGATAACAGAGAAATAGACTGACAGCGGGATAGGGGAATGGCTGATAACAGAACGAAATAGACTTACAGCGGCATGGGGAATGGCTGATAACAGAGAGAAATAGACTGACAGCAGGACAAGGATTGGCTGATAACAGAGAGAAATAGACTGAACACAGGACAGGGGAATGGCTGATAACAGAGAGAATAGACTGACAGCGGGATGGGGAATGGCTGATAACAGAGAAATAGACTGACAGCGGGATAGGTAATGGCTGATAACAGAGAGAAATAGACTGACAGCGGGACAGGGGAATGGCTGATAACAGAAAGAAATAGACTGACAGCGGGACAAGGAATGGCTGATAACAGAGAGAAATAGACTGACAGCAGGACAGGGGAATGGCTGATAACAGAACGAAATAGACTTACAGCGGCATGGGGAATGGCTGATAACAGAGAGAAATAGACTGACAGCAGGACAAGGATTGGCTGATAACAGAGAGAAATAGACTGACAGCAGGAAAGGGGAATGGCTGATAACAGAGAGAAATAGACTGACAGCAGGACAGGGGAATGGCTGATAACAGAGAGAAATAGACTGACAGCAGGACAAGGATTAGCTGATAACAGAGAGAAATATACTGACAGTAGGACAAGGATTGGCTGATAACAGAGAGAAATAGACTGAGAGCAGGACTTGGGAATGGCTGATAACAGAGAGAAATAGACAGAATGCAGGACGGGGAATGGCTGATAACAGAGAAGAATAGACTGACAGCAGGACGGGGGAATGGCTGATAACAGAGAGAAATAGACTGACAGCAGGACAAGGGAATGGCTGACAACAGAGAGAAATAGACTGACAGCGGCATGGGGAATGGCTGATAACAGAGAGAAATAGACTGACAGCAGGACAAGGATTGGCTGATAACAGAGAGAAATAGACTGACAGCAGGACGGGGAATGGCTGATAACAGAGAGAAATAGACTGACAGCAGGGCTGGGGAATGGCTGACAACAGAGAGAAATAGACTGACAGCAGGACGGGGGAACGGCTGATAACAGAGATAAATAGACTGACAGCAGGACAAGGGAATGGCTGATAACAGAGAGAAATAGACTGACAGCAGGACGGGGAATGGCTGATAACAGAGAGAAATAGACTGACAGCGGCATGGGGAATGGCTGATAACAGAGAGAAATAGACTGACAGCAGGACGGGGAATGGCTGATAACAGAGAGAAATAGACTGACAGCAGGGCGGGGGAATGGCTGATAACAGAGAAGTAGACTGACAGCAGGACGGGAATGGCTGATAACAGAGAGAAAAGACTGACAGCAGGACAGGGGAATGGCTGATAACAGAGGGAAATAGACTGAGAGCAGGACGAGGGAATGGCTGATAACAGAGAGAAATCGACTGACAGCAGGACAGGGGAATGGCTGATAACAGAGAGAAATAGACAGAATGCAGGACGGGGAATGGCTGACAACAGAGAGAAATAGACTGACAGCAGGACGGGGAACGGCTGATAACAGAGAGAAATAGACTCACAGCAGGACAGTGGAATGGCTGATAACAGAAAGAAATAGACTGACAGCAGGACAGGGGAATGGCTGATAACAGAGAGAAATAGACTGACGGCACGACGAGGAATGGCTGATAACAGAGAGAAATAGACTGACAGCAGGACGTGGGAATGGCTAATAACAGAGAAATAGACTGACAGCAGGACTGGGAATGGCTGATAACAGAGAGGAATACACTGACAACAGGACGGGGGAATGGCTGATAACAGAGAGAAATAGACTGACAGCAGGACAAGGATTGGCTGATAACAGAGAGAAATAGACTGACAGCAGGACGGGAATGGCTGATAACAAAGAAATAGACTGACGGCACGACGGGGAATGGCTGATAACAGAGAGAAATAGACTGACAGCAGGACAAGGATTGGCTGATAACAGAGAGAAATAGACTGACAGCAGGACAGGGGAGTGGCTGAAAACAGAGAGAAATAGACTGACAACAGGACGGGGGAATGGCTGATAACAGAGAGGAATAGACTGACAACAGGACGGGGGAATGGCTGATAACAGAGAGAAATAGACTGACAGCAGGACAAGGGAATGGCTGATAACAGAGAGAAATAGACTGACAGCGGCATGGGGAATGGCTGATAACAGAGAGAAATAGACTGACAGCAGGACAAGGATTGGCTGATAACAGAGAGAAATAGACTGACAGCAGGACAGGGGAATGGCTGATAACAGAGAGAAATAGACTGACAGCAGGATGGGGAATGGCTGATAATAGAGAGGAATAGACTGACAACAGGACGGGGGAATGGCTGATAACAGAGAGAAATAGACTGACAGCAGGACGGGGGAATGGCTGAAAACAGAGTGAAATAGACTGACAACAGGACGGGGGAATGGCTGATAACAGAGAGGAATAGACTGACAACAGGACGGGGGAATGGCTGATAACAGAGAGAAATAGACTGACAGCAGGACAAGGGAATGGCTGATAACAGAGAGAAATAGACTGACAGCGGCATGGGGAATGGCTGATAACAGAGAGAAATAGACTGACAGCAGGACAAGGATTGGCTGATAACAGAGAGAAATAGACTGACAGCAGGACAGGGGAATGGCTGATAACAGAGAGAAATAGACTGACAGCAGGATGGGGAATGGCTGATAATAGAGAGGAATAGACTGACAACAGGACGGGGGAATGGCTGATAACAGAGAGAAATAGACTGACAGCAGGATGGGGAATGGCTGATAACAGAGAGGAATAGACTGACAACAGGACGGGGGAATGGCTGATAACAGAGAGAAATAGACTGACAGCAGGACAAGGGAATGGCTGAAAACAGAGTGAAATAGACTGACAACAGGACGGGGGAATGGCTGATAACAGAGAGGAATAGACTGACAACAGGACGGGGGAATGGCTGATAACAGAGAGAAATAGACTGACAGCAGGACAAGGGAATGGCTGATAACAGAGAGAAATAGACTGACAGCGGCATGGGGAATGGCTGATAACAGAGAGAAATAGACTGACAGCAGGACAAGGATTGGCTGATAACAGAGAGAAATAGACTGACAGCAGGACAGGGGAATGGCTGATAACAGAGAGAAATAGACTGACAGCAGGATGGGGAATGGCTGATAATAGAGAGGAATAGACTGACAACAGGACGGGGGAATGGCTGATAACAGAGAGAAATAGACTGACAGCAGGACGGGGGAATGGCTGATAACAGAGATAAATAGACTGACAGCAGGACAGGGTAATGGCTGATAACAGAGAGAATAGACTGACAGCAGGACGGGGGAATGGCTAATAACAGAAATTTACTGACAGCAGGACAGGGAATGGCTGATAACAGAGAGAAATAGACTGACAGCAGGAACGGGATTGGCTGATAACAGAGAGAAATAGACTGACAACAGGACAGGGGAATGGATGATAACAGAGAAATAGACTGACAGCAGGACGGGAATGGCTGATAACAGAGAAATTTACTGACAGCAGGACAGGGAATGGCTGATAACAGAGAGAATAGACTAACAGCAGGACGGGGAATGGCTGATAACAGAGAGAAATAGACAGACAACAGGGCGGGGAATGGCTGATAACAGAGAGAATAGACTGACAGCAGGACGGGAATGGCTGATAACAAAGAGAAATAGACTGACAGCAGGACGGGGAATGGTTGATAACAAAGATAATAGACTGACAGCAGGACGGAGGAATGGCTGATAACAGAGAGAAATAAACTGACAGCAGGACGGGGGAATGACTGATAACAGAGAGAATAGACCGACAGCAGGACAGGGGAATAGCTGATAACAGAGAGAAATAGACTGAACACAGGACAGGGGAATGGCTGATAACAGAGAGAATAGACTGACAGCGGGATGGGGAATGGCTGATAACAGAGAAATAGACTGACAGCGGGATAGGTAATGGCTGATAACAGAGAGAAATAGACTGACAGCGGGACAGGGGAATGGCTGATAACAGAAAGAAATAGACTGACAGCGGGACAAGGAATGGCTGATAACAGAGAGAAATAGACTGACAGCAGGACAGGGGAATGGCTGATAACAGAACGAAATAGACTTACAGCGGCATGGGGAATGGCTGATAACAGAGAGAAATAGACTGACAGCAGGACAAGGATTGGCTGATAACAGAGAGAAATAGACTGACAGCAGGAAAGGGGAATGGCTGATAACAGAGAGAAATAGACTGACAGCAGGACAGGGGAATGGCTGATAACAGAGAGAAATAGACTGACAGCAGGACAAGGATTAGCTGATAACAGAGAGAAATATACTGACAGTAGGACAAGGATTGGCTGATAACAGAGAGAAATAGACTGAGAGCAGGACGGGGAATGGCTGATAACAGAGAGAAATAGACTGACAGCAGGACGGGGAATGGCTGATAACAGAGAGAAATAGACTGACAGCGGGACGGGGAATGGCTGATAACAGAGAAATAGACTGACAGCAGGACAGGGGAATGGCTGATAACAGAGAGAAATAGACTGAGAGCAGGACGAGGGAATGGCTGATAACAGAGAGAAATCGACTGACAGCAGGACTTGGGAATGGCTGATAACAGAGAGAAATAGACAGAATGCAGGACGGGGAATGGCTGATAACAGAGAGAAATCGACTGACAGCAGGACGGGGAATGGCTGATAACAGAGAGAAATAGACTGACAGCAGGACAGGGGAGTGGCTGATAACAGAAAGAAATAGACTGACAGCAGGACGAGGGAATGGCTGAAAACAGAGAGAAATAGACTGACAGCAGGACGAGGGAATGGCTGATAACAGAGAGAAATCGACTGACAGCAGGACTTGGGAATGGCTGATAACAGAGAGAAATAGACAGAATGCAGGACGGGGAATGGCTGACAACAGAGAGAAATAGACTGACAGCAGGACAAGGATTGGCTGATAACAGAGAGAAATAGACTGACAGCAGGACAAGGATTGGCTGATAACAGAGAGAAATAGACTGACAGCAGGACGGGGAATGGCTGATAACAGAGAGAAATAGACTGACAGCAGGACAAGGGAATGGCTGATAACAGAGAGAAATAGACTGACAGCGGCATGGGGAATGGCTGATAACAGAGAGAAATAGACTGACAGCAGGATGGGGAATGGCTGATAACAGAGAGAAATAGACTGACAGCAGGACAAGGGAATGGCTGATAACAGAGAGAAATAGACTGACAGCGGCATGGGGAATGGCTGATAACAGAGAGAAATAAACTGACAGCAGGATGGGGAATGGCTGATAACAGAGAGAAATAGACTGACAGCAGGATGGGGATTGGCTGTTAACAGAGAGAAATAGACTGACAGCAGGACAGGGGAATGGCTGATAACAGAGAGAAATAGACTGACAGCAGGACAGGGGAATGGCTGATAACAGAGAGAAATAGACTGACAGCAGGACGGGGGAATGGCTGATAACAGAGAGAAATAGACTGACAGCAGGACGAGGGAATGGCTGATAACAGAGAGAAATCGACTGACAGCAGGACTTGGGGATGGCTGATAACAGAAAGAAATAGACAGAATGCAGGACGGGGAATGGCTGATAACAGAGAGAAATCGACTGACAGCAGGACGGGGAATGGCTGATAACAGAGAGAAATAGACTGACAGCAGGACAGGTGAGTGGCTGATAACAGAAAGAAATAGACTGACAGCAGGACAGGGGAATGGCTGATAACAGAGAGAAATAGACTGACAGCAGGACGAGGGAATGGCTGATAACAGAGAGAAATCGACTGACAGCAGGACTTGGGAATGGCTGATAACAGAGAGAAATAGACAGAATGCAGGACGGGGAATGGCTGACAACAGAGAGAAATAGACTGACAGCAGGACAAGGATTGGCTGATAACAGAGAGAAATAGACTGACAGCAGGACGGGGAATGGCTGATAACAGAGAGAAATAGACTGACAGCAGGGCGGGGGAATGGCTGATAACAGAGAAAATAGACTGACAGCAGGACTTGGGAATGGCTGATAACAGAGAGAAATAGACAGAATGCAGGACGGGGAATGGCTGATAACAGAGAGAAATAGACTGACAGCAGGACAAGGATTGGCTGATAACAGAGAGAAATAGACTGACAGCAGGACGGGGATTGGCTGATAACAGAGAGAAATAGACTGACAGCAATGCGGTGGAATGGCTGATAACAGAGAGAAATAGACTGACAACAGGACGGGGGAATGGCTGATAACAGAGAGAAATAGACTGACAGCAGGACAAGGTAATGGCTGATAACGGAGAGAATAGACTGACAGCAGGACGGGAGAATGGCTGATAACAGAGAGAAATAGACTGAGAGCAGGACGAGGGAATGGCTGATAACAGAGAAATCGACTGACAGCAGGACTTGGGAATGGCTGATAACAGAGACAAATAGACAGAATGCAGGACGGGGTATGGCTGATAACAGAGAGAAATAGTCTGACAGCAGGACGGGGAATGGCTGATAACAGAGAGAAATAGACTGACAGCGGGACGGGGAATGACTGATAACACAGAGAAATAGACTGACAGCAGGACAGGGGAGTGGCTGATAACAGAGAGAAATAGACTGACAGCAGGACAGGGGAATGGCTGAAAACAGAGAGAAATAGACTGACAGCAGGATGGGGAATGGCTGATAACAGAGAGGAATAGACTGACAACAGGACGGGGGAATGGCTGATAACAGAGAGAAATAGACTGACAGCAGGACGGGGAATGGCTGATAACAGAGAGAAATAGACTGACAGCAGGGCGGGGGAATGGCTAATAACAGAGAGAAGTAGACTGACCGCAGGACGGGGGAATGGCTGATAACAGAGAGAAATAGACAGAATGCAGGACGGGGAATGGCTGACAACAGAGAGAAATAGACTGACAGCAGGACAGGGTAATGGCTGATAACAGAGAGAATAGACTGACAGCAGGACGGGAGAATGGCTGATAACAGAGAGAAATAGACTGACAGCAGGAATGGGATTGGCTGATAACAGAGAGAAATAGACTGACAGCAGGACAGGGGAATGGCTGATAACAGAGAGAATACACTGACAGCAGGAAGTGGGAATGGCTAATAACAGAGAAATTTACTGACAGCAGGACAGGGAATGGCTGATAACAGAGAGAATTGACTGACAGCAGGACGGGGAATGGCTGATAACAGAGAGAAATAGACTGACAGCAGGACTGGGGAATGGCTGATAACAGAAAGAAATAGACTGACAGCGGCATGGGGAATGGCTGATAATAGAGAGAAATAGACTGACAGCAGGATGGGGATTGGCTGTTAACAGAGAGAAATAGACTGACAGCAGGACAGGGGAATGGCTGATAACAGAGAGAAATAGACAGAATGCAGGACGGGGAATGGCTGATAACAGAGAGAAATAGACTGACAGCAGGACGGGGAATGGCTGATAACAGAGAGAAATAGACTGACAGCGGGACGGGGAATGGCTGATAGCAGAGAAATAGACTGACAGCAGGACAGGGGAATGGCTGATAACAGAGAGAAATAGACTGAGAGCAGGACGAGGGAATGGCTGATAACAGAGAGAAATCGACTGACAGCAGGACTTGGGAATGGCTGATAACAGAGAGAAATAGACAGAATGCAGGACGGGGAATGGCTGATAACAGAGAGAAATAGACTGACAGCAGGACGGGGAATGGCTGATAACAGAGAGAAATAGACTGACAGCGGGACGGGGAATGACTGATAACAGAGAGAAATAGACAGAATGCAGGACGGGGAATGGCTGATAACAGAGAGAAATAGACTGACAGCGGGACGGGGAATGGCTGATAACAGAGAGAAATAGACAGAATGCAGGACGGGGAATGGCTGATAACAGAGAAAAATAGACTGACAGCAGGACGGGGAATGGCTGATAACAGAGAGAAATAGACTGACAGCAGGACAGGGGAGTGGCTGATAACAGAAAGAAATAGACTGACAACAGGATGGGGAATGGCTGATAACAGAGAGGAATAGACTGACAACAGGTCGGGGGAATGGCTGATAACAGAGAGAAATAGACTGACAGCAGGACAGGGGAATGGCTGATAACAGAGAGAATAGACTGACAGCAGGACAGGGTAATGGCTGATAACAGAGAGAAATAGACTGACAGCGGCATGAGGAATGGCTGATAACAGAGAGAAATAGACTGACAGCAGGACAAGGATTGGCTGATAACAGAGAGAAATAGACTGACAGCAGGACAGGGGAGTGGCTGATAACAGAAAGATATAGACTGACAGCAGGATGGGGAATGGCTGATAACAGAGAGGAATAGACTGACAACAGGACGGGGGAATGGCTGATAACAGAGAGAAATAGACTTACAGCAGGACAGGGGAATGGCTGATAACAGAGAGAATAGACTGACAGCAGGACAGGGTAATGGCTGATAACAGAGAGAAATAGACTGACAGCGGCATGGGGAATGGCTGATAACAGAGAGAAATAGACTGACAGCAGGACAAGGATTGGCTGATAACAGAGAGAAATAGACTGACAGTAGGACAGGGGAATGGCTGATAACAGAGAGAAGTAGACTGACA
The DNA here is from genome assembly GCF_032444005.1 of Ranitomeya imitator. Classification (NCBI taxonomy): domain Eukaryota; kingdom Metazoa; phylum Chordata; class Amphibia; order Anura; family Dendrobatidae; genus Ranitomeya; species Ranitomeya imitator. The sequence continues at coordinate 332,771,451 of NC_091284.1, read as the reverse complement.
GCAGGATGGGGAATGGCTGATAACAGAGAGAATAGACTGACAGCAGGACGGGGGAATGGCAGATAACGGAGAGAATAGACTGACAGCGGGACGGGGAATGACTGATAACAGAGAGAAATCGACTGACAGCAGGACTTGGGAATGGCTGATAACAGAGAGAAATAGACTGACAGCAGGAAGGGGGAATGGCTGATAACAGAAAGAAATAGACTGACAGCAGGACGGGGGAATGGCTGATAAGAGAGAGAAATAGACTGACAGCAGGACAGGGGAGTGGCTGATAACAGAAAGAAATAGACTGACAGCAGGACGGGAATGGCTGAAAACAGAGAAATAGACTGACAGCAGGACAAGGGAATGGCTGATAACAGAGAGAAATAGACTGACAGCAGGACAAGGGAATGGCTGATAACAGAGAGAAATAGACTGACAGCAGGACAAGGATTGGCTGATAACAGAGAGAAATAGACTGACAGTAGGACAGGGAATGGCTGATAACAGAGAGAATAGACTGACAGCAGGACGGGGAATGGCTGATAACAGAGAGAAATAGACTGAACACAGGACAGGGGAATGGCTGATAACAGAGAAATAGACTGACAGCGGGATGGGGAATGGCTGATAACAGAGAGAAATAGACTGACAGCGGGATGGGTAATGGCTGATAACAGAGAGAATAGACTGACAGCAGGGCAGGGGAATGGCTGATAACAGAGAGAAATAGACTGACAGCGGGACAGGGGAATGGCTGATAACAGAGAGAAATAGACTCATAGCAGGACGGGGGAATGGCTGATAACAGAGAGAAATCGACTGACAGCAGGACTTGGGAATGGCTGATAACAGAGAGAAATAGACAGAATGCAGGACGAGGAATGGCTGATAACAGAGAGAAATAGACTGACAGCAGGACGGGGGAATGGCTGATAACAGAGAAATAGACTGACAGCAGGACGGGGAATGGCTGATAAGAGAGAGAAATAGACTGACAGCAGGATGGGGAGTGGCTGATAACAGAGAGAAATAGACTGACAGCAGGACAGGGGAGTGGCTGATAACAGAAAGAAATAGACTGACAGCAGGACAGGGGAATGGCTGAAAACAGAGAGAAATAGACTGACAGCAGGATGGGGAATGGCTGATAACAGAGAGAAATAGACTGACAGCAGGACAAGGGAATGGCTGAAAACAGAGAGAAATAGACTGACAGCAGGATGGGGAATGGCTGATAACAGAGAGGAATAGACTGACAACAGGACGGGGGAATGGCTGATAACAGAGAGAAATAGACTGACAGCAGGACAATGATTGGCTGATAACAGAGAGAAATAGACTGACAGTAGGACAGGGGAATGGCTGATAACAGAGAGAAATAGACTGACAGCAGGATGGGGAATGGCTGATAACAGAGAGGAATAGACTGACAACAGGACGGGGGAATGGCTGATAACAGAGAGGAATAGACTGACAGCAGGACAGGGTAATGGCTGATAACAGAGAGAATAGACTGACAGCAGGACGGGGGAATGGCTGATAACAGAGAAATTTACTGACAGCAGGACAGGGAATGGCTGATAACAGAGAGAAATAGACTGACAGCAGGACAGGGAATGGCTGATAACAGAGAGAATAGACTGACAGCAGGACGGGGAATGGCTGATAACAGAGAGAAATAGACAGACAACAGGGCGGGGAATGGCTGATAACAGAGAAATAGACTGACAGCAGGACGGGAATGGCTGATAACAGAGAGAAATGGACTGACAGCAGGACGGGGAATGGTTGATAACAAAGATAATAGACTGACAGCAGGACAGGGGAATAGCTGATAACAGAGAAATAGACTGACAGCGGGATGGGGAATGGCTGATAACAGAGAGAATAGACTGACAGCAGGGCAGGTGAATGGCTGATAACAGAGAGAAATAGACTGACAGCGGGATGGGGAATGGCTGATAACAGAGAGAAATAGACTGACAGCGGGATGGGGAATGGCTGATAACAGAGAGAAATAGACTGACAGCGGGACAAGGAATGGCTGATAACAGAGAGAAATAGACTGACAGCAGGACAGGGGAATGGCTGATAACAGAACGAAATAGACTGACAGCAGAAAAGGGGAATGGCTGATAACAGAGAGAAATAGACTGACAGCGGCATGGGGAATGGCTGATAACAGAGAGAAATAGACTGACAGCAGGACAAGGATTGGCTGATAACAGAGAGAAATAGACTGACAGCAGAAAAGGGGAATGGCTGATAACAGAGAGAAATAGACAGAATGCAGGACGGGGAATGGCTGATAACAGAGAAATAGACTGACAGCAGGACGGGGAATGGCTGATAACAGAGAGAAATAGACTGACATCAGGACAGGGGAATGGCTGATAACACATAGAAATAGACTGACAGCAGGACAGGGGAGTGGCTGATAACACAGAGAAATAGACTGACAGCAGGACAGGGGAGTGGCTGATAACACAGAGAAATAGACTGACAGCAGGACAGGGGAATGGCTGATAACAGAGAGAAATAGACTGACAGCGGCATGGGGAATGGCTGATAACAGAGAGAAATAGACTGACAGCAGGATAAGGATTGGCTGATAACAGAGAGAAATAGACTGACAGCGGGACGGGGAATGACTGATAACACAGAGAAATAGACTGACAGCAGGACAGGGGAGTGGCTGATAACAGAAAGAAATAGACTGACAGCAGGACAGGGGAATGGCTGAAAACAGAGAGAAATAGACTGACAGCAGGATGGGGAATGGCTGATAACAGAGATAAATAGACTGAAAGCAGGACGGGGAATGGCTGATAACAGAGAGAAATAGACTGACAGCGGCATGGGGAATGGCTGATAACAGAGAGAAATAGACTGACAGCAGGACAAGGATTGGCTGATAACAGAGAGAAATAGACTGACAGCAGGATGGGGATTGGCTGTTAACAGAGAGAAATAGACTGACAGCAGGACAGGGGAATGGCTGATAACAGAGAGAAATAGACTGACAGCAGGACAAGGATTAGCTGATAACAGAGAGAAATATACTGACAGTAGGACAAGGATTGGCTGATAACAGAGAGAAATAGACTGAGAGCAGGACTTGGGAATGGCTGATAACAGAGAGAAATAGACAGAATGCAGGACGGGGAATTGCTGATAACAGAGAGGAATAGACTGACAACAGGACGGGGGAATGGCTGATAACAGAGAGAAATAGACTGATAGCAGGACGGGGGAATGGCTGATAACAGAGATAAATAGACTGACAGCAGGACAAGGGAATGGCTGACAACAGAGAGAAATAGACTGACAGCGGCATGGGGAATGGCTGATAACAGAGCGAAATAGACTGACAGCAGGACAAGGATTGGCTGATAACAGAGAGAAATCGACTGACAGCAGGACGGGGAATGGCTGATAACAGAGAGAAATAGACTGACAGCAGGGCTGGGGAATGGCTGACAACAGAGAGAAATAGACTGACAGCAGGACGGGGGAATGGCTGATAACAGAGATAAATAGACTGACAGCAGGACAAGGGAATGGCTGATAACAGAGAGAAATAGACTGACAGCAGGACGGGGAATGGCTGATAACAGAGAGAAATAGACTGACAGCAGGACGGGGAATGGCTGATAACAGAGAGAAATAGACTGACAGCAGGACGGGGAATGGCTGATAACAGAGAGAAATAGACTGACAGCAGGGCGGGGGAATGGCTGATAACAGAGAAGTAGACTGACAGCAGGACGGGAATGGCTGATAACAGAGAGAAATAGACTGACAGCAGGACAGGGGAATGGCTGATAACAGAGGGAAATAGACTGAGAGCAGGACGAGGGAATGGCTGATAACAGAGAGAAATCGACTGACAGCAGGACAGGGGAATGGCTGATAACAGAGAGAAATAGACAGAATGCAGGACGGGGAATGGCTGACAACAGAGAGAAATAGACTGACAGCAGGACGGGGAACGGCTGATAACAGAGAGAAATAGACTCACAGCAGGACAGGGGAATGGCTGATAACAGAAAGAAATAGACTGACAGCAGGACAGGGGAATGGCTGATAACAGAGAGAAATAGACTGACGGCACGACGAGGAATGGCTGATAACAGAGAGAAATAGACTGACAGCAGGACGTGGGAATGGCTAATAACATAGAGAAATTTACTGACAGCAGGACAGGGAATGGCTGATAACAGAGAGAAATAGACTGACAGCAGGACAGGGGAATGGCTGAAAACAGAGAGAAATAGACTGACAGCAGGATGGGGAATGGCTGATAACAGAGATAAATAGACTGAAAGCAGGACGGGGAATGGCTGATAACAGAGAGAAATAGACTGACAGCGGCATGGGGAATGGCTGATAACAGAGAGAAATAGACTGACAGCAGGACAAGGATTGGCTGATAACAGAGAGAAATAGACTGACAGCAGGATGGGGATTGGCTGTTAACAGAGAGAAATAGACTGACAGCAGGACAGGGGAATGGCTGATAACAGAGAGAAATAGACTGACAGCAGGACAAGGATTAGCTGATAACAGAGAGAAATATACTGACAGTAGGACAAGGATTGGCTGATAACAGAGAGAAATAGACTGAGAGCAGGACTTGGGAATGGCTGATAACAGAGAGAAATAGACAGAATGCAGGACGGGGAATTGCTGATAACAGAGAGGAATAGACTGACAACAGGACGGGGGAATGGCTGATAACAGAGAGAAATAGACTGATAGCAGGACGGGGGAATGGCTGATAACAGAGATAAATAGACTGACAGCAGGACAAGGGAATGGCTGACAACAGAGAGAAATAGACTGACAGCGGCATGGGGAATGGCTGATAACAGAGCGAAATAGACTGACAGCAGGACAAGGATTGGCTGATAACAGAGAGAAATCGACTGACAGCAGGACGGGGAATGGCTGATAACAGAGAGAAATAGACTGACAGCAGGGCTGGGGAATGGCTGACAACAGAGAGAAATAGACTGACAGCAGGACGGGGGAATGGCTGATAACAGAGATAAATAGACTGACAGCAGGACAAGGGAATGGCTGATAACAGAGAGAAATAGACTGACAGCAGGACGGGGAATGGCTGATAACAGAGAGAAATAGACTGACAGCAGGACGGGGAATGGCTGATAACAGAGAGAAATAGACTGACAGCAGGACGGGGAATGGCTGATAACAGAGAGAAATAGACTGACAGCAGGGCGGGGGAATGGCTGATAACAGAGAAGTAGACTGACAGCAGGACGGGAATGGCTGATAACAGAGAGAAATAGACTGACAGCAGGACAGGGGAATGGCTGATAACAGAGGGAAATAGACTGAGAGCAGGACGAGGGAATGGCTGATAACAGAGAGAAATCGACTGACAGCAGGACAGGGGAATGGCTGATAACAGAGAGAAATAGACAGAATGCAGGACGGGGAATGGCTGACAACAGAGAGAAATAGACTGACAGCAGGACGGGGAACGGCTGATAACAGAGAGAAATAGACTCACAGCAGGACAGGGGAATGGCTGATAACAGAAAGAAATAGACTGACAGCAGGACAGGGGAATGGCTGATAACAGAGAGAAATAGACTGACGGCACGACGAGGAATGGCTGATAACAGAGAGAAATAGACTGACAGCAGGACGTGGGAATGGCTAATAACATAGAGAAATTTACTGACAGCAGGACAGGGAATGGCTGATAACAGAGAGAAATAGACTGACAGCAGGACGGGGGAATGGCTGATAACAGAGAGAATAGACTGACAGCAGGACAGGGAATGGCTGATAACAGAGAGAAATAGACAGACAACAGGGCGGGGAATGGCTAATAACAGAGAAATAGACTGACAGCAGGACTGGGAATGGCTGATAACAGAGAGGAATACACTGACAACAGGACGGGGGAATGGCTGATAACAGAGAGAAATAGACTGACAGCAGGACAAGGATTGGCTGATAACAGAGAAAAATAGACTGACAGCAGGACGGGAATGGCTGATAACAAAGAAATAGACTGACGGCACGACGGGGAATGGCTGATAACAGAGAGAAATAGACTGACGGCACGACGGGGAATGGCTGATAACAGAGAGAATAGACTGACAGCAGGACGGGGGAATGGCTAATAACAGAGAAATTTACTGACAGCAGGACGGGGGAATGGCTGATAACAGAGAAATAGACTGAACACAGGACAGGGGAATGGCTGATAACAGAGAGAATAGACTGACAGCAGGACAGGAGAATGGCTGATAACAGAGAAATAGACTGACAGCGGGATGGGGAATGGCTGATAACAGAGAGAAATAGACTGACAGCGGGATGGGGAATGGCTGATAACAGAGAGAAATAGACTGACAGCGGGATGGGTAATGGCTGATAACAGAGAGAATAGACTGACAGCAGGGCAGGGGAATGGCTGATAATAGAGAGAAATAGACTGACAGCGGGACAGGGGAATGGCTGATAACAGAGAGAAATAGACTGACAGCAGGACGGGGGAATGGCTGATAACAGAGAGAAATAGACTGACAGCAGGATGGGGGAATGGCTGATAACAGAGAGAAATAGACTGACAGCAGGACGGGGGAATGGCTGATAACAGAGAGAAAAAGACTGACAGCAGGACGGGGGAATGGCTGATAAGAGAGAGAAATAGACTGACAGCAGGACGGGGGAATGGCTGATAACAGAGAAATAGACAGAATGCAGGACGGGGAATGACTGATAACAGAGAGAAATAGACTGACAGCAGGACGGGGAATGACTGATAACACAGAGAAATAGACTGACAGCAGGACAGGGGAGTGGCTGATAACAGAAAGAAATAGACTGACAGCAGGACAGGGGAATGGCTGAAAACAGAGAGAAATAGACTGACAGCAGGATGGGGAATGGCTGATAACAGAGAAATAGACTGACAGCAGGACAGGGGAATGGCTGATAACAGAGAGAAATAGACTGAGAGCAGGACGAGGGAATGGCTGATAACAGAGAGAAATCGACTGACAGCAGGACTTGGGAATGGCTGATAACAGAGAGAAATAGACAGAATGCAGGACGAGGAATGGCTGATAACAGAGAGAAATAGACTGACAGCAGGACGGGGGAATGGCTGATAACAGAGAGAAATAGACTGACAGCAGGACGGGGGAATGGCTGATAACAGAGAGAAATAGACTGACAGCAGGACGGGGGAATGGCTGATAAGAGAGAGAAATAGACTGACAGCAGGATGGGGAGTGGCTGATAACAGAGAGAAATAGACTGACAGCAGGACAGAAGAGTGGCTGAAAACAGAGAGAAATAGACTGACAGCAGGATGGGGAATGGCTGATAACAGAGAGGAATAGACTGACAACAGGACGGGGGAATGGCTGATAACAGAGAGAAATAGACTGACAGCAGGACAAGGGAATGGCTGAAAACAGAGTGAAATAGACTGACAACAGGACGGGGGAATGGCTGATAACAGAGAGGAATAGACTGACAACAGGACGGGGGAATGGCTGATAACAGAGAGAAATAGACTGACAGCAGGACAAGGGAATGGCTGATAACAGAGAGAAATAGACTGACAGCGGCATCGGGAATGGCTGATAACAGAGAGAAATAGACTGACAGCAGGACAAGGATTGGCTGATAACAGAGAGAAATAGACTGACAGCAGGACAGGGGAATGGCTGATAACAGAGAGAAATAGACTGACAGCAGGATGGGGAATGGCTGATAACAGAGAGGAATAGACTGACAACAGGACGGGGGAATGGCTGATAACAGAGAGAAATAGACTGACAGCAGGACGGGGGAATGGCTGATAACAGAGATAAATAGACTGACAGCAGGACAGGGTAATGGCTGATAACAGAGAGAATAGACTGACAGCAGGACGGGGGAATGGCTAATAACAGAAATTTACTGACAGCAGGACAGGGAATGGCTGATAACAGAGAGAAATAGACTGACAGCAGGAACGGGATTGGCTGATAACAGAGAGAAATAGACTGACAACAGGACAGGGGAATGGCTGATAACAGAGAAATAGACTGACAGCAGGACGGGAATGGCTGATAACAGAGAAATTTACTGACAGCAGGACAGGGAATGGCTGATAACAGAGAGAATAGACTAACAGCAGGACGGGGAATGGCTGATAACAGAGAGAAATAGACAGACAACAGGGCGGGGAATGGCTGATAACAGAGAGAATAGACTGACAGCAGGACGGGAATGGCTGATAACAAAGAGAAATAGACTGACAGCAGGACGGGGAATGGTTGATAACAAAGATAATAGACTGACAGCAGGACGGAGGAATGGCTGATAACAGAGAGAAATAAACTGACAGCAGGACGGGGGAATGACTGATAACAGAGAGAATAGACCGACAGCAGGACAGGGGAATAGCTGATAACAGAGAGAAATAGACTGAACACAGGACAGGGGAATGGCTGATAACAGAGAGAATAGACTGACAGCGGGATGGGGAATGGCTGATAACAGAGAAATAGACTGACAGCGGGATAGGTAATGGCTGATAACAGAGAGAAATAGACTGACAGCGGGACAGGGGAATGGCTGATAACAGAAAGAAATAGACTGACAGCGGGACAAGGAATGGCTGATAACAGAGAGAAATAGACTGACAGCGGCATGGGGAATGGCTGATAACAGAGAGAAATAGACTGACAGCAGGACAAGGATTGGCTGATAACAGAGAGAAATAGACTGACAGCAGGAAAGGGGAATGGCTGATAACAGAGAGAAATAGACTGACAGCAGGACAGGGGAATGGCTGATAACAGAGAGAAATAGACTGACAGCAGGACAAGGATTAGCTGATAACAGAGAGAAATATACTGACAGTAGGACAAGGATTGGCTGATAACAGAGAGAAATAGACTGAGAGCAGGACTTGGGAATGGCTGATAACAGAGAGAAATAGACAGAATGCAGGACGGGGAATGGCTGATAACAGAGAAGAATAGACTGACAGCAGGACGGGGGAATGGCTGATAACAGAGAGAAATAGACTGACAGCAGGACAAGGGAATGGCTGACAACAGAGAGAAATAGACTGACAGCGGCATGGGGAATGGCTGATAACAGAGAGAAATAGACTGACAGCAGGACAGGGGAATGGCTGATAACAGAAAGAAATAGATTGACAGCGGCATGGGGAATGGCTGATAACAGAGAGAAATAGACTGACAGCAGGACAAGGATTGGCTGATAACAGAGAAATAGACTGACAGCAGGATGGGGATTGGCTGCTAACAGAGAGAAATAGACTGACAGCAGGACAGGGGAATGGCTGATAACAGAGAGAAATAGACTGACAGCGGGATGGGTAATGGCTGATAACAGAGAGAATAGACTGACAGCAGGGCAGGGGAATGGCTGATAATAGAGAGAAATAGACTGACAGCGGGACAGGGGAATGGCTGATAACAGAGAGAAATAGACTGACAGCAGGACGGGGGAATGGCTGATAACAGAGAGAAATAGACTGACAGCAGGACGGGGGAATGGCTGATAACAGAGAGAAATAGACTGACAGCAGGACGGGGGAATGGCTGATAACAGAGAGAAAAAGACTGACAGCAGGACGGGGGAATGGCTGATAAGAGAGAGAAATAGACTGACAGCAGGACGGGGGAATGGCTGATAACAGAGAAATAGACAGAATGCAGGACGGGGAATGACTGATAACAGAGAGAAATAGACTGACAGCAGGACGGGGAATGACTGATAACACAGAGAAATAGACTGACAGCAGGACAGGGGAGTGGCTGATAACAGAAAGAAATAGACTGACAGCAGGACAGGGGAATGGCTGAAAACAGAGAGAAATAGACTGACAGCAGGATGGGGAATGGCTGATAACAGAGAAATAGACTGACAGCAGGACAGGGGAATGGCTGATAACAGAGAGAAATAGACTGAGAGCAGGACGAGGGAATGGCTGATAACAGAGAGAAATCGACTGACAGCAGGACTTGGGAATGGCTGATAACAGAGAGAAATAGACAGAATGCAGGACGAGGAATGGCTGATAACAGAGAGAAATAGACTGACAGCAGGACGGGGGAATGGCTGATAACAGAGAGAAATAGACTGACAGCAGGACGGGGGAATGGCTGATAACAGAGAGAAATAGACTGACAGCAGGACGGGGGAATGGCTGATAAGAGAGAGAAATAGACTGACAGCAGGATGGGGAGTGGCTGATAACAGAGAGAAATAGACTGACAGCAGGACAGGGGAGTGGCTGAAAACAGAGAGAAATAGACTGACAGCAGGATGGGGAATGGCTGATAACAGAGAGGAATAGACTGACAACAGGACGGGGGAATGGCTGATAACAGAGAGAAATAGACTGACAGCAGGACAAGGGAATGGCTGAAAACAGAGTGAAATAGACTGACAACAGGACGGGGGAATGGCTGATAACAAAGAGGAATAGACTGACAACAGGACGGGGGAATGGCTGATAACAGAGAGAAATAGACTGACAGCAGGACAAGGGAATGGCTGATAACAGAGAGAAATAGACTGACAGCGGCATGGGGAATGGCTGATAACAGAGAGAAATAGACTGACAGCAGGACAAGGATTGGCTGATAACAGAGAGAAATAGACTGACAGCAGGACAGGGGAATGGCTGATAACAGAGAGAAATAGACTGACAGCAGGATGGGGAATGGCTGATAACAGAGAGGAATAGACTGACAACAGGACGGGGGAATGGCTGATAACAGAGAGAAATAGACTGACAGCAGGACGGGGGAATGGCTGATAACAGAGATAAATAGACTGACAGCAGGACAGGGTAATGGCTGATAACAGAGAGAATAGACTGACAGCAGGACGGGGGAATGGCTAATAACAGAAATTTACTGACAGCAGGACAGGGAATGGCTGATAACAGAGAGAAATAGACTGACAGCAGGAACGGGATTGGCTGATAACAGAGAGAAATAGACTGACAACAGGACAGGGGAATGGCTGATAACAGAGAAATAGACTGACAGCAGGACGGGAATGGCTGATAACAGAGAAATTTACTGACAGCAGGACAGGGAATGGCTGATAACAGAGAGAATAGACTAACAGCAGGACGGGGAATGGCTGATAACAGAGAGAAATAGACAGACAACAGGGCGGGGAATGGCTGATAACAGAGAGAATAGACTGACAGCAGGACGGGAATGGCTGATAACAAAGAGAAATAGACTGACAGCAGGACGGGGAATGGTTGATAACAAAGATAATAGACTGACAGCAGGACGGAGGAATGGCTGATAACAGAGAGAAATAAACTGACAGCAGGACGGGGGAATGACTGATAACAGAGAGAATAGACCGACAGCAGGACAGGGGAATAGCTGATAACAGAGAGAAATAGACTGAACACAGGACAGGGGAATGGCTGATAACAGAGAGAATAGACTGACAGCGGGATGGGGAATGGCTGATAACAGAGAAATAGACTGACAGCGGGATAGGTAATGGCTGATAACAGAGAGAAATAGACTGACAGCGGGACAGGGGAATGGCTGATAACAGAAAGAAATAGACTGACAGCGGGACAAGGAATGGCTGATAACAGAACGAAATAGACTTACAGCGGCATGGGGAATGGCTGATAACAGAGAGAAATAGACTGACAGCAGGACAAGGATTGGCTGATAACAGAGAGAAATAGACTGACAGCAGGAAAGGGGAATGGCTGATAACAGAGAGAAATAGACTGACAGCAGGACAGGGGAATGGCTGATAACAGAGAGAAATAGACTGACAGCAGGACAAGGATTAGCTGATAACAGAGAGAAATATACTGACAGTAGGACAAGGATTGGCTGATAACAGAGAGAAATAGACTGAGAGCAGGACTTGGGAATGGCTGATAACAGAGAGAAATAGACAGAATGCAGGACGGGGAATGGCTGATAACAGAGAAGAATAGACTGACAGCAGGACGGGGGAATGGCTGATAACAGAGAGAAATAGACTGACAGCAGGACAAGGGAATGGCTGACAACAGAGAGAAATAGACTGACAGCGGCATGGGGAATGGCTGATAACAGAGAGAAATAGACTGACAGCAGGACAAGGATTGGCTGATAACAGAGAGAAATAGACTGACAGCAGGACGGGGAATGGCTGATAACAGAGAGAAATAGACTGACAGCAGGGCTGGGGAATGGCTGACAACAGAGAGAAATAGACTGACAGCAGGACGGGGGAACGGCTGATAACAGAGATAAATAGACTGACAGCAGGACAAGGGAATGGCTGATAACAGAGAGAAATAGACTGACAGCAGGACGGGGAATGGCTGATAACAGAGAGAAATAGACTGACAGCGGCATGGGGAATGGCTGATAACAGAGAGAAATAGACTGACAGCAGGACGGGGAATGGCTGATAACAGAGAGAAATAGACTGACAGCAGGGCGGGGGAATGGCTGATAACAGAGAAGTAGACTGACAGCAGGACAGGGGAATGGCTGATAACAGAGAGAAAAGACTGACAGCAGGACAGGGGAATGGCTGATAACAGAGGGAAATAGACTGAGAGCAGGACGAGGGAATGGCTGATAACAGAGAGAAATCGACTGACAGCAGGACAGGGGAATTGCTGATAACAGAGAGAAATAGACAGAATGCAGGACGGGGAATGGCTGACAACAGAGAGAAATAGACTGACAGCAGGACGGGGAACGGCTGATAACAGAGAGAAATAGACTCACAGCAGGACAGGGGAATGGCTGATAACAGAAAGAAATAGACTGACAGCAGGACAGGGGAATGGCTGATAACAGAGAGAAATAGACTGACGGCACGACGGGGAATGGCTGATAACAGAGAGAAATATACTGACAGTAGGACAAGGATTGGCTGATAACAGAGAGAAATAGACTGAGAGCAGGACTTGGGAATGGCTGATAACAGAGAGAAATAGACAGAATGCAGGACGGGGAATGGCTGATAACAGAGAAGAATAGACTGACAGCAGGACGGGGGAATGGCTGATAACAGAGAGAAATAGACTGACAGCAGGACAAGGGAATGGCTGACAACAGAGAGAAATAGACTGACAGCGGCATGGGGAATGGCTGATAACAGAGAGAAATAGACTGACAGCAGGACAGGGGAATGACTGATAACAGAAAGAAATAGATTGACAGCGGCATGGGGAATGGCTGATAACAGAGAGAAATAGACTGACAGCAGGACAAGGATTGGCTGATAACAGAGAAATAGACTGACAGCAGGATGGGGATTGGCTGCTAACAGAGAGAAATAGACTGACAGCAGGACAGGGGAATGGCTGATAACAGAGAGAAATAGACTGACAGCGGGATGGGTAATGGCTGATAACAGAGAGAATAGACTGACAGCAGGGCAGGGGAATGGCTGATAATAGAGAGAAATAGACTGACAGCGGGACAGGGGAATGGCTGATAACAGAGAGAAATAGACTGACAGCAGGACGGGGGAATGGCTGATAACAGAGAGAAATAGACTGACAGCAGGACGGGGGAATGGCTGATAACAGAGAGAAATAGACTGACAGCAGGACGGGGGAATGGCTGATAACAGAGAGAAAAAGACTGACAGCAGGACGGGGGAATGGCTGATAAGAGAGAGAAATAGACTGACAGCAGGACGGGGGAATGGCTGATAACAGAGAAATAGACAGAATGCAGGACGGGGAATGACTGATAACAGAGAGAAATAGACTGACAGCAGGACGGGGAATGACTGATAACACAGAGAAATAGACTGACAGCAGGACAGGGGAGTGGCTGATAACAGAAAGAAATAGACTGACAGCAGGACAGGGGAATGGCTGAAAACAGAGAGAAATAGACTGACAGCAGGATGGGGAATGGCTGATAACAGAGAAATAGACTGACAGCAGGACAGGGGAATGGCTGATAACAGAGAGAAATAGACTGAGAGCAGGACGAGGGAATGGCTGATAACAGAGAGAAATCGACTGACAGCAGGACTTGGGAATGGCTGATAACAGAGAGAAATAGACAGAATGCAGGACGAGGAATGGCTGATAACAGAGAGAAATAGACTGACAGCAGGACGGGGGAATGGCTGATAACAGAGAGAAATAGACTGACAGCAGGACGGGGGAATGGCTGATAACAGAGAGAAATAGACTGACAGCAGGACGGGGGAATGGCTGATAAGAGAGAGAAATAGACTGACAGCAGGATGGGGAGTGGCTGATAACAGAGAGAAATAGACTGACAGCAGGACAGGGGAGTGGCTGAAAACAGAGAGAAATAGACTGACAGCAGGATGGGGAATGGCTGATAACAGAGAGGAATAGACTGACAACAGGACGGGGGAATGGCTGATAACAGAGAGAAATAGACTGACAGCAGGACAAGGGAATGGCTGAAAACAGAGTGAAATAGACTGACAACAGGACGGGGGAATGGCTGATAACAAAGAGGAATAGACTGACAACAGGACGGGGGAATGGCTGATAACAGAGAGAAATAGACTGACAGCAGGACAAGGGAATGGCTGATAACAGAGAGAAATAGACTGACAGCGGCATGGGGAATGGCTGATAACAGAGAGAAATAGACTGACAGCAGGACAAGGATTGGCTGATAACAGAGAGAAATAGACTGACAGCAGGACAGGGGAATGGCTGATAACAGAGAGAAATAGACTGACAGCAGGATGGGGAATGGCTGATAACAGAGAGGAATAGACTGACAACAGGACGGGGGAATGGCTGATAACAGAGAGAAATAGACTGACAGCAGGACGGGGGAATGGCTGATAACAGAGATAAATAGACTGACAGCAGGACAGGGTAATGGCTGATAACAGAGAGAATAGACTGACAGCAGGACGGGGGAATGGCTAATAACAGAAATTTACTGACAGCAGGACAGGGAATGGCTGATAACAGAGAGAAATAGACTGACAGCAGGAACGGGATTGGCTGATAACAGAGAGAAATAGACTGACAACAGGACAGGGGAATGGCTGATAACAGAGAAATAGACTGACAGCAGGACGGGAATGGCTGATAACAGAGAAATTTACTGACAGCAGGACAGGGAATGGCTGATAACAGAGAGAATAGACTAACAGCAGGACGGGGAATGGCTGATAACAGAGAGAAATAGACAGACAACAGGGCGGGGAATGGCTGATAACAGAGAGAATAGACTGACAGCAGGACGGGAATGGCTGATAACAAAGAGAAATAGACTGACAGCAGGACGGGGAATGGTTGATAACAAAGATAATAGACTGACAGCAGGACGGAGGAATGGCTGATAACAGAGAGAAATAAACTGACAGCAGGACGGGGGAATGACTGATAACAGAGAGAATAGACCGACAGCAGGACAGGGGAATAGCTGATAACAGAGAGAAATAGACTGAACACAGGACAGGGGAATGGCTGATAACAGAGAGAATAGACTGACAGCGGGATGGGGAATGGCTGATAACAGAGAAATAGACTGACAGCGGGATAGGTAATGGCTGATAACAGAGAGAAATAGACTGACAGCGGGACAGGGGAATGGCTGATAACAGAAAGAAATAGACTGACAGCGGGACAAGGAATGGCTGATAACAGAGAGAAATAGACTGACAGCAGGACAGGGGAATGGCTGATAACAGAACGAAATAGACTTACAGCGGCATGGGGAATGGCTGATAACAGAGAGAAATAGACTGACAGCAGGACAAGGATTGGCTGATAACAGAGAGAAATAGACTGACAGCAGGAAAGGGGAATGGCTGATAACAGAGAGAAATAGACTGACAGCAGGACAGGGGAATGGCTGATAACAGAGAGAAATAGACTGACAGCAGGACAAGGATTAGCTGATAACAGAGAGAAATATACTGACAGTAGGACAAGGATTGGCTGATAACAGAGAGAAATAGACTGAGAGCAGGACTTGGGAATGGCTGATAACAGAGAGAAATAGACAGAATGCAGGACGGGGAATGGCTGATAACAGAGAAGAATAGACTGACAGCAGGACGGGGGAATGGCTGATAACAGAGAGAAATAGACTGACAGCAGGACAAGGGAATGGCTGACAACAGAGAGAAATAGACTGACAGCGGCATGGGGAATGGCTGATAACAGAGAGAAATAGACTGACAGCAGGACAAGGATTGGCTGATAACAGAGAGAAATAGACTGACAGCAGGACGGGGAATGGCTGATAACAGAGAGAAATAGACTGACAGCAGGGCTGGGGAATGGCTGACAACAGAGAGAAATAGACTGACAGCAGGACGGGGGAACGGCTGATAACAGAGATAAATAGACTGACAGCAGGACAAGGGAATGGCTGATAACAGAGAGAAATAGACTGACAGCAGGACGGGGAATGGCTGATAACAGAGAGAAATAGACTGACAGCGGCATGGGGAATGGCTGATAACAGAGAGAAATAGACTGACAGCAGGACGGGGAATGGCTGATAACAGAGAGAAATAGACTGACAGCAGGGCGGGGGAATGGCTGATAACAGAGAAGTAGACTGACAGCAGGACAGGGGAATGGCTGATAACAGAGAGAAAAGACTGACAGCAGGACAGGGGAATGGCTGATAACAGAGGGAAATAGACTGAGAGCAGGACGAGGGAATGGCTGATAACAGAGAGAAATCGACTGACAGCAGGACAGGGGAATTGCTGATAACAGAGAGAAATAGACAGAATGCAGGACGGGGAATGGCTGACAACAGAGAGAAATAGACTGACAGCAGGACGGGGAACGGCTGATAACAGAGAGAAATAGACTCACAGCAGGACAGGGGAATAGCTGATAACAGAAAGAAATAGACTGACAGCAGGACAGGGGAATGGCTGATAACAGAGAGAAATAGACTGACGGCACGACGGGGAATGGCTGATAACAGAGAGAAATAGACTGACAGCAGGACGTGGGAATGGCTAATAACATAGAGAAATTTACTGACAGCAGGACAGGGAATGGCTGATAACAGAGAGAAATAGACTGACAGCAGGACGGGGGAATGGCTGATAACAGAGAGAATAGACTGACAGCAGGACAGGGAATGGCTGATAACAGAGAGAAATAGACAGACAACAGGGCGGGGAATGGCTAATAACAGAGAAATAGACTGACAGCAGGACTGGGAATGGCTGATAACAGAGAGAAATACACTGACAACAGGACGAGGGAATGGCTGATAACAGAGAGAAATAGACTGACAGCAGGACAAGGATTGGCTGATAACAGAGAGAAATAGACTGACAGCAGGACGGGAATGGCTGATAACAAAGAAATAGACTGACGGCACGACGGGGAATGGCTGATAACAGAGAGAAATAGACTGACGGCACGACGGGGAATGGCTGATAACAGAGAGAAATAGACTGACAGCAGGAACGGGATTGGCTGATAACAGAGAGAATAGACTGACAGCAGGACGGGGGAATGGCTAATAACAGAGAAATTTACTGACAGCAGGACAGGGAATGGCTGATAACAGAGAGAAATAGACTGACAGCAGGACGGGGGAATGGCTGATAACAGAGAGAAATAAACTGACAGCAGGACGGGGGAATGACTGATAACAGAGAGAATAGACTGACAGCAGGACAGGGGAATAGCTGATAACAGAGAGAAATAGACTGAACACAGGACAGGGGAATGGCTGATAACAGAGAGAATAGACTGAACACAGGACAGGGGAATGGCTGATAACAGAGAGAAATAGACTGACAGCGGGATGGGGAATGGCTGATAACAGAGAGAAATAGACTGACAGCGGGATGGGTAATGGCTGATAACAGAGAGAATAGACTGACAGCAGGGCAGGGGAATGGCTGATAATAGAGAGAAATAGACTGACAGCGGGACAGGGGAATGGCTGATAACAGAGAGAAATAGACTGACAGCAGGACGGGGGAATGGCTGATAACAGAGATAAATAGACTGACAGCAGGACGGGGGAATGGCTGATAACAGAGAGAAATAGACTGACAGCAGGACGGGGGAATGGCTGATAACAGAGAGATAAAGACTGACAGCAGGACGGGGGAATGGCTGATAAGAGAGAGAAATAGGCTGACAGCAGGACGGGGGAATGGGTGATAGCAGAGAGAAAAAGACTGACAGCAGGACAGGGGAATGGCTGATAACACAGAGAAATAGACTGACAGCAGGACAGGGGAATGGCTGATAACAGAGAAATAGACAGAATGCAGGACGGGGAATGACTGATAACAGAGAGAAATAGACTGACAGCAGGACGGGGAATGACTGATAACACAGAGAAATAGACTGACAGCAGGACAGGGGAGTGGCTGATAACAGAAAGAAATAGACTGACAGCAGGACAGGGGAATGGCTGAAAACAGAGAGAAATAGACTGACAGCAGGATGGGGAATGGCTGATAACAGAGAAATAGACTGACAGCAGGACAGGGGAATGGCTGATAACAGAGAGAAATAGACTGAGAGCAGGACGAGGGAATGGCTGATAACAGAGAGAAATCGACTGACAGCAGGACTTGGGAATGGCTGATAACAGAGAGAAATAGACAGAATGCAGGACGAGGAATGGCTGATAACAGAGAGAAATAGACTGACAGCAGGACGGGGGAATGGCTGATAACAGAGAGAAATAGACTGACAGCAGGACGGGGGAATGGCTGATAACAGAGAGAAATAGACTGACAGCAGGACGGGGGAATGGCTGATAAGAGAGAGAAATAGACTGACAGCAGGATGGGGAGTGGCTGATAACAGAGAGAAATAGACTGACAGCAGGACAGGGGAGTGGCTGAAAACAGAGAGAAATAGACTGACAGCAGGATGGGGAATGGCTGATAACAGAGAGGAATAGACTGACAACAGGACGGGGGAATGGCTGATAACAGAGAGAAATAGACTGACAGCAGGACAAGGGAATGGCTGAAAACAGAGTGAAATAGACTGACAACAGGACGGGGGAATGGCTGATAACAGAGAGGAATAGACTGACAACAGGACGGGGGAATGGCTGATAACAGAGAGAAATAGACTGACAGCAGGACAAGGGAATGGCTGATAACAGAGAGAAATAGACTGACAGCAGGACAAGGATTGGCTGATAACAGAGAGAAATAGACTGACAGCAGGACAGGGGAATGGCTGATAACAGAGAGAAATAGACTGACAGCAGGATGGGGAATGGCTGATAACAGAGAGGAATAGACTGACAACAGGACGGGGGAATGGCTGATAACAGAGAGAAATAGACTGACAGCAGGACGGGGGAATGGCTGATAACAGAGATAAATAGACTGACAGCAGGACAGGGTAATGGCTGATAACAGAGAGAATAGACTGACAGCAGGACAAGGATTGGCTGATAACAGAGAGAAATAGACTGACAGCAGGACGGGGAATGGCTGATAACAGAGAGAAATAGACTGACAGCAGGGCGGGGGAATGGCTGATAACAGAGAAAATAGACTGACAGCAGGACTTGGGAATGGCTGATAACAGAGAGAAATAGACAGAATGCAGGACGGGGAATGGCTGATAACAGATAGAAATAGACTGACAGCAGGACAAGGATTGGCTGATAACAGAGAGAAATAGACTGACAGCAGGACGGGGAATGGCTGATAACAGAGAGAAATAGACTGACAGCAATGCGGTGGAATGGCTGATAACAGAGAGAAATAGACTGACAACAGGACGGGGGAATGGCTGATAACAGAGAGAAATAGACTGACAGCAGGACAAGGTAATGGCTGATAACAGAGAGAATAGACTGACAGCAGGACGGGGGAATGGCAAATAACGGAGAGAATAGACTGACAGCAGGACGGGAGAATGGCTGATAACAGAGAGAAATAGACTGAGAGCAGGACGAGGGAATGGCTGATAACAGAGAAATCGACTGACAGCAGGACTTGGGAATGGCTGATAACAGAGACAAATAGACAGAATGCAGGACGGGGTATGGCTGATAACAGAGAGAAATAGTCTGACAGCAGGACGGGGAATGGCTGATAACAGAGAGAAATAGTCTGACAGCAGGACGGGGAATGGCTGATAACAGAGAGAAATAGACTGACAGCAGGACAGGGGAATGGCTGAAAACAGAGAGAAATAGACTGACAGCAGGATGGGGAATGGCTGATAACAGAGAGGAATAGACTGACAACAGGACGGGGGAATGGCTGATAACAGAGAGAAATAGACTGACAGCAGGACGGGGGAATGGCTGATAACAGAGATAAATAGACTGACAGCAGGACAAGGGAATGGCTGATAACAGAGAGAAATAGACTGACAACAGGACGGGGAATGGCTGATAACAGAGAGAAAAAGACTGACAGCAGGGCGGGGGAATGGCTAATAACAGAGAGAAGTAGACTGACCGCAGGACGGGGGAATGGCTGATAACAGAGAGAAATAGACAGAATGCAGGACGGGGAATGGCTGACAACAGAGAGAAATAGACTGACAGCAGGACAGGGTAATGGCTGATAACAGAGAGAATAGACTGACAGCAGGACGGGAGAATGGCTGATAACAGAGAGAAATAGACTGACAGCAGGAACGGGATTGGCTGATAACAGAGAGAAATAGACTGACAGCAGGACAGGGGAATGGCTGATAACAGAGAGAATACACTGACAGCAGGACGTGGGAATGGCTAATAACAGAGAAATTTACTGACAGCAGGACAGGGAATGGCTGATAACAGAGAGAATTGACTGACAGCAGGACGGGGAATGGCTGATAACAGAGAGAAATAGACTGACAGCAGGACTGGGGAATGGCTGATAACAGAAAGAAATAGACTGACAGCGGCATGGGGAATGGCTGATAACAGAGAGAAATAGACTGACAGCAGGATGGGGATTGGCTGTTAACAGAGAGAAATAGACTGACAGCAGGACAGGGGAATGGCTGATAACAGAGAGAAATAGACAGAATGCAGGACGGGGAATGGCTGATAACAGAGAGAAATAGACTGACAGCAGGACGGGGAATGGCTGATAACAGAGAGAAATAGACTGACAGCGGGACGGGGAATGACTGATAACAGAGAGAAATAGACAGAATGCAGGACGGGGAATGGCTGATAACAGAGAGAAATAGACTGACAGCGGGACGGGGAATGGCTGATAACAGAGAGAAATAGACAGAATGCAGGACGGGGAATGGCTGATAACAGAGAGAAATAGACTGACAGCAGGACGGGGAATGGCTGATAACAGAGAGAAATAGACTGACAGCAGGACAGGGGAGTGGCTGATAACAGAAAGAAATAGACTGACAACAGGATGGGGAATGGCTGATAACAGAGAGGAATAGACTGACAACAGGACGGGGGAATGGCTGATAACAGAGAGAAATAGACTGACAGCAGGACAGGGGAATGGCTGATAACAGAGAGAATAGACTGACAGCAGGACAGGGTAATGGCTGATAACAGAGAGAAATAGACTGACAGCGGCATGAGGAATGGCTGATAACAGAGAGAAATAGACTGACAGCAGGACAAGGATTGGCTGATAACAGAGAGAAATAGACTGACAGCAGGACAGGGGAGTGGCTGATAACAGAAAGATATAGACTGACAGCAGGATGGGGAATGGCTGATAACAGAGAGGAATAGACTGACAACAGGACGGGGGAATGGCTGATAACAGAGAGAAATAGACTTACAGCAGGACAGGGGAATGGCTGATAACAGAGAGAATAGACTGACAGCAGGACAGGGTAATGGCTGATAACAGAGAGAAATAGACTGACAGCGGCATGGGGAATGGCTGATAACAGAGAGAAATAGACTGACAGCAGGACAAGGATTGGCTGATAACAGAGAGAAATAGACTGACAGTAGGACAGGGGAATGGCTGATAACAGAGAGAAGTAGACTGACAGCAGGATGGGGAATGGCTGATAACAGAGAGAATAGACTGACAGCAGGACGGGGGAATGGCAGATAACGGAGAGAATAGACTGACAGCGGGACGGGGAATGACTGATAACAGAGAGAAATCGACTGACAGCAGGACTTGGGAATGGCTGATAACAGAGAGAAATAGACTGACAGCAGGACGGGGGAATGGCTGATAAGAGAGAGAAATAGACTGACAGCAGGACAGGGGAGTGGCTGATAACAGAAAGAAATAGACTGACAGCAGGACGGGAATGGCTGAAAACAGAGAAATAGACTGACAGCAGGACAAGGGAATGGCTGATAACAGAGAGAAATAGACTGACAGCAGGACAAGGGAATGGCTGATAACAGAGAGAAATAGACTGACAGCAGGACAAGGATTGGCTGATAACAGAGAGAAATAGACTGACAGTAGGACAGGGAATGGCTGATAACAGAGAGAATAGACTGACAGCAGGACGGGGAATGGCTGATAACAGAGAGAAATAGACTGAACACAGGACAGGGGAATGGCTGATAACAGAGAAATAGACTGACAGCGGGATGGGGAATGGCTGATAACAGAGAGAAATAGACTGACAGCGGGATGGGTAATGGCTGATAACAGAGAGAATAGACTGACAGCAGGGCAGGGGAATGGCTGATAACAGAGAGAAATAGACTGACAGCGGGACAGGGGAATGGCTGATAACAGAGAGAAATAGACTCACAGCAGGACGGGGGAATGGCTGATAACAGAGAGAAATCGACTGACAGCAGGACTTGGGAATGGCTGATAACAGAGAGAAATAGACAGAATGCAGGACGAGGAATGGCTGATAACAGAGAGAAATAGACTGACAGCAGGACGGGGGAATGGCTGATAACAGAGAAATAGACTGACAGCAGGACGGGGAATGGCTGATAAGAGAGAGAAATAGACTGACAGCAGGATGGGGAGTGGCTGATAACAGAGAGAAATAGACTGACAGCAGGACAGGGGAGTGGCTGATAACAGAAAGAAATAGACTGACAGCAGGACAGGGGAATGGCTGAAAACAGAGAGAAATAGACTGACAGCAGGATGGGGAATGGCTGATAACAGAGAGAAATAGACTGACAGCAGGACAAGGGAATGGCTGAAAACAGAGAGAAATAGACTGACAGCAGGATGGGGAATGGCTGATAACAGAGAGGAATAGACTGACAACAGGACGGGGGAATGGCTGATAACAGAGAGAAATAGACTGACAGCAGGACAAGGATTGGCTGATAACAGAGAGAAATAGACTGACAGTAGGACAGGGGAATGGCTGATAACAGAGAGAAATAGACTGACAGCAGGATGGGGAATGGCTGATAACAGAGAGGAATAGACTGACAACAGGACGGGGGAATGGCTGATAACAGAGAGGAATAGACTGACAGCAGGACAGGGTAATGGCTGATAACAGAGAGAATAGACTGACAGCAGGACGGGGGAATGGCTAATAACAGAAATTTACTGACAGCAGGACAGGGAATGGCTGATAACAGAGAGAAATAGACTGACAGCAGGAACGGGATTGGCTGATAACAGAGAGAAATAGACTGACAGCAGGACAGGGGAATGGCTGATAACAGAGAGAAATAGACAGACATCAGGGCGGGGAATGGCTGATAACAGAGAAATAGACTGACAGCAGGACGGGAATGGCTGATAACAGAGAAATTTACTGACAGCAGGACAGGGAATGGCTGATAACAGAGAGAAATAGACTGACAGCAGGACAGGGAATGGCTGATAACAGAGAGAATAGACTGACAGCAGGACGGGGAATGGCTGATAACAGAGAGAAATAGACAGACAACAGGGCGGGGAATGGCTGATAACAGAGAAATAGACTGACAGCAGGACGGGAATGGCTGATAACAGAGAGAAATAGACTGACAGCAGGACGGGGAATGGTTGATAACAAAGATAATAGACTGACAGCAGGACAGGGGAATAGCTGATAACAGAGAAATAGACTGACAGCGGGATGGGGAATGGCTGATAACAGAGAGAATAGACTGACAGCAGGGCAGGTGAATGGCTGATAACAGAGAGAAATAGACTGACAGCGGGATGGGGAATGGCTGATAACAGAGAGAAATAGACTGACAGCGGGATGGGGAATGGCTGATAACAGAGAGAAATAGACTGACAGCGGGACAAGGAATGGCTGATAACAGAGAGAAATAGACTGACAGCAGGACAGGGGAATGGCTGATAACAGAACGAAATAGACTGACAGCGGCATGGGGAATGGCTGATAACAGAGAGAAATAGACTGACAGCAGGACAAGGATTGGCTGATAACAGAGAGAAATAGACTGACAGCAGAAAAGGGGAATGGCTGATAACAGAGAGAAATAGACAGAATGCAGGACGGGGAATGGCTGATAACAGAGAAATAGACTGACAGCAGGACGGGGAATGGCTGATAACAGAGAGAAATAGACTGACATCAGGACAGGGGAATGGCTGATAACACATAGAAATAGACTGACAGCAGGACAGGGGAGTGGCTGATAACACAGAGAAATAGACTGACAGCAGGACAGGGGAGTGGCTGATAACACAGAGAAATAGACTGACAGCAGGACAGGGGAATGGCTGATAACAGAGAGAAATAGACTGACAGCGGCATGGGGAATGGCTGATAACAGAGAGAAATAGACTGACAGCAGGACAAGGATTGGCTGATAACAGAGAGAAATAGACTGACAGCGGGACGGGGAATGACTGATAACACAGAGAAATAGACTGACAGCAGGACAGGGGAGTGGCTGATAACAGAAAGAAATAGACTGACAGCAGGACAGGGGAATGGCTGAAAACAGAGAGAAATAGACTGACAGCAGGATGGGGAATGGCTGATAACAGAGATAAATAGACTGAAAGCAGGACGGGGAATGGCTGATAACAGAGAGAAATAGACTGACAGCGGCATGGGGAATGGCTGATAACAGAGAGAAATAGACTGACAGCAGGACAAGGATTGGCTGATAACAGAGAGAAATAGACTGACAGCAGGATGGGGATTGGCTGTTAACAGAGAGAAATAGACTGACAGCAGGACAGGGGAATGGCTGATAACAGAGAGAAATAGACTGACAGCAGGACAAGGATTAGCTGATAACAGAGAGAAATATACTGACAGTAGGACAAGGATTGGCTGATAACAGAGAGAAATAGACTGAGAGCAGGACTTGGGAATGGCTGATAACAGAGAGAAATAGACAGAATGCAGGACGGGGAATGGCTGATAACAGAGAGGAATAGACTGACAACAGGACGGGGGAATGGCTGATAACAGAGAGAAATAGACTGACAGCAGGACGGGGGAATGGCTGATAACAGAGATAAATAGACTGACAGCAGGACAAGGGAATGGCTGACAACAGAGAGAAATAGACTGACAGCGGCATGGGGAATGGCTGATAACAGAGCGAAATAGACTGACAGCAGGACAAGGATTGGCTGATAACAGAGAGAAATCGACTGACAGCAGGACGGGGAATGGCTGATAACAGAGAGAAATAGACTGACAGCAGGGCTGGGGAATGGCTGACAACAGAGAGAAATAGACTGACAGCAGGACGGGGGAATGGCTGATAACAGAGATAAATAGACTGACAGCAGGACAAGGGAATGGCTGATAACAGAGAGAAATAGACTGACAGCAGGACGGGGAATGGCTGATAACAGAGAGAAATAGACTGACAACGGCATGGGGAATGGCTGATAACAGAGAGAAATAGACTGACAGCAGGACGGGGAATGGCTGATAACAGAGAGAAATAGACTGACAGCAGGGCGGGGGAATGGCTGATAACAGAGAAGTAGACTGACAGCAGGACGGGAATGGCTGATAACAGAGAGAAATAGACTGAGAGCAGGACGAGGGAATGGCTGATAACAGAGAGAAATCGACTGACAGCAGGACAGGGGAATGGCTGATAACAGAGAGAAATAGACAGAATGCAGGACGGGGAATGGCTGACAACAGA
Source organism: Ranitomeya imitator (assembly GCF_032444005.1). Lineage (NCBI taxonomy): Eukaryota > Metazoa > Chordata > Amphibia > Anura > Dendrobatidae > Ranitomeya > Ranitomeya imitator. Next base: position 332,745,451 of record NC_091284.1, on the reverse strand, counting down.
GAGAAATAGACTGACAGCAGGACGGGGAACGGCTGATAACAGAGAGAAATAGACTGACAGCAGGACAGGGGAATGGCTGATAACAGAAAGAAATAGACTGACAGCAGGACAGGGGAATGGCTGATAACAGAGAGAAATAGACTGACGGCACGACGAGGAATGGCTGATAACAGAGAGAAATAGACTGACAGCAGGACGTGGGAATGGCTAATAACATAGAGAAATTTACTGACAGCAGGACAGGGAATGGCTGATAACAGAGAGAAATAGACTGACAGCAGGACGGGGGAATGGCTGATAACAGAGAGAATAGACAGACAGCAGGACAGGGAATGGCTGATAACAGAGAGAAATAGACAGACAACAGGGCGGGGAATGGCTAATAACAGAGAAATAGACTGACAGCAGGACTGGGAATGGCTGATAACAGAGAGGAATACACTGACAACAGGACGGGGGAATGGCTGATAACAGAGAGAAATAGACTGACAGCAGGACAAGGATTGGCTGATAACAGAGAGAAATAGACTGACAGCAGGACGGGAATGGCTGATAACAAAGAAATAGACTGACGGCACGACGGGGAATGGCTGATAACAGAGAGAAATAGACTGACGGCACGACGGGTAATGGCTGATAACAGAGAGAATAGACTGACAGCAGGACGGGGGAATGGCTAATAACTGAGAAATTTACTGACAGCAGGACGGGGGAATGGCTGATAACAGAGAAATAGACTGAACACAGGACAGGGGAATGGCTGATAACAGAGAGAATAGACTGACAGCAGGACAGGAGAATGGCTGATAACAGAGAAATAGACTGACAGCGGGATGGGGAATGGCTGATAACAGAGAGAAATAGACTGACAGCGGGATGGGGAATGGCTGATAACAGAGAGAAATAGACTGACAGCAGGATGGGGATTGGCTGTTAACAGAGAGAAATAGACTGACAGCAGGACAGGGGAATGGCTGATAACAGAGAGAAATAGACAGAATGCAGGACGGGGAATGGCTGATAACAGAGAGAAATAGACTGACAGCAGGACGGGGAATGGCTGATAACAGAGAGAAATAGACTGACAGCGGGACGGGGAATGACTGATAACAGAGAGAAATAGACAGAATGCAGGACGGGGAATGGCTGATAACAGAGAGAAATAGACTGACAGCGGGACGGGGAATGGCTGATAACAGAGAGAAATAGACAGAATGCAGGACGGGGAATGGCTGATAACAGAGAGAAATAGACTGACAGCAGGACGGGGAATGGCTGATAACAGAGAGAAATAGACTGACAGCAGGACAGGGGAGTGGCTGATAACAGAAAGAAATAGACTGACAACAGGATGGGGAATGGCTGATAACAGAGAGGAATAGACTGACAACAGGACGGGGGAATGGCTGATAACAGAGAGAAATAGACTGACAGCAGGACAGGGGAATGGCTGATAACAGAGAGAAATAGACAGAATGCAGGACGGGGAATGGCTGATAGAGAAGAATAGACTGACAGCAGGACGGGGGAATGGCTGATAACAGAGAGAAATAGACTGACAGCAGGACAAGGGAATGGCTGACAACAGAGAGAAATAGACTGACAGCGGCATGGGGAATGGCTGATAACAGAGAGAAATAGACTGACAGCAGGACAGGGGAATGGCTGATAACAGAAAGAAATAGATTGACAGCGGCATGGGGAATGGCTGATAACAGAGAGAAATAGACTGACAGCAGGACAAGGATTGGCTGATAACAGAGAAATAGACTGACAGCAGGATGGGGATTGGCTGCTAACAGAGAGAAATAGACTGACAGCAGGACAGGGGAATGGCTGATAACAGAGAGAAATAGACTGACAGCGGGATGGGTAATGGCTGATAACAGAGAGAATAGACTGACAGCAGGGCAGGGGAATGGCTGATAATAGAGAGAAATAGACTGACAGCGGGACAGGGGAATGGCTGATAACAGAGAGAAATAGACTGACAGCAGGACGGGGGAATGGCTGATAACAGAGAGAAATAGACTGACAGCAGGACGGGGGAATGGCTGATAACAGAGAGAAATAGACTGACAGCAGGACGGGGGAATGGCTGATAACAGAGAGAAAAAGACTGACAGCAGGACGGGGGAATGGCTGATAAGAGAGAGAAATAGACTGACAGCAGGACGGGGGAATGGCTGATAACAGAGAAATAGACAGAATGCAGGACGGGGAATGACTGATAACAGAGAGAAATAGACTGACAGCAGGACGGGGAATGACTGATAACACAGAGAAATAGACTGACAGCAGGACAGGGGAGTGGCTGATAACAGAAAGAAATAGACTGACAGCAGGACAGGGGAATGGCTGAAAACAGAGAGAAATAGACTGACAGCAGGATGGGGAATGGCTGATAACAGAGAAATAGACTGACAGCAGGACAGGGGAATGGCTGATAACAGAGAGAAATAGACTGAGAGCAGGACGAGGGAATGGCTGATAACAGAGAGAAATCGACTGACAGCAGGACTTGGGAATGGCTGATAACAGAGAGAAATAGACAGAATGCAGGACGAGGAATGGCTGATAACAGAGAGAAATAGACTGACAGCAGGACGGGGGAATGGCTGATAACAGAGAGAAATAGACTGACAGCAGGACGGGGGAATGGCTGATAACAGAGAGAAATAGACTGACAGCAGGACGGGGGAATGGCTGATAAGAGAGAGAAATAGACTGACAGCAGGATGGGGAGTGGCTGATAACAGAGAGAAATAGACTGACAGCAGGACAGGGGAGTGGCTGAAAACAGAGAGAAATAGACTGACAGCAGGATGGGGAATGGCTGATAACAGAGAGGAATAGACTGACAACAGGACGGGGGAATGGCTGATAACAGAGAGAAATAGACTGACAGCAGGACAAGGGAATGGCTGAAAACAGAGTGAAATAGACTGACAACAGGACGGGGGAATGGCTGATAACAAAGAGGAATAGACTGACAACAGGACGGGGGAATGGCTGATAACAGAGAGAAATAGACTGACAGCAGGACAAGGGAATGGCTGATAACAGAGAGAAATAGACTGACAGCGGCATGGGGAATGGCTGATAACAGAGAGAAATAGACTGACAGCAGGACAAGGATTGGCTGATAACAGAGAGAAATAGACTGACAGCAGGACAGGGGAATGGCTGATAACAGAGAGAAATAGACTGACAGCAGGATGGGGAATGGCTGATAACAGAGAGGAATAGACTGACAACAGGACGGGGGAATGGCTGATAACAGAGAGAAATAGACTGACAGCAGGACGGGGGAATGGCTGATAACAGAGATAAATAGACTGACAGCAGGACAGGGTAATGGCTGATAACAGAGAGAATAGACTGACAGCAGGACGGGGGAATGGCTAATAACAGAAATTTACTGACAGCAGGACAGGGAATGGCTGATAACAGAGAGAAATAGACTGACAGCAGGAACGGGATTGGCTGATAACAGAGAGAAATAGACTGACAACAGGACAGGGGAATGGCTGATAACAGAGAAATAGACTGACAGCAGGACGGGAATGGCTGATAACAGAGAAATTTACTGACAGCAGGACAGGGAATGGCTGATAACAGAGAGAATAGACTAACAGCAGGACGGGGAATGGCTGATAACAGAGAGAAATAGACAGACAACAGGGCGGGGAATGGCTGATAACAGAGAGAATAGACTGACAGCAGGACGGGAATGGCTGATAACAAAGAGAAATAGACTGACAGCAGGACGGGGAATGGTTGATAACAAAGATAATAGACTGACAGCAGGACGGAGGAATGGCTGATAACAGAGAGAAATAAACTGACAGCAGGACGGGGGAATGACTGATAACAGAGAGAATAGACCGACAGCAGGACAGGGGAATAGCTGATAACAGAGAGAAATAGACTGAACACAGGACAGGGGAATGGCTGATAACAGAGAGAATAGACTGACAGCGGGATGGGGAATGGCTGATAACAGAGAAATAGACTGACAGCGGGATAGGTAATGGCTGATAACAGAGAGAAATAGACTGACAGCGGGACAGGGGAATGGCTGATAACAGAAAGAAATAGACTGACAGCGGGACAAGGAATGGCTGATAACAGAACGAAATAGACTTACAGCGGCATGGGGAATGGCTGATAACAGAGAGAAATAGACTGACAGCAGGACAAGGATTGGCTGATAACAGAGAGAAATAGACTGACAGCAGGAAAGGGGAATGGCTGATAACAGAGAGAAATAGACTGACAGCAGGACAGGGGAATGGCTGATAACAGAGAGAAATAGACTGACAGCAGGACAAGGATTAGCTGATAACAGAGAGAAATATACTGACAGTAGGACAAGGATTGGCTGATAACAGAGAGAAATAGACTGAGAGCAGGACTTGGGAATGGCTGATAACAGAGAGAAATAGACAGAATGCAGGACGGGGAATGGCTGATAACAGAGAAGAATAGACTGACAGCAGGACGGGGGAATGGCTGATAACAGAGAGAAATAGACTGACAGCAGGACAAGGGAATGGCTGACAACAGAGAGAAATAGACTGACAGCGGCATGGGGAATGGCTGATAACAGAGAGAAATAGACTGACAGCAGGACAAGGATTGGCTGATAACAGAGAGAAATAGACTGACAGCAGGACGGGGAATGGCTGATAACAGAGAGAAATAGACTGACAGCAGGGCTGGGGAATGGCTGACAACAGAGAGAAATAGACTGACAGCAGGACGGGGGAACGGCTGATAACAGAGATAAATAGACTGACAGCAGGACAAGGGAATGGCTGATAACAGAGAGAAATAGACTGACAGCAGGACGGGGAATGGCTGATAACAGAGAGAAATAGACTGACAGCGGCATGGGGAATGGCTGATAACAGAGAGAAATAGACTGACAGCAGGACGGGGAATGGCTGATAACAGAGAGAAATAGACTGACAGCAGGGCGGGGGAATGGCTGATAACAGAGAAGTAGACTGACAGCAGGACAGGGGAATGGCTGATAACAGAGAGAAAAGACTGACAGCAGGACAGGGGAATGGCTGATAACAGAGGGAAATAGACTGAGAGCAGGACGAGGGAATGGCTGATAACAGAGAGAAATCGACTGACAGCAGGACAGGGGAATTGCTGATAACAGAGAGAAATAGACAGAATGCAGGACGGGGAATGGCTGACAACAGAGAGAAATAGACTGACAGCAGGACGGGGAACGGCTGATAACAGAGAGAAATAGACTCACAGCAGGACAGGGGAATGGCTGATAACAGAAAGAAATAGACTGACAGCAGGACAGGGGAATGGCTGATAACAGAGAGAAATAGACTGACGGCACGACGGGGAATGGCTGATAACAGAGAGAAATATACTGACAGTAGGACAAGGATTGGCTGATAACAGAGAGAAATAGACTGAGAGCAGGACTTGGGAATGGCTGATAACAGAGAGAAATAGACAGAATGCAGGACGGGGAATGGCTGATAACAGAGAAGAATAGACTGACAGCAGGACGGGGGAATGGCTGATAACAGAGAGAAATAGACTGACAGCAGGACAAGGGAATGGCTGACAACAGAGAGAAATAGACTGACAGCGGCATGGGGAATGGCTGATAACAGAGAGAAATAGACTGACAGCAGGACAGGGGAATGACTGATAACAGAAAGAAATAGATTGACAGCGGCATGGGGAATGGCTGATAACAGAGAGAAATAGACTGACAGCAGGACAAGGATTGGCTGATAACAGAGAAATAGACTGACAGCAGGATGGGGATTGGCTGCTAACAGAGAGAAATAGACTGACAGCAGGACAGGGGAATGGCTGATAACAGAGAGAAATAGACTGACAGCGGGATGGGTAATGGCTGATAACAGAGAGAATAGACTGACAGCAGGGCAGGGGAATGGCTGATAATAGAGAGAAATAGACTGACAGCGGGACAGGGGAATGGCTGATAACAGAGAGAAATAGACTGACAGCAGGACGGGGGAATGGCTGATAACAGAGAGAAATAGACTGACAGCAGGACGGGGGAATGGCTGATAACAGAGAGAAATAGACTGACAGCAGGACGGGGGAATGGCTGATAACAGAGAGAAAAAGACTGACAGCAGGACGGGGGAATGGCTGATAAGAGAGAGAAATAGACTGACAGCAGGACGGGGGAATGGCTGATAACAGAGAAATAGACAGAATGCAGGACGGGGAATGACTGATAACAGAGAGAAATAGACTGACAGCAGGACGGGGAATGACTGATAACACAGAGAAATAGACTGACAGCAGGACAGGGGAGTGGCTGATAACAGAAAGAAATAGACTGACAGCAGGACAGGGGAATGGCTGAAAACAGAGAGAAATAGACTGACAGCAGGATGGGGAATGGCTGATAACAGAGAAATAGACTGACAGCAGGACAGGGGAATGGCTGATAACAGAGAGAAATAGACTGAGAGCAGGACGAGGGAATGGCTGATAACAGAGAGAAATCGACTGACAGCAGGACTTGGGAATGGCTGATAACAGAGAGAAATAGACAGAATGCAGGACGAGGAATGGCTGATAACAGAGAGAAATAGACTGACAGCAGGACGGGGGAATGGCTGATAACAGAGAGAAATAGACTGACAGCAGGACGGGGGAATGGCTGATAACAGAGAGAAATAGACTGACAGCAGGACGGGGGAATGGCTGATAAGAGAGAGAAATAGACTGACAGCAGGATGGGGAGTGGCTGATAACAGAGAGAAATAGACTGACAGCAGGACAGGGGAGTGGCTGAAAACAGAGAGAAATAGACTGACAGCAGGATGGGGAATGGCTGATAACAGAGAGGAATAGACTGACAACAGGACGGGGGAATGGCTGATAACAGAGAGAAATAGACTGACAGCAGGACAAGGGAATGGCTGAAAACAGAGTGAAATAGACTGACAACAGGACGGGGGAATGGCTGATAACAAAGAGGAATAGACTGACAACAGGACGGGGGAATGGCTGATAACAGAGAGAAATAGACTGACAGCAGGACAAGGGAATGGCTGATAACAGAGAGAAATAGACTGACAGCGGCATGGGGAATGGCTGATAACAGAGAGAAATAGACTGACAGCAGGACAAGGATTGGCTGATAACAGAGAGAAATAGACTGACAGCAGGACAGGGGAATGGCTGATAACAGAGAGAAATAGACTGACAGCAGGATGGGGAATGGCTGATAACAGAGAGGAATAGACTGACAACAGGACGGGGGAATGGCTGATAACAGAGAGAAATAGACTGACAGCAGGACGGGGGAATGGCTGATAACAGAGATAAATAGACTGACAGCAGGACAGGGTAATGGCTGATAACAGAGAGAATAGACTGACAGCAGGACGGGGGAATGGCTAATAACAGAAATTTACTGACAGCAGGACAGGGAATGGCTGATAACAGAGAGAAATAGACTGACAGCAGGAACGGGATTGGCTGATAACAGAGAGAAATAGACTGACAACAGGACAGGGGAATGGCTGATAACAGAGAAATAGACTGACAGCAGGACGGGAATGGCTGATAACAGAGAAATTTACTGACAGCAGGACAGGGAATGGCTGATAACAGAGAGAATAGACTAACAGCAGGACGGGGAATGGCTGATAACAGAGAGAAATAGACAGACAACAGGGCGGGGAATGGCTGATAACAGAGAGAATAGACTGACAGCAGGACGGGAATGGCTGATAACAAAGAGAAATAGACTGACAGCAGGACGGGGAATGGTTGATAACAAAGATAATAGACTGACAGCAGGACGGAGGAATGGCTGATAACAGAGAGAAATAAACTGACAGCAGGACGGGGGAATGACTGATAACAGAGAGAATAGACCGACAGCAGGACAGGGGAATAGCTGATAACAGAGAGAAATAGACTGAACACAGGACAGGGGAATGGCTGATAACAGAGAGAATAGACTGACAGCGGGATGGGGAATGGCTGATAACAGAGAAATAGACTGACAGCGGGATAGGTAATGGCTGATAACAGAGAGAAATAGACTGACAGCGGGACAGGGGAATGGCTGATAACAGAAAGAAATAGACTGACAGCGGGACAAGGAATGGCTGATAACAGAGAGAAATAGACTGACAGCAGGACAGGGGAATGGCTGATAACAGAACGAAATAGACTTACAGCGGCATGGGGAATGGCTGATAACAGAGAGAAATAGACTGACAGCAGGACAAGGATTGGCTGATAACAGAGAGAAATAGACTGACAGCAGGAAAGGGGAATGGCTGATAACAGAGAGAAATAGACTGACAGCAGGACAGGGGAATGGCTGATAACAGAGAGAAATAGACTGACAGCAGGACAAGGATTAGCTGATAACAGAGAGAAATATACTGACAGTAGGACAAGGATTGGCTGATAACAGAGAGAAATAGACTGAGAGCAGGACTTGGGAATGGCTGATAACAGAGAGAAATAGACAGAATGCAGGACGGGGAATGGCTGATAACAGAGAAGAATAGACTGACAGCAGGACGGGGGAATGGCTGATAACAGAGAGAAATAGACTGACAGCAGGACAAGGGAATGGCTGACAACAGAGAGAAATAGACTGACAGCGGCATGGGGAATGGCTGATAACAGAGAGAAATAGACTGACAGCAGGACAAGGATTGGCTGATAACAGAGAGAAATAGACTGACAGCAGGACGGGGAATGGCTGATAACAGAGAGAAATAGACTGACAGCAGGGCTGGGGAATGGCTGACAACAGAGAGAAATAGACTGACAGCAGGACGGGGGAACGGCTGATAACAGAGATAAATAGACTGACAGCAGGACAAGGGAATGGCTGATAACAGAGAGAAATAGACTGACAGCAGGACGGGGAATGGCTGATAACAGAGAGAAATAGACTGACAGCGGCATGGGGAATGGCTGATAACAGAGAGAAATAGACTGACAGCAGGACGGGGAATGGCTGATAACAGAGAGAAATAGACTGACAGCAGGGCGGGGGAATGGCTGATAACAGAGAAGTAGACTGACAGCAGGACAGGGGAATGGCTGATAACAGAGAGAAAAGACTGACAGCAGGACAGGGGAATGGCTGATAACAGAGGGAAATAGACTGAGAGCAGGACGAGGGAATGGCTGATAACAGAGAGAAATCGACTGACAGCAGGACAGGGGAATTGCTGATAACAGAGAGAAATAGACAGAATGCAGGACGGGGAATGGCTGACAACAGAGAGAAATAGACTGACAGCAGGACGGGGAACGGCTGATAACAGAGAGAAATAGACTCACAGCAGGACAGGGGAATAGCTGATAACAGAAAGAAATAGACTGACAGCAGGACAGGGGAATGGCTGATAACAGAGAGAAATAGACTGACGGCACGACGGGGAATGGCTGATAACAGAGAGAAATAGACTGACAGCAGGACGTGGGAATGGCTAATAACATAGAGAAATTTACTGACAGCAGGACAGGGAATGGCTGATAACAGAGAGAAATAGACTGACAGCAGGACGGGGGAATGGCTGATAACAGAGAGAATAGACTGACAGCAGGACAGGGAATGGCTGATAACAGAGAGAAATAGACAGACAACAGGGCGGGGAATGGCTAATAACAGAGAAATAGACTGACAGCAGGACTGGGAATGGCTGATAACAGAGAGAAATACACTGACAACAGGACGAGGGAATGGCTGATAACAGAGAGAAATAGACTGACAGCAGGACAAGGATTGGCTGATAACAGAGAGAAATAGACTGACAGCAGGACGGGAATGGCTGATAACAAAGAAATAGACTGACGGCACGACGGGGAATGGCTGATAACAGAGAGAAATAGACTGACGGCACGACGGGGAATGGCTGATAACAGAGAGAAATAGACTGACAGCAGGAACGGGATTGGCTGATAACAGAGAGAATAGACTGACAGCAGGACGGGGGAATGGCTAATAACAGAGAAATTTACTGACAGCAGGACAGGGAATGGCTGATAACAGAGAGAAATAGACTGACAGCAGGACGGGGGAATGGCTGATAACAGAGAGAAATAAACTGACAGCAGGACGGGGGAATGACTGATAACAGAGAGAATAGACTGACAGCAGGACAGGGGAATAGCTGATAACAGAGAGAAATAGACTGAACACAGGACAGGGGAATGGCTGATAACAGAGAGAATAGACTGAACACAGGACAGGGGAATGGCTGATAACAGAGAGAAATAGACTGACAGCGGGATGGGGAATGGCTGATAACAGAGAGAAATAGACTGACAGCGGGATGGGTAATGGCTGATAACAGAGAGAATAGACTGACAGCAGGGCAGGGGAATGGCTGATAATAGAGAGAAATAGACTGACAGCGGGACAGGGGAATGGCTGATAACAGAGAGAAATAGACTGACAGCAGGACGGGGGAATGGCTGATAACAGAGATAAATAGACTGACAGCAGGACGGGGGAATGGCTGATAACAGAGAGAAATAGACTGACAGCAGGACGGGGGAATGGCTGATAACAGAGAGATAAAGACTGACAGCAGGACGGGGGAATGGCTGATAAGAGAGAGAAATAGGCTGACAGCAGGACGGGGGAATGGGTGATAGCAGAGAGAAAAAGACTGACAGCAGGACAGGGGAATGGCTGATAACACAGAGAAATAGACTGACAGCAGGACAGGGGAATGGCTGATAACAGAGAAATAGACAGAATGCAGGACGGGGAATGACTGATAACAGAGAGAAATAGACTGACAGCAGGACGGGGAATGACTGATAACACAGAGAAATAGACTGACAGCAGGACAGGGGAGTGGCTGATAACAGAAAGAAATAGACTGACAGCAGGACAGGGGAATGGCTGAAAACAGAGAGAAATAGACTGACAGCAGGATGGGGAATGGCTGATAACAGAGAAATAGACTGACAGCAGGACAGGGGAATGGCTGATAACAGAGAGAAATAGACTGAGAGCAGGACGAGGGAATGGCTGATAACAGAGAGAAATCGACTGACAGCAGGACTTGGGAATGGCTGATAACAGAGAGAAATAGACAGAATGCAGGACGAGGAATGGCTGATAACAGAGAGAAATAGACTGACAGCAGGACGGGGGAATGGCTGATAACAGAGAGAAATAGACTGACAGCAGGACGGGGGAATGGCTGATAACAGAGAGAAATAGACTGACAGCAGGACGGGGGAATGGCTGATAAGAGAGAGAAATAGACTGACAGCAGGATGGGGAGTGGCTGATAACAGAGAGAAATAGACTGACAGCAGGACAGGGGAGTGGCTGAAAACAGAGAGAAATAGACTGACAGCAGGATGGGGAATGGCTGATAACAGAGAGGAATAGACTGACAACAGGACGGGGGAATGGCTGATAACAGAGAGAAATAGACTGACAGCAGGACAAGGGAATGGCTGAAAACAGAGTGAAATAGACTGACAACAGGACGGGGGAATGGCTGATAACAGAGAGGAATAGACTGACAACAGGACGGGGGAATGGCTGATAACAGAGAGAAATAGACTGACAGCAGGACAAGGGAATGGCTGATAACAGAGAGAAATAGACTGACAGCGGCATGGGGAATGGCTGATAACAGAGAGAAATAGACTGACAGCAGGACAAGGATTGGCTGATAACAGAGAGAAATAGACTGACAGCAGGACAGGGGAATGGCTGATAACAGAGAGAAATAGACTGACAGCAGGATGGGGAATGGCTGATAACAGAGAGGAATAGACTGACAACAGGACGGGGGAATGGCTGATAACAGAGAGAAATAGACTGACAGCAGGACGGGGGAATGGCTGATAACAGAGATAAATAGACTGACAGCAGGACAGGGTAATGGCTGATAACAGAGAGAATAGACTGACAGCAGGACAAGGATTGGCTGATAACAGAGAGAAATAGACTGACAGCAGGACGGGGAATGGCTGATAACAGAGAGAAATAGACTGACAGCAGGGCGGGGGAATGGCTGATAACAGAGAAAATAGACTGACAGCAGGACTTGGGAATGGCTGATAACAGAGAGAAATAGACAGAATGCAGGACGGGGAATGGCTGATAACAGATAGAAATAGACTGACAGCAGGACAAGGATTGGCTGATAACAGAGAGAAATAGACTGACAGCAGGACGGGGAATGGCTGATAACAGAGAGAAATAGACTGACAGCAATGCGGTGGAATGGCTGATAACAGAGAGAAATAGACTGACAACAGGACGGGGGAATGGCTGATAACAGAGAGAAATAGACTGACAGCAGGACAAGGTAATGGCTGATAACAGAGAGAATAGACTGACAGCAGGACGGGGGAATGGCAAATAACGGAGAGAATAGACTGACAGCAGGACGGGAGAATGGCTGATAACAGAGAGAAATAGACTGAGAGCAGGACGAGGGAATGGCTGATAACAGAGAAATCGACTGACAGCAGGACTTGGGAATGGCTGATAACAGAGACAAATAGACAGAATGCAGGACGGGGTATGGCTGATAACAGAGAGAAATAGTCTGACAGCAGGACGGGGAATGGCTGATAACAGAGAGAAATAGTCTGACAGCAGGACGGGGAATGGCTGATAACAGAGAGAAATAGACTGACAGCAGGACAGGGGAATGGCTGAAAACAGAGAGAAATAGACTGACAGCAGGATGGGGAATGGCTGATAACAGAGAGGAATAGACTGACAACAGGACGGGGGAATGGCTGATAACAGAGAGAAATAGACTGACAGCAGGACGGGGGAATGGCTGATAACAGAGATAAATAGACTGACAGCAGGACAAGGGAATGGCTGATAACAGAGAGAAATAGACTGACAACAGGACGGGGAATGGCTGATAACAGAGAGAAAAAGACTGACAGCAGGGCGGGGGAATGGCTAATAACAGAGAGAAGTAGACTGACCGCAGGACGGGGGAATGGCTGATAACAGAGAGAAATAGACAGAATGCAGGACGGGGAATGGCTGACAACAGAGAGAAATAGACTGACAGCAGGACAGGGTAATGGCTGATAACAGAGAGAATAGACTGACAGCAGGACGGGAGAATGGCTGATAACAGAGAGAAATAGACTGACAGCAGGAACGGGATTGGCTGATAACAGAGAGAAATAGACTGACAGCAGGACAGGGGAATGGCTGATAACAGAGAGAATACACTGACAGCAGGACGTGGGAATGGCTAATAACAGAGAAATTTACTGACAGCAGGACAGGGAATGGCTGATAACAGAGAGAATTGACTGACAGCAGGACGGGGAATGGCTGATAACAGAGAGAAATAGACTGACAGCAGGACTGGGGAATGGCTGATAACAGAAAGAAATAGACTGACAGCGGCATGGGGAATGGCTGATAACAGAGAGAAATAGACTGACAGCAGGATGGGGATTGGCTGTTAACAGAGAGAAATAGACTGACAGCAGGACAGGGGAATGGCTGATAACAGAGAGAAATAGACAGAATGCAGGACGGGGAATGGCTGATAACAGAGAGAAATAGACTGACAGCAGGACGGGGAATGGCTGATAACAGAGAGAAATAGACTGACAGCGGGACGGGGAATGACTGATAACAGAGAGAAATAGACAGAATGCAGGACGGGGAATGGCTGATAACAGAGAGAAATAGACTGACAGCGGGACGGGGAATGGCTGATAACAGAGAGAAATAGACAGAATGCAGGACGGGGAATGGCTGATAACAGAGAGAAATAGACTGACAGCAGGACGGGGAATGGCTGATAACAGAGAGAAATAGACTGACAGCAGGACAGGGGAGTGGCTGATAACAGAAAGAAATAGACTGACAACAGGATGGGGAATGGCTGATAACAGAGAGGAATAGACTGACAACAGGACGGGGGAATGGCTGATAACAGAGAGAAATAGACTGACAGCAGGACAGGGGAATGGCTGATAACAGAGAGAATAGACTGACAGCAGGACAGGGTAATGGCTGATAACAGAGAGAAATAGACTGACAGCGGCATGAGGAATGGCTGATAACAGAGAGAAATAGACTGACAGCAGGACAAGGATTGGCTGATAACAGAGAGAAATAGACTGACAGCAGGACAGGGGAGTGGCTGATAACAGAAAGATATAGACTGACAGCAGGATGGGGAATGGCTGATAACAGAGAGGAATAGACTGACAACAGGACGGGGGAATGGCTGATAACAGAGAGAAATAGACTTACAGCAGGACAGGGGAATGGCTGATAACAGAGAGAATAGACTGACAGCAGGACAGGGTAATGGCTGATAACAGAGAGAAATAGACTGACAGCGGCATGGGGAATGGCTGATAACAGAGAGAAATAGACTGACAGCAGGACAAGGATTGGCTGATAACAGAGAGAAATAGACTGACAGTAGGACAGGGGAATGGCTGATAACAGAGAGAAGTAGACTGACAGCAGGATGGGGAATGGCTGATAACAGAGAGAATAGACTGACAGCAGGACGGGGGAATGGCAGATAACGGAGAGAATAGACTGACAGCGGGACGGGGAATGACTGATAACAGAGAGAAATCGACTGACAGCAGGACTTGGGAATGGCTGATAACAGAGAGAAATAGACTGACAGCAGGACGGGGGAATGGCTGATAAGAGAGAGAAATAGACTGACAGCAGGACAGGGGAGTGGCTGATAACAGAAAGAAATAGACTGACAGCAGGACGGGAATGGCTGAAAACAGAGAAATAGACTGACAGCAGGACAAGGGAATGGCTGATAACAGAGAGAAATAGACTGACAGCAGGACAAGGGAATGGCTGATAACAGAGAGAAATAGACTGACAGCAGGACAAGGATTGGCTGATAACAGAGAGAAATAGACTGACAGTAGGACAGGGAATGGCTGATAACAGAGAGAATAGACTGACAGCAGGACGGGGAATGGCTGATAACAGAGAGAAATAGACTGAACACAGGACAGGGGAATGGCTGATAACAGAGAAATAGACTGACAGCGGGATGGGGAATGGCTGATAACAGAGAGAAATAGACTGACAGCGGGATGGGTAATGGCTGATAACAGAGAGAATAGACTGACAGCAGGGCAGGGGAATGGCTGATAACAGAGAGAAATAGACTGACAGCGGGACAGGGGAATGGCTGATAACAGAGAGAAATAGACTCACAGCAGGACGGGGGAATGGCTGATAACAGAGAGAAATCGACTGACAGCAGGACTTGGGAATGGCTGATAACAGAGAGAAATAGACAGAATGCAGGACGAGGAATGGCTGATAACAGAGAGAAATAGACTGACAGCAGGACGGGGGAATGGCTGATAACAGAGAAATAGACTGACAGCAGGACGGGGAATGGCTGATAAGAGAGAGAAATAGACTGACAGCAGGATGGGGAGTGGCTGATAACAGAGAGAAATAGACTGACAGCAGGACAGGGGAGTGGCTGATAACAGAAAGAAATAGACTGACAGCAGGACAGGGGAATGGCTGAAAACAGAGAGAAATAGACTGACAGCAGGATGGGGAATGGCTGATAACAGAGAGAAATAGACTGACAGCAGGACAAGGGAATGGCTGAAAACAGAGAGAAATAGACTGACAGCAGGATGGGGAATGGCTGATAACAGAGAGGAATAGACTGACAACAGGACGGGGGAATGGCTGATAACAGAGAGAAATAGACTGACAGCAGGACAAGGATTGGCTGATAACAGAGAGAAATAGACTGACAGTAGGACAGGGGAATGGCTGATAACAGAGAGAAATAGACTGACAGCAGGATGGGGAATGGCTGATAACAGAGAGGAATAGACTGACAACAGGACGGGGGAATGGCTGATAACAGAGAGGAATAGACTGACAGCAGGACAGGGTAATGGCTGATAACAGAGAGAATAGACTGACAGCAGGACGGGGGAATGGCTAATAACAGAAATTTACTGACAGCAGGACAGGGAATGGCTGATAACAGAGAGAAATAGACTGACAGCAGGAACGGGATTGGCTGATAACAGAGAGAAATAGACTGACAGCAGGACAGGGGAATGGCTGATAACAGAGAGAAATAGACAGACATCAGGGCGGGGAATGGCTGATAACAGAGAAATAGACTGACAGCAGGACGGGAATGGCTGATAACAGAGAAATTTACTGACAGCAGGACAGGGAATGGCTGATAACAGAGAGAAATAGACTGACAGCAGGACAGGGAATGGCTGATAACAGAGAGAATAGACTGACAGCAGGACGGGGAATGGCTGATAACAGAGAGAAATAGACAGACAACAGGGCGGGGAATGGCTGATAACAGAGAAATAGACTGACAGCAGGACGGGAATGGCTGATAACAGAGAGAAATAGACTGACAGCAGGACGGGGAATGGTTGATAACAAAGATAATAGACTGACAGCAGGACAGGGGAATAGCTGATAACAGAGAAATAGACTGACAGCGGGATGGGGAATGGCTGATAACAGAGAGAATAGACTGACAGCAGGGCAGGTGAATGGCTGATAACAGAGAGAAATAGACTGACAGCGGGATGGGGAATGGCTGATAACAGAGAGAAATAGACTGACAGCGGGATGGGGAATGGCTGATAACAGAGAGAAATAGACTGACAGCGGGACAAGGAATGGCTGATAACAGAGAGAAATAGACTGACAGCAGGACAGGGGAATGGCTGATAACAGAACGAAATAGACTGACAGCGGCATGGGGAATGGCTGATAACAGAGAGAAATAGACTGACAGCAGGACAAGGATTGGCTGATAACAGAGAGAAATAGACTGACAGCAGAAAAGGGGAATGGCTGATAACAGAGAGAAATAGACAGAATGCAGGACGGGGAATGGCTGATAACAGAGAAATAGACTGACAGCAGGACGGGGAATGGCTGATAACAGAGAGAAATAGACTGACATCAGGACAGGGGAATGGCTGATAACACATAGAAATAGACTGACAGCAGGACAGGGGAGTGGCTGATAACACAGAGAAATAGACTGACAGCAGGACAGGGGAGTGGCTGATAACACAGAGAAATAGACTGACAGCAGGACAGGGGAATGGCTGATAACAGAGAGAAATAGACTGACAGCGGCATGGGGAATGGCTGATAACAGAGAGAAATAGACTGACAGCAGGACAAGGATTGGCTGATAACAGAGAGAAATAGACTGACAGCGGGACGGGGAATGACTGATAACACAGAGAAATAGACTGACAGCAGGACAGGGGAGTGGCTGATAACAGAAAGAAATAGACTGACAGCAGGACAGGGGAATGGCTGAAAACAGAGAGAAATAGACTGACAGCAGGATGGGGAATGGCTGATAACAGAGATAAATAGACTGAAAGCAGGACGGGGAATGGCTGATAACAGAGAGAAATAGACTGACAGCGGCATGGGGAATGGCTGATAACAGAGAGAAATAGACTGACAGCAGGACAAGGATTGGCTGATAACAGAGAGAAATAGACTGACAGCAGGATGGGGATTGGCTGTTAACAGAGAGAAATAGACTGACAGCAGGACAGGGGAATGGCTGATAACAGAGAGAAATAGACTGACAGCAGGACAAGGATTAGCTGATAACAGAGAGAAATATACTGACAGTAGGACAAGGATTGGCTGATAACAGAGAGAAATAGACTGAGAGCAGGACTTGGGAATGGCTGATAACAGAGAGAAATAGACAGAATGCAGGACGGGGAATGGCTGATAACAGAGAGGAATAGACTGACAACAGGACGGGGGAATGGCTGATAACAGAGAGAAATAGACTGACAGCAGGACGGGGGAATGGCTGATAACAGAGATAAATAGACTGACAGCAGGACAAGGGAATGGCTGACAACAGAGAGAAATAGACTGACAGCGGCATGGGGAATGGCTGATAACAGAGCGAAATAGACTGACAGCAGGACAAGGATTGGCTGATAACAGAGAGAAATCGACTGACAGCAGGACGGGGAATGGCTGATAACAGAGAGAAATAGACTGACAGCAGGGCTGGGGAATGGCTGACAACAGAGAGAAATAGACTGACAGCAGGACGGGGGAATGGCTGATAACAGAGATAAATAGACTGACAGCAGGACAAGGGAATGGCTGATAACAGAGAGAAATAGACTGACAGCAGGACGGGGAATGGCTGATAACAGAGAGAAATAGACTGACAACGGCATGGGGAATGGCTGATAACAGAGAGAAATAGACTGACAGCAGGACGGGGAATGGCTGATAACAGAGAGAAATAGACTGACAGCAGGGCGGGGGAATGGCTGATAACAGAGAAGTAGACTGACAGCAGGACGGGAATGGCTGATAACAGAGAGAAATAGACTGAGAGCAGGACGAGGGAATGGCTGATAACAGAGAGAAATCGACTGACAGCAGGACAGGGGAATGGCTGATAACAGAGAGAAATAGACAGAATGCAGGACGGGGAATGGCTGACAACAGAGAGAAATAGACTGACAGCAGGACGGGGAACGGCTGATAACAGAGAGAAATAGACTGACAGCAGGACAGGGGAATGGCTGATAACAGAAAGAAATAGACTGACAGCAGGACAGGGGAATGGCTGATAACAGAGAGAAATAGACTGACGGCACGACGAGGAATGGCTGATAACAGAGAGAAATAGACTGACAGCAGGACGTGGGAATGGCTAATAACATAGAGAAATTTACTGACAGCAGGACAGGGAATGGCTGATAACAGAGAGAAATAGACTGACAGCAGGACGGGGGAATGGCTGATAACAGAGAGAATAGACAGACAGCAGGACAGGGAATGGCTGATAACAGAGAGAAATAGACAGACAACAGGGCGGGGAATGGCTAATAACAGAGAAATAGACTGACAGCAGGACTGGGAATGGCTGATAACAGAGAGGAATACACTGACAACAGGACGGGGGAATGGCTGATAACAGAGAGAAATAGACTGACAGCAGGACAAGGATTGGCTGATAACAGAGAGAAATAGACTGACAGCAGGACGGGAATGGCTGATAACAAAGAAATAGACTGACGGCACGACGGGGAATGGCTGATAACAGAGAGAAATAGACTGACGGCACGACGGGTAATGGCTGATAACAGAGAGAATAGACTGACAGCAGGACGGGGGAATGGCTAATAACTGAGAAATTTACTGACAGCAGGACGGGGGAATGGCTGATAACAGAGAAATAGACTGAACACAGGACAGGGGAATGGCTGATAACAGAGAGAATAGACTGACAGCAGGACAGGAGAATGGCTGATAACAGAGAAATAGACTGACAGCGGGATGGGGAATGGCTGATAACAGAGAGAAATAGACTGACAGCGGGATGGGGAATGGCTGATAACAGAGAGAAATAGACTGACAGCAGGATGGGGATTGGCTGTTAACAGAGAGAAATAGACTGACAGCAGGACAGGGGAATGGCTGATAACAGAGAGAAATAGACAGAATGCAGGACGGGGAATGGCTGATAACAGAGAGAAATAGACTGACAGCAGGACGGGGAATGGCTGATAACAGAGAGAAATAGACTGACAGCGGGACGGGGAATGACTGATAACAGAGAGAAATAGACAGAATGCAGGACGGGGAATGGCTGATAACAGAGAGAAATAGACTGACAGCGGGACGGGGAATGGCTGATAACAGAGAGAAATAGACAGAATGCAGGACGGGGAATGGCTGATAACAGAGAGAAATAGACTGACAGCAGGACGGGGAATGGCTGATAACAGAGAGAAATAGACTGACAGCAGGACAGGGGAGTGGCTGATAACAGAAAGAAATAGACTGACAACAGGATGGGGAATGGCTGATAACAGAGAGGAATAGACTGACAACAGGACGGGGGAATGGCTGATAACAGAGAGAAATAGACTGACAGCAGGACAGGGGAATGGCTGATAACAGAGAGAATAGACTGACAGCAGGACAGGGTAATGGCTGATAACAGAGAGAAATAGACTGACAGCGGCATGAGGAATGGCTGATAACAGAGAGAAATAGACTGACAGCAGGACAAGGATTGGCTGATAACAGAGAGAAATAGACTGACAGCAGGACAGGGGAGTGGCTGATAACAGAAAGATATAGACTGACAGCAGGATGGGGAATGGCTGATAACAGAGAGGAATAGACTGACAACAGGACGGGGGAATGGCTGATAACAGAGAGAAATAGACTTACAGCAGGACAGGGGAATGGCTGATAACAGAGAGAATAGACTGACAGCAGGACAGGGTAATGGCTGATAACAGAGAGAAATAGACTGACAGCGGCATGGGGAATGGCTGATAACAGAGAGAAATAGACTGACAGCAGGACAAGGATTGGCTGATAACAGAGAGAAATAGACTGACAGTAGGACAGGGGAATGGCTGATAACAGAGAGAAGTAGACTGACAGCAGGATGGGGAATGGCTGATAACAGAGAGAATAGACTGACAGCAGGACGGGGGAATGGCAGATAACGGAGAGAATAGACTGACAGCGGGACGGGGAATGACTGATAACAGAGAGAAATCGACTGACAGCAGGACTTGGGAATGGCTGATAACAGAGAGAAATAGACTGACAGCAGGACGGGGGAATGGCTGATAAGAGAGAGAAATAGACTGACAGCAGGACGGGAATGGCTGAAAACAGAGAAATAGACTGACAGCAGGACAAGGGAATGGCTGATAACAGAGAGAAATAGACTGACAGCAGGACAAGGGAATGGCTGATAACAGAGAGAAATAGACTGACAGCAGGACAAGGATTGGCTGATAACAGAGAGAAATAGACTGACAGTAGGACAGGGAATGGCTGATAACAGAGAGAATAGACTGACAGCAGGACGGGGAATGGCTGATAACAGAGAGAAATAGACTGAACACAGGACAGGGGAATGGCTGATAACAGAGAAATAGACTGACAGCGGGATGGGGAATGGCTGATAACAGAGAGAAATAGACTGACAGCGGGATGGGTAATGGCTGATAACAGAGAGAATAGACTGACAGCAGGGCAGGGGAATGGCTGATAACAGAGAGAAATAGACTGACAGCGGGACAGGGGAATGGCTGATAACAGAGAGAAATAGACTCACAGCAGGACGGGGGAATGGCTGATAACAGAGAGAAATCGACTGACAGCAGGACTTGGGAATGGCTGATAACAGAGAGAAATAGACAGAATGCAGGACGAGGAATGGCTGATAACAGAGAGAAATAGACTGACAGCAGGACGGGGGAATGGCTGATAACAGAGAAATAGACTGACAGCAGGACGGGGAATGGCTGATAAGAGAGAGAAATAGACTGACAGCAGGATGGGGAGTGGCTGATAACAGAGAGAAATAGACTGACAGCAGGACAGGGGAGTGGCTGATAACAGAAAGAAATAGACTGACAGCAGGACAGGGGAATGGCTGAAAACAGAGAGAAATAGACTGACAGCAGGATGGGGAATGGCTGATAACAGAGAGAAATAGACTGACAGCAGGACAAGGGAATGGCTGAAAACAGAGAGAAATAGACTGACAGCAGGATGGGGAATGGCTGATAACAGAGAGGAATAGACTGACAACAGGACGGGGGAATGGCTGATAACAGAGAGAAATAGACTGACAGCAGGACAAGGATTGGCTGATAACAGAGAGAAATAGACTGACAGTAGGACAGGGGAATGGCTGATAACAGAGAGAAATAGACTGACAGCAGGATGGGGAATGGCTGATAACAGAGAGGAATAGACTGACAACAGGACGGGGGAATGGCTGATAACAGAGAGGAATAGACTGACAGCAGGACAGGGTAATGGCTGATAACAGAGAGAATAGACTGACAGCAGGACGGGGGAATGGCTAATAACAGAAATTTACTGACAGCAGGACAGGGAATGGCTGATAACAGAGAGAAATAGACTGACAGCAGGAACGGGATTGGCTGATAACAGAGAGAAATAGACTGACAGCAGGACAGGGGAATGGCTGATAACAGAGAGAAATAGACAGACAACAGGGCGGGGAATGGCTGATAACAGAGAAATAGACTGACAGCAGGACGGGAATGGCTGATAACAGAGAAATTTACTGACAGCAGGACAGGGAATGGCTGATAACAGAGAGAAATAGACTGACAGCAGGACAGGGAATGGCTGATAACAGAGAGAATAGACTGACAGCAGGACGGGGAATGGCTGATAACAGAGAGAAATAGACAGACAACAGGGCGGGGAATGGCTGATAACAGAGAAATAGACTGACAGCAGGACGGGAATGGCTGATAACAGAGAGAAATAGACTGACAGCAGGACGGGGAATGGTTGATAACAAAGATAATAGACTGACAGCAGGACAGGGGAATAGCTGATAACAGAGAAATAGACTGACAGCGGGATGGGGAATGGCTGATAACAGAGAGAATAGACTGACAGCAGGGCAGGTGAATGGCTGATAACAGAGAGAAATAGACTGACAGCGGGATGGGGAATGGCTGATAACAGAGAGAAATAGACTGACAGCGGGATGGGGAATGGCTGATAACAGAGAGAAATAGACTGACAGCGGGACAAGGAATGGCTGATAACAGAGAGAAATAGACTGACAGCAGGACAGGGGAATGGCTGATAACAGAACGAAATAGACTGACAGCGGCATGGGGAATGGCTGATAACAGAGAGAAATAGACTGACAGCAGGACAAGGATTGGCTGATAACAGAGAGAAATAGACTGACAGCAGAAAAGGGGAATGGCTGATAACAGAGAGAAATAGACAGAATGCAGGACGGGGAATGGCTGATAACAGAGAAATAGACTGACAGCAGGACGGGGAATGGCTGATAACAGAGAGAAATAGACTGACATCAGGACAGGGGAATGGCTGATAACACATAGAAATAGACTGACAGCAGGACAGGGGAGTGGCTGATAACACAGAGAAATAGACTGACAGCAGGACAGGGGAGTGGCTGATAACACAGAGAAATAGACTGACAGCAGGACAGGGGAATGGCTGATAACAGAGAGAAATAGACTGACAGCGGCATGGGGAATGGCTGATAACAGAGAGAAATAGACTGACAGCAGGACAAGGATTGGCTGATAACAGAGAGAAATAGACTGACAGCGGGACGGGGAATGACTGATAACACAGAGAAATAGACTGACAGCAGGACAGGGGAGTGGCTGATAACAGAAAGAAATAGACTGACAGCAGGACAGGGGAATGGCTGAAAACAGAGAGAAATAGACTGACAGCAGGATGGGGAATGGCTGATAACAGAGATAAATAGACTGAAAGCAGGACGGGGAATGGCTGATAACAGAGAGAAATAGACTGACAGCGGCATGGGGAATGGCTGATAACAGAGAGAAATAGACTGACAGCAGGACAAGGATTGGCTGATAACAGAGAGAAATAGACTGACAGCAGGATGGGGATTGGCTGTTAACAGAGAGAAATAGACTGACAGCAGGACAAGGATTGGCTGATAACAGAGAGAAATAGACTGACAGCGGGACGGGGAATGACTGATAACACAGAGAAATAGACTGACAGCAGGACAGGGGAGTGGCTGATAACAGAAAGAAATAGACTGACAGCAGGACAGGGGAATGGCTGAAAACAGAGAGAAATAGACTGACAGCAGGATGGGGAATGGCTGATAACAGAGATAAATAGACTGAAAGCAGGACGGGGAATGGCTGATAACAGAGAGAAATAGACTGACAGCGGCATGGGGAATGGCTGATAACAGAGAGAAATAGACTGACAGCAGGACAAGGATTGGCTGATAACAGAGAGAAATAGACTGACAGCAGGATGGGGATTGGCTGTTAACAGAGAGAAATAGACTGACAGCAGGACAGGGGAATGGCTGATAACAGAGAGAAATAGACTGACAGCAGGACAAGGATTAGCTGATAACAGAGAGAAATATACTGACAGTAGGACAAGGATTGGCTGATAACAGAGAGAAATAGACTGAGAGCAGGACTTGGGAATGGCTGATAACAGAGAGAAATAGACAGAATGCAGGACGGGGAATGGCTGATAACAGAGAGGAATAGACTGACAACAGGACGGGGGAATGGCTGATAACAGAGAGAAATAGACTGACAGCAGGACGGGGGAATGGCTGATAACAGAGATAAATAGACTGACAGCAGGACAAGGGAATGGCTGACAACAGAGAGAAATAGACTGACAGCGGCATGGGGAATGGCTGATAACAGAGCGAAATAGACTGACAGCAGGACAAGGATTGGCTGATAACAGAGAGAAATCGACTGACAGCAGGACGGGGAATGGCTGATAACAGAGAGAAATAGACTGACAGCAGGGCTGGGGAATGGCTGACAACAGAGAGAAATAGACTGACAGCAGGACGGGGGAATGGCTGATAACAGAGATAAATAGACTGACAGCAGGACAAGGGAATGGCTGATAACAGAGAGAAATAGACTGACAGCAGGACGGGGAATGGCTGATAACAGAGAGAAATAGACTGACAACGGCATGGGGAATGGCTGATAACAGAGAGAAATAGACTGACAGCAGGACGGGGAATGGCTGATAACAGAGAGAAATAGACTGACAGCAGGGCGGGGGAATGGCTGATAACAGAGAAGTAGACTGACAGCAGGACGGGAATGGCTGATAACAGAGAGAAATAGACTGAGAGCAGGACGAGGGAATGGCTGATAACAGAGAGAAATCGACTGACAGCAGGACAGGGGAATGGCTGATAACAGAGAGAAATAGACAGAATGCAGGACGGGGAATGGCTGACAACAGAGAGAAATAGACTGACAGCAGGACGGGGAACGGCTGATAACAGAGAGAAATAGACTGACAGCAGGACAGGGGAATGGCTGATAACAGAAAGAAATAGACTGACAGCAGGACAGGGGAATGGCTGATAACAGAGAGAAATAGACTGACGGCACGACGAGGAATGGCTGATAACAGAGAGAAATAGACTGACAGCAGGACGTGGGAATGGCTAATAACATAGAGAAATTTACTGACAGCAGGACAGGGAATGGCTGATAACAGAGAGAAATAGACTGACAGCAGGACGGGGGAATGGCTGATAACAGAGAGAATAGACAGACAGCAGGACAGGGAATGGCTGATAACAGAGAGAAATAGACAGACAACAGGGCGGGGAATGGCTAATAACAGAGAAATAGACTGACAGCAGGACTGGGAATGGCTGATAACAGAGAGGAATACACTGACAACAGGACGGGGGAATGGCTGATAACAGAGAGAAATAGACTGACAGCAGGACAAGGATTGGCTGATAACAGAGAGAAATAGACTGACAGCAGGACGGGAATGGCTGATAACAAAGAAATAGACTGACGGCACGACGGGGAATGGCTGATAACAGAGAGAAATAGACTGACGGCACGACGGGGAATGGCTGATAACAGAGAGAATAGACTGACAGCAGGACGGGGGAATGGCTAATAACTGAGAAATTTACTGACAGCAGGACGGGGGAATGGCTGATAACAGAGAAATAGACTGAACACAGGACAGGGGAATGGCTGATAACAGAGAGAATAGACTGACAGCAGGACAGGAGAATGGCTGATAACAGAGAAATAGACTGACAGCGGGATGGGGAATGGCTGATAACAGAGAGAAATAGACTGACAGCGGGATGGGGAATGGCTGATAACAGAGAGAAATAGACTGACAGCAGGATGGGTAATGGCTGATAACAGAGAGAATAGACTGACAGCAGGGCAGGGGAATGGCTGATAATAGAGAGAAATAGACTGACAGCGGGACAGGGGAATGGCTGATAACAGAGAGAAATAGACTGACAGCAGGACGGGGGAATGGCTGATAACAGAGAGAAATAGACTGACAGCAGGACGGGGGAATGGCTGATAACAGAGAGAAATAGACTGACAGCAGGACGGGGGAATGGCTGATAACAGAGAGAAAAAGACTGACAGCAGGACGGGGGAATGGCTGATAAGAGAGAGAAATAGACTGACAGCAGGACGGGGGAATGGCTGATAACAGAGAAATAGACAGAATGCAGGACGGGGAATGACTGATAACAGAGAGAAATAGACTGACAGCAGGACGGGGAATGACTGATAACACAGAGAAATAGACTAACAGCAGGACAGGGGAGTGGCTGATAACAGAAAGAAATAGACTGACAGCAGGACAGGGGAATGGCTGAAAACAGAGAGAAATAGACTGACAGCAGGATGGGGAATGGCTGATAACAGAGAAATAGACTGACAGCAGGACAGGGGAATGGCTGATAACAGAGAGAAATAGACTGAGAGCAGGACGAGGGAATGGCTGATAACAGAGAGAAATCGACTGACAGCAGGACTTGGGAATGGCTGATAACAGAGAGAAATAGACAGAATGCAGGACGAGGAATGGCTGATAACAGAGAGAAATAGACTGACAGCAGGACGGGGGAATGGCTGATAACAGAGAGAAATAGACTGACAGCAGGACGGGGGAATGGCTGATAACAGAGAGAAATAGACTGACAGCAGGACGAGGGAATGGCTGATAAGAGAGAGAAATAGACTGACAGCAGGATGGGGAGTGGCTGATAACAGAGAGAAATAGACTGACAGCAGGACAGGGGAGTGGCTGAAAACAGAGAGAAATAGACTGACAGCAGGATGGGGAATGGCTGATAACAGAGAGGAATAGACTGACAACAGGACGGGGGAATGGCTGATAACAGAGAGAAATAGACTGACAGCAGGACAAGGGAATGGCTGAAAACAGAGTGAAATAGACTGACAACAGGACGGGGGAATGGCTGATAACAGAGAGGAATAGACTGACAACAGGACGGGGGAATGGCTGATAACAGAGAGAAATAGACTGACAGCAGGACAAGGGAATGGCTGATAACAGAGAGAAATAGACTGACAGCGGCATGGGGAATGGCTGATAACAGAGAGAAATAGACTGACAGCAGGACAAGGATTGGCTGATAACAGAGAGAAATAGACTGACAGCAGGACAGGGGAATGGCTGATAACAGAGAGAAATAGACTGACAGCAGGATGGGGAATGGCTGATAACAGAGAGGAATAGACTGACAACAGGACGGGGGAATGGCTGATAACAGAGAGAAATAGACTGACAGCAGGACGGGGGAATGGCTGATAACAGAGATAAATAGACTGACAGCAGGACAGGGTAATGGCTGATAACAGAGAGAATAGACTGACAGCAGGACGGGGGAATGGCTAATAACAGAAATTTACTGACAGCAGGACAGGGAATGGCTGATAACAGAGAGAAATAGACTGACAGCAGGAACGGGATTGGCTGATAACAGAGAGAAATAGACTGACAACAGGACAGGGGAATGGCTGATAACAGAGAAATAGACTGACAGCAGGACGGGAATGGCTGATAACAGAGAAATTTACTGACAGCAGGACAGGGAATGGCTGATAACAGAGAGAATAGACTAACAGCAGGACGGGGAATGGCTGATAACAGAGAGAAATAGACAGACAACAGGGCGGGGAATGGCTGATAACAGAGAGAATAGACTGACAGCAGGACGGGAATGGCTGATAACAAAGAGAAATAGACTGACAGCAGGACGGGGAATGGTTGATAACAAAGATAATAGACTGACAGCAGGACGGAGGAATGGCTGATAACAGAGAGAAATAAACTGACAGCAGGACGGGGGAATGACTGATAACAGAGAGAATAGACCGACAGCAGGACAGGGGAATAGCTGATAACAGAGAGAAATAGACTGAACACAGGACAGGGGAATGGCTGATAACAGAGAGAATAGACTGACAGCGGGATGGGGAATGGCTGATAACAGAGAAATAGACTGACAGCGGGATAGGTAATGGCTGATAACAGAGAGAAATAGACTGACAGCGGGACAGGGGAATGGCTGATAACAGAAAGAAATAGACTGACAGCGGGACAAGGAATGGCTGATAACAGAGAGAAATAGACTGACAGCAGGACAGGGGAATGGCTGATAACAGAACGAAATAGACTTACAGCGGCATGGGGAATGGCTGATAACAGAGAGAAATAGACTGACAGCAGGACAAGGATTGGCTGATAACAGAGAGAAATAGACTGACAGCAGGAAAGGGGAATGGCTGATAACAGAGAGAAATAGACTGACAGCAGGACAGGGGAATGGCTGATAACAGAGAGAAATAGACTGACAGCAGGACAAGGATTAGCTGATAACAGAGAGAAATATACTGACAGTAGGACAAGGATTGGCTGATAACAGAGAGAAATAGACAGAGCAGGACTTGGGAATGGCTGATAACAGAGAGAAATAGACAGAATGCAGGACGGGGAATGGCTGATAACAGAGAAGAATAGACTGACAGCAGGACGGGGGAATGGCTGATAACAGAGAGAAATAGACTGACAGCAGGACAAGGGAATGGCTGACAACAGAGAGAAATAGACTGACAGCGGCATGGGGAATGGCTGATAACAGAGAGAAATAGACTGACAGCAGGACAAGGATTGGCTGATAACAGAGAGAAATAGACTGACAGCAGGACGGGGAATGGCTGATAACAGAGAGAAATAGACTGACAGCAGGGCTGGGGAATGGCTGACAACAGAGAGAAATAGACTGACAGCAGGACGGGGGAACGGCTGATAACAGAGATAAATAGACTGACAGCAGGACAAGGGAATGGCTGATAACAGAGAGAAATAGACTGACAGCAGGACGGGGAATGGCTGATAACAGAGAGAAATAGACTGACAGCGGCATGGGGAATGGCTGATAACAGAGAGAAATAGACTGACAGCAGGACGGGGAATGGCTGATAACAGAGAGAAATAGACTGACAGCAGGGCGGGGGAATGGCTGATAACAGAGAAGTAGACTGACAGCAGGACGGGAATGGCTGATAACAGAGAGAAAAGACTGACAGCAGGACAGGGGAATGGCTGATAACAGAGGGAAATAGACTGAGAGCAGGACGAGGGAATGGCTGATAACAGAGAGAAATCGACTGACAGCAGGACAGGGGAATGGCTGATAACAGAGAGAAATAGACAGAATGCAGGACGGGGAATGGCTGACAACAGAGAGAAATAGACTGACAGCAGGACGGGGAACGGCTGATAACAGAGAGAAATAGACTCACAGCAGGACAGGGGAATGGCTGATAACAGAAAGAAATAGACTGACAGCAGGACAGGGGAATGGCTGATAACAGAGAGAAATAGACTGACGGCACGACGAGGAATGGCTGATAACAGAGAGAAATAGACTGACAGCAGGACGTGGGAATGGCTAATAACATAGAGAAATTTACTG
The DNA here is from genome assembly GCF_032444005.1 of Ranitomeya imitator. Lineage (NCBI taxonomy): Eukaryota > Metazoa > Chordata > Amphibia > Anura > Dendrobatidae > Ranitomeya > Ranitomeya imitator. The sequence goes on along the minus strand of NC_091284.1, from coordinate 332,716,040 downwards.
ACAGCAGGACAGGGAATGGCTGATAACAGAGAGAAATAGACTGACAGCAGGACGGGGGAATGGCTGATAACAGAGAGAATAGACTGACAGCAGGACAGGGAATGGCTGATAACAGAGAGAAATAGACAGACAACAGGGCGGGGAATGGCTAATAACAGAGAAATAGACTGACAGCAGGACTGGGAATGGCTGATAACAGAGAGGAATACACTGACAACAGGACGGGGGAATGGCTGATAACAGAGAGAAATAGACTGACAGCAGGACAAGGATTGGCTGATAACAGAGAGAAATAGACTGACAGCAGGACGGGAATGGCTGATAACAAAGAAATAGACTGACGGCACGACGGGGAATGGCTGATAACAGAGAGAAATAGACTGACAGCAGGACAAGGATTGGCTGATAACAGAGAGAAATAGACTGACAGCAGGACAGGGGAGTGGCTGAAAACAGAGAGAAATAGACTGACAGCAGGATGGGGAATGGCTGATAACAGAGAGGAATAGACTGACAACAGGACGGGGGAATGGCTGATAACAGAGAGAAATAGACTGACAGCAGGACAAGGGAATGGCTGAAAACAGAGTGAAATAGACTGACAACAGGACGGGGGAATGGCTGATAACAGAGAGGAATAGACTGACAACAGGACGGGGGAATGGCTGATAACAGAGAGAAATAGACTGACAGCAGGACAAGGGAATGGCTGATAACAGAGAGAAATAGACTGACAGCGGCATGGGGAATGGCTGATAACAGAGAGAAATAGACTGACAGCAGGACAAGGATTGGCTGATAACAGAGAGAAATAGACTGACAGCAGGACAGGGGAATGGCTGATAACAGAGAGAAATAGACTGACAGCAGGATGGGGAATGGCTGATAATAGAGAGGAATAGACTGACAACAGGACGGGGGAATGGCTGATAACAGAGAGAAATAGACTGACAGCAGGACGGGGGAATGGCTGATAACAGAGATAAATAGACTGACAGCAGGACAGGGTAATGGCTGATAACAGAGAGAATAGACTGACAGCAGGACGGGGGAATGGCTAATAACAGAAATTTACTGACAGCAGGACAGGGAATGGCTGATAACAGAGAGAAATAGACTGACAGCAGGAACGGGATTGGCTGATAACAGAGAGAAATAGACTGACAACAGGACAGGGGAATGGATGATAACAGAGAAATAGACTGACAGCAGGACGGGAATGGCTGATAACAGAGAAATTTACTGACAGCAGGACAGGGAATGGCTGATAACAGAGAGAATAGACTAACAGCAGGACGGGGAATGGCTGATAACAGAGAGAAATAGACAGACAACAGGGCGGGGAATGGCTGATAACAGAGAGAATAGACTGACAGCAGGACGGGAATGGCTGATAACAAAGAGAAATAGACTGACAGCAGGACGGGGAATGGTTGATAACAAAGATAATAGACTGACAGCAGGACGGAGGAATGGCTGATAACAGAGAGAAATAAACTGACAGCAGGACGGGGGAATGACTGATAACAGAGAGAATAGACCGACAGCAGGACAGGGGAATAGCTGATAACAGAGAGAAATAGACTGAACACAGGACAGGGGAATGGCTGATAACAGAGAGAATAGACTGACAGCGGGATGGGGAATGGCTGATAACAGAGAAATAGACTGACAGCGGGATAGGTAATGGCTGATAACAGAGAGAAATAGACTGACAGCGGGACAGGGGAATGGCTGATAACAGAAAGAAATAGACTGACAGCGGGACAAGGAATGGCTGATAACAGAGAGAAATAGACTGACAGCAGGACAGGGGAATGGCTGATAACAGAACGAAATAGACTTACAGCGGCATGGGGAATGGCTGATAACAGAGAGAAATAGACTGACAGCAGGACAAGGATTGGCTGATAACAGAGAGAAATAGACTGACAGCAGGAAAGGGGAATGGCTGATAACAGAGAGAAATAGACTGACAGCAGGACAGGGGAATGGCTGATAACAGAGAGAAATAGACTGACAGCAGGACAAGGATTAGCTGATAACAGAGAGAAATATACTGACAGTAGGACAAGGATTGGCTGATAACAGAGAGAAATAGACTGAGAGCAGGACTTGGGAATGGCTGATAACAGAGAGAAATAGACAGAATGCAGGACGGGGAATGGCTGATAACAGAGAAGAATAGACTGACAGCAGGACGGGGGAATGGCTGATAACAGAGAGAAATAGACTGACAGCAGGACAAGGGAATGGCTGACAACAGAGAGAAATAGACTGACAGCGGCATGGGGAATGGCTGATAACAGAGAGAAATAGACTGACAGCAGGACAAGGATTGGCTGATAACAGAGAGAAATAGACTGACAGCAGGACGGGGAATGGCTGATAACAGAGAGAAATAGACTGACAGCAGGGCTGGGGAATGGCTGACAACAGAGAGAAATAGACTGACATCAGGACGGGGGAACGGCTGATAACAGAGATAAATAGACTGACAGCAGGACAAGGGAATGGCTGATAACAGAGAGAAATAGACTGACAGCAGGACGGGGAATGGCTGATAACAGAGAGAAATAGACTGACAGCGGCATGGGGAATGGCTGATAACAGAGAGAAATAGACTGACAGCAGGGCGGGGGAATGGCTGATAACAGAGAGAAATAGACTGACAGCAGGGCGGGGGAATGGCTGATAACAGAGAAGTAGACTGACAGCAGGACGGGAATGGCTGATAACAGAGAGAAAAGACTGACAGCAGGACAGGGGAATGGCTGATAACAGAGGGAAATAGACTGAGAGCAGGACGAGGGAATGGCTGATAACAGAGAGAAATCGACTGACAGCAGGACAGGGGAATGGCTGATAACAGAGAGAAATAGACAGAATGCAGGACGGGGAATGGCTGACAACAGAGAGAAATAGACTGACAGCAGGACGGGGAACGGCTGATAACAGAGAGAAATAGACTCACAGCAGGACAGGGGAATGGCTGATAACAGAAAGAAATAGACTGACAGCAGGACAGGGGAATGGCTGATAACAGAGAGAAATAGACTGACGGCACGACGAGGAATGGCTGATAACAGAGAGAAATAGACTGACAGCAGGACGTGGGAATGGCTAATAACATAGAGAAATTTACTGACAGCAGGACAGGGAATGGCTGATAACAGAGAGAAATAGACTGACAGCAGGACGGGGGAATGGCTGATAACAGAGAGAATAGACTGACAGCAGGACAGGGAATGGCTGATAACAGAGAGAAATAGACAGACAACAGGGCGGGGAATGGCTAATAACAGAGAAATAGACTGACAGCAGGACTGGGAATGGCTGATAACAGAGAGGAATACACTGACAACAGGACGGGGGAATGGCTGATAACAGAGAGAAATAGACTGACAGCAGGACAAGGATTGGCTGATAACAGAGAGAAATAGACTGACAGCAGGACGGGAATGGCTGATAACAAAGAAATAGACTGACGGCACGACGGGGAATGGCTGATAACAGAGAGAAATAGACTGACGGCACGACGGGGAATGGCTGATAACAGAGAGAATAGACTGACAGCAGGACGGGGGAATGGCTAATAACTGAGAAATTTACTGACAGCAGAACGGGGGAATGGCTGATAACAGAGAAATAGACTGAACACAGGACAGGGGAATGGCTGATAACAGAGAGAATAGACTGACAGCAGGACAGGAGAATGGCTGATAACAGAGAAATAGACTGACAGCGGGATGGGGAATGGCTGATAACAGAGAGAAATAGACTGACAGCGGGATGGGGAATGGCTGATAACAGAGAGAAATAGACTGACAGCGGGATGGGTAATGGCTGATAACAGAGAGAATAGACTGACAGCAGGGCAGGGGAATGGCTGATAATAGAGAGAAATAGACTGACAGCGGGACAGGGGAATGGCTGATAACAGAGAGAAATAGACTGACAGCAGGACGGGGGAATGGCTGATAACAGAGAGAAATAGACTGACAGCAGGACGGGGGAATGGCTGATAACAGAGAGAAATAGACTGACAGCAGGACGGGGGAATGGCTGATAACAGAGAGAAAAAGACTGACAGCAGGACGGGGGAATGGCTGATAAGAGAGAGAAATAGACTGACAGCAGGACGGGGGAATGGCTGATAACAGAGAAATAGACAGAATGCAGGACGGGGAATGACTGATAACAGAGAGAAATAGACTGACAGCAGGACGGGGAATGACTGATAACACAGAGAAATAGACTGACAGCAGGACAGGGGAGTGGCTGATAACAGAAAGAAATAGACTGACAGCAGGACAGGGGAATGGCTGAAAATAGAGAGAAATAGACTGACAGCAGGATGGGGAATGGCTGATAACAGAGAAATAGACTGACAGCAGGACAGGGGAATGGCTGATAACAGAGAGAAATAGACTGAGAGCAGGACGAGGGAATGGCTGATAACAGAGAGAAATCGACTGACAGCAGGACTTGGGAATGGCTGATAACAGAGAGAAATAGACAGAATGCAGGACGAGGAATGGCTGATAACAGAGAGAAATAGACTGACAGCAGGACGGGGGAATGGCTGATAACAGAGAGAAATAGACTGACAGCAGGACGGGGGAATGGCTGATAACAGAGAGAAATAGACTGACAGCAGGACGGGGGAATGGCTGATAAGAGAGAGAAATAGACTGACAGCAGGATGGGGAGTGGCTGATAACAGAGAGAAATAGACTGACAGCAGGACAGGGGAGTGGCTGAAAACAGAGAGAAATAGACTGACAGCAGGATGGGGAATGGCTGATAACAGAGAGGAATAGACTGACAACAGGACGGGGGAATGGCTGATAACAGAGAGAAATAGACTGACAGCAGGACAAGGGAATGGCTGAAAACAGAGTGAAATAGACTGACAACAGGACGGGGGAATGGCTGATAACAGAGAGGAATAGACTGACAACAGGACGGGGGAATGGCTGATAACAGAGAGAAATAGACTGACAGCAGGACAAGGGAATGGCTGATAACAGAGAGAAATAGACTGACAGCGGCATGGGGAATGGCTGATAACAGAGAGAAATAGACTGACAGCAGGACAAGGATTGGCTGATAACAGAGAGAAATAGACTGACAGCAGGACAGGGGAATGGCTGATAACAGAGAGAAATAGACTGACAGCAGGATGGGGAATGGCTGATAACAGAGAGGAATAGACTGACAACAGGACGGGGGAATGGCTGATAACAGAGAGAAATAGACTGACAGCAGGATGGGGGAATGGCTGATAACAGAGATAAATAGACTGACAGCAGGACAGGGTAATGGCTGATAACAGAGAGAATAGACTGACAGCAGGACGGGGGAATGGCTAATAACAGAAATTTACTGACAGCAGGACAGGGAATGGCTGATAACAGAGAGAAATAGACTGACAGCAGGAACGGGATTGGCTGATAACAGAGAGAAATAGACTGACAACAGGACAGGGGAATGGCTGATAACAGAGAAATAGACTGACAGCAGGACGGGAATGGCTGATAACAGAGAAATTTACTGACAGCAGGACAGGGAATGGCTGATAACAGAGAGAATAGACTAACAGCAGGACGGGGAATGGCTGATAACAGAGAGAAATAGACAGACAACAGGGCGGGGAATGGCTGATAACAGAGAGAATAGACTGACAGCAGGACGGGAATGGCTGATAACAAAGAGAAATAGACTGACAGCAGGACGGGGAATGGTTGATAACAAAGATAATAGACTGACAGCAGGACGGAGGAATGGCTGATAACAGAGAGAAATAAACTGACAGCAGGACGGGGGAATGACTGATAACAGAGAGAATAGACCGACAGCAGGACAGGGGAATAGCTGATAACAGAGAGAAATAGACTGAACACAGGACAGGGGAATGGCTGATAACAGAGAGAATAGACTGACAGCGGGATGGGGAATGGCTGATAACAGAGAAATAGACTGACAGCGGGATAGGTAATGGCTGATAACAGAGAGAAATAGACTGACAGCGGGACAGGGGAATGGCTGATAACAGAAAGAAATAGACTGACAGCGGGACAAGGAATGGCTGATAACAGAGAGAAATAGACTGACAGCAGGACAGGGGAATGGCTGATAACAGAACGAAATAGACTTACAGCGGCATGGGGAATGCCTGATAACAGAGAGAAATAGACTGACAGCAGGACAAGGATTGGCTGATAACAGAGAGAAATAGACTGACAGCAGGAAAGGGGAATGGCTGATAACAGAGAGAAATAGACTGACAGCAGGACAGGGGAATGGCTGATAACAGAGAGAAATAGACTGACAGCAGGACAAGGATTAACTGATAACAGAGAGAAATATACTGACAGTAGGACAAGGATTGGCTGATAACAGAGAGAAATAGACTGAGAGCAGGACTTGGGAATGGCTGATAACAGAGAGAAATAGACAGAATGCAGGACGGGGAATGGCTGATAACAGAGAAGAATAGACTGACAGCAGGACGGGGGAATGGCTGATAACAGAGAGAAATAGACTGACAGCAGGACAAGGGAATGGCTGACAACAGAGAGAAATAGACTGACAGCGGCATGGGGAATGGCTGATAACAGAGAGAAATAGACTGACAGCAGGACAAGGATTGGCTGATAACAGAGAGAAATAGACTGACAGCAGGACGGGGAATGGCTGATAACAGAGAGAAATAGACTGACAGCAGGGCTGGGGAATGGCTGACAACAGAGAGAAATAGACTGACAGCAGGACGGGGGAACGGCTGATAACAGAGATAAATAGACTGACAGCAGGACAAGGGAATGGCTGATAACAGAGAGAAATAGACTGACAGCAGGACGGGGAATGGCTGATAACAGAGAGAAATAGACTGACAGCGGCATGGGGAATGGCTGATAACAGAGAGAAATAGACTGACAGCAGGACGGGGAATGGCTGATAACAGAGAGAAATAGACTGACAGCAGGGCGGGGGAATGGCTGATAACAGAGAAGTAGACTGACAGCAGGACAGGGGAATGGCTGATAACAGAGAGAAAAGACTGACAGCAGGACAGGGGAATGGCTGATAACAGAGAGGAATAGACTGAGAGCAGGACGAGGGAATGGCTGATAACAGAGAGAAATCGACTGACAGCAGGACAGGGGAATTGCTGATAACAGAGAGAAATAGACAGAATGCAGGACGGGTAATGGCTGATAACAGAGAGAATAGACTGACAGCAGGACGGGGGAATGGCTAATAACAGAAATTTACTGACAGCAGGACAGGGAATGGCTGATAACAGAGAGAAATAGACTGACAGCAGGAACGGGATTGGCTGATAACAGAGAGAAATAGACTGACAACAGGACAGGGGAATGGCTGATAACAGAGAAATAGACTGACAGCAGGACGGGAATGGCTGATAACAGAGAAATTTACTGACAGCAGGACAGGGAATGGCTGATAACAGAGAGAATAGACTAACAGCAGGACGGGGAATGGCTGATAACAGAGAGAAATAGACAGACAACAGGGCGGGGAATGGCTGATAACAGAGAGAATAGACTGACAGCAGGACGGGAATGGCTGATAACAAAGAGAAATAGACTGACAGCAGGACGGGGAATGGTTGATAACAAAGATAATAGACTGACAGCAGGACGGAGGAATGGCTGATAACAGAGAGAAATAAACTGACAGCAGGACGGGGGAATGACTGATAACAGAGAGAATAGACCGACAGCAGGACAGGGGAATAGCTGATAACAGAGAGAAATAGACTGAACACAGGACAGGGGAATGGCTGATAACAGAGAGAATAGACTGACAGCGGGATGGGGAATGGCTGATAACAGAGAAATAGACTGACAGCGGGATAGGTAATGGCTGATAACAGAGAGAAATAGACTGACAGCGGGACAGGGGAATGGCTGATAACAGAAAGAAATAGACTGACAGCGGGACAAGGAATGGCTGATAACAGAGAGAAATAGACTGACAGCAGGACAGGGGAATGGCTGATAACAGAACGAAATAGACTTACAGCGGCATGGGGAATGGCTGATAACAGAGAGAAATAGACTGACAGCAGGACAAGGATTGGCTGATAACAGAGAGAAATAGACTGACAGCAGGAAAGGGGAATGGCTGATAACAGAGAGAAATAGACTGACAGCAGGACAGGGGAATGGCTGATAACAGAGAGAAATAGACTGACAGCAGGACAAGGATTAGCTGATAACAGAGAGAAATATACTGACAGTAGGACAAGGATTGGCTGATAACAGAGAGAAATAGACTGAGAGCAGGACTTGGGAATGGCTGATAACAGAGAGAAATAGACAGAATGCAGGACGGGGAATGGCTGATAACAGAGAAGAATAGCCTGACAGCAGGACGGGGGAATGGCTGATAACAGAGAGAAATAGACTGACAGCAGGACAAGGGAATGGCTGACAACAGAGAGAAATAGACTGACAGCGGCATGGGGAATGGCTGATAACAGAGAGAAATAGACTGACAGCAGGACAAGGATTGGCTGATAACAGAGAGAAATAGACTGACAGCAGGACGGGGAATGGCTGATAACAGAGAGAAATAGACTGACAGCAGGGCTGGGGAATGGCTGACAACAGAGAGAAATAGACTGACAGCAGGACGGGGGAACGGCTGATAACAGAGATAAATAGACTGACAGCAGGACAAGGGAATGGCTGATAACAGAGAGAAATAGACTGACAGCAGGACGGGGAATGGCTGATAACAGAGAGAAATAGACTGACAGCGGCATGGGGAATGGCTGATAACAGAGAGAAATAGACTGACAGCAGGACGGGGAATGGCTGATAACAGAGAGAAATAGACTGACAGCAGGGCGGGGGAATGGCTGATAACAGAGAAGTAGACTGACAGCAGGACAGGGGAATGGCTGATAACAGAGAGAAAAGACTGACAGCAGGACAGGGGAATGGCTGATAACAGAGGGAAATAGACTGAGAGCAGGACGAGGGAATGGCTGATAACAGAGAGAAATCGACTGACAGCAGGACAGGGGAATTGCTGATAACAGAGAGAAATAGACAGAATGCAGGACGGGGAATGGCTGACAACAGAGAGAAATAGACTGACAGCAGGACGGGGAACGGCTGATAACAGAGAGAAATAGACTCACAGCAGGACAGGGGAATGGCTGATAACAGAAAGAAATAGACTGACAGCAGGACAGGGGAATGGCTGATAACAGAGAGAAATAGACTGACGGCACGACGGGGAATGGCTGATAACAGAGAGAAATAGACTGACAGCAGGACGTGGGAATGGCTAATAACATAGAGAAATTTACTGACAGCAGGACAGGGAATGGCTGATAACAGAGAGAAATAGACTGACAGCAGGACGGGGGAATGGCTGATAACAGAGAGAATAGACTGACAGCAGGACAGGGAATGGCTGATAACAGAGAGAAATAGACAGACAACAGGGCGGGGAATGGCTAATAACAGAGAAATAGACTGACAGCAGGACTGGGAATGGCTGATAACAGAGAGAAATACACTGACAACAGGACGAGGGAATGGCTGATAACAGAGAGAAATAGACTGACAGCAGGACAAGGATTGGCTGATAACAGAGAGAAATAGACTGACAGCAGGACGGGAATGGCTGATAACAAAGAAATAGACTGACGGCACGACGGGGAATGGCTGATAACAGAAGGAAATAGACTGACGGCACGACGGGGAATGGCTGATAACAGAGAGAAATAGACTGACAGCAGGAACGGGATTGGCTGATAACAGAGAGAATAGACTGACAGCAGGACGGGGGAATGGCTAATAACAGAGAAATTTACTGACAGCAGGACAGGGAATGGCTGATAACAGAGAGAAATAGACTGACAGCAGGACGGGGGAATGGCTGATAACAGAGAGAAATAAACTGACAGCAGGACGGGGGAATGACTGATAACAGAGAGAATAGACTGACAGCAGGACAGGGGAATAGCTGATAACAGAGAGAAATAGACTGAACACAGGACAGGGGAATGGCTGATAACAGAGAGAATAGACTGACAGCAGGACAGGAGAATGGCTGATAACAGAGAAATAGACTGACAGCGGGATGGGGAATGGCTGATAACAGAGAGAAATAGACTGACAGCGGGATGGGGAATGGCTGATAACAGAGAGAAATAGACTGACAGCGGGATGGGTAATGGCTGATAACAGAGAGAATAGACTGACAGCAGGGCAGGGGAATGGCTGATAATAGAGAGAAATAGACTGACAGCGGGACAGGGGAATGGCTGATAACAGAGAGAAATAGACTGACAGCAGGACGGGGGAATGGCTGATAACAGAGATAAATAGACTGACAGCAGGACGGGGGAATGGCTGATAACAGAGAGAAATAGACTGACAGCAGGACGGGGGAATGGCTGATAACAGAGAGATAAAGACTGACAGCAGGACGGGGGAATGGCTGATAAGAGAGAGAAATAGACTGACAGCAGGACGGGGGAATGGGTGATAGCAGAGAGAAAAAGACTGACAGCAGGACAGGGGAATGGCTGATAACACAGAGAAATAGACTGACAGCAGGACAGGGGAATGGCTGATAACAGAGAAATAGACAGAATGCAGGACGGGGAATGACTGATAACAGAGAGAAATAGACTGACAGCAGGACGGGGAATGACTGATAACACAGAGAAATAGACTGACAGCAGGACAGGGGAGTGGCTGATAACAGAAAGAAATAGACTGACAGCAGGACAGGGGAATGGCTGAAAACAGAGAGAAATAGACTGACAGCAGGATGGGGAATGGCTGATAACAGAGAAATAGACTGACAGCAGGACAGGGGAATGGCTGATAACAGAGAGAAATAGACTGAGAGCAGGACGAGGGAATGGCTGATAACAGAGAGAAATCGACTGACAGCAGGACTTGGGAATGGCTGATAACAGAGAGAAATAGACAGAATGCAGGACGAGGAATGGCTGATAACAGAGAGAAATAGACTGACAGCAGGACGGGGGAATGGCTGATAACAGAGAGAAATAGACTGACAGCAGGACGGGGGAATGGCTGATAACAGAGAGAAATAGACTGACAGCAGGACGGGGGAATGGCTGATAAGAGAGAGAAATAGACTGACAGCAGGATGGGGAGTGGCTGATAACAGAGAGAAATAGACTGACAGCAGGACAGGGGAGTGGCTGAAAACAGAGAGAAATAGACTGACAGCAGGATGGGGAATGGCTGATAACAGAGAGGAATAGACTGACAACAGGACGGGGGAATGGCTGATAACAGAGAGAAATAGACTGACAGCAGGACAAGGGAATGGCTGAAAACAGAGTGAAATAGACTGACAACAGGACGGGGGAATGGCTGATAACAGAGAGGAATAGACTGACAACAGGACGGGGGAATGGCTGATAACAGAGAGAAATAGACTGACAGCAGGACAAGGGAATGGCTGATAACAGAGAGAAATAGACTGACAGCGGCATGGGGAATGGCTGATAACAGAGAGAAATAGACTGACAGCAGGACAAGGATTGGCTGATAACAGAGAGAAATAGACTGACAGCAGGACAGGGGAATGGCTGATAACAGAGAGAAATAGACTGACAGCAGGATGGGGAATGGCTGATAACAGAGAGGAATAGACTGACAACAGGACGGGGGAATGGCTGATAACAGAGATAAATAGACTGACAGCAGGACAGGGTAATGGCTGATAACAGAGAGAATAGACTGACAGCAGGACGGGGGAATGGCTAATAACAGAAATTTACTGACAGCAGGACAGGGAATGGCTGATAACAGAGAGAAATAGACTGACAGCAGGAACGGGATTGGCTGATAACAGAGAGAAATAGACTGACAACAGGACAGGGGAATGGCTGATAACAGAGAAATAGACTGACAGCAGGACGGGAATGGCTGATAACAGAGAAATTTACTGACAGCAGGACAGGGAATGGCTGATAACAGAGAGAATAGACTGACAGCAGGACGGGGAATGGCTGATAACAGAGAGAAATAGACAGACAACAGGGCGGGGAATGGCTGATAACAGAGAAATAGACTGACAGCAGGACGGGAATGGCTGATAACAAAGAGAAATATACTGACAGCAGGACGGGGAATGGTTGATAACAAAGATAATAGACTGACAGCAGGACGGAGGAATGGCTGATAACAGAGAGAAATAAACTGACAGCAGGACGGGGGAATGACTGATAACAGAGAGAATAGACCGACAGCAGGACAGGGGAATAGCTGATAACAGAGAGAAATAGACTGAACACAGGACAGGGGAATGGCTGATAACAGAGAGAATAGACTGACAGCGGGATGGGGAATGGCTGATAACAGAGAAATAGACTGACAGCAGGACGGGAATGGCTGATAACAGAGAGAAATAGACTGACAGCAGGACAGGGGAATGGCTGATAACAGAACGAAATAGACTGACAGCGGCATGGGGAATGGCTGATAACAGAGAGAAATAGACTGACAGCAGGACAAGGATTGGCTGATAACAGAGAGAAATAGACTGACAGCAGGAAAGGGGAATGGCTGATAACAGAGAGAAATAGACTGACATCAGGACAGGGGAATGGCTGATAACACAGAGAATAGACTGACAGCAGGACAGGGGAGTGGCTGATAACACAGAGAAATAGACTGACAGCAGGACAGGGGAGTGGCTGATAACAGAAAGAAATAGACTGACAGCAGGACAGGGGAATGGCTGATAACAGAGAGAAATAGACTGACAGCAGGATGGGGAATGGCTGATAACAGAGAGAAATAGACTGACAGTAGGACAGGGGAATGGCTGATAACAGAGAGAAATAGACTGACAGCAGGACGGGGGAATGGCTGATAACAGAGAGAAATAGACTGACAGCAGGACAAGGGAATGGCTGATAACAGAGAGAAATAGACTGACAGCGGCATGTGGAATGGCTGATAACAGAGAGAAATAGACTGACAGTAGGACAGGGGAATGGCTGATAACAGAGAAACAGACTGACAGCAGGACGGGGAATGGCTGATAACAGAGAGAAATAGACTGACAGCAGGGCGGGGGAATGGCTGATAACAGAGAGAAGTAGACTGACCGCAAGACGGGGGAATGGCTGATAACAGAGAGAAATAGACAGAATGCAGGACGGGGAATGGCTGACAACAGAGAGAAATAGACTGACAGCAGGACAGGGGAATGGCTGAAAACAGAGAGATATAGACTGACAGCAGGATGGGGAATGGCTGATAACAGAGAGAAATAGACTGACAGCAGGACAAGGATTGGCTGATAACAGAGAGAAATAGACTGACAGCAGGAAAGGGGAATGGCTGATAACAGAGAGAAATAGACAGAATGCAGGACAGGGAATGGCTGATAACAGAGATAAATAGACTGACAGCAGGACGGGGGAATGGCTGATAACAGAGAGAAATAGACTGACAGCAGGACAGGGTAATGGCTGATAACAGAGAGAATAGACTGACAGCAGGACGGGGGAATGGCAGATAACGGAGAGAATAGACTGACAGCAGGACGGGAGAATGGCTGATAACAGAGAGAAATAGACTGACAGCAGGAACGGGATTGGCTGATAACAGAGAGAAATAGACTGACAGCAGGACAGGGGAATGGCTGATAACAGAGAGAATACACTGACAGCAGGACGTGGGAATGGCTAATAACAGAGAAATTTACTGACAGCAGGACAGGGAATGGCTGATAACAGAGAGAATTGACTGACAGCAGGACGGGGAATGGCTGATAACAGAGAGAAATAGACTGACAGCAGGACGGGGGAATGGCTGATAACAGAGAGAAATAGACTGACAGCAGGACAGGGGAATGGCTGATAACAGAAAGAAATAGACTGACAGCGGCATGGGGAATGGCTGATAACAGAGAGAAATAGACTGACAGCAGGATGGGGATTGGCTGTTAACAGAGAGAAATAGACTGACAGCAGGACAGGGGAATGGCTGATAACAGAGAGAAATAGACAGAATGCAGGACGGGGAATGGCTGATAACAAAGAGAAATAGACTGACAGCAGGATGGGGAATGGCTGATAACAGAGAGAAATAGACTGACAGCGGGACGGGGAATGGCTGATAACAGAGAGAAATAGACAGAGCAGGACGAGGGAATGGCTGATAACAGAGAGAAATCGACTGACAGCAGGACAAGGATTGGCTGATAACAGAGAGAAATAGACTGACAGCAGGACGGGGAATGGCTGATAACAGAGAGAAATAGACTGACAGCGGGACGGGGAATGACTGATAACACAGAGAAATAGACTGACAGCGGGACGGGGAATGACTGATAACACAGAGAAATAGACTGACAGCAGGACAGGGGAGTGGCTGATAACAGAGAGAAATAGACTGACAGCAGGATGGGGAATGGCTGATAACAGAGAGGAATAGACTGACAACAGGACGGGGGAACGGCTGATAACAGAGATAAATAGACTGACAGCAGGACAGGGTAATGGCTGATAACAGAGAGAATAGACTGACAGCAGCATGGGGAATGGCTGATAACAGAGAGAAATAGACTGACAGCAGGACAAGGATTGGCTGATAACAGAGAGAAATAGACTGACAGTAGGACAGGGGAATGGCTGATAACAGAGAGAAATAGACTGACAGCAGGATGGGGAATGGCTGATAACAGAGGAATAGACTGACAACAGGACGGGGGAATGGCTGATAACAGAGAGAAATAGACTGACAGCAGGACGGGGGAATGGCAGATAACGGAGAGAATAGACTGACAGCGGGACGGGGAATGACTGATAACAGAGAGAAATAGACTGACAGCAGGACGGGGGAATGGCTGATAAGAGAGAGAAATAGACTGACAGCAGGACAGGGGAGTGGCTGATAACAGAAAGAAATAGACTGACAGCAGGACAGGGGAATGGCTGAAAACAGAGAGAAATAGACTGACAGCAGGATGGGGAATGGCTGATAACAGAGAGGAATAGACTGACAGCGGGATGGGTAATGGCTGATAACAGAGAGAATAGACTGACAGCAGGGCAGGGGAATGGCTGATAACAGAGAGAAATAGACTGACAGCGGGACAGGGGAATGGCTGATAACAGAGAGAAATAGACTCACAGCAGGACGGGGGAATGGCTGATAACAGAGAGAAATCGACTGTTATCAGCCATTCCCAAGTCCTGCTGTCAGTGAGAAATAGACAGAATGCAGGACGAGGAATGGCTGATAAGAGAGAGAAATAGACTGACAGCAGGACGGGGAATGGCTGATAAGAGAGAGAAATAGACTGACAGCAGGATGGGGAGTGGCTGATAACAGAAAGAAATAGACTGAACACAGGACAGGGGAATGACTGATAACAGAGAAATAGACTGACAGCGGGATGGGGAATGGCTGATAACAGAGAGAAATAGACTGACAGCGGGATGGGTAATGGCTGATAACAGAGAGAATAGACTGACAGCAGGGCAGGGGAATGGCTGATAACAGAGAGAAATAGACTGACAGCGGGACAGGGGAATGGCTGATAACAGAGAGAAATAGACTCACAGCAGGACGGGGGAATGGCTGATAACAGAGAGAAATCGACTTATCAGTCATTCCCAAGTCCTGCTGTCAGTGAGAAATAGACAGAATGCAGGACGAGGAATGGCTGATAAGAGAGAGAAATAGACTGACAGCAGGATGGGGAGTGGCTGATAACAGAGAGAAATAGACTGACAGCAGGACAGGGGAGTGGCTGATAACAGAAAGAAATAGACTGACAGCAGGACAGGGGAATGGCTGAAAACAGAGAGAAATAGACTGACAGCAGGATGGGGAATGGCTGATTAACAGAGAGGAATAGACTGACAACAGGACGGGGGAATGGCTGATAACAGAGAGAAATAGACTGACAGCAGGACAAGGGAATGGCTGAAAACAGAGAGAAATAGACTGACAGCAGGATGGGGAATGGCTGATAACAGAGAGGAATAGACTGACAACAGGACGGGGGAATGGCTGATAACAGAGAGAAATAGACTGACAGCAGGACAAGGGAATGGCTGATAACAGATAGAAATAGACTGACAGCGGCATGGGGAATGGCTGATAACAGAGAGAAATAGACTGACAGCAGGACAAGGATTGGGTGATAACAGAGAGAAATAGACTGACAGCAGGATGGGGATTGGCTGTTAACAGAGAGAAATAGACTGACAGCAGGACAGGGGAATGGCTGATAACAGAGAGAAATAGACTGACAGCAGGACAAGGATTGGCTGATAACAGAGAGAAATAGACTGACAGTAGGACATGGGAATGGCTGATAACAGAGAGAAATAGACTGACAGCAGGATGGGGAATGGCTGATAACAGAGAGGAATAGACTGACAACAGGACGGGGGAATGGCTGATAACAGAGAGAAATAGACTGACAGCAGGACGGGGGAATGGCTGATAACAGAGATAAATAGACTGACAGCAGGACAGGGTAATGGCTGATAACAGAGAGAATAGACTGACAGCAGGATGGGGGAATGGCTAATAACAGAAATTTACTGACAGCAGGACAGGGAATGGCTGATAACAGAGAGAAATAGACTGACAGCAGGACAGGGGAATGGCTGATAACAGAGAGAATAGACTGACAGCAGGACGGGGAATGGCTGATAACAGAGAGAAATAGACAGACAACAGGGCGGGGAATGGCTGATAACAGAGAAATAGACTGACAGCAGGACGGGAATGGCTGATAACAGAGAAATTTACTGACAGCAGGACAGGGAATGGCTGATAACAGAGAAATAGACTGACAGCAGGACAGGGAATGGCTGATAACAGAGAGAATAGACTGACAGCAGGACAGGGAATGGCTGATAACAGAGAGAAATAGACTGACAACAGGGCGGGGAATGGCTGATAACAGAGAAATAGACTGACAGCAGGACGGGAATGGCTGATAACAGAGAGAAATAGACTGACAGCAGGACGGGGAATGGTTGATAACAAAGATAATAGACTGACAGCAGGACAGGGGAATAGCTGATAACAGAGAGAATAGACTGACAGCAGGGCAGGTGAATGGCTGATAACAGAGAGAAATAGACTGACAGCGGGATGGGGAATGGCTGATAACAGAGAGAAATAGACTGACAGCAGGACAAGGATTGGCTGATAACAGAGAGAAATAGACTGACAGTAGGACAGGGAATGGCTGATAACAGAGAGAATAGACTGACAGCAGGACGGGGAATGGCTGATAGCAGAGAGAAATAGACTGAACACAGGACAGGGGAATGGCTGATAACAGAAATAGACTGACAGCGGGATGGGGAATGGCTGATAACAGAGAGAAATAGACTGACAGCGGGATGGGTAATGGCTAGTGTTGAGCGATACCTTCCGATATCGGAAAGTATCGGTATCGGTTTGGATCGGCCGATATTCAAAAAATATCGGATATCGCCGATACCGATACCCGATCCCAATGCAAGTCAATGGGACCAAAATATCGGAATTAAAATAAACCCTTTCTTTCCTTGTAGGTTCATTCTACATGAAGGAAAACAACTAAGAATAATGTAGGATGTATGGGGGAGGTGGCGGAGACATTAAAGGCAATGAGGATTAGTCCAATCAAATAGGATAGCATGTTTTTTTTTTTTTTTTAAAGACGTTCGGATTGAAAAAGATATTGACTATGTAAATTTTTTTTATTTTGTCAGATATTGATGTTTCACTATTCCACGCCCTTCCCCTTCTTTTTTTTCTTTTTTTTTTTTTCTTTTCCCACACTTTCATCTTCATCATCATCAGCATCTTTGACATCAACTTCTTCACCTTATTCATCTTCTTCTTCATCTTCTACCTATTTTTTTTTTTTATTACATTCTTCATATTCATTTTCTTCAACTATTATTATTCTTCCTATTCTACATATTCTTTTTATTCCACTGTTATTATTCTTCCTATTCTACTTCTTCATCATATTCTCATTTGTGACAGGCATTCCCGTAGTTGTTATCTATAAAAGTTGGAAGATTACACCTTCCGTTCTGCCAGTCACAAAAGTTACATTTGTCCGCGTTCAGTTTGGCCTGCAGCATCAGGCTTTATCCAGGGGCACCACGAGGAGGAACGGACTCACCCCCATACACTGCTTAGTCTTCTTCTGCATATAATTTAGATAATATCTTTTGCTCTGATATTAAGTCTTATGCTTAATGTTCTTCTGCTCTTTGTTCTGCAGCCTCTTGTTCTTCTGCTTCTCGGTCTTCCATGTTGTCGTCTCCAGGGTCGTCGTCTCCAGTGTCGTCATCTCCGCCGTCGTCGTCTCAGCCGTCGTCGTCTCCGCCGTCGTCGTCTCCGCCGTCGTCGTCGTCGTCATCGGGGTGGTCTTCCGGGTCGTCGTCATCGGGGTGGTCTTCCGGGTTGTCGACGTTAGGGTCTTCAACTTGGAAATGTAGCAGAAGGTACATGAAGGCTGAGAAAATGCCAAGAACCAGCTGATGGAACTGGAACTCGGATGGCTACCCGAAGGTTCAAGAGCCTATGGAACTACCGAGGACCAGCTGACGTTACTGGAACCCGGTTACTAAGCAGGAGGTACCCGTGCTAAAAAGCACTACCAAGGACCGCCTGACGTTGGCGGAACTCGGATACCCAGAAGGAGGCACCTAAGCCAAAGGCTCTGCCCGGAACCAGCTGACGTTACTGGAACCAGGATGGGGAGCAGAAGGTACAAGAGCAAAAGACACTGCCGAGAACCAGCTGACGGTACTGGAACCCGGATGGGTAGCCGAATGTCCAAGAGCCAATGGAACTACCAAGGACCAGCTGACGTTACTGGAACCCGGTTACTAAGCAGGAGGTACCCGTGCCTGAAAGCACTACCAAGGACCACCTGACATTGGTGGAACTTGGATACCCAGAAGGAGGCACCTAAGCCAAAGGCTCTGCCCGGAACCAGCTGACGGTACTGGAACCAGGATGGGGAGCAGAAGGTACAAGAGCAAAAGACACTGCCGAGAACCAGCTGACGGTGCTGGAACCAGGTGGTGGACCCGAAGGCCCACAGGAGAGGAGAGAACAGCTAGGCCGCGAGGCAGCCGCAGTTACCGAACCCCAACAGTCCTACAGGGGGAGCTGGGCCTACTGGCACTACAGAACCAGCCTTGACTACCAGTTCACGCAGCCCACATAGGAAGCTCCTAAACTGGAGGCACCCTGGAGTTGGCTAACTCGACCGCACCACGACGGGGCAAGCATAGGCGTCTCAGTGAAGTTGACACAACCCGGAAACAGCTGACGGTGCTGAAACCAGGCTTGGCACGAGGGAGTACCTGTGACAAGAACACTGCCGAGAACCAGCTGGCGGTGCTGGAACCCGGATGCGTTGCCCCAGTGTGCAAGAGCCAATGGCACGACCGAGGACCAGCTGACGGTGCTGGAACCCGGTTACTAAGCTGTAGGTGCCCGCGCTTAAAAGCACTACCAAGGACCGCCTGGCGTTGGCGGAACTCGGATACCCAGGAGGAGGCACCTAAGCCAAAGGCTCGGCCCGGAACCAGCTGACGGTGCTGGAACCAGGTGGTGGACCCCAAGGCCCACAGGAGAGGAGAGAACAGCTAGGCCGCGAGGCAGCCGCAGTTACCGAACCCCAACAGTCCTACAGGGGGAGCTGGGCCTACTGGCACTACAGAACCAGCCTTGACTACCAGTTCACGCAGCCCACATAGGAAGCTCCTAAACTGGAGGCACCCTGGAGTTGGCTAACTCGACCGCACCACGACGGGGCAAGCATAGGCGTCTCAGTGAAGTTGACACAACCCGGAAACAGCTGACGGTGCTGAAACCAGGCTTGGCACGAGGGAGTACCTGTGACAAGAACACTGCCGAGAACCAGCTGGCGGTGCTGGAACCCGGATGCGTTGCCCCAGTGTGCAAGAGCCAATGGCACGACCGAGGACCAGCTGACGGTGCTGGAACCCGGTTACTAAGCTGTAGGTGCCCGTGCTTAAAAGCACTACCAAGGACCGCCTGGCGTTGGCGGAACTCGGATACCCAGGAGGAGGCACCTAAGCCAAAGGCTCGGCCCGGAACCAGCTGACGGTGCTGGAACCAGGTGGTGGACCCCAAGGCCCACAGGAGAGGAGAGAACAGCTAGGCCGCGAGGCAGCCGCAGTTACCGAACCCCAACAGTCCTACAGGGGGAGCTGGGCCTACTGGCACTACAGAACCAGCCTTGACTACCAGTTCACGCAGCCCACATAGGAAGCTCCTAAACTGGAGGCACCCTGGAGTTGGCTAACTCGACCGCACCACGACGGGGCAAGCATAGGCGTCTCAGTGAAGTTGACACAACCCGGAAACAGCTGACGGTGCTGAAACCAGGCTTGGCACGAGGGAGTACCTGTGACAAGAACACTGCCGAGAACCAGCTGGCGGTGCTGGAACCCGGATGCGTTGCCCCAGTGTGCAAGAGCCAATGGCACGACCGAGGACCAGCTGACGGTGCTGGAACCCGGTTACTAAGCTGTAGGTGCCCGCGCTTAAAAGCACTACCAAGGACCGCCTGGCGTTGGCGGAACTCGGATACCCAGGAGGAGGCACGTAAGCCAAAGGCTCGGCCCGGAACCAGCTGACGGTGCTGGAACCAGGTGGTGGACCCGAAGGCCCACAGGAGAGGAGAGAACAGCTAGGCCGCGAGGCAGCCGCAGTTACCGAACCCCAACAGTCCTACAGGGGGAGCTGGGCCTACTGGCACTACAGAACCAGCCTTGACTACCAGTTCACGCAGCCCACATAGGAAGCTCCTAAACTGGAGGCACCCTGGAGTTGGCTAACTCGACCGCCCCACGACGGGGCAAGCATAGGCGTCTCAGTGAAGTTGACACAACCCGGAAACAGCTGACGGTGCTGAAACCAGGCTTGGCACGAGGGAGTACCTGTGACAAGAACACTGCCGAGAACCAGCTGGCGGTGCTGGAACCCGGATGCGTTGCCCCAGTGTGCAAGAGCCAATGGCACGACCGAGGACCAGCTGACGGTGCTGGAACCCGGTTACTAAGCTGTAGGTGCCCGCGCTTAAAAGCACTACCAAGGACCGCCTGGCGTTGGCGGAACTCGGATACCCAGGAGGAGGCACCTAAGCCAAAGGCTCGGCCCGGAACCAGCTGACGGTGCTGGAACCAGGTGGTGGACCCGAAGGCCCACAGGAGAGGAGAGAACAGCTAGGCCGCGAGGCAGCCGCAGTTACCGAACCCCAACAGTCCTACAGGGGGAGCTGGGCCTACTGGCACTACAGAACCAGCCTTGACTACCAGTTCACGCAGCCCACATAGGAAGCTCCTAAACTGGAGGCACCCTGGAGTTGGCTAACTCGACCGCCCCACGACGGGGCAAGCATAGGCATCTCAGTGAAGTTGACACAACCCGGAAACAGCTGACGGTGCTGAAACCAGGCTTGGCACGAGGGAGTACCTGTGACAAGAACACTGCCGAGAACCAGCTGGCGGTGCTGGAACCCGGATGCGTTGCCCCAGTGTGCAAGAGCCAATGGCACGACCGAGGACCAGCTGACGGTGCTGGAACCCGGTTACTAAGCTGTAGGTGCCCGCGCTTAAAAGCACTACCAAGGACCGCCTGGCGTTGGCGGAACTCGGATACCCAGGAGGAGGCACCTAAGCCAAAGGCTCGGCCCGGAACCAGCTGACGGTGCTGGAACCAGGTGGTGGACCCCAAGGCCCACAGGAGAGGAGAGAACAGCTAGGCCGCGAGGCAGCCGCAGTTACCGAACCCCAACAGTCCTACAGGGGGAGCTGGGCCTACTGGCACTACAGAACCAGCCTTGACTACCAGTTCACGCAGCCCACATAGGAAGCTCCTAAACTGGAGGCACCCTGGAGTTGGCTAACTCGACCGCCCCACGACGGGGCAAGCATAGGCGTCTCAGTGAAGTTGACACAACCCGGAAACAGCTGACGGTGCTGAAACCAGGCTTGGCACGAGGGAGTACCTGTGACAAGAACACTGCCGAGAACCAGCTGGCGGTGCTGGAACCCGGATGCGTTGCCCCAGTGTGCAAGAGCCAATGGCACGACCGAGGACCAGCTGACGGTGCTGGAACCCGGTTACTAAGCTGTAGGTGCCCGCGCTTAAAAGCACTACCAAGGACCGCCTGGCGTTGGCGGAACTCGGATACCCAGGAGGAGGCACCTAAGCCAAAGGCTCGGCCCGGAACCAGCTGACGGTGCTGGAACCAGGTGGTGGACCCGAAGGCCCACAGGAGAGGAGAGAACAGCTAGGCCGCGAGGCAGCCGCAGTTACCGAACCCCAACAGTCCTACAGGGGGAGCTGGGCCTACTGGCACTACAGAACCAGCCTTGACTACCAGTTCACGCAGCCCACATAGGAAGCTCCTAAACTGGAGGCACCCTGGAGTTGGCTAACTCGACCGCCCCACGACGGGGCAAGCATAGGCGTCTCAGTGAAGTTGACACAACCCGGAAACAGCTGACGGTGCTGAAACCAGGCTTGGCACGAGGGAGTACCTGTGACAAGAACACTGCCGAGAACCAGCTGGCGGTGCTGGAACCCGGATGCGTTGCCCCAGTGTGCAAGAGCCAATGGCACGACCGAGGACCAGCTGACGGTGCTGGAACCCGGTTACTAAGCTGTAGGTGCCCGCGCTTAAAAGCACTACCAAGGACCGCCTGGCGTTGGCGGAACTCGGATACCCAGGAGGAGGCACGTAAGCCAAAGGCTCGGCCCGGAACCAGCTGACGGTGCTGGAACCAGGTGGTGGACCCCAAGGCCCACAGGAGAGGAGAGAACAGCTAGGCCGCGAGGCAGCCGCAGTTACCGAACCCCAACAGTCCTACAGGGGGAGCTGGGCCTACTGGCACTACAGAACCAGCCTTGACTACCAGTTCACGCAGCCCACATAGGAAGCTCCTAAACTGGAGGCACCCTGGAGTTGGCTAACTCGACCGCCCCACGACGGGGCAAGCATAGGCGTCTCAGTGAAGTTGACACAACCCGGAAACAGCTGACGGTGCTGAAACCAGGCTTGGCACGAGGGAGTACCTGTGACAAGAACACTGCCGAGAACCAGCTGGCGGTGCTGGAACCCGGATGCGTTGCCCCAGTGTGCAAGAGCCAATGGCACGACCGAGGACCAGCTGACGGTGCTGGAACCCGGTTACTAAGCTGTAGGTGCCCGCACTTAAAAGCACTACCAAGGACCGCCTGGCGTTGGCGGAACTCGGATACCCAGGAGGAGGCACGTAAGCCAAAGGCTCGGCCCGGAACCAGTTGACGGTGCTGGAACCAGGTGGTGGACCCCAAGGCCCACAGGAGAGGAGAGAACAGCTAGGCCGCGAGGCAGCCGCAGTTACCGAACCCCAACAGTCCTACAGGGGGAGCTGGGCCTACTGGCACTACAGAACCAGCCTTGACTACCAGTTCACCTAGCCCACATAGGAAGCTCCTAAACTGGAGGCACCCTGGAGTTGGCTAACTCGACCGCCCCACGACGGGGCAAGCATAGGCGTCTCAGTGAAGTTGACACAACCCGGAAACAGCTGACGGTGCTGAAACCAGGCTTGGCACGAGGGAGTACCTGTGACAAGAACACTGCCGAGAACCAGCTGGCGGTGCTGGAACCCGGATGCGTTGCCCCAGTGTGCAAGAGCCAATGGCACGACCGAGGACCAGCTGACGGTGCTGGAACCCGGTTACTAAGCTGTAGGTGCCCGCGCTTAAAAGCACTACCAAGGACCGCCTGGCGTTGGCGGAACTCGGATACCCAGGAGGAGGCACGTAAGCCAAAGGCTCGGCCCGGAACCAGCTGACGGTGCTGGAACCAGGTGGTGGACCCCAAGGCCCACAGGAGAGGAGAGAACAGCTAGGCCGCGAGGCAGCCGCAGTTACCGAACCCCAACAGTCCTACAGGGGGAGCTGGGCCTACTGGCACTACAGAACCAGCCTTGACTACCAGTTCACGCAGCCCACATAGGAAGCTCCTAAACTGGAGGCACCCTGGAGTTGGCTAACTCGACCGCCCCACGATGGGGCAAGCATAGGCGTCTCAGTGAAGTTGACACAACCCGGAAACAGCTGACGGTGCTGAAACCAGGCTTGGCACGAGGGAGTACCTGTGACAAGAACACTGCCGAGAACCAGCTGGCGGTGCTGGAACCCGGATGCGTTGCCCCAGTGTGCAAGAGCCAATGGCACGACCGAGGACCAGCTGACGGTGCTGGAACCCGGTTACTAAGCTGTAGGTGCCCGCGCTTAAAAGCACTACCAAGGACCGCCTGGCGTTGGCGGAACTCGGATACCCAGGAGGAGGCACCTAAGCCAAAGGCTCGGCCCGGAACCAGCTGACGGTGCTGGAACCAGGTGGTGGACCCGAAGGCCCACAGGAGAGGAGAGAACAGCTAGGCCGCGAGGCAGCCGCAGTTACCGAACCCCAACAGTCCTACAGGGGGAGCTGGGCCTACTGGCACTACAGAACCAGCCTTGACTACCAGTTCACGCAGCCCACATAGGAAGCTCCTAAACTGGAGGCACCCTGGAGTTGGCTAACTCGACCGCCCCACGACGGGGCAAGCATAGGCGTCTCAGTGAAGTTGACACAACCCGGAAACAGCTGACGGTGCTGAAACCAGGCTTGGCACGAGGGAGTACCTGTGACAAGAACACTGCCGAGAACCAGCTGGCGGTGCTGGAACCCGGATGCGTTGCCTTGCCTATTAAAGATTGTCTTCCTAGAGCCCCAACTAGCGGTGTTGGAGCAAAGGGTAAGCAGGGGGAGATGAGTGTAGGCCGAAGCCTGCACTGGAGGCAGCTTTGTGTCTGCGTTGCGTTTGCAGGACACTTTGCCGGCTACACACTGGGGGAACAGCTGGCGTTGCTGAACCCCACTAACACAATGGCGTGTGTTTTTATCTGTGCAGCTAGCACTTGCGGGCAAAAACTAGCGATGTTAGAGCCCGTGTTGAAGCAGGAGGAGAGGAGCAGAGTGTAGGCCGAAGCCTAGTTGAACCAATTTCAAAGGAAACCTTTAACCCCCCCTCAGGTGTTACAAAGTACAAGAGACACACCTTGTGCAGTATTAATGCTGCACAAGTGAAAGGTTGCTCTATTAATTTGTCTACTTGCACACGCTGAATGAAAGACATACACAATTTACCCCATTCTACAGTCAAACTGTAGTGGATGCGTGACTTGGTTTTTTGATGAGACGCAGCACAGGTGTCCAAAATAACGCCTTGGTGCTTGGCGCAGCTTCCTGAGCGTTGTTATTTGCTGTACAGGAGTCTGCGCTCTTGTGTTATCCCTTGGCAATGCCCTGTTAGCGCTGCCCATCTTATGACATCATTTCATGTTGGCCGGTGCGGTTAACGATGGCCATAAATCCCAGACCCACAGTGTCTTTTCATAAAGCCACACTGCGGTGCTGGGATTCGTGGCCTTGAGCAGTAAATATTTTGGCCGCTCACACACGTCCTTACACCTGCTTCAGACTGGGCGGCCTCTGCTGATCCCTTCTCGCATGCCGCGGCCATGAGGCTGCACAGTCTGAAGAAGGCGGAAGGAGATGAGTTAAGACAGGCGAAGATATGCACTGCTCGTGCCCATCAATCACACCCTCGCAGTCAAAATAATTAAGACAACGAGGAGCATTTTATTCAGGCAGGGCAGACGAACAGGCGCAAGTAGCCAACCAATGATGTCAGAAGACGGGAAGCGCTACCAAGGGGGGTGCTGCGTATCATTAGAAAGGAAAGTCACACCTCAGGGACAGTGAAATGGTCTCAAAGAGACACATTTTGTACGTGTTGAGTTCCACGTGGGCAAGGAGAAAACATCAGCCACCTTGTACAAATGCAGCAGTACTGCTGTACAAGGTGGCTGTTATACATAGAAACACCTGGGGGTGGGGGCCAGGCTCCCTTCAATTTCAGTTCATGTGCCTGCGTGGCGTTTGCAGGTCACGTTGCAAGCTGCACAGCAGGGGAACAGCTGGCGGTGCTGAACCCCACTGACACATTGGCTGGTGTTTTTCTCTGTGCAGCTAGCATGTCCGGGCAGAAACTGGCGTTGTTTGAGCCCAGGGTCAGCAGGAGGAGGAGAGGAGCAAAGTGTAGGCCGAAGCCTGCACTGGTGGCAGCTTTTGTTCTCTTGTGCCAGCGTGGCTTGTGCTGGACACGTTGCCGACTACACAGCAGGGGAACAGCTGGCGTTGCTGAACCCCACTTTCACATTGGCTGGTGTTTTTCTCTGTGCAGCTAGCATTTCCGGGCAAAAACTAGCGGTGTTTGAGCCCAGGGTCAGCAGGAGGAGGAGAGGAGCAAAGTGTAGGCCGAAGCCTGCACTGGTGGCAGCTTTTGTTCTGTTGTGCCAGCATGGCTTGTGCTGGACACGTTGCCGACTACACAGCAGGGGAACAGCTGGCGGTGCTGAACCCCACTAACACATTGGCTGGTGTTTTTCTCTGTGCAGCTAGCATTTCCGGGCAAAAACTAGCGGTGTTTGAGCCCAGGGTCAGCAGGAGGAGGAGAGGAGCAGAGTGTTGGCCAAAGCCTAGTTGAACCAATTTCAAAGGTTACCTTTAACCCCCCCCTCAGGTGTTGCAAGGTACAAGAGCCACACCTTGAACAGCATTAATGATGCACAAGTCAAAGGTTGCTCTATTTAATTTTGCTCCTTGCACACGCTGAATTAAACACGTACACTATTTAGCCCATTATACTGTCAAACAGTAGTGGAGGCGTGACTACTAGTCTTTTTAAGGAGACGCAGCACAGGTGTACAAATTTACACCTAGGTGCTGTGCGCTGATTCCTTACCGTTGTTATTTGCAGTACAGGAAACTGCGCTCTTGTGTTATCCCTTGGCAATACCCTGTTAGTGCAGGCCGTCTCATGACCTCATTTCATGTTGGCCGGTGCGGTTAACGATGGCCATAAATCCCAGACCCACAGTGGCTTTTCCTAAAGTCACACTGCGGTGCTGGGATTCGTGGCCTTGTGCAGTAAATATGTTCGCCGCTCACACATGTCCTTACACCTGCTTCAGACTGGGCGGCCTCAGCTGATCCCTTATCGCATGCCGCGGCCATGAGGCCGCACAGTCAGAAGAAGGCGGAAGGAGGGGAGTGAAAACAGGGGAACATATGCACTGCTCGTGCCCATCAATCACACCCTCGCAGTCAAAATATATGAGACAACGGGGGGCGTTGTGTCGGGCAGGGGGGACGCACAGGCACAGCCAGCCAACCAATGATGTCAGGAGACGGGCAGCGCTAACAATGGGGGTGCTGCGTGTCATTAAAAAGGAAAGTCACACCTCAGGGACATTGTAATGGTCTGTAATGAGACACATTTTGTACTTGTTGAGTTCCACGTGTGCAAGGAGAAAAAGTCAGCCACCTTGTACAAATGCAGCAGTACTGCTGTACAAGGTGGCTGTTATACATAGAAACACCTGGGGGGGTGGGGGGCAGGCTCCCTTCAATTTCAGTTCATGTTCCTGCGTGGCGTTTGCAGGAAACGTTGCAAGCTACACAGCAGGGGAACAGCTGGCGGTGCTGAACCCCACTAACACATTGGCTGGTGTTTTTCTCTGTGCAGCTAGCATGTCCGGGCAGAAACTGGCGTTGTTTTAGCCCAGGGTCAGCAGGAGGAGGAGAGGAGCAAAGTGTAGGCCGAAGCCTGCACTGGTGGCAGCTTTTGGTCAGTTGTGCCAGCGTGGCTTGTGCTGGACACGATGCCGACTACACAGCAGAGGAACAGCTGGCGGTGCTGAACCCCACTAACACATTGGCTGGTGTTTTTCTCTGTGCAGCTAGCATGTCCGGGCAGAAACTGGCGTTGTTTTAGCCCAGGGTCAGCAGGAGGAGGAGAGGAGCAAAGTGTAGGCCGAAGCCTGCACTGGTGGCAGCTTTTGGTCGGTTGTGCCAGCGTGGCTTGTGCTGGACACGATGCCGGCTACACAGCGGGGGAACAGCTGGCGGTGCTGAACACCACTAACACATTGGCTGGTGTTTTTCTCTGTGCAGCTAGCATTTCCGGGCAAAAACTAGCGGTGTTAGAGCCCAGGGTCAGCTGGAGGAGGAGAGGAGCAGAGTGTAGGCCGAAGCCTAGTTGAACCAATTTCAAAGGTTACCTTTAACCCCCCCTCAGGTGTTACAAAGTACAAGAGCCACTCCTTCTGCAGCATTAATGCTGCACAAGTAAAAGGTTGCTCTATTAATTTTTCTACTTGCACAAGCTGAATGCAACACGTAGACTATTTAGCCCATTATACTGTTAATCAGTAGTGGAGGCGTGACTTGTCTTTTTAAAGAAAAGCAGCACAGGTGTCGAAAACAACACCTTTTTGCATGGGCGCAGCTTCCTGAGCGTTGTTAGTTGCTGTACAGGAGTCTGCGCTCTTGTGATCCTTTGGCCATGCGCTGTGAGCGCTTCCTGTCTTATGACCTCATTTCATGTTGGCCGTTGCGGTTAGCGATGGACATGAATCCCAGACCCACAGTGTGTTTTTAAAAAATCACACTGCGGTGCTGGGATTCGTGCCCTGGTGCACTAAATATGTTTGCCGCTCACACATGTCCTTACACCTGCTTCAGACTGGGCGGCCTCATCTGATCCCTTATCGCCTGCCGCGGCCATGAGGACACCCAGTCTGAAGAAGGCGGAAGGAGATGAGTGAACACAGGCAAACATATGCACTGCACATGCCCATCAATCACACCCTCGCTGTCCAAAAAAATAAGACACCGAGGGCCGTTGTTTCGAGCAGGGGAGATGCACAGGCGCAGCCAGCTAACCAATGATGTCAAAAGACGGGCAGTGCTAACAAGGGTGGTGCTGCGTGTCATTACAAAGGAAAGTCACACCTCAGGGACATTGTAATGGTCTCTAATGAGACACATTTTGTACGTGTTGAGTTCCACGTGGGCAAGGAGAAAAAGTCAGCCACCTTGTACAAATGCAGCAGTACTGCTGTACAAGGTGGCTGATATACATAGAAACACCTGTGGGTGGGGGGCAGGCTCCCTTCAATTTCAGTTCATGTGCCTGCGTGGCGTTTGCAGGTCACGTTGCAAGCTACACAGCAGGGGAACAGCTGGCGTTGCTGAACCCCACTGACACATTGACTGGTGTTTTTCTCTGTGCAGATTGCATGTCCGGGCAAAAACTAGCGGTGTTAGAGCCCAGGGTCAGCAGGAGGAGGAGGAGAGGAGCAAAGTGTAGGCCGAAGCCTGCACTGGTGGCAGCTTTTGGTCGGTTGTGCCAGCGTGGCTTGTGCTGGACACGATGCCGGCTACACAGCGGGGGAACAGCTGGCGGTGCTGAACCCCACTAACACATTGGCTGGTGTTTTTCTCTGTGCAGCTAGCATGTCCGGGCAGAAACTGGCGTTGTTTGAGCCCAGGGTCAGCAGGAGGAGGAGAGGAGCAAAGTGTAGGCCGAAGCCTGCACTGGTGGCAGCTTTTGTTCTGTTGTGCCAGCGTGGCTTGTGCTGGACACGTTGCCGACTACACAGCAGGGGAACAGCTGGCGGTGCTGAACCCCACTAACACATTGGCTGGTGTTTTTCTCTGTGCAGCTAGCATTTCCGGGCAAAAACTAGCGGTGTTTGAGCCCAGGGTCAGCAGGAGGAGTAGAGGAGCAGAGTGTAGGCCGAAGCCTAGTTGAACCAATTTCAAAGGTTACCTTTAACCCCCCCCTCAGGTGTTGCAAGGTACAAGAGCCACACCTTGTGCAGCATTAATGCTGCACAAGTAAAAGGTTGCTCTATTTGTTTTGCTCCTTGCACACGCTGACTAAAACACGTACACTATTTAGCCCATTATACTGTCAAACAGTTGTGGAGGCGTGACTTGTCTTTTTAACGAGACGCAGCACAGGTGTCAAAATTTGCACCTAGGTACTGGGCGCAGCTTCCTGAGCGTTGTTATTTGCTGTACAGGAGTCTGCGCTATTGTGATCCCTTGGCCATGCGCTGTGAGCGCTTCCTGTCTTCTGACCTCATTTCATGTCGGCCGTTGCGGTTAGCGATGGACATGAATCCCAGACCCACAGTGTGTTTTTAAAAAATCACACTGCGGTGCTGGGATTCGTGCCCTGGTGCACTAAATATGTTTGCCGCTCACACATGTCCTTACACCTGCTTCAGACTGGGCGGCCTCATCTGATCCCTTATCGCCTGCCGCGGCCATGAGGACACCCAGTCTGAAGAAGGCGGAAGGAGATGAGTGAACACAGGCAAACATATGCACTGCACATGCCCATCAATCACACCCTCGCTGTCCAAAAAAATAAGACACCGAGGGCCGTTGTTTCGAGCAGGGGAGATGCACAGGCGCAGCCAGCTAACCAATGATGTCAAAAGACGGGCAGCGCTAACAAGGGTGGTGCTGCGTGTCATTACAAAGGAAAGTCACACCTCAGGGACATTGTAATGGTCTCTAATGAGACACATTTTGTACGTGTTGAGTTCCACGTGGGCAAGGAGAAAAAGTCAGCCACCTTGTACAAATGCAGCAGTACTGCTGTACAAGGTGGCTGATATACATAGAAACACCTGTGGGTGGGGGGCAGGCTCCCTTCAATTTCAGTTCATGTGCCTGCGTGGCGTTTGCAGGTCACGTTGCAAGCTACACAGCAGGGGAACAGCTGGCGTTGCTGAACCCCACTGACACATTGACTGGTGTTTTTCTCTGTGCAGATTGCATGTCCGGGCAAAAACTAGCGGTGTTAGAGCCCAGGGTCAGCAGGAGGAGGAGGAGAGGAGCAAAGTGTAGGCCGAAGCCTGCACTGGTGGCAGCTTTTGGTCGGTTGTGCCAGCGTGGCTTGTGCTGGACACGATGCCGGCTACACAGCGGGGGAACAGCTGGCGGTGCTGAACCCCACTAACACATTGGCTGGTGTTTTTCTCTGTGCAGCTAGCATTTCCGGGCAAAAACTAGCGGTGTTTGAGCCCAGGGTCAGCAGGAGGAGTAGAGGAGCAGAGTGTAGGCCGAAGCCTAGTTGAACCAATTTCAAAGGTTACCTTTAACCCCCCCCTCAGGTGTTGCAAGGTACAAGAGCCACACCTTGTGCAGCATTAATGCTGCACAAGTAAAAGGTTGCTCTATTTGTTTTGCTCCTTGCACACGCTGACTAAAACACGTACACTATTTAGCCCATTATACTGTCAAACAGTTGTGGAGGCGTGACTTGTCTTTTTAACGAGACGCAGCACAGGTGTCAAAATTTGCACCTAGGTACTGGGCGCAGATTCCTGAGCGTTGTTATTTGCTGTACAGGAGTCTGCGCTATTGTGATCCCTTGGCCATGCGCTGTGAGCGCTTCCTGTCTTCTGACCTCATTTCATGTCGGCCGTTGCGGTTAGCGATGGACATGAATCCCAGACCCACAGTGTGTTTTCAAAAAATCACACTGCGTGGCTGGGATTCGTGGCCTTGTGCAGTAAATAGGTTTGCCGCTTACACATGTCCTTACACCTGCTCCAGACTGGGCGGCCTCAGCTGATCCCTTATCGCCTACCACGGCCAGGAGGCCGCACAGTCTGAAGAAGGCGGAAGGAGATGAGTTAAGACAGGCGAACATATGCACTGCTCGTGCCCATAAACCACACCCTCGCTGACAAAATAAATATGACAACGAGGGGCGTTGTTTCTAGCAGGGCGGATGCACAGGCGCAGCCAGCTAACCATGATGACAAAAGACGGGAAACGCTACCAAGGGGGGTGCTGCGTATCATTACAAAGGAAAGTCACACCTCAGGGACAGTGGAATGGTCTCAATGAGACACATTTTGTACGTGTTGAGTTACACGTGGGCAAGGAGAAAAAGTCAGCCACCTTGTACAAATGCAGCAGTACTGCTGTACTAGGTGGCTGTTATACATAGAAACACCTGGGGGGGTGGGGCCAGGTTCCCTTTTAATTTCAGTTCCTGTGCCTGCATGGCGTTTGCAGGTCACGTTGCCGGCTACACAGCAGGGGAACAGCTGGCGTTGCTGAACCCCACTAACACATTGGCTGGTGTTTTTCTCTGTGCAGCTAGCACTTCCGGGCAAAAACTAGCGGTGTTTGAGCCCAGGGTCAGCAGGAGGAGGAGAGGAGCAGAGTGTAGGCCGAAGCCTGCACTGGTGGCAGCTTTTGTTCTGTTGTGCCAGCGTGGCTTGTGCTGGACACGTTGCCGACTACACAGCAGGGGAACAGCTGGCGGTGCTGAACCCCACTGACACATCACCTAGTGTTTTTTCTGTGTAGACAACACTTCCAGGTGGCAACTGACAGTGTTGAAACCCAGGGAATCAAAGAGGAGCAGAGTGTAGGCCGAAGCCTGCAGTGGAGCAAGTTGAAAGGGAACCTTTAACCCCCCCCCCCCAGGCATTTGTTGCTGAAAGAGCCATCTTGTACAGCAGTAATACTGCACATGGAAAATGGTGGCTCCGAAAATTATGCTCCTTGCAAACGCTGAAGTACACACTCATATAATGTGTCCCCTCACACCGTCAAACCATCCCGGAAGTGGGACTTTCCTTTGTAATGTGACACAGCACAGCCGTCATTCCAACCCCCTTGGTGCCGGGCACCACCTCCTCAACGTTGTTTGGTTCTGTCACGGAGCCCGCACTGTAATGTTATCCCTTGGCCATGCACAGTTAGCGGTGCCCGTCTTCTGACATCATGTAGGTGTCAGGCTGGCAGTGCCTGTGCGTCCAAGCTGCCCGAGATCCAACCTTGCAGTGTCATCTAATGTAGTCCCACTGCGGGCCAGGGATCCATGGGCATGCGCAGTGCATATCATCGCCTCTCACTCACCTCCTTCCTGCTTCTTCAGACTGTGCGGCGTCACGGCCGTGGCATGCTATTAGGGATCAGCTGACGCCGCCTAGTCTGAAGAAGCGTGAAGAAGGGGAGTGAGAGGCTAGTATATGCACTGCGCATGGCCATGGATACCAGGCCCACTGTGGGATCACATTAGACGACACTGCGAGGTGTGATTTCGGGCAGCGTGGACGCACAGGCGCAGCCAGGACGACAACAAATGATGTCAGAGGACGGGCAGCGCAAACTGTGCATGGCCAAGGGATAACATAACAGCGCAGGGTCCATGACGGAATCAAACAACGCTAAGGAGGCAGCGCACGGTGCCAAGGGGGTAGCAATGACGGCTGTGCTGCGTCACATTACAAAGGAAAGTCCCACCTCCGGGACGGTTGGACGGTGTGAGGGGACACATTACATGAGTGTGTAGTTCAGCGTTTGCAAGGAGCATAATTTCAAGAGCGACCTTTCCCTTGTGCAGTATTAGTGCTGCACATGGTGGCTCTTTCAGTAACAAACGCCTAGGGGGGGGGACAGGTCCCCTTACATTTTAGTTGTGCCAGCGTGGCGGTCGCATGACACGTTGCCGGATACACAGCTGGGGATCAGCTGACGTTACTGAACCCCAATAACAGAGGAGCGACTGTTGACTGTGCACACAGCACTTCCAGGCACCAACTGGCGGTGTTAGAGCCCAGGGACAGCAGGAGGAGCAGATTGGAGGTATTGCCGCACACACAGCTGGGGATCAGCTGACGTTACTGAACCCCAATAACAGAGGAGCGACTGTTGACTGTGCACACAGCACTTCCAGGCACCAACTGGCGGTGTTAGAGCCCAGGGACAGCAGGAGGAGCAGATTGGAGGTATTGCCGCACACACAGCTGGGGATCAGCTGACGTTACTGAACCCCAATAACAGAGGAGCGACTGTTGACTGTGCACACAGCACTTCCAGGCACCAACTGGCGGTGTTAGAGCCCAGGGACAGCAGGAGGAGCAGAGGAACAGAGTGTAGGCCGAAGCCTGATTGGAGCAAGTTGAAAGGAAACCTTTAACCCCCCCCCCCAAGACGTTTGTAGCTGAAAGAGCCATGTTGTGCAGCACTAAGGATGCAAAAGGAAAAGGTTGCTCTTTTAATTATGCTCCTTGCAAACACCGAAGTAAACACTAAAAATGTGTCCCTTTATACCGTTAAACCGTTCCGGAGGTGCGAATTTCCTTCGTAATGGGACACAGCACAGCTGTCATTCCTATCCCCTTGATGCCGTGCGCTGCCTCCTCAGCGTTGTTTTAAGCTGTCACGGAGCCTGCGCTGTTCTGTTAGCCCTTGGCCATGTCCAATTAGTGCTGCCTGTCTTCTGACATAATTTGGTGTCAGGCTGTCAGTGCCTGTGCGTCCACGCTGCTCCAGATCCCACCTCGCAGTCTCATCTAACGTAATCCCACTGCGGGCCTTGGAACCATGGGCATGCACAGTGCATAACCTCGACTCTCACTCCCCTCCTTCCCTCTTCTTCAGACTGTGCGGTGTCACGGCCGTGGCATGCTAGGGATCAGCTGACGGCGCACAGTCTAAAGAAGGCGGAGGGAAATGAGCGAGAGCCCGAGGGGAAGATATGCACTG
The DNA here is from genome assembly GCF_032444005.1 of Ranitomeya imitator. Classification (NCBI taxonomy): domain Eukaryota; kingdom Metazoa; phylum Chordata; class Amphibia; order Anura; family Dendrobatidae; genus Ranitomeya; species Ranitomeya imitator. The sequence continues at coordinate 332,681,510 of NC_091284.1, read as the reverse complement.
CGCATGCCCATGGATCCCAGGCCCGCAGTGTGACTCAATCAGAAGACACTGCGAGGCGGGATCTCGGGCACCGCGGCCGCACAGGCGCAGCCAGCCTGACACCAAATTATGTCAGAAGACAGGCAGCGCAAATAGGGCATGCCCAAGGGATAACAGAACAGCGCAGGCTCCGTGACAGCTTAAAACAACGCTGAGGAGGCAGCGCATGGCACCAAGGGGGTAGGAATGACGGCTGTGCTGCGTCACATTACGAAGGAAAGTCCCAGCTCCGGGACGGTATAACGGTATCAGTGAACACATTTTATAAGTGTTAAGTTCTGCGTGTGCAAAGAGCTAAAAAAAAAGAGCTACCTTTTCCTTGTGCAGCATTACTGCTGCACAAGATGGCTCTTTCAGTAACAAACGACGGGGGGGGGGGGGGGACAGGTTCCCTTACATTTAGGTTGTTGTGCCAGCGTGGCGGTCGCAGGACACATTGCCGGCTACACAGCTGGGGATCAGCTGACGTTACTGAAACCCAATAACACTGGGTCGTATGTTTTTACTGTGCAGCCTGCACTTCTGAGCCGCAACTGGCGGTGTTGGAGCCCAGGAATAGCAGTTCAGGTGGTAGAAAGATGAACACAGCAGGAGACCTGGATGACACCCAATTACTTAATCAGGCAGAGGAGTGGCAAATTCCTGCGAGATCCAGGCCTGGTTCATTTTCAGGAAAGTAAGCCGGTCAACGTTATCGGAGGATAGTCGCATGCGACGGTCTGTTAGTACACCACCTGCGGCACTAAAGACACGTTCCGATAAGACACTAGCCGCAGGGCAAGCCAGCACCTCCAATGCATACTGGCTTAGCTCTGGCCATGTATCCAGCTTAGAGACCCAAAACTTGAACGGGGAAGAGCCGTCTGGGAGTACAGTAAGAGGGCAAGCCATGTAGTCTGTCACCATCTGACGGAACCGTTGCCTCCTGCTGACTGGAGCCGCCGGTGATGGTGTAGACATTTGGGGCGGGCACACAAAAGTGTGCCAGAGTTGTGCCATACTGGGCTTGCCTTGGGCAGAGGCACTGCTTCTGCTCCCTCTTTGGGCAGAGCCTCCCCCACTGCCTCGACGCACTGAGCTGCTTTGTAAAGCACTAGCAGCACTCCTCTCAGTTGGACAGGAGAAGATGATGGAATTCACCAGTGTGTCGTGGTACTCCCGCAATTTACGCTCCCGGGTCAACGCAGGGATGAGGTTTTGGACGTTGTCCCGGTAGCGAGGATCGAGGAGGGTGAACACCCAATAATCAGGCATGTTGAGAATGTGGTCGATGCGGCGGTCGTTTCTCAGGCACTGCAGCATGAAATCCACCATGTGCTGCAGAGTGCCAACCGGCCCAGAAACGCTGTCCCCTGCTTGAGACATGATCTCTGCCCGCTCGTCATCACCCCACCCTCGCTGTACACACTGACCACTGGACAATTGTGTCGCTCCCTCCTCTGGACGGAGCTCTTCCTCCTCCATTGACTCCTCCTCATCCTCCTCACAAATTGGCCCCTGCGTACCCCTTTGTGAGGAACCACGTGGCGCTGACTCTCCAGAAGCTGATGGAAAAGGTGACTCCTCATCCTCCACCTCTTCCACCACATCATCCCTTAACCCTTGCAAAGTTTGCTGAAGCAGGCAGATAAGGGGGACAGTCATGCTGACTAGTGCATCATCTGCACTTGCCATCCGCGTGGAATAATCAAAAGGACGCAAAACCTGGCAGACGTCCTTCATAGTGGCCCACTCTGTGGTTGTGAAGTCTGATCGGCGCTGACTGCGACTTCTTTGCGCCTGATGCAGCTGGTACTCCATAACTGCTTGCTGCTGCTCACACAACCGCTCCAACATATGTAACGTGGAATTCCACCGGGTAGGTAGGTCACATATGATGCGGTGTTCCGGAAGGCGGAATCGGCGCTGCAGAGCAGCAATGCGGGATCTGGCCAAGCTGGAACGCCGCAAGTGAGCACACTCTAGGCGGACCTTGTGCAGCAGGGCATCAAGATCCGGATAGTCCCTCAGAAAACTCTGCACAACCAAATTGAGCACATGTGCCAGACATGGGATGTGAGTGAGGTTGCCAAGGGCCAAAGCTGCCACCAGATTTCGGCCATTGTCACACACTACCATGCCTGGCTGGAGATTCGCTGGCAGTAACCACACATCGCTCTCCTGCTTTATGGCATTCCAGAGCTCCTGCGCTGTGTGGCTTCGATGCCCCAATGAAACTAGTTTCAAGACGGCCTGCTGACGTTTGGCCACGGCTGTGCTCATGTCGGTCATAGGTAAACGTTCACGGGTCCATGTGGGGGTGGACTGTGACGGATCCTGCAGAGAGGAATCAGAGGAACTGGTGTAAGAGGAGGAGTCGATGCGTACAGACTGGATTCCTGCAATCCTTGGAGTGGGCAGGACACGTCCTGCGCCACTCGCACGATCTGTACCTGGCTCAACAACATTAACCCAATGGGCAGTGAGGGAAACATATCGCCCCTGTCCATGCTGACTGGTCCACGCATCGGTGGTGAGGTGGACCTTGCTACTGACGGCGTTCAGTAGCGCATGTTTTATGTTTGCCTCAACATGCCTGTGCAGGGCAGGGACAGCCTGCCTGCTGAAGTAAAAGCGGCTGGGCACCTTGTACTGTGGGACTGCCAATGCCATCAAGTCACGGAAGCTGTCAGTCTCCACCAGCCTGAACGAGAGCATTTCCAGGGACAACAGTTTGGCAATGCCTGCATTCAGAGCCTGTGCTCGGGGGTGGTTGGCCGAGAATGCCCGCCTTTTCTCCCATGCCTGTACTACCGATGGCTGTAGAGTAGACTGGGAGTGTGAGGATGACTGGGAAGGTGGTGCTGTGGGTGGAATTACACAAGGTCTCTGGGAGGAAGCCAAACCAGCTGTGCGTGAGCTGGAGGAAGAGGCAACACGAGCTGAAGAGGTGGTAGCTGCCGCTGTTGGTTGGCCTACATCTTCAGTGTGTTTCTGTAACTCCACCGCGTGCCTGGTCCGCACATGTTTCCACATATTTGTGGTATTGAGGTTGCTGACATTTTTCCCTCTTTTTACTTTATGATGACACAGCTTGCATTTGACAAAACAAATGTCATCTGCAACTGTGTCAAAAAAGGACCAGGCACTGCAAGTCTTGGGAGCGCCCTTTTTGGCTTTGGAAAGAGACAGGCTCCTAACGGGTGCCAAAGTGGAGGCTACAGGCTCCGCAGTCTTCCCCCTCCCTCTCCCTCTTTGGCCCGTAAGAGGAAGCTCTTCCTCTGAGCTGCTCCCACCACCTTCCTGTTCCTCACGCCACGATGGGTCAAGGACCTCATCATCTCCACTACCCTCTGCCACCAACTGCTCCTCCTGGGTAGTCTCAGCAGCACAGTACGCACGAGAAAGCGGCACCTGAGTTTCATCATCAGATGCGTACTGCGCTGTGGTCACCGGAGGCACTGGCCCACCTGCCTCTTCAGAGTCAGAGAGAAAAAGGTGTTGGGCATCACTGCACACTGCCTCTTCTTCCATTTCTCCAATGCTGCTTGGCTGGCCCCCTGTTTCCAAGCCAAGAGATTCAGAGAACAGAAGTAGAGACGGCTCCTGTCCTGGGCTCTCTGACTGCCTGGCCAATTTGGCAGGTGGTGAAGAGACAGATGGCTGCTCTCCAGTGCTCTGTGCCTGAGAGGATGTGGCACTAACTGAAGTCGATGCCGAGGCGTTAGCTGCCATCCACCCGACAACGGCTTCAATTTGGTCTTCACGCAGCAGCGGTGCACGGCGCTCTCCGACAAAGCTGCGCATGAAGGACTGTTCCCTGCTGAAACTGAGTGACGACGAGTCACCGGCGCCCGCAGCAGGCACAGAATCACCACGTCCTCTCCCTGCTCCTCTCCCTGCTCCGCGCCCACGCCCACGTGCCTTACTCCCTGCCCTCTTCATCTTGGTTGACAGATAAAGATAAGCAGAAAAGTACTAAGGCCTTAGTGTGCTTATTCCTGTAATGCTCCTCCTAACAGGTGTAAGAAACACTAATGTTGTAAATTGTGGACTAAACTTTATTATTTTTCATATGTGGCCTACACAAGTGTTAAGTTGTGTTTGGTGAACTTAACCTTTTTTTTGGTGCAGATCGGGCTACAGAGCTAGTTTAAATCACACGGAGACCGTGCAGACAGCCGTAAACGGCGCTGCAAGGCCAAAAAACCCTCCTCTAGGTTATCCTATATAGTGTTTTTCCACTATTTAGCTGGATACAAGTGGAAAGACACTAATAGGAATTTTTTTTTTCAAATTTTAAACTGGCTGCACTATTTGAAAAAAAGGAAATTGTTTTTCAAGGTATGAGGCAGTAACGCACCCTGAGCTGAATCCAACCGGCTATGGCTGCACACAGACTACAGGGCGAGCTGCGCTCACACAGAGACCGTGCAGACAGCCGTAAACGGCGCTGCAAGGCCCCAAAAAAACCCTCTAGGTTATCCTATGTAGTGTTTTTCCACAATTGAGCTGGAGACTGGTGGAAAGACACTAATAGGAATTTTTTTTTTTTCAAATTTTAAACAGGCTGCACTATTTGAAAAAAAGGAAAATTTTTCTCAAGGTATGAGCCAGTAACGAACCCTGAGCTGAATCCAACCGGCTATGGCTGCACACAGACTACAGGGCGAGCTGGGCTCACACGGAGACCGTGCAGACAGCCGTAAACGGCGCTGCAAGGCCAAAAAACCCTCCTCTAGGTTATCCTATATAGTGTTTTTCCACTATTTAGCTGGATACGAGTGGAAAGACACTAATAGGAATTTTTTTTTTCAAATTTTAAACAGGCTGCACTATTTGAAAAAAAGGAAAATTTTTCTCAAGGTATGAGCCAGTAACGAACCCTGAGCTGAATCCAACCGGCTATGGCTGCACACAGACTACAGGGCGAGCTGGGCTCACACGGAGACCGTGCAGACAGCCGTAAACGGCGCTGCAAGGCCCAAAAAACCCCCTCTAGGTTATCCTATGTAGTGTTTTTCCACAATAGAGCTGGAGACTGGTGGAAAAACACTAATAGGAAATTTGAGAAAAAATGTGCAGCAGGCTGCACTAAGAGCAAAAAAGAACAACTGTGTGAGGCAGTGTGAACCCCCCCTGAGCTGAATACAACCGGGTATATGGCTGCACACAGACTACAGAGTGAGCTGCACACACACACACACACACACACAGAGACCTTGCAGAACGCTGTTAAAACAGCGCTGCAAGGCAAGAGCAAGGTGAACAGTGAAGAACACACAGCGTTTTGCTAAATTAGCCTTTGGAAAGGAAAATAAAGCAATTAGCAAGCTCAACTGGCCCTCAGTTAGAACACAGCGTCCTGTCCCTAACTGAAATCACAGCAGAGTGAGCCCAAAATGGCGGCAGCGCTTTTTTATAGTGCAGAGTGACATCATTTCAGCAGCCAATCCAAGCCTTGCCAGTACTTACATGCCCACCATGCTAAACAGGATGTGCCCACACTTTCATTCATTCCTCATTGGCTGCTGCGTTCAATTTGAATTCTGGGAACTTCCGATTCCGGTATCCGATACGCGGGAAGTATCGGAATTCAGTATCGGAATTCCGATACCGCAAATATCGGCCGATACCCGATACTTGCGGTATCGGAATGCTCAACACTAGTAATGGCTGATAACAGAGAGAAATAGACTCACAGCAGGACGGGGGAATGGCTGATAACAGAGAGAAATAGATTGTTATCAGCCATTCCCAAGTCCTGCTGTCAGTGAGAAATAGAAAGAATGCAGGACGAGGAATGGCTGATAAGAGAGAGAAATAGACTGACAGCGGGACAGGGGAATGGCTGATAACAGAGAGAAATAGACTCACAGCAGGACGGGGGAATGGCTGATAACAGAGAGAAATCGACTGTTATCAGCCATTCCCAAGTCCTGCTGTCAGTGAGAAATAGAAAGAATGCAGGACGAGGAATGGCTGATAAGAGAGAGAAATAGACTGACAGCAGGACGGGGAATGGCTGATAAGAGAGAGAAATAGACTGACAGCGGGACAGGGGAATGGCTGATAACAGAAAGAAATAGACTGACAGCGGGACAAGGAATGGCTGATAACAGAGAGAAATAGACTGACAGCAGGACAGGGGAATGGCTGATAACAGAACGAAATAGACTGACAGCGGCATGGGGAATGGCTGATAACAGAGAGAAATAGACTGACAGCAGGACAAGGATTGGCTGATAACAGAGAGAAATACACTGACAGCAGAAAAGGGGAATGGCTGATAACAGAGAGAAATAGACAGAATGCAGGACGGGGAATGGCTGATAACAGAGAAATAGACTGACAGCAGGACAGGGGAATGGCTGATAACAGAGAGAAATAGACTGACAGCAGGACAAGGATTGGCTGATAACAGAGAGAAATAGACTGACAGCGGGACGGGGAATGACTGATAACACAGAGAAATAGACTGACAGCAGGACAGGGGTGTGGCTGATAACAGAAAGAAATAGACTGACAGCAGGACAGGGGAATGGCTGAAAACAGAGAGAAATAGACTGACAGCAGGATGGGGAATGGCTGATAACAGAGATAAATAGACTGAAAGCAGGACGGGGAATGGCTGATAACAGAGAGAAATAGACTGACAGCAGGACAAGGATTGGCTGATAACAGAGAGAAATAGACTGACAGCAGGATGGGGATTGGCTGTTAACAGAGAGAAATAGACAATGCAGGACGGGGAATGGCTGATAACAGAGATAAATAGACTGACAGCAGGACGGGGGAATGGCTGATAACAGATAGAAATAGACTGACAGCAGGACGGGGGAATGGCTGATAACAGAGATAAATAGACTGACAGCAGGACAGGGTAATGGCTGATAACAGAGAGAATAGACTGACAGCAGGACGGGGGAATGGCAGATAACGGAGAGAATAGACTGACAGCAGGACGGGAGAATGGCTGATAACAGAGAGAAATAGACTGACAGCAGGAACGGGATTGGCTGATAACAGAGAGAAATAGACTGACAGCAGGACAGGGGAATGGCTGATAACAGAGAGAATACACTGACAGCAGGACGTGGGAATGGCTAATAACAGAGAAATTTACTGACAGCAGGACAGGGAATGGCTGATAACAGAGAGAATTGACTGACAGCAGGACGGGGAATGGCTGATAACAGAGAGAAATAGACTGACAGCAGGACGGGGGAATGGCTGATAACAGAGAGAAATAGACTGACAGCAGGACAGGGGAATGGCTGATAACAGAAAGAAATAGACTGACAGCGGCATGGGGAATGGCTGATAACAGAGAGAAATAGACTGACAGCAGGATGGGGATTGGCTGTTAACAGAGAGAAATAGACTGACAGCAGGACAGGGGAATGGCTGATAACAGAGAGAAATAGACAGAATGCAGGACGGGGAATGGCTGATAACAGAGAGAAATAGACTGACAGCAGGACGGGGAATGGCTGATAACAGAGAGAAATAGACTGACAGCGGGACGGGGAATGGCTGATAACAGAGAGAAATAGACAGAGCAGGACGAGGGAATGGCTGATAACAGAGAGAAATCGACTGACAGCAGGACAAGGATTGGCTGATAACAGAGAGAAATAGACTGACAGCAGGACGGGGAATGGCTGATAACAGAGAGAAATAGACTGACAGCGGGACGGGGAATGACTGATAACACAGAGAAATAGACTGACAGCGGGACGGGGAATGACTGATAACACAGAGAAATAGACTGACAGCAGGACAGGGGAGTGGCTGATAACAGAGAGAAATAGACTGACAGCAGGATGGGGAATGGCTGATAACAGAGAGGAATAGACTGACAACAGGACGGGGGAACGGCTGATAACAGAGAGAAATAGACTGACAGCAGGACAAGGGAATGGCTGATAACAGAGAGAAATAGACTGACAGCGGCATGGGGAATGGCTGATAACAGAGAGAAATAGACTGACAGCAGGACAAGGATTGGCTGATAACAGAGAGAAATAGACTGACAGTAGGACAGGGGAATGGCTGATAACAGAGAGAAATAGACTGACAGCAGGATGGGGAATGGCTGATAACAGAGGAATAGACTGACAACAGGACGGGGGAATGGCTGATAACAGAGAGAAATAGACTGACAGCAGGACGGGGAATGACTGATAACAGAGAGAAATAGACTGACAGCAGGACGGGGGAATGGCTGATAAGAGAGAGAAATAGACTGACAGCAGGACAGGGGAGTGGCTGATAACAGAAAGAAATAGACTGACAGCAGGACAGGGGAATGGCTGAAAACAGAGAGAAATAGACTGACAGCAGGATGGGGAATGGCTGATAACAGAGAGCAATAGACTGACAGCGGGATGGGTAATGGCTGATAACAGAGAGAATAGACTGACAGCAGGGCAGGGGAATGGCTGATAACAGAGAGAAATAGACTGACAGCGGGACAGGGGAATGGCTGATAACAGAGAGAAATAGACTCACAGCAGGACGGGGGAATGGCTGATAACAGAGAGAAATCGACTGTTATCAGCCATTCCCAAGTCCTGCTGTCAGTGAGAAATAGACAGAATGCAGGACGAGGAATGGCTGATAAGAGAGAGAAATAGACTGACAGCAGGACGGGGAATGGCTGATAAGAGAGAGAAATAGACTGACAGCAGGATGGGGAGTGGCTGATAACAGAAAGAAATAGACTGAACACAGGACAGGGGAATGGCTGATAACAGAGAAATAGACTGACAGCGGGATGGGGAATGGCTGATAACAGAGAGAAATAGACTGACAGCGGGATGGGTAATGGCTGATAACAGAGAGAATAGACTGACAGCAGGGCAGGGGAATGGCTGATAACAGAGAGAAATAGACTGACAGCGGGACAGGGGAATGGCTGATAACAGAGAGAAATAGACTCACAGCAGGACGGGGGAATGGCTGATAACAGAGAGAAATCGACTTATCAGTCATTCCCAAGTCCTGCTGTCAGTGAGAAATAGACAGAATGCAGGACGAGGAATGGCTGATAAGAGAGAGAAATAGACTGACAGCAGGACGGGGAATGGCTGATAAGAGAGAGAAATAGACTGACAGCAGGATGGGGAGTGGCTGATAACAGAGAGAAATAGACTGACAGCAGGACAGGGGAGTGGCTGATAACAGAAAGAAATAGACTGACAGCAGGACAGGGGAATGGCTGAAAACAGAGAGAAATAGACTGACAGCAGGATGGGGAATGGCTGATAACAGAGAGGAATAGACTGACAACAGGACGGGGGAATGGCTGATAACAGAGAGAAATAGACTGACAGCAGGACAAGGGAATGGCTGAAAACAGAGAGAAATAGACTGACAGCAGGATGGGGAATGGCTGATAACAGAGAGGAATAGACTGACAACAGGACGGGGGAATGGCTGATAACAGAGAGAAATAGACTGACAGCAGGACAAGGGAATGGCTGATAACAGAGAGAAATAGACTTACAGCGGCATGGGGAATGGCTGATAACAGAGAGAAATAGACTGACAGCAGGACAAGGATTGGGTGATAACAGAGAGAAATAGACTGACAGCAGGATGGGGATTGGCTGTTAACAGAGAGAAATAGACTGAGCAGGACAGGGGAATGGCTGATAACAGAGAGAAATAGACTGACAGCAGGACAAGGATTGGCTGATAACAGAGAGAAATAGACTGACAGTAGGACATGGGAATGGCTGATAACAGAGAGAAATAGACTGACAGCAGGATGGGGAATGGCTGATAACAGAGAGGAATAGACTGACAACAGGACGGGGGAATGGCTGATAACAGAGAGAAATAGACTGACAGCAGGACGGGGGAATGGCTGATAACAGAGATAAATAGACTGACAGCAGGACAGGGTAATGGCTGATAACAGAGAGAATAGACTGACAGCAGGACGGGGGAATGGCTAATAACAGAAATTTACTGACAGCAGGACAGGGAATGGCTGATAACAGAGAGAAATAGACTGACAGCAGGACAGGGGAATGGCTGATAACAGAGAGAATAGACTGACAGCAGGACGGGGAATGGCTGATAACAGAGAGAAATAGACAGACAACAGGGCGGGGAATGGCTGATAACAGAGAAATAGACTGACAGCAGGACGGGAATGGCTGATAACAGAGAAATTTACTGACAGCAGGACAGGGAATGGCTGATAACAGAGAAATAGACTGACAGCAGGACAGGGAATGGCTGATAACAGAGAGAATAGACTGACAGCAGGACAGGGAATGGCTGATAACAGAGAGAAATAGACAGACAACAGGGCGGGGAATGGCTGATAACAGAGAAATAGACTGACAGCAGGACGGGAATGGCTGATAACAGAGAGAAATAGACTGACAGCAGGACGGGGAATGGTTGATAACAAAGATAATAGACTGACAGCAGGACAGGGGAATAGCTGATAACAGAGAGAATAGACTGACAGCAGGGCAGGTGAATGGCTGATAACAGAGAGAAATAGACTGACAGCGGGATGGGGAATGGCTGATAACAGAGAGAAATAGACTGACAGCAGGACAAGGATTGGCTGATAACAGAGAGAAATAGACTGACAGTAGGACAGGGAATGGCTGATAACAGAGAGAATAGACTGACAGCAGGACGGGGAATGGCTGATAACAGAGAGAAATAGACTGAACACAGGACAGGGGAATGGCTGATAACAGAGAAATAGACTGACAGCGGGATGGGGAATGGCTGATAACAGAGAGAAATAGACTGACAGCGGGATGGGTAATTGCTGATAACAGAGAGAAATAGACTCACAGCAGGACGGGGGAATGGCTGATAACAGAGAGAAATAGACTGACAGCGGGACAGGGGAATGGCTGATAACAGAGAGAAATAGACTCACAGCAGGACGGGGGAATGGCTGATAACAGAGAGAAATCGACTGTTATCAGCCATTCCCAAGTCCTGCTGTCAGTGAGAAATAGAAAGAATGCAGGATGAGGAATGGCTGATAAGAGAGAGAAATAGACTGACAGCAGGACGGGGAATGGCTGATAAGAGAGAGAAATAGACTGACAGCGGGACAGGGGAATGGCTGATAACAGAAAGAAATAGACTGACAGCGGGACAAGGAATGGCTGATAACAGAGAGAAATAGACTGACAGCAGGACAGGGGAATGGCTGATAACAGAACGAAATAGACTGACAGCGGCATGGGGAATGGCTGATAACAGAGAGAAATAGACTGACAGCAGGACAAGGATTGGCTGATAACAGAGAGAAATAGACTGACAGCAGAAAAGGGGAATGGCTGATAACAGAGAGAAATAGACAGAATGCAGGACGGGGAATGGCTGATAACAGAGAAATAGACTGACAGCAGGACAGGGGAATGGCTGATAACAGAAAGAAATAGACTGACAGCAGGACAGGGGAATGGCTGAAAACAGAGAGAAATAGACTGACAGCAGGATGGGGAATGGCTGATAACAGAGATAAATAGACTGAAAGCAGGACGGGGAATGGCTGATAACAGAGAGAAATAGACTGACAGCAGGACAAGGATTGGCTGATAACAGAGAGAAATAGACTGACAGCAGAAAAGGGGAATGGCTGATAACAGAGAGAAATAGACAGAATGCAGGACGGGGAATGGCTGATAACAGAGAAATAGACTGACAGCAGGACAGGGGAATGGCTGATAACAGAAAGAAATAGACTGACAGCAGGACAGGGGAATGGCTGAAAACAGAGAGAAATAGACTGACAGCAGGATGGGGAATGGCTGATAACAGAGATAAATAGACTGAAAGCAGGACGGGGAATGGCTGATAACAGAGAGAAATAGACTGACAGTAGCACAGGGGAATGGCTGATAACAGAGAAAAATAGACTGACAGCAGGACAGGGAATGGCTGATAACAGAGAGAAATAGACTGACAGCAGGATGGGGATTGGCTGTTAACAGAGAGAAATAGACTGACAGCAGGACAGGGGAATGGCTGATAACAGAGAGAAATAGACTGACAGCAGGACAAGGATTAGCTGATAACAGAGAGAAATATACTGACAGTAGGACAAGGATTGGCTGATAACAGAGAGGAATAGACTGACAGCAGGACAAGGGAATGGCTGACAACAGAGAGAAATAGACTGACAGCGGCATGGGGAATGGCTGATAACAGAGAGAAATAGACTGACAGCAGGACAAGGATTGGCTGATAACAGAGAGAAATAGACTGACAGCAGGACGAGGAATGGCTGATAACAGAGAGAAATAGACTGACAGCAGGGCTGGGGAATGGCTGACAACAGAGAGAAATAGACTGACAGCAGGACGGGGGAATGGCTGATAACAGAGATAAATAGACTGACAGCAGGACAAGGGAATGGCTGATAACAGAGAGAAATAGACTGACAGTAGGACAGGGGAATGGCTGATAACAGAGAAACAGACTGACAGCAGGACGGGGAATGGCTGATAACAGAGAGAAATAGACTGACAGCGGCATGGGGAATGGCTGATAACAGAGAGAAATAGACTGACAGCAGGACGGGGAATGGCTGATAACAGAGAGAAATAGACTGATAGCAGGGCGGGGGAATGGCTGATAACAGAGAAGTAGACTGACAGCAGGACAGGGGAATGGCTGATAACAGAGAGAAAAGACTGACAGCAGGACAGGGGAATGGCTGATAACAGAGGGAAATAGACTGAGAGCAGGACGAGGGAATGGCTGATAACAGAGAGAAATCGACTGACAGCAGGACTTGGGAATGGCTGATAACAGAGAGAAATAGACAGAATGCAGGATGGGGAATGGCTGACAACAGAGAGAAATAGACTGACAGCAGGACAAGGATTGGCTGATAACAGAGAGAAATAGACTGACAGCAGGACGGGGAATGGCTGATAACAGAGAGAAATAGACTGACAGCAGGGCGGGGGAATGGCAAATAACGGAGAGAATAGACTGACAGCAGGACGGGAGAATGGCTGATAACAGAGAGAAATAGACTGAGAGCAGGACGAGGGAATGGCTGATAACAGAGAGAAATCGACTGACAGCAGGACTTGGGAATGGCTGATAACAGAGACAAATAGACAGAATGCAGGACGGGGAATGGCTGATAACAGAGAGAAATAGACTGACAGCAGGACGGGGAATGGCTGATAACAGAGAGAAATAGACTGACAGCGGGACAGGGAATGACTGATAACACAGAGAAATAGACTGACAGCAGGGCAGGGGAATGGCTGAAAACAGAGAGAAATAGACTGACAGCAGGATGGGGAATGGCTGATAATAGAGAGGAATAGACTGACAACAGGACGGGGGAATGGCTGATAACAGAGAGAAATAGACTGACAGCAGGACGGGGGAATGGCTGATAACAGAGATAAATAGACTGACAGCAGGACAAGGGAATGGCTGATAACAGAGAGAAATAGACTGACAGTAGGACAGGGGAATGGCTGATAACAGAGAAACAGACTGACAGCAGGACGGGGAATGGCTGATAACAGAGAGAAATAGACTGACAGCAGGGCGGGGGAATGGCTGATAACAGAGAGAAGTAGACTGACAGCAGGACGGGGAACGGCTGATAACAGAGAGATATAGACTGACAGCGGGATGGGGAATGGCTGCCAACAGAGAGAAATAGACTGACAGCAGGACAGGGGAATGGCTGATAACACAGAGAAATAGACTGACAGCAGGACAGGGGAGTGGCTGATAACAGAAAGAAATAGACTGACAGCAGGACAGGGGAATGGCTGAAAACAGAGAGATATAGACTGACAGCAGGATGGGGAATGGCTGATAACAGAGAGGAATAGACTGACAGCAGGACGGGGGAATGGCTGATAACAGAGATAAATAGACTGACAGCAGGACAGGGTAATGGCTGATAACAGAGAGAATAGACTGACAGCAGGACGGGGAATGGCAGATAACGGAGAGAATAGACTGACAGCAGGACGGGAGAATGGCTGATAACAGAGAGAAATAGACTGACAGCAGGACAGGGGAATGGCTGATAACAGAGAGAATACACTGACAGCAGGACGTGGGAATGGCTAATAACAGAGAAATTTACTGACAGCAGGACAGGGAATGGCTGATAACAGAGAGAATTGACTGACAGCAGGACGGGGAATGGCTGATAACAGAGAGAAATAGACTGACAGCAGGACAAGGATTGGCTGATAACAGAGAGAAATAGACTGACAGCAGGACAGGGGAATGGCTGATAACAGAGAGAAATAGACTGACAGCAGGACAGGGGAATGGCTGATAACAGAGAGAAATAGACTGACAGCAGGACGGGGGAATGGCTGATAACAGAGAGAAATAGACTGACAGCAGGACGAGGGAATGGCTGATAACAGAGAGAAATCGACTGACAGCAGGACTTGGGAATGGCTGATAGAGAGAAATAGACAGAATGCAGGACGGGGAATGGCTGATAACAGAGAGAAATTGACTGACAGCAGGACGGGGAATGGCTGATAACAGAGACAAATAGACTGACAGCAGGACAAGGGAATGGCTGATAACAGAGAGAAATAGACTGACAGCAGGACGGGGAATGGCTGATAACAGAGAGAAATAGACTGACAGCGGCATGGGGAATGGCTGATAACAGAGAGAAATGGACTGACAGCAGGACAAGGATTGGCTGATAACAGAGAGAAATAGACTGACAGCAGGATGGGGATTGGCTGTTAACAGAGAGAAATAGACTGACAGCAGGACAGGGGAATGGCTGATAACAGAGAGAAATAGACTGACAGCGGCATGGGGAATGGCTGATAACAGAGAGAAATAGACTGACAGCAGGACAAGGATTGGCTGATAACAGAGAGAAATAGACTGACAGCAGGACAGGGGAATGGCTGATAACACAGAGAATAGACTGACAGCAGGACGGGAGAATGGCTGATAAAGAGAAATAGACTGACGGCACGACGGGGAATGGCTGATAACAGAGAGAAATAGACTGACAGCAGGAACGGGATTGGCTGATAACAGAGAGAAATAGACTGACAGCAGGACAGGGGAATGGCTGATAACACAGAGAATAGACTGACAGCAGGACGGGGGAATGGCTGATAACAGAGAAATTTACTGACAGCAGGACAGGGAATGGCTGATAACAGAGAGAATAGTCTGACAGCAGGACGGGGAATGGCTGATAACAGAGAGAAATAGACAGACAACAGGGCGGGGAATGGCTGATAACAGAGAGAAATAGACTGACAGCAGGATGGTGAATGGCTGGTAACAGAGAGAAATAGACTGACAGCAGGACAGGGGAATGGCTGATAACAGAGAGAAATAGACTGACAGCAGGACGGGAATGGCTGATAACAGAGAGAAATAGACTGACAGCAGGACGGGGAATGGTTGATAACAAAGATAATAGACTGACAGCAGGACGGAGGAATGGCTGATAACAGAGAGAAATAGACTGACAGCAGGACGGGGGAATGACTGATAACAGAGAGAATAGACTGACAGCAGGACAGGGGAATAGCTGATAACAGAGAGAAATAGACTGAACACAGGACAGGGGAATGGCTGATAACAGAGAGAATAGACTGACAGCAGGACAGGAGAATGGCTGATAACAGAGAAATAGACTGACAGTGGGATGGGGAATGGCTGATAACAGAGAGAAATAGACTGACAGCGGGATGGGGAATGGCTGATAACAGAGAGAAATAGACTGACAGCGGGATGGGTAATGGCTGATAACAGAGAGAATAGACTGACAGCAGGGCAGGGGAATGGCTGATAACAGAGAGAAATAGACTGACAGCAGGATGGGGATTGGCTGATAACAGAGAGAAATAGACTGACAGCGGGATGGGGAATGGCTGATAACAGAGAGAAATAGACTGACAGCGGGACGTGGGAATGGCTGATAACAGAAAGAAATAGACTGACAGCGGGAGAAGGAATGGCTGATAACAGAGAGAAATAGACTGACAGCAGGACGGGGGAATGGCTGATAACAGAGAGAAATAGACTCACAGCAGGACGGGGGAATGGCTGATAACAGAGAGAAATAGACTGACAGCAGGACGGGGGAATGGCTGATAACAGAGAGAAATAGACTGACAGCAGGACGGGGGAATGGCTGATAAAAGAGAGAAATAGACTGACAGCAGGACGGGGGAATGGCTGATAGCAGAGATAAAAAGACTGACAGCAGGACATGGGAATGGCTGATAACACAGAGAAATAGACTGACAGCAGGACAGGGGAATGGCTGATAACAGAGAGAAATAAACTGACAGCGGCATGGGGAATGGCTGATAACAGAGAGAAATAGACTGACAGCAGGACAAGGATTGGCTGATAACAGAGAGAAATAGACTGACAGCAGTATGGGGATTGGCTGTTAACAGAGAGAAATAGACTGACAGCAGGACAGGGGAATGGCTGATAACAGAGAGAAATAGACAGAATGCAGGACGGGGAATGGCTGATAACAGAGAGAAATAGACTGACAGCAGGACGTGGAATGGCTGATAACAAAGAGAAATAGACTGACAGCGGGACGGGGAATGGCTGACAACAGAGAGAAATACACTGACATCAGGACAGGGGAAAGGCTGATAACACAGAGAAATAGACTGACAGCAGGACAGGGGAGTGGCTGATAACAGAAAGAAATAGACTGACAGCAGGACAGGGGAATGGCTGAAAACAGAGAGAAATAGACTGACATCAGGATGGGGAATGGCTGATAACAGAGAGGAATAGACTGACAACAGGACGGGGGAATGGCTGATAACAGAGAGAAATAGACTAACAGCAGGACAGGGGAATGGCTGATAACAGAGAGAATAGACTGACAGCAGGACGGGGGAATGGCAGATAATGGAGAGAATAGACTGACAGCAGGACGGGAGAATGGCTGATAACAGAGAGAAATAGACTGACGGCACGACGGGAATGGCTGATAACAGAGAGAAATAGACTGACAGCAGGAACGGGATTGGCTGATAACAGAGAGAAATAGACTGACAGCAGGACAGGGGAATGGCTGATAACAGAGAGAATAGACTGACAGCAGGATGGGGGAATGGCTGATAACATAGAGAAATTTACTGACAGCAGGACAGGGAATGGCTGATAACAGAGAGAATAGACTGACAGCAGGATGGGGAATGGCTGATAACAGAGAGAAATAGACAGACAACAGGGCGGGGAATGGCTGATAACAGAGAGAAATAGACTGACAGCAGGACAGGGAATGGCTGATAACAGAGAGAAATAGACTGACAGCAGGACGGGGGAATGGCTGATAACAGAGAGAAAAAGACTGACAGCAGGATGGTGAATGGCTGACAACAGAGAGAAATAGACTGACAGCAGGACAGGGGAGTGGCTGATAACAGAAAGAAATCGACTGACAGCAGGATGGAGAATGGCTGATAACAGAGAGGAATACACTGACAACAGCACGGGGGAATGGCTGATAACAGAGAGAAATAGACTGACAGCAGGATGGGGAATGGCTGATAACAGAGAGGAATAGACTGACAACAGGATGGGGGAATGGCTGATAACAGAGAGAAAGACTGACAGCAGGACGGGGGAATGGCTGATAACAGAGATAAATAGACTGACAGCAGGACAGGGGAATGGCTGATAACAGAGAGAATAGACTGACAGCAAGACGGGGGAATGGCAGATAATGGAGAGAATAGACTGACAGCAGGACGGGAGAATGGCTGATAACAGAGAGAAATAGACTGACGGCACGACGGGGAATGGCTGATAACAGAGAGAAATAGACTGACAGCAGGAACGGGATTGGCTGATAACAGAGAGAAATAGACTGACAGCAGGACAGGGGAATGGCTGATAACAGAGAGAATAGACTGACAGCAGGACGGGGGAATGGCTAATAACATAGAGAAATTTACTGACAGCAGGACAGGGAATGGCTGATAACAGAGAGAAATAGACTGACAGCAGGACGGGGGAATGGCTGATAACATAGAGAAATTTACTGACAGCAGGACAGGGAATGGCTGATAACAGAGAGAAAAGACTGACAGCAGGACGGGGTATGGCTGATAACAGAGAGAAATAGACAAACAACAGGGCGGGGAATGGCTGATAACAGAGAGAAATAGACTGACAGCAGGACAGGGAATGGCTGATAACAGAGAGAAATAGACTGACAGCAGGACGGGGGAATGGCTGATAACATAGAGAAAATTACTGACATCAGGACAGGGAATGGCTGATAACAGAGAGAATAGACTGACAGCAGGACGGGGAATGGCTGATAACAGAGAGAAATAGACAGACAACAGGGTGGGGAATGGCTGATAACAGAGAGAAATAGACTGACAGCAGGACAGGGAATGGCTGATAACAGAGAGAAATAGACTGACAGCAGGACGGGGGAATGGCTGATAACAGAGAGAAAAAGACTGACAGCAGGACAGGGGAGTGGCTGATAACAGAAAGAAATCGACTGACAGCAGGATGGAGAATGGCTGATAACAGAGAGGAATACACTGACAACAGGACGGGGGAATGGCTGATAACAGAGAGAAATAGACTGACAGCAGGATGGGGGAATGGCTGGTAACAGAGAGAAATAGACTGACAGCAGGACGGGGGAATGGCTGATAACAGAGAGAAATAGACTGACAGCAGGACAAGGATTGGCTGATAACAGAGAGAAATAGACTGACAGCAGGACGGGAATGGCTGATAACAGAGAGAAATAGACTGACAGCAGAGAGAAATAGACTGACAGCAGAGAGAAATAGACTGACAGCAGGACGGAGGAATGGCTGATAACAGAGAGAAATGGACTGACAGCAGGACGGGGGAATGACTGATAACAGAGAGAATAGACTGACAGCAGGACAGGGGAATGGCTGATAACAGAGAGAAATAGACTGAACACAGGACAGGGGAATGGCTGATAACAGAGAAATAGACTGACAGCGGGATGGGGAATGGCTAATAACAGAGAGAATAGACTGACAGCAGGACGGGGATTGGCTGATAACAGAGAAATTTACTGACAGCAGGACAGGGAATGGCTGATAACAGAGAGAAATAGAGTGATAGCAGGACGGGGGAATGGCTGATAACAGAGAGAAATAGACTGAACACAGGACAGGGGAATGGCTGATAACAGAGAATAGACTGACAGCAGGATGGGGATTGGCTGATAAAAGCGAGAAATAGACTGACAGCAGGACAGGAGAATGGCTGATAACAGAGAAATAGATTGACAGCGGGATGGGGAATGGCTGATAACAGAGAGAAATAGATTGACAGCGGGATGGGGAATGGCTGATAACAGAGAGAAATAGACTGAGAGCGGGATGGGGAATGGCTGATAACAGAGAGAAATAGACTGAGAGCGGGATGGGGAATGGCTGATAACAGAGAGAATAGTAGAAAGTATAATGTCTGAAAATCCAAATTAGTATTAAACCAAGAAAAACAAAGAAAACTAATATATCCAATAAACTTTATTAAACAAAATAAGGATAAAAGACTGACACAACACCCAAACCCCTCTGTATGGGGGTGGGTCAATTAAAAAACCTGGCCCAAAAAGATTGTAAGGGGCAAAGGGTGGGAGGGACAACGGGGCCTCACATCTCTCACACAATCTTACCCACTGCTCCAGGCCATGATGTGGTTTCTGTTTCATGCCAGCTCCATGTTCTGTGTCTCTGCTCTGTGCATGCTTCATGGCTATGTGTATAGGGAGTCGGCGCCTGAACTCTCTGGTTCTTATAGGAATCAGGTGCATCTGTCTAATCAGTTCCTGACCAATTACCAAGAGGCCTCCTGTATATAGTGCAGCTCCACCCTGTGGTCTGGGCCTGTGCAATGTGTTTGCTCAGTTAGTGTTTAGCTTCTGAGTTTGCCAGGTCTTGCTCTGAGTTACTCCCTCTCTGGAGGCTTTTCTCTGTGCTATTGCCTTGATCTTGTTGTCCGCCCTCCAGGAGGCAGTATATCCTGGTCCCTGTGTCTTTGTCCCTGGGTCTTTGTCCTTGTGTCTTGTTCCTTTGCCTTGTCTGTACTTAGTCTTATCTCAGTCTCCTTGTCTGTGGCTTCCTTCCCTGCTGTGTCTTTCCTTGTGTTCTCAGTCTGCTTACACTCCGCACTCTTGCGGCTCTGTCTGCTCTGTATCTTGGTGGCTTTACCGCTGCTCCGCACTCCTGCGGTTCTGCTCCGTTCTACTCTGCTCTGCTCCCCTTGATTAAAAAACCTCTTTCTGCAGTTCCTCTCTGCAATTCTTGCGGTTCCACTCTGCTTAGCTTCTGCAGTATCTCTTGCTGCAGCTTCTCTCCACATTCTTTGTGGCTCTGCTCAGCTTTTGTTGCTACGCTATCTCTTGCTGCTTTTCCACTCCTATCTGCAGTCTTTCACTCCTCTTCTGTGTGAACAGGTCCCAACCTGTTTCTTCATACCTCATTCCTTTCTGCTTGTTTCATTCCCTGCACCTCCCATGTGAACAGGTCCCTACCTGTTTCTTCATATTTCATATCTGTTCCCGCACCTCCAGTGTGAACAGGTCCCTACCTGTTCCTCCAAACTATATATCTGTTCCTGCACCTCCAGTGTGAACAGGTCCCTACCTGTTCCTCCAAACTTTATATCTCTACCTGCACCTCCAGTGTGAACAGGTCCCTACCTGTTCCTCCAAACTACATATCTGTACCTGCACCTCCAGTGTGAACAGGCCCCTACCTGTTCCTTCATATACCTGTTATGGCTGGTAATTCAGTACCACAATGGACATAGAGGTCAGTGCACATACAGTGACCTGGCAATAACCCAAAAAATAAGAACGAGCTCTGAGACGTGGGAACTCTGTTGACTGCAATTCCTAATCCTCTCCAACACAACTAGAGGCAGCCGTGGATTGCGCCTAACGCTGCCTATGCAACTCGGCACGGCCTGAGAAACTAGCTAGCCTGAAGATGGAAAATAAGCCTACCTTGCCTCAGAGAAATACCCCAAAGGAAAATTCAGCCCCCACATATAATGACTGTGAGTTAAGATGAAAAGACAAACGTAGAGATGAAATAGATTAAGCAAAGTGAGGCCCAACTTCCTGAACAGAGCGAGGATAGAAAAGGCAACTTTGCGGTCAACAAAAAACCCTACAAAATCCACGCAAAGGGGGCAAAAAGACCCTCCGTACTGAACTAACGGCACGGAGGTACACCCTCTGCGTCCCAGAGCTACCAGCTAGCAGAAAAAACAAATTGACAAGCTGGAATAGAAAAAACAGCAAACAAATAGCAAAGAGGAACTTAGCTATGCAGATCAGCAGGTCAAAGGAACACTCCAGGAGGAAACAGGTCCAACACTAGAACATTGACTGGAAGCAAGGATCCAAGCACCAGGTGGAGTTAAATAGGGTAGCACTTAACGACTTCACCATATCACCTGAGGAAGGAAACTCAGAAGCCGCAGTACCACTTTTCTCCACCAACGGAAGATCACAGAGCGAATCAGCCGAAGTACCACTTGTGACCACAAGAGGGAGCTCTGCCACAGAATTCACAACAGTACCCCCCCTTGAGGAGGGGTCACCGAACTCTCACCAGAGCTCCCAGGACGACCAGGATGAGCCATATGAAAGGCATGAACAAGATCGGCAGCATGGACATCAGAGGCAAAGACCCAGGAATTATCTTCCTGAGCATAACCCTTCCACTTAACCAGATACTGGAGTTTCCGTCTAGAAACACGAGAATCCAAAATCTTCTCCACAATATACTCCAACTCCCCCTCCACCAAAACCGGGGCAGGAGGATCAACAGATGGAACCACGGGTGCCACGTATCTCCGCAACAATGACCTATGGAATACGTTATGTATGGAAAAAGAATCTGGAAGGGTCAGATGAAAAGACACAGGATTAAGGACCTCAGAAATCCTATACGGACCAATAAAACGAGGTTTAAACTTAGGAGAGGAGACCTTCATAGGAATATGATGAGAAGATAACCAAACCAAGTCCCCAACCCGAAGTCGGGGACCCACACAGCGTCTGCGATTAGCGAAACGTTGAGCCTTCTCCTGGGACAAGGTCAAATTGTCCACTACATGAGTCCAAATCTGCTGCAACCTGTCCACCACAGTATCCACACCAGGACAGTCCGAAGACTCAACCTGCCCTGAAGAGAAACGAGGATGGAACCCAGAGTTGCAGAAAAACGGTGAAACCAAGGTAGCCGAGCTGGCCCGATTATTTAGGGCGAACTCAGCCAAAGGCAAAAAGGACACCCAGTCATCCTGATCAGCAGAAACAAAGCATCTCAGATATGTCTCCAAGGTCTGATTGGTTCGTTCGGTCTGGCCATTAGTCTGAGGATGAAAAGCCGAGGAAAAAGACAAGTCAATGCCCATCCTACCACAAAAGGCTCGCCAAAACCTCGAAACAAACTGGGAACCTCTGTCAGAAACGATATTCTCTGGAATGCCATGTAAACGAACCACATGCTGGAAAAACAATGGCACCAAATCAGAGGAGGAAGGCAATTTAGACAAGGGTACCAAATGAACCATCTTAGCGAAGCGATCACAGACCACCCAAATGACTGACATCTTTTGAGAGACGGGAAGATCTGAAATAAAATCCATAGAGATATGTGTCCAAGGCCTTTTCGGGACCGGCAAGGGTAAAAGCAACCCACTGGCACGAGAACAGCAGGGCTTAGCCCGAGCACAAATCCCACAGGACTGCACAAAAGTACGCACATCCCGCGACAGAGATGGCCACCAAAAGGATCTAGCCACTAACTCTCTGGTACCAAAGATTCCAGGATGACCAGCCAACACCGAACAATGAACCTCAGAGATGACTTTATTCGTCCACCAATCAGGGACAAACAGTCTCTCCGCTGGGCAACGATCAGGTTTATTAGCCTGAAATTTCTGCAGCACCCGCCGCAAATCAGGGGAGATGGCAGACACAATTACTCCCTCTTTGAGGATACCCGCCGGCTCAGATACACCCGGAGAGTCGGGCACAAAACTCCTAGACAGAGCATCCGCCTTCACATTTTTAGAGCCCGGAAGGTATGAAATAACAAAGTCAAAACGGACAAAAAACAATGACCAACGAGCTTGTCTAGGATTCAACCGCTTGGCGGACTCGAGATAAGTCAAGTTCTTATGATCAGTCAAGACCACCACGCGATGCTTAGCTCCTTCAAGCCAATGACGCCACTCCTCGAATGCCCACTTCATGGCCAGCAACTCTCGATTGCCCACATCATAATTTCGCTCAGCAGGCGAAAAC
The DNA here is from genome assembly GCF_032444005.1 of Ranitomeya imitator. Classification (NCBI taxonomy): domain Eukaryota; kingdom Metazoa; phylum Chordata; class Amphibia; order Anura; family Dendrobatidae; genus Ranitomeya; species Ranitomeya imitator. The sequence goes on along the minus strand of NC_091284.1, from coordinate 332,658,154 downwards.
TTCCTGGAAAAGAAGGCACATGGTTTCATCACCGAGCAATCAGAACTTCTCTGCGACAAAACAGCCCCTGCTCCAATCTCAGAAGCATCAACCTCGACCTGGAACGGAAGCGAAACATCTGGCTGACACAACACAGGGGCAGAAGAAAAATGACGCTTCAACTCTTGAAAAGCTTCCACAGCAGCAGAAGACCAATTGACCATATCAGCACCTTTCTTGGTCAAATCGGTCAATGGTTTAGCAATACTAGAAAAATTGCAGATGAAGCGACGATAAAAATTAGCAAAGCCCAGGAACTTTTGCAGACTTTTCAGAGATGTCGGCTGAGTCCAATTATGGATGGCTTGGACCTTAACAGGGTCCATCTCGATAGTAGAAGGGGAAAAAATGAACCCCCTAAAATGAAACCTTCTGAACACCAAAAAGACACTTTGATCCCTTTACAAACAAAGAATTAGCACGCAGGACCTGAAACACCGTTCTGACCTGCTTCACATGAGACTCCCAATCATCCGAGAAGATCAAAATGTCATCTAAGTACACGATCAGGAATTTATCCAGGTACTCTCGGAAGATGTCATGCATAAAGGACTGAAACACTGATGGAGCATTGGCAAGTCCGAATGGCATTACTAGATACTCAAAATGGCCCTCGGGCATATTAAATGCAGTTTTCCACTCATCGCCTCGCTTAATACGAACAAGATTATACGCACCACGAAGATCTATCTTGGTGAACCAACTAGCCCCCTTAATCCGAGCAAACAAATCAGAAAACAATGGCAAGGGGTACTGAAATTTAACCGTGATCTTATTCAGAAGGCGGTAATCTATACAAGGTCTCAGTGAACCATCCTTCTTGGCTACAAAAAAGAACCCTGCTCCCAATGGCGACGATGACGGGCGAATATGCCCCTTCTCCAAAGACTCCTTCACATAACTCCGCATAGCGGCGTGCTCAGGCACAGATAAATTAAACAGTCGACCTTTTGGGAATTTACTACCAGGAATCAAATCGATAGCACAATCACAATCCCTATGCGGAGGTAGGGTATCGGACTTGGGCTCATCAAATAGATCCCGGTAATCAGACAAAAACTCAGGAACCTCGGAAGGGGTGGATGACGAAATAGTCAGAAATGGGACATCACCATGTACCCCCTGACAACCCCAGCTGGACACAGACATGGATTTCCAATCTAATACTGGATTATGGACTTGTAGCCATGGTAACCCCAACACGACCACATCATGCAGATTATGCAACACCAGAAAGCGAATAACCTCCTGATGTGCAGGAGCCATGCACATGGTCAGCTGGGTCCAGTACTGAGGCTTATTCTTGGCCAAAGGCGTAGCATCAATTCCTCTCAATGGAATAGGACACTGCAAGGGCTCCAAGACAAACCCACAACGCCTAGCATACTCCAAGTCCATCAAATTCAAAGCAGCGCCTGAGTCCACAAATGCCATGACAGAATACGATGACAAAGAGCAGATCAAGGTAACGGACAGAAGAAATTTTGACTGTACCGTACCAATGGTGGCAGACCTAGCGAACCGCTTAGTGCGCTTAGGACAATCAGAGATAGCATGAGTGGAATCACCACAGTAGAAACACAGCCCATTCAGACGTCTGTGTTCTTGCCGTTCAACTCTGGTCAAAGTCCTATCGCACTGCATAGGCTCAGGTCTAAGCTCAGGTACTACCGCCAAATGGTGCACAGATTTCCGTTCGCGCAAGCGTCGACCGATCTGAATGGCCAAAGACATAGACTCATTCAGACCAGCAGGCATAGGAAATCCCACCATGACATCCTTAAGGGTTTCAGAGAGACCTTTTCTGAAAATAGCTAACAGAGAGAAATAGACTGACAGCAGGACAGGGGAGTGGCTGAAAACAGAGAGAAATAGACTGACAGCAGGATGGGGAATGGATGATAACAGAGAGGAATAGACTGACAACAGGACTGGGGAATGGCTGATAACAGAGAGAAATAGACTGACAGCAGGATGTGGGGAATGGCTGGTAACAGAGAGAAATAGACTGACAGCAGGACAGGGGAATGGCTGATAACAGAGAGAAATAGACTGACAGCAGGACAAGGATTGGCTGATAACAGAGAGAAATAGACTGACAGCAGGACGGGAATGGCTGATAACAGAGAGAAATAGACTGACAGCAGGACGGGGGAATGACTGATAACAGAGAGAATAGACTGACAGCAGGACAGGGGAATGGCTGATAACAGAGAGAAATAGACTGAACACAGGACAGGGGAATGGCTGATAACAGAGAGAATAGACTGACAGCAGGACGGGGATTGGCTGATAAAAGAGAGAAATAGACTGACAGCAGGACAGGAGAATGGCTGATAACAGAGAAATAGACTGACAGCGGGATGGGGAATGGCTGATAACAGAGAGAAATAGACTGACAGCGGGATGGGGAATGGCTGATAACAGAGAGAATAGACTGACAGCAGGGCAGGGGAATGGCTGATAACAGAGAGAAATAGACTGACAGCGGGATGGGGATTGGCTGATAACAGAGAGAAATAGACTGACAGCGGGATGGGGAATGGCTGATAACAGAGAGAAATAGACTGACAGCGGGAAGGGGTAATGGCTGATAACAGAAAGAAATAGACTGACAGCGTGACAAGGAATGGCTGATAACAGAGAGAAATAGACTGACAGCAGGACGGGGGAATGGCTGATAACAGAGAGAAATAGACTCACAGCAGGACGGGGGAATGGCTGATAGCAGAGATAAAAAGACTGACAGCAGGACAGGGGAATGGCTGATAACACAGAGAAATAGACTGACAGCAGGACAGGGGAATGGCTGATAACAGAAAGAAATAGACTGACAGCAGGACAAGGATTGGCTGATAACAGAGAGAAATAGACTGACAGCAGGATGGGGATTGGCTGTTAACAGAGAGAAATAGACTGACAGCAGGACAGGGGAATGGCTGATAACAGAGAGAAATAGACTGACAGCGGCATGGGGAATGGCTGATAACAGAGAGAAATAGACTGACAGCAGGACAAGGATTGGCTGATAACAGAGAGAAATAGACTGACAGCAGGACAGGGGAATGACTGATAACAGAGAGAATGGACTGACAACAGGACAGGGGAATGGCTGATAACAGAGAGAAATAGACTGAACACAGGACAGGGGAATGGCTGATAACAGAGAGAATAGACTGACAGCAGGACGGGGATTGGCTGATAAAAGAGAGAATTAGACTGACAGCAGGACAGGAGAATGGCTGATAACAGAGAAATAGACTGACAGCGGGATGGGGAATGGCTGATAACAGAGAGAAATAGACTGACAGCGGGATGGGGAATGCCTGATAACAGAGAGAAATAGACTGACAGCGGGATAGGTAATGGCTGATAACAGAGAGAATAGACTGACAGCAGGGCAGGGGAATGGCTGATAACAGAGAGAAATAGACTGACAGCGGGATGGGGATTGGCTGATAACAGAGAGAAATAGACTGACAGCGGGATGGAGAATGGCTGATAACAGAGAGAAATAGACTGAACGCGGGACAAGGAATGGCTGATAACAGAGAGAAATAGACTGACAGCAGGACGGGGGAATGGCTGATAACAGAGAGAAATAGACTCACAGCAGGACGGGGGAATGGCTGATAACAAAGAGAAATAGACTGACAGCAGGACGGGGAAATGGCTGATAACAGAGAAATAGACTGACAGCGGCATGGGGAATGGCTGATAACAGAGAGAAATAGACTGACAGCAGGACAAGGATTGGCTGATAACAGAGAGAAATAGACTGACAGCAGGACAAGGATTGGCTGATAACAGAGAGAAATAGACTGACAGTAGCACAGGGGAATGGCTGATAACAGAGAAAAATAGACTGACAGCGGCATGGGGAATGGCTGATAACAGAGAGAAATAGACTGACAGCAGGATGGGGATTGGCTGTTAACAGAGAGAAATAGACTGACAGCAGGACAGGGGAATGGCTGATAACAGAGAGAAATAGACTGACAGCGGCATGGGGAATGGCTGATAACAGAGAGAAATAGACTGACAGCAGGACAAGGATTGGCTGATAACAGAGAGAAATAGACTGACAGTAGGACAGGGGAATGGCTGATAACAGAGAGAAATAGACTGACAGCAGGACGGGGAATGGCTGATAACAAAGAGAAATAGACTGACAGCGGCATGGGGAATGGCTGATAACAGAGAGAAATAGACTGACAGCAGGACAAGGATTGGCTGATAACAGAGAGAAATTGACTGACAGCAGGACAGGGGAATGGCTGATAACAGAGAGAAATAGACTGACAGCAGGATGGGGAATGGCTGATAACAGAGAGAAATAGACTGACAGCGGCATGGGGAATGGCTGATAACAGAGAGAAATAGACTGACAGCAGGACAAGGATTGGCTGATAACAGAGAGAAATAGACTGACAGCAGGATGGGGATTGGCTGTTAACAGAGAGAAATAGACTGAAAGCAGGACAGAGGAATGGCTGATAACAGAGAGAAATAGACTGACAGCGGCATGGGGAATGGCTGATAACAGAGAGAAATAGACTGACAGCAGGACAAGGATTGGCTGATAACAGAGATAAATAGACTGACAGTAGGACAGGGGAATGGCTGATAACAGAGAGAAATAGACTGACAGCAGGACGGGGAATGGCTGATAACAGAGAGAAATAGACTGACCGCAGGACGGGGGAATGGCTGATAACAGAGAGAAATAGACTGACAGCAGGACAGGGGAATGGCTGATAACAGAGAGAAAAGACTGACAGCAGGACGGGGAATGGCTGATAACAGAGAGAAATAGACTGACAGCAGGATGGGGATTGGCTGTTAACAGAGAGAAATAGACTGACAGCAGGACAGGGGAATGGCTGATAACAGAGAGAAATAGACTGACAGCGGCATGGGGAATGGCTGATAACAGAGAGAAATAGACTGACAGCAGGACAAGGATTGGCTGATAACAGAGAGAAATAGACTGACAGTAGGACAGGGGAATGGCTGATAACAGAGAGAAATAGACTGACAGCAGGACGGGGAATGGCTGATTACAGAGAGAAATAGACTGACAGCGGCATGGGGAATGGCTGATAACAGAGAGAAATAGACTGACAGCAGGACAAGCATTGGCTGATAACAGAGAGAAATAGACTGACAGCAGGATGGGGATTGGCTGTTAACAGAGAGAAATAGACTGACAGCAGGACAGGGGAATGGCTGATAACAGAGAGAAATAGACTGACAGCGGCATGGGGAATGGCTGATAACAGAGAGAAATAGACTGACAGCAGGACAAGGATTGGCTGATAACAGAGAGAAATAGACTGACAGTAGGACAGGGGAATGGCTGATAACAGAGAGAAATAGACTGACAGCAGGACGGGGAATGGCTGATAACAGAGAGAAATAGACTGACAGCAGGGCCGGGGAATGGCTGATAACAGAGAGAAATAGACTGACCGCAGGACGGGGGAATGGCTGATAACAGAGAGAAAAAGACTGACAGCAGGACAGGGGAATGGCTGATAACAGAGGGAAATAGACTGAGAGCAGGACGAGGGAATGGCTGATAACAGAGAGAAATGGACTGACAGCAGGACTTGGGAATGGCTGATAACAGAGAGAAATAGACAGAATGCAGGACGGGGAATGGCTGACAACAGAGAGAAATAGACTGACAGCAGGACGGGGAACGGCTGATAACGGAGAGAAATAGACTGACAGCAGGACAGGGGAATGGCTGATAACACAGAGAAATAGACTGACAGCAGGACAGGGGAGTGGCTGATAACAGAAAGAAATAGACTGACAGCAGGACAGGGGAATGGCTGAAAACAGAGAGAAATAGACTGACAGCAGGACGGGGGAATGGCTGATAACAGAGAGAAATAGACTGAGAGCAGGACGGGGGAATGGCTGATAGCAGAGATAAAAAGAATGACAGCAGGACAGGGGAATGGCTGATAACACAGAGAAATAGACTGACAGCAGGACAGGGGAATGGCTGATAACAGAAAGAAATAGATTGACAGCGGCATGGGGAATGGCTGATAACAGAGAGAAATAGACTGACAGCAGGACAAGGATTGGCTGATAACAGAGAGAAATAGACTGACAGCAGGATGGGGATTGGCTGCTAACAGAGAGAAATAGACTGACAGCAGGACAGGGGAATGGCTGATAACAGAGAGAAATAGACTGACAGCGGCATGGGGAATGGCTGATAACAGAGAGAAATAGACTGACAGCAGGACAAGGATTGGCTGATAACAGAGAGAAATAGACTGACAGCAGGACAGGGGAATGACTGATAACAGAGAGAATAGACTGACAGCAGGATGGGGAATGGCTGATAACAGAGAGGAATAGACTGACAACAGGACGGGGAATGGCTGATAACAGAGAGAAATAGACTGACAGCAGGACGGGGGAATGGCTGATAACAGAGATAAATAGACTGACAGCAGGACAGGGGAATGGCAGATAACGGAGAGAATAGACTGACAGCAGGACGGGAGAATGGCTGATAAAGAGAAATAGACTGACGGCACGACGGGGAATGGCTAATAACAGAGAGAAATAGACTGACAGCAGGAACGGAATTGGCTGATAACAGAGAGAAATAGACTGACAGCAGGACAGGGGAATGGCTGATACAGAGAGAATAGACTGACAGCAGGACGGGGGAATGGCTAATAACAGAGAAATTCACTGACAGCAGGACAGGGAATGGCTGATAACAGAGAGAAATAGACTGACAGCAGGACGGGGGAATGGCTGATAACAGAGAAATTTACTGACAGCAGGACAGGGAATGGCTGATAACAGAGAGAATAGACTGACAGCAGGACGGGGAATGGCTGATAACAGAGAGAAATAGACAGACAACAGGGCGGGGAATGGCTGATAACAGAGAAATAGACTGACAGCAGGACTGGGAATGGCTGATAACAGAGAGGAATACACTGACAACAGGACGGGGGAATGGCTGATAACAGAAAAAAATAGACTGACAGCAGGATGGTGAATGGCTGGTAACAGAGAGAAATAGACTGACAGCAGGACAGGGGAATGGCTGATAACAGAGAGAAATAGACTGACAGCAGGACAAGGATTGGCTGATAACAGAGAGAAATAGACTGACAGCAGGATGGGAATGGCTGATAACAGAGAGAAATAAACTGACAGCAGGACGGGGAATGGTTGATAACAAAGAGAATAGACTGACAGCAGGACGGAAGAATGGCTGATAACAGAGAGAAATAGACTGACAGCAGGACGGGGGAATGACTGATAACAGAGAGAATAGACTGACAGCAGGACAGGGGAATAGCTGATAACAGAGAGAAATAGACTGAACACAGGACAGGGGAATGGCTGATAACAGAGAGAATAGACTGACAGCAGGACAGGAGAATGGCTGATAACAGAGAAATAGACTGACAGCGGGATGGGGAATGGCTGATAACAGAGAGAAATAGACTGACAGCGGGATGGGTAATGGCTGATAACAGAGAGAATAGACTGACAGCAGGGCAAAGGAATGGCTGATAACAGAGAGAAATAGACTGACAGCGGGATGGGGATTGGCTGATAAGAGAGAGAAATAGACTGACAGCGGGATGGGGAATGGCTGATAACAGAGAGAAATAGACTGACAGCGGGACGGGGGAATGGCTGATAACAGAAAGAAATAGACTGACAGCGGGACAAGGAATGGCTGATAACAGAGAAATAGACTGACAGCAGGACGGGGGAATGGCTGATAACAGAGAGAAATAGACTCACAGCAGGACGGGGGAATGGCTGATAACAAAGAGAAATAGACTGACAGCAGGACGGGGGAATGGCTGATAACAGAGAGAAATAGACTGACAGCAGGACGGGGGAATGGCTGATAACAGAGAGAAATAGACTGACAGCAGGACGGGGGAATGGCTGATAGCAGAGATAAAAAGACTGACAGCAGGACAGGGGAATGGCTGATAACACAGAGAAATAGACTGACAGCAGGACAAGGATTGGCTGATAACAGAGAGAAATAGACTGACAGCAGGATGGGGATTGGCTGTTAACAGAGAGAAATAGACTGACAGCAGGACAGGGGAATGGCTGATAACAGAGAGAAATAGACAGAATGCAGGACGGGGAATGGCTGATAACAGAGAGAAATAGACTGACAGCAGGACGGGGAATGGCTGATAACAGAGAGAAATAGACTGACAGCGGGACGGGGAATGGCTGACAACAGAGAGAAATAGACTGACATCAGGACAGGGGAATGGCTGATAACACAGAGAAATAGACTGACAGCAGGACAGAGGAGTGGCTGATAACAGAAAGAAATAGACTGACAGCAGGACAGGGGAATGGCTGAAAACAGAGAGAAATAGACTGACAGCAGGGTGAGGAATGGCTGATAACAGAGAGGAATAGACTGACAACAGGACGGGGGAATGGCTGATAACAGAGAGAAATAGACTGACAGCAGGACAGGGGAATGGCTGATAACAGAGAGAATAGACTGACAGCAGGACGGGGGAATCGCAGATAATGGAGAGAATAGACTGACAGCAGGACGGGAGAATGGCTGATAACAGAGAGAAATAGACTGACGGCACGACGGGGAATGGCTGATAACTGAGAAATAGACTGACAACAGGAACGGGATTGGCTGATAACAGAGAGAAATAGACTGACAGCAGGACAGGGGAATGACTGATAACAGAGAGAATAGACTGACAGCAGGACGGAGGAATGGCTAATAACATAGAGAAATTTACTGACAGCAGGACAGGGAATGGCTGATAACAGAGAGAAATAGACTGACAGCAGGACGGGGGAATGGCTGATAACATAGAGAAATTTACTGACAGCAGGACAGGGAATGGCTGATAACAGAGAGAATAGACTGACAGCAGGACGGGGAATGGCTGATAACAGAGAGAAATAGACAGACAACAGGGCGGGGAATGGCTGATAACAGAGAGAAATAGACTGACAGCAGGATGGTGAATGGCTGATAACAGAAAGAAATCGACTGACAGCAGGATGGAGAATGGCTGATAACAGAGAGGAATACACTGACAACAGGACGGGGGAATGGCTGATAACAGAGAGGAATAGACTGACAACAGGACGGGGGAATGGCTGATAACAGAGAGAAAGACTGACAGCAGGACGGGGGAATGGCTGATAACAGAGATAAATAGACTGACAGCAGGACAGGGGAATGGCTGATAACAGAGAGAATAGACTGACAGCAGGACGGGGGAATGGCAGATAATGGAGAGAATAGACTGACAGCAGGACGGGAGAATGGCTGATAACAGAGAGAATAAGACTGACGGCACGACGGGGAATGGCTGATAACAGAGAGAAATAGACTGACAGCAGGAACGGGATTGGCTGATAACAGAGAGAAATAGACTGACAGCAGGACAGGGGAATGGCTGATAACAGAGAGAATAGACTGACAGCAGGACGGGGGAATGGCTAATAACATAGAGAAATTTACTGACAGCAGGACAGGGAATGGCTGATAACAGAGAGAAATAGACTGACAGCAGGACAGGGGAATGGCTGATAACATAGAGAAATTTACTGACAGCAGGACAGGGAATGGCTGATAACAGAGAGAATAGACTGACAGCAGGACGGGGAATGGCTGATAACAGAGAGAAATAGACAGACAACAGGGGGGGAATGGCTGATAACAGAGAGAAATAGACTGACAGCAGGACAGGGAATGGCTGATAACAGAAAGAAATCGACTGACAGCAGGATGGAGAATGGCTGATAACAGAGAGGAATACACTGACAACAGGACGGGGGAATGGCTGATAACAGAGAGAAATAGACTGACAGCAGGACGGGGAATGGCTGATAACTGAGAAATAGACTGACAACAGGAACGGGATTGGCTGATAACAGAGAGAAATAGACTGACAGCAGGACAGGGGAATGACTGATAACAGAGAGAATAGACTGACAGCAGGACGGAGGAATGGCTAATAACATAGAGAAATTTACTGACAGCAGGACAGGGAATGGCTGATAACAGAGAGAAATAGACTGACAGCAGGACGGGGGAATGGCTGATAACATAGAGAAATTTACTGACAGCAGGACAGGGAATGGCTGATAACAGAGAGAATAGACTGACAGCAGGACGGGGAATGGCTGATAACAGAGAGAAATAGACAGACAACAGGGCGGGGAATGGCTGATAACAGAGAGAAATAGACTGACAGCAGGACAGGGAATGGCTGATAACAGAGAGAAATAGACTGACAGCAGGATGGTGAATGGCTGACAACAGAGAGAAATAGACTGACAGCAGAACAGGGGAGTGGCTGATAACAGAAAGAAATCGACTGACAGCAGGATGGAGAATGGCTGATAACAGAGAGGAATACACTGACAACAGGACGGGGGAATGGCTGATAACAGAGAGGAATAGACTGACAACAGGACGGGGGAATGGCTGATAACAGAGAGAAAGACTGACAGCAGGACGGGGGAATGGCTGATAACAGAGATAAATAGACTGACAGCAGGACAGGGGAATGGCTGATAACAGAGAGAATAGACTGACAGCAGGACGGGGGAATGGCAGATAATGGAGAGAATAGACTGACAGCAGGACGGGAGAATGGCTGATAACAGAGAGAATAAGACTGACGGCACGACGGGGAATGGCTGATAACAGAGAGAAATAGACTGACAGCAGGAACGGGATTGGCTGATAACAGAGAGAAATAGACTGACAGCAGGACAGGGGAATGGCTGATAACAGAGAGAAATAGACTGACAGCAGGACAAGGATTGGCTGATAACAGAGAGAAATAGACTGACAGCAGGACAGGGGAATGACTGATAACAGAGAGAATAGACTGACAGCAGGACGGGGGAATGGCTAATAACATAGAGAAATTTACTGACAGCAGGACAGGGAATGGCTGATAACAGAGAGAAATAGACTGACAGCAGGACAGGGGAATGGCTGATAACATAGAGAAATTTACTGACAGCAGGACAGGGAATGGCTGATAACAGAGAGAATAGACTGACAGCAGGACGGGGAATGGCTGATAACAGAGAGAAATAGACAGACAACAGGGGGGGAATGGCTGATAACAGAGAGAAATAGACTGACAGCAGGACAGGGAATGGCTGATAACAGAAAGAAATCGACTGACAGCAGGATGGAGAATGGCTGATAACAGAGAGGAATACACTGACAACAGGACGGGGGAATGGCTGATAACAGAGAGAAATAGACTGACAGCAGGACAGGGAATGGCTGATAACAGAGAGAAATAGACTGAACACAGGACAGGGGAATGGCTGATAACAGAGAGAATAGACTGACAGCAGGACGGGGATTGGCTGATAAAAGAGAGAAATAGACTGACAGCAGGACAGGAGAATGGCTGATAACAGAGAAATAGACTGACAGCGGGATGGGGAATGGCTGATAACAGAGAGAAATAGACTGACAGCGGGATGGGGAATGCCTGATAACAGAGAGAAATAGACTGACAGCGGCATGGGGAATGGCTGATAACAGAGAGAAATAGACTGACAGCAGGACAAGGATTGGCTGATAACAGAGAGAAATAGACTGACAGCAGGACGGGGAATGGCTGATAACAGAGAGAAATAGACTCACAGCAGGACGGGGGAATGGCTGATAACAAAGAGAAATAGACTGACAGCAGGACGGGGGAATGGCTGATAACAGAGAGAAATAGACTGACAGCAGGACGGGGGAATGGCTGATAACAGAGAGAAATAGACTGACAGCAGGACGGGGGAATGGCTGATAGCAGAGATAAAAAGACTGACAGCAGGACAGGGGAATGGCTGATAACACAGAGAAATAGACTGACAGCAGGACAAGGATTGGCTGATAACAGAGAGAAATAGACTGACAGCAGGATGGGGATTGGCTGTTAACAGAGAGAAATAGACTGACAGCAGGACAGGGGAATGGCTGATAACAGAGAGAAATAGACAGAATGCAGGATGGGGAATGGCTGATAACAGAGAGAAATAGACTGACAGCAGGACGGGGAATGGCTGATAACAGAGAGAAATAGACTGACAGCGGGACGGGGAATGGCTGACAACAGAGAGAAATAGACTGACATCAGGACAGGGGAATGGCTGATAACACAGAGAAATAGACTGACAGCAGGACAGAGGAGTGGCTGATAACAGAAAGAAATAGACTGACAGCAGGACAGGGGAATGGCTGAAAACAGAGAGAAATAGACTGACAGCAGGGTGAGGAATGGCTGATAACAGAGAGGAATAGACTGACAACAGGACGGGGGAATGGCTGATAACAGAGAGAAATAGACTGACAGCAGGACAGGGGAATGGCTGATAACAGAGAGAATAGACTGACAGCAGGACGGGGGAATGGCAGATAATGGAGAGAATAGACTGACAGCAGGACGGGAGAATGGCTGATAACAGAGAGAAATAGACTGACGGCACGACGGGGAATGGCTGATAACTGAGAAATAGACTGACAACAGGAACGGGATTGGCTGATAACAGAGAGAAATAGACTGACAGCAGGACAGGGGAATGACTGATAACAGAGAGAATAGACTGACAGCAGGACGGAGGAATGGCTAATAACATAGAGAAATTTACTGACAGCAGGACAGGGAATGGCTGATAACAGAGAGAAATAGACTGACAGCAGGACGGGGGAATGGCTGATAACATAGAGAAATTTACTGACAGCAGGACAGGGAATGGCTGATAACAGAGAGAATAGACTGACAGCAGGACGGGGAATGGCTGATAACAGAGAGAAATAGACAGACAACAGGGCGGGGAATGGCTGATAACAGAGAGAAATAGACTGACAGCAGGACAGGGAATGGCTGATAACAGAGAGAAATAGACTGACAGCAGGATGGTGAATGGCTGACAACAGAGAGAAATAGACTGACAGCAGGACAGGGGAGTGGCTGATAACAGAAAGAAATCGACTGACAGCAGGATGGAGAATGGCTGATAACAGAGAGGAATACACTGACAACAGGACGGGGGAATGGCTGATAACAGAGAGGAATAGACTGACAACAGGACGGGGGAATGGCTGATAACAGAGAGAAAGACTGACAGCAGGACGGGGGAATGGCTGATAACAGAGATAAATAGACTGACAGCAGGACAGGGGAATGGCTGATAACAGAGAGAATAGACTGACAGCAGGACGGGGGAATGGCAGATAATGGAGAGAATAGACTGACAGCAGGACGGGAGAATGGCTGATAACAGAGAGAATAAGACTGACGGCACGACGGGGAATGGCTGATAACAGAGAGAAATAGACTGACAGCAGGAACGGGATTGGCTGATAACAGAGAGAAATAGACTGACAGCAGGACAGGGGAATGGCTGATAACAGAGAGAATAGACTGACAGCAGGACGGGGGAATGGCTAATAACATAGAGAAATTTACTGACAGCAGGACAGGGAATGGCTGATAACAGAGAGAAATAGACTGACAGCAGGACAGGGGAATGGCTGATAACATAGAGAAATTTACTGACAGCAGGACAGGGAATGGCTGATAACAGAGAGAATAGACTGACAGCAGGACGGGGAATGGCTGATAACAGAGAGAAATAGACAGACAACAGGGGGGGAATGGCTGATAACAGAGAGAAATAGACTGACAGCAGGACAGGGAATGGCTGATAACAGAGAGAAATAGACTGACAGCAGGACGGAGGAATGGCTGATAACAGAGAGAAAAAGACTGACAGCAGGATGGTGAATGGCTGACAACAGAGAGAAATAGACTGACAGCAGGACAGGGGAGTGGCTGATAACAGAAAGAAATCGACTGACAGCAGGATGGAGAATGGCTGATAACAGAGAGGAATACACTGACAACAGGACGGGGGAATGGCTGATAACAGAGAGAAATAGACTGACAGCAGGACAGGGAATGGCTGATAACAGAGAGAAATAGACTGAACACAGGACAGGGGAATGGCTGATAACAGAGAGAATAGACTGACAGCAGGACGGGGATTGGCTGATAAAAGAGAGTAATAGACTGACAGCAGGACAGGAGAATGGCTGATAACAGAGAAATAGACTGACAGCGGGATGGGGAATGGCTGATAACAGAGAGAAATAGACTGACAGCGGGATGGGGAATGCCTGATAACAGAGAGAAATAGACTGACAGCGGGATGGGTAATGGCTGATAACAGAGAGAATAGACTGACAGCAGGGCAGGGGAATGGCTGATAACAGAGAGAAATAGACTGACAGCGGGATGGGGATTGGCTGATAACAGAGAGAAATAGACTGACAGCGGGACAAGGAATGGCTGATAACAGAGAGAAATAGACTGACAGCAGGACGGGGGAATAGCTGATAACAGAGAGAAATAGACTCACAGCAGGACGGGGGAATGGCTGATAACAAAGAGAAATAGACTGACAGCAGGACGGGGGAATGGCTGATAACAGAGAGAAATAGACTGACAGCAGGACGGGGGAATGGCTGATAACAGAGAAATAGACTGACAGCGGCATGGGGAATGGCTGATAACAGAGAGAAATAGACTGACAGCAGGACAAGGATTGGCTGATAACAGAGAGAAATAGACTGACAGTAGCACAGGGGAATGGCTGATAACAGAGAAAAATAGACTGACAGCAGGACAGGGAATGGCTGATAACAGAGAGAAATAGACTGACAGCAGGATGGGGATTGGCTGTTAACAGAGAGAAATAGACTGACAGCAGGACAGGGGAATGGCTGATAACAGAGAGAAGTAGACTGACAGCGGCATGGGGAATGGCTGATAACAGAGAGAAATAGACTGACAGCAGGACAAGGATTGGCTGATAACAGAGAGAAATAGACTGACAGCAGGATGGGGATTGGCTGTTAACAGAGAGAAATAGACTGACAGCAGGACAGAGGAATGGCTGATAACAGAGAGAAATAGACTGACAGCGGCATGGGGAATGGCTGATAACAGAGAGAAATAGACTGACAGCAGGACAAGGATTGGCTGATAACAGAGATAAATAGACTGACAGTAGGACAGGGGAATGGCTGATAACAGTAAGAAATAGACTGACAGCAGGACGGGGAATGGCTGATAACAGAGAGAAATAGACTGACAGCAGGGCAGGGGAATGGCTGATAACAGAGAGAAATAGACTGACCGCAGGACGGGGGAATGGCTGATAACAGAGAGAAATAGACTGACAGCAGGACAGGGGAATGGCTGATAACAGAGAGAAAAGACTGACAGCAGGACAGGGGAATGGCTGATAACAGAGAGAAATAGACTGAGAGCAGGACGAGGGAATAGCTGATAACAGAGAGAAATCGACTGACAACAGGACAAGGGAATGGCTGAAAACAGAGAGAAATAGACTGACAGCAGGATGGGGAATGGCTGATAACAGAGAGGAATAGACTGACAACAGGACGGGGGAATGGCTGATAACAGAGAGAAATAGACTGACAGCAGGACGGGGGAATGGCTGATAACAGAGAGAAATAAACTGACAGCAGGACGGGGAATGGCTGATAACAGAGAGAAATAGACTGACAGCGGCATGGGGAATGGCTGATAACAGAGAGAAATAGACTGACAGCAGGACGGGGAATGGCTGATTACAGAGAGAAATAGACTGACAGCGGCATGGGGAATGGCTGATAACAGAGAGAAATAGACTGACAGCAGGACAAGCATTGGCTGATAACAGAGAGAAATAGACTGACAGTAGGACAGGGGAATGGCTGATAACAGAGAGAAATAAACTGACAGCAGGACGGGGAATGGCTGATAACAGAGAGAAATAGACTGACCGCAGGACGGGGGAATGGCTGATAACAGAGAGAAAAAGACTGACAGCAGGACAGGGGAATGGCTGATAACAGAGAGAAAAGACTGACAGCAGGACAGGGGAATGGCTGATAACAGAGGGAAATAGACTGAGAGCAGGACGAGGGAATGGCTGATAACAGAGAGAAATGGACTGACAGCAGGACTTGGGAATGGCTGATAACAGAGAGAAATAGACAGAATGCAGGACGGGGAATGGCTGACAACAGAGAGAAATAGACTGACAGCAGGACGGGGAATGGCTGATAACAGAGAGAAATAGACTGACAGCAGGACAGGGGAATGGCTGATAACACAGAGAAATAGACTGACAGCAGGACAGGAGAGTGGCTGATAACAGAAAGAAATAGACTGACAGCAGGACAGGGGAATGGCTGAAAACAGAGAGAAATAGACTGACAGCAGGACAGTGGAATGGCTGATAACAGAGAGAAATAGACTGAGAGCAGGACGGGGGAATGTCTGATAGCAGAGATAAAAAGAATGACAGCAGGACAGGGGAATGGCTGAAAACAGAGAGAAATAGACTGACAGCAGGATGGGGAATGGCTGATAACAGAGAGGAATAGACTGACAACAGGACGGGGGAATGGCTGATAACAGAGAGAAATAGACTGACAGCAGGACGGGGGAATGGCTGATAACAGAGATAAATAGACTGACAGCAGGACAGGGTAATGGCTGATAACAGAGAGAATAGACTGACAGCAGGACAGGGGAATGGCAGATAACGGAGAGAATAGACTGACAGCAGGACGGGAGAATGGCTGATAAAGGGAAATAGACTGACGGCACGACGGGGAATGGCTAATAACAGAGAGAAATAGACTGACAGCAGGAACGGGATTGGCTGATAACAGAGAGAAATAGACTGACAGCAGGACGGGGGAATGGCTAATAACATAGAGAAATTCACTGACAGCAGGACAGGGAATGGCTGATAACAGAGAGAAATAGACTGACAGCAGGACGGGGGAATGGCTGATAACAGAGAAATTTACTGACAGCAGGACAGGGAATGGCTGATAACAGAGAGAATAGACTGACAGCAGGACGGGGAATGGCTGATAACAGAGAGAAATAGACAGACAACAGGGCGGGGAATGGCTGATAACAGAGGGAAATAGACTGAGAGCAGGACGAGGGAATGGCTGATAACAGAGAGAAATGGACTGACAGCAGGACTTGGGAATGGCTGATAACAGAGAGAAATAGACAGAATGCAGGACGGGGAACGGCTGATAACAGAGAGAAATAGACTGACAGCAGGACAGGGGAATGGCTGATAACACAGAGAAATAGACTGACAGCAGGACAGGGGAGTGGCTGATAACAGAAAGAAATAGACTGACAGCAGGACAGGGGAATGGCTGAAAACAGAGAGAAATAGACTGACAGCAGGACAGGGGAATGGCTGATAACAGAGAGAAATAGACTGAGAGCAGGACGGGGGAATGGCTGATAGCAGAGATAAAAAGAATGACAGCAGGACAGGGGAATAGCTGATAACACAGAGAAATAGACTGACAGCAGGACAGGGGAATGGCTGATAACAGAAAGAAATAGATTGACAGCGGCATGGGGAATGGCTGATAACAGAGAGAAATAGACTGACAGCAGGACAAGGATTGGCTGATAACAGAGAGAAATAGACTGACAGCAGGATGGGGATTGGCTGCTAACAGAGAGAAATAGACTGACAGCAGGACAGGGGAATGGCTGATAACAGAGAGAAATAGACTGACAGCGGCATGGGGAATGGCTGATAACAGAGAGAAATAGACTGACAGCAGGACAAGGATTAGCTGATAACAGAGAGAAATAGACTGACAGCAGGACAGGGGAATGACTGATAACAGAGAGAATAGACTGACAGCAGGATGGGAAATGGCTGATAACAGAGAGGAATAGACTGACAACAGGACGGGGGAATGGCTGATAACAGAGAGAAATAGACTGACAGCAGGACGGGGGAATGGCTGATAACAGAGATAAATAGACTGACAGCAGGACAGGGTAATGGCTGATAACAGAGAGAATAGACTGACAGCAGGACAGGGGAATGGCAGATAACGGAGAGAATAGACTGACAGCAGGACGGGAGAATGGCTGATAAAGAGAAATAGACTGACGGCACGACGGGGAATGGCTAATAACAGAGAGAAATAGACTGACAGCAGGAACGGGATTGGCTGATAACAGAGAGAAATAGACTGACAGCAGGACGGGGGAATGGCTAATAACATAGAGAAATTCACTGACAGCAGGACAGGGAATGGCTGATAACAGAGAGAAATAGACTGACAGCAGGACGGGGGAATGGCTGATAACAGAGAAATTTACTGACAGCAGGACAGGGAATGGCTGATACAGAGAGAATAGACTGACAGCAGGACGGGGAATGGCTGATAACAGAGAGAAATAGACAGACAACAGGGCGGGGAATGGCTGATAACAGAGAAATAGACTGACAGCAGGACTGGGAATGGCTGATAACAGAGAGGAATACACTGACAACAGGACGGGGGAATGGCTGATAACAGAAAAAAATAGACTGACAGCAGGATGGTGAATGGCTGGTAACAGAGAGAAATAGACTGACAGCAGGACAGGGGAATGGCTGATAACAGAGAGAAATAGACTGACAGCAGGACAAGGATTGGCTGATAACAGAGAGAAATAGACTGACAGCAGGATGGGAATGGCTGATAACAGAGAGAAATAGACTGACAGCAGGACGGGGAATGGTTGATAACAAAGAGAATAGACTGACAGCAGGACGGAAGAATGGCTGATAACAGAGAGAAATAGACTGACAGCAGGACGGGGGAATGACTGATAACAGAGAGAATAGGTTGACAGCAGGACAGGGGAATAGCTGATAACAGAGAGAAATAGACTGAACACAGGACAGGGGAATGGCTGATAACAGAGAAAATAGACTAACAGCAGGACAGGAGAATGGCTGATAACAGAGAAATAGACTGACAGCGGGATGGGGAATGGCTGATAACAGAGAGAAATAGACTGACAGCGGGATGGGGAATGGCTGATAACAGAGAGAAATAGACTGACAGCGGGATGGGTAATGGCTGATAACAGAGAGAATAGACTGACAGCAGGGCAGGGGAATGGCTGATAACAGAGAGAAATAGACTGACAGCGGGATGGGGATTGGCTGATAAGAGAGAGAAATAGACTGACAGCGGGATGGGGAATGGCTGATAACAGAGAGAAATAGACTGACAGCGGGACGGGGGAATGGCTGATAACAGAAAGAAATAGACTGACAGCGGGACAAGGAATGGCTGATAACAGAGAAATAGACTGACAGCAGGACGGGGGAATGGCTGATAACAGAGAGAAATAGACTGACAGCAGGGTGAGGAATGGCTGATAACAGAGAGGAATAGACTGACAACAGGACGGGGGAATGGCTGATAACAGAGAGAAATAGACTGACAGCAGGACGGGGGAATGGCTGATAGCAGAGATAAAAAGACTGACAGCAGGACAGGGGAATGGCTGATAACAGAGAGAAATAGACAGAATGCAGGACGGGAGAATGGCTGATAACAGAGAGAAATAGACTGACGGCACAACGGGGAATGGCTGATAACAGAGAAATGGACTGACAGCAGGAACGGGATTGGCTGACAACAGAGAGAAATAGACTGACATCAGGACAGGGGAATGGCTGATAACACAGAGAAATAGACTGACAGCAGGACAGGGGAGTGGCTGATAACAGAAAGAAATAGACTGACAGCAGGACAGGGGAATGGCTGAAAACAGAGAGAAATAGACTGACAGCAGGATGGGGAATGGCTGATAACAGAGAGGAATAGACTGACAACAGGACGGGGGAATGGCTGATAACAGAGAGAAATAGACAGAATGCAGGACGGGGAATGGCTGATAACAGAGAGAAATAGACTGACAGCAGGACGGGGAATGGCTGATAACAGAGAGAAATAGACTGACAGCGGGACGGGGAATGGCTGATAACAGAAAGAAATAGACTGACAGCAGGACAGAGGAGTGGCTGATAACAGAAAGAAATAGACTGACAGCAGGACAGGGGAATGGCTGAAAACAGAGAGAAATAGACTGACAACAGGACGGGGGAATGGCTGACAACAGAGAGAAATAGACTGACAGCAGGACAGGGGAATGGCTGATAACAGAGAGAATAGACTGACAGCAGGACGGGGGAATGGCAGATAATGGAGAGAATAGACTGACAGCAGGACGGGAGAATGGCTGATAACAGAGAGAAATAGACTGACGGCACAACGGGGAATGGCTGATAACAGAGAAATAGACTGACAGCAGGAACGGGATTGGCTGACAACAGAGAGAAATAGACTGACATCAGGACAGGGGAATGGCTGATAACACAGAGAAATAGACTGACAGCAGGACAGGGGAGTGGCTGATAACAGAAAGAAATAGACTGACAGCAGGACAGGGGAATGGCTGAAAACAGAGAGAAATAGACTGACAGCAGGATGGGGAATGGCTGATAACAGAGAGGAATAGACTGACAACAGGACGGGGGAATGGCTGATAACAGAGAGAAATAGACTGACAGCAGGACAGGGGAATGGCTGATAACAGAGAGAATAGACTGACAGCAGGACGGGGGAATGGCAGATAATGGAGAGAATAGACTGACAGCAGGACGGGAGAATGGCTGATAACAGAGAGAAATAGACTGACGGCACGACGGGGAATGGCTGATAACTGAGAAATAGACTGACAGCAGGAACGGGATTGGCTGATAACAGAGAGAAATAGACTGACAGCAGGACAGGGGAATGACTGATAACAGAGATAATAGACTGACAGCAGGACGGGGGAATGGCTAATAACATAGTGAAATTTACTGACAGCAGGACAGGGAATGGCTGATAACAGAGAGAAATAGACTGACAGCAGGACAGGGGAATGGCTGATAACATAGAGAAATTTACTGACAGCAGGACAGGGAATGGCTGATAACAGAGAGAATAGACTGACAGCAGGACGGGGAATGGCTGATAACAGAGAGAAATAGACAGACAACAGGGCGGGGAATGGCTGATAACAGAGAGAAATAGACTGACAGCAGGACAGGGAATGGCTGATAACAGAGAGAAATAGACTGACAGCAGGACGGGGGAATGGCTGATAACAGAGAGAAAAAGACTGACAGCAGGATGGTGAATGGCTGACAACAGAGAGAAATAGACTGACAGCAGGACAGGGGAGTGGCTGATAACAGAAAGAAATCGACTGACAGCAGGATGGAGAATGGCTGATAACAGAGAGGAATACACTGACAACAGGACGGGGGAATGGCTGATAACAGAGAGGAATAGACTGACAACAGGACGGGGGAATGGCTGATAACAGAGAGAAAGACTGACAGCAGGACGGGGGAATGGCTTATAACAGAGATAAATAGACTGACAGCAGGACAGGGGAATGGCTGATAACAGAGAGAATAGACTGACAGCAGGACGGGGGAATGGCAGATAATGGAGAGAATAGACTGACAGCAGGACGGGAGAATGGCTGATAACAGAGAGAAATAGACTGACGGCACGACGGGGAATGGCTGATAACAGAGAGAAATAGACTGACAGCAGGAACGGGATTGGCTGATAACAGAGAGAAATAGACTGACAGCAGGACAGGGGAATGGCTGATAACAGAGAGAATAGACTGACAGCAGGACGGGGGAATGGCTAATAACATAGAGAAATTTACTGACAGCAGGACAGGGAATGGCTGATAACAGAGAGAAATAGACTGACAGCAGGACGGGGGAATGGCTGATAACATAGAGAAATTTACTGACAGCAGGACAGGGAATGGCTGATAACAGAGAGAATAGACTGACAGCAGGACGGGGAATGGCTGATAACAGAGAAAAATAGACAGACAACAGGGCGGGGAATGGCTGATAACAGAGAGAAATAGACTGACAGCAGGACAGGGAATGGCTGATAACAGAGAGAAATAGACTGACAGCAGGACGGAGGAATGGCTGATAACAGAGAGAAAAAGACTGACAGCAGCATGGTGAATGGCTGACAACAGAGAGAAATAGACTGACAGCAGGACAGGGGAGTGGCTGATAACAGAAAGAAATCGACTGACAGCAGGATGGAAAATGGCTGATAACAGAGAGGAATACACTGACAACAGGACGGGGGAATGGCTGATAACAGAGAGAAATAGACTGACAACAGGACGGGGGAATGGCTGATAACATAGAGAAATTTTCTGACAGCAGGACAGGGAATGGCTGATAACAGAGAGAATAGACTGACAGCAGGACGGGGAATGGCTGATAACAGAGAGAAATAGACAGACAACAGGGCGGGGAATGGCTGATAACAGAGAGAAATAGACTGACAGCAGGACTGGGGAATGGCAGATAATGGAGAGAATAGACTGACAGCAGGATGGGAGAATGGCTGATAACAGAGAGAAATAGACTGACGGCACGACGGGGAATGGCTGATAACAGAGAGAAATAGACTGACAGCAGGAACGGGATTGGCTGATAACAGAGAGAAATAGACTGACAGCAGGACAGGGGAATGGCTGATAACAGAGAGAATAGACTGACAGCAGGACGGGGGAATGGCTAATAACATAGAGAAATTTACTGACAGCAGGACAGGGAATGGCTGATAACAGAGAGAAATAGACTGACAGCAGGACAGGGGAATGGCTGATAACATAGAGAAATTTACTGACAGCAGGACAGGGAATGGCTGATAACAGAGAGAATAGACTGACAGCAGGACGGGGGAATGGCTAATAACATAGAGAAATTTACTGACAGCAGGACAGGGAATGGCTGATAACAGAGAGAAATAGTCTGACAGCAGGACAGGGGAATGGCTGATAACATAGAGAAATTTACTGACAGCAGGACAGGGAATGGCTGATAACAGAGAGAAATAGACAGACAACAGGGCGGGGAATGGCTGATAACAGAGAGAAATAGACTGACAGCAGGACAGGGAATGGCTGATAACAGAGAGAAATAGACTGACAGCAGGACAGAGGAATGGCTGATAACAGAGAGAAATAGACTGACAGCAGGACAGGGGAGTGGCTGATAACAGAAAGAAATCGACTGACAGCAGGATGGAGACTGGCTGATAACAGAGAGGAATACACTGACAGCAGGACAGGGAATGGCTGATAACAGAGAGAAATAGACTGACAGCAGGACGGGGGAATGGCTGATAACAGAGAAATTTACTGACAGCAGGACAGGGAATGGCTGATAACAGAGAGAATAGACTGACAGCAGGACGGGGAATGGCTGATAACAGAGAGAAATAGACAGACAACAGGGCGGGGAATGGCTGATAACAGAAAAAAATAGACTGACAGCAGGATGGTGAATGGCTGGTAACAGAGAGAAATAGACTGACAGCAGGACAGGGGAATGGCTGATAACAGAGAGAAATAGACTGACAGCAGGACAAGGATTGGCTGATAACAGAGAGAAATAGACTGACAGCAGGATGGGAATGGCTGATAACAGAGAGGAATAGACTGACAGCAGGACGGGGAATGGTTGATAACAAAGAGAATAGACTGACAGCAGGACGGAAGAATGGCTGATAACAGAGAGAAATAGACTGACAGCAGGACGGGGGAATGACTGATAACAGAGAGAATAGACTGACAGCAGGACAGGGGAATAGCTGATAACAGAGAGAAATAGACTGAACACAGGACAGGGGAATGGCTGATAACAGAGAAAATAGACTGACAGCAGGACAGGAGAATGGCTGATAACAGAGAAATAGACTGACAGCGGGATGGGGAATGGCTGATAACAGAGAGAAATAGACTGACGGCACGACGGGGAATGGCTGATAACAGAGAGAAATAGACTGACAGCAGGAACGGGATTGGCTGATAACAGAGAGAAATAGACTGACAGCAGGACAGGGGAATGGCTGATAACAGAGAGAATAGACTGACAGCAGGACGGGGGAATGGCTAATAACATAGAGAAATTTACTGACAGCAGGACAGGGAATGGCTGATAACAGAGAGAAATAGACTGACAGCAGGACGGGGGAATGGCTGATAACATAGAGAAATTTACTGACAGCAGGACAGGGAATGGCTGATAACAGAGAGAATAGACTGACAGCAGGACGGGGAATGGCTGATAACAGAGAAAAATAGACAGACAACAGGGCGGGGAATGGCTGATAACAGAGAGAAATAGACTGACAGCAGGACAGGGAATGACTGATAACAGAGAGAAATAGACTGACAGCAGGACGGAGGAATGGCTGATAACAGAGAGAAAAAGACTGACAGCAGCATGGTGAATGGCTGACAACAGAGAGAAATAGACTGACAGCAGGACAGGGGAGTGGCTGATAACAGAAAGAAATCGACTGACAGCAGGATGGAAAATGGCTGATAACAGAGAGGAATACACTGACAACAGGACGGGGGAATGGCTGATAACAGAGAGAAATAGACTGACAACAGGACGGGGGAATGGCTGATAACATAGAGAAATTTTCTGACAGCAGGACAGGGAATGGCTGATAACAGAGAGAATAGACTGACAGCAGGACGGGGAATGGCTGATAACAGAAAGAAATAGACAGACAACAGGGCGGGGAATGGCTGATAACAGAGAGAAATAGACTGACAGCAGGACTGGGGAATGGCAGATAATGGAGAGAATAGACTGACAGCAGGATGGGAGAATGGCTGATAACAGAGAGAAATAGACTGACGGCACGACGGGGAATGGCTGATAACAGAGAGAAATAGACTGACAGCAGGAACGGGATTGGCTGATAACAGAGAGAAATAGACTGACAGCAGGACAGGGGAATGGCTGATAACAGAGAGAATAGACTGACAGCAGGACGGGGGAATGGCTAATAACATAGAGAAATTTACTGACAGCAGGACAGGGAATGGCTGATAACAGAGAGAAATAGACTGACAGCAGGACAGGGGAATGGCTGATAACATAGAGAAATTTACTGACAGCAGGACAGGGAATGGCTGATAACAGAGAGAATAGACTGACAGCAGGACGGGGGAATGGCTAATAACATAGAGAAATTTACTGACAGCAGGACAGGGAATGGCTGATAACAGAGAGAAATAGACTGACAGCAGGACAGGGGAATGGCTGATAACATAGAGAAATTTACTGACAGCAGGACAGGGAATGGCTGATAACAGAGAGAAATAGACAGACAACAGGGCGGGGAATGGCTGATAACAGAGAGAAATAGACTGACAGCAGGACAGGGAATGGCTGATAACAGAGAGAAATAGACTGACAGCAGGACAGAGGAATGGCTGATAACAGAGAGAAATAGACTGACAGCAGGACAGGGGAGTGGCTGATAACAGAAAGAAATCGACTGACAGCAGGATGGAGACTGGCTGATAACAGAGAGGAATACACTGACAGCAGGACAGGGAATGGCTGATAACAGAGAGAAATAGACTGACAGCAGGACGGGGGAATGGCTGATAACAGAGAAATTTACTGACAGCAGGACAGGGAATGGCTGATAACAGAGAGAATAGACTGACAGCAGGACGGGGAATGGCTGATAACAGAGAGAAATAGACAGACAACAGGGCGGGGAATGGCTGATAACAGAAAAAAATAGACTGACAGCAGGATGGTGAATGGCTGGTAACAGAGAGAAATAGACTGACAGCAGGACAGGGGAATGGCTGATAACAGAGAGAAATAGACTGACAGCAGGACAAGGATTGGCTGATAACAGAGAGAAATAGACTGACAGCAGGATGGGAATGGCTGATAACAGAGAGGAATAGACTGACAGCAGGACGGGGAATGGTTGATAACAAAGAGAATAGACTGACAGCAGGACGGAAGAATGGCTGATAACAGAGAGAAATAGACTGACAGCAGGACGGGGGAATGACTGATAACAGAGAGAATAGACTGACAGCAGGACAGGGGAATAGCTGATAACAGAGAGAAATAGACTGAACACAGGACAGGGGAATGGCTGATAACAGAGAAAATAGACTGACAGCAGGACAGGAGAATGGCTGATAACAGAGAAATAGACTGACAGCGGGATGGGGAATGGCTGATAACAGAGAGAAATAGACTGACAGCGGGATGGGGAATGGCTGATAACAGAGAGAAATAGACTGACAGCGGGATGGGTAATGGCTGATAACAGAGAGAATAGACTGACAGCAGGGCAGGGGAATGGCTGATAACAGAGAGAAATAGACTGACAGCGGGATGGGGATTGGCTGATAAGAGAGAGAAATAGACTGACAGCGGGATGGGGAATGGCTGATAACAGAGAGAAATAGACTGACAGCGGGACGGGGGAATGGCTGATAACAGAAAGAAATAGACTGACAGCGGGACAAGGAATGGCTGATAACAGAGAAATAGACTGACAGCAGGACGGGGGAATGGCTGATAACAGAGAGAAATAGACTCACAGCAGGACGGGGGAATGGCTGATAACAGAGAGAAATAGACTGACAGCAGGACGGGGGAATGGCTGATAACAGAGAGAAATAGACTGACAGCAGGACGGGGGAATGGCTGATAACAGAGAGAAATAGACTGACAGCAGGACGGGGGAATGGCTGATAGCAGAGATAAAAAGACTGACAGCAGGACAGGGGAATGGCTGATAACAGAGAGAAATAGACAGAATGCAGGACGGGGAATGGCTGATAACAGAGAGAAATAGACTGACAGCAGGACGGGGAATGGCTGATAACAGAGAGAAATAGAGTGACAGCGGGACGGGGAATGGCTGACAACAGAGAGAAATAGACTGACATCAGGACAGGGGAATGGCTGATAACACAGAGAAATAGACTGACAGCAGGACAGAGGAGTGGCTGATAACAGAAAGAAATAGACTGACAGCAGGACAGGGGAATGGCTGAAAACAGAGAGAAATAGACTGACAGCAGGGTGAGGAATGGCTGATAACAGAGAGGAATAGACTGACAACAGGACGGGGGAATGGCTGATAACAGAGAGAAATAGACTGACAGCAGGACAGGGGAATGGCTGATAACAGAGAGAATAGACTGACAGCAGGACGGGGGAATGGCAGATAATGGAGAGAATAGACTGACAGCAGGACGGGAGAATGGCTGATAACAGAGAGAAATAGACTGACGGCACAACGGGGAATGGCTGATAACAGAGAAATAGACTGACAGCAGGAACGGGATTGGCTGACAACAGAGTGAAGTAGACTGACATCAGGACAGGGGAATGGCTGATAACACAGAGAAATCGACTGACAGCAGGACAGGGGAGTGGCTGATAACAGAAAGAAATAGACTGACAGCAGGACAGGGGAATGGCTGAAAACAGAGAGAAATAGACTGACAGCAGGATGGGGAATGGCTGATAACAGAGAGGAATAGACTGACAACAGGACGGGGGAATGGCTGATAACAGAGAGAAATAGACTGACAGCAGGACAGGGGAATGGCTGATAACAGAGAGAATAGACTGACAGCAGGACGGGGGAATGGCAGATAATGGAGAGAATAGACTGACAGCAGGACGGGAGAATGGCTGATAACAGAGAGAAATAGACTGACGGCACGACGGGGAATGGCTGATAACTGAGAAATAGACTGACAGCAGGAACGGGATTGGCTGATAACAGAGAGAAATAGACTGACAGCAGGACAGGGGAATGACTGATAACAGAGAGAATAGACTGACAGCAGGACGGGGGAATGGCTAATAACATAGAGAAATTTACTGACAGCAGGACAGGGAATGGCTGATAACAGAGAGAAATAGACTGACAGCAGGACAGGGGAATGGCTGATAACATAGAGAAATTTACTGACAGCAGGACAGGGAATGGCTGATAACAGAGAGAAATAGACTGACAGCAGGACAGGGAATGGCTGATAACAGAGAAATAGACTGACAGCAGGACGGGGGAATGGCTGATAACAGAGAGAAAAAGACTGACAGCAGGATGGTGAATGGCTGACAACAGAGAGAAATAGACTGACAGCAGGACAGGGGAGTGGCTGATAACAGAAAGAAATCGACTGACAGCAGGATGGAGAATGGCTGATAACAGAGAGGAATACACTGACAACAGGACGGGGGAATGGCTGATAACAGAGAGGAATAGACTGACAACAGGACGGGGGAATGGCTGGTAACAGAGAGAAAGACTGACAGC
Organism: Ranitomeya imitator; assembly: GCF_032444005.1. Classification (NCBI taxonomy): domain Eukaryota; kingdom Metazoa; phylum Chordata; class Amphibia; order Anura; family Dendrobatidae; genus Ranitomeya; species Ranitomeya imitator. The sequence goes on along the minus strand of NC_091284.1, from coordinate 332,629,953 downwards.
AGGACGGGGGAATGGCTGATAACAGAGATAAATAGACTGACAGCAGGACAGGGGAATGGCTGATAACAGAGAGAATAGACTGACAGCAGGACGGGGGAATGGCAGATAATGGAGAGAATAGACTGACAGCAGGACGGGAGAATGGCTGATAACAGAGAGAAATAGACTGACGGCACGACGGGGAATGGCTGATAACAGAGAGAAATAGACTGACAGCAGGAACGGGATTGGCTGATAACAGAGAGAAATAGACTGACAGCAGGACAGGGGAATGGCTGATAACAGAGAGAATAGACTGACAGCAGGACGGGGGAATGGCTAATAACATAGAGAAATTTACTGACAGCAGGACAGGGAATGGCTGATAACAGAGAGAAATAGACTGACAGCAGGACGGGGGAATGGCTGATAACATAGAGAAATTTACTGACAGCAGGACAAGGAATGGCTGATAACAGAGAGAATAGACTGACAGCAGGACGGGGAATAGCTGATAACAGAGAGAAATAGACAGACAACAGGGCGGGGAATGGCTGATAACAGAGAGAAATAGACTGACAGCAGGACAGGGAATGGCTGATAACAGAGAGAAATAGACTGACAGCAGGACGGAGGAATGGCTGATAACAGAGAGAAAAAGACTGACAGCAGGATGGTGAATGGCTGACAACAGAGAGAAATAGACTGACAGCAGGACAGGGGAGTGGCTGATAACAGAAAGAAATCGACTGACAGCAGGATGGAGAATGGCTGATAACAGAGAGGAATACACTGACAACAGGATGGGGGAATGGCTGATAACAGAGAGAAATAGACTGACAACAGGACGGGGGAATGGCTGATAACATAGAGAAATTTTCTGACAGCAGGACAGGGAATGGCTGATAACAGAGAGAATAGACTGACAGCAGGACGGGGAATGGCTGATAACAGAGAGAAATAGACAGACAACAGGGCGGGGAATGGCTGATAACAGAGAGAAATAGACTGACAGCAGGACGGGGGAATGGCAGATAATGGAGAGAATAGACTGACAGCAGGACGGGAGAATGGCTGATAACAGAGAGAAATAGACTGACGGCACGACGGGGAATGGCTGATAACAGAGAGAAATAGACTGACAGCAGGAACGGGATTGGCTGATAACAGAGAGAAATAGACTGACAGCAGGACAGGGGAATGGCTGATAACAGAGAGAATAGACTGACAGCAGGACGGGGGAATGGCTAATAACATAGAGAAATTTACTGACAGCAGGACAGGGAATGGCTGATAACAGAGAGAAATAGACTGACAGCAGGACGGGGGAATGGCTGATAACATAGAGAAATTTACTGACAGCAGGACAGGGAATGGCTGATAACAGAGAGAATAGACTGACAGCAGGACGGGGAATGGCTGATAACAGAGAGAAATAGACAGACAACAGGGCGGGGAATGGCTGATAAATGAGAGAAATAGACTGACAGCAGGACAGGGAATGGCTGATAACAGAGAGAAATAGACTGACAGCAGGACGGAAGAATGGCTGATAACAGAGAGAAAAAGACTGACAGCAGGATGGTGAATGGCTGACAACAGAGAGAAATAGACTGACAGCAGGACAGGGGAGTGGCTGATAACAGAAAGAAATCGACTGACAGCAGGATGGAGACTGGCTGATAACAGAGAGGAATACACTGACAACAGGACGGGGGAATGGCTGATAACAGAGAGAAATAGACTGACAGCAGGACAGGGAATGGCTGATAACAGAGAGAAATAGACTGACAGCAGGACGGGGGAATGGCTGATAACAAAGAGAAATTTTCTGACAGCAGGACAGGGAATGGCTGATAACAGAGAGAATAGACTGACAGCAGGACGGGGAATGGCTGATAACAGAGAGAAATAGACAGACAACAGGGCGGGGAATGGCTGATAACAGAGAGAAATAGACTGACAGCAGGACGGGGGAATAGCTGATAACAGAGAGAAAAAGACTGACAGCAGGATGGTGAATGGCTGACAACAGAGAGAAATAGACTGACAGCAGGACAGGGGAGTGGCTGATAACAGAAAGAAATCGACTGACAGCAGGATGGAGAATGGCTGATAACAGAGAGGAATACACTGACAACAGGACGGGGGAATGGCTGATAACAGAGAGAAATAGACTGACAGCAGGATGGGGGAATGGCTGGTAACAGAGAGAAATAGACTGACAGCAGGACGGGGGAATGGCTGATAACAGAGAGAAATAGACTGACAGCAGGACAAGGATTGGCTGATAACAGAGAGAAATAGACTGACAGCAGAGAGAAATAGACTGACAGCAGGACAGGGGAGTGGCTGATAACAGAAAGAAATCGACTGACAGCAGGATGGAGAATGGCTGATAACAGAGAGGAATACACTGACAACAGGACGGGGGAATGGCTGATAACAGAGAGAAATAGACTGACAGCAGGATGGGGGAATGGCTGGTAACAGAGAGAAATAGACTGACAGCAGGACGGGGGAATGGCTGATAACAGAGAGAAATAGACTGACAGCAGGACAAGGATTGGCTGATAACAGAGAGAAATAGACTGACAGCAGAGAGAAATAGACTGACAGCAGGACGGGGAATGGTTGATAACAAAGAGAATAGACTGACAGCAGGACGGAGGAATGGCTGATAACAGAGAGAAATAGACTGACAGCAGGACGGGGGAATGACTGATAACAGAGAGAATAGACTGACAGCAGGACAGGGGAATGGCTGATAACAGAGAGAAATAGACTGAACACTGGACAGGGGAATGGCTGATACCAGAGAAATAGACTGACAGCGGGATGGGCAATGGCTGATAACAGAGAGAATAGACTGACAGCAGGACGGGGGAATGGCTGATAACAGAGAGAAATAGAGTGACAGCAGGACGGGGGAATGGCTGATAACAGAGAAATTTACTGACAGCAGGACAGGGAATGGCTGATAACAGAGAGAAATAGAGTGACAGCAGGACGGGGGAATGGCTGATAACATAGAGAAATTTACTGACAGCAGGACAGGGAATGGCTGATAGCAGAGAGAATAGACTGACAGCAGGACGGTGAATGGCTGATAACAGAGAGAAATAGACTGACAGCAGGACAGGGAATGGCTGACAACAGAGAGAAATAGACTGACAGCAGGACAGGGGAGTGGCTGATAACAGAAAGAAATAGACTGACAGCAGGACAAGGATTGGCTGGTAACAGAGAGAAATAGACTGACAGCAGGACAGGGGAATGGCTGATAACAGAGATAAATAGACTGACAGCAGGACGGGAATGGCTGATAACAGAAAGAAATAGACTGACAGCAGGACGGGGAATGGCTGATAACAAAGAGAATAGACTGACAGCAGGACGGAGGAATGGCTGATAACAGAGAGAAATAGACTGACAGCAGGACGGGGGAATGACTGATAACAGAGAGAATAGACTGACAGCAGGACAGGGGAATGGCTGATAACAGAGAGAAATAGACTGAACACAGGACAGGGGAATGGCTGATAACAGAGAATAGACTGACAGCAGGATGGGGATTGGCTGATAAAAGCGAGAAATAGACTGACAGCAGGACAGGAGAATGGCTGATAACAGAGAAATACACTGACAGCGGGATGGGGAATGGCTGATAACAGAGAGAAATAGACTGACAGCAGGATGGGGAATGGCTGATAACAGAGAGAAATAGACTAAGAGCGGGATGGGGAATGGCTGATAACAGAGAGAATAGTAGAAAGTATAATGTCTGATAATCCAAATTAGTATTAAACCAAGAAAAACAAAGAAAACTAATATATCCAATAAACTTTATTAAACAAAATAAGGATAAAAGACTGACACAACACCCAAACCCCTCTGTATGGGGGTGGGTCAATTAAAAAACCTGGCCCAAAAAGATTGTAAGGGGCAAAGGGTGGGAGGGACAACGGGGCCGATAGCAAAAACCCTACACGTCCCTACAAATATTCCCTACCTGTCTGCGGAGGTTGGCACCCTCTTGGACGCAACATGGCGCCCCCGCTCACCGTCGACTCACCCTTTAAGGCCCTATAAGTCCCTCTACATGTATAAAGATACTATACCACAAACAACACCTAATACATGGCCTAACCAAACTCGGGACCGAATAAAGAAAAAACACACCAGGTAGTGATTCACCAGTAAAGACAAATGATCTGACCGTACCAATCCCTAATGCTAAAGTATACCGCCTGAAACTAAGGCTAATACACCCTAAGGAGTCCCTAGCCGAGTCTCCCTATCTGTCAGCGGAGGTTGGCACCCTCTTGAACGCAAATGGCGCCCCCGCTCCTCGGCGGCTACCCCTATTAACCCTGGCTGAATCCCTAAGAGAAGATATATCGGGAAACTCAATATGGGTGGTGCCTTAGGGGCTACACTAGTGACCCATATAAATAGGTCCCTATAGCTCGGTCAGACCCTAAAAATAAAGCAAATAGCAAAAGTACTTAAACCAATGTTTGCACGGTAATAGCAAAGATGTATATAATAGCTTAACGGATACAACTATATTATGATCACAGTTGGTAAAATACTCGTATGCAAATACATTGGTTACGAAAAAAACACACAACTGGTGAAAAACATATAAATTTAAAAGGCCTGAGACACTTATCTGTGTTCAGGTCTCGCCTCTACACCATGATGTGGTTCCTCAGGAGGCATATGGGAAAAAGAGATTCTGTGTGGATAGATCACATCAGAGATGCATGTTGTGCCTGGTTGCAGGTCAAGGAAACACTGACTAAAACGCCATTAAATAGTCCCCTCCCCCCTCCCCCATAGGGACAAAGGGTTAAGGGGCTAATTACCACCTGTGTTCGCCGCTCAAAGAAATCGCATCCCTAAACATGGGGTCCATTACTAGGCTCCGAACTTACTAACACAGCGTTCCGGCCGCCATACTTGCTGTTTCTCGGCGTCCCGTCCTCTCTGCGCATGCGCAGGTATCTAACCCTAGAGGTCCAACTATCAGGCACCTCACTGCGCATATGCTTGGGCGCCATGTTCCTGTAGACAGCATTTCCTCATGGGACAAGCAGCGCAAGCGCAATAGCGCCGACTAAAAGCCCCGCCCATGTGAATAGCGCTACCAATAACAGCGCCTACATCAGGGTACCATATTCATGTCCACCCCGCTCCGACAGCGCATGTGCCTGGGCCCAATGTTTCTGTCCGGCATCTCATCCCTGGACAGTCAGCAAAAGCGCATTAGCGCCGACTTCAGGCTAATGTAAATAATGCCATAGACACCTTCGCAAACAGCTGGGTGCGATATTCATGCCCACCCAGCTGTACCAGTGACACCCCTACTGGAGCCATAGTATCGGAGGACAACTATACCAGGGTTACACAGGGACATTAAACCACATATGTTAAACATTATAACTGCCACATTTTGCGCCCTAAAAGCGTAGTGATTGTGCCATTGGTTATATTTAAAGGACCCCTCAGATGTAGTCACAGTTGCACCGTCACATACACATGGCCCAAGTATAATACTATGGACAACTATGTGCGATCCCTTAAAACTGGCGGCACTTACATGTACTTAATAAGAAGAAAAGATATGGCGTTTGCAAAAAACATTGGCATGTGATGCTGTACTACCCGCCGCACAACACATGGTTTCCATGTATAACTTATATAAGCACCACATACAAATAGTTTGTTAAACATGTACACTAGTTGTATAAGAATAACAGTACATATAGATATATTTTTATGCATATATCACCTTCGTATGATATTTAAATTCTAAAAAATACACTCAATATATATAGTGTACATGTATAAGTATGCGGTGAACTATAGTCAGTAAAGACCAAAAACCTGCAACCACACTATCCTAAATCCATTATACGTAGATGATAAAGAGTATGCACATTGTGCACCACATTCCTATACTCTTATGAAAATTCCTGCAGGCCATCTACTAGGTCTGCAGCGCTGTATTATTTTAAATCAGGGGGAAAGGGGAGTGAAGACAGACCTGACGAAAACAATTCACACAAAACAACCAAAAGTAAGCCGCTCGTTGAGTCCTCCTGGGGCTACTGAATCCATCGTAAATATCCATTGTGTTTCCTTTTGCAGGATGACCCTATCCCAATCACCTCTCCTACCATTCTGTTTTATTACTTCCAGAACACAGAATGAGAGAGTCTTGCTGTCACCCTGGTGTACCTCCCAAACATGCCGTGCTACGGGGGTATCTCTATTATTTTTGATATCTCCCAAGTGTTCCCCGATCCTCCTTCTCAACTCCCTTTTGGTCTTCCCTATATAATTCTTCGGGCATGTACACGTACCCATATAGACCACACCAATGGTTTTGCAATTAGCAAAGTCTCTGCAGAAGAAGTTTCTCCCATTCTGTGCACTCTTAACGCTCTTACATGGTGCTACATAATCACAGAACGAACAGTTACCACATCTGAACGTACCATTGATACGTTTATCGAGCCATGTTCCCTCTTGTTTCGGTCTTTTATAGTGGCTGTGTACGAGCCGATCTTTCAAAGACCGTCCTCTGCGGAAGGTAATCTGGGGTCTATTTGGGATAATATCCGCCAGGGTTTCATCCAGCTGTAGGATCCCCCAATGCTTTTTAAGGACACTAAATACCCGATTCGTTTGATTGTCATAGGTTCCAATAATCCTAGGGGTATTCTCTGCCCCTAGTTCTCTTTGTGTCTGTAGGAGCGTATGTCTCTCTCTACTCATAGCATTCCTAAAGGCCGGGTCTAAGACCTCGTCCGGATACCCACGCTCACGGAATCTCTCTCTCAGGTCGTATGCTTGTGTCCTGAAGATAGCAGGATCAGAGCAGTTCCTTCTTACTCTTAAATATTGTCCCCGAGGGATCCCCCTCTTCAGGGGAACCGGGTGGTGACTCTCCCACCGAAGCAGGGCGTTACTAGATGTCGGGTTACGAAATAGCCTTGTATCTAATGTACCACTTGCATTAATGGTGATTTTAACATCCAAGAACGCTAATTCATGTTCATCATTCTCAGATGTAAACTTTAGCCCAAAGCAATTATCATTCAACCCATTTGCGTTCAAGAGGGTGCCAAACTCCGCTGACAGGTAGGGAGACTCGGTTAGGGACTCCTTAGGGTGTATTAGCCTTAGTTTCAGGCGGTATACTTTAGCATTAGGGATTGGTACGGTCAGATCATTTGCCTTTACTGGTGAATCACTACCTGGTGTGTTTTTTCTTTATTTGGTCCCGAGTTTGGTTAGGCCATGTATTAGGTGTTGTTTGTGGTATAGTATCTTTATACATGTAGAGGGACTTATAGGGCCTTAAAGGGTGAGTCGACGGTGAGCGGGGGCGCCATATTGCGTCCAAGAGGGTGCCAACCTCCGCAGACAGGTAGGGAATATTTGTAGGGACGTGTAGGGTTTTTGCTATCGGCCCCGTTGTCCCTCCCACCCTTTGCCCCTTACAATCTTTTTGGGCCAGGTTTTTTAATTGACCCACCCCCATACAGAGGGGTTTGGGTGTTGTGTCAGTCTTTTATCCTTATTTTGTTTAATAAAGTTTATTGGATATATTAGTTTTCTTTGTTTTTCTTGGTTTAATACTAATTTGGATTATCAGACATTATACTTTCTATAGTAAGAAAATGATAAGAGATGGATACCATCGGGCGAAACATACCCCCAGAAATGACCTGCTCTATAAAAATAACATAAAAAAAGCTAAAGAAGGTGGCCAAGTTCGTCTTATCACGACCTATAATAGTCAATGGGCCAATTTCAGAGATTGTTAACAAACATTGGCCCATATTGTTAACGGATACTATTTTGAGGAAATGTTTACCATCAACCCCATTAATTACAGCCCGGAGATCAAAGAGCCTGAAAGATCTATTGGTACATAGTCATTATGAACCCCCCAAAAAGAAGAGTAAGACGTGGTTGGACACAACAGGCTGCTTTCCATGTGGACATTGTAGAGGCTGTGCAAATATCGAAAAAAGCAAGGAATTTCGAAATTCAAGTGGCAATCGTACATATACAATAAGACACTTTATCTCTTGTTCCACAAAAGGGGTTGTATAGAGTGCCGAATGCCCGTGTGGTAAACTGTATATCGGATTGACAACTCGGGAACTGCGCATACGTGTCCGTGAACACGTTAGAGATATCGATAAAGTGAAAAAATGCGTAGACCCTTCTTTGTTAAAAACTATACCACGGCACTTTTTTCGATATCACAATAGTGACTGGCTTGTTAAAAGTAAAGGGGATTGATTTAGTCCAAATGGGCCCGAGAGGGGGAGATCTAGCCAAAACGCTAGTAAAACTGGAATGCAAGTGGATCTACAGACTGGGCACAGTAGCCCCTGAAGGCCTTAATGAGAGCTTTGGCTTTAGTGCATTTTTATAGTCACCTTTATATTGTCTTATCCTTGTGCATTTTTTAGGGGTTGAGGGTTCTTTTTTCGTGTTTTTATCATTTTTTATTTCTAATTTCTATTTTCTTTAGTCTCTTATAGGATATGTTGTGCTCTATGTATATTATGACCTGGGATCTCTCCAATTGACGCTACTATCAACAGACTTTTCGGTGAAAAGAAGATTATGGAAGATCACAATATAATTGAGCTAGAGCGTTGCTAGAGTAATGTAGCTGTATTTATGTCAGACATATATTTAAGGGTGTATTGATATGCAAGGTTTTGCTATTTTAAATTAACACATTTTTCATGGTATTAGATTATTGTATTCTTGATTGTATCATATTATTATTATGAAATGGTGTTTTCCACACCACAGCTAGCACTTAGTCACCTTATTCGAAAACGTATATAACATGTATTAATAATTGGATTTATTAGTCTATCCCAAAAGGATCACATTCAATTCACCTGTATATATCACAGTGGTGATCGTTTGTCTTTTAATTATGTTTGTTATTTTTATAGTTATAATTTATGTAATATTTATATTCGTTATGTCTGGCTAAATATTGTTTTTTTTTTTGCGGTAATATATATGACATCTATGTGATTTACCTATGCAGATATTTGGTAGATTTCCCCTATGGTTTCATTCATCATTGGTGTTCAGGTTGAGCGCGCGGTGTCGGGTCTTTCCGTCCGCTGACTCGATAGCCTTCGGTCTTTGGAGTCAGTTGATGAGCACGTGATCGGCTTCTGCTGCGGCTTGCGTCATCGGCTCCTCGCCAACCGAGGGTGACGAGTAATTTTTCAGCAGCGGGGGAACGACTCGGCGCGCCGGGTAGCCTGGACAACCATTGATCATATGGTATCAGGGAGAAACCGGTCATTGGCTATGGGGCACTATAAGAGAGTGTACTTCCCTCTTCCCCGACACGCCCCCTGAAGAAGTGTGGACGAAACGCGCGTCGGGGTGGAGGGACCGGACACTCTTCATACTGCGCAGTAAGTGTAAAGATTTCACGCTATGTCTTCCTTGTGGCTTCGGCTTGCAGCAAACACCCTGTATAATTAATGGAAGTTATGCTATAAAGCTAACAGTGGGGCGGGAGCCTGGAGTTTTACTTCTATAAGCTAGAATACTAAGTTTACCAGCCTCTTTCATAGACTAAATGTCACTTGAGAGGCTTGAGGAAACTATTATTAGATTCAGCTGATGGTTTTGAATGATTTATATCCAAATTCATTGTTACTTGCGCATCTATGATTAGTATACTGTCGGTCCCTCACGTCTGAGATATTGAGGTTTTTGTATGTATTGTGTAGATCTCTTTTTGTATTTAATAAAAGACTGATTTTATATGTAGATTTATATGTGGATTTGTGCTTTCTGTGTTACTGCTCTTGTGAGCATAAAGTGATACGGACGGATATATTGATATTTGGAAATTGCACAAGTGCGGTATATAATTTTTGGATCATTGAGTTGATTTAAAAGTATTTTATGCAGGTAAAATCCTGACCAAATCTGCACCTGAGGTCACTGGCAGTTCACCTGCGGTGTTCTGGCGTTTTTTGCTCATTGTAGCAACATGCTGCGGTCTGAAAAAACGCGACGCATGTGCGTTTTCGCGGCAAAAACGCATGCATTTTTTCCTGCATAGTGGAGACGGGATTTCATTAAATCCCCTCCACTATGCTGTAACATCTGGACGCTGCGTTTTTGACGCTGCAGAAAAATGTAGCGTCAAAAACGCAGCGTTTCCTGAACGTGGAAACATACCCTTACAGATTAGACTGATTGCTCTTCTACTTAGGAGGTACTTCCTAAGACTGATATGGTGGCAGCAAACTTGATTAACCCCTTTACCCCTAAGGGTGGTTTGCACGTTAATGACCGGGCCAATTTTTAAATTTCTGACCACTGTCCATTTATGAGGTTATAACTCTGAAACGCTTCAATGGAACTTGGCGATTCTGAGACTTTTTTCTTGTGACATATTGTACTTCATGATTGTGGTAAAATTTCTTCAATATAACTTGTGTTTATTTGTGAAAAAAATGGAAATTTGGCGAAAATTTTGAAAATTTCACAATTTTCTAATTTTTATTCTGTTAAACCAGAGAGTTATGTGACACAAAACAGTTAATAAATAACACTTCCCACATGTCTACTTTACATCAGCACAATTTTGGAAACAAAATTTTTTTTTGCTGGGAAGTTATAAGGGTTAAAATTTGACCAGCAATTTCTCATTTTTACAACAAAATTTACAAAACCATTTTTTTTAGGGACCACCTCTTACTTGAAAGCCGGCGTCACACTTGCGAGTTTTACGGACGTAAGAGCGCAGAAACTACGTCCGCAAAACTCGCAAAAGATACGGCACAATTATTCTCTATGCCCCTGCTCCTATCTGCGGTATTAAACTGATCAGTATTATACGGCTTTCTACGGCCGTAGAAAATCGCAGCATGCTGCGTTTGTCACCGTATTGCGCAAATAAAACGTCAATGAAAGTCTATGGAAGCCCCAAAAATACGGATTACACACGGACCAGCAGTGTGACTTGCGAGGAATACGCAGCGCTGTTAGAGAGAAAAGCCGGCAATTCAGTGCGGTGTACAGTAAAATCACACTGACAGCTTACAGTAGAATAGGTAGAATAAATGTGTACACATAGAATAGGTATATATATATATATATATATATATATATATATATGTCATGGAGATACATATATGTATATATATTATTATTTCATCCAGCGCGATATAGCAGAAAGCCGGTAATTCAATTACCGGCTTTTGCTTTCTCCTTCCTAAACCCGATGGATTTACATCGTTGGACGTGACAGATCCTCGGAAGCTATGTATATTGTTGGTTTATTTTTTTATTTTTTTATTTACAGATCGAGGGTCTTCAGTGAGTGGATTGAGAGTAGAATAAATTAATACAACAACCTTTGTGATTTTTTCATTAAATTAATTTTTAATTACTAGTATTGGATTAATAATGGATAGGTGTCATAATTGACGCCTCTCCATTATTAATCTGGCTTAATGTCACCTCATAATAGCAAGGTGGCATTAACCCTTCATTACCCGATATCCCACCGCTACACGGGAATGGGAAGAGAGTGGCCAAGTGCCAGAATAGGCGCATCTTCCAGATGTGCCTTTTCTGGGGTGGCTGGGGGCAGATGTTTTTAGCCAGGGGGGGGGGCAATAACCATGGACCCCTTCCAAGCTATTAATATCTGCCCTCAGTCACTGGCTTTACTACTCTGGCGGAGAAAATTTCGCGGGAGCCCACGCCAATTTTTTCCGCCATTTAACCCTTTAATTTACTAGCTAGAACGGCCAAATTTTGCATATACACACTACTAACATTAGTAGTGTGGAATATGCAAAAAAATGGTGATATGAGATGGTTTACTGTATGTAAACCATGTCTCATATCATGTCGGGTTTAGGAAGGAGAAAGCAAAAGCCGGTAATTGAATTACCGGCTTTCTGCTATATCGCGCTGGATGAAATATTAATATATATACATATATGTGTCTACTGACATATATATATATATATATATACGAGGGGCGATCCAAAAGTAATGATAATCAATACTAAACACAATGAATATAGTGAAATTTTTTTTTTATTTTTCTTCATAGTCTCCTAACAAGTCTATACATTTAGTCCATCTCTTTCTAAACTTAGAATTCCCTTCGGAAAAAATTCTTGATCTTGACCCTCAAAAAAATCCCCAACAGCGGTTATCACGTCGCTATTGTCATCAAATTTCTTGCCCCGGAGGTGTTCCTTGAGCCGAGGAAAGAGAAAGAAGTCACTGGGGGCTAGATCTGGTGAATAGGGGGGGTGTTCCACCAGTTCAAAGCCCGCTTCTTGAATGGTAGCCATGGCAACAGCAGCTTTGTGAGCCAGCTTGGTGAAACAACACTCCAGCCCGTAGTTTGCCGCACCTTTTCTCCTTGATAGCCTCCCGCAATCTTCTTATTTGTTCTGCGTAGTAGGAGCCCGTAATAGTGGCTCCCTTCTCCAAATAGTCCACCATAATAATTCCTTCAGCGTCCCAAAAAACAGACGCCATAACCTTCCCTGCTGAGCTTGACACTTTGAATTTCTTCGGCGTCGGTGCGTCGGCTCGTTTCCATGTCATCAATTGTTGTTTAGTTTTGGGATCAAAGTGGTGGATCCAGGTCTCGTCCATGGTCAAAAAACGTGACAAAAATTTTTCCTTGTCTGCTTGTAACTTTTCGTGATTTGCTATTGAAATGTCAACTCGTTTCTTCTTTTGCTCGTCGGTTAACATTTTTGGCACCCAACGCACGGAGACCTTTCTCATATGCAATTCTTTTGCAAGGATTCTTTGAATACTGCCATATGAGATCCCTGTGACCTCAGCTACATGCCTGATAGTCACTCTTCGATCTGCCAATACAACTTCTTCAACTTTTTTCACGTTTTCTTCATTGAGGGACATGGATGGGCGTTCTTCACGAGGTTCATCTTTCGTCGATGTTCTTCCCAGCTTAAATTCCTTGGCCCAGCGTGCAACTGTGGAATATGGAGGAGAAGAGTCCCCCAATGTTTCCACCAAGTCGCTGTGTATGTCTTTGGTAGTCATTTTTTTCAAGCAGAGGTATTTGATGACAGCTCTGAGCTCGTTTTTTTCCATTTTGATGTTCACTCCTCGGCAGTTCATATTCAAATGAATATAGCTCCCGGGAATCGTGGTCTATTTAAGTGATTTTTTTTTCCTGGACTAGTGGGTACCTAAGAGAGAAGAAAACATTTTATTTTAATTTGTGTGCAATAGAAATAACCGATTATCATTACTTTTGGATCACCCCTCGTATATAGACAGTATATATGTTTTTTTTTTTACACATGGATCCCTTGTATAGCCATATGTCGGTTTTGCAAGCCTGCGATAAAAACACGCAGTACGGCTGCCATACGTATTACATATGGAGGATGCCATGCGCAAAAAACGCTGAAACACCCTGCCTACGGAGGAGCTACGGACCACTATTTTGGGGACTTTTCAGCGTATTACGGCCGTAATATACGGACCGTATTTTCATACGCTGTGTGTGACGCCGGCCGAAGTCATTTTGAGAGGTCTATATGGCTGAAAATATACACCATTCTGAAAGCTGCACCCCTCAAGGTGCTCAAAACCACATTCAATAAGTTTATTAACCCTTCAAGTGTTTCACAGCAGCAGAAGCAACATGGAAGGAAAAAATTAACATTTTACTTTTTAGTCACAAAAATTATCTTTCAGCAATTTTTTTGTTTTCTCAAGGGTAAAAAGAGAAAATGGACCTCAAAAATTATTGTCCTATTTGTCCTGAGTACGCTGATAACCCACATGTGAGGGGGAACCACTTTTTGGGCGCTTGGCAGGGCTCAGAATGAAAGGAGCACCGTTTGACATTTTCAAGCTAAAATTGGCTGGAATTGAGATCGGACGCCATGTCTCGTTTGATTAGCCCCTGATGTGCCTAAACAGTGGAAACCCCCACAAGTGACCCCATTTTGGAAACTAGACCCCCTAAGGAACTTATCTAGGTGTGTGTTGAGCACTTTGAACCCCCAAGTGCTTCACAAAAGTTTACAACGCCCGGGTGTGAAAATAAAAAATCCTATTTTTTCCACAAACACGATCGTTTAGTCCCCAATTTTTTATTTTCTCACGGGCAACAGGAGAAATTGGACCCCAAAAGTTGCTGTCCAATTTGTCCTGAGTACGTTGATACCCCATATGTGGGGGGGGACCACTGTTTGGGCGCATGGCAGGGCTCAGACGGAAAACAGCGCCGTTTGACATTTTCAAGCTAAAATTGGCTGTAATTAAGATTGAACACCATGTTGCGTTTGGCTAGCCCCTGATGTGCCTAAACAGTGGAAACCCCCCACAAGTGACCCCATTTTTGAAACTAGACCCCCTAAGGAATTTATATGGGTGGGTGTTGAGCACTTTGAGCCAAGTGCTTCACAGAAGTTTATAACGCCCGGGCGTAAAAATAAAAAATTCTATTTTGTTCCCACAAAAATGATCTTTCTGTCCCCAATTTTTAATTTTCCCAAGAGTAACAGGAGAAATTGAACCCCAAAAGTCATCCAATTTGTCCTGAGTATGCTGGTACCCGATATGTGGGAGAAAACTACTGTTTGGGCACACTTCGGGGCTCAGAAGGGAAGTGGTGACGTTTTGGAATGCAGACTTTGATGGAATGGTCTGCGGGCATCATGTTCCATTTTGTGTGCCCCTGATGTGCCTAAACAGTAGAAACTCCCCACAAGTGACACCATTTTGGAAACTTGACCCCCTAAGGAACTTATCTAGGTGTGTGGTGAGAATTTTGAACCCCCAAGTGCTTCACTAAAGTTTATGATGCCCGGCTTGAAAATAAAAAATTCTATTTTTTTCCCACAAAAATGATTTTTCAGTCCCCAATTTTTTATTTTTCCAAGGGTAACAAGAGAAATTGGACCACAAAGGCTGTTTTCCAATTTGTCCTGAGTATGCTGGTACCCCATATGTGGGAAAAAACTGTTTGGGCACGTCGGGACTCAGAAGGGAAGCAGTGACGATTTGGAATGCACTTTGATGGACTGGTCTGAGGGCGTCATGTTCCATTTGCAAAGCCCCTGATGTGCCTAAACAGTAAAAAAAAAATCCCACAAGTGACATCATTTTGGAACCTAGACCCCCAAGGAACATACCTAGATGTGCCCCCTCTTTGGAACTAATCTACTGGTTCCTGTAAATTAGTGGTGCATGGAGGTGTGGTACAATTTGAAACAATCCTTCATACACAGGCCAGGTTTGTCGCGGCAGGTGTCGCATTGATAGATGGTGTCCTTGCGTATTCCTCTTTTGTAGCACACTCGGCACCTTTTTTGTGGCTTACCTTTTCTTCCAGTTGGCGGGATCACCCCTGGAAAATGCTGACCTGTTAGGATACTAGCACCCTTAGTTCCGGAAGTACTGGGGCCCGCTCCTTCCCTCATGCCAAACATCAGGGCCTTAACCACTACCTCCTGGAACTGAAGGTATGACATATCAGTGTGTCGTGCACATCGTGACAGTAGGACAGCGTTGAGCATTGCTATTTGTTTGATGTACACGGACAGCTTTTTGTACCACACCTTGGCCTTTCTCAAAGCAATGTACGGTTGGAGGAATTGATCGGAGAGATCAATGCCCCACATGTTTTTGTGGTACCCCAGTACACAGTCCGGTTTGCTGACCTGTGTAGAGGTACCCCGTACAGTGCTGAGGGACTGCCACCACCGTGTATGGTGGTCAAGAGAAGGACATCCCTCTTGTCCTTGTATTTGACCACCAGTAGGTGGTCGCTACATTGGGCTTTGCTCTCACCTTTTCTGAGCATCTTCCCAAGCAGCATCTTTGGGAGGCCTCTCTGATTTTTGCGGACAGTACCGCAGGCTACGGTACCTCACGCAGAGAGGGATTTGTAGAGTGGAATGCTGGAATAAAAGTTATCGGTGTAGAGGTGATAACCTTTATCCAGCAGTGGGTGCACCAAATCCCACACAATCTTCCCACGCACTCCCAGGATATAAGGACACTCAGGCGGTTCAATCCTGCTGTCCTTCCCTTCGTACACTCTAAAGCTGTAGGTGTACCGAGGTACTCTCACACAGCTTCGATGACCGGCCGAACTCTGAACAGACGGTCAAAATTGGGGTCATCTCGTGCGGGACACCATGCATTATTGTTGTAATATTGTTATTTAACACAGTCTGAAAACAAATTCTATAGCACGAACGTCAAAACACTACTAAATACACACCAACACTTCCATCAAGTGTAGGAAAGACGATAAATGCAAAATTAAAACATATAGATCTTTATTACAAAAATAGTTTTAAAATACCAAATCAAGCTACTGGAATCACAAAAAGAAGAGCACATAGGAGACAGAGCCTACATATACTGTTACAAATTATATTACAGGTATGATAAAAAATAGAATGATGTCAACATAGATCATACAACAATTATATGTACCTATGTATGAAATAAAGCCCTCTATGCAATTAATCACTGGGTAAAGGTTACACCCAAACTAATATTGAAGAAAAAATGGTTACAAGGTAAAAAAGTGCCTAGTGCGCAGTGCAATCAGAAAAAGAGAGGGGCATACATACATATAAGGTATCATAATTTAAATGTCATAATGACAGGACAGATCTCCAACCACAATAGTTATACAGTGGGGCAAAAAAGTATTTAGTCAGTCAGCAATAGTGCAAGTTCCACCACTTAAAAAGATGAGAGGCGTCTGTAATTTACATCATAGGTAGACCTCAACTATGGGAGACAAACTGAGAAAAAAAAATCCAGAAAATCACATTGTCTGTTTTTTTAACATTTTATTTGCATATTATGGTGGAAAATAAGTATTTGGTCAGAAACAAACAATCAAGATTTCTGGCTCTCACAGACCTGTAACTTCTTCTTTAAGAGTCTCCTCTTTCCTCCACTCATTACCTGTAGTAATGGCACCTGTTTAAACTTGTTATCAGTATAAAAAGACACCTGTGCACACCCTCAAACAGTCTGACTCCAAACTCCACTATGATGAAGACCAAAGAGCTGTCAAAGGACACCAGAAACAAAATTGTAGCCCTGCACCAGGCTGGGAAGACTGAATCTGCAATAGCCAACCAGCTTGGAGTGAAGAAATCAACAGTGGGAGCAATAATTAGAAAATGGAAGACATACAAGACCACTGATAATCTCCCTCGATCTGGGGCTCCACGCAAAATCCCACCCCGTGGGGTCAGAATGATCACAAGAACGGTGAGCAATGATCCCAGAACCACGCGGGGGGACCTAGTGAATGAACTGCAGAGAGCTGGGACCAATGTAACAAGGCCTACCATAAGTAACACACTACGCCACCATGGACTCAGATCCTGCAGTGCCAGACGTGTCCCACTGCTTAAGCCAGTACATGTCCGGGCCCGTCTGAAGTTTGCTAGAGAGCATTTGGATGATCCAGAGGAGTTTTGGGAGAATGTCCTAAGGTCTGATGAAACCAAACTGGAACTGTTTGGTAGAAACACAACTTGTCGTGTTTGGAGGAAAAAGAATACTGAGTTGCATCCATCAAACACCATACCTACTGTAAAGCATGGTGGTGGAAACATCATGCTTTGGGGCTGTTTCTCTGCAAAGGGGCCAGGACGACTGATCCGGGTACATGAAAGAATGAATGGGGCCATGTATCGTGAGATTTTGAGTGCAAACCTCCTTCCATCAGCAAGGGCATTGAAGATGAAACCTGGCTGGGTCTTTCAACATGACAATGATCCAAAGCACACCGCCAGGGCAACGAAGGGGTGGCTTCGTAAGAAGCATTTCAAGGTCCTGGAGTGGCCTAGCCAGTCTAGAGATCTTAACCCTATAGAAAACCTTTGGAGGGAGTTGAAAGTCCGTGATGCCAAGCGAAAAGCCAAAAACATCACTGCTCTAGAGGAGATCTGCATGGAGGAATAGGCCAACATACCAACAACAGTGTGTGGCAACCTTGTGAAGACTTACAGAAAACGTTTGACCTCTGTTATTGCCAACAAAGGATATATTACAAAGTATTGAGATGAAATTTTGTTTCTGACCAAATACTTATTTTCCACCATAATATGCAAATAAAATGTTAAAAAAACAGACAATGTGATTTTCTGAATTTTTTTTTCTCAGTTTGTCTCCCATAGTTGAGGTCTACCTATGATGTAAATTACAGACGCCTCTCATCTTTTTAAGTGGTGGAACTTGCACTATTGCTGACTGACTAAATACTTTTTTGCCCCACTGTATATTACTTCATAACTATTGTGGTTGGAGATCTGTCCTGTCATTATGACATTTAAATTATGATACCTTATATGTATGTATGCCCCTCTCTTTTTCTGATTGCACTACGCACTAGGCACTTTTTTACCTTGTAACCATTTTTTCTTCAATATTAGTTTGGGTGTAACCTTTACCCAGTGATTAATTGCATAGAGGGCTTTGTTTCATACATAGGTACATATAATTGTTGTATGATCTATGTTGACATCATTCTATTTTTTATCATACCTGTAATATAATTTGTAACAGTATATGTAGGCTCTGTCTCCTATGTGCTCTTCTTTTTGTGATTCCAGTAGCTTGATTTGGTATTTTAAAACTATTTTTGTAATAAAGATCTATATGTTTTAATTTTGCATTTATCGTCTTTCCTACACTTGATGGAAGTGTTGGTGTGTATTTATTATTGTTGTAATGCAGGAACTTATAGATGGCCTCAAAACGTCTCCAGACCATGACCATTAGAACACTGGAGTGTTATCTAAAATATCAACACTCCAATACGGTCAAATTTCTGGCTTCTTCAGGATCCCCATATGAAGGACCAGGCCCCAAAACTGCATCATTTCAACTGCGTCTACAGGAGACCAGTTAGAAAATGATGAACCGGGGTTTTGCTCCAAAAATTGCCTAGCATACAAATTAGTTTGCTCCACCATGAGGATAACAAAATCTTCAGAGAAAAAGACTTTAAAAAAGTCTATTTCTGTGAGGCCGGTGGTGTCAAACTTGATTCCTGATTCTGCCACAAAATCAGGAATCAGTGGCTCGTAATTTTTTGGGGGCGAGGTCCATATGGGGTCCAAAGAGGGGCGTGCTGGTTCAGGAATGGTGGGCGCTGCCTCATCTTCTGTCCTGGGGCGTCTGCGTGGCGGTTCCGCAGGACCCGAGGAGGAAGATGAGGAGGAGGAAGAGGATGAAGAATCTGAAGAGTAAAGGAATGTGGGATCCTCTCCCTCGCTATCAGTGTCGGAGGCAAGGAAAGAATATGCCTCTTCCGCTGTATAGCGCTGCTGGGATGAACGGGACGAGCGGGACTTTTTTTGGGGAGTATGGTGCTTGGGTGAACTTTATTGGTAACTGTGTATGTGTGGGGGGATAGTGTTTGGTGCAAACCATTCTGAAAAGAAAAAGCTAAAGGAAAAAAAAGCAAATAGGGAGAAAAAAATACCTGTGAAAGGAAAAGTCTAAAACAGCAGGCCCTAGCTCTGATAAGTGAATCGCATCACTTATCAAAGTTCGGCGGCTACTGGGTGTGTGAACGGGGATGTGAAAAAAACGGCAGGCACGAGAGCTCTGATAAGTGAATCGCGTCACTTATCAAAGTTCGGCGGCTACTGGGTGTGTGAACGGGGATGTGAAAAAAAACGGCAGGCACGAGATCTCTGATAAGTGAACCGCGTCACTTATCAAAGTTCGGCGGCGGCTGGGTGTGTGCACGGGGATGTGGAGGAAAAACAAAGAAACGAAAGGCACGGGTTTAGACGCAGCGGCTGGATGCACGGACGGGATGTGGAAAAAAAAAGAAATGAAAGGCACGGGTTTAGACGCAGCGGGTGGGTGCGCGGACGGGATGTGGAAAAAAAGAAACGAAAGGCACAGGTTTAGACACGGCGGCTGGGTGCACGGATGGGATATGGAAAAAAAAGAAACAAAAGGCACGGGTTTAGACGCAGCGGCTGGGTGTGCGCACAGGGATATGGAAAAAAAGAAAAGAATCAAAAGGCACGGGTTTAGACGCAGTGGCTGGGTGCGTGGACGGGATGTGGAAAAAAAGAAAAGAAACAAAAGGCATGGGTTTAAACGCAACGGCTGGATGCGCGGACGGGATGTGGAAAAAAAGAAAAGAAACGAAAGGCACAGGTTTAGACACAGCGGCTGGGTGCACGCACAGGGATGTGGAAAAAAAAACCACGAAAGGCATGGGTTTAGAAGCGGCGGCTGGGTGCGTGGACGGGGATGTGGAAAAGAAAAGTGAGCATGAGTGTTGATCGGCGAACTGCGTCACCAATCAACGCTCAGCGGCTGCTAAATTTTGGCATGGACGGATGCGGCGCAAAGTGGGGGTGGAGGGGGAAAGGGAACTGAAGAAAGATCGGGCAGGGATCGGGGATGAATACTTACGTTTTTAGTCTCTCTTCTTTCTTCTGTCTTCTTTCTTTAGCAAGAATTGTGGTGTCACAGGCTACTGTGGCACCACAAGTCTCAGCACAGAAGGGGATCTGTCAGCGTGACCGCTCTGCAGGAATCCTCAACAAGTGTGAGGATTCCTGCAGAGCAGTCAAACAGGTCAGGGAGATGTGAGACAGGTCAGAGCGGTCATACCGCTGCTGTGACCTGT
The DNA here is from genome assembly GCF_032444005.1 of Ranitomeya imitator. NCBI lineage: Eukaryota > Metazoa > Chordata > Amphibia > Anura > Dendrobatidae > Ranitomeya > Ranitomeya imitator. The sequence continues at coordinate 332,609,243 of NC_091284.1, read as the reverse complement.
CAGTGGTGGGATTGAATGATCACATCGATCCCACCAATTAGAGGAGGCCCTGCTGACGACAGTGTTGCTAGGCACCAGCCTATGATCGGAGCTCACAGCTCCGATCATTGGCAGGTCACCATCAGGGCGCAGCGCAGTCACACCACTGCTGTGCCCTGTGATTTGCGCGATCGACGATCACATCGATCGCGCCAATCAGTAGCTGCAGGCTCTGGGGTAGGGTCGCTGAAGTTACAGGCAGGGCACAGCAGGCATCCATGAAGTTACAGGCAGGGCACAGCGCGGTAACATCGCCGCTGTGCCTTGCGATTGGCGCGATCGATGTGATCATTGATCGCGCCAATCTGGGGCGTTTTAGCCGATGCCTGGCACTGGCCCCAGGATCGAGTACATCGGTACTCGATCCTAGCCTGGGACCACACTGTTTCAGCCAATCTGATTGGCTGAAACAATGAGAAAGGCTGTGATTGGCTGTTCAGAATTGAACAGCCAATCACAGTGATCGTGAGGCCGGGGGGTGGCGCCATAACCCAAGATGCTGAGGCGATCTTCCCTGAGGTAAGGTGGCGTTGGAATTTTAATGCGATCACTGCAACTTAAGTCGCGGTGTCACATTAAAGGGCATGACATGTCGAGGTGGGGTGGGCCCGTCGGTGGTCATACGGGCCCACCCCACCTCGACGGGATAGTACGTCTAATGTCAGAAAGGGGTTAAAGGTTCAATTTTCCACCTTAAGAAACCTAACTCCCTAAAGGATCCTATGTACTGCAGGTCTGATAGTTTGCCAAAGAAGGTTTTTTCACCCCTTACTCTGCTATTCCTGTGGCCAGAGCCTTACTGGTTTAGATTAGCCACATTTCGTATGATCTGGAAGATGGAGAATACAGGGACAAAGTTCTAAAAAGCATGCCTCTCATAAAGACTGAGAACAATATCAATAAAAAAACATTTTAGAATAATATATTAGTATATCATGACCAATTGCCCATAACTAGAAAAAGACTGAAAAAAGTTTTACTGGGCACTCCCATATACCGTATATATTCAAATATAATAAAAATACAGTGACATTGTCTATGCACGGGGGATAAGATAACCAATGTTCTGGCAAGAACTGTAGGGCCCGAACAACACCCCAGTATATTAGGACAATTAACGGGACGGACTGCAATTCATAGCATACACAAGAAAAGCACCAAAGCAGTTTTTAAGTCCACAATATCAAAATAGTTTATTAATTAAAACAATTATTATAAATCGGCAAACAGGTATATGATGAGCAGAAGGGGGATACGCAGACAGTATAACACCATATGCCATCGCAAAGGGAGAGGGAAAGACCCCAATCTTACCCGTAGTCAGTGCACCAGCCACCGCACCGTCCACCGCTCACCCCGACGCGCGTTTCGGAATGAAACCTTCCTCAGGGGGCGTGTCGTGGTTAGCCGCTTACAGCGTTTTATAGTGTGTATACTTGCGCTGGACCGGAAATAAGGCATCGTCACCATGGTGACGAATATGTTAAGTGCCCATGCGCAACCGGAAGTGAGCTATCGTTGCCAAGGTGACAAAGATGCTGGGCCAGAGCAGCGCCTGCAGGACAGCTGACGCCGGCACACGTGGGGCCCCACGTGACCGGACATCAGACCAGCCGCAAGGCACGGAATCCAGCAACCAACCGTGCCTGCGCACACAAGCTACCGCAAGATCCGCACAGTCTCGGGACGCAGGTGAGCATATAAAAAGCCCCATGAGACTAATCATCAGATAACCACAGTGAGTAGAAATAGAGAGACCGGTGGTGCTTGTGCAGGAGCATAACATACAATCCGGACAGACCAAAATCACAGATAACCACTAAACTAAAGGGAAACATATAAAATATACAGAAAAATAAATAAACATGTGCTTAGCGATGTCATGGCCACACATATCTACATAATTTCAAAAATATACACCAGTGGTACATAGTCTAAATGATACATAAATAAACGGATACATAGATGTAAACAAACTCCGATTCTCATGACACAATAATATACCAACAAATGGTATACTAGATAGGTAGCAAAGCCGTATTATCGGGATCATCCATCCAACATACACAAAGAGGGACATAAAGATATTTCCTTGGTTATATTTAATTTCTTGCGTATGTAATTTCCCTTGTATGAGGACAGTCCACAATAGAAGAAATATTGGCTGTGCAAACATGATGTCCAAACCAACAATCAGACGAAACGCTGTATCCATGGTAGACGGTAGAATTAGTGTCATAGTGCCCATGACAATCCAGAAGCACAGTAGATATACTACAAAAATAAAGAACAATTAAAACCAATAAAAACAACAGTACACTGTCACATAAACACGTGCGCAACAGCGGGGCGATCACAAAAATGGGGCAAAAGAGAGATTCTCATTCAATCCATGAGGATGAACTGTCCCAAGGGTCCATATCCAGCGTGACTCCATCATACCCAGGCGTTTAGATAACTGACCCTCCCGGATATTGATATGGAGGGCATCAATACCCCGTACCCCCGTAATGATGAGCCATCACAGTCATGAAAGATCTTAAAATGACGTGGTAGCGTCTTGAGGGTGGAAGTGTCCACCTGTGCAGATGCCGCCTGAATGCCCAGGACATGCTCCCTCACATGGACCTTCAGCTGGCGTGTAGTCAGACCAACGTATATCAGGCCACAAGGGCATGATGCATAGTAAACTACATACAGTATCTTGTAGTGCATGTAATACGTTGCCTGATACTGAAGCTCTTCTTGCCGCTTGAGTCCGTGAAGGAAGCACATCGATCAATATTAGGGCAGGCGACGCATCTACCACAGGGGACACAACCACCCCCACTGGGACGACCATCCAAAAATGTGGGTGGACGTGACCCAGCATAATGGCTCTTTGTCAAAAGGTCTCTAAGATTCCTGGAACGACGGAAAGTAATAGACGGCCTAGCAGGGAGGAATTTACTAATTATGGGGTCAACTGTCAGGATAGGCCAAGCTTTTTCCAATGCAATCCTCACTCTCTTAGATTGTGAACTGAATGAGGTGATGAATCCAACTTCATTGTCCTGACTTCCAGTTTTGATTTTGGCCCCATATAGTAAATTCTGGCGAGAGGTGTATTTTGCCCTATGATATGCTCTTTTTATCACTCTATTACTATATCCCCGTGACTTAAACCGTTCCCTTAATTCCAAAGATCTTTTTTCGAAGTCCGCTTCAGTTGAACAGATGCGGCGTAACCGCAAAAACTGTCCAATGGGAATTGATCTAACCATATGGGATGGATGCCCAGAGGAGGCGTGAAGGAGTGTATTAGTGGCGGTGGTTTTCCTGAAGATGTCTGTCTGTGCCATCCCTGCCGCATCCCTGGAAATGGTGACATCCAAAAAGTCTATCCTATCTGTGCTCCATACAAAAGTTAGATGGATATTACGGTCATTACTGTTAAGTGTGGAGATAAATTGCACAAGGTCGGTGGGTGTGCCCTGCCAAACGAAGATGTCATCGATGTACCACGTCCAAAGTGGGACACGGTCCACCAACCCCTGTTCGTCGGACAGGAAGAGGTCCCTCTCCCACAACCCCAGGAAGAGACAAGCATAGGAGGGCGCAAAAGAAGCCCCCATGGCCGTCCCCTGGAGCTGTAGGTAGAATGACCCCTTGAATACAAAAAAATTGTGGGTGAGGGTGAACTCCAGTAGTTCCAGCAGTAGGTCCCTCAAACCACGAGAAAGCGTGGACGTGGCAAGGTAGTAACGAACGGCAGAAATACCATCAAGATGTTTAATGTTGGTATAGAGGGACTCTACATCAGCTGAAACCAATAGAGTGTCACCCCCAAAACACAACCCATCTACCTTGCGCAATAACTCCCCTGTAGCTTTAAGAAAAGAAGGAAGGTTGATGACCAAGGGCTGGAGATGGAAATCAATCCATCTATTTATGTTCTCAAGAAAGTTTCCCCTGCCTGAAATTATTGGCCTCCCTGGTGGTGACGTAGTATTTTTATGTATTTTGGGGAGGAGATATAGGGTGGCTATGGTAGGTTCAGACACCACCAATGCGGAAGCCAGGTCCTTGGTGATAACGTTGTTCTGTAGAGCCCGCTTAATGATGGTATCCAACTGGGCACAATATGCAGAGAGGGGGTTATAGGTCAGTTTTTTATAACAGGTTGTATTGTTTAAGTGCCGAAACGCCTCCCTCTCATACATAGCAGTTGGCCACAGAACGACGTTACCACCTTTGTCCGCTGGCTTCACTAGAACATCTGGCAGTCTCTGAAGAGCCCCAAGTCTAAAGGCCCCTTCACATTTAGCGATGCTGCAGCGATACCGACAACGATCCGGATCGCTGCAGCGTCGCTGTTTGGTCGCTGGAGAGCTGTCACACAGACCGCTCTCCAGCGACCAACGATGCCGGTAACCAGGGTAAACATCGGGTAACTAAGCGCAGGGCCGCGCTTAGTAACCCGATGTTTACCCTGGTTACCATGCTAAAAGTAAAAAAAAACAAACACTACATACTTACCTACCGCTGTCTGTCCCCGGCGCTGCGCTCTGCTTCTCTGCTCTCCTCCTGTACTGTCTGTGAGCCGGAAAGCAGAGCGGTGACGTCACCGCTCTGCTTTCCGGCTCACAGCCAGTACAGGAGGAGAGCAGAGCACAGCGCCGGGGACAGACAGCGGTAGGTAAGTATGTAGTGTTTGTTTTTTTTTACTTTTAGCATGGTAACCAGGGTAAACATCGGGTTACTAAGCGCGGCCCTGCGCTTAGTTACCCGATGTTTACCCTGGTTACCAGTGAAGACATCGCTGGATCGGTGTCACACACGCCGATCCAGCGATGTCCACGGGAGATCCAGCGACGAAATAAAGTTCTGGACTTTATTCAGCGACCAACGATCTCCCAGCAGGGGCCTGATCGTTGGTCGCTGTCACACATAACGATTTCATTAACGATATCGTTGCTACGTCACAAATAGCAACGATATCGTTAACAATATCGTTATGTGTGAAGGTACCTTAACTCTCTCCTCCCGTGACAAATTGTCCTGGGGAATAAACCCAGGGATTTTATTAAACTCTTCCATCACCACCTTAACAAAGAGGTCTATATTGGCACATGATGACAGAGGGGGAAACTTCCTGGATCGGGGGCGTATAGAAGGAGGAACCTTACCTCCTTCATGTAAGTGTTCCACCGCTAGTTCCTCCAGAATCCTTAGCGCATCTTGTTCCTCCTTTGTAGGGAATAACAGTTGTAGATCGTTGTTATAAAAATATCGCTTAAACAGTAATGACCTAGCAAAGATATTTAAGTCTTTCACCGTTGTGAAAACATCAAATTTTGATGAAGGTGAAAAGGACAGACCCTTCCCAAGGAGCTGGAGTTCAGCATCAGACAGACAATAGCTGCTCAGATTGATCACCTTATTATCCTTATTATTAGAAAAGGATGATGTCGTAGCAGATCTTTTGTAAGGATGGAACGAATGGTCACGGAATCTAGCTCTATCCAATCCGCCTACTGCTCCTTCAGATGCAGAGGAAATATCAGACCTTTCACTGATAGATGATACAGAAGCAGTTGATGGAGTCCTGCGGAGACCCTGATTATTTTTACTCCTTCAAAGATACACTCTCTTTGTTTGGTAATCCCTGAGGTCCCTATTATATTTAAGGATTTGGGATTCTTGGATTTTTTTAACTAGTGTATCCATGGATTTCTCCAGTTCAATCTCAAATTGTTGGATTTTATCCGCAGGACAGTTAGCCCGGATTTCCACTTGGGCTTTATCAATCATGCCATCTAATTCAGAGATGCTGGTGGTGTTAAGATGAATCAAAAGCTGCATCAAAGTCAATGAGCATACATTGCAGGTGTCCTCCCACTTGGCAATAAATTGCTCATCCTCCACTGGGTATGACGGAATCACACGGACTCTAAGACCCCTGGGGATGTCACCATTTCCAGGGATGCGACAGGGATGGCACAGACAGACATCTTCAGGAAAACCACCGCCACTAATACACTCCTTCACGCCTCCTTTGGGCATCCATCCCATATGGTTAGATCAATTACCATTGGACAGTTTTTGCGGTTTCGCCGCATCTGTTCAACTGAAGCGGACTTCGAAAAAAGATCTTTGGAATTAAGGGAACGGTTTAAGTCACGGGGATATAGTAATAGAGTGATAAAAAGAGCATATCATAGGGCAAAATACACCTCTCGCCAGAATTTACTATATGGGGCCAAAATCAAAACTGGAAGTCAGGACAATGAAGTTAGATTCATCACCTCATTCAGTTCACAATCTAAGAGAGTGAGGATTGCATTGGAAAAAGCTTGGCCTATCCTGACAGTTGACCCCATAATTAGTAAATTCCTCCCTGCTAGGCCGTCTATTACTTTCCGTCGTTCCAGGAATCTTAGAGACCTTTTGACAAAGAGCCATTATGCTGGGTCACGTCCACCCACATTTTTGGATGGTTGTCCCAGTGGGGGTGGTTGTGTCCCCTGTGGTAGATGCGTCGCCTGCCCTAATATTGATCGATGTGCTTCCTTCACGGACTCAAGCGGCAAGAAGAGCTTTAGTATCAGGCAACGTATTACATGCACTACAAGATATGTAGTTTACTATGCATCATGCCCTTGTGGCCTGATATACGTTGGTCTGACTACACGCCAGCTGAAGGTCCGTGTGAGGGAGCATGTCCTGGGCATTCAGGCGGCATCTGCACAGGTGGACACTTCCACCCTCAAGACGCTACCACGTCATTTTAAGATCTTTCATGACTGTGATGGCTCATCATTACGGGTACGGGGTATTGATGCCCTCCATATCAATATCCGGGGGGGTCAGTTATCTAAATGCCTGGTTATGATGGAGTCGCGCTGGATATGGACCCTTGGGACAGTTCATCCTCATGGATTGAATGAGAATCTCTCTTTTGCCCCATTTTTGTGATCGCCCCGCTGTTGCGCACGTGTTTATGTGACAGTGTACTGTTGTTTTTATTGGTTTTAATTGTTCTTTATTTTTGTAGTATATCTACTGTGCTTCTGGATTGTCATGGGCACTATGACACTAATTCTACCGTCTACCATGGATACAGCATTTCGTCTGATTGTTGGTTTGGACATCATGTTTGCACAGCCAATATTTCTTCTATTGTGGACTGTCCTCATACAAGGGAAATTACATACGCAAGAAATTAAATATAACCAAGGAAATATCTTTATGTCCCTCTTTGTGTATGTTGGATGGATGATCCCGATAATACGGCTTTGCTACCTATCTAGTATACCATTTGTTGGTATATTATTGTGTCATGAGAATCGGAGTTTGTTTACATCTATGTATCCGTTTATTTATGTATCATTTAGACTATGTACCATTGGTGTATATTTTTGAAATTATGTAGATATGTGTGGCCATGACATCGCTAAGCACATGTTTATTTATTTTTCTGTATATTTTATATGTTTCCCTTTAGTTTAGTGGTTATCTGTGATTTTGGTCTGTCCGGATTGTATGTTATGCTCCTGCGCAAGCACCACCGGTCTCTCTATTTCTACTCACTGCGGTTATCTGATTATTAGTCTCATGGGGCTTTTTATATGCTCACCTGCGTCCCGAGACTGTGCGGATCTTGCGGTAGCTTGTGTGCGCAGGCGCGGTTGGTTGCTGGATTCCGTGCCTTGCGGCTGGTCTGATGTCCGGTCACGTGGGGCCCCACGTGTGCCGGCGTCAGCTGTCCTGCAGGCGCTGCTCTGGCCCAGCATCTTTGTCACCTTGGCAACGATAGCTCACTTCCGGTTGCGCATGGGCACTTAACATATTCGTCACCATGGTGACGATGCCTTATTTCCGGTCCAGCGCAAGTATACACACTATAAAACGCTGTAAGCGGCTAACCACGACACGCCCCCTGAGGAAGGTTTCATTCCGAAACGCGCGTCGGGGTGAGCGGTGGACGGTGCGGTGGCTGGAGCACTGACTACGGGTAAGATTGGGGTCTTTCCCTCTCCCTTTGCAATGTCTTCCACACTATGTGTAGTAGGATAGGGCAATTTATCATGGGAGTGTGGCTCTGTATCTGTATTGGCCTCTATTGGCCTTGGACCTGCCTTACGATGTGGAAATTCCCCATATGTTGCATATGATTCACCCCACGTACCGTCAGCTGCTCCGTTTGGGCATATGGTGTTATACTGTCTGCGTATCCCCCTTCTGCTCATCATATACCTGTTTGCCGATTTATAATAATTGTTTTAATTAATAAACTATTTTGATATTTTGGACTTAAAAACTGCTTTGGTGCTTTTCTTGTGTATACTCAAATATAAGCAGACCCGAGTATAAGATGACACGAGTATAAGCCAAGACCCCTAATTTTGCCACAAAAAACTGGGAAAACGTAATGACTCAAGTATAAGCCTAGGGTGGAAAATGCAGCAGCTACCGGTAAATGTCAAAAATAAAAATAGATACCAATAAAAGTAAAATTGAGATATCAGTAGGTTAAATGTTTTTGAATATCCATATTGAATCAGGAGCCCCATATAATGCTCCATACAGTTCATGGTGGGCCCCATATAATGCTCCATACAAAATACGCCCTATATAATGCTCCATAGTTTATGATGGGCCTCATAAGATGCTCCATACAAAATACACCCCATATAATGCTGCACAAATGCTGATTATGGCCCCATAAGATGCTCCATACAGTCATTTGTCCCATGTAATGCCCCATAAGATGCTCCATACAGTCATTTGCCCCATGTAATTCTCCATACAGTCATTTGCCCCATATGCTGTTGCTGCGATAAAAAAAATAAATCACATACTCACCTCTCGTCGCTCAGGCCCCCGGCACTTGCTATACTCACCTGTTCCGTGTTCCAGCGCTGACCACCGCTGTGTCTTCCCCGTGTCCTGCACTGACTGTTCAGGCAGAGGGCGGCGTGCACTAATCGCATCACCGCGCCCTCTGACCTGAGAGTCAGTGCAGAGGATGCAGAAGACGCAGCGGCCGGCGACGGTGAAATGGGGAGCAGGTGAATATCGCGCACTGCTTATACTCACCTGCTCCTGGCACGGTCCCTGCTTCCCCAGCGGCAGCTTCTTCCTGTAGTGAGCGGTCACATGGTACTGCTCATTACAGTAATGAATATGCGGCTCCACCCCTATGGGAGTGGAGTGGGGTCCATATTCATTACCGTAATGAGTGGTACCATGTGACCGCTCAATACAGGAAGAAGCTGCCGACAGCGGGGAACCAGGGACCATGCCAGGAGCAGGTGAGTATTCTTAGACAGCTGCCACTCCACCTCTCCCGCCGACCACTGGGTATGAGTCGAGTATAAGTCGAGAGGGGCAATTTCAGCCTAAAAAAATGGGCTGAAATTCTCGGCTTATACTCGAGTGTATACGGTATATAAATCCTACAAGCAACAGAGTCAAAGTCCGCAAAAATAAATATATCAAAGATGTTTATTGCAATATATAATACACTGGCAAAAGACAATTAAAACAGTCAACAGCGCAGACATATTATATATATATATATTATATATATATATATATATATATATATTAGTGATGAGCGAGAATGCTTGGTAATGCTCAGTACTCGCCCGAGCATCACAGAGCTAGCGATGTTCGGCGAGCGCCGAGCATTTCTGGGATTGTTTGGCGGGAGTTTGGGTCCCCGCCCTACATGTTTGGGCGCTCTTTAGAGTGCCAATCAACATGCAGGGATTGTCTTCCGCGCGCACTGTAATGCTGCAGCCATGTTGGTTGTGGCATTACAGTGATTGGCTGGCCGCAGAGCGTCATCAGGTCTATATCAAATCTGAAGCCACCCTGCTCATCACACTCAGCTCCGGAATCACCAGTGTAGGGAGAGTTGCTGCAGCGATAGGGACAGAATAGGTGGGATATCAGTGTGGGTATACATTGTTGAAACCACAAATACAGCTAAATCAACAGTTCTTCTAAGGACTAATTATGGGGTATATAGATATCAGTGATAGGTAGGCAGGCAGTGTATGTGGCAGACTTCATTGCATACAGCAAGAGGGTCCATTCCATTACTGTCTGCTGCTGCCTATTACAGATATTGACCATATATACAGAGCCCCAGGTATCAATGGCCAGGAATAAGAGCACAAGGTTTTTTTTCTCCATTTGTTTGTTGGCAATGCCAGAAGCCAATCCCAGAAGACCCATCAACCAAAGATTTAACCGGCCACCAGTCACTCAAGCAGGATTTTCCCACTTCCCAGCAGAAAACCCAGCAGGACAAAGGGTTATTAACAGTACCAGTGATTTGCCTCACTCACTGTGCTGTTATACAAACAGGCGCCTTGACAGGTTGCCAAAGATTGCTCCCAGGGCCTGGGCCCCATGCCTGGAGCCCATCTGCCGGCAAATCCAGTCAACGTCTGACAAGACCATCAATCAGGGTCTGAGGGGCACTACCCCTGAGATACACCAGCAAAGGATGAAGTGTTATACCTTGTTCACACTAAATGGCAGGTTGACCATCCTACACCAGCCAACCTCCATAGCCACCTCCAACCAGTCAAGTTCAGGGATATCAAGGCCCAGGGACCTCGGAACACTTGGTCTTCCATCACCCTAGCCAGCCCAGATATTGTACCACCAGAACACCATTTACCAGACCACCAATTGGCCTTCTCCAGGGCTGGGGGTCAGCGCTTGGGAAATGGGCGCATTTTTGTGGGCAATTTACTGGCCAATTTACAAGACAAGCTGGAGGAGTTGTTCCATCAGTATGGGAAGATCCGTACCATCCAATTGAAGAATCATGGGGGAGGTGGTGCCACACCATTCACCTTCATCACCTTCCAGTATACACGGGGGGTGGAAAATGCCATGAGTGGAAGTAATGGATATGAGTTTGGTTCCCGTCATTTACGTGTGGAGTTCGCCAGGGCAAGCAGGAGACCAGGGAGAGGTTACGGAGAACTCCACTGGAGGAACGGGTCACTTTCTCGGCGAACTGAATACAGAGTCTTCATCTCGGAGCTTTCCCCCTCGGGAAGTTTGGAGGATCTAAAATATCATATGAGAGAAGCTGGAGAAGTCTGCTTAGCTGATGTGCGCAAGGATGGCCTGGGGATTATGGAGTTTGTTCGCAAGGACGACATGGAATATGCTTTGAGGAAACTGGATGATCCAAAGTTTTGTTGTCATGAAGATGATACCTCTTACATTCCTGTCTCTGCTTACAGACATGCTAAGGCTGCTTTCACACATCAGGTTTTTCGCCAGATGCTGGTTCCGGCGTCGCGCCGCATCACCGGATCTGTTTTTTTTTAAGAAACCGGATGGCAACCGGATGAGACGGATCCATTTTTCAGCCGGATCCGGCGAAAAACCGGATCCATCTCATCCGGTTGCCATCTGGTTCGTCTGTTTTTTTTTTCCGTTTTTTTACGGATCCGGCCTTTAAAAACACCCCCTGAAAGGCTAAAAAGGTGATTGGCTGGCTGAAAACTATATATACAGTGTTCTTTAGATCTGTGACGGGTTGGAGAGGAGCAAGATACAGAGCAAGATGGACGGCATTGTTGCAAAGATTCTGCAGAACAACGTGGATTTCATCACAGAGGCAAATCGATTGAAAGCAATTGTGATTGAGAAAGAGGAAGAGAGACAGCGTGTCATGCGTCTACGACGCCGCCGTTTGTGGATCCACCCCATCACGGCACAGAGAATGACCCGGGGAGTCTTTTCCACTTTGTATATGGAGCTTCGAGGTGACCCTGACAAGTTTTTCAGCTATGTTCAGATGAAAGCGGAGAACTTTGATATTTTGGTGGAGCGGGTTGAACATCTGATACGAAGGAGTGACACCTATTGCCGATTCTCCATTACCCCGGCTGAGCGTCTGATGGTCACTCTTCGGTAAGCATTCTTTTTGGATCCACTCTTGTAGGGCATTTTAGTTGATATTTTGAATTTGCAGTAATTTCTACTTTGCTTTTGCTCACAGATTCCTAGCAACTGGAGAATCCCTGTCTTCTCTACATTTTCAGTTCAGACTGGGCATTTCAACCATATCAGGAATAGTGAGGCACACTTGCCGTGCACCGTGGGACTCTCTGCATGAAGAATACATTCCACATCCCACAATGCAGACATGGTTGGAAGTAGCTGACAGATTCCTGGAAGTGTGCCAGTTTCTCAATTGCTTGGGTGCGGTGGACGGGAAACACATCCGTATCGTGAAACCGGCTGGTTCTGGATCTCAGTATTTCAATTACAAGAAGTACTTTTCCATAGTGCTGATGGCCATCGCCGATGCGGATTACAAATTTGTAGAGGTAGACATTGGGGCGTATGGCCGTTCTAATGATTCGCAAGTTTTCAAACTGTCTTCTATGGGGCGGCATTTATATGGACAAACCTTTCAATTTTCCCCCCCCCAAGACCTCTGCCTCAAACATCTGAGCCACCACTGCCATTTGTATGTGTTGGGGATGAAGCTTTTCAGCTTTCAGAGCATCTTTTGAAGCCCTACTCCAGCCATGGTTTAACCAATACTAAAAGAATTTTCAACTACAGACTCACACGTGCAAGGAGAATGGTGGAGTGTGCGTTTGGGATCTTAACTGCCAAATGGAGAGTTCTCCTGACATCCATTAACTTGAAGACAGACACTGTGGATGAGGTGCTGAAAGCGTGTGTTGTCCTACACAATTATGTTATATCCAAGGAACAGCTTTCCATTGAGGACCACTCTGCCGAAACCACTTTGATGGATTATAGCAACCAGACATACAGAAGTTCTGCCACAGTTTCCAGAATACGGGATCACTTTGCAGAATATTTTATTTCACCACAAGGAAGAATACACTGGCAGGATGAGAGAGTTTAAGCACTTTGTATGTACCTAGTAATAACTGTAACCTTTACCCATGTTGTGTACCTGTTGTTTTTACCTTTTACATATGTTGTGTACCAGTTTGTTTTTTACCTTTTACTCATGTTGTGTACCAGTTTGGTTTTTACCTTTTACCCATGGTGTGTACCAGTTTGGGTTTACCTTTTAGCACTGTTGGGTGCCTGTTTGATTTTATTTTTTAACCAAGATGTGCATCTGTTTGGGTTGTACCCAAAGTACTGATGTTACCAATAAACCTTGTTTAACAAAAGTGTTATTTGTCCCTAATGAATAAATACAAGAGAGTTTTCAACCAAAAAGTTTTATTAACATTAAACAACAAAAAAACATACAGGTAACTAAATGTTTTCATAAGTCGGGGTGGAGATACTGTCGGAGGGACTGTCGGATAGGGACACTTCGACAATGGGAGTGTGGAGAGAGGAATGTGTTGGTGGTGGGGAATGTTCTATAGTTAGGGGTGAAGCAGTGGAGAAAGCTATTGAGCGGGTGGACAAGAAAGTGGGATTAGGGTTAGGAATTTGGTAGGATGGAGGGGTGTAGGTAATGTTTTGTGAGGATTGGGAGGCCGAAGGAGTGATGTGTGTAGAAGCTGTTTGGGAAGAGGGTGATAGAGGCTGTTGGAAGTGGGCAGGGAGAGGAGGCGAGGATGAAGTAGATGGGAAGTTGTATGGGTCGGGATCATCATATGGGTGGGAAGGGGCACGGGCGGGAGGCTGGTAGTGTGGCTGGTGGGAAGGGTCACGTGCGGGAGGCTGGTAGTGTGCATGGTGGGAAGGGGCACGGGGCTGGTAGTATGGCTGGTGAGAAGGGGCACGGGAAAGCTGAAAGTGTTGTGGCTGTTGGGACGGGGCACGATGTGGATGATGGTGAGATGGGCAGGATGGGGCACGGTCAGTTTGGCAGTATGGGTCAAGAGGATGGTACTGGCTGGAGTGATGGACAGTGGAGAAAGGGGGGGGCAGTAGGAGGATGGTTTGAAAGAGTATCTGCTCTAGAGGCTATGAGCGCTAGAGTAGACTGGCAGGATTCCATTACTTGCATCTGCTGAGAAGTAGATAGCGTCTCCATTTGCTCAAGCACCGACTGAAAAAAAGTGTTGTTCGGTGACTGTCTTGCCTCTGAACGCATCGTTACCAGAAGTGTATGCATCTCGAGCATACTTTTATTTATGAAATTGAAACCTGCAGCCATTTGCTCGGACAAAACTTTCAGACAGTTCTGGAACGATGCATTCAGGTGCAAGAACTTGGGAGCATAACTATGTACCTGACCCCTCTGACAAAACCGCCCCGATGCTACAGGTGTACTAGAGGTGGCTGCAGCAGAGGGGTGGGGTACAGGAAACACTATGTCCTCACCAGCAGCTACATGAAATGGAACTGGCCAGGATGCTCCAGCGCTCATGGATGGGAAAGAGGGATCAGTAGAGTGGGAAGGTGCAGAGGGTTCCTCACTGTCAAAGTGTCCCTCGGTGGCGGCCTCCTGAGGGATCGCACCAGAAGGGTTCAACTGTGCTGCAGGCTTCCGAGTGCTCCCGACGGTACTGTGGAAAAAGAGAAAAACAAACAATTAATATACAGTCATTGCATGGCCCTGGCTGAAAGAGCAAAAGTGGTTAGACATGTAAAACATTAGTGCATGTGGTGGGTAATATTTACCTTCAGGTGACCATCGTGACCTGAGGAACGACAGGGCCCTTGCGTATTTGTATGTGCTTCTGCGTCCTCCAGATCCACTCGGGGCCCGCATCTCTTTGTTGAACTCCTTCTTAAAGCGATCCCGGATTGACCTCCACCTTTTCACAATCCACTCATCTATTAAAAAATATGGTTAGAAACAGCATTTTAGAATGCATCACCAAAACTGAACTGAGGATACTTACGTTCTTGAATCTGGGCCTGAACATCAAGGTCCTCCCACCTCGGTATCAGTTCACAGCAGATTTACTCCCAGAGTCGACGGGTCACTGAGAGATCAGCATGGCGGCGGTCACCCATATTCCACAACGGCTCCCTGTCTCTGACAAGATCGATGAGGAGGTCAATATCAAGGCCAACCTCCTCACCGTCCAAATCTGGAGCACGCTGTGAAACCTGTTTGAAAAGGGGGACAAAAAATTAAAACCGAATTTGAAACATTGCTAACCTCCCCCCAAAAAATAAAAAAACCTACACGACGACGGCCGCCACGTGAATCACGCCGACGACCCTGGGAGCCACTGGAAAGACCTCTTGCTTGGGCACCAGATTCCGAACTCTAGAAGAAAAATGAAAAAAAATTATGTGCTTGTAGGTAGCCATTCTATGTGTTGTGTGCCATGTAATATAGATGTTTTGTATGTGTTGTGTGAGGTTTTAAAGTATCAGTTTCTATGTGTTTTGTTGTAAGAATTTCGTGTTGTGTTTTGTGTGTAGTGTAGGGTGTGTTTCCGCAATACATGACAGATACATACCAATTGTGAGCCCTCTCCGTGTGTTTCTCCACCCCTTCCCTCTTCTTCGGGGAGCACCTCTTCTACTGGGGACTCAGCCTCATCAGCTTCCTACGATGAAAGATAAAAAAAAATACATTATAGACACTCACACACACACTCTCACACACACACACACACACACACACACTCACTCACACACACACTCACACACACTCGACAACGATGGAGCAAGAGAACTTAGGTTCATATTTACCTCTGTGCGTTGACGACGAGAAGGAGGGCTCCCCGAAGACATGGCTGCAGGCTCTCGGCTCTGTGGCAGGCTCTCTGCTCTCTGGCACAGGCTCTCAGGCAGGTTTCTGGCTCCTTCCATCTTGGCAGGGTGTTGGCTCTTCTGCTTTTGGGCTGTAAATGGATGAAGGCCTCATGACCCTGCTTTATATATAGTCCAGGGGGCTGACCATAGTTTTTTGAGCATGCTCAGTGTAAAAAGCCGGATACGGCCGCCGGATCTGACTTTTTCCGGATCCGGCGCTTTACGGCGTCCATAGACATGCATTGTTGCAAAAAGCCGGAAAGGCCGGAGACAAAAAACGTTACAGTAGATGTTTTTTCCAGACGCCGGAATCGACTCGATGCCGGATCCGGCATCAGACCGGAAGGAACGCTGGGCCATCCGGCGCCAATAATATTCAACGGGGGAAATGCCGGATCCGGTTTCTCCGGTTTTCAATTCCGTTTTTTGGCGGAAGAGCCGCAATTCGCCTGAAACAATAAACCTGATATGTGAAAGCAGCCTAACAGATAAGTGGAGAAGGACGACTGGAAGCCTATCATGTCAGCACATGGACATGAGCTAGGGTTCATGTGAGAATGACTGTTGGCCCTTATTGTAATGAATTCACTGGCTGCCATTTGTTGACTGGCTGCTGATTAGCTATTGTATTGTAGTCCTAGTATTGTTATACAATCTTTGGGAAACAAAGGCACAATGTTTGAATGTTTGTTAACCACTTAACCTCCGAGGGTGGATTGCATGTTAATGACCAAGCCAATTTTTACAATTCTAACCACTGTCAATTTATGAGGTAATAACTCTGGAGCGCTTCAATGGATCCCAGTGGTTCTGAGACTGTTTTTTTGTGACATATTGTACTTCATGTTAGTGGTAAAATTTCTTTGATATGGCTTGCGATTATTTGGGGGAAAAAAATGGAAATTTGAAAAATGTTCAACGTTTTTGCCAATTTTCCAACTTTGAATTTTCATGCTCTTAAATCACAGAGATATGTCACACAAAATACTTAATGAGTAATATTTCCCACATGTCTACTTTACATCAGCACAATTTTGGAACCAAAACTTGTTTTTGTTAGGAAGTTATAAGGGTAGTTAAACAGCGATTTTTCATTTTTGCAACACCATTTTTTTTTTTTGTTAGGGACCACCTCACATTTAAAGTCACTGAGAGGTCTATATTATAGAAAATACCCAAAAGTGACACCATTCTAAAAACTGCACCCCTCAAGGTGCTCAAAACCACATTCAAGACTTTTATTAACCCTTCAGGTGCTTCACAGGAATTTATGTAATGTTTAAAAAAATGAACATTTAAATTTCTTCTCACAAAAAAATAACTTCAGATCCAAATTTCTTCATTTTACCAACGGTAACAGGAGAAATTGGACCCCATAAGTTATTGTATTATTTTCAATACAAAATTGGCTGGAATTGAGATCGGACACCATGTTGCGTTTGGAGAGCCCCTGATGTGCCTAAACAGTGGAAACCCCCATAAGTGACACCATTTTGGAAACTAGACTCCCCAAGGAACATATCTAGATGTGTGGTGAGTACTTTGAACCCCCAAGTGCTTCACAGAAGTTTATAACGTAGAGCCTTGAAAATAAAAAATCATATTTTTTCCACAAAAATAATATTTTCACCCGCAATTTATTTTCCCTTGGGTAAGAGGAGAAATTGGACCCCAAACATTGTTGTACAATTTGTCATGAGTATGCTGATGCCCCATATATGGGGGTAAACCACTGTTTGGGTGCATGGCAAGCTCGGAAGGGAAGGAGCGCCACTTTACTTTTTCAATGCAAAATTGGCTGGAATTGAGATCAGACACCATGTCGCGTTTGAAGAGCCCCTGATGTGCCTAAACAGTGGAAACCCCACACAAGTGACACCATTTTGGAAACTAGACCCCCTAAGGAACTTATTTAGATGTGTGGTGAGCACTTTGAACCCCCAAGTGCTTCACAGAAGATTATAACGTAGAGCCGTAAAAATAAAAAAATATTTTTCAAAAAAAATCATCTTTTCACCCCCAATTTTTTATTTTACCAAGGGCAAAAGGATAAATTGGACCCCAAAAGTTGTTATGCAATTTTTCTTGAGTATGCCAATACCCCATATCCAAGGGAATACTATTTTTGAGGCCCAGTGCAAAGCTCAGAAGGGAAAAGGTGCCATATTGAAGTTCAGATTTTGCTGGAATGTTTTGAGGGTGCCTTGTCACATTGGCAGAACCCCTGGGCTGCCAGAACAAAAGAGACCCCCTATATGTGAACTTATTTTACAAAATATACTCCCCAATGAATTAGTCTAGGGATGCAGTGATCATATTAACACCACAAGTGCCTCACAGAATTTTATACCACTGAGCGGTGAAGAAAGAATTAGTTACATTTATACTAATGATGAGCGCATAGCATTGTGCTAGGGTGATCTCCGAGTATTTTGTAGTGCTCGGACATTTAGTTTTCCTCGCCTCAGCTGCGTGATTTACAGCTGCTAGCCAGGCTGAATACATGTGAGGAATCCCTGTTTGTTAGGGAATTCTCACATGTACAGTGTCTACAAGTAGTATTCAACCCCCTGCAGATTTAGCAGGTTTACACATTTGGAATTAACTTGGCATTGTGACATTTGGACTGTAGATCAGCCTGGACGTGTGAAATGCACTGCAGCAAAAAAGAATGTTATTTCTTTTTTTCTTTTTTTTTTTTTAAATTGTGAAAAGTCTTTTCAGAGGGTCATTTATTATTCAACCCCTCAACCCAGAATTCTGTTTGGTTCCCCTAAAGTATTAAGAAGTAGTTCAGGCACAAAGAACAATGAGCTTCACATGTTTGGATTAATTATCTCTTTTTCCAGCCTTTTCTGAATATTTAAGACCCTCCCCAAACTTGTGAACAGCACTCATACATTGTCAACATGGGAAAGACAAAGGAGCATTCCAAGGCCATCAGAGACAAGATCGTGGAGGGTCACAAGGCTGGCAAGGGGTACAAAACCCTTTCCAAGGAGTTGGGCCTACCTGTCTCCACTGTTGGGAGCATCATCCGGAAGTGGAAGGCTTATGGAACTACTGTTAGCCTTCCACGGCCTGGACAGCCTTTGAAAGTTTCCTCCTGTGCCGAGGCCAGGCTTGTCCGAAGAGTCAAGGCTAACCCAAGGACAACAAGGAAGGAGCTCCGGGAAGATCCCATGGCAGTGGGGACATTGGTTTCAGTCAATACCATAAGTAACGTACTCCACCGCAATGGTCTCCGTTCCAGACGAGCCCGTAAGGTACCTTTACTTTCAAAGCGTCATGTCAAGGCTGGTCTACAGTTTGCTCATGATCACTTGGAGGACTCAGACTGACTGGTTCAAGGTTCTCTGGTCTGATGAGACCAAGATCGAGATCTTTGGTGCCAACCACACGTGACGTTTGGAGACTGGATGGCACTGCATACGACCCCAAGAATACCATCCCTACAGTCAAGCATGGTGGTGGCAGCATCATGCTGTGGGGCTGTTTCTCAACCAAGGGGCCTGGCCATCTGGTCCGCATCCATGGGAAGATGGATAGCACGGCCTACCTGGAGATTTTGGCCAAGAACCTCCGCTCCTCCATCAAGGATCTTAAGATGGGTCGTCATTTCATCTTCCAACAAGACAACGACCCAAAGCACACAGCCAAGAAAACCAAGGCCTGGTTCAAGAGGCAAAAAATCAAGGTGTTGCAGTGGCCTAGTCAGTCTCCTGACCTTAACCCAATTGAAAACTTGTGGAAGGAGCTCAAGATTAAAGTCCACATGAGACACCCAAAGAACCTAGATAACTTGGAGAAGATTTCCAGGGAGGAGTGGGCCAAGATAACTCCAGATACCTGTGCCGGCCTGATCAGGTCTTATAAAAGATGATTATTAGCTGTAATTGCAAACAAAGGTTATTCCACAAAATATTAAACCTAGGGGTTAAATAACAATTGACCCACACTTTTATGTTTAAAATTTATAAAAATTTAACTGAGCAACAAAACTTTTTGGTTTGTAAGATTTATGCATCTGTTAATAAATCCTGCTCTTGTTTGAAGTTTGAAGGCTCTAACTTATTTGCATCTTATTAAACCTGCTAAATCTGCAGGGGGTTGAATACTACTTGTAGGCACTGTATACAGGCTGTCCAGCAGCTGTAAATCATGCAGCTTAGGTGAAGAAAACTAAATGTCTGAGCACTACAAAATACTCGGAAATCACCCGAGCACAATGCTATTCGCTCATCACTAATTTCTGCCACTAAAATGTTGCTTTAGCCCCAAGTTTTTTTTTTGTTTTTTTTTCAAAGAACTTTATTGGGTTTTCTTTTTATTTCAACCAGGGAGGGGGATATTTAGGGGGGGGAGGAAGGGTGGGAGGAGGATAAGAGTAATGGGAAATAGGGGAGGGAAAATACAACACACGACACATAAAACTTTGAAAAGTAATAACATTTCGACGTGGAGTGATGCAAGGGATGCAGCCCTTGAAAGGCACACAGGCAGACTACAAGTCATCAACAGTGTATCTTAACAATGCAAGAGGTTGACCTTTGTGGAAAGCTTCTTTATAGTAAGCAACTACAAAACCAGAGGTTAATGTGTGAAGGGAAGGAGAGAAAAGGTACTGTCACACTAGACGATATCGCTAGCGATCCGTGACGTTGCAGCGTCCTCGCTAGCGATATCGTCCAGTGTGACAGGCAGCAGCGATCAGGCCCCTGCTGGGAGATCGCTGGTCGGGGAAGAAAGTCCAGAACTTTATTTCGTCGCTGGACTCCCCGTAGACATCGCTGAATCGGCGTGTGTGACACCGATTCAGCGATGTCTTTGCTGGTAACCAGGGTAAACATCGGGTAACTAAGCGCAGGGCCGCGCTTAGTAACCCGATGTTTACCCTGGTTACCATCCTAAAAGTAAAAAAACAAACACTACATACTTACCTACAGCCGTCTGTCCTCCAGCGCTGTGCTCTGCTCTCCTCCTGCTCTGGCTGTGAGCGTCGGTCAGCCGGAAAGCAGAGCGGTGACGTCACCACTCTGCTTTCTGGCTGCCCGGCGCTCACAGCCAGACCAGAGAAGCAGAGCGCCGAGGACAGACAGCGGTAGGTAAGCATGTAGCGTTTGTTTTTTTACTTTTTAGGATGGTAACCAGGGTAAACATCGGGTTACTAAGCGCGGCCCTGCGCTTAGTTACCCGATGTTTACCCTGGTTACCGGGGACCTCGGGATCGTTGGTCGCTGGAGAGCTGTCTGTGTGACAGCTCTCCAGCGACCAAACAGCGACGCTGCAGCGATCCGGATCGTTGTCGGTATCGCTGCAGCGTCGCTATGTGTGACGGTACCTAAAGTCTTGTGAACATTTTTATCTTATCTTAGACCTAATTGGGACAAAGACAGAGGTAGGAATGTTAATTGTTCAAGGAGGATAATATTGTTCCCATTTATGCCATTTTTGGTAAAATTTGCCAAACTCGTTATTGAATAAGGCAAATTTGATTTTGAGTTCTCTGTGTTGCATCATTAGTTTGATAATAAAGGCTGTATTGGGCAGTGTGGTTTTTTCCAGTGGCAGGCAATGGATTTTTTGGCTACCATACAGAGATGCAAGATTATGCGTAGTAAAGATCTGTGGATGAGGTTAGTGTCCAAGGAGAGAAGGGCTAATTGTGGGGGGAGGGTAAATGGGGATCCTATCAATTTAGAGATAATTGAGGAAATTTCCAGCCAAAAGAGGGCCACAGTGGGGCAGCTCCAAAAAATGTGCAGTAGGTCGCCTTTATGACCACAGTTCCTCCAACATAGGGAGGAGTTGGATGAACTGATGTGTGACAGTCTTGCTGGGGTGTAATACCACCTGGAGCATACCTTAACCCCTTCCCGACCCATGACGCCACGTAGGCGTCATGAAAGTCGGTGCCAATCCGACCCATGACGCCTATGTGGCGTCATGGAAAGATCGCGTCCCTGCAGATCGGGTGAAAGGGTTAACTCCCATTTCACCCGATCTGCAGGGACAGGGGGAGTGGTAGTTTAGCCCAGGGGGGGTGGCTTCACCCCCTCGTGGCTACGATCGCTCTGATTGGCTGTTGAAAGTGAAACTGCCAATCAGAGCGATTTGTAATATTTCACCTATTATAACTGGTGAAATATTACAATCCAGCCATGGCCGATGCTGCAATATCATCGGCCATGGCTGGAAATGCTAATCTGCCCCCACCCCACCCCACCGATCGCCACCGCAGCCCCCCGATCTGGCCGGTACACTGCTCCGGCTCCCCTCCGTCCAGTGCTCCGCTCCCCCCGTGCTCTTGCTGGCTCCCCCCGTGCTCCAATCACCCCCCCGTGCTCCAATCACCCCCCCTGCACTCCGATCCACCCCCCCGTGCTTCGATCCACCCCCCCGTGCTCCATTCCAGCCCACCCGTGCTCCGTTCCACGCCCCCCGTGCTCCGTTCCACGCCTGCCGTGCTCCGATTCCCCCCCCGTGCTCTGATCCCCCCCCGTGGTCCCCCCCACCCCATCATACTTACCGATCCTGCCGGGGTCCCGTCCGTCTTCTCCCTGGGCGCCGCCATCTTCCAAAATGGCGGGCGCATGCGCAGTGCGCCCGCCGAATCTGCCGGCCGGCAGATTCGTTCCAAAGTGCATTTTGATCACTGAGATAGATTATATCTCAGTGATCAAAATAAAAAAAATAATAAATGACCCCCCCCCTTTGTCACCCCCATAGGTAGGGACAATAAAAAAATAAAGACATTTTTTTTTTCCACTAATGTTAGAATAGGGTTAGGGTTAGGGTTAGGGCTAGGGTTAGGGTTAGGGGTAGGGTTAGGGTTTCGGTATGTGCACACGTATTCTGGTCCTCTGCGGATTTTTCCGCTGCGGATTTGATAAATCCGCAGTGCTAAACTGCTGCGGATTTATGGCGGATTTACCGCGTTTTTTTCTGCGCATTTCACTGCGTTTTTACAATTGCGATTTTCTATTGGAGCAGTTGTAAAACTGCTGCGGAATCCGCACAAAGAAGTGACATGCTGCGGAATGTAAACCGCTGCGTTTCCGTGCAGTTTTTCCGCAGCATGTGTACAGCGATTTTTGTTTCCCGTAGGTTTACATTGAACTGTAAGCTCATGGGAAACTGCTGCGGATCCGCAGCGTTTTCTGCAGCGTGTGCACATACCTTTAGAATTAGGCTATGTGCACACAGTGCGGATTTGGCTGCAGATTGGCCGCTGCGGATTCGCAGCAGTGTTCCATCAGGTTTACAGTACCATGTAAATATATGAAAAACCAAATCCGCTGTGCCCATGGTGCGGAAAATACCGCGCGGAAACGCTGCGTTGTATTTTCCGCAGCATGTAAATTCTTTGTGCGGATTCCGCAGCGTTTTACACCTGTTCCTCAATAGGAATCCGCAGGTGAAATCTGCACAAAAAAACACTGGAAAATCCGCGCACGAATCCGCAACGTGGGCACATAGCCTTAGGGTTAGGGTTGGAATTAGGGTTGTGGTTAGGGTTGTGATTAGGGTTATGGCTACAGTTGGGATTAGGGTTAGGGGTGTGTTGGGGTTAGTGTTGGAGTTAGAATTGAGGGGTTACCACTGTTTAGGCACATCAGGGGTCTCCAAACGCAACATGGCACCACCATTGATTCCATCCAATCTCGTATTCAAAAAGTCAAATGGTGCTCCCTCACTTCCGAGCACTGACGTGTGCCCAAACAGTGGTTTACCCCCACATATGGGGTACCAGCATACTCAGGATAAACTGCGCAACAATTACTGGGGTCCAATTTCTCCGGTTACCCTTGTGAATCTAAAAAAATGCTTGCTAAAACATAATTTTTGAGGAAAGAAAAATGATTTTTTATTTTCACGGCTCTGCGTTGTAAATGTCTGTGAAGCACTTGGGGGTTCAAAGTGCTCACCACATATCTAGATAAGTTCCTTGGGGGGTCTAGTTTCTAAAATGGGGTCACTTGTGGGGGGTTTCTACTGTTTAGGCACACCAGGGGCTCTGCAAACGCAATGTGACACCCGCAGACTATTCCATCAAAGTCTACATTTCAAAAGTCACTACTTTCCTTCTGAGCCCCGACGTGTGCCCAAACAGTGGTTTACCCCCACACATGGGGTATCAGCGTACTCAGGAGAAACTGACAAACAACAACTTTTGGGGTCCAATTTCTCCTGAAACCCTTGGGAAAATAAAAAATTCTGGGCTAAATAATTATTTTTGAGGAAAGAAAACGTATTTATTATTTTCACGGCTCTGCATTATAAACTTCTATGAAGCACTTGGGGGTTCAAAGTGCTCACCACACATCTAGATAAGTTCCTTTCGGGGTCTAGTTTCCAAAATGGGGTCACTTGTGGGGGGTTTCTACTGTTTAGGCACATCAGGGGCTCTGCAAACGCAACGTGACGCCCGCAGAGCATTCCATCAAAGTCTACATTTCAAAACGTCACTACTTCACTTCCGAGCCTCGGCATGTGCCCAAACAGTGGTTTACCCCCACATATGGGGTATCAGCGTACTCAGGAGAAACTGGACAACAACTTTTGGGGTCCAATTTCTCCTGTAACCCTTGGGAAAATAAAAAATTCTGGGCTAAATAATTATTTTTGAGGAAAGAAAACGTATTTATTATTTTCACGGCTCTGCATTATAAACTTCTATGAAGCACTTGGGGGTTCAAAGTGCTCACCACACATCTAGATAAGTTCCTTTCGGGGTCTAGTTTCCAAAATGGGGTCACTTGTGGGGGGTTTCTACTGTTAAGCCACATCAGGGGCTCTGCAAACGCAACGTGACGCCCACAGACAGTGGCGTAACTACAAAGTGAGGGGCCCCGATGCGAACTTTCAAATGGGGCCCCCCGCGCCAAAATATTTCCCACCGAAATTCACATTTTCCCTATTCATTTCGCACACTATAGTTGTGTTGCAATGTTGTATAGTCTGACCTAATACTGCCCTGTACTCGCTGAGAAAAATGATTTTATAACTAACATGTCCCTACAGTAATATGTCCTCCCTCGCTCTAATTCCAAGCGCACTCCCGGCGTTTGAAATCTGTGTGCTGTTCAGAGGCGTAGCTAGAGCTTTTGCCGCCCGGGGCTGTTCCCGAGTTTGGCGCCCCCCCCCCTCCCCCGGCTCAATACACACAAAGGTTACCAAAAATGGTTTTCCTGTTTTGTAGAACTTAAACTGGGCCTAATGGTGTCACCCCCACATGCCAAACCTGTGACGTAATACCACCACACCATGACCAGACCACATAGTGACCGAATAATACTACATACAAGGGACAAATACCACAACACCATTTCCAGACCACATATTACCACCACATAGTGACTGAATACTACAATACTGATCAGTAATAAAAAAAAAAAACACAATACTATCACCATAAGTGCCAGTATTCACAGGAGATCTGTACTTAGTATGCAGTGTCTGTGTAGAGGTAATACAGAGATCACTGGTGGTATTATACACAGGAGCTCTGTATATAATGTATAGATAATACAGTGATCACTGGTGACATTGTACACAGGACCTCTGTAAATAGTATACAGTGTATAGTGTCAGTGTATAGGTAACACTGACTCACCAGTGACGTCTCTAGGTGAAGTCCTTCATCTTTCATCCAGCATAGACCGCCATCATTCCTTCCAGCCAGGACTCGTTTCTGCAGGAAATAACACAGTTATCTCGAGCTCCGCTTGCAGAACACATTACTTAACTTTTCACAACTTCTACATTACATCACATGAAGAAAAAAAGGCGATATAGTGTCATTCTGCATAGTAACAGGACCGCCCCCCCATTTAAAACAGTATACTCAAAAAATAAAATAAATACATCACTGCAGTAATAATATCCCTTAATTAGCCCCTATGGTAATAATATTCCCCACCCTGGCCCCGTGTGTCTCATTCCTGGCTCCAGCCATATGTTCTCGCATCCTGCCCTCATGAGTATCCATTCTACCCCATATGATCTCCACATCCTGCCCCATATGTCTCCATCGTATCCATCCTGCCCCATGATCCAATCCTGCCCCGTGTCTCCAATCATGCCCCGTATCTACATTCTGCCCATGCCTCAAGTCCTGCCCCCAGTGTGTCCAGCAATCTGCCCCAGTGTGTCCAGCATATTACCCCCAGTGTGTCCAGCAATCTGCCCCAGTATGTCCAGCACTGCCCCCAGTATGTCCAGCAATTTGCCCCAGTGTTCAGCATTGCCCCAGTGTGTCCAGCAGTCTGCCCCAGTGTGTCCAGCATATTACCCCCAGTGTGTCCAGCATATTACCCCCAGCGTCCAGCATTGCCCCAGTGTGTCCAGCATATTACCCCCAGTGTCCAGCATTGCCCCAGTGTGTCCAGCAGTCTGCCCCAGTGTGTCCAGCATATTACCCCCAGTGTCCAGCATTGCCCCAGTGTGTCCAGCATATTACCCCCAGTGTGTCCAGCATATTACCCCCAGTGTCCCCAGCATATTACCCCCAGTGTCCAGCATTGCCCCAGTGTGTCCAGCATATTACCCCCAGTGTGTCCAGCAATCTGCCCCAGTGTCCAGCATTGCCCCAGTGTGTCCAGAAATCTGCCCCAGGGTCTCCAGCATTGCCTCAATGTGTCAAAAAATCTGCCCCAGTGTCCAGCATTGCCCCAGTGTGTCCAGAAGTCTGCCCCAGGGTCTCCAGCATTGCCCCAGTATGTCCAGAAATCTGCCCCAGTGTGTCCAGAAATCTGCCCCAGGGTCTCCAGTATTGCCCCAGTGTCCAGCAATCTGCCCCATGGTCAAAGGTATTGCCCCAGTGTGTCCAGCATTCTGCCCCATGGTCTCCAGTATTGCCCCAGTGTGTCCAGCAATCTACCCCATGGTCTCCAGCATTGCCCCCAGACAGAGTCAGAGATAAAGAAAAAAAAAAAAAAGTAAAATCCTCACCTCTCCCGTTCCTAGCGCAGGTCCGGAGGGAAGGTCCAGGGAAGGTGCAGGGAAGAAGCAGGGTAGGTCCAGGGAAGGAGCAGGGAAGGTCCAGGGAAGGTCCCAGGGAAGGTGCAGGGAAGGTGCCAGGGAAGGAGCAGGGAAGGTGCCAGGGAAGGTCCCAGGGAAGGTGCAGGGAAGGTGCCAGGGAAGGAGCAGGGAAGGTGCCAGGGAAGGAGCAGGTAGTGCCAGGGAAGGAGCAGGTAGTGCCAGGGAAGGTCCAGGGAAGGTCCCAGGGAAGGTGCAGGGAAGGTGCCAGGGAAGGAGCAGGGAAGGTGCCAGGGAAGGAGCAGGGAAGGAGCAGGTAGTGCCAGGGAAGGAACAGGGAAGGTCCCAGGGAAGAAGCAGGGAAGGTGCCAGGGAAGAAGCAGGGAAGGTCCCAGGGAAAGTGCAGGGAAGGTGCCAGGGAAGGTGAAGGGAAGAAGCAGGGAACGTGCCAGGGAAGGTCACAGGGAAGGTGCCAGGGAGGGTGCAGGGAAGAAGCAGGGAAGGTGCAGGGAAGGTCCCAGGGAAGGTGCCAGGGAAGGTGAAGGGAAGGTGCCATGGAGGGTGCAGGGAAGGTGCAGGGAAGGTGCCAGGCTGTAATGCCAGCACATATAGTGGCAGCACCAGGAATACGGGGTATTAACTCTGTCAGCACCAGAGGGAGGCAGGAACCTCCACCAGCTCCAGAACATGGCAGGTGCCAGGCTGAAGCCAACACTTTACATGAGCGGCACCAACAATAAGGATGAACCTGGGAATTCCCGGGACTCTGCACTCAGAGGGCAGTGATGGAGGAAGGAAATCCACCGACTCCAGAGGTCCCTGCTCCCTACAGAGGAGAGGATTGCCAGCATGGAGCTGAGCTTTGTAGTTCCACAGCCGCAGGAGATCTGTAGCAGCCGCCAGCCCTGGAGGCCTCTGCAGCAGGGAATATGGGACATGTAGCAGAGCCGGCTGTGTGCTTTATCATCTCACAGCTCTGCTATTCTGCGTCTGCGAATAAACCTCAGCTCTGCTGATCCGCTACATCATACACACTCAGCTCTGCTACATTTCTCTGCATAAGTCAGGCTCTGCTGTGCCACGTCTAAGAAAACACAGAACTATTTTAGCTCTGCTACATCTCCACAAACTCAGCTACATCTGGACAAAGTCATCCGGACACGTGTGGATAAAACACTGCAGCCCTGCTACAAATAACAAACATGGCACTGCTACATCTTACACTGCTGCTGACCACTCTCTACACCATGACAACTCCCTGCAAACACCGAGCCCCTCAGCACTGCTACATCTGACCGACTCACTCCCAAACATGGAGACAATCTCAGCTCGGCTCCATATCTGCTGGCACAGCAGAGCTGATGAGAACAGGAACTTTTCCGATTGTAATGAAGTTCTGCAGCGGCTGACACTTACAGGGGAGATGAGGCTGAGGAGCAGGGAGAGCAGCAGGCAGGGGGCCAGTCCTGACTCCTTTCCTTTGGTGCTACTCACTGAAGGACCTGTGTGGACACGCCTCTCCAGGTCACATGGTTGGATCATGTGACTGCATTGACTCCATCCATCTTCCCCCATGTAATTGGAGGACCTGCGGTGACGGCTCCCTGCTGCGGGTCACTCACAAATGGTTTGGTCGGTGAGTCATTCATTCTCCTTCGCTATTGTCCATGGACGGAAGGGCGGGGGCGGGGGCGGGGGCGGGTCCGGGCCCTTAGGAAGTCCGGGCCCCGTCGCAATTGCGACCTCTGCGACCGCTATAGTTACGCCCCTGCCCACAGAGCATTCCATCAAAGTCTGCATTTCAAAACGTCACTACTTCACTTCCGAGCCCCGGCATGTGCCCAAACAGTGATTTACCCCCACATATGGGGTATCAGCATACTCAGGAGAAACTGGACAACAACTTTTGGCGTCAAATTTCTCCTGTTACCCTTGGGAAAATAAAAAATTGCAGGCTAAAAGATCATTTTTGAGAAAATAATTTTTTATTTTATTTTCATGGCTCTGCGTTATAAACTTCTGTGAAGCACTTGGGGGTTCAAAGTCCTCACCACACATCTAGATTAGTTCCTTTGGGGGTCTAGTTTCCAAAATGGGGTCATTTCTGGGGGATCTCCAATGTTTAGGCACACAGGGGCTTTCCAAACGTGACATGGTGTCCGCTAATGATTGGAGCTAATTTTCCATTTAAAAAGCCAAATGGCGTGCCATCCCTTCCGAGCCCTGCCGTGCGCCCAAACAGTGGTTTACCCCCACATATGGGGTATCAGCGTACTCAGGACAAACAGGACAACAATATTTGGGGTCCAATTTCTCCTATTATCCTTGGCAAAATAGGAAATTCCAGGCTAAAAAATCATTTTTGAGGAAAGAAAAATTATTTTTTATTTTCATGGCTCTGCGTTATAAACTTCTGTGAAGCACCTGGGGGTTTAAAGTGCTCAATATGCATCTAGATAAGTTCCTTGGGGGGTCTAGTTTCCAAAATGGGGTCACTTGTGGGGGAGCTCCAATGTTTAGGCACACAGGGGCTCTCCAAACGCGACATGGTGTCCGCTAACAATTGGAGCTAATTTTCCATTCAAAAAGTCAAATGGCGCGCCTTCCCTTCCGAGCCCTGCTGAGTGCCCAAACAGTGGTTTACCCCCACATATGAGGTATCGGCGTACTCGGGAGAAATTGCCCAACAAATTTTATGATCCATTTTATTCTACTGCCCATGTGAAAATGAAAAAATTGAGGCGAAAATAATTTTTTTGTGAAAAAAAAGTACTTTTTCATTTTTACAGATCAATTTGTGAAGCACCTGAGGGTTTAAAGTGCTCACTAGGCATCTAAATAAGTTCCTTGGGGGGTCTAGTTTCCAAAATGGGGTCACTTGTGGGGGAGCGCCAATGTTTAGGCACACAGGAGCTCTCCAAACGCGACATGGTGTCCGCTAACGATGGAAATAATTTTTCATTCAAAAAGTCAAATGGCGCTCCTTCCCTTCCGAGCCTTACCATGTGCCCAAACAGTGGTTTACCCCCACATATGAGGTATCGGCGTACTCAGGAGAAATTGCCCAACACATTTTAGGATCCATTTTATCCTGTTGCCCATGTGAAAATGAAAAAATTGAGGCTAAAAGAATTTTTTTGTGAAAAAAAAGTACTTTTTCATTTTTACGGATCAATTTGTGAAGCACCTGGGGGTTCAAAGTGCTCACTATGCATCTAGATAAGTTCCTTGGGGCGTCTAGTTTCCAAATTGGGGTCACTTGTGGGGGAGCTCCAATTTTTAGGCACACGGGGGCTCTCCAAACGTGACATGGTGTCCGCTAAAGAGTGGAGCCAATTTTTGATTCAAAAAGTCAAATGGCGCTCCTTCCCTTCCAAGCCCTGCTGTGCGCCCAAACAGTGGTTTTCCCCCACATATGAGGTATCAGCGTACTCAGGACAAATTGGACAACAACTTTCGTGGTTCAGTTTCTCCTTTTACCATTGGGAAAATAAAAAAATTGTTGCTAAAATATAATTTTTGTGACTAAAAAGTTAAATGTTCATTTTTTCCTTCCATGTTGCTTCTGCTGCTGTGAAGCACCTGAAGGGTTAATAAACTTCTTGAATGTGGTTTTGAGTACCTTGAGGGGTGCAGTTTTTAGAATGGTGTCACTTTTGGGTATTTTCAGCCATATAGACCCCTCAAACTGACTTCAAATGTGAGGTGGTCCCTAAAAAAAATGGTTTTGTAAATTTCGTTGTAAAAATGACAAATCGCTGGTCAAATTTTAACCCTTATAACTTCCTAACAAAAAAAAATTTTGTTTCCAAAATTGTGCTGATGTAAAGTAAACATGTGGGAAATGTTATTTATTAACTATTTTGTGTCACATATCTCTCTGGTTTAACAGAATAAAAATTCAAAATGTGAAAATTGCGAAATTTTCAAAATTTTCGCCAAATTTCCGTTTTTATCACAAATAAACGCAGAATTTACCACTAACATGAAGCCCAATATGTCACGAAAAAACAATCTCAGAACCGCTAGGATCCGCTGAAGCGTTCCTGAGTTATTACCTCATAAAGGGACACTGGTCAGAATTGCAAAAAACGGCAAGGTCTTTAAGGTCAAAATAGGCTGGGTCATGAAGGGGTTAAAGTGTGACTCCAGAAGGGACATGGAAATTGTTGATTGGTATGATGCCGAAAATGCCTCCTCCCAGTCGTCTATAGTGGCGGAGTAGCCAAGGGATTTCTCCCAGGTTATGAGGGATGCGTTTTTAACATGAGATGTATTTTTGTTGAAGCTATTGTATATGAACTTATGGCTCCAGAAAGGGCTAATAGGAAAATTATTTTACAACAAAATGAGGTCCATTTTTCCTGAGTGTGTGAATACTCTTCATATAATCGGGAAATATTTTTCAGGCACAGTGCCAAGCTCAGAAGGCAAGGAGCGCCAAATTTTACTGTTATGGTTTTCAGGTGCCATAACCCACTGGGAGAGCCCATGAGGTTCCAGAACAGCAGAACCCCCCATACGTGACCCCATTTTACGAACTACACCTCTCAATGAAATCATCTAGGGATGCAGTGATCATATTGACACCATGGGTGTGTCACCGAATTTTATACCATTGGAAAATGAAGACAAAATAACTAAGTTTTTGCCAGCAAAATTTTGTTTTAGCCAAAGATTTTACGTTTTCACACAAAGTGGGTAAAAATGTCACCAAAATTTGTCCCACAATTTCTACTGAACTTGGCAATACCCCATATGTGGCTGTACAGTACTACTTAGCTATACGGAGAGAATCGGGAGTAACGGAGCGCTATTTGCCTATTCAAGTGAATGGGTCTGTGCACGTTAGTGTGTTTCCACGGACAGTGTGTCCATGGGCAAAACACACTGACATGTCCGTTTTTTAATGTCAGCAGGGGCCACAAAACATCCCGCACATGTGCATACGCATAACACACATGGATGTCATCTGTGTGACATGCATCGGCACCGGGGAAGAAGCGTTAAAGTAAGCTCTGTTCTGCGTCGTCGGGTGCTGAACACAGCTCTCATCATTCTCCCCTGCTCTGCCAGTGATCGGCATGAGCAGGGGAGAATGATGAGAGTTACACTTAAGGGATAAAAGAGCAGGCGGCGGCTGATGGGACTATAACTCCCATCAGGCTTTTCCTGCTGCTGCTAATAACAGTGACAGCAGGAGCAGCTTATGGGGGTATTCATCAGCCGCCTTTGCTATAAATAAATGAAAAAAATGGCGTGGGTTCCCCTGTATTTTCTAAAACCAACCAGGCAAAACTCACAGCTGAAAACTGCAACCCTCAGCTGTCAGCTTCAGCAAGGCTGGTTATCAAGAATAGAGGGGTCCCCACAGTTTTTTTTAAATTATTTATATAATTAAAAAAAAGTGGCATGGGGTTCCCTCAATTTTTGACAGTCATGCTAAAACTCACAGCTGGGGGCTGGTATTCTCAGGCTGGTAAGGGGCCATGGATATTAACCCCCAGCCTAACAATAGCAACCTGCAACTGCCCAGAAAAGGCACATCTATTAGATATGCCAATTCTGGCGCTTTGCATGGCTCTTCCCAATTGCCCTGTAGCAAATGGGGTTCATATTTGTGGGGTTGATGTCACCTTTCTATGGTCAGGTAACATCAAGGCAACGGCTTAGTGATAGAGAGGTGTCTATAAGACACCTCTCCATTACTAATCCTATAGTTATATGGTAAATAAAAACACAGCCAGAATAAAGTCCTTTAATTGAAAAAATGACAGACTCTTAATATTCTCAATTGAACCATACTTATGACCTCGCCTGATTCCACCAAAGCCCTCAATTGCCTATAATAAAAATAAAATAACAACAGTATACCATACCTGTCCGTCGTCGTGTCCCACGCCGTAATCCATGTCTGGGGGATAATTAGTTTTCTACCTGGACGGTGCCAAGATGTGACTGTCCCGGCTGAAAACCACTGGTGAATGAGCTGCTGGGAACGCAGCATCAGTGACTGGGGGTGACGTCATTGAGGTTACCGGTGGTCACTGGGCTGTTTTCCCAGCCGGGCTGCACTGCGGTGAGATCCCCGCTAGCACCGTGATCTGAAGTCACAGCTGTCATTATCCCAGCGATTCAGCGGAAGGGTGAGACTGTAATTTGCATCACTTTGAGTACTGTGCTGGAACTGTTCTGTTTGCTATTGTGTGTTTGTGGTTCAATAAAGTATTACCACACTGTTTTACCCTCACCCTGTCTTGTCTGAGTAGTGTTCTGCCCACGGGGAGAGAGTGCCATTCAGTGGTATGAGCCCTGGTCCATGCAGTCTTGTTTAAGACAGCCAGGCCAGCGGACGGGCGCGCCCACTTACCCCCGTATCTCCACAGTTTATATGCATGGCAATTCCTTATCCTTGTCGGCTTTTGTTTATTCCCCTACCTTCACACCCCAGTGCATTCCTCTGTTACATGTGAGTGAATATATTGCATGCCTGGAGTTTGCTGTTAAACCCTGTACGTGTTGCCTTGTTTGTCGGGTTGGTTTACTACAGTGCACAGTAGCGCCCCCTCTTCCCTGGGTGGGGGAGGTGAACAGATGTAGGGCTAACTTAGGAGATAAGGAAAGGGTGGAGGGCCTGGCATCTTCGTCATCTGAAGTATCCCCGGTTGGCTAGGGTGGATACCCAGTTTGTGCCTTGTTACCTGTCAGGATTTTGGGGATGTGTTCACTGAGCAGGGGAGTCAAGAACTCCCTCCCCATCGTCCATTAATCTTGTTCCTGGTGTCAAGCTGCCCAAAAGCAGACGCTATATCTCTGGTCCAGAGAGACAGGCAATGGCCATGAAGGACTACATCACGGAAAGTCTGGCTAAGGGTCATATCAGACCATCCTCATCCTTCATTGCCGCGGGGTTCTTTATTGTAAAATAAAAAGAAAAAAAGTTGGGGGTTACGCCTTTGCCTGAATTTCCGGGAACTCAATACAATCACTGTCCGTGATCCGTATCGGCTCCCTCTCATTCCAGACTTCTTTATCCAGATTGTAGGGGCAAAATGGTTCTCCAAGAAGGACCTCAGGGGGGCGTATAATCTCATCCGCATTAAAGAGGGGGATGAGTGTAAAACAGTGTTCAATACGCCTGAGGGACACTATGAGAATGTGATGATGCCTTTTGGGTTGATAAACGCACCTGCCGTCTTTCAACACTTTATAAATGACATCTTTAGTCACCTTGTAGGCAGATTCATTGTAATCTACCTGGATGACATACTAATTTATTCATCTGACCTTGAGTCACACCAGGTACATGTCAGGGATGTCTTACATGTACTCCGAGACAATAAATTATATGTCAAATCGGAGAAGTGTATGTTCTCAGTTGAGGAGATTCCTTTCCTTGATTGTGTTGTCTTCCACCATTTTTCGCGTGGATCAGGTGAAAGTCTGGGTGGTATTGGAGTGGGATTCTCTAGAGCAGGGGTCCCCAACTCCAGTCCTCAAGGCCCACCAACATGTCATGTTTTCAGGATTTCCTTAGTCTTGCCCAGGTAATAATTGCATCACATGTGCAATGCAAAGGAAATCCTGAAAACATGACCTGTTGGTGGGCCTTGAGGACTGGAGTTGGGGACCTCTGCTCTAGAGGATTTGAAGGCGCTACAAAGATTTTTAAGTTACGCCAACTACATCCGCAAGTTCATAAAAATTTTCTTGGTAGCAGCCAAACCTCTTACCGATATAACTAGGTAGGGGATAGAGTTCTCCAAGAGGTCCAGGCCTGCCAGGGAGGCATTTGATACATTGAAAAGGTGTTTTTCTTCTGCGCCAATTCTTATTCAGCCTGACTTCTCTCTGCCTTTTATCGCTGAGGTCGGAAGTGGGAGTGGCGACTATTGTCGCAGGGTGCGTCTCCTGGTAAATGACAACCATGTACCCATTTTTCTAAAAAACTGCCACCTGCTGAAAAAAATGATGACATTGGTAACAGTGAACTTTTAGCTATCAAATAGACTTTTGAGGACTGCTGTCATTTTTTGGAGGGAGCGGTTCACCCAGTAATGGTAATAATGGATCATAAGAATCTGGTATACTTGGAATGAGCGAAACATTTAACACCTCGACAGGCAAGATGGGCATTATTCTTTACCAGATTTTACCTTTTTGTCACTTATAGGCTGGGGAACAAAAACTTTAAAGGGAACCTGTCACCCCGTTTTTTGAGATTGAGCTATAAATACTGTTAAATAGGGCCTGCGCTGTGTGTTCCTATAGTGTATGTAGTGTACCCCGATTCCCCATGTATGCTGAGAAATAACTTACCAAAGTCGCCGTTTTCGCCTGTCAATCAGGCTGGTCAGGTCGGGAGGGCGTGGTGACATCGCTGGTTCTTCCTCAGCTTTACGTTGGTGGCGTAGTGGCGTAGTGGTGAAGACACAGCGCGCGATCTGCGCTGTAATCCCTTGCATCGGTGGGGGCGGCCATCTTCCTGGGGCCGCGCGTGTGCAGATCGAGTGCTCTGCTGCACGGGGCTTCAGGAAAATGGCCGCGGGATGCCGCGCGTGCGCATTAGAGATCGCGGCGGCCATTTTCCCAAAGCCGAGTTTGCATCTCGGCTTTGGGAAAATGGCCGCCGCGATCTCTAATGCGCACGCGCGGCATCCCGCGGCCATTTTCCTGAAGCCCCGTGCAGCAGAGCACTCGATCTGCGCACGCGCGGCCCCAGGAAGATGGCCGCCCCCACCGATGCAAGGGATTACAGCGCAGATCGCGCGCTGTGTCTTCACCACTACGCCACCAACGTAAAGCTGAGGAAGAACCAGCGATGTCACCACGCCCTCCCGACCTGACCAGCCTGATTGACAGGCGAAAACGGCGACTTTGGTAAGTTATTTCTCAGCATACATAGGGAATCGGGGTACACTACATACACTATAGGAACACACAGCGCAGGCCCTATTTAACAGTATTTATAGCTCAATCTCAAAAAACGGGGGTGACAGGTTCCCTTTAAGGCCTTATCCCTTTGCTTTCCAGGGGGAGGAAATACAGTTAGGCTATGTGCACACTTTGCAGATTCCACTGCGGATTTTTCCGCAGCGGAATTGCAAAATCCGCAGTGAAAACCCATCGCGGTTTTTACTGCGGATTTATCGCGGTTTTTACTGCGTTTTCTTCTGCGGATTTTCAACTGCAGTTTTCTATTGGAGCAGCTGAAAATCCGCAGAAAAGAAGTGACATGCTGCGGAATGTAATCCGCAGCGTTTCCGCGCGGATTTTTCTGCAGCATGTGCACAGCGTTTTTTGTTTCCCATAGGTTTACATTGAAATGTAAACTCATGGGAAACTGCTGCGGATCCGCAGCGGTCAAATCCGCTGCGGATCCGCAGCAAAATCCGCAAAGTGTGAATATAGCCTAAGTGTGAACCGGTACAGAGTCTTCAAAAAGGGGAGGTTACGGCTAAAGGTGAGCAAATTTCTTAGGGTCCCTGCTTATTTGGCAAGCTATAGCACTTACTGAATAAGTTGCAGCGAGAACCAGGATACATGGAGTGTGCCGGCTGATCAGCTGTTCGGCACCTCAGCTGCATGTGTCGCGGCTGTGTCACTGTCACAGCACATGCATGGACAGCCCAACACACAGGCTGTGAAACAGCCATGACACATGCAGCTGCGGCGTCAAACAGCTGATCAGCTGGCACGCTCCATGTATCCGGGTTCCCACTGCAGCTTATTCGGTAAGAGCTATAGCTTACTGGATAAACAGGGACCCGAAGAAATTCCCTCAACTCTAGTTATGGCGTCTATATGCTCTGATCGGGATTGAGAGGTTGTTGACGCTCAGGGGGACACCCCTGCTGCCTGTCCACTTGGTAAACTGTTTGTTCCGGTAAATCTCAGTCTTAAGAGTCCTCAGCGAACATCACAATTCAGTGCTGGCAGGACATCCTGGTAATAAAACCACTGCTGATCTGCTTACTCTGCGTTTTTGGTGGCCAGGTGCTCATAAGGATATCCAGGAGTTCTGCGCACGTTCTAAGACCTCTCATACTCATCCTTCCGGGGGCTTTTCGATCTTTGGAGATTCCCAGCAGACTTTTGACTCACTTGTCGTTCGATTTTATCACAGATCTACCCATGTCAGTGGGGAATACTGTAATTCTGGTGGCGGTAGATTTAGTAAAATGTCTCATTTTATCGCTTTGCCAGCTTTATCAAACACCAAATCCTTGGCACAAGTTTTCGTCAGGGAAATAATTAGATTCATGGGATCTCAACCGATATTGTTTCTGATCAGGGGGTGCAGTTTGTCTCTAAATTTTGTAAGGCATTTTGCACCCGTCTGGGGATCTGTCATTTTCTTCCACTTTTCACCCAGTCTAATGGGCAGACTGAACGGGTTAACCAGAATCTAGAGATGTATCTCAGTTGTTTTGTTTCTGAAAACCAGGAAGACTGGGTTTCTATTTACCATTAGCCGAATTCGCGATAAATAATCGTTGTCAGGAGTCAACCGGTAAGTCCCCATTTTTTGGATCATATGGGTTCCAGCCTCAGTTTAGTTCTTTTAATGGTAATAGCCCTTCTAGATTACCGGAGGAGGAACGGTTTTCATCTTCCGTTTCTACCCTATGGCAGAGGGTTACGAATAATTTGAGGAAGATAGGATCCAAATATAAGGGTGTGGTTGACAGACGTTTGATGGGTCTAGACCTGTGTGTTGGTGACTTGAGATGTGGTTGTCCTCTAGGAACATTAAGCTGAAAGTTCCGTCTTGGAAACTGGGTCCCAGGTTTATCAGTCCTTATAAGATCATAGCCATCGTCAATCCCGTAGAATTTCACCTTGCCTTACCACCGCCTTCCTTTAGGATCCATAATGTATTTCATCGGTCTCTCCTCCAAAACTACATGGCATCTTCTGTACCCTAACCTCTACCACCATCTCAATGGTAATTTAGAGCTTCAGATTGCGAAATTTTTGGACTCTCGTGTTTTTTGTCGATCGCTTCATTATCTGGTACATTGGAAGGGATACGGTCCTGAGGAGAGGATGTGGGTACCAGCATCTGATGTTCATGCGGCCAGACTGGTCCAGGCTTTATACGTGGCACACCCTGATAAGCCTGGTCCTGAGGTTCCGAAGGTCCCTCGTAAAAGAGGAGGTACTGTCACAGGTTACCGCGACAGTGTGGAGCCAGAAGACCGCAGCATCGGATTGCTCCTACTCCGGCACTGAGAAGAAGCACTTCCTCATTTTAAATGTGTTTATTTCTTCTGGGAGAACAGGTGTTAATCATCCATGTTGTAGAGCCCTGTGCTCACAGCTGTGCTCGGCTAGCCACTCCTTTTCTCTTTTTAACCTGAGCTGTTACCTCATCAGAGCTAGCATTTGCTCCATGGCTATCGGTGGGAGAGGAGTACATATAAGGGGAGTTATTAGTGACCGTTTATTGGTTTGTATGCGAGGTAATTCCTTAGCCCTGTTTTTTTTTAGTCCCCTACCTTCACACCCCAATGCATTTTTCTGTTACATGTGAGTGAATATTTTGCATGCCTAGATTTTTCTGTTAATCATTGCCCGTGTTACCTTGTTTATCGGGTTGGTCTACTACAGTGCACAGTAGCTTCCCCTCTTCCCTGGATGTGGGAGGTGAACAGACGGAGGGCTGACTTAGGAGATAAAGTAAGGGCGGAAACCACAGAATCTTCGCCAATTGAATTATCCCTGGGAGCAGTGCAAGCTAGGGCGCTCCCTAGTGTTAGAAATAGGGAAGGGGCCCCTGGTCCCGGGTCACCCAAGAGCTGAGCACAACAATGGCAGATTTGCAATTTTCACTCAGCATCATCCACTGATGCTTATTTCTGGAATACACACAGAGTCAAAATCATCCCTACAACTAGATAAATTCCTGTAGGGCTGTAATTTCCAAAATGGGATCACTTGAGAGTGGATTCTGCTCTTCTGGCACTTAGGGGATCTGTATATTAAGGCAAAACGGTTACCGACAAATGCAGAGATAAATGTAATAGGGGAACATTCAGTTAACAGGAGACATAGGTGTTTAAATGAAATAGACAAGAGATAATCTAATTATTGATTTATAATTTTCACAAAGATTTGTGAGCCCCATTGTGAACAATGAGGATTAAAGCTGCACATGGCAAGTAATATATATTATATGGTGAACCCTAGAAAGAACTTCTCTAAATTACTGGAAAATTCGTTTTCCAGATCTGTATATTCAGCCCACAAACTATTCTACGATAATTTGTTCTCCCAAGTGTCATGTAGTGCTCCTTCCCTCCCAAGTCTCACTATGTGGCTAAGCAGTACTGTATAGACACATATGGGGTATTGCCAAGTTCAGCAGAAATTAGGTGACAAATGTTCTTGCCAGTTATACCCATTTCCCCATGTGTAAATTTAAACTCTGGGGCTAAAACAATTTTTCTGGTAAAAATGTGTTTTTTCCTCACTTCTCAATAGTATAAGATTCTGTGTCACACCTGTGGTGTCAATATGATCACTGCACCACTAGATGAATTATATGAGGTGTAGTTTGTAAAATGGGGTCACTTATTGTAGGGGGGAAGGTGTTCTGCTGTTTTGGCACCTCAGGGGCTCTTCCAGTGGGGTCATGACACCTGCAAACCATAACAGACGAATCTGCACTGTGCCTGAAGAGTATTTCCCAACTACATATAGGGTATTGGCGCATTCAAACTGTTAGGTATATTTTTTCCTAATAGCCCTTAGAAAAATTAAAACTTGGGGCTAAAAATATTTTGGTATTAAAAATGTAATTTTTTCTTCACTGTCCAATGGTATAAAAGTCTGTAAGGCACAAGAGGTGTCAATATGACCATTGCAGCCCTTGATGAATTCATTGAGAGGTAGAGTTTGTAAAATGGGATCATTTTTGCGGGTTCTACTGTTCTGGCACCTTACGGTCTCTGCACCCTCAAACCATTCCAACAAAATCTGCACACCAAGATGATGCTCCTTCAATTTGGAGCTTTCCACTGTGCCTCAAAAGTAGTTTTTGACCACATATGGGGTATTGGCGTACTATTTAAGCAATTTCTCCTATTGTTTCTTTTGAAAATTAAAAAACTGGGGCTAAGGCAACATTTTAGTGGAAAGAAAAATGGTAATTTTCTTTTGACTCACCCCAAAATTGTAAAATTCTTTGAATTGCCTGAGGGTTAAAAATGCTAACTACACTCTTAAATGATTTCCTCAAGAGATGGTGGTGTCTGCTGATTTGGCATGTTAGGGGCTCTTCAAATGTGACAGGGCATCCACATCTATTCCAGACAAAATTGTGCTCCAGAATTCAATTGGCGCTCCTTCCCTTCCAAGTCCTGCCGTATGCCTAAACAGTAGTTTTACACCACATTCAAGGTACTTAAAGGGAACCTGTCACCCCGAAAATCACGGGTGAGGTAAGCCCACCGGCATCAGGGGCTTATCTACAGCATTCTGTAATTCTGTAGATAAGCCCCCGATGTTACCTGAAAGAGGAGAAAAAGACGTTAGATTATACTCACCCAGGGGCGTTCTCGGTGTGGTCCGGTCCGTTGGGCGTCTCAGGTCCGCTCCGCCGCCTCCTATCTTCATTCCATGATGTCCTCTTCTGGTCTTCACGCTGCGGCTCCGGAGCAGGCGTACTTTGTCTGCCCTGTTGAGGGCAGAGCAAAGTACTGCAGTGCGCAGGCGCCGGGCCTCTCTGACCTTTCTGGCGCCTGCGCACTGCAGTTCTTTGTTCTGCCCTCAACAGGGCAGACAAAGTACGCCTGGGCCGGAGCCGTGGCTGAAGATCAGAAGAGGACGTCTTGGAATGAAGATGGGAGGCGCCGCAGCGGACCAGAGACACCCATCCGACCGGACCAGCAACGGGACCGCCCCTAGGTGAGTATAATCTAACGTCTTTTTCTCCTCTTTCAGGTAACATCGGGGGCTTATCTACAGCATTACAGAATGCTGTAGATAAGCCCCTGATGCCGGTGGGCTTACCTCACCCGCGATTTTGGGGGTGACAGGTTCCCTTTAAGAGAAATTGCATAACATATATTGGGGTCCATTTTCTCCCGTTACCCTTGTGAAAAGGAAAAATCTGTGGCTAAAGCTACTTTTCTGCAGGAAAAATGTTTTTTTTTTTATTTTTTGTCATTTTCACAGCTCAATAAAATTATTATAAAATTATGTGAAGCACCTGTGGGTTTCAAGGTGCTCAACTCAGATATAGATACTTTCCTTGAAAGTGTGTAGTTTCCAGCCAATTTTGTGCTCCAAAAGTCAAATGGTGCTCTTTCCCTACCGAGCCCTGCACAGAAATTTTCCACAACACATGGGGTATCTATATACTCAGGAAAAACTGCAGAATAAATTGTATGTTCCATTTTCTCCTGTTCCCCTTTTGAAAATGAATAACTTGAGGCTAAAGCATTATTTTTGTGAGAAAAAGGTAAAGTTTTAATTTCCTCCTTCCACATTGCTTTAACCCCTTCATGACCTTGGGATTTTTCATTTTTCCGTGTTCGTTTTTCACTCCCCTCCTTCCCAGAGCCATAACTTTTTTATTTTTCCGTCAATTTGGCCATGTGAGGGCTTATTTTTTGCGGAACGAGTGGTACTTTTGAACGACATCATTGGTTTTAGCATGTCGTGTACTAGAAAACAGGAAAAAAATTCCAAGTGCGGTGAAATTGCAAAGAAAGTGCAGTCCCACACTTGTTTTTTGTTTGGCTTTTTTGCTAGGTTCACTAAATGCTAAAACTGACCTGCCATTATGATTCTCCAGGTCATTACAAGTTCATAGACACCTAAACATGACTAGGTTATTTTTTATCTAAGTGGTGAAAAAAAATTCCAAACTATGCTAAAAAAAAAAAAAAAAAATTGCGGCATTTGAGAATTTTTATTGAAGACTCGCAGATACACACATGCACCTTTGTTAAACCAACTGACACCAACAGCTATATTCCTCTTGATAGCTGCCATCTTCTAGGTTGGCTGCTCAACATTCCAGGGAGCCAGTTCACCAGGATTCACCGAAATTGTTCCAGACCCCAGGACTTTGAGGCAGAATCGCAAATTTTAATGAATAAATTCCTGGAAAAAGGATATGAAATAATAATGCTGGAGGAATCCAAACTCAAGGCCGCCAGTAAACCTAGACAGGAACTTATTAATCCAGCCCAAAAAAACAAAGCAACTCTGGAATCTATCCCTATTATTACTAAATACAACTCAAATTCACATCTCTTTCGCAAAATAGTCAGTAGACACTGGCACATTTTAAAAAACGACAAAATATTGGGAGAAAGTATTGGCAACCATCCACGCTTTGTCTTCAAGAAAGGCCAAAATCTGGTTAACATGATTGCCCCCACAGTACAGAAAAAAATCCCCCTGGTACAGACCTCTCACACACACACGAAATTAAAAGGTTTTTTTCCATGCCATAAATGTAATGCATGTAAAGAAAAAATAACATAAAAATCCATGGATATTAAAAAAGGTGATAGGACATTTCTAATCAGGGACTGTATCACATGTTCTACTACTGGGGTAATTTACATTATAGAATGTCCATGTGGCAAATTCTATGTGGGGAGAACAAAACGACCCTTAAAAATCAGGATGAATGAGCACATCCGCAATATTAAAAATAAATTTATGGGTCATCCTCTGTCCCAACATTTTGCAGAATTACATGGCGAAAGAGTATATGGGACGAAAATAACAGGGAATAGCTGTGGTGAACCACCATTGGAGAGGGGGCGACTTTATCAAGGCAATGTCATGTGCAGAGACTAAATGGATTTTCCTCCTAGATAGTATTGCACCGAGAGGATTAAATATTGGTGCAGAACTTTTTGGTTTTCAATAAACTGGCTCATAAGATAAGCAGCTATATAAGGACTGTGAGTACGGTGCAGGGACGAACCCTGAGGAAGGAGACAGGCGTCACCGAAACGCGTCGGTAGTTTGGCCCTAGCTGCACCTTGTACCCACTCATTCACCGGGGCATTCGGTCACTTGACACACTACGTCACCCAGGTCCTGCGCACCGTTTGTTCTTACCGCCGCTATCACACGCGGCGTCTGTTCTGCAGGATCCTGTCTCCACCCGGAGACCAGTTGGAGGTGGCTTGCCGCCGGCCGGGGCAGCCACCCGCTTATAGCATCTTCATCAGACGGACATCTCTCTCGCAGGAGGAACGCTCACACTCAGCAGCCAGCAACGGAGGTAGGAACAATCTCTAAGCGTTGCCATACAACTTTTTTTCTCTGTGAAGCAAACACACCGCTATTATATCGGCGTTGATTTGGACACTAGATTATTTTTATTCTTCTAAATTGGGGTATTTTGGCTCTATAAGATTTTATTTCTCCCTACTGTTGCCGCTATCTCTCCAGTGCATACCGATATATGCACTCTGTGCATATATTTATATATTCTATTTTGTGCACACCCCTGACAAACCTTTGGTGGAAGTTTGTTGGTATTGCAGCAGGGGCTGTTTATAGCGTGGGACACTTTGCGCCACCATTTTAACATATTTTATATTTTCCGATACTCGTAGCGTCTCCATTTTTCATGATCTGGGGTTGGTTGAAGGCTTATTTTTTGCACGCCGAGATGACGTTTTTAATGACAGCATTTTGGTGCAGATACGTTCTTTTGATCGCCCGTTATTGCATTTTAAAAATGTAATTCTGGCGTTTCAAATTTTTTTCTCGCTACGCTGTGTAGCGATCAGGTTAATGCTTTTTTTTAATTGATCGGGCGATTCTGAACGCGGCGATACCAAATATGTGTAGATTTGATTTATTTTGTTTGGGGCGAAAGGGGGGTGATTTAAACTTTTATATTTTTTTTTTTTTTTTTTACTTTTGCCATGCTTCAATAGCCTGCACAGCATGATCGGCTCTGCTACACAGCAGCGATCTGCTGTTCGCTGCTATGTAGTAGAAAATCAGGTGTGCTGT
This sequence comes from Ranitomeya imitator, assembly GCF_032444005.1. Taxonomy (NCBI): domain Eukaryota; kingdom Metazoa; phylum Chordata; class Amphibia; order Anura; family Dendrobatidae; genus Ranitomeya; species Ranitomeya imitator. The sequence continues at coordinate 332,565,542 of NC_091284.1, read as the reverse complement.
GAGCGCCGACCACAGGGTGGCGCTCACAGCTGCCGGGGATCAGTAACCATAGAGGTCTCAAGGACCTCTATGGTTACAATACTGAAGCATCGCCGACCTCCGATCATGTGACGGGGGTCGGCGATGCCGTCATTTCCGTCCGCCCGGCCGGATGCGGTAGTTAAATGCCGCTGTCTGCGTTTAACAGCGGCATTTAACTAGTTAATAGGCGCGGCCAGATCGCGATTCTGCCCGCGCCTATTACGGGCACATGTCAGCTGTTTAAAACAGCTGACATGTCCCGGCTTTGATGCGGGCTCACCGCCGGAGCCCGCATGAAAGCGGGGCTTCTGACCTCGGACGTACTATCCCATCCGAGGTCAGAAAGGGGTTAATTCTGGTGAAGCCCATGATGAAGGGTAAAAAAAAAACCTTCTTAAATATGGTTTTGAGTATTTCTAGGGTTGCAGTTTTTAAAATGGTGTCACTTTTGGGAATTTTCTGTCACACACGGCCCTCAAAGTCACTTTAAAAGGGACTTGGTCCCTAAAAAAAAATTGGTTTTGTAAATTATGTTGGAAAAGTGAGAAATTGCGATAAACTTTTAACTCTTCTAACTTCCTATCAAAGAAAAATGGTTTAAAAACGATGTTGATGTCAAGTAGACATGTGGGAAATGTTATTTATCTATTTTTTGTGGTATAACTACCTGGTTGTAGGGCTTAAAAAATTACCACTAACATAAAATACAATATGTCATGAAAAAAAAAGTCTCAGAATCAGTGGGATCTGTTGATGCGTTCCAGAGTTATTACCACAAAGTGACACGTCAAAATTGAACAAAAATTGGCATGGTCAGGAAGGTGAAAACATGCTGAGGGTGAAGGAGTTAGAGACAAATGTGAAAAAAAAGAGACCTCTGATTAAAAATGATACATTTATTTACTATTTTTCAAATAAAAAAAGAATTATTTTATATAGTCCTTACAGATACTATATAGAATTTATTCACCTTTATATAGAATGCCATAAAAGCACTCTTTTTGGGAGAACTGTGCATGCAAAGGCAACTCTGCACACCCATGAATGTACACTTTTCCCACACTCATCTGACACATTCTTCTATGTGCAGAGCAAAGGCACATGATGCATGCATGTATCTCCCCTTCACACTAGTGCTCACAAACATAGCACAATTATTGCACAATCATTTGTCTTCATCTGTAGAAGCAATTTTGCTTAAGAGTTGCTTGTTCCCGAAAAGTGACTCTAAACCAACTGTCATTTTTTAAAAACTGGCCCGTCTGCTATCCAAGTTGAAATATCTGGAATCTGGTCATCTAGTTGGCTTTTAATACACATATATTAACAATGACAAAATGCCACAAAAGGGGTAAATAAAATGTGACACTCTCGTAAATGTGAATTGTACCCTAAGAAAAGGGAAGGTAAGCACTTTAATTTTACACACCTGCCAAGAAGCTGGAGTACCTTAATGGTTTACATATTTACTGCTGGTGTGGGGAATTCTAAGGGTTACTTTGGAGTGTATTAATGCTATCATACATTCACATGAACAGAACTGGCAGCAAGAAAGCAAGCTTTAGCATCTTTCATGAAGATATAATGAATGTAAAATTTTCCGTGCATAAGAGACAGTACCTTTCTGGACACGACTAATGTACACAGAAGGAGTCTGATATTTCTTATACCTCAGTGCTTGACATAAAACAGACTTCGGTCTGTTAACACATGATTATTGACATAACAAGAACATAAGACCTATCACCATGTATATAAAAAAAATAAAAATAAAATAAACTATTTAGGGCACCAAATATACAGAAATCCAAAGATCTTTGGTTCGAATTATAAAATACAAAGTAATATATAAAGATGTGGCAAAAAAGGCAAATGAGCGCGCTAGCAACTGAAGAATAATAGAATAAATAGGTCTGAAATCAAAGAATAAATGCAAACAGTTGGGAGGGAAGGAAGGAGGAATATAACATGACTATTGCCTATGTGTCAATTGTTTCAGTCCAGTTACACATGGATTACTCCGTTTTAGGCAGGAAAGGCTGGTTTTCCTCAGGCTGGGGTCCAGGATCACTCAAGCATCTTTGCAAGCGTTGGGCGTTAGGGTTGTCACTAGGCTCAAACACATCATCCGCCCCAGGTGAAGGGGGCTCTCGGGCTACCATGGTGATTCCACCTTCATCATCAGCCTCCTCTTGGGTCTCATCAATAATATCCACGGACTCTGGAGAAGCTGGGTCAATGGTGATGACTGGAAGATTCTCAGAATCTGACTTTGGCTCATAAGCAATAGGATCTGCGTAGAAGAAAAACAAGTAGCAAAATGTATGGCAATTTTCAGTCATAATACAATGCAAGTAAAATGTATGTTCATATATTGCTTCTGATGCAGCTTTTACCTCCGTATCTGTAAGCCAAAGCCAGGAGTGGAACAATCGCAGGAAAAGTACAACATAAATGCATCACCACTTCTGTATTTATCACCCACTCCTGGTTTTGACTTACACATACTGATATAAAAGCTCACAAAATATTTAACGTGTGCACATAGACTAAAACAAGATTACCATTAATTCTATCATCACATTTTTTTAACATGCGTTTTTAACGTACCATATTTTCTGGTGTATAAGATGACTGGGCATAAAAGACGACATCCAACTTTTCCATATAAAATATGGCGTTTAGGATATACTCGCTGTATAAGGGTATGTGCACACGGTGCGGAAAACACGGCGGGTCCGCAGCAGTTTACCATGAGTTTACAGTTCAATGTAAACCTATGGGAAACAATAATCGCTGTGCATATGCTGCGGAAAAAAACGCGCGGAAACGCAGCGGTTTACATTCAGCAGCATGCCACTTCTTTCTGCGGATTCCGCAGCGGTTTTACAGCTGCTCCAATAGAAAACCGCAGTTGTAAAACCGCGGTAAATCCGCAGCGGTTTTGCACTGCGGATTTATCAAATCCGCTGAGGAAAAATCCGCAGTGGACCAGAATGCGTGTGCACATAGCCTAAGACGGGGGTCATCTTATACGCCCAGTCGTCTTATACGGCATGTGCGGTCCAGATGGTTCCCAGAGGAGACTCTCCTTCAGGCCCTGGGATCCATATTGATGTAAAAAAAAAAGAATAAAAATAAAAAATATGGATATACTTACCCTCCGACGGCCCCCCGGCTCTCAGCGGTGCAGGCGGCGGCCTCCGTTCCTAAGGATGCATTGCGCGAAGGACCTGAGATGACGTCGCGGTACATACATACAGTATGTTTGGAAAATGTGCCAAAGGTTTGACACACTTTCTTAGATTATTGCTTTGATTTGATGCATTTTTGTTATTTTTTGCAGCAGAAATTAGCCAAAAAAAAAAATGTAAAACATCTTATTGCTAAATCTTCCATTATGATTAAAAACACATTAAAAACCACGATGAAAAAAGGCATATAAAAAAAACGTAACATACTCTAGGAATTTTCCACTACAGCACAAGGTGCACTAGTAAATCAGTTTATACACAACAAAATAACATTTAGGGAACAATTTGCATCCTAGATTCTAATAACCGACTATAATGGAATAAAATGTTTGTCCAATTTTGGTTTGTGGACATTGCTTTGATATGGTATATTTTGTTGGTATGTGAAAAACATGAGAAAAAGGGAACCAGAATTTAGTGTCCAACTTCCCCAATCAGTGCCGGCTACAGGTTTTTGTGGGCTCTGGGTCGAAAGTCTTAGTGGGCCCGCTTTAACACATACCATAATGCATGATAAACACAGTTAAAAAATATAGGTATAGTACAATGCCAAATAGCTCACTTATTCTTACATTACATAAGTGATATCTATTGTAAATTCTACAATAGCTCAAAAAACGGTGAATCCTCACAGCACACAATGACTGCAGACTTATTTTAAACTGTACAGTATAGTCCTTCATACAGAATTATGGGCACCACATAGTGCTTCATACAGAATTATGGGCACAACATAGTCCTCCAAACCAAATTATGAGCACCACATAGTCCAGAATTATTGGCCCAACAGTTCTTCAAATAGAATTATGGGCACGGCAGTCCTACAAACAGAATTATGGGAACCACAGTCGGCCAAACACAAAATATGGGCACCACATAGTCCTCCATACAAAATTATGGGGCCCACATATTGATCCATGCAGTATATTGGCACCATATAATGCTCCATACAGTATGATAGGGCCCACATGTTGCTCAATACAGAACAATGGCCCCACATAGTCCTCCATACAAAATTATGGGCCCCACATATTGCTCCATGCAGTATATTGGCACCATATAATGCTCCATACAGTATGATAGGACCCACATGTTGCTCAATACAGAACAAAGGCCCCATATAGTGCTCCATACAGTATAATGAACCCCATAAATTGTTCCATCCAGTATAATGGGCCCCATGTAATGCTCCATCCAGTATAATGGGCCCCATGTAATGCTCCATCCAGTATAATGGGCCCCATGTAATGCTCCATCCAGTATAATGGGCCCCATATAATGCTCCATACAGGATAATGAGCCCCATAAAATGCTCCATCCAGTATAATGGGCCCTATATATTGCTCCATCCAGAATAATGGCCCCCATATATTGCTCCATACAGTATAATGTGGCCCACATATAATGCTCCATACAGTATATAATGGCCCACATATAATGCTCCATCCAGTATAATGGGCCCTATATAATGCTCCATACAGTATAATGGGCTCCATATAATGCTCCATACAGGATAATGGGCCCCATAAAATGCTCCATCCAGTATAATGGGCTCTATATATTGCTCCATCCAGAATAATGGGCCCCATATATTGCTCCATACAGTATATAATGGGCCCCATATAATGCTGCATACTTAAAAAAAATTCAAATACTTTTTAATTCACTGCAGGTCCAGTCTCCTCAGCGTCTTCTGACATTCTGCACTGCTTGAGAGAGGGCACGCTGTAGTGACATTATTGTGCCCTCTGCCCGAGACATCAGTGTCAGAAAACACTGGAGATGTAAGGAATGAGGAAAGGCGAGTACTTGAGGGATTGGGTGGGGGGTGTCAGCGCTGGCACCAGGTTCCCTAGACTCACGGGCCCCATAACGTGCCAGTGTCCCCGACGACAAGTGCCCCTTCTTTCATCCATGGCCCCGACACTTACCTGGGTGGCGACGCCTGCCCTGCCCCCAACGCACCCATACCATTTAGTTAGAATTTGTTTTTAAAAAGCCAGTTTATTGGATTTATTCTGCAACATGCAACTCAAACGCAACAGATACGGTGAGTACCGCATAGATGTATGGTCAATATGACCTAGTGTGTACTTGAAGAGACAAGGTCGCAAAAGTCATAAAGATGGGGATGCGAAAGTGTTGGTATCTGCACTTTATATAAGGTCTGTCCAAGGCAAAACACAACAAAAAAGAACCAAGAATAATAAAGACTTCGGTACAAAAATAATAATAAGGACAAATAAGTATTAAAAAATGCCTTTATTTCGATATATTTGGCAATGGCACTAACAATGTGCCTGTACTTTGAGATAAAAAATATGTATATGAAAAGATAACTAAAAATATATATTATGGATGGACTACAAACAAGAAGAATCAAACTTAAGAATACAGCATACACTGTCTCAATACACTTATATGGCTATCCAAACATCCACCAGAGTCTTAACCAGAACTAATATTTAGGAATGTGCAACCATGTAAAAAAAGTGCATAGTGCCAAATAGATTATAATAATAATATATAAATCAAAAACACATCTCCATAATAATAAACACTGCAATCAAATTCAGAGAAAATATGGTGCAAACATGTACACAATATATATTGGAAAAGTTACCAGGTGTATATTGGTATAAAAAAATGTGTGAATGTCAAAAAAAGGGGGAGACAAAAAAAGTGTATTAAAATATATATGGGCACGACGAAGGATTAGCGTCTGAAACGCGCGTCGGGGTGCTCTGTATCTTGGAGGGACGGACTCCTATAGGTAACATTATTTATTTAATTTTTTCCATCTTGTCTCTTACGTATCCCCTTGTTGGCTGGATTTACTCTCTCTTGATACACCGGTCTTATTGACTAATACTTTGCCTCTGAGCCCCTTTTTTTTTTTTTTACATATCCTGCTATAGTGTGCACTTTTGTGCACCTAGTTATATTCAGTCATACAGTGCACTTATATTCAGCTATACTGTGCACTTTTATGCACTTATATACATTTAGTCACATTGCGCACTTAGGTACGGTCCGACATATTGTGCACTTCTGCATACCCATTTATACTGTGCACTTTTTGCTTATATAGTCTTATTTAGGTATATTGCGCACTTTATGTACCTAGGTATATCCGTACCATATGGCGCACCTATATTTGCCATAGTCTTTTCTAGGTCATTACATCACGGTACTATAGTCGATTTCATTATTTTCTAGTCTACATAGTGCCCATATATATTTTAATACACTTTTTTTTGTCTCCCCCTTTTTTTGACATTCACACATTTTTTATACCAATATACACCTGGTAACTTTTCCAATATATACTGTGTACATGTTTGCACCATATTTTCTCTGAATTTGATTGCAGTGTTTATTATTATGGAGATGTGTTTTTGATTTTTATATTATTATTATAATTTATTTGGCACTATGCACTTTTTTTTTACATGGTTGCACATACCTAAATATTAGTTCTGGTTAAGACTCTGGTGGATATTTGGATAGCCATATAAGTGTATTGAGACAGTGTATGTTGTATTCTTAAGTTTGATTCTTCTTGTTTGTAGTCCGTCCGTAATATATATTTTTATTTATCTTTTCATATACATATTTTTTATCTCCAAGTACAGGCACATTGTTAGTGCCATTGCCAAATATATCAAAATAAAGGCATTTTTTATACTTATTTGTCCTTATTATTATTTTTGTACCGAAGTCTTTATTATTCTTGGTTCTTTTTTGTTGTGTTTTGCCATTATCCCGAGTGGTTTGCCACTCTTTCCTTTGTGTATTGGCCATATTCCACTATTATATAGTATTTCATTTTTTATATACATTAATTTATTATCTTTTTGGGTATTTGTGGTTTGGTTCTGTACATTTTTTTCAAGGTCTGTCCAAGGTCTGAATTAATTTCAGTGTCTAGTTTTGGTTCAGAGGTGAATGAGTATTGCCATCTTGTTATGTTTGTGTGTAGCCCATTCACTATCCCCATCTATTCCCCAACCCCTGAAGATGGCTGCACCATGATTGTAAATACATCATTGTAAATACACACCTGTACTTTGTATCTCCCCCACCTCATTGTAGATTGTAAGCTCTCACGAGCAGGGTCGTCTTATTTTGCTTTAATTATTGTATTGTTAACGTTGTTACTTATGACTTTTGTGTTTGAAACTGTTAAACTGTAAAGCGCTGCGGAATATGTTGGCGCTATATAAATAAAGATTATTATTATTATTAAAGTAATGGTAGAAATATTATTATACATTTTTTTATAGCGCCATTTATTCCATGGCACTTTACATGTGAAAAAGGGGGCAAATATAGACAAATACAATAAACATTAGCAAAAAACAAGGCACTAACAGTTACAGAAGGAGGGAGGACCCTGCCCGCGAGGGCTCACAGTCTACAGGGGATGGGTGACGATACACTAGGAGAGGGTAGAGCTGGTTGTGCGTTCAGTAGGTTGATGATCACTGCAGGCTGTAGGCTTGTCGGAAGAGGTGAGTGTTCAGGTTCTTTTTGAAGGTTTCTATGGTAGGCGAGAGTCTGATGTGTTGGGGTAGAGAATTTCAGAGTATGGGGGAAGCACGAGAGAAGTCTTGGATGCGGTTGTCGGAAGAAGAGATGAGAGGGGAGTAGAGAAGGAGATCTTGTGAGGATCGAACGTTGCATGTAGATAAGTACCGGAAGACCATGTCACAGATGTATGGAGGAGACTGGTTGTGGATGGCTTTGGATGTCATAGTAAGGGTTTTGAACTGGAGGATAGGAAGCCAGTGAAGAGCTTGGCATAGGGGAGAGGCTGGGGAATAGCGGGGAGACAGGTAGATTAGTCGGGCAGCAGAGTGTAGGATGGATTGGAGTGGATAATCTCAAGAATATGACTTCATTTATGATTAGGACGGTTTCTCCATTCCAAAGAATAAAGGAACAAGTAAATTCAGGACTGCGGGTTCTTCACAGCCATGATCAGCAAAAAATTTGAAGCACTTATCTATTCAAAAGAATTAGATTGGCTACAGTTTCTAGCACAGCCATGTGACCAAGAGCATGATGGCCCTTTCATTCTTAGGATCAGTGGTAATAGGAAGGGTCAGACCCTCATCATCATATTCTAAATAATGGTATTTTTTTAGTAATATATTGTCACTTTATGAGATGGAAATACCCTTCATTTCAGCAAAATTAATTTTGGGGTTTGGTGTCTGTATGTATTTAGGGATCATACAGTGGGTACAAAAAGTATTCAGACCCCTTTAAATTTTTCACTGTTTTATTGCATCCATTTGGTAAATTCAAAAAAGTTCGTTTTTTTCTCATTAATGTACACTCTGCACCCCATCTTGACTGAAAAAAACAGAAATGTAGAAATTTTTGCATATTTATTAAAAAGAAAAATGGAAATATCACCGGGTCATAAGTATTCAGACCCTTTGCTCAGACACTCATATTTAAGTCACATGGTTCTACTCCTTTATTGGAGTCCAGCTATATTTAATTAAACTGATAGGACTTGATTTGGAAAGGCACACACCTGTCTGCATAAGACCTCACAGCTCACAATGCATGTCAGACCAATTCAGAATTATGAGGCAAAGCACAGATCTGGCCAAGGTTACAAAAGAATTTCTGCAGTACTCAAGGTTCCTAAGAGCACAGTGGCCTCCATAATCCTTAAATAGTAGAAGTTTGGGACCACCAGAAGTCTTCCTAGACCTGGCTATCCAGCCAAACTGAGCAATAGTGGGAGAAAAGGCTTGGTGAGAGGTAAAGAAGAACCCCAAGATCACTGTGGCTGAGCTCCAGAGATGCAGTAGCGATATGGGAGAAAGTTCCACTAAGTCAACTATCACTGCAGCCCTCCACAAGTTGGGCCTTTAAGGAAGAGTGGCCAGAAGGAAGCCTATCCTCAGTGCAAGACATATGAAAGCCCGCATAGAGTTTGATAAAAAAAAAAAAAAACCACACATGAAGGACTCCCAGACTCTGAAAAATAAGATTCTCTCGTCTGATGAGACAAAGATAGACCTTTTTGGTGATGATTCTAAGCGGTATGTGTGGACAAAACCAGGCACTGCTCATCACCTGCCCAATACAATGCCAACAGTGACACATGGTGGTGGCAGCATCATCCTATGGGGGCGTTTTTCAGCTGCAGGGACAGGATGACTGGTTGCCATTGAAGGAAACGTGAATGTGGCAAAGTACAGAGATATCCTGGATGAAAACATCTTCCAGAGTGCTCTGGACCTCAGACTTGGCTGAAGGTTCACCTTCCAACAAGACAATGACCCTAAGCACACAGCTAAAATAACAAAGGAGTGGCTTCAGAACAACTCTGTGACCATTCTTGTCTGGCCCACCCAGTGCCCTGACCTAAACCCAATTGAACATCTCTGGAGAGACCTGAAAATGGCTGTCCACCAACATTCACCATAAAATCTGACGGAACTGGAGAGATCTGCAAGGAAGAATGGCAGAGGATGCCCAAATCCAGGTGTGAAAAACTTGTTGCATCATTCCCAAGAAGATTCATGGCTGTACTAGCTCAAAAGGTTACTTCTACTCAATACTGAGCAAAGGGTCTGAATACTTATGACCATGTGATATTTCAGTTTTTCTTTGAAATAAATTTGCAAAAATGTCTACATTAGTTTTTTTTTCAGTCAAGATGGGGTGCAGAGTGTACATTAATGAGAAAAAAATGATCTTTTTTGAATTTACCAAATTGCTGCAATGAAACAAAGTGAAAAATGTAAAAGGGTCTGAATTGTCATGATTCCAATGGCAGGGAATCACAAAAGGACAAGCACCAACGAGCTCTAGGGTGATGGAACCTGAGCTGACCGCGACCCTAAACCTGAACACACAAATAACAATAGCCGGGGAACGTGCCTACGTTGATCCTAGACGTCTCGCACCAGCCGAAGATCTAACTTCCCCTATTAGAAGAAACACAGACCTCTCTTGCCTCCAGAGAAATCCCCCACAGAAATAGCAGCCCCCCACATATAATGACGGTGAAATGAGAGGAAGGCACATACACAGTATGAAAACAGATTCAGCAAAATGAGGCCCGCTAAAACTAGATAGCAGAGGATACAAAAGTAAACTGCGCGGTCAGCAAAAAACCCTTCAAAAAAACCATCCTGTAATTACTTGAACTCATGTTCCAACTCATGGAACATGAGGAGCAATTACAGCCCACTAGAGCAACCAGCAGCAAAGAAACAATTACATGCAAGCTGGACAAGACAAAAATAAAGCAAAACGTGAAACAAGAAAATCAAAAACTTAGCTTGTCCTGAAGATTACTGAAGCCAGAAGCTGAGGTAACAAAACACTCTGATAACCTTGATAGCCGGCGGGGAAATGACAAGAAAGCCCGGTTAAATAGGAAACTCCCAAATCCTAATAGAACAGGTGGACACCAGAGACAGCAGAACAAAAATCACCCAGTACCATCAGTAACCACCAGAGGGAGCCCAAAAACAGAACTCACAACACTGAATACTTTCTGTACCCACTGTATGTAGAGCAAAAAGTCTGACTGCTGCTTCACCAGTCACAGTGTTTGATAAGAGAGGGAAAAGGGCTGGAAAGACATCAGACATAATGTGTTATCCGAGCATGCTCGGGTGTTGTCTGAGGATCTTGGGAGAGCTCGGATAATATGTTCCGAGTCGCTGTAACTGCATGTTTTGCGGCTGTTAGACAGCCTTAACAATTAAAGGCGGGAATTGCCTGTTTGTTAGGGAATCCACGCGTGTGTTGCGGCTGTCTCACAGCCGCAACACATGCAGCCATAGGCACTTGAACAAATCAGAGCATGCCTAAGATACGTGGATAACACCCCAGCGTGCTTACATAACACATTATCTGAGAACGTATGCTCATCATTAATAGTTGTATAGAAAGTATAGTCTACTATGATGTTCCATACATAGGGTCAAGATAACACTATGTACCATTTTACAATACATGTCAAGAGCTAATTTTAGTATACACTGTAAATGTAGGTTTCAAGCATCAGGTTGAAAATAGCCTTAGTCCCTGTATAATTTGAATTTTGTTATTGAGGTACACAAGATCTGTTAATTTCCACTGTTCGAGAACAGGTTAAAGTAGCAGTCCGAGGGCAGCTGCAAAAAAGTTGGGTCATAACATTCCACCCCAATTAAGCAAAGTGGAGTATTGCCTGTATAACACTTACCGTATTTTTCGGATTATAAGACGCACTTTTGTACCCCAAATTTTGGGGGAAAGTGGGGGGTGCGTCTTATAATTTGAATCTGTGTGATGTGCTGTGCTGTAGAGGGGGGGGGGGGGGGGGCTCTGGAGTGGTGTCAGGGGGCTGGAGTGGGCTGGCTGTGTGCTGCAGAGACAGCAGGAGGTCCTGTGCTCTGCTCATTAGCCTCATGTAATATTCACTGCACCTGCTGTCCATCACCTTGGTGCTGAAGCTGCACAGAGTTGGTTGACAGGGGAGCAGTGCATATTACATGTGCCTGCACTACCCTTCCTCCCTTCATGAATATGCCCCCCTGCAGGCACACACATAGCCCCCCCAGTCACTACATGCCCCCCTGCTGGCAGGCACACACATAGCCCCCACAGTCACTACATGCCCCCCTGCTGGCAGGCACATGATAAAATAACAATCTCACCTTCTGATGATGGCTCCATGCTCCCAGCTTCTCCGTGGCTCTTCCTGTGTCCATGCCGACATCCGATCGTGTGATCGGCACTTAACAGTTATGTCATCACTGTGTGCCCAGGTCACATGATCTGATGCCTAGGAAACAGGAAGTGCAACCAAGGAGCTGAGAGCACGGAACCATCATCAGAAGGTGAGTTAAGTGTTTGTTATTTTATCATGTGCCTGCCAGCAGGGGGGCATGTAGTGACTGGGGGGGCTATGTGCCTGCCAGCAGGGGGGCATGTAGTGACTGGGGGGGCTATGTGCCTGCCAGCAGGGGGGCATGTAGTGACTGGGGGGGCTATGTGCCTGCCAGCAGGGGGGCATGTAGTGACTGGGGGGGCTATGTGCCTGCCAGCAGGGGGGCATGTAGTGACTGGGGGGGCTATGTGTGTGCCCGCAGGGGGGCATGTGCGTGCCATATAGAGAGAGGGGGGACCATGTGGGTACCAGCAGGGGGGCATGTAGTGACTGGGGGGGGCCATGTGGGTGCCAGCAGGGGGGCATGTAGTGACTTGGGGGGCCATGTGGGTGCCAGCAGGGGGGCATGTAGTGACTGAGGGGGCCATGTATGTGCCTGCAGGGGGGCATGTAGTGACTGAGGGGGCCATGTATGTGCCTGCATGGGGGCATGTAGTGACTGAGGGGGCCATGTATGTGCCTGCATGGGGGCATGTAGTGACTGAGGGGGCCATGTGTGTGCCTGCAGGGGGGTATGTAGTGACTGAGGGGGCCATGTATGTGCCTGCATGGGGGCATGTAGTGACTGAGGGGGCCATGTGTGTGCCTGCAGGGGGGTATGTAGTGACTGAGGGGGCCATGTATGTGCCTGCATGGGGGCATGTAGTGACTGAGGGGGCCATGTATGTGCCTGCATGGGGGCATGTAGTGACTGAGGGGGCCATGTGTGTGCCTGCAGGGGGGTATGTAGTGACTGAGGGGGCCATGTATGTGCCTGCATGGGGGCATGTAGTGACTGAGGGGGCCATGTGTGTGCCTGCAGGGGGGTATGTAGTGACTGAGGGGGCCATGTATGTGCCTGCAGGGGGGTATGTAGTGACTGAGGGGGCCATGTGTGTGCCTGCAGGGGGGTATGTAGTGACTGAGGGGGCCATGTATGTGCCTGCAGGGGGGCATGTAGTGACTGAGGGGGCCATGTATGTGCCTGCAGGGGAGCATGTAGTGACTGAGGGGGCCATGTATCTGCCTGCATGGGGGCATGTAGTGACTGAGGGGGCCATGTATGTGCCTGCAGGGGGGCATGTAGTGACTGAGGGGGCCATGTATGTGCCTGCATGGGGGCATTTAGTGACTGAGGGGGCCATGTATGTGCCTGCAGGGGGGGCATGTGTGTGCCTGCAGGGGGGCATGTAGTGATTGGGGGGGGGGCCATGTGCGTGCCATATAGAGAGAGGGGGGGCTATGTGGGTGCCAGCAGAGGGGCATATAGAGAGAGGGGGGGCCATGTGCGTGCCAGCAGGGGGGCTTATAGTGACGGGGGTGGCCATATCCAGGATGAGACGGGGGCTGGGGCAGTGTGCCAGCAGCACAGGGGGGGGGGGGGGGCATGTGCCAGGATGGGGGTTATATAGATACCAGGATGAGGGACATATATATGATATGTAAGACGGACACTGGCATTATAAGACAGACCCCCATTTAACATAAAATTATTTTTTTCTCTTTTTCTTCACCAAATTTGGGGGTGCGTCTTATAATCAGGTGCATCTTATAAAGGGAAAATATGGTATATATTTTGTACAGAATTATCATGTAATGCTGAATTAAATAGTAATCATTTCAAGGCAATTCAAGGTACTTTAGTAATATGTACAAACAACTAAATTTCAAAAAGTTTGGGGTGATGTAAAATGTAAAGAAAACAAGCACGCAATGATTTGGAGATTTCTTATAGCCATACTTCATTGAAAACAGATCATAAAATACAAACAAGAAGATTAGAGTTAAGTTTTTCAAATTACATGGAAACAAGTCTAACTCTTAGAAATTTATGGCAGCAACACATCTCAAAACTGGGACAGTTTACACCAGTCTCCAAATATCTGGGAAGTGAGGAGAGCAATTGCTGGAGATTTAGGAGAGGAATGTTGTCCCATTATTTTATGTAGGATTCCAGCTGTTCAACAGTCATGGTGCATGATAGAGTTTTAACTTGTATTTGTTTATTGCACAAAAAACGGTGTTCACAGACAATGATTTCTGGAAGTATTCCTGAGCCCATACAGTGATCTGAAAGACCAAAGCATGCCTATTTTTAATGCAGTGCCGACTGAGGGCCCATAGTTTGTAAGCATCCAACATTGAAAGTTGACCTTCCCCCATACGCACATGGGTTTCTCCAGAATCTCAATCTTTTGTCATTATGTTCTGTAGATGGTGGGATATACAAAGTCGTTGCAATTTTTCTTAAATTGTTCCATAATTTTAGGTGTAGTTGTTCATATTGGTGAACCTCTCACCATGTTTGCTTCTGAGACTCTCTATAGTGCTTTTTTTATACAGTTATGTGGCTTAGTTGAAAATTGACCCTCTAGCTATTTTTCATTAGTACCACTTAAGGTACCGTTACACTTAACGATTTACCAACGATCACGACCAGCGATACGACCTGGCCGTGATCGTTGGTAAGTCGTTGTGTGGTCGCTGGAGAGCTGTCAACACAGACAGCTCTCCAGCGACCAACGATGCCGAAGTCCCCGCGTAACCAGGGTAAACATCGGGTAACTAAGCGCAGGGCCGCGCTTAGTAACCCGATGTTTACCCTGGTTACCATTGTAAAAGTAAAAAAAAAAAAAAAAAAAAAAACACTACATACTTACATTCCTGTCGCGTCCCCCGGCGTCAGCTTCCCTGCACTGTGTAAGCGCTGGCCGGAAAGCAGAGCGGTGACGTCACCGCTGTGCTCTGCTTTACGGCCGGCCGGCGTTGACACTGGGGGACGCAGGGAAGCGGACGCTGAGGGACGTGACAGGAATGTAAGTATGTGGTGTTTTTTTTTTATTTTTACAATGGTAACCAGGGTAAACATCGGGTTACTAAGCGCGGCCCTGCACTTAGTAACCCGATGTTTACCCTGGTTACCAGTGAAGACTTTGCTGAATCGGCGTCACACACGCCGATTCAGCGATGTCAGCGGGTGATCCAGCGACGAAATAAAGTCCTGATCATTCCCCAGCGACCAACGATCTCCCAGAAGGGGCCTGATCGTTGGTCGCTGTCACGCATAACGATTTCGTTAACGATATCGTTGCTATGTCACAAAAAGCAACGATATCGTTAACGATATCGTTATGTGTGACGGTACCTTTACTTCTCCAACTATGCTGACCTTGTTCCTACATTTTTGAGATGTACTGCTGCCATCAATTTCTAAGCGAGTTAACTTTTGCAAATTAAATAGAAAAATGTGTAAAGGTACCGTCACACTCAGCGACGCTGCAGCGATATAGACAACGATCTGACCTTAACTAGATCGCTGGAGCGTCGCTGTTTAGGTCGCTGTAGAGACGTCAAACACAGCAACTCCAGAACGATGCAGGAGCGATCCAGTGACGTAACGGCGACTCACTTATCGTTCTCGCTGGTTGTTAGCTCCGTGTAAAACGTTGCTGGCGTCGTTGCTTTTGATGTCAAACATGACGATACACGCCGATCTGGCGACGAAATAAAGTTCTGGATTTCTAGCTCCGACCAGCGATATAACAGCGGGATCCAGATCGCTGCTGCGTATCAAACACAACGAGATCGCTATCCAGGACGCTGCAACGTCACGGATTGTTGTCGTTCTCGTTGCAAAGTTGCTGAGTGTGACGGTATCTTTACTTTTGTCTTCTGATCTGTGTTGTGTGTTCTACATTGGATAAAACATAGCTAGAATAGATTTCCTAATCATCACATTATTTTCTTTACATTTTACCGTGTTCCAACTCTTTTGGAATTGGGATTGTATTATAAATTCACATACCACAGAAATATTTTATCATCTAAACACTCACCTGAACCAACACGTGCTCTGGAAAGAGTAGGCGAATCCAACTTGTGTGCAGGAACAGTTAAATAATTAGCAGCCTGAAACAAATAGAGGTAAACAATTCATGGAATGGAATGGAATGTGGAAGGAAAAAATGACACTTTTCTTTCACAAAAATTTTCAATTAGACATAATTTTTTTTATTTTTGCAAGTGTATCAGGAGAAAATGGACCACAAACTTTGTTGTGCAATTTTTGCTGAATATGCGGATACCCCATATGAGGGGGAAATCTACTGTTTGGGCACACGGCAGGGCTCAGAAGGGAGGAGCGCCATTTCACTTTTTGAATGTAAAATTTGCTGGAATAATTAGCGGACACCATGTCATGTTTGGAGAGCACCTGAAATGCCTTAACAGTGGAAACCCCCAACAAGTGACACTATTTTGGAAACTAGACCCCTTAGAGAACTTATCTAGATGTGTATTGAGCACCTTAAACCTACAGGTGCTTCACAGATGTTTATAACGTAGAGCCGTCAAAAAAATAAAAAATAAAATAAAAAAAAAAAAAAATCACATTTTTCCCAGATATATCTTTTTTCCACTCCAAATTCAGCATTTTCATAAGGGTAACGAGAGAAATTGCACCATACAATTTGTGCAATTTCTCCTCAGTGCGCAGATACCCAATATGTGGAGGAAAACAACTGTTTGGGCACACGGCAGGGCTTGGAAGGGAAGGAGCGCCATTTGACGTTTTGAATGTAAAATTTGCTGGTATAATTAGCGGATGCCATGTGTTTGGAGAGTCCTTGATGTACCTAAACAGTGGAACCCCCTTCCTCCAGCAAATGACAATATTTTGGAAACTAGAACCATTTGGGAACTTATCTAGATGTGTATTGAACACCTTCACTGAAGGTGCTTCACTGAAGTTTATAACGTTAAGCCGTGAAAATAAAAAAAAATAAAAAAATAAAAAAAATTTCCGCAAAAATCATTTTTTTTAACCTCCAAATGTTGTATTTTCACAAGGGTAACATGAGAAAATGGACCCCAAAATTTGATGTGCAACTTCTCTAGAGTACACCGATACCCCATATGTGGTTGAAAACTACTTTTGAGGCACAGCGCAAAGCTCAGAAGGGAAGAAACGCCATATTATAGTGCAGATTTTGCTGCACTTGTTTGAGGGTGCCATGTTACACTGGCAGAGGCCCTGAGGTGCCAACACAGCAGAACCCCCCCATATGTGACCCCATTTTACAAACTAAACCTCTCAATGAATTTATCAAGGGGTACAGTCATTATTTTGACACCACAGGTGTGTCACAGACCTTTATACCATTGGGCAGCGACGCTAAAATAATTTACATTTTTTACCACCAAGATTGTGTTAGCCCCAAGTTTTACATTTTCAAACTGGGAAATGGGTAAAAATGGCACCAAAATTTGTCCTACACTTTCTACTTAACGTGGCAATACCCCAAATATCTGGCTGTACAGTATTACTTAATAGAGATGAGCGTATTTGATCGGTTTAGGGCTTATTCGGCAAGCTATAGCATTTACCGAATAAGCTGCAGTGGGAACCCGGCTACTTTGATCGCTGCGGCTGATCAGCTCCGCAGCTGCACGTGTCGCAGCTGTGTGACAGTCACAACACATGCATGGAGAGCCGGTTTGTCCTATGGCGTCCACAGTGCCCTCCATGTTCCTCATTACAGTGAATCTTACTCAAGGGGTTCTGTCTGAATCACGTATTTCAGAGATTTACACTGAAACCACGATGTAAGCGCTCAGCGCAGGATAAATGTGCGCTGAGCCTTACTGTGATTTCTGGGAGGCCGAATAGAAAAAAAAAATCAACAGCATGTGAAGAATTGGTTTTATTTTTTATGCTGTTCCTCGTGCGGTATAAGTGATTAGACAACTTTATTCTTCGGGTCAGTGTGATTATAGCGATACCAGATTTATATCGGGTTTTTATGTTTGACAGCTGTCACACTAAAAGACTTTTCTTTTTAAAACTCTTTATTAGTTTAAAACAATAAATATCAAACCAGTAACGTCCTAGAATCCATGTCAAGTTGTCTTTTCCATTCTGTTCAATATGTCATTATTGTCAAAAACTTATCCAAACTATACCTATTCTGTAATCCCTCCCCTTAATCACCCCTCCCACTACTCTGCGTGAATCCATAAAAATCTAGAGTTTATGGAATCGGGATAAAGACCTAAATGTTATTAATCTGAGCTGTGTCTTTCCTACCACTAATATATTTTTGGGCTAGGCTACGTGCCTGAAGGAAGAGGAATGGCCTGTGTCTAAAAAAACGAAAGCGCTGTGCTATTGTTTCAAAAGATAGTAGGGAGAAATTCTGATCCAACATGTCAGCCACCATCGTGCATTCCTGTTTTGCCAAGGTTATATAATGTACAGGTGGACAATTATTCATAAATTTAGGGTTACCTAGAAAAGGCTGAAAGGGAGACAGATCACCTGTCCTCCACAAATTTTTCTCCCTCTCCTCCATGTCAAAATAGTTTGCCACAAAACCGAGTGCTCTCTAATATCAGGGAGCTCATCGTTACCCAAATGGATCAGAGCGATTGCTGACACATGAGGGTAAAATACTCTTTTTATTGCAAAAACTAGCTTTTGAGTCATCATATTTTGAGAGCTATAATTTTTCAATATTTCAGCCAACAGTCATGTTACGGCTTTTTTTTTTTATTTGCGTGACGAGCTGACGTTTTTATTGGCACCATTTTCGGACACATGACATATTTTGATCACTTTATGTTCTGATTTTTAGGAGGCAGAATTACCAAAAACCAGCAATTAAGGAATTGCTTTTTAATTGTATTTTTTTTATACCATTCCACGAGTGGCAAAATTGATAAGGCAGCAGGTCAGTACGATTACAGTGATACCCAATTTATAATTTTTTTTTTATGTTTTGGCACTTTAACACAAAAAATATTTTATAGAAAAAAATAATTATTTTTGCATCGCTTTATTCTGAGAGTTCAAACTTTATTTTTCGGCTGATTGTGATTTATAGCGGTTTGTGGTACCAAATGTGTACTTTATTTATTTACAAAAAGAAAAAAAGGAAAAATATTTTTCCAATAAATACATTTATTTGGGGATTTTTAAAATAATAAGTTTTACGCTTTAATAGTTACTTTTTTTTTTTTTTAAAGTTTTTTACAGTCACATCTTGGGACATCCTTACAGCAGAGAGCAGGAGCGCCGCTATACAGCCACAGCACAGCCCCAGGTGCCACATTAACTTGAAGGCCACCATCACTAGACCTACAAAATTGCTACAAGCTGGCTGGCTGCCGCATTCACTCACATTCACCGCCCTTGCATAAACTCTTTACACTCCATCCATATCGGCCCCTCTGTCCTTCCCTCTCCTATGTATAGCACTCATGCTCTGTTCACATTGCTTAACAGCACAGATCCAATCAGTCCCACCATCCAACACAAGAGACGATTTCACAAATCACTTAACCATCTGCTCATTCTTTCTATCCTCCTTCTCCTAGTCGCTGGAGACATCTCTCCCAACCCCGGCCACCCATCTTATAGCCAGTCAAACCTCCCAACTGCTACACTCAGAAACCCCTAACCTTATTACTATTCCATGCATGCCTTCTGTCTTTTTCAATTGTGCCCTTTGGAATTCTCGCTCTGTGTGTAACTCTCCTTCATCCATGACTTCTTCCTTTCTAATTCACTTAATCTCCTGGCTCTTACTGAAACCTGGATCCAGCAAGCAGACACCACCGCTGCTGCTCTTTCATATGGTGGACTACACTTTTCTCATACCCTAAGATCGGACAACAGAGCAGGTGGAGGCGTTGGTCTGCTTCTTTCACCCAAATGTACCTTCCAAGTTATCCCCCCCAAGTGCCCTCACTTGTCTTCCCTTCCTTTGAGGTCCATGCTGTCAGACTCTACATCCCCTTCTCCATGCAAGTGGCGGTGGTGTATCGTCCTCCCGGCCCCTCTCATCAGTTCCTGGATCACTTTGCCACCTGGCTTCCACACTTTCTCTCCTGTGACACCCCCACCCTCATCATGGGTGATTTCAACATCCCCATTGCTCCTCACCTTTTATCTCTAACCTCCTCTTTCGGCCTCTCACAGCATACTATCTCTCCAACGCATGAAGATGAAAACTCCCTCGACTTAGTCTTCTCCCGGCTTTGCTCCGTGGATGATTTCACAAACTCCGCTCTCTGAGCACAACCGTCTTTCATTCTCTATCAAGAACTGACATCCCGCTCAGATCACCCCCACTTTCCACACTTATAGAAACATACAGGCCATTAACACCCAGAAACTTATGAAGAACTTGCAGTCCTCATTGGCCCCAATATCCTCCATCTCATGTCCTGATTCTGCTCTGAAGCATTACAATGAAACCCTGCAAAGTGCCCTGGATGAAGCAGCACCTCCTATACATAAAACAACTCAGCACAGACGGCAACAACCGTGGCACACACTGCAAACCCGTTTCCTGCAGCGGTGCTCCAGGTGCGCCGAACGTCTGTGGAGAAAATCTAATCTACCCGAAGATTTCATCCATTATAAGTTCATGATAAAAACATACAACTCTGCCCTTCACCTCTCCAAACAAACCTATTTTAACACTCTCATCACCTCACTGTCCAATAACCCTAAACGTCTCTTTGACACTTTCCAGTCCCTACTCAACCCAAGAGTGCAGGCCCCAACCACGGATCTCCACGCTGACGATCTGACTAATTACTTAAAAGAAAAAATTGACCACATTCGACAGGAAATCATCTCGCAATCTCTTCATACCATTCAGTGTCCTCCCTCCCCTACTGCATCTAGTTCACTCTCTGACTTTGAACCAGTTACAGAAGAAGAAGTAATCAGGCTCCTTGCATCTTCTCGCCCAACCACTTGCACCAGTGACCCCATTCCATCACATCTCCTCCAGTCCCTTTCCCTGGCTGTCACCTCTCACCTATCAAAAATATTCAACCTTTCTCTCACTTCCGGTATTTTCCCATCCTCATTTAAGCATGCCATCATACATCCATTACTTAAAAAACCATCCCTCGATCAAAACTGTGCCGCTAATTATAGACCTGTCTCTAATCTTCCCTTCATCTCTAAACTCCTCGAACGACTGGTCCACTCCCGTCTTACCCGCTATCTCTCAGATAACTCTCTTCTCGATCCTCTTCAATCTGGTTTCCACTCTTTACACTCTATTGAAACTGCCCTCACTAAAGTCTCTAATGACCTACTAACAGCTAAATCTAATGGTCACTACTCCATGCTAATTCTCTTGGATCTCTCCGCAGCATTCGACTCTGTGGATCATCAGCTCCTCCTCACTATGCTCCGCTCCATCGGCCTCAAGGACACCGTTCTCTCCTGGTTCTCCTCCTATCTCTCTGACTGATCCTTCATTGTATCTTTTGCTGGTTCCTCCTCATCTCACCTTCCCCTTACTGTTGGGGTTCCTCAAGGATCAGTCCTAGGGCCCCTTCTTTTCTCTTTGTATACTGCCCCTATAGGACAAACAATCAGTAGATTTGGTTTCCAGTACCATCTCTATGCTGATGACACCCAATTATACACTTCTTTTCCTGTTATCACGCCGACCTTTTTAGTAAACACCAGTGATTGTCTTACCGCTGTCTCTAACATCATGTCCTCCCTCTATCTGAAACTGAGCTGGTCAAAAACTGAACTCCTCGTGTTTTCTCACTCTATTAACCTACCTTTGCCTGACATTGCCATCTCCGTGTGCGGGTCCACCATTACTCCAAAGCAACATGCCCGCTCCCTTGGGGTCATACTTGATTCCGAGCTTTCATTCACCCCCCACATCCGATCACTGGCTCGCTCTTCTTATTTGCATCTCAAAAACATTTCTAGAATTCGCCCTTTTCTTACTTTCAACTCTGCAAAAACTCTTACTGTTTCACTTATTCATTCTCGTCTGGACTATTGTAACTCTCTACTAATTGGCCTCCCTCTTACAAAACTCTCCCCGCTCCAATCTGTCCTGAATGCTGCAGCCAGGATCATATTCCTCACCAACCATTACACCGATGCTTCTACCTTGTGTCAGTCATTACACTGGTTACTCATGCACTCAAGAATCCAGTACAAAACTACTACCCTCATCCACAAAGCACGCCATGGCTCAGCACCACCCGACATCTCCTCTCTGGTCTCCGTCTACCACCCTACCCGTGCCCTCCGCTCCGCTAATGACCTCAGGTTAGCATCCTCAATAATCAGAACCTCCCACTCCCGTATCCAAGACTTTACAAGTGCTGCGCCGATTCTTTGGAATGCACTACCTAGGTTAATACGATTAATCCCCAAACCCCCCAGTTTTAAGCGTGCCCTAAAAACTCCTTTGTTCAGATTGGCCTACCGCCTCAACGCATTAACCTAACTATCCCTGTGTGGCCCATTCAAAAAAAAAACAAAAAAAAAAAACAATCAGGTTCCTCGCAACATGTTCTCATACACTTTATGCAGTTATTAACTCTCTGTGTCTGTACTGCTACATACTTAGGCAGTTAATTGGTTCATGCAGCTTTACATGAACACCTGAGCCTTACACTATTGCTGGTCCGAATAACTAAAGCAATTGTTACCATCCACCTCTCGTATCTCCCCTTTTCCTCATAGTTTGTAAGCTTGCGAGCAGGGCCCTCATTCCTCTTGGTATCTATTTTGAACTGTGATTTCTGTTATGCTGTAATGTCTATTGTCTGTACAAGTCCCCTCTATAATTTGTAAAGCGCTGCGGAATATGTTGGCACTATATAAATAAAATTATTATTATTATTACAAGCTACTTTGGGCCTCACAAAGGGTCTTCCACATTTCTACAAATGCCTTAATCTTCTTCTATACCTGAAACCAAGCAACCCCATGACTAAGACCCGGGAGGGTCGAAACGTCGGGTTTTTTCAGTTATAGTGAACAATCATTTATTTTTGCAATTTTCTTTGGACATTGAATTGTTAAATAAAATTGGATTAATTTTTTGCATATATTCTACTAGAGCATTGTTCCCCAACTCCTGTCCTCGAGAGCCACCAACAGGTCCTGTTTTCAGGATTTCCTTAGTATTGCACAGGTGATGGAATTATTGCCTGAGCAGGTGATGCAATTATCACTTGTACAATACTAAGAAAATCCTGACAACATGACCTTTTGGTGGCTCTTGAGGACCGGAGTTGGGGAACATTGCACTAGAGTGTGCGGTAAATTATCGTTTCTTGATTTCGAGACTCTACAGTCTGTTCCACCAGCACTTCGCTGACTAGACCTGAGTGCACACCATCTTCTGTTTAACATCCTGGGACATCACTGTATAGTGCCAGATCGCTGATCTGATACTCTGCACTGCACAATATCACATCTGCATCTGACAGGCAGGGAAGGAGGCATGTCAGGGTCTGCTCTCAGCAGACGTTCACAAGACACCTTCCCTGTAGGACACCGTGGCCATCTTGCACGATTGCATAGTGAAAGCAGTAATGGCTTTGTCCATCAATCATCAGTCAATTGTAAAATTGTGCTAACGATTGTGGAGGCAGCGCAGTTCGGGTCATTGTCAAATTGGTGGCAGTGGGGGAATATCTGTGTGATACCCTGGCTGTTCCTCTGACAGTCTTAGTTCAGTACAGTTATAACATTTTATTCTACCCATTAAGTACACATTCATTAAATTTGGCAACATCATAATGGCAAAGATCTTTTCAATATTTCTACTGCAACTTATCAATTTATGTATGTTTTGTTATTTGCACAATTCTAGAACTTCAGTTTATCACTAACTGGATTATGATAACTGATGCTTAAATTTACAGTTATATCTGGTAAAATTGTTTTTTGACGTTAAAAGAATTGGGACTAATTTTAAAAAAATGCAAATATGCAATATACTCCATCCCTTGCCAACTGTATATCCTCGCGTGCAGGGTCCTCTCTCCTCCTGTACCAGTCGATGACACCTTTCAATATTATTGTACTTTTTTTTTATTATTTACACCCTTTTAACATGTAAAGTATTATGGAATAAATGGCGCTATAATAATAATAATACTCAAAATTCAAGTCTTCTGTGCCACCAAATCATGCTGATCATATTCTTTGCTTTTTAAACAAGGTAATGTGATGTGCATTGCAAAGCCTTTTTAGATTTTGAATTCAGAATTAATTTTTCACTTACCCGTTGATCCCTGTTATGCATTTTTTGTCTTCTGAGTAACATCTGGTTCCACACATCTTCATATGGATCAGCAACCAATGTGTGCCGATTGTAAGAGCGCAGCTATATGTGGATTAACAAAATAGAATTTTTTAGTGCAGGAAATTTGAGGGGTTGAATATCTGATATGAATATAACAAAGGAATATACATCTTTTAAAAGAATCTCACCCTCTGTCGAGTTTTCTGTAAATTGTTGCGGAGTATCTTGCGGATCTCCTCTTCTTTTACTTTAGATAGCGTTGGAATAACCCTCTCTGATAGCTTTGGTTTTGGTTGAATATTCCTACACAAAGATTTGTAAGTGTAAGCTCTCTTCATAAATATTGATTTATGTTAATGGGACGCACACAAATTAGGGGCGGGAAACCTTTTTACTGGTACGGGCCATTTGCAAATTCGGGGGCGGTACAAAATTATCCATTTTAAAATGATACTGCTATATTTGGGCAAGCAATTACCTCGCCCCTAATGTAATGTCTGCAACTGCTTCTCTTTGGTGCAGCTGTGATGTTCGGTGGTATTGATTATGCTGCTATTCAGAAGTGCTTTGCCAGGTCTGCATCGCAGTTAAAAGGGTAATAATAAAAAATAATAATCTTTATTTTTATATAGCGCTAACATATTCCGCAGCGCTTTACAGTTTGCACACATTACCATCACTGTCCCCGATGGGGCTCACAATCTAGAATTCCTATCAGTATGTCTTTGGAATGTGGGAGGAAACCGGAGTGCCCGGAGGAAACCCACGCAAACACGGAGAGAACATACAAACTCTTTGCAGATGTTGTCCTGGGTGGGATTAGAACCCAGGACCCCAGCGCTGCAAGGCTGTAGTGCTAACCACTGCGCCACCGTGCCGCCCATTGTATATTGGGTATTGGGTACATTGGGTATTCCCATTTCCAAGATCCTATCTCAATATGCAGTAGGTGTAATAATAATAGTATTAGCAAATACCTCCAATTAGAAATGTAGTATAGTTTTTCTGATTAGCTATGTCTCTTTACGGTCACTGATCTAGTGACAGCTAGTTGCTAGTGGTCGTTGTAACCATGGATACCTAAGGTTCTGCAATGCCTGCACATGAGGAAAGATATAGCGAAACAGAAAAATTATACAATATTAATAATTTGAGGTTTTTGCTAATATTAGCCTACATTTTTTTCAAATATATTTATTAAATGTTAAAATAATAAGGGAAGTGAGGAAACAAAAAAAGGGGGAAAAGAAAGATAGGAGGGGTATATAACTTGGTTAAGGAATATAAGGGAAAGTGGTACCAAGTTAGAGAATTCTAACTAGTATTGTACGTAACCAAAGCAATAATAATGTTTAAACATAAGTAACCTGTTTTAGCAACAATACAAAGTATTTAGAAAGATGTCATGGTCTGGTTATACCCTTTATGGAATTACAGTAAATGGAAAGTTGCAAGAAGCGGTTAAATCAAGGACTAGGAAAAATAGAATTCCATTTTCGGTTGTTAATGGTGAACCTAAGATCTAAGGAATTATGTAAATAGAGTTTTTCCATCACATCAGAGAGTTGCGGTGTATTTGGTTTCTTCCAGCAGGAAGCTATAGAGTTTATCGATCAATAAGGTGTGTATAAAAACATGTCTCATAGATGGGTCTAGATCCTCCAATCTGACAGAAAGGAGTGCAATTTGAGGAGTAAGCACACAGCTTTTATTGAAAAGCTTACTTAAGATTTGTGAGACCCTTCTCCAAAGGGGTTTGATCTTTGGGCAGCTCCAGAAGATGTGTAGCAAGTTCCCCGGGAGTCCACAATCCCTCCAACATAAAGGTGAGTGTCCATGGTTGAAGTGTGAGAGTCTTGAAGGGGTATAGTACCACCCAACAAGTATTTTATAATAGGATTCATGAAGAGTCATGGAAATGTTAGATTTATATGAATTTTTAATTGCACTTTCCCGTTGTTCCATATCTATTAAAACCTGTAAAACTGACTCCCATCTAGGCATATAAAGACTTTTGGTTAAGTTGTTGTCCTTATTAAAGTGACAATAGATGTATTTTTTGCTCCAAAGAGTCTTATGAACCATATTGTTAAGAAGTAAGCAAGATATTTCTGATTTAGATGTGTTAATAATGAATTTTTAGGAGTGATCCTTTAGAATTAGAAAGAACATGAAATCTGAGTAAAGCAAATTCAATTTGTTCTTGAGCTCTCTAAAGTTTATAAAGTTATTGTCAATATATACAGTATGTCTCAAATTTTCCTAAGGGTCCATCTCTCTGGAATGGCAAACTTGTAGTAAGATGCTATTAAAGATACAGGAAAACAGGATTTTTGGTTGCTTACCGTAAAATCTGTTTCTTGGAGCCTCCATTGGGGGACACCGAAACCATGGGTGTATGCTGCTGCCACTAGGAGGCTGACACTATGCAAATAAAAAAAGTTAGCTCCTCCTCTGCAGTGTACACCCCACCGACTGGCATTATACTCTTCAGTTAGTGAGAAAGCAGTAGGAGAAAAATAACAAGGTTGAAAACCATAACCACAAACTTGAGAACTGTAAACGTGAGGACAGTCATAGAACAAAAACCAACAGGAACTGAGAAACATTGGGAGGGTGCTGTGTCCCCCAATGGAGGCTCCAAGAAACAGATTTTACGGTAAGCAACCAAAAATCCTGTTTTCTTTATCGCCTCTCATTGGGGGACACAGGAACCATGGGACGTCCCAAAGCAGTCCCCAGGGCGGGAAAAACAGAATTCCATCAGGTCAGAGGACTGACCACTGCCGCCTGCAAGTTCCTTCCGCCTCGGCTGCCGAAGCGTAGGTATGGACCTTGTAAAATTTTGCGAACATGTGAATGGAAGACCAGGTTGCCGCTTTGCAAAGCTGTAGGGCGGAAGCCCTGTGGTGCACCGCCCAGGAGGCGTCAACAGCCCGGGTAGAGTGAGCCTTGATCCCAGGAGGGAGCACTCTGTCCTCGACCCGTTAAGCCTCCAGCATTGCCGTTCAGATCCAGCGAGCAATAGTCGCCTTAGAAGCCGATTGGCCTCTGCGCGTGCCATCAGGAAAGGCGAAAAGAGAATCAGTCTTCCGGAAAGTGGACGTTCTATCCAGGTAGATCCTCACTGCCGTGACGAGGTCCAGCTTGTTCAACGATCACTCCAGGGGATGAGTCAGAGCTGGACAAAAGGAAGGTAGAACGCCACCTTAGGAAGGAAGGAAAGCGGAGGCCTGAGGACCTCCTTGTCCTGGAGAATGACCAAGAACGGAGGACGGCAAGAGAGGGCCGCCAACTCGGAAACGCGGATGATAGAAGAACTGGCCACAAGAAAGGCCACCTTCCCAGATAGAACTGACAGGGGAATCTCCCTGAGAGGCTCAAAGGGGAAAACCCTCAGAACGTCCAGGGCCAGGATTAAATCCCCTGAATCCACAAGGGCCCTGTACAGAGGGACAAGCGTGTGCTACTCCTTGAAGGAAGGTCTTAACCTGTGGTCGGGAGGCAAAAGTCTTCTGAAAAAGGATGGAAAGAGCAGAGACTTGGCCCTTCAGGGAACTAAGAGCTAGCCCCGAACCCAGTCCTGCCTGAAGGAAGGCCAAAATGGAAGGCAGGGAAAAGGACATAGATGAAACGCGGTTGGACTCGCACCAACGGAAGTAATTCTTCCAGGTACGATAATAGGCCCTGGAAGACGAAGGCTTCCGAGCCTGAATCATGGTGTGAATCACCCGGTCCGAAAGACCGGACGCTCTTAGAACTGCAGTCCCAACAGCCACGCCGTTGAACTGAGCAACCGAGAATTCGGGTGGCAGATCGGACCCTGAGACAGCAGATCGGGCCTGTCTGGAAGGCGCCAGGGAGCGTCCGCGAGAAGATTGACGAGCTCCGCGAACCAAGCTCTCCTGGGCCAATCCGGGGCGATCAGAATGACCGGCACCCCTTCCATTACTTCCCAAACTGTTGAAAAAGATCAAAGCGGAAGGGGCGGGAACAGGTAGGGCAGCACAAACTGTGACCAAGGAATGGCCAGAGCGTCGACGCCCACTGCAAGAGGATCGCGAGACCTGGAGACGAACTGCGGAACCTTCCTGTTCATTCGAGACGCCGTGAGGTCCATGTCCGGAGTCCCCCATCAAAGACAAATCTGATGGAAGACCTCCGGATGCAAGGACCATTCCCCTGCCGTGAGACCCTTGCGGCTGAGGAAGTCGGCGGCCCAATTGTCCACGCCGGGTATATGCACCGCAGATAACTCCGGAACCGTTTCCTCTGCCCAGAGGAGGATCTTGGATACTTCGGCCAAGGCCAAGAAACTCCGAGTCCCCCGTAGATGGTTGACATATGCCACCGCCGTGGCATTGTCCGCCTGGATTCGGATTGGAAGGCCCCTGAGAATCCCTTCCCAGAGATGAAGTGAAAGAAAAAAATGGCCCGGATCTCGAGGACATTGATCGGCAACGTTGACTCCTGCGCCGACCAACGGCCCTGAACCGTCAGGTTTGCGAAACACCGCGCCCCAGCCGAGCAGGCTGGCATCCGTCGTCACCACTTGCCAGTGAACTGGAAGGAAAGACCTGCCCTGGGAGACATGAGGTGACGTGAGCCACCAGTTGAGAGACCGTTTGACCCGGGAAGAAAGTCAAATCGGGCGGTCCAGGGAGAAGACAGACCTCTCCCAGTAAGACAGGATGGCTTGCTGGAGAGGTCCCGAGTGAAACTGGGCGAAAGAAATCGCTTCCAATGTTGCTACCATCCTCCCCAAAACCTTCATGGCCGCTCGGAAGGAGGGAGACCGAAGGCCCTGGAGCATGCGCATGTCCCGACGAAGGATGGATCTCTTGTCTTCGGGAAGAAAGACCTTGGTGTGACGAGTGTCGAAGAGCATGCCCAGAAAGATGATGCGCTGAGAAGTAATAAGGCATGACTTCTTCAGGTTGACCAGCCAGCCGAAGCGGGCTAGGGTGTTGAGAACGATGGACAGGCTTTGGCGGGCCTGAGAAAAGATGGAGCCTTGATGAGTATGTCGTCGAGGTATGGAACAGAACCAGGCCTCTGACCCTCAAGACTGCCAACAGCGCCGCCATGAGTTTCGTGAAAACTCTTGGGGCGGTTGCAAGACCGAACGGCAGGGTGACGAACTGAAAATGTTCCTGAAGCACTGCAAAGCGCAGGTATCGGTGATGTCCCGGGAATATCGGAACATGGAGATAGGCGTCCTGAATATCTGTGGAGCACAGAAATTCCTGAGCCTCCATGGAAGCCATTACTGAACAAAGGGATTCCATCCCGAAGTGTCTCAGACAAACCCTCCTGTTCAGCAATTTTAGGTCCAGAATGGGGCGAACCTTGCCGTCTTTTTCCGGTACCACAAAAAGGTTCGAGTAGAAACCTGTGAATCGTTCTTTTTCTGGGACGGGAACGATTACCCCGGCTTTGGCTGTGAAGAAACCCGAAACTAGAGCGGGATTTCTTGGAGGTCGGGATTCTAAGAAACGATCCCGGGGTCGAGAAACAAAGTCTATCTTGTATCCACAGGATACAACTTCCCTGACCCATGCATCCTCCACTGCGGAGATTCACATGTCTCTGAAGAAGAGAAGACGGCCGCCCAACCTGAGAGGTGGACTGAGGTCGAGAGTCATGCCGAGGAGGATCTTCCAGCCCTGGGCCTGGAGGATCTACCCTGGGAGTAGCGAGGACGCCAGGACGGAGTGGGCCTAAAGGATAACGCTTTCTTCTCCTGACGTGCCTGTGGCCTCTGTTGCTGGGAAAGAGTTTGACGCCGCGAAGCGACGAAAAGGCAGAAAGGATCGGAATTGCCGTCTAGGAGGAGGGCGACGAGGTTTAGCCTGGGGGAGAAGAGAACTTATACCCCCGGTGGCGTCCTTAATGATTTGGTCCAGCTTGGAACCAAAGAGACGAGAGCCTTGGAAGGGCAGACTGGTAAGGGACTTTTTGGAAGATAAGTCCGCCTGCCAGGCCTTGAGCCAAACGGTCCGGCGGATGGCAACAGCATTGCCAGACGTCTGAGCCGCACAAGACGCAGATATTCATCAGCGTGGGAAATCTGGTTGGCAGGGAGGTGCCCCGTCCAGGATATCTCGGCGAAGTTCTTTGGCTCATTTGGAAATGGATTTTGAAACCCAAGTGGAAGCAAAGGCTGGGCATAGAGCCGCTGCAGCCGCTTCAAAGGCTGACTTCGCAAAGGATTCTATAACTCTTTTCGTTAGAATCCTTCAGTGATGCTCCGCGTGACAACACACCCAGGCGGTTTCCCTTCTGAAAACGTCTGGTCGGATTCGCTCTCTCTGGACATGATTTCCTCGAATTCAGGATGAGGAGCAAAAAACTTGGGAGGTGATTTAGCCCGTCTAAACGAAACCGCCTGATCTGCGGGTTCCGTAGAGGGATCCTTGATGCCACAGGTCTGGTTTACAGCTCCAATGAGATTCTGGACCATATCCCTCATGGTGGCGATTTGGTTAGAATCCAGCTCCGAAATATCCTCCGAGGGCGCATCAGAGAACGCCTCGCCTGACTCAGGGGAGGAGGATCGGGAGGACGCCGACCACAGAGGAGGACCGTGTGGCGAGATGGAGCTGGAAGAGGACTCAGACCGTCGTTCCTGTCTGGACCTTTTGTGGCTTGTCATGGAGGGCTCGGACGGAGGCTCCTGCGACCCGCTAGCTACTGCGGGGGTCTGCGGAGATAATCGATCCAGCACAGAAACCAGAGTTTGAAAAACCCGTGTTAGATTGGCCACCGATTGTGACAGAGAGGAAGCCCAGCCAGGGATGGGGGTATCACTCTCGGGCGGATCGGCAGGGGGATCCTGGGCGGTGGGAACAATCCTGACAGAGCGGAGAGAACTGACCTGAGGGAAAGGTCTGAAAAGAATGCCAGAGGGTTAGGGGACAGTGGGAGCAGAGGTAAGTCTGCAGTTGCAGAGCCACTCACGGTTGACGAAATAGCAGACGGAAGACGCAGCCCAGGTCGTGGTCCCTCAGGGAAGGTTGGAGGGAACGCTTTTCCCTTCTGGATGTGCAGCAGTCCAGCCAGGTGAATTCGAACCCCCAGTAAGCCCCTGCAGCACACCGATTTCAGGGACGTGCGTGCCAGGAGTACAAAGATGGCTTCGGTGGGCGGAGCAACGCCTCGTCCGAGGTGGGGATGTTCGGCGGGGAAAAAGCCCGCCCGAGTAGAGGAGAAGTGGGCGGAGCGGCGTCGCCGGAAGTAGGCCCCGGGAAAAGCCGGGGCCTAAATTAGAAGCCGGCGACCGCCGGAGAAGCACCGCTGTGCAGGCGCTGCCCGGAATAAAAGGCGCGACAGCCTGCCGCATACATGGGGAGCGCTGCTGCCGGTGGGCGTAACGCCGGAAGTAGGCCCCGGAAAAAGCCGGGGCCTAAAGTAGGAGCCGGCGACCGGAGGAAAAGGCCGCGGTGCCAGCGCTAATCGGCTGGAAGGTGAGCGGTGCAGCAGCCTGCGAGGCCGCCGCCTAGAAAGGGGGGAAGGAGGGGACGCTGCCGCAGGCTAA
Organism: Ranitomeya imitator; assembly: GCF_032444005.1. Classification (NCBI taxonomy): domain Eukaryota; kingdom Metazoa; phylum Chordata; class Amphibia; order Anura; family Dendrobatidae; genus Ranitomeya; species Ranitomeya imitator. The sequence continues at coordinate 332,533,745 of NC_091284.1, read as the reverse complement.
TGTGTCAGAGAAGACGGCCGCCGCAAGTAGGCCCCGGAAGAAGCTGGGGCCTGAATTAGGAAGAAAAGGCGACCGCCGGGAGGCCGCGGTGGTGCTAGGTGCAGGAAAGGTAGCACGGCTGGCAGAAAAACCGCCGCGCCAGACCGGACCACCGCGCAGAGAATGGGGAAAGGTGCTGCGAGGACCCCTGCTGAATACTGGGACCCCATTAAGGTACGCCGACCAGGCCAAAAAAGTGGCCTGGAATACTGAAAACAAGGGACCCCCGGGAAGTATACTCACCTAAAATCATCCCACGCCGTCCGTTACTAACCTCAAACCTTGGGGAAGGTATCAGACGTCCATGGGAGCTGGTGGTGGACGTCCTCATCACCTCCAACCGACAGGCTCTGGTGGGCGAGTGGGTGGGGGACGGAGCCAGGACCGGACTTCTAAGCACGCTTGTGTGCTAGGCTCTTGGTCCTGGAGAGGGATCTATGAGGATACGGGGTGGCAGTACACGCCGTACTCATAGTCCGCCTTGTGGGACTACAGGTGTGACTGTTCACCCTGTATCCCTCCGGAAAAACCTGAAAAGAAACGACGCACATTGAGGTAGATAAGGGTCTAATGAAAGACCCGTGTCCACCTCCTACTGACACTAAGCTAAACTGAAGAGTATAATGCCAGTCGGTGGGGTGTACACTGCAGAGGAGGAGCTAACTTTTTTTATTTGCATAGTGTCAGCCTCCTAGTGGCAGCAGCATACACCCATGGTTCCTGTGTCCCCCAATGAGAGGCGATAAAGAAAATTACCCAGCAAGTCGAATCCATTACAGCCCCTACATAGTTTTGATAGTTTTCTCCATGAAGAAACAGTGCGGAGAAGATGGGGTGTGATGGGATACGAGTGTGGATTTCAAAGAAGTGTCTATACAGTAAATCCTTTAGAGAACTGTTATTTTTTTGAGCTATTTCCAGTGCTAACCAGGCCGGAGGCGAATTTTCTCTAAGCCAGAAAATGCTCTATTTTAGCAAATTTGTTAAATAATAAGTTGAGATGTTGTGCAGCCCTAGTCCCCCATTAAGTTTCTTTTTATATAAAATGTCTGAGGCAACTCTAGCTCTCTCCCCCTTCCAGATAAAAATGTTAACAGAAGTTTGCGTTCTATTAAGGTAAAAAGCAGGGAGGGCCACAGGCAGTGCTCTAAACACGTATAATATCTTCGGGAGAATAAACAATTTAATTATTAGATATTTTCCCATCCGTGTTAGGTAGGAATTTCCATAGCTAGAGAGGTCCTTCGAGATAGTTTCCCCGAATATGATCCAAGTTAGCTTTGATTGTTGAGTGTGGGTATCTAGTAAAGAGAATTCCTAAATAAGTGATCTCCTTATCTTCCCATACAAAATCGACTATGTTTTTCAAAATATGAATTGTCCGTTTGCTTACGTGAAAGTGTAACACCTTCAATTTTTTTCCTATTTATTTTAAAACAGGAAATTTTGGAGAATGATTCTAATATTTTTTCTCAACTGAGTTTAAAGGGTCTGACAAAGTCAAAAGTAGATCTGGGAATATGCTAATTTTGTAATGGCGTGAAGGGGTTTTAAAATCTGATAGAGTATCCAATCTAACTTTCTCTGCTAGTGGTTCAATAGCTAGCGCAAACGATAAGGGTGATAGAGGGCATCCTTGTCTTGTGCCGTTACTTATAGGGAAGGTTTTAGAAAGAGGAGTATTAATATAGATTTTCGCATTTGGGTTCGAATAGAGGCAAAAATAGTTGCTAATATTGCATTACTAAGGCCAAATTTGGTTAAAGTGGTTTTGAGGTATTCCCAACTAACTATCAAAGGCCTTTTCGGCATCAAGTGTGAGTATAATTGATGAAAATTTAGAAGAGTTAATCATATTGACTAATCTTCTGGTACCATCTGGTCGGGTGACCTTCAATAAAACCAATTTGATTATTGTTAAGTAGAATGTTCTTCAACCTGCCAGAATTTTTTAATAAATTTTGATATCACAGTTGAAATTGGCGTATAGTCTTGCATGTTTTCAGATTCACCTTTCCATTTCGGAATCATGACAATGGTTGCCTCTAGTATTTCTGTTGGAAAAAATCCACAGGTAGAAGCATGATTGAAAATTAGTTCTAGAAAGGGGGATAAAATCTGTGCATAAGTTTTATAATATTCATTTTTTGTATTTTTGATTCTTGAATCGTATCAATAATTTTGCTTGCAGTGAATGGTAGTGATAAAGCATTCAAATCAGAAGAATCAATTTTAGGTACCGTATTTTCCAGCGTATAAGACTACCTTTTAACCCCTGAAAATCTTCTTAAAAGTCGGGGGTCGTCTTATATGCCGGGTGTCATCTTATAAGGCTGGTGCGGACCAATGTGCATATGGTGGGTGGGGGAATGGTCCCAATGACGAAGAGAGGGGGCGTCTCACAGGGAAGGAGTAAGTGGAGTATCCCCCTATTACCTCATTGTGGCAGCGATGCTCTCTATGCTGGGGGCGGCGGCAGCTCCTCTTTGTGCAGCATGGTGTCTCCATGCTGGGGGCGTCGGCGGCTCCTCTTTGTGCAGCGTGGGGGCTCTGTGCTGGGGGGCGGTGGAGTATCTTTGCGCAGCGTTGGGGCCCCGCCAGCATTTCCTCACAGTTCAGAGGCACCAGCAGCTCCATTGCTGTGATGCGGTGGCCTCCGGGAAAATGGCCGCTGGGGGCGGCGCATGCAGATTCAGATCTCGTCCTGTAATCTCGGGAGACGAGATCTGAATCTGAGCGTGCGCCAACACAGTGGTAAATTCATCCCTGCTTGTGTAAAGGTGCATTCACGTTGCATTCTATGTCCCATACGGCCGAAATCCCCCGCAAAACGGAGTCCGGATGAATTCTCAGATGGGGCCATAGACTGCAGTGATGCAGACAGAGCGAACGTGTGCTTTGACATGCATCATTTCCGTGAGTGTTCGCCTTCTGGAGGCAGACACTCAGACGTAGAGAACTGCGTTCTGAGTGTCTACCTCCTATAGCCATACACTGCTAAAAATTATGCACATTAGAGCACACATTCACTCCGTCTGCATCATTATAGTCTATGGCCTCATCAGCGAACACCAGGTCGGAAGCACAGACAGTTCCAAATTCCATCCACAAAGAATGTTCTGCTGCTGGCACTGTCCAGCAACAGGATATAATCCTTCATTGCATTCCCCGCATCATTCAGTAGTGAACACTGGGTGCACATGCTCGCAGTGTAGGGAGGAATTAAAAGGCTGTCGGCCGGCGGCTGAAGCACTGCAATCCCCGGGAATCTGCTGGGGGCCAGAGGTTCTCCACCCCTGGCATAAACCATATCAAGATAAACTAAACTCAACTTGATGCATAAGCAAAATACATGCATAAACTCACCTGGAACATCATCTCAAACACTTCATACACTGATATATGTTCTGCACTTACTGCATGGATACCGTTGATACAGCAGACGGGATCTTTCCAATGCCACCACTCTCTACCAGTTCTATTGCCTGCTTCATCTCCATTTTATGATAGAAAGCAATGAGCTGGGGCTCTGTAGACCTCTCCCCTGCAATAAGGCACTTCTTCACATAAGTTTTATTGAATCTGTTCAATCTGCATTAAAAGACAGATCTCATTAGGCTATTACTTACAAAATATTGAGATTACACATTGATTATCCACATAAAGCGAACAAAAGAAACAAACATCCTAAAATATAATTTACATATATAAAACATTTAAAGATGCAACTTAGGCCATGTTCAGAATCTGTAACCTGTCATGTTCAGAGCAGTTTATTGTGCTCCAATTCAAAGAAGTTCATACTGACTACCGTATTTTTCGGATTATAAGACACACTTTTTCCCCCAAAATTTGAGGGGGAAATGGGAGTGTGTCTTATAATGCAGACATACCTTACCGATACCGTTGCCGCAAGCCGCAGGCTGGGATGAGGGGCTGCCCGGCGGTGCTGCGGGAGGCTCTATCGACATTTTGTGAAAGGCCAGACACCCGTAGTTCCATGGTTTCCTGTGCGGTGGAACTCCGGGAAAATGGTCGCCGGAGGACAGCGCATACGCAGATGGAGATCTCAGCACCAAGATCTTGGGAGATGAGATCTCAGCGCTGAGTCCACCGCACAGGAAACCATGGAACTGCGGGGGCTCTAGCTTTTTACAAAATATCTGCAGTTCCCCCAGCAGCCGGGCCACTCTGACCTTCCCGGCGCCTGCGCACTGCAGTACTTTGCTTTGCCCTCAACAGGGCAAAGTACGCCTGCGACGGAGCCACGGCAGGAAGACAAGAAGAGGACGTCATCCTATGAAGATAGGAGGCGCCGGACCCGGACCGAGATGCCCATCGGACTGGACCGCAGCGGGACCGTCCCTTTGTGAGTATAATCTAACCTGTTTTTCTTACCTTTCAGGTTACATCGGGGGCTTATCTACAGTATTACAGAATGCATTACAGAATGCTGTAGATAAGCCCTTGATGCCGGTGGCCTTATCTCATATAAGATTTTTGGGGTGACAGATTCCCTTTAATATTGAACAGTGAAAGCTTTTAGTAGTTAGAGAATGTTACTTACTTGTCTTTCCAGTGATGGTGGCCATAATGACCACATATGTCCTCGATTCCCGTCAGAAGATGATCAAGGAACTAAAAAAAAAAAAAAAATCTAGGATTATGAATGTTTTCTTAAAATCATACATGCTCATGTTTCACACCACCAGTCCTGTTAAATAACTTAACCCCTTACCAACATATGACGTACTGTTATGACATATGCCGGCTCCCCGACATTGATGTGGGCTGGCACGCAGAGCCGCATCGTTCCCGGCAGATGATGGCCGTTTGTCCACATGTGCTTCTGCCTGCAAGTGTTAACGTGCAAACTGCTGCTGTCATTCTCTGACAGTACTATCAAATTCACTCCAGCAAGATGGAGCATCATTCCGCAAGCCCATCGGTGTGCTAGTGATGTGATCACAGGTTGCTTTGAGAGCCGGGGGTCTGATAAAGACCCCCCCCACCTGTCATGATGATATTCCTGGAAAGCCAGCGTATACCAGTATGTCACATGTTGGGAAGGGGTTAACTTATTTAACAGGTCTGGTGGCGTGAAATTCTCACATGCTATTGCACATACAATGCATTAAACAATCAGACAAGAACAGTGTTTAAGCAAAGTGGCAGTGAACAGTTGGTACATCTAATAGCGACACACCATGAGGCTGCTATGGGGCCCAGTCCCATCCATCCAACCATCCTCAGGATGCAGACACAGTTGAGTCCAATGGTGTCACAGGGAAACAGGCACCCTGCTCCACCATTCTGTCTGTGGGTCTGAGTCTCAGTGCAGCAGGCGCAATGATCTGCAGAGCAGCACATTGGTGGAACGGTGGGGAGAGAGGGGTCGAAGGCAAGTATTTATGTGGGGGCCATGATACTGTGTGTGTGGGGGTGGAGGGACGGGGAATGTGAGGGTCATCATTAAGTGTGTATGTGGTGGAGGAGGAGGGGCTGTGCAGACCATGGATGTTTGAGTGGAGAAGGCCATGATACTGTGAGAGGGTGGAGGGGTGCTTGTGGGGGCCACGATACTGATGCCTGTATGCGGGGGCCATAATACCAATATTGTGTGGCAGGGCTGTTGATGCCATGATACTGTGTATGTGGGACGCCATGATTTTGTGTGTGGGGGAAGATGTGTGCACTGTGCTTGTGTGGGGGTGTCATTAAACTATATATAGGGGAGGTACTGTGGGGGCCATAATACTATATGTGAGGGGCTGTGGGCACCAGGATACTGTTTGGGGGCAGGGGGGAATTATAGGGACACCATACGGTGTGGGAGCCACTTTATGGGCAGCATACTAAGTTGGAAGGCTGTGTTGGGTTCACTGGGGTAATCATACTGTGTTGAAGGAAAGGTAGAATCATTATTTGTGTACAAAAAGGTACTGAGGAGGTATAATACTTGTGGGGACCATTAAATAAGTACTTTAGTGAATGAAAATACACAGGGGCTTAATCAGGGACACAATTATTGTGCTTGTGCCAAAATACATGTCGCTGTCTTCAAAAGTTGGGAGGTATGCCCTTCTGTGACTGCGATTATGCGTTTTAACTAGTGATGAGCGAATATACTCATTACGCGAGATTTCCCAAGCGTCCTCTGAGTATTTTTTAGTGCTCGGAGATTTAGTTTTCATTGCCGCAGCTGAATGATTTACATCTGTTAGCCAGCATAAGTACATGTGGGGGTTCCCTAGCAACGAGTATATTCGCTCATCACTAGTTGTAACCTCTTCTACTCTCTTTGTTAGGCTAGGTTCAGATTGCGTTAGCGCAATCAGCTAGCGCTTCGCGCTAAACGGATTGCCCTAACGCAATGTCTTTTTCGGGGTCGCATTTAACGTCCCCGCTAGCGCAGATCCCCGATCTGCGAGAGCGGGGAACGGACCTCGGGCAAGCTGCAAGCAGCGTCCGAGGCGCGTCACAAAACACCGGCACATCGATCGCGCGTGCCGAAAATGGCGCGCGCTATCGATGCGCGTTCCCATTGCTGCCAATGGGCGCGCTAACGGACGCGTTGCACGGCGTTAATTTCGCCGTGCAACGCTGTTCATTAGCGCGGTCCCATTAACGCAATCTGAACCTAGCCTTAATTATTTAATTTTGGAGGGAAGGGTGGGTGGTGGAATGGGTTCTATTAGAACTTTTGCCATGATATCTCATGATGTTGATGTATACCTCCTGTCAGTGGCAAAGGCAACTTCGTAATGAGGCTTTTATGTTCAATATGCTTATGTTTTATATTATATTGTATACCAAAAAGGAGTGCAGGTCCTTGTGCAAAGAGTGGATCAGCAGTAGATTACCTAGTGCTTTTCAATCAAGAAATCCACACAGAAAATTTGCAGCTACTGTTCAATACACATGAATGAAGATTTTAACAGGGAATCAGTCAGATACCCTAGCCCCCTAAAACGCCACCATGTCTCTGCTCAATGCTATTTCTGCATTTTAACAACCCCCTTCTTGTGTTTGATCTGTATATAGGTTCAAAATAGAGTTTTATTCTGTGCTCGTACTAAGGAAATGTCTCAGGACTAATCTGCTGGGTCGTTTATTTTCCCAGACTAGTCACGCTTCCATCTTGCAAGTAATTCAGAAGAACTATTTATTCTGAATTACTAATTAGAGGGCAATATTGATTGATTCAGAATCCAAAGTACACTGTGCACGATGTTTCAGTCAACTTCGACATTCATAAGATACACGGAAGGTATAGGGAGAATACCTAAGATAAGCTAGATAACATGCTGACTCTCGCCATTGTGGTCATTCCACTTTTTATTCAGAGCGTTATCAGCTTTATCTTAGATATTTATTCTTCCTCTACAATCCAATGAAGTAATAGCAAATACATATTGCGAGCATCAATGTGATTCCATAATGTTGAGGGTACGAGGTATTGAAGTTTTTAATATCAATATCCAGGGTGGTAAATTAGCTCAACGTTTGGGTCAGATGGAGACACATTGGATATGGACCCTTCAGACTGTTCAACCACAAGGAATGATTGAGAACCTTACTTTTGCGCCCTTCTTGTGATCGCTTTGCTGCTTTTCATTATGATGTGCTGCGGTGCCCGCATTCTTGGTATTTTATTTGCATTTAATTATATGTATTTCTATATTTGTACATAGGTGTTGAGTGGTCAACCAGTTGGAGCTTGGACAAGTTTTCTATATAGGGATGAATAGGATATCGCCCTTCCAATAGAATATGCATGCCCACGTAGTATATTGCCCAGCCACATAGTATATTGCCCAGCCACGTAGTATATTGCCCAGCCAGGTTTGTCACAGGTGAAAAAAATAAAATAAACATATACTCACCTTTCCGAGGGAGCCCTTAGTCCACGGCAGCTTCCGGTCCTAGGGTTGGTATTAGCGCAGGACCTGTGAGGACGTCGCGGTCACATGACCGTGACGTCATGGCAGGTCTTTGTAGCGCAGGCGCGCAAGGCCTGTGATGTCGCGGTCACATGACCGGGACGTCATTGCAGGTCCTTGTCGCGCAGGGCCTGTGATGACGTCGCGGTCACATGACCGTGACGTCAAGGCAGGTCCTTCTGCCACCAAAACCTGCAACGGAAGATGGCGGCCGGCGCAAGCTGCTGCGGAGGGTGAGTATAGCAGGTTTTTTTTTTAAATTATTTTTAACATTACATTTTTTTACTATTGATGCCGCACAGGCAGCGTCAATAATAAAAAGTTGGGGACACACAGGATTAATAGCGGTGGTAACGGAGTGCGTTACCCGCGGCATAACGCGGTCCGTTACCGCGGCACTAACCCTGTGTTAGCGGTGACCGGAGGGGAGTATGCGGGCGACAGGCACTGACTGCAGGGAGTAAGGAGCGGCCATTTTCTTCTGGACTGTGCCCGTCGCTGATTGGTCGCGGCAGCCATGACAGGCAGCTGGCGAGACCTATCAGCGAATGAATAACCGTGACAGAAGGACAGACAGACAGACGGAAGTGACCCTTAGACAATTATATAGTAGATATAATATATATATATATATATATTGACCAATCAGCGACGGGCACAGCATGGCGACGATGATGTCATAAAGGTTGCCTCGACCAATCAGCGACGGGCACAGTCTGCCGCGAATTCGCCTCGACCAATCAGCGACGGGCACAGTATCGACGTAGATGTCATAATGGTTGCCATGGCGACGATGATGTCATAAAGGTTGCCTCGACCAATCAGCGACGGGCACAGTCTGCCGCGAATTCTGGAATCATCATTGTCCATACACTATGGGGACATGCATATTCTAGAATATCCGATGCGTTAGAATCGGGCCACAATCTAGTGTGTGTGTGTGTGTGTGTATATATTCACATACACACATACATACATACACATACACACACACATACATACATACACCTTTTATTTTTCTCAGCTTATAGGATAGTTTTAGACATAGTGTGGGATCTAGGTCTGGGATGTCGATATACGGATACCATCTTTTTATTTATATATATATTTATTTGAATAATTATCTATTATATATTTATGTGCATCTTCAGTGTGGTTGGACTGGGTATGCATTACCAGGCATCCCAGGGGAGGGAATGTTATTGTGTGGATTTATATGCACCTGCTTGTTATTCTCCTCTGTGGGTTACATTTGGATGCATCTATAGGGAATATCGGATTTCATTACCGTTTATATACTTTGCCCTATCCTTGCCAGTTTCCAATATGGCCGCAAATAATTGTATTCCTTTATGCGCATGCGCCGCTCTGGCGCTTCTGGCTCCACCGGCGTTCTCTTCCGGGATGTCTCCTGCGCATGATCATGTGAGGCCCCACGTGTTTCCGGTGCGGACGACTCTGCATGATGTGATCTGGCGTGCGTGGAGGTTGCCACAGCGATGCACAGCCACATGCACTTTAATTTCCGTTTGGATATATTTAAACCTGTGCTCCACTCTTCTGACATGCCCCCTGAGGAAGGAGTTTTTTCTCCGAAACACGTGTCGGGATGGGCTGGTGGACTATGTGCGTTCCTGTTACCCAGATTGCAAGTTTTTCATGTGTATTTTTTATACCTTGGGATATTGCTTGCGAACATGCAACTCTTGCATGTAGTACTATTCACCATACATATGGGCATCATTTGATGGACTTTATCAGGCTGTATTATCTATGTATTCGGAGTGTGGTCTACCAGCTCCTTGCACGGATGCTGGTTCTGTGTGCACATTTTAGTCCCCTTTAACTTTTTGTATATTAACAGAGATTTTTGTAAGTTTCATACATTATTTTGGACCTTAGAACTGTGTTTTTCTTCTGTTTTCTTATAAACTGAAGAAGGTAGAAGTTGATGATGAAAACATTATACATACAGTGCACTTTGGATTGTAATAAAATATTGCCTAAGAGCCTAGTTCTTCAAAATTATGGGAAGTGGTAGGACCACATTCTGGAGTGCCAGGGCCCATAAACTCCTATCTTGTAGGAGAGCCCCTCTGCAAGAGTGACGTCACCATTGGCTACTTGGAAAAGCATGTGAGTCTTCAGAGTTCTCCCACGCTTCTAATGCACACTGATGTCAGATGCGCACTCCCAAGCCTCATCAGGACACTGCACATGTTCAGGAGGGTAGAATGTGATGTGCATATACGAACCTTGCAAAGAGCTCACAGTAACTTCATTCTTGTAAATTATATAAGATTGTGCACAGATGGGCATGAATCATGATTACAAGATGGGAGGCAGGACTATGCCACAGAAATAAATGCTCTGATAAGCAAGTCATGAAGCATGTGCCTAACGCAAACGCAGCATGAAACCGGATATTGAAATCATACATAGAAATCACAGACTTTTGAACAGGGTTGTTTAGAATGCAGAAATAGCAAAGACATGGTGGTTTTTCAGATCACACGTAAAATGGTAGAATGGCACAACGGTGCGGGGAAATATTCATCAACATTTCGTTGGGAAATCTCTTCTTTCATTGACTTAAACATACAGAAGAACAGATCTCTCAAATATGATGAAATAGCAGCGCCGTACTAGTACTGCAGTTTGCGGGAACGCAGTTCCCACCGAGCAGTACTAGTACAGCGCATGTCAGGAAGGGGTTAAAGGCGTTGTCCAGCCACAAATACATTCTTAAAACAGCTTAGAATGTTATAAAATAAAAAAGCAAGTCATACTCACCAACTCCGTCACCCACCATCTATACCTGCATGCAGAGGACCAGATGCTATCTAGCCAAGCGGTGGCTGCTTTGGCCAATTGACAATAGACAGATCAAGACGAGTGGCAGGTAAGCATAGAGACTAGAAGGGGGCGAGAAAGAAAGGAAGCAGCCTGACAGAAGGCCAGTAAGGGCAGGGAATGCGACTTGGCATAAAGTGTTAATTTACAAACTTTCTTCTTATATCAAACCTTATTTGGTAAATTTAAGGCAGTGTGCACACATTGCGTTTTTGTCATGCTGTTTCCGTGCAGCAGTTTTGTTAGAAAACCTGAAGGGTTTCCCGATGTCACCAATGTGAATGAGAATCTTTAAGTCTCATGCACACATTGCTTACTTTACCTTACAGATTTGCAGCATGTCAATTTTTTTTTTTAGCGCTTTTGCTGCACATTGCACCCATACTAATGAGTGTGGAAAAATATGCAACAAAGAAGCATGTAAAAAAAAAAATTATAAAAAACACGCAACAAAAATGTGTATATTTTGCGCAGCATTTTTCCTGCCAGCACATTAGGATTTGAAGAATTTTCTGCTACAAATGCTGAATGTGTGAACATACCCAAAAGAACAGCTTTGGCAACAGATGTCCCAGCATGACAACACCTTTCCAAAATGCCCTATTAAATCATATAAAGAAAATAAGCCAGAGTGAATGCGGCATAAGGATACACAACACATTGCCTTTGCTTCATTTACCTGAGTATGGATCTCTTCATTTATTGAACGCTTGGTCTCCTGCTTCTTTTTCACAGCCAAAAGTTCCACCAATGGACGAATGGTCATTCCCTTTAGGAAACAGAAGTGCAATGAAAAGTTACAAATAAAAAAATATACAGTGGGCAAAATAAGTATTTGATGCACTGCCAATTTTGCAAGGTTTCCCACCTACAAAGAATGGAGAGGTCTGTAATTTTTATTGTAGGTACACTTCAACTATGAGAGACAATCTAAAAATAAATCCAAAAAATCATATTGTATGATTTTTAAATAATTAAATTGCATTTTATTGCATGGAATAAGTATTTGATCACCTACCAACCAGCAAGAATTCTGGCTCTCACAGTCGTTTTGTTGGTTTTTTTTTAAGAAACTCTCAAAGGTTTCTGTACAAAAAAAAAAAAGTTCTGTTTGTCTATTGTATCAAATACAAATCATGCAGTAAAATGCAAATTATGTAAAAATCATAGAATGTGATTTTCTGGATTTGTATTTTTAGATTCTGTCTCTCACAGTTGATGTGTACCTATGATAAAAATTACAGACCTCTATTCTTTGTAGGTGGGAAAATCTGCACAATCTGCAGCGTATCAAATACTTATTTTCCCCACTGTACATAAAATAAAGTAGTATAAATCAATTCACAGATCCCTAAATAAATCGTCGGCACAAAGTCCAGTTGTAATGTGAAAGCTAACATGCACCAGAATAAAATCAGAATAGAATATTTTTGTGAATTGCAACAAATTCAGACAGTTTGCTTCTTTTTTTCCAGTTGTCTTTTCCAGTTTAGTTAGTTTTCCGATTTTTACTTCAACATGGCTATTCGAGATGTTCATGAAATTCAACTTAAAAAAAAAAAAAGTCGCAAGATTTAGGCTAGGGTCACACTGCGTTATGGCGGTACGTTGACTGCTGACTGAGTGACAGTTATTTTTGTGCATTTATTTTTTTTTGACATTTTGCAAAACATGCAACATTTACAGCTAAAATGTTGCAAAATTATTTAAAGACAGAAAAAAAAAGAAAAAACAACTTTGGGCTTGGAGTAAAATTCATGAATCAGATTCCCTATTTTGATGAATTTGGCACAAAAAAGATCTATAAAAAGCAAAAGTCAAAAAACAAAAATGACAAATGATTATCCAGGCCCATGGGTCTCCGTAAAATTCTTTTATGCATGATTCACATCTGCATCTTAGGCTCAGTCACAAATTCAGACATATTTGATGGGAAGATTTACACAACATGCAGAACTAATCTTTACATCAAAATGATGGCCAACCCGATGTACCAGTAAAAATCATTGGTGTCTATTGAATAATTGATCCAGCGCCCCATCATTTTCAATTTTCTGCTCATGACACAACATAAAATGGGAAATAATGTAGATGTGAATTTTAGAATAATTTCTCTTCCAAAGCTTAAGAGATTGCGAATGGTTGTTACCTGTACAAACACTGTGAAGAATATAACTGTAATTATTGCAGTGAGGAACATTTGTCTGTTGGCACTATGCAATAAATATCCCAGGGAGAAGGCAATGGCACCACGCAGGCCACCATAGGCAATAATAAACTGGTCTTTAGTTGTCAGTTTGACTATGCGGAACTTGTTAATAAACCAAGTCAAACTCATGACACCTGCAGAAAGACAGCAAAGTTCAAGTTAGCTTCAGTCTTACCTTGCGGAATGTCAAATAAGCACACTACAGATCGTATAGCCTGATAGATATAGATGGACAATAAGATACAACACTAATAAAAATCAGCAGCTGCAATGACAGTCGATAGCGATGTATGGAACAAGAATCAAGGTAACGTTCACTGACATTTACATGTATAGATTGTGCTTCCCAAACACCAGGTCTAGTGTTCAGTAAGCAAACAGAAGTAAAAATTATAATATTACATTATATTTACAGTCTATACTCGAGTATAAGCCGAGATTTTCAGCCCATTTTGTTGGGCTGAAAGTCCCCCTCTCGGCTTATACTCTAGTCATACCCGGGGGTCGGCAGGGGAGGGGGAGCAGGGGCTGTCTAGTTATACTTACCTACTCCCGGCGCGGTCCCTGCACGGTCCCTGCACGTCCCTGCTTCTTCCAGCGCTGCATCTTCTTCCTGTATTGAGCGGTCACATGGTACCGCTCATTACAGTAATGAATATGCGGCTCCACCTCCAATAGAGGTGGAGCCGCATATTCATTACTGTAATGATCGGTAACTGTGACCGATCAATACAGGAAGAAAATGCAGCGCTGGAAGAAGCAGGGGCGTGCAGGGACTGTGCCAGGAGTAGGTGAGTATACGGGGAGGGGAGAACTGCGTGATATTCACCGCTCCTCGTTCCGGTGCGGCTCAGTCTTCAGTGTCCTCTGACTGTGACGCTCAGGTCAAAGGGCGCGGTGACGTGGTCAGTGCGCGCCCTCTGCGTGAACGTCAGTGCTGAAGACGGAGCCGCACCGGAACGAGGAGCAGGTGACTATTGAAAGTGCTGAGGGCCTGAGCGACGGAGAGGTGAGTATGTGATTTTTTTTTTTTTATCGCAGCAAAAGCATATGGGGTAAGTGTCTGTATGGAGCATCTTATGGGGCCATAACATTTGTGCAGCACTATAAGGGGCAAGTGACTGTATGGATGATCTTATGGGGCCATAACGCTTGTGCAGCACTATATGGGGAAAGTGACTGCATGGAGCATCTTATGGGGCCATAACGCTTGTGCAGCACTATATGGGGCAAGTGACTGTATGGAGCATCTTATGGGGCAATAACATTTGTGCAGCACTATAAGGGGCAAGTGACTGTATGGAGCATTTTATGGGGCGCTAACGTTTGTGCAGCACTATAATGGGCAGTGACTGTATGGAGGAGCATCTTATGGGGCCATAATGTTTGTGCAGCACTATAATGGGGCAAGTGACTGTATGGAGCATCTTATGGGGCCATAATGCTTGTGCAGCACTGTATGGGGCAAGTTAGTGTATGGAGCATCTTATGGGGCCATAACGTTTGTGCAGCATTATAAGGGTCAAGTGTCTCTATGGAGCATCTTATGGGGCCATGTGCAGCATTATATGGGGCAATTATCTGTATGGAGCATTTTATGGGGCCATAACGTTTGTGCAGCACTATATAGGGCAAATATCTCTATGGAGCATCTTATGGGGCCCTTATTACCCTTTATGCAGGATTATATGGGGCATATTTTAATATGGAGCATCTAATGGGGCCCATCAAACTTTATGGAGCATTATATAGGGCTCCTGATTCAATATGGATATTCAAAAACACAACCTACTGATGTCTCAATTAATTTTTTATTGGTATCTATTTTTACTTTTGAAATTTACCGGTAGCTGCTGCATTTTCCACCCTAGGCTTATACTCGAGTCATTAAGTTTTCGCAGTTTTTTTGTGGCAAAATTAGGGGGGGGTTCGGCTTATACGCGAGTATATACGGTATTATATAATAGTACATCTCCACCAGATATGTCAGAAAACCCTTAGTTTCCTTTCCGAATCAACATTTTGTGTGGTATACCATACTACAAAATACTCCCACATTTGAGGTACGGTACATTGACTATAAAAAAAAGATTTGCTATTTGCGCACCCAAAAAAGTAATTTTCCTAACAAATTCATTCAAGCTGATGTTGCAAAAAGGAGTTCACCCTATTGAAAAGCAAAGCTAAAGTTTAGACTAATGAACAAGAATTCAACCGCATGTAATTCTAATTATTCATTAAACAGGTGTCCAGCAGATCGTTCATAGGTCATTACTTAGGCTTCTTTCACACTTCAGTTTTTACAATCTGCACAGGATCCGTCAAAATGTTAAAATGATGGATCCTGTGCAGATTGTAAAAAAAACGGGTGCACTGGGGCCGTTTTTCTGACGGACCCGTCGAGGCTATATGCACCTGTTGTGTATGCGTCTTCGCAGCGGTTTTTCGCTGCGAAAACGCATACACAACCCAGGTTAAAAATAATAAAAACAAATAAAAAAAAATCGCAATATTCTTACCATCAATAGTAGCATTTCCCTGACGTGAAATTCTTCCATGCATGCTCAGTTTCAAAAGACGGAACCAGTCGCTGGATTCCTGCCAGGATTTCAGCCAGGGGCGATCCTGGTCCGATGGGCGTCGTGGTCCGGGGCCTCCCATCTTCTTACGATGATGTCCTCTTCTTGTCTTCACGCTGCAGCTCCGGCGCAGGCGTACGTTGTCTGCCCTGTTGAGGGCAGCGTAAAGTACTGCAGTGCGCAGGCGCTGGGCCTCTCTGACCTTTCCCGGCGCCTGCGCACTGCAGTCCTTTGCTCTGCCCTCAACAGGGCAGACAAAGTACACTTGCGCAGGAGCCGTGGCAAGAAGACAACGACATCGTATGAAGATAGGAGGCGCCGGACCACGACACCCATCGGACCGGACCGCCCCTGGGTGAGTATAATATAACCTGTTTTTCTTATCTTTCAGGATAAATCGGGCTTATCTACAGCATTACAGAATGTTGTAGATAAGCCCCTGATGCCAGTGGCCTTAGTTTCTAGGCCATTTTTGGGGTGACAGATTCACTTTAGGCTGCACTATGCAACTTATTACAGCTATTTCTCTCATAACCCCGCTGTGAGTATATCTTATCCTGAGCCTCTTTCGTAGCAATACATAAATGTATATTTTACTACCTTAGGGGAGGTTACGTATGCAACTATGTCATTCGGACTTTATATTTGCATGAAATAACTCTCCATATGTAACTCTCTATAAGGGGTACCATCTCATATATAATTGTTTTACTTATCAGCATTAAGTCAACTTTATCTGCTCAGCTTGACTGATTAGCTTAGTAATTATCTACTCTAAGGCCATGTGCACACGTTCAGTATTTTTCGCGTTTTTTCCGCTATAAAAATGTGATAAAAACGCAAAAAAACGCTTACATATGCCTCCTATTATTTAAAGTGTATTCCGCATTTCTTGTGCAAATGTTGCTTTTTTTCCGCGAAAAAATATCGCATTGCGGAAAAAAAAAAGCAACATGTTCATTAAATTTGCGGAATTGCGGGGATTCCGCACACCTAGGAATGCTGTGCTGTGCTGGGGCTGTGCACACCATGCGGGAAGTAAGCAGATTATGTGCGGTTGGTACCCAGGGTGGAGGAGAGGAGACTCTCCTCCACGGACTGGGCACCATATAATTGGTAAAAAAAAAAAGAATTAAAATAAAAAAGTGATATACTCACCCTCTGATGGCCCCGGAGTCCTCCCGCCTATCATCGGTGCATGCTGCCGCTTCCATTCCTATAGATGCTCTGTGTGAAGGACCTGCGATGACGTCGCCGACTTGTGATTGGTCGCGTGACCGCTCATGTGACCGCGACGTCATCGAAGGTCCTGCACACACACACCATCTATAGGAACGGACGCCGCTGAGGAGATCGGCTGTCTGCAGGTAAGTATAACCATTTTTTTAATTATTTTTAAACATTCTTTTACTATTGATGCTGCATAGGCAGCATCTATAGTAAAAAGTTGGTCACACTTGTCAAACACTATGTTTGACAATTGTGACCAACCTGTCAGTTTTCCAAGCGATGCTACAGATCGCTTGGAAAACTTTAGCATTCTGCAAGCTAATTTCGCTTGCAAAATGCTAAAAAAAAACGCAAAAAAAAAAAATGTGGATTTCTTGCAGAAAATTTCCGGTTTTCTTCTGGAAATTTCTGCAAGAAATCCTGACGTGTGCACATACCCTTACGCCCCCAACCTGGACGTGGCACTTTGGTGTCGTTTTCATTTTTAATTGCATGTCTTTATTGTGCCTATTTATTTTGTTTTAAATATCTTGCAATAAAATTTAATTTTTTTTTTAAATTTAGCTCAGGCGTCCATCTTCCTTCGGTTATCTATTAAGTCATATGGCAGAGCCTATGTATTTGGTGCCCCCCCTTTTTGTTTTATTAGAGAAACATGGTAGCGGCAGTGTCATTTTGTTAGGCTGCATAGGAGCTCCTGGTGTCGGGAATTACATTTCGTTGATGTGCTGCCTTGTATTGAAAGTGAAGATGCTACCATCACATCGTGCCCTTGCTAGATGTGCACATTTCCAAAATGACAAAGATACTAAACACATATCTAAGGCTTCTTTCACATTTCCGTTATTTGCTGTCCGTCGCAATGCGTCGTTCTGTGCAAAAAACGCATCCTGCAGAGTTGCCCGCAGGATGCGTTTTTTGCACATAGACTTGCATTACCGACCCATCTTGACATATGGATACACGTTCCATAAGTCGTGCACTGGATGCGTCGGTATGTGGTGGACCGTCGTAGCGAAAAAACGTTCAAGGGAAAGTTTTTTCGTACGTCAGGTCCTGCATTTCCTACCGAACATACGTGGCCGGAATTCCGCCCCCTCCTCCCCGGGACTTTAGCTGTGCACATGCTGCAGAAAATACCGGGCAGAAATGCAGCGTTGTATTTCCGGCAGCATGTCAATTCTTTGTGCGGATCTGCATAGTTTTTGCACCCATTGACTTGCATTGTATCAGTCAAAAATATCTGCGGTTTTGCTGCGGATTAGGGTGTCAAAACCGCTGCAGAGAGAAGTGATGCCAAGCGGGAGGAAGTGTGTGGATGGAGTGTGTAGTGTAGTGTTAGTAGGAAGTCACCGTCATGGAGTCGTATCGCCGCATGGGGATTGATGTTGGGCGTACTCAGTCGCCGTATGGGACTACTGCTCCCATCCGGTATTAGAATGGGAGAGTAGTCCTTGTGTCCGGCGATTGAGTATAATTGTGAGTAAAACACATACTGTACAATACACATATACAATACACGTAAAATACACAACAGACAGTACATACAACATA
Organism: Ranitomeya imitator; assembly: GCF_032444005.1. Lineage (NCBI taxonomy): Eukaryota > Metazoa > Chordata > Amphibia > Anura > Dendrobatidae > Ranitomeya > Ranitomeya imitator. Next base: position 332,515,338 of record NC_091284.1, on the reverse strand, counting down.
GAGTACATACTCACCATACACCTCCGCGAAGCCCTCGGTCCCCTAGGAAAAAAATCCAAAAAAAACAAAAACAAGTTTATACTCCGTGTCTGCAGAAATCCCATAAAGAGTGTCCCACGTCGATCTGTTCCGTCCTCCGACGATACACTACCAGGATCTATGCTTCTGGCAGTGTATTGCAGTTTCCCAGCTCCGGACTGTAATTTTACGGCACTAGAGCTGCGTCAGAATTTTCCCACGCAGCTGTGCCGTAAAGCGAAAGTACCGGAGTCAATACACTCCGGTAAACTCTCGCGCATGCACAGTTACACACTGCAGGAGCCATAGCTCCTATCAGTGTGTTGCTGGAGCCGTGGAGAGCAGATCTGTTCTTCATGGCAGATCATCGTGGGACACTCATTATGGACTACATCGGATCAGGGAGTATAAATTTTGTTTGTTATTTTTAACTTTTTTCCAGGAGAACGAGGGCTTCGCTTGGATTGAGCGTGAAATAAAATTATGGTCAAAAACACTGTCATTATTTCATTAAAATATTTTTTTCTAGTGTGTGTTTAATTTACTCTTTATTAATACTATTGGATTATTAATGGATAGGTGTCTTATTGACGCCTCTCCATTATTAACCGGGCTTAATGTCACCTTACAATAGCAAGGTGACATTAACTTCTTATTACCCCATATCCCACCGCATCCCACACAGGAGTGGGACAGAGAGGCTAAGTGCCAGAATAGGTGCATCTTATAGATGCACCTTTTCTGGGGTGGCAGCGGGCTGGTATTTGTGGCGAGCTGGTATTTGTGGCAGCGAGCTGGTATTTGTAGCCGTGGGGGGCCAATATCCATGGCCCCTTCCTAGGCTAATAATATCAGCCCGGAACTGTCTGTGCAGCTTTTCTGGCTATAAAATATAGGGGGACCCCACGTCATTTTTTGTGGGGGTCCCCCTATTTTTATAGCCAGTAAAGGCTATGCAGACAGCTGCGGGCTGATAATCATGGCCTAGGAAGATCCATGGGTATTAACCCCTTTCCAGGCTACAAATATTGGCCCCCGGCTTTTCCGCTCTGGCGCAGGAGCCCACACAATTTTTTTCCCCATCACCTTTGTCTTTACACCAAAAAAAAAAAACGTATTAAAAAAACAAAAACCCTGACATTAAATGATTAACAAAAACCCTCGTGTCACCCCATAATAATGGAAAAAAAAAAAAACTATTTTAAAATATTTTCCTGTTTCAAATTAGTATTATGGTTAGGGATAGGTTTGGGATTAGGGCTAGGATTGTGATTAGGGCTAGGGTTGACATTAGGGTTAGCGTTGGGATTACGGTTGGGATTAGGGTTAGCATTGGGATTAGGTATAAGCGATTTGGGGTTAAGCGATTAGGGTTAGCGATTAGGGTTGAGATTAGGTTTGCTATTAGGGTTAGCGTAGGGATAGGGTTGAGATTAGGGTTTGGGTTGCTATTAGGGTTAGCGTTGGGATTACGGTTGAGATTAGGGTTAGGGTTCTGGTTAGGCCTGATGTTATGTTTTGGATTAGGTTTGTTTTTCTTTTTTGGTGTTTGGCTTATGGTTAGGCCTTGGGTTAGGGTAGGGGTTATATCTAAGTATATACCAAATTTATTATATATTTTGGTTTTGGATATAGTATCTAATGACATTATTGTATTCATTGTAGGTTCATGATTTTCCAGCAATATGGGACGCCGCAGATGAGTCCTATAAGGACAAATATTACCGCGACATAAGTTGGACAAAAATATTTCGGGACCTATATCCTGAATGGGATTCCTGTACAAATGCCAGGCAATTGCAAATTGGTAATTATGTTATTTAACAATTAATATTATACTTTCTACAAAATTGACTAAGATTGATATTTTTTTAAAATATTTTTTAGAGACAGATATTAAACAGAGGTGGATGTCTGTGAGGGACCGGTTCACTAAATTTGTTAACACTTGTGATAGAAGTGGCTCCTCACCCAGTCGCAAAATGTTTCCATTTTATGAGGAATTGTAGATTCTGGTCACAAGCAGGACATTGCGGAGGTAATTTGTAAACAAAAAAATAGAGAAATCTTTAATTAACTATACATGTAGCCTCTATGTTTTCATGTGGAGTAGCACAGTTGGCTGCATATTGAACGCTGCGTACAGCCACAGCGTTCAATACGCAGAATCCAGATGTTACAGCATAGTAGAGGGGATTTTCAGAAATCCCATCTCCACTATGCTTCCAAAGATGGAGGTTTCAGACCTATGTCACCGGACATGCGTTGCGTCTTTTGACACCACAGCATGTCTATCTTGTGTTGGCGCTCTGACTCCGCAAGATAACTATCACAGTGTATTGATAGCATGTGGTGATAACACATGTGTTAAATGAAAACATGCGCTATCACCACACAAACAAAAAAGGGGGCCGCGATTTGGGCGGAGCGGCCTTTTTGCTGCGTCCAAAGCGTTGCTCCTCCGCAGCGTTGGAAAAATACCGTAATAATTTATTATTTTCTTTTTTTCACACAGGACTGAAGGGAACATTTCTCCTCATGGGCCTCCTGCTGATGAGGAATCTGAGGATGGAGCAGGAAATTCCTCTGGAGCTCGTGGCACCAGTTCTCCATCTGTTGCAACAGCTTCTGCTGGTGCCACATTCAGCAGCTGCTGCAGGCACATCTGCTTCAGCAGCTTTTGGAGCATCTGGTTCCGCAGAAGCTATTGTAACAGAGAGGAGAGAAAGAGCTGCCTATCCGGTGGCAGGAGAGCTGAACCAAAAAAAAAAAAAAAGAAAGAAAAAAAACGATAAAACAGTTAAAATTGCAAATGATACCCTGGATTTGATCAAAAAATCACTTAGATTTTTTTGCCTTGACAATTGCAAGGAAGGCTCGCTCACTGCCACTGGATAGGCAGTCAATTTCTCTGACTACGGTACAGATATCACTGACAGCTTTAGAGGACCCTGCTCCAATTGCGCCGTATGAAGACGTATTTTTTTTTTTTTTACTTTTCCGTCCAAGACCAAAACAGCAGACCAGTCAGCACTTATTCTCATAATTCTGAGGCAGGAAACACACAAAGGCTGGGACCCTCACCGACTGCCACTTTCCCTACTGATCCTTCTGCCTCCTATGGGTATTGCCCGGACTATCAGTACTTACATTAATATGCAATTTTGGTTGAAAATATTTCCAGTCTGCCAGGCAGAGCTGGACGTTGCCACAAAAAGGCCCACTTCAGTACTAAGAGAGCAATAAACTTTGTTAACGCCTGGCAAATATTTTGTTATGTGGTCCAAAAATGTATTTCTTTGGGCAAAAGTTTATTATATTTTTATATTGAAAAAAGAATGACAATGTTTGTCACAATTTCTTTATTAGTTTTAAAATAGAGTTATATTTAAAAATGTCATTTTTGTTTTTTATATACTTTGGCATAAGAGGATGATGGTATATGGGCACTGGACTATAGGATGGAGGACATGTATGATGGTATATGGGCACTGGACTATAGAATGGAGGATATGTATGATGGTATATGGGCACTGGACTATAGGATGGAGGACATGTATGATGGTATATGGGCACTGGACTATAGAATGGAGGATATGTATGATGGTATATGGGCACGGGACTATAGGATGGAGGATATGTATGATGGTATATGGGCACGGGACTATGGGAAGGAGAAGAATCATGATAATTTGTTTCAACAAACACCACTTAGTAAATAGAAAACTAAACACATGAAATTAACAATACATTTTTTAATACATACAAATCCAGATGAAATAAAAAAAAACACAAAAAAACACAATTTTATATTGAACTTGGCTTCTTCTGACAGAATTCGATGGTGATCTTGGCATCTTCTTTTTAGTGGTTCAATCTTGTTGCATCCTTTTCTGCTGCTCAGACTGCACAACATCAGCACAGAGTATTCCCAGTGCACGGCACCTTCTGGACTCAAAGTATTCAGTGAAGGTTTCTCTCACACGCACACCCGAGTTGGAGGGCCTTCCCAGACCCACGGTGACCACTGGATTAAATGATCACTGCTGGTACTCCACATCTACGTCAGTGCTGTACTCACGAGCATAGTTATGGAGTACACCGACACCGTTGACGCTGTGATTAAGGCATGCTGTGTCCAAATGGATGGGTGTGTGAAAGATACTCCACTGACTACTCATGATCCCAAAAGTGCATTCCACATATCTTCGTTCACGACTCAGCCGATAATTACAATTCCTCCGCCAGGCATTCAGTCCCCTTCGTGGCTATGGGCACAGCAGGGTTGTCATTAAGGGAAACGCCTCATCCGATACCATCACAAAGGACACTGGATGTGTGGAACCCGGCAAAGGTCATGGGGCTGGAAGCATTCCACAATCTTGAAGAATTTGCAGACCAATCTGATGTTCGCAACACCCGAGAGTCCCCAGTACTGCCATAGGCACCAACATCAGTGGCAACAAATTTGTAATGGGCATCAGCCACCACCATCAGGACCACAGAAAAATACCATATTTTTCGCTTTGTAAGACGCACTTTATTTCCCCCAAATTTGGGGACATACCGCTTACGGTTATCATTGTAGGCTGGGATGAGGGGGTGGCCGCGGCCGCTGCTGCCCAGGGTGATGCAGGAGTCTCCGTTCCTGTGGGGGGGCTCTGCCGACATTTTGTGAAAGGCCAGAGTCCCCCAGCAGTTCGTCCATGCTTTCCTGTGCGACGGACTCCGTGAAAATGGCTGCCGGCAGGTGGCGCATGCACAGATAGAGATCTCGGCACCAAGATCTCAGGAGATAAGATTTCAGCGCTGAGATCTCATCTCTCGAGATCTTGGTCCCACCAAGATCTCCATCTGCGCATGTGCCACCTACCGCCGGCCATTTTTCCGAACTGCCGGTGGGGGGGAGGGGGTTCTCTGGCCTTTCACAAAATGTCGATAGAGCCCCCGCAGCACCGGAGACACCCCTGCAGCACAGGAGCCCCCCTGCAGCACAGGACACCTGCAGACTCCCTCATCCCATCTCCAAGACATTTCACGTGATGCGCCGATTCTTTGGAATGCACTACCCAGGTTTAATACGATGAATCCCCAATCCCCACCGTTTAAAGCGTGCCCTAAAAACTCATTTGTTCAGATTGGCCTACCGCCTCAACGCATTAACCTAACTATCCCTGTGTGGCCCATTTAAAAAAAAACAAAAAAAAAAACCTTAAGCCATAACCAGGTTCCTTGCATTATGTGCTCATACACTTTATACAGTTAATAGCCCTCTGTGTCTGTACTGTTACATACTTAGGCTGTTAACTGGTTTTACATGAACACCCGACCCTTACACTATGGCTGGTCCGAATAACTAAAGCAATTGTTACCATCCACCTCTCGTGTCTCCCTTTTTCCTATAGATTGTAAGCTTGCGAGCAGGGCCCTCACTCCTCTTGGTATCTATTTTGAACTGTGATTTCTGTTATGCTGTAATGTCTATTGTCTGTACAAGTCCCCTCTATAATTTGTAAAGCGCTGCGGAATATGTTGGCGCTATATAAATAAAAATTATTATTATTATCCCAGCCTGCAGCAACGATTCACTCCTGCCTCCTCCAGCAGCGACCCTGGGACCCCTCTTCACCGCAGCCACCACCCCCGGTAAGCAATTAGACGCATGGATTATAAGAAGCACCACCAATTAAAAAAAGTTTTTTTCCTATTTTTGTCATCAAAATTTGGGGTGAGTCTTCTAATCCGGAGCATCTTACAAAGCAAAAAATATGGTACTTTTTATAATTAAAGAAGCGTGATCCTGATCGTGGTGGCTGCTGAACCCTTACATGTTTACCATCGACTGCACCTATGCAGTATGGGAAATTGGCCATAGACTGAAAGCCTGCTGCAACCTGCAGCCAAGTCTCCTAGGTTGGGGAAGGCATCATAATGGGCTACAACTTCTGCCAGATCACGTTACATGTGCACCTCACAATTTTAGAGATGGTGGATTTACCAACTCTAAATTAGAGGTGTAGTGATGTATAGCTCTCTCCTGTGGCCAAAAATCTGCAAAGAAAAAGAAAATATTATTAGAAATGTCACTCAAAAATGTAAGGAAACCTGTCAGCAGTTATGGGCGATATATTATGCAGCCACCACCTTTCAGGTCTTTTCTGAAGCAATCTATAATGCTGGCCATAACACCCCGGTCCAACACGAAAGGTATAAAAAAAATTAACCAAACTTTAAAAATAAGACAACTGCGTGGGGCGGTCACGTTAGATGGGACTTGCAGGTCCGTGTCCGGCCACTCCAATCTTTTGGCAACGCCGCCACCCTCCTGCTTGCTTCAACGCTCTGCTGCTCAGCCGTACCTATCTGGCCTGTTGAGGGCAGACTAATTCCTGCAGTAAGCAAGCACAAGGAAAGGTCTGAGAGGCCCAGCGTGTGCACAACTCTGGACTTTTCTCTATCCTCACCAGGACATAAAAGTATGCCTGCGCAGTAGAGCGATGAAGCAAGCAGGAGAGTGGATTCACAAGAAGAAGGGAGGCGCCGCACCTGGACCTGCGACACAGCTATCGCATATGATCACACGATAGCGCCCGCCCACGGGTATAATCCAAATTATGTGTCTACTTTTTCTTATCTATCTCCACTGACCCGGGGGCTTAATTATAGAATGCTGTAGATAAGCTCTGAAAGACAGTGGCCGTATCTTATAGCAGCCAAAAATGCTGACAGTTTCCTGGCGTGTTTTAAACATGATATTTCAGGTACTGTAAAACACAGTACCAGAGATATCCATATCCATGTGTCAGTGTGTGCGCGGCAAACATGTGGCAACTGCGTGCCGCCCATGTGCTGCATCATTACCACGCAGATGGCTAGCAGGGAAAAAGCGCTACAGTAAGCGCAGTTACACGGTGGCAGGTGCTGAAGACAAAGCCCGCTCTTCCCGGATGGCGCTGAAATCATGCAGAGCAGGGGAGAATGATAACAGCATCTTCATCACCTGCCACCAGGGAACAGCGCTTTCTGTACCGCTTCTTCACCAGTGCAATGCGTGTCACACAGAGGACATCAATGTGTGTTCTCTGTGTGCGGGACACTTTTTGGACCGTGGTAAAGGTAAAAATCTAACCTGTCAGCGTGTTTTGCCCATGGACACACGGCCCACGAAAACACGCTGATATGTGCATAGGCCCATTAATTTGAGTGGGTCTACGTGTGTCAGTGTCTCTGGTACATGTGAAAACTTCCATCACATGTACCGGACACAAGACGTGTGAAAGAGGCCCAATGACATACAAACAAAAAATCAGTTACTTACCGCAAGGTGATGAGCACCCTTTCCTCAGCAGAGATGGCCTTTCTCATCACCATATCACTCAATGTCAGATGAGGTGCCAGAATGTGAACCAGTCTATCAACAGCCGGGATGGTGAGACGGCAGAAGGAAACAAATTTATCCGGAAATCTGAAAATTTGATAGAAAAAAAAAATGGTTACTTACATAGGAAAAAATGTTTGGAAACATTTTAATTCAGAAATTGTCTTTAGATATTTTGCAACTTACCTCCTCAAAATCGGTGTAAAGCACATAAAAGTGCCCCTTCTCTGTGTGCTCAGCTACCAGAGGGTACACCCACATTCTTTTGCACGCTCGCCTTCTCCTCTGCTGCGCCTAAAATTAAAAAAAAATAAATTGTTTAGAACACAACACAGTAACAAAAAATACATGTAAAGATTTTTTGACATCTACTTTAGCCTACCTGCTCTCTGTGATGATTGAGGATTTGCAGCAGCAACCCCAGCATCAGAATCCTGTAGGGCCTGCGGAGCTGTAGCTGCAGCCTCTGTTTATAGCTTTATTGGTGTAAAAAAACGCAGACAATTCTGCAGGAAAAACCGCAATGAAAACCGCATTAAAAAACACGTCAAAACCGCACCTGCGTTTTCTGCCAAGAGATGCGGATTCAGTGTGGAAAAATCTGCAGGTAAATCCGTAATGTGTGCACATAGCCTTATGGGGAATTCTGAAGAGACAAGTTGAGCATCACTTTCCATCCAGAATCCAGGCACTAAAGTAGTCGCTCTTGAAGAATGTAAAAAGATAGATGTTGCAATATGTCGCCAACTTGCTCATTCCATGCCTAGAAGACTTGGCGATATCCTTGAAAATTGTATAGATCATACAAAATACTAGATGAAGTAATTTTTGATGTGGGTGTATTCATTTTTTAATCAACTAATTTGATTAAAACTGAAGATTTTGTAACGAAAGTTATATTAACCTCACTTTCATGTTATGGGTTAAAAAGTGTTCTATGGAAGTCAGTCTTATGAAATTTTGGAAATTGTTCTTGTGTTCAGTAACAAATGTATTAAAATCTTACTTTTCAAAAGGGGGTGTACTCATTTATGCTGAAAATATGGCGTTTGCTATCTATTCAAGCCAATTTTGAGCTTGAAAAAGTTGAAGAGTGCTCCCTTCCCCTTCGAGCCCTGCAGTGTAGCAAAACAGCAGTTTTCCACCACATGAGGTATATGGGCACTCAGGAGAAATTGCACAACAAATTGCATGGTCCATTTTCTCCTCCTGTTACCCTTTTGAAAATGCAAAATTTGCAGCCAAATTAAAATTTTGGTGGGAAAGAAAAATTGTCATTTTTTCCTTCCACAATGCTTTAATCCCTAAAGGATTAATAAACTTCTTGAATGTGGTTTTGAGCACGTTGAGGGGTGTAGTTTTGAAAATGGTGTCACTTTGGAGTATTTTCTGTCCTATAGGCCCTGAAAGTCACTTCAAAAAGGATGTAGTCCCTAAAAAAATGGCTTTGTAAATTTTGTTGTAGAAATGAAAAATTGTTGATATATGTTTTACCGAACAAAAAAAAAAAAAATGTTTCAAAAATGATTTTTGTGTGAAGTAGACATGTGGCAAATGTTTATTATCCATTTTGGGTAACATAACTCTCTGGTTTAAAGCGCATAAAAATTTAAAGTTTTAAAATTGCAAAATGTTGAAATTGTTAAATTTGATATTTTCATAAATAAACGCAAATAATATCTACCTAAATTTACCACTAATATGAAGAACAACATGTCATGAAAAAAACTCTCAGAATCACTGGGATACGTTGAAGATTTTCAGAGTTATTACCGCAAAGACACAGAGTCAGAATTTAAAAAAAACGGCCTGGTCAAAAAGGTGAAAACAACCTAGGGGGGAGAGAGGGGTTAACTGTATTCTTTTCATTTTTTACCTTTTGCCTTCCAAGAGCCATAACTTAAATTTTGGATTTAACAAAGCAATATGAGGGCTACTTCCCCCCTTCCACTCTCCTGGTGGACGAAATGTAGTTTTCAATGAAACCATTCATTTTAACATTATATTTAACATTATAACATTTAACATTATATTTAACATTATTATGTATATAATTCCTTAAATTGTCTGTCATCCACTTCCGTCTGGACGTCCTCGAATCCCACAATCCACCGCGCTGCACCGGAAGTACGCCGACCGCCATATTGGAATACCCAAGTGATGGGTATTCCAATATGGCACCCGCTGGTGGTACAAGGCCCTTGCACAGTACCACCAGCGGGTCATCGTCGGACCCCTGCTGCTGGGACTCCCCCACCGCAAGAACCCCATGCTGCAAGGACTCCACGCCTTAAGGACCCCAGCCGCTGGAATCCAGACCGCCGAGTATGTACAGGGGTGTGGAGAGACATCGGCCAATCAGAGGGAAGTGGGCGCGTCCAAGGTCTGGAGTGGGTAAATTTTAAATATGGAGCCAACAGCAGCGCTGTGACAGTTACCAGTACGGAACCAACAGCCGACTATTACCGGGAGCGGAAGGGGAGACGCAACAAAGTTCACAGGCCTTGCTGTACTCATTTTGGTGTCTAAGGTAGGAATGAAGCGGAGCAGTGATACAGCCGCACTGTGTGTAAGAGGTAGAGAGTATAGAGAGCTGCTAGCGGTATGGCCCAGTGCGGCAGCTGCAAAATGAGACTGTGGTGTGGGGCCTGCACCGAGGCATGTTTTACTAGCCAAGGGGGGGTGTCTGTGTGTCTATCCTCCTCGCTGCACAGACATAGCAGAGCTGAGCCGGACATGTCTTGTGTATATATACTGCTCTCCTATCCTCCTCGCTGCATAGATGCTGCAGAGATATCTATATATACACAGTATACACTCGAGTATAAACCGAGATTTTCAGCCCACTTTTTCGGGCTGAAAGTGACCCTCTCGGCTTATACTCGAGTCATTGTCGGCTGGTGGTGGGGGAAGGGGGGGGTGTTTGCGGTGACATACTCACCTGCTGCTGGCGCGGTCCCTGCATGTCCAATGGTCTCCAGGCAGCTCTTCCTGTATTCAGCGGTCACGTGGTACCGCTCATTAAAGTAATGAATATGGACGCATATTCATTACTTTAATGAGCGGTACTTGACCGCTGAACACAGGAAGATGCCGCCGACTCCCGGAGACCATCTGACAGTGAGACGCTGCCAGGGACGGCGCCGGGAGCAGGTGAGTATATCGGGTAAGCATTGCGCGATAGTCAACTTCCTCGTTACACCACTGCGCGCTGCTCTGTCTTCCATCCTCTGCACTTACTGTTCAGGTCAGAGGGCGCGATGACGCGATTAGTGTGCGCGCCGCCCTCTGCCTGAACAGTCAGTGCGGAGGATGGAAGACAGAGCGTCGCGTGGAACGAGGAAAGTGACTATCGCAAGTGCCGGGGGCCTGAGCGAAGAGAGGTGAGTATGCGATTTTTTTTATTTTAATCGCAGCAACAGCATATGGGGCCACAATGTATGGAGCATCTTATGGGGCCACAATGTATGGAGCATCTTATGGGGCCACAATGTATGGAGCATCGTATGGGGCCACAATGTATGGAGCATCGTATGGGGCCACAATGAATGGAGCATCGTATGGGGCCACAATGAATGGAGCATCGTATGGGGCCACAATGAATGGAGCATCGTATGGGGCCACAATGAATGGAGCATCGTATGGGGCCACAATGTATGGAGCGTCTTATGGGCCATAATGTATGGAGCATCTTATGGGGCATAATGTATGGAGCATCTTATGGGGCCACAATGTATGGAGCATCGTATGGGGCCACAATGTATGGAGCGTCTTATGGGCCATAATGTATGGAGCATCTTATGGGGCCATAATGTGTGGAGCATCTTATGGGGCCATCAACCTTTATGCAGCATTGTATGGGGTGTATTTTAATATGGAGCATCTTATGGGGCCATAATGAACTGTATAAAGCATTATATGGGGCTCCTGATTCAATATGGATATTCAAAAACACTTAACCTACTGATGTCTCAATTAATTTTACTTTTATTGGTATCTACTTTTATTTTTGACATTTACCGGTAGCTGCTGCATTTTCCACCCTAGGCTTAGGCTATGTTCACACGTGGGAAGGGGGCTGCGGGTTCTCCCGCGGGTTTTCCCGCAGCGGATTTGATAAATCTGCAGGGCAAACCCGCTGCGGTTATCCCTGCAGATTTATCGCGGTTTGTGTTGCGGGTCCCGCTACGGGATTTACTCCTACTATTGATGCTGCATATGCAGCAATATCAAAAGAGGAGAATAAGGAGCATATCATGGACAATATATAATTAAATCTTTATTAATACATAAAAATGATTAAAACACGATCAGTAATAAGTCACAGCGTATACGTTCCAATGAAGGGCCGAAAGAGGACAGTCCCTCCAAAATACCCCTAAACATATGACAGGGAAAGTCCCGCATATAATGGATAAAGCACAAAATGTCTCTCCTCTGCACTGTCTGGTGAGTGTACACTGATATTGCGCTATTATTTGACCATATGCATCTGCAGCCCACATGGGTGTTGCTTTTGAATAGCTAGATTGACTTTACTGCTCTACCTGATACTTACCTGTCTTGTTTAGTGCTCCTGGTAAGCTGAGAGGTGAGTATAGCATTATTTTTTATTTTAATTCTTTTTTTTTTTTTTTTACAGAAATATGGTTCCCGGGGCCTGGAGGAGAGTCTCCTCTCCTCCACCCCGGGTACCACCCGCACATTATCCGCTTACTTCCCGCATGGTGGGCACAGACAGCCCCATGCGGGAAGTAAGCAGATCAATGCATTCGTATGAGTGCAGAACCGCCGAGATTCTGCACAAAGTAGTGACATGCTGCGGGTTGTAAACCGCTGCGTACCCGCACGGTTTTTCCCGCAGCATGTGCACAGCGGTTTGCGGTTTCCATAGGGTTTACATGTTACTGTAAACACAATGAAAACTGCAGCAGACCCGCAGCTGCACAATCGCCGCGGTTCCACGGTAAAAACCGCAAAGTGTGAACATGGCCTTATACTCGAGTCAATAAGATTTCCCAGTTTTTTGTGGCAAAATTAGGGGGGGGGGGGGGTCGGCTTATACTCGAGTACATATACATACATATATATAATATATATATATATATATATATATATATATATATATATATATATATATATATATATATATATATATATATACATATACACACACACAAACATACATGCAATAGAATCGGGCCCATTTCTGGTAATGTCTTAAAATTCCAAGCCAAGGGAGGTGAAAAAACGCAATTCCGCAATTGTCTTTATGGCATTCATTGTGTGGTAAAAATGGAGGGGGGACATTATTCTTCAAGGCACTACAATTGGTGATATTCAAGATGTATAGATTTTATCATTATTATTCTATTGGCATAAGACATTTATGAACTTTGTAAGGAAAGTAAAAAAATGACGAGTCACTATTAACTATATTTTTTTGTTGAAAAAGCCTTTAAGCTCGTTTTTACATTTCTTGTTTTTTTTCCGAACAGCATTTATGGGTCAAAAACTCACATCTATCAAAATATAAAATTTACTGCTGCAAAAATAAGAGATTATACAGTGCATGACCACTTGAGCCAATCACTGGGCTTGGCGGTCTTGTGTTGACTACATCGGCATCTATGCTGAGCCAGTAATTGGCTGCTGCAGCAGTCACGTGCTCTGTAGTTGTGATACCACTGCTGCACACTGCCAAAAGACCATGCAGAAAGAGTAAAATAGGGGGAAAAAAACAAATTAATACAATTTAACTGCTGAAACTAGAGTACTAAATTAATTCCTTTGCTTGACTGTCCATAGACTTTAAACCCCGGAGGCATTTAAGTTTTTTGCTCCCCTTCTTCCCAGAGCCATAACTTTTTTATTTTTCTGTCAATATGGCCATGTGAGGGACGAGTTGTACTTCTGAACGACACCATTGGTTTTATCATATTGTGTACTGGAAAACGGGAAAAAAATTCCAAGTGCGGTGACATTGCAAAAAAAGTGCAATCCCACAGTAGTTTTTTGTTTTGCTTTTTTCCTATGTTCACTAAATGCTAAAACTGGCCTGTCATTATAGCCACCAAACATGTCTAGGTTCTTTTTTATTTATGTGGTGAAAAAAATTTCAAACTTTGTTAAAAAAAAAAAAAAAATTGTGCCATTTTCCGATAACCGTAGCATCTCCCCTTTTTTATTGATAGATCGGGCAATTCTGAACCCGACGATACCAATTATGTGTATGTTTTTTTTTTTGTTTTTTTATGGGATGAAAGGGGGGCGATTTGAACTTTAACACCTTAGTGACAGAGCCAATTTGGTACTTAATGACCGAGAAAATTTTTACAATTCTGACCACAGTCACTTTATGAGGTTATAACTCGAACGCTTTAAGGGATCCCGCTGATTCTGAGAGATTGTTTTTTCATGACATATTGTACTTCATGTTAGTGGTAACATTTCTTCGATATTACTTGCGATTATGAAAAAAAAACGGAAATATGGCGAAAATTTTTAAAATTTTGCAATTTTCAAACTTTGTATTTTTATGCCCTTAAATCAGAAAAAAAATAGTTAATAAATAACATTTCCCACATGTCTACTTTACATCAGTACAATTTTGGAAACAAAATGTTTTATTGTTAGGGAGTTATAAGGGTTAAAAGTTGACCAGCAATTTCTCATTTTTACAACACCATTTTTTTTAGGGACCACATCTCATTTGAAGTCATTTCAGGGGTCTATATGATAGAAAATACCCAAGTGTGACACCATTCTAAAAACTGCACCCCTCAAGGTGCTCAAAACCACATTCAAGAAGTTTATTAACCCTTTACGTGCTTCACAGGAACTGAAACAATGTGGAAGGAAAAAATGACATTTTCCTTTTTTTTTTGCAAACATTTTACTTCAGAACCATTTTTTTTTTATTTTCCCAAGTGTAAAAACAGAAATTTAACCATAAATTTTGCTGTGCAATTTCTCCTGAATACGCCGATACCCCATATGTGGGGGTAAACCACTGTTAGGGCGCACCGCAGAACTTGGAAGTGAAGGAGCGCCGTTTGAATTTTTCAATGCAGAATTGGCTGGAATTGAGATTGGATGACATGTCACGTTTAGAGAGCCCCTGATGTGCCTAGTGGAAACCCCCCACAAGTGACACCATTTTGGAAATTAGACCCTTTAAGGAACTTATCTAGATGTGTGGTGAGCACTTTAAACAGAAGTTTCACAGAAGTTTATAACGTAGAGCCGAGAAAATAAAAAATCTAATTTTATCTACAAAAATGATCTTTTTGCCCCCAAATTTTTATTTTCACAAGGGTAACAGGAGAAATTAGACCACAAAAGTTATTGTGCAATTTCTCCTGAGTACGTCGATACCCCATATGTGAGGGTAAACCACTGTTTGGGCGCACCGCAGAGCTTGGAAGTGAAGGAGCGCCGTTTTACTTTTTCAATGTAGAATTGGCTGGAATTGAGATCGGACGCCATGTCGCGTTTGGAGAGCCCCTGATGTGCCTTAACAGTGGAAACCCCCCACAAGTGACCCCATTTTGGAAACTAGACCCCCCATGGAACTTATATAGATGTGTGGTGAGAACTTTGAATGCCCAAGTGCTTCACAGAAGTTTATAATGCAGAGTCGTGAAAATAAAAAATATATTTTTTTTTCCACAAAAAAGATTTTTTAGCCCCAAAGTTTTTATTTTCACACGGGTAACAAGAGAAATTGGACCCCAAAAGTTGTTGTCCAATTTGTCCCGAGTTTGCTGGTACCCCATATGTGGGGTAAACCACTGTTTATGCACACGGCAGAGCTCAGAAGGAAGGGTGCATCATTTGACTTTTTGAGCGCGAAATTGGCTGTCGTGTTTGGAGACCCCCTGATGTACCTAAACAGTGGAAACCGCCCAATTCTAATTCCAACGCTAACCCCAACACACCACTAACCCTAATCCCAACCCGATCCATAATCCTAATCACAACCCTAACGATAATCACAACCCTAACCCCAAAACAACCCTAATCTCAACCCTAACCTCAACCCTAACCATAACCCTAATCAAAACTCTAAATCCAACACACCCCTAATCCTAATCTCAACCCTAACCTCAAACCTAACACTAATCCCAATACACCCATATCCCTAATCCCAACCCTAACCTTAACCCTAATCCTAAACCTAACCCTAATCCCAAATGTAACCCTAATCCCAAACATAACCCTAATGCCAACCCTAAGCCTAATACCAGCCCTAATCCAAACCCTAACCCTAATCCCAACACTAACCCTAACTTTAGACGCAACCCTAGCCCTAACTTTACCCCCAACCCTAACTTTAGCCCCAACCCTAACCCTAACTTTAGCCCCAACCCTAACCCTAACTTTAGCCCCAACCCTAACCCTAGCCCTAACTTTAGCCCCAACCCTAACCCTAGCCCTAACTTTAGCCCCAACCCTAATTTTAGCCCTAACCCTAAATTTAGCCCCAACCCTAACCCTAAATTTAACCCTAACCCTAGCCCTAACTTTAGCCCCAACCCTAAGGCTACTTTCACACTTGCGTCATGTGGCATCCGTCGCAATCCGTCGTTTTGGACAAAAAAACGGATCTTGCAAATGTGCCCGCAGGATGCCTTTTTTGCCCATAGACTTGTATTGCCGACGGATGGCCACACGTTGCGTCCGTCGTGCACTGGATCCGTTATATTTTGGCGGACGTTCAATGTAACCTTTTTTTTGTACGTCGCGTCCGCCATTTCCGCGCATGCGTGGCCGTAACTCTGCCCCCTCCTCTCCAGGACATAGACTGGGCAGCGGATGCGTTGAAAAACTGCATCCGCTGCCCATGTTGTGCACAATTTTCACAACGTGCGTGAGTACGTCGGGCCGATGCATTGCGACGACCCCGTACCGACGCAAGTGTGAAGAAGCCTAGCCCTAGCCCGAACCCTAAATTTAGTCCCAATCCTAACCCTAAATTTAGCCCCAACCCTAACCCTAATTTTAGCCCCAACCCTAACCCTAATTTTAGCCCCAACCCTAACCCTAATTTTAGCCCCAACCCTAACCCTAATTTTAGCCCCAACTCCTCTCTCCTGCCGGCCGGCAGATGGCGGGCGCACTGCACATACGCCCGCCATTTTCTATCCCGATGAAGAAGCCGGCGGGCAGGAGGGGGCGCAGGAGGACCCAGGGACACCGGTAAGTATGATAGGGTCCCCGAATCCCCCTATTTCTCTGTCCTCTGATGTGCGATCACATCAGAGGACAGAGAATGACAGCTTTTTTTTGGTTTTTTTTCGACCACCGGTAAACAGTTAATTACCGGTGATCGCAAAACAAGGGCCGACCATGTTCTTTGGAGTCTCGGCTACCCCCGGCAGCAGAGACCCCAAAGATCCTCCGGGTGCCGGTCGGCGGGCGCACTGCCATTTTTGGTCGGAAAAAGATGGCGGCGTCCATCGGGAGCCACGAGCAGCAGCGGGGGAGACAGGTGAGTATCGGGGGGCTATCAGCGGATCCAATTTCTCTGTCCTCTGATGTGCGATCACATCAGAGGACAGAGAAATTATAAGGGAAACCGTGTTTTTTTTCTTCTTTTTTTGCGATCGCCGGTAAACGGTTAATTACCGGCGATCGCAACTCGGGGTCGGTAAAAAAAACAACAAATCATGTTGTCTGGGGTCTCGGCTACCCCCGGCAACCGAGACCCCAGAGAAAATCCGACACTGGGGGGCGCTATTCACTTTTTCCACAGCTGTGGTTTACGTACCCTTAACTTCCGCCGTTAAAAGGCATATCGGCGGTCGTTAAGGGGTTAAGGCTATGTGCACACGTTGCGGATTAGGCTTAGGAATTTCTGGTGCGGATTCTGCCTCTCCTGGCAGAAAACGCACCTGCGGTTCCGCAGCATTTTTTGTGCGTTTTTGCTGCGGTTTTCTTGCGGATTTGCTGTGGTTTTTACCCCTGCGGTTTTCTATAAAGGAATGGGTACAAAAACGCTGCAGATTCACAAAAAAGAAGTGACATGCTACTTCTATTAAACCGCTGCGTTTCAGCAGCGGATTTTCCTCAAAGTGTGAACAGCATTTTTTTTCTCATTGATTTACATTGTACTGTAAATGAATTGCGGATCTGCAGCGTTTCTGCACCTCAAAAAGCGCTGCGGATCCGCAGAGAATAAGCAACGTGTGCACATACCCTCAGGCTATGTGCACACGTAGGAAATGTGGTGCAGAATTTTCTGCACTAAGGGTATGTGCACACGTCAGGATTTCTTGCAGAAATTTTCCTGACAAAAACAGGACATTTCTGCCAGAAATCCGCATGCATTTTTACCGCGTTTTTGGTGCGTTTTTCCCAAATGCATAGAATTGCGGGAAAAACGCAGAAAATCCGCAAAAATAATGAACATGCTCATTTTTTTACTGCGATGCGTTTTTTTCCGTGAAAAAAACGCATCCATGTGCACAAAACATGCAGAATGCATTCTAAAATGATGGAATGCGTAATGTATGCGTTTTTAATGAGTTTTTATATAGTTTTTAACACGAAAAAACGCGATAAAAATGCGAAAAAACCTGAACATGTGCACATAGCCTTAATCTGCACCTCCTGGCAGAATCCGCAGGTGCATTTTTTATGCGTTATTTGTGCAGTTTTTACCACTGTGGATTTCTATAATGGAGAAGTGCAGAAACGCTGCAGAACTGCAAAAAAGAAGCGACGTGCACTTCTTTGAAATCTGCGCAGATTTTTCTGCACCATGTGCACTGCTTTTTTTTTCACATTGATTTACATTGTACTGTAAATCACAGTGCAGTTCTGCACTAAATCTGCATCATGTGCACATACCCTTACTTTTTTATATATATATATATTTTTTACTCTTGGCATGCTTCAATAGTCTCCATGGGAGACTAGATGCTGACATAACCCGATCGGTTCTGCTACATACAGGCGATGATCAGATTGCCTGTTTGTAGCAGAATTACTCACTTGCTATGAGTGCCAACCACCGAGCAGCTCTCATAGCAATCTGGCACTGACGACCATAGAGGTCTGCAGGAAACCTCTGATTGTCATGCCAACCCATCGATGACCTGCGATCATGTGACAGGAGTCATCGATGGACGGATTTCCGGCGTGATTGCCGGAAGTGCATGTTAATTGCCGCTGTCAGCGTTGGACAGCGGCATTTAACGGGTTAATAGCAGCAGGTTGAACTCAATTCCACCCGCAGCTCTTCCGGGCACATGTCAGCTGTTCAAAACATCTGACATGTGCTGGGAAAGTTGTGAGCTCACCACCGGAGCCCTGTTGTGAATTCTGTGGCGGAGCTCCCTCCTGTGGTCACAAGTGGTACTTCGGCTGGTTCTCTCTGTGAGCTTCCGTTGGTGGAGGAAAGTGGTACTGCGGCTTCTGAGTTTCCTTCCTCAGGTGATGTGGTGAAGTCGTTAGGTGCTGCTCTATTTAACTCCACCTAGTGCTTTTATCCTGGCCTCCAGTCAATGTTCTAGTATTGGACCTGTTTCCTCCTGGATCGTTCCTGTGGCCTGCAGCTCTGCATAGCTAAGTTCCGCTTTGCTATTTGTTTGCTGTTTTTTTCTGTCCAGCTTGTCAATTTGTTTTTTACTGCTTGCTGGAAGCTCTGGGACGCAGAGGGTGTACCTCCGTGCCGTTAGTTCGGTAGGGTCTTTTTGCCCCCTTTGCGTGGTGTTTGTAGGGTTTTGTGTTGACCGCAAAGTTACCTTTCCTATCCTCGCTCTGTTCAGAAAGTTGGGCCTCACTTTGCTAAATCTATTTCATCTCTACGTTTGTCTTTTCATCTTAACTCACAGTCATTATATGTGGGGGCTGCCTTTTCCTTTGGGGTATTTCTCTGAGGCAAGGTAGGCTTATTTTCTATCTTCAGGCTAGCTAGTTTCTCAGGCCGTGCCGAGTTGCATAGGGAGCGTTAGGCGCAATCCACGGCTGCCTTTAGTGTGGTTGGAGAGGATTAGGGATTGCGGTCAACAGAGTTCCCACGTCTCAGAGCTCGTTCTTGTTTTTTGGGTTATTGCCAGGTCACTGTATGTGCGCTGATCTCTATGTCCATTGTGGTACTGAATTACCTTTCATAACAGAGCCCACATCAAAGGGAGTGTCTCCGACATCGGTGTATTATTACGCCTGATGTTGGAAAGGGGTTTAACGCCTGGGGGCTACACAACTTCTCTCTCTACTGACGTTCTAAAAAGTCAATACAGAACAAACACTGAAGAAGATTGTGCAGCATTAGGTGCGAGAATTCGTCTGTCATACACAGCCGGATTCTCCATGGAGACCGTAGGTATGATTTATCATCATGTTTGCCTCCTTGATCACTTTGTACACAATACAATGATGAACAACAATTGTGTATACAGATTAGTGACAGTGCTTCCTCCTCCAGACCCAATGATCATGCGATAGATGGGTAGGGAGCAGGAGCTGCTGGTTCCGAGGAGATCCAGGCACCTCTGCTAAGCACCCATCAAGCAGAAATTCCACTAGTACAAGGGGCTAATATACCAGCCCCAGTTAAAGGGGAAGTTAGAAATAAAAAGGAATGCGCTTGTGTGGTCAAATGCCCGCCAAAAAAGACTTTCCCAACTTCATGAGGAGGGCACGTGTGAAGTAAAGAAAGAATAAGGAAAAAAAATCTTAACGTTAAAGAAAAAAGATAAAACACACCACCAGTCCAAGTAGTAGTTTATAGTCCCACTCACTATATATACATATAATTTCTACTACAGAAAGGAGAACACAGTTTATAAAACTTTTGTAGCTTTTTTTTGTGGTCAAAAGAAGAAAAAATAAAAATTGAAAAACAGGCACATATTTATAATTTAACAATCCTCCCCTCCAGCATTCTCTATAAAGACAATTCAGGAAGTACGCTGCCAAGATAGTAGCCTCTTAAACAGCATGCGTTATACAAATACACAAAGTAACAAAAAATAAGTACCTAGTACACGTGCTATCAGACAGAAGATAAGGGTACTGATGACATAGGTCCAATTCCAAGAATGGGGTCCAGCCACAGTGGAGACCCCCAGGAAAATAAAAATTAAGGTCTCACTGACACTGCTCCACATCTTCAGGAAATATTTGATTGTGGTATGAGACTTATGGGAAATATTAGCCTCAACATAAGGCCGCATTACTACACCAGAGGCTATAAGACTGCAATAAAAAACAGAGCATACAAAAGGTTAAGTTCAAATTCAAAATTAACAAAATGTATCACATGTAGTAGTGAGACAGAGCAGATAAAAGGGAAATAAAACTTACGCCATAATTCCGGAAAGATGGAAAAGTTCTGCTGACATGTAAGCCATATAGCTATACAAAAAAACAAATAGCGGCTCAATAACTCTGATGTGGGATGTAAACCGAGAAGTGAATGCTGCGATTATGCCATATACAATTCCTACAAAAACTCCTCCAAGGGAAACAATGAAGAAACTCAGGAACCCCAAGGAGATATCACGGAATTTCACCTGATCCAAGCGAGAAAACTCTTCAAACAGATGGTACAAAACCTAAAAGGAGACAAATCCATCAACTAGAGGTCAACAAGCAAACTAGACACTTACATGTTAGCACTTTAAGGCTAGGTAGCCAACAATTCCTAAAGTTAGTTAATGTTCAGTTAAAAAATAAGGCTTAAACTATTTTTTCTACTTTTTACGAAAGTGAACCCCAAATGCTCTAAAATAAACAGTAGGTACCCACCCTCCCAGAGACCAGCACCGGCTAACCGTGCTTTGGCTGCAGCAATCACATAGCCTCAGCAGTGTGCATCAGTTCTGTAGCCAATGAGCTCAGCAGCTGTGCCAAAGTAGATGCCAGGAGCAGCTGCAATCAGTAGTTGGCTACGGCAGCAATGCGCGCTGTCAACATGAAATCACCAAAGCCGCCAAAACAGAGAAGTGGAGAGAAGCTGGAGAGAGAAAGTACCTGATCGGCTTGTTATTTTACAGTGTTTGGAGTCCACTTTCTTGAAAGTGGAAAATGTCTGTAAGCAAATTTCACAATAAAAACTGCATGCATTATGAATGAGAGACTATAAACATAAGGCTAAAGTAGTTACTTTTAAAATTCATTCCAGAAGGGCTGCAGAATCCTTTTGAAAGTATTCACACGTGACATTAAAATAACTGGATAAAAGGTGCCCCGATCTTAAGACATCTACTTTAGCTCCAGGCCACTTTCAGCTTCTGCTTGCCATAGGACAGCACTTATTGTATTGAGGGGGCCAGTTACCGGATTAATTACAATAGCTTAAAGAGCCTGTTTCACCATCATGCTTAAAGGGAACCTGTCCCCTTCCCCCCCCCCCCCCAGGCGTTTGCACTTATTGTATTGAGGGGGCCAGTTACCGGATTAATTACAATAGCTTAAAGAGCCTGTTTCACCATCATGCTTAAAGGGAACCTGTCCCCTTCCCCCCCCCCCAGGCGTTTGTAACTAAAAGAGCCACCTTGTGCTGCACTAATGCTGCATTCTGTCAAGGTGGCTCTTTTAGTTCGGGTCCCTGGTACTGCTGAAATAATTGTTTTTGAAATTTGTTCCTCATACCGTGACACTGCCACGGAGGCAGGTCTTTCCCCCCCCCCCCCCGAATCTAGATGCACCACAGCCGTCAATCCTGGCCTCTGCGTGCCGCCTCCTCTTCCTTCATTAGCGTCCCCAGCACCTGTGTTGTTTTTTTTGTTTTTTTTCGGGCACCCGCAGTTGCGCTGCCCTTCGAACTAACAGTGCAGGCGCCGGGGACGCTAATGAAGGAAGAGGAGGCAGCACCCGGTGCGCAGAGGCCATGATTGACAGCTGTGGTGCTTTTGGATTCGGGGAGGAAAGACCTGCCCCATGGCGATTTCACGGTATAAGGAACAAATTTCAAAAATGACTTTCAGCAGTGCAAGGGACCTGAACTAAAAGAGCCACCTTGACAGAAAGCAGCATTAGTGCAGAACAAGGTGTCTCTTTTAGTTACAAACGCCTAGGGGGTGGGGGGTGGGGGGGTGACAGGTTCTCTAATTCAGAGACAAGCTAAGCTATTGAAATGAGATTACTGCCCAGCCATCTGGGCAAAGAAAACTGTTGATGTGGCAAAAAAAAGGATACATTCTCCTATGTCAAGCACATGTTACAATCACACCTGAGGACCTGGGTATGGAGCAAATATCTACAAATCCAGGCACCTGTGATAATAGAAGTATACTGTAAGGCTATGTGCCCACGTTGCAAAACAGAAGCAGATTTTTCCTCATCAAAACCGCACACCCTTGCAAGGAAAGCGCATGCGGATTTTGATGCGTATTTGAAGCGTTTTTCATGCGCTATCTCCTATACAAGTCTATGGCGGTGGAATTGCCACGATCCCACAAAATTAAAGCACATGCAGCGTATTTTACCGCGATGCGGTTCCGCTGCGGAAAAATACGCAGCATAGGCACAGCAATTGCAGAATGCAATTAAAATTAATGGGATGCATTTTGTTAGCGGTTTTTAAGCGTTTCCACAGCGGAATTACGCAGTGGAAACGCTTAAAAAATACAACGTGGGCACACAGCCCTACGGTTTGAAATGCATTATGCTGCCCATATGGTTTTATTTTCTGCACTAGGTGAATAAAGTTGGGATACTTTTGATCTGTTGAGCTTGAGCAAGCTACTATGCGCCTGAAGATAAATGACTCCATTGGTGAGCTGCGTTCCCTCCTTATGGAGTTGAAGCCTATACCAGGTTGAGTATTCTAGCGGCTATTACACTGTGTTCCAAATTATTATGCAAATGATATATTTCTCGGATTTTCCTAAATGGTCGGTGCAAATGACAGTCAGTCTAATAAAAGTCATCACCCGTTAGATTATACATCGAATTTTATTGAAGAAACCTCCCAATGTTAACAGTATAATCTCCCCAAAAAAATAAAAACTCAAAATGCACTGTTCCAAATCATTAGGCACAGTAGAATTTCTATACATTTGATATGTTTTAAAGAACTCAAAATGCTCATTTGTGGAATTTGCAGAATTAGGAGGTCACATTCACTAAACAAAACAGCTATTTAACTCCAAAACCTCCTAACAGGCCAAGTTACATGTTAACATAGGACCCCTTCTTTGATATCACCTTCACAATTCTTGCATCCATTGAACTTGTGAGTTTTTGGAGAGTTTCTGCTTGTATTTCTTTGCATTAAGTCAGAATAGCCTCCCAATTCTCTGTACGGTTGAGGTCAGGTGAAGATGGTGGCCACACCATGAGTTTATCTCCTTTTATGCCCATAGCAGCCAATGACTCAGAGGTATTCTTTGCAGCATGAGATGGTGCATTGTCATGCATGAAGATTATTTTGCTCCTGAAGGCACGTTTCTGCTTTTTAGACCATGGAAGAAAGTTGTCAGTCAGAAACTCTAAATACTTTGCAGAGGTCATTTTCACACCTTCAGGAACCTTAAAGTGTCCTACCAGCTGTTTCCCCGTGATTCTGGCCCAAAATGTGACTCCTCCACCTCCTTGCTGACGTCGCAGCCTTGTTGGGACATGGTGGCAATCCACCAACCATCCACTACTCCATCCATATGGACCATCCAGGGTTGCTTGACACTCATCAGTAAACAAGACTATTTGGAAATTAGTGTTCATGTATGTCTGGGCCCACTTTAACCATTTCTGCTTGTGAACACTGTTTAAGGGTGGCTGAATATTAGGTTTATGCACCACAGCCTACACCTTGAGGTTTGAGGGACTCCAGAGGCACCAACAGCTTCAAATAACTGTTTGCTGCTTTGTAATAGTATTTTGGCAGCTGCTCTCTTAATCCCATGAATTTGTCTGGCAGAAACCTTCCTCATTATGCCTTTATCAGCACGAACACGTCTGTGCTCAGATTCAGCCACAAATCTCTTAACAGTACAATGATAACGCTTAAGTTTTAGGGAAATATCTAATGTTTTCATCCCTTGACCAAGGCATTGCACTGTTTGATGCTTTTAGGGAGCAGAAATCCTTTTTTCTTTCCCATGTTACTTGAAAACTGTGGCCTGCTTAATAATGTGGATCATCATTTTTAAGTAGTTTTCCTTTATTTTGAATCACCAGGAAAACAAATTATCACATGTGTTTAAGATTGATTTCAGTGATCCATTGAGCCCTGAGACACAATACCATCCATGAGTTTATTTGAAAAACAAAACAATTAAATCTTTATGACACTTAAATCCAATTTGCATAATAATTTGGAACAGTGTAATTGGGGAGCAGTACTGGTATCAATTTGCAGAACAGCGTGTACTTCCTAGCATGTCTTATCGTTAGGTCGGTTTCACATTAGCATTTCTGTGCGCAGCGTAGGCCTGCGTACTTCTTTCCTTAGAGGGGATCTGTCATTCCTAAAATCGTATATGAGCTGCGGCCACCGGCATCAGGGGCTTATCTACAGCATTCTGTAATGCTGTAGATAAGCCCCCGATGTACCTTGAAAGATGAGAAATAAAGGTTATATTATACTCACCTGGGCGGGTGGTCCCGCTGCGGTCCGGGTCCGATGGGTGTCGCGGTTCGGTCCAGCGCCTCCTATCTGCATACGATGACGTCCTCTTCTTGTCGTGGCTCCTGCGCAGGCGTACTTCGTCTGCCCTGTTGAGGGCAGAGCAAAGTACTGTAGTGTGCAAGTGCTGGGCCTCTCTGACCTTTCCCGGTGCCTGCGCACTGCAGTACTTTGCTCTGCCCTCAACAGGGTATTTATGAATCCCCAACTATGATTCTTAAAACCCGTTTGATTTCCTCCCGCGGTGTATGTAAATATCCTCAGTCCGGTCCGATGGGCAGGGCATATTGCCCCCCCCACCCCCGGCTTGTTCTATGCATTCTTTTCAGGGAATTTCTGCGTCCGTTTATAGTTTTGGCGCGTGCGCATTCAAATGGCCTCTCGCGCGTGCGCAGTATGCTTTGCATAAAATCATTATTGAGCATGCGCCAGCATACGCCATGGCTTTCTATGGCTCGTAAGTATACAAGTATACTTCCGGGCCACAGAAAGCAATCGCGTTTGCTGGCGCATGCGCAATACTGTTTTTCGGCTTTGCACACAGTTGGGATATTTACATACACCGTGGGAGGAATAAATCCGGTATTTATGGATCATAGGTGGGGAGTCAAGGGGTATCAAAAGTACTTGTATAATGCATAGGGGACACTAAATAGAATATTTTTACATGATATCCCAAAAAAGTGGTGACAGATTCCCTTTAAGGAAAGAAGTACGCAGGCCTGCACTGCACACAGAAACGCTAATCGCTGTGAAACCGGCCTTAGGGTATGTTCACACGTTCCTGATTTCCATCCTTTTTTTTTCAGGACTGTTTTTTAAAAAACTGCAGCTCTTGGCAGAAAACGCAGGTCCTTTTTTTGGTCCTTTTTTTGTCCTTTTTTGATCCTTTTTTTGATCCTTTTTTTTATGCAGTTTTCTATGCAGTTAAAATGGCTGAAAATACCCTACCCCTAACCGTACCCCTAACCCTAACCCTATTCTAACCTTAGTGGGAAAAAAAAAAATTCTTAATTTTTTTTATTGTCCCTACCTATGGGGGTGACAAAGGGGGGGGGGGGGGGGTGTCATTTACTATTTTTTTTTATTTTGATCACTGAGATATAACCTATCTCAGTGATCAAAATGCACTTTGGAACGAATCTGCCGGCCGGCAGATTCGGCGGGCGCACTGCGCATGCGCCCGCCATTTTGCAAGATGGCTGCGCCCAGGGAAAAGACGGCCGGACGGACACCGGGACGCCGGGTAAGTATAAGGGGGGGAGATTAGGGCACGGGGGGGCATCGGAGCACTGGGGGGGGGGGCATCGGAGCACGGGGCGGTGGGATTGGAGCACGGGGGGGCGGGATCGGAGCACGGGGGGCAGCCACACTCCGCCCACGCACTTCCGCCCGCTTCCCCGCACTTCCTGCTGCAGCGGTTCGGCACCACAAACCGCAGTAAAACCCGCAGATATTTTTTTCATCTGCGGGTTTTACTGCGGGTTTGACCTCACAATGGAGGTCAATGGGTGCAGAACCGCTGCGGCTCCGAAAAAAGAAGTGACATGGTACTTCTTTTTTCCCGCAGCTATTCAGCGCGGTTTTTTTTTTTGATTTTCCGCATTGTGGGCACAGCAGTTCCTGTTTTCCATAGGGTACAATGTAATGTACCCTGCATGGAAAACAGCTGCGGACCCGCAGCGGGAAAATCGCGGCAATTCCGCATGAAAAAAAGGATCGTGTGAACATGGCCTTAGGGAGAGAAAACTCCAAGAGACATCAAGAAGAAAGCGCACAGCCTGTCATCTCTGCCCCTACACATCCTTCTGTGATTCTAGGAGAGGACGTAAGCAGGACATTTTTACTCCATGTTCTCACTCTCAAACAACTCAGGGATCATGTAGCTCACAATAGAGGGGGAAAGTGTAGGGGGGATATATACATTTCAATTTATTCTTTTTTACTAAAGGAAAGATTAAACCCATTTAATCCCTCCACTGTACCTTGCTCAAATGTTCAGGATCATAAAAATTGCCATTTGGCTCTGGTGAATATATGATAAACTAAGAATTTTGACATCGCTAAAATGCATGAACTATGCACACCTTGCATCATTTTTAGGATGTGTTGTACGTCTCTTGTGTCAGATATGTAGACACATACATGAATGTTTAAGCATTTTATTTAGAAAACCTTACATATCGATGCACAAGTGCATCTGATAAAGTGATGATAAATTTGAGGACCCTGGTTTTAACAATGTGCAACGTGTTTAATTTCTGAAAGTATATGGAACTTTAACATACCAATATGATTTTTAATTTACTTACAAAATGTATTTACAAAATGAAACCTATTTGGGTTTATCAAGAGAATATTTTCCTGGCATCTTTTATTCTCAAAACACTGCAGCTAGAAGCTAAGCTTCTCTACAGGACATATGAAAAAAAAATAGACATACACAAACGTATTAATTAAAACGAAAACACAACTTCCATGAGAATAATTGCATTTTTTTGTTTTTTAAAGTACCCTCAATCCCTTTCCCCCAAAAAAGTCACAAAATGTGTGTAGGTGGCCTTAGGGCAGGGGTGTCAAACTGCATTCCTCAAGGGCTGCAAACAGGTCATGTTTTCAGGATTTCCTTGTACTGCACAGGTGATAATTTAATCACCTACATAAATGAGTTGGTGATTAAATTATCACCTGTGCAGCAAGGGCGGACATATCATTGATGCAACCTGTGCAGTTGAACAGGGGCCCAAGAGGTGAGGGGGCCCATTTATACCTCCAAAGCAGGTGTAATTTTGCATTTTCAGGAGATTTTGGGCTGCAAAGGGCCCATGTATTGTTCTTGCACAGGGGCCCTTTTCTGTCTGTGTCCGCCAGTGCTGTGCAGTACAAGGAAATCCTGAAAACATGACCTGTTTGCAGCCCTCGAGGAATGCAGTTTGACACCCCTGCCTTAGGGTGCTTCCTAATGTACTGTTTTAAAGAACTTTTTGAAGCCAATATTAAAAAAATCATAAAATCAAAATAAAATAATAAATGCATAAATAATCAATAGTAAAGATTTCCCTTAATACTATCTCCAATTTAAAACATACATTCTTAGTCGAACTGAGCCTGTATGTTCGGCTGCACACAATTAAAAAAACAAACAAAAAAAAAACAAAAAAACATACACCATGGCTTGGTTGAAATATATGTTATATGGTTATATGTGCCCACTTACCACAGTGACTGCATCATTGAGTAAAGATTCTCCAAACACCAAGATGTGGAGCAACTCATTGATGTGGATTTCTTCAAATACAGCCAAGACAGCTACAGGGTCGACAGCCGAAATGATACTACCAAACAGCAAGTTGTCCAAGAGTCCTACACCTGTTAAATCTGCTCCACCAATCTGGCATACACCATACAACAAAGAGCCTATTAAGAAAGCATTCCAGAGTGTTCCCAACACTGCAAACATAAGAATTGTTCCCAAATTTTCAGAGAATGGACGTAGCGGCAGGAAATATCCAGCATCTAGAATGATTGGTGGCAAAAGGTAAAGGAAGAAGACATTTGATTTCAAAACTGGAGGATTTTCACCAACGGCCTTCATAAGGCCACCTACTAGAAGGCCCACAACAATCAGCAAACAGCTCTCTGGGACTACATTGGATAGAGTTGGGATCACATGGAATCCTGCAAGAAAACAAAAAGGTAGACCGCTATTCAGAGAACATTCTATTTGTGGTCAATAATGAATTCAGATAAATTTTATACAATCACAATAGAAAATTTTCTTTCTGGTTCAGCACAGCATGGGAGGTGAAAAATTACAATCTTCTCAGACATTGTCATTAACTAACTTTACACAACCATTAACGAATGAATGTTGGGAGTCTAGATAAAGCCCAGAGTCTTGACCTCAGCAAGCCATGCGCATGTGCAGACCCGAATGGCTGCTCTAGCTTTCCGGCATGCTGTGTCATTGGGACGTGTCACATCTTCCACGTGCGTAGCCCGGAAGCATGTCACAGTGCACTCAGAATGGGTGCTCCTCATGTTGGCAAGAAACTTTTCCAAGGGTTCTCTGCCTGCACGGCGTTGTACCGACCTCCTGGCCAGTGGAACTTCACCCCACCCTTCCGGAAGGCATCCTGGACACCCTCCAGACCTGGGTAAGTCCAAAGTACCGCTCTTCTTAGGTTCCTTCAAGGACAGGAAAAAAAAAAACTGATGTGGAGGAGAGGTACCGCCCTTTTATTCAGTAGGTTTCCTGTCCTTGATGGGCGGATAACTTTTCTCAGGTGGTGCTGTCATGGGACAAGAGGACAAATCCCAAGTCCTTTCAAATGGCTGGGATAGTCTATCAAAGATGCAACTTCAATTGGAAATACAGTTGACTTGAATGGAAAAGTACAAACCATGCTTTCCCCCGAAATAAATCTGTTCTTCTGTCAAATCCTAATGTAACCTAACAACAGCATTGAACACTTAGGCTGTGTGCACATGTTACGTTTTTTTCGCTATAAAAACGCGATAAAAACGCATAAAAAACACATACATATGCATCCCATCAATTATAAAGCATTCTGCAATTTTTGTGCACATGATGCGTTTTTTCCCACGAAAAAAACGCATCATGTTCATTAATTTTGTGGATTTTTCGCGTTTTTCCCGCTATTTAATGCATTGGGAAGCTCCGAAAAAAAACGAGCAAAAACATGTCAAAAACACATGTGGATTTCTTGCAGAAAATGTCCGGGTTTCTTCAGGAATTTTCTGCAAGAAATCCTGACGTGTGCACATACCATTAGGGTTCAAAAACTAATTGGCTTAAAACCTTATCAGCTTTCTGAACTTACCCTAAAAAAAAAAAAAAAAAAATCTTATAGCTGATGCTTGTGGCGATGTCAGATCTATTGGACATCAGCTGATCTATGGTTTACAGAATTCCAGTCATATGCATGATAGCTCGATGAAAGGGGAACACAAACTTTATAGAAAGTCATGTGTTTGCTGAGTATTTCTATTTCTAGGACCCAAAAAAACATGCAGATAGGGTAATTCAGATTGTAGATCTCAATACGCGTGATTAAAGTCTGTACAGCCTTGCAAAATATGTTGGTGTTATAGAGAGAAGAAAACATTAAAACTAATAAGCCTTCCATCAGGCTTTTTCAGTTGTATGAACCATAGGGCGCAGTTCACAACTTCCAGAGTTTACATTTTGGCTGCTGCTTTATGTTGTCAGTGTGACCTGGAGAACGACCTTAAAGAACATAGAATCATAGAATGTTAGAGTTGGAAGGGACGGCAAGGGTCATCGTGTCCAACCCTCTGGTCAATGCAGGATTCACTAAACCATCTCAGACAGATGTCTGTCCAGCCTCTGGTTGAAGACTTCCATTGAAAGATCTCCCCACCTCTTGTGGAAAACTGTCCCATACACTGATAAACTTCACTGTCAAAAAGTTTTCTCCAATATCTAATCTGCATCTTCTCCCTTCCAGTTTCATTCCATTGCTTGAGTTTCCATGTGCAAAAGAGAATGATGATCCCTCTACACTGTGACATCCCTTCAGATATTTGTAGACAGCTATTAAGTCTCCTCTTAAAGGGAACCTGTCACCCCCCCCCCCAGGCGTTTTTAACTAAAAGAGCCACCTTGTGCAGCACTAATGCTGCATTCTGTCAAGGTGGCTTTTAGTTCTGGTCCCTGCCAACGCTGCAATAATCGCTTTTATAATATGGGGGGCAGGTCTTTCCCCCCTAACACAGACACACCACAGCCGTCACTCAGGGCCTCTGCGTGCCAGGCTCCGCTTCTTTTCCTTCATTAGTGTTCCCGATGCTTGCGCTCAGAGGCCCTGAGTAACGGCTGTGGTGTGTGTGTGTTAGGGGGGAAAGACCTGCCCCCAAGTCTAATTCGAGGTATGAGGGGGCACATTATAAAAGCGATTATTGCAGTGTTTGCAGGGACCCGAACTAAGAGAGCCACCTTGACAGAATGCAGCATTAGTGCTGCACAACGTGGCTCTTTTAGTTAAAAACGCCTGGGGGGTGACAGGTTCCCTTTAACCTTTTTTACAAGCGAAACTTTCCCAGATCCTTTTACCATTCCTCGTAGGACATACTGAGCAGTTCGCTCACCATTCTGGTAGCTGTTCTCCGAACTTGCTCTAGTTTTTCAATGTCTCTTTTTTTTTTTCTAAATGTGCTGCCCAGAATTGGACACGTATCCCAGATAAGATCTGACCAAGAAGTAGAGGGGGATGCATTTTATCACACAGCAGTATACCCAGTCTTTTTTTACATGAGGAGAATATTGTATCCAACAACATAACGGTGTTACATTTCAGTTTTGCATACAAGATGTTCTGGAAGCATCTTATAGACCCAACAATTAAACCATTGAGGCAGACCTTACAACTGGTGGAAGTCTCACAGAAGAAGAACACCAGCTAAGGGTAGTGCATCCACGTTGCCTATGGTTTAAGATGTATGGAGTGGTTAGGTTTTTTAAGGCATTGAATAGGTGTACTGCTAAATTCAGAAGTCCAAATATCGTGCTCTAAATACTGATGGCGATTTTCGGACTGAATATGGGTCTCCTGACCTGAATTCAACTCCTATGCATATGAGGCTGTTGCGCTCCGGTCCGGAGATCCGTGGTCAGTCCGGATATCACAGTCATATGATAAACACACACACATATATTAAATAAATGATAAATTTTATATAAATATATATATATATATATATATACAGTGGGGCAAAAAAGTATTTAGTCAGTCAGCAATAGTGCAAGTTCCACCACTTAAAAAGATGAGAGGCGTCTGTAATTTACATGATAGGTAGACCTCAACTATGGGAGACAAACTGAGAAAAAAAAATCCAGAAAATCACATTGTCTGTTTTTTTAACAATTTATTTGCATATTATGGTGGAAAATAAGTATTTGGTCAGAAACAAAATTTCATCTCAATACTTTGTAATATATCCTTTGTTGGCAATGACAGAGGTCAAACGTTTTCTGTAAGTCTTCACAAGGTTGCCACACACTGTTGTTGGTATGTTGGCCCATTCCTCCATGCAGATCTCCTCTAGAGCAGTGATGTTTTTGGCTTTTCGCTTGGCAACACGGACTTTCAACTCCCTCCAAAGGTTTTCTATAGGGTTGAGATCTAGAGACTGGCTAGGCCACTCCAGGACCTTGAAATGCTTCTTACGAAGCCACTCCTTCGTTGCCCTGGCGGTGTGCTTTGGATCATTGTCATGTTGAAAGATCCAGCCACGTTTCATCTTCAATGTCCTTGCTGATGGAAGGAGGTTTGCACTCAAAATCTCACGATACATGGCCCCATTCATTCTTTCATGTACCCGGATCAGTCGTCCTGGCCCCTTTGCAGAGAAACAGCCCCAAAGCATGATGTTTCCACCACCATGCTTTACAGTAGGTATGGTGTTTGATGGATGCAACTCAGTATTCTTTTTCCTCCAAACACGACAAGTTGTGTTTCTACCAAACAGTTCCAGTTTGGTTTCATCAGACCATAGGACATTCTCCCAAAACTCCTCTGGATCATCCAAATGCTCTCTAGCAAACTTCAGACGGGCCCGGACATGTACTGGCTTAAGCAGTGGGACACGTCTGGCACTGCAGGATCTGAGTCCATGGTGGCGTAGTGTGTTACTTATGGTAGGCCTTGTTACATTGGTCCCAGCTCTCTGCAGTTCATTCACTAGGTCCCCCCGCGTGGTTCTGGGATTTTTGCTCTCCGTTCTTGTGATCATTCTGACCCCACGGGGTGGGATTTTGCGTGGAGCCCCAGATCGAGGGAGATTATCAGTGGTCTTGTATGTCTTCCATTTTCTAATTATTGCTCCCACTGTTGATTTCTTCACTCCAAGCTGGTTGGCTATTGCAGATTCAGTCTTCCCAGCCTGGTGCAGGGCTACAATTTTGTTTCTGGTGTCCTTTGACAGCTCTTTGGTCTTCACCATAGTGGAGTTTGGAGTCAGACTGTTTGAGGGTGTGCACAGGTGTCTTTTTATACTGATAACAAGTTTAAACAGGTGCCATTACTACAGGTAATGAGTGGAGGAAAGAGGAGACTCGTAAAGAAGAAGTTACAGGTCTGTGAGAGCCAGAAATCTTGATTGTTTGTTTCTGACCAAATACTTATTTTCCACCATAATATGCAAATAAATTGTTAAAAAAACAGACAATGTGATTTTCTGGATTTTTTTTTCTCAGTTTGTCTGCCATAGTTGAGGTCTACCTATGATGTAAATTACAGATGCCTCTCATCTTTTTAAGTGGTGGAACTTGCACTATTGCTGACTGACTAAATACTTTTTTGCCTCACTGTATATATATATATATATATATATATATATATACACACATACACACATATATATATATACATACAGTATATACACATACACGCCATTTTTTTCCGCCATTTAACCCTTTAATAGCTAGAACGGCCAAATTTTGCATATACACTACTAACATTAGTAGTGTGGAATATGCAAAAAAAATGGGGATATGAGATGGTTTACTGTATGTAAACCATGTCTCATATCATGTCGGGATTAGGAAGGAGATAGCAAAAGCCGGTAATTGAATTACCGGCTTTAAAGCTAACTAGCGCTGTATGAAGTAATAATATATACATATATGTGTCTACTGATTATATATATATATATATATATATATATATATATATATATATATATATATATATATACTAGCTATTGAACCCGTTCTACGCCCGGGTGGCGAGCATTTATATTGGTATATGGTCTCCATCATGTGCTGCTGCCATCCTGCGCCCGTTCTGTCATGTGCTGCTGCCATCCTGCGCCCGTTCTGTCATGTGCTGCTGCCATCCTGCGCCCATTCTGTCATGTGCTGCTGCCATCCTGCGCCCGTTCTGTCATGCGCTGCTGCCATCCTGCGCCCATTCTGTCATGCGCTGCTGCCATCCTGCGCCCATTCTGTCATGTGCTGCTCCCATCCTGCGCCCGTTCTGTCATGTGCTGCTCCCATCCTGCTGCCATCCTGCACCCGTTCTGTCATGTGCTGCTGCCATCCTGCGCCCGTTCTGTCATGAGCTGCTGCCATCCTGCGCCCGTTCTGTCATGCGCTGCTGCCATCCTGCGCCCGTTCTGTCATGCGCTGCTGCCATCCTGCACCCGTTCTATCATGTGCTGCTCCCATCCTGCGCCCGTTCTGTCATGTGCTGCTCCCATCCTGCGCCCCCGCTCTGTCATGCGCTGCTGCCATCCTGCGCCCGTTCTGTCATGTGCTGCTGCCATCCTGCGCCCGTTCTGTCATGCGCTGCTGCCATCCTGCGCCCGTTCTGTCATGCGCTGCTGCCATCCTGCGCCCGTTCTGTCATGCGCTGCTGCCATCCTGCGCCCGTTCTGTCATGTGCTGCTGCCATCCTGTGCCCGTTCTGTCATGTGCTGCTGCCATCCTGCGCCCGTTCTGTCATGCGCTGCTGCCATCCTGCGCCCGTTCTGTCATGTGCTGCTGCCATCCTGCGCCCGTTCTGTCATGTGCTGCTCCCATCCTGCATTGTATTATGTGCCCCCCATAAGACGCTCCAGTATACACAGTATATATGTTTTTTGTTTGTTTTTTGACACATGGATCCCTTGTATAGCCGTATGTCGGATTTGCAAGCCTGCGAGAAAAACACGGATGCCATACGGATTACATACGGAGGATGCCATGCGCAAAAAACGCTGACACACCCTGCCTACGGAGGAGCTACGGACCACTATTTTGGGGACTTTTCAGCGTATTACGGCTGTAATAAACGGACCGTATTTTCATACGCTGAGTATGAAGCCGGCCTTATAGGTTCTCTTATCGGCCAAACTGTTTTCAGCTGTGCTCACACTCTTGCACAAGGGTTTTCAAGGGTATTCTAACCATCCATTAGCCTTCTTACACAGTTCGCAAACACAAAGTACCATAAGAACACTGGAGTGATGGCTGTTGGAATTGGGCCTCTATACACCTATGAAGATATTGCATTGCAAACCAGATGTTTGCAGCTAGAATAGTCAAATATATATATATATATATATATATATATATATATACACATATATATATATATATATATATATATATATATATATATATATATATATATATATAGCTGAATGTGTGTGAGTGTGTGTATGTGTGTGTGTATGTCCGGGATTGGCATCTGCACCGTCGCAGCTACAGCCACAAAATTTTGCACAGTCACACGTCTGGACCCTGTGAGCGTCATAGGCTACGTTGTGAGGTGAAATTTTAACCCCGCGCTTTCCAATTCACCAAACAATTTTGCTCCTATCTACATAATGGGGAAAAAAGTGAAAGGAAAAGTGTTGGAGGCGTCACAGCTACAGAAACAAAATTTTGCACAGTCACACGTCTGGACCCTGAGAGCGTCATAGGCTATGTTGTGAGGTGAAATTTTAACTCCGCGCTTTCCAATTCACCAAACTATTTTTCCCCTATCTACATAATGGGGAAAAGTGAAAGGAAAAGTGTTGGAGGCAAATTGACAGCTGCCAGATGTGAACAAGTGGGACTTAAAGAGTGAGAGTGATGGCGCCAAAGAGTATATACCGTACAGTTGCTAAGGTAGGACCCCGACATGGGATACTCACCACACGGGGATATGAACACACACACAAAATGCGCCACACACTACCACGTGCTTGAACACATATACCACCCTCAGCACACATTTCACCACACATATGCCAACCTCGCCACATAAAAGTCGAAACACAAAAGTCGCCGCTCAAAACTCACCACGCGCAAAACTCGCCACATGCAAATAATAGGCTCACGCAAAACTCGCCACAAGTGCAAAACTCACCTCATGGAAAACTCGCCACACGCAAAGCTTGCACATGCGGAAAAATTGCCATATGCACAAAATTTGCAACACATGCAAAAGTTGCCTCACACAAAACTTGCACATACTCAAAAGGCACCAGACATAAAACTCACCACGCGCAAAACTCGCCATGCGCAAAACTTGCTGCACACAACTTGCTACACTAACCTGTCACATGCAACTCGACACACAAAAAGTTGCTACACGCATGTTGCCACACAAAACTCATCTCACAAAAGTCGCTACATGCATGTCGCCACACACAACTTGACAAACGAAACTCGCCCTAAAACACACACAAGTCTGGTATTAGCCTTCAAAAATAAAATTCTGATTAATAAGCAGACAAACTACAAGAGCAACAAATGTACCATATAGGAAATACGGCAGCTGTCAGTCACATGACCTGTCTATTATGTGTATGTGTGAGCTAATATATACTGCCAGGGGGAGGGCTTCCTGTTGGCTAAGGATTTATCAGGCTGCCAATTTATCTTACAAATACTGAGGTAAAAATACTGAGCAAATAACGTGTTAACGAGGTCTAATACAGGAGATCACACAGGTATATACTATATACAGGGGAGATGACACACAGATATATACTATATACAGGAGAGATGACACACAGGTATATACTATATAAAGGAGGAAATGACATACAGGTACATACTATATACAGGAGGAGATGACATACAGGTATATACTATATACAGGAGGAGATGACACACAGGTATATACTATATACAGGAGCAGATTACCTACAGGTATATACTATATACAGGAGGAGATGACATACAGGTATATGCTATATATAGAAGATGACATACAGGTATATACTATATACAGGAGGAGATGACACAGATATATACTATATACAGGGGAGATGACACACGTATATACTATATACAGGAGATGACATACAGGTATATACTATATATAGAAGGAGATGACATACAGGTATATACTATATATAGGAGGAGATGACACAGGTATATACTATATATAGGAGGAGATGACATACAGGTATATACTATATATAGGAGGAGATGACATACAGGTATATACTATATACAGGGGAGATGACACACAGCAGGTATATACTATATACAGGGGAGAGGACATACAGGTATATACTATATACAGGAGATGACATACAGGTGTATACTATATATAAGGGAGATGACAAACATGTATATACTGAGGTGAAAATGAGAGGTGTGAGGTGAAAATGAAAAGGTGTGAGTGCAAAATGAGAGGAGTGAGGGAAAATAGTGTAGTGATCGGAAAATGACAGATGTGAGGTCGAAATGACAAGTGTTAGGCGGGAATGAGAGGAGTGAGGGAGAAAATGAGAGGTGTGAGGGAGAAAATGAGAGATGTGATTGGGAAAATGAGAGGCGTAATGGGAAAATAAGAGAAGTGACGTGCTATAACTAACCACAGATATTTACTATGCCCAGGCAACGCCGGGCTCTTCAGCTAGTGTGTATATATATATATATATATATATATATATATATATATATATATATATATATATATATAGTATATACGTGTGTGTGTATATATATATATATCTATATATATAATTGTCTAAGGGTTTTTCCGTCTGTCTGTCTGTCTTGGAAATCCCACGTCTCAGATTGGTCGAGGCCACCAGGCCTCGACCAATCAGTGACGGGACCAGCGACGATGATGTCATAAAGGACGTAGAAATCCCGCGTTTCTGATTCAGCGACGGGCACAGTATCGACGCAGATGTCATAATGGTTGTCATGGCGACGATGATGTCATAAAGGTTGCCTCGACCAATCAGCGACGGGCACAGTCTGCCGCGAATTCTGGAATCATCATTGTCCATATACTACGGGGACATGCATATTCTAGAATTCCCGATGCGTTAGAATCGGGCCACAATCTAGTATATATCACATCACGGGACGTTTTTTGAGTATTGGCCCCATCAGACACGAGGTCAGCATGTTCATATCTTGCAAAACAAAGTATGTAGTCTACGTGGTATACTGTCCATGTGGACGATTTTATATTGGAAAAACCATACGTTGTTTATATATGCGGTTCCGCGAACACTGTAATACCATCACCACTTGCAAAGGGGTTCCCCGGTTAATAGACCATGTCCGCGAAGTTCACCTCGAGAAAAGAAGCAAGATGGATTTTGCAGACGAACGCTATGGGCCCTTTAGGATTCAACGACAGAGTTGACATGTCCATTTTCTTATAGTAATTCTATTCCCCCTGGTTATCACCATGTAGCGTATGTAGCCGCATGCTGGACTTAACACAATATGTCGTCATTTTATATATTGTTGCCAGTCAGTTGAGTAGGATGACATTATTTTCTCTTTGCTGTTAGTTATCTTTGCTTTAAGGTTTGATGCGTTTTCTGATGTTTTTATCTATGTTTTTAAGTGTCTCGTCACGCAGCGATGTGTGCTCAGATTACAAAGGGTGGAAGTGGGGGGGAGGAGCATGTCTCTCACCTGTCCCTATTTCTCCCGGCGTCTCTGATCACATACTCACTGACCCGTTGAAGCGCCAGCCAGGCGCGAAACGGCCGTCGTCTAGCCTCGCCGCTTTTCTTTGCACAGCACCCCCGGTCGTGAAGATGTCTTTTACCTTGCGTCAATAAAGTTACCTGCACCGGATCTCCAGCGAGTGCGCTCCATTTTTTCTTTGTTTCTCTGGTATCTACACGTGAACTGTTTCCAGCGGAGCTTTGCACCCAGGACCGGATACAGTGGCCTGTTATACACAGGTGAGCGGTTCCCACTATATGCTTTGGTTGTAGTGCTGTCCGGCTGTCTCTTTTGTTTGTTTTATATATATATTGTGGCTTGATTCTAACGCATCGGGAATTCTAGAATATGCATGTCCCCGTACTATATGGACAGTGATGATTCCAGAATTCGCGGCAGACTGTGCCCGTCGCTGATTGGTCGAGGCAACCTTTATGACATAATCGTCGCCATGGCAACCATTATGACATCTGCGTCGATACTGTGCCCTTCGCTGAATCAGAAACGCGGGATTTCTACGTCCTTTATGACATCACCGTCGCTGTGCCCGTCACTGATTGGTCGAGGCCTGGCGGCCTCGACCAATCAGAGACCTGGGATTTCCAGAACAGACAGACAGAAAGACAGACAGACGGAAAAACCCTTAGACAATTATAGATTATATATATATATATATATATATATATATATATATATATATATATATATATATATATATATATATATATATATATATATATATATATATACATACACACACGTATATACTGTACATATATATATATATATATATATATATATTTATTTGACTATTCTAGCTGCAAACATCTGGTTTGCAATGCAATATCTTCACAGGTGTATAGAGGCCCAATTCCAACAGCCATCACTGCAGTGTTCTTATGGTACTTTGTGTTTGCGAACTGTGTAAGAAGGCTAATGGATGGTTAGAATACCCTTGAAAACTCTTGTGCAAGAGTGTGAGCACAGCTGAAAACAGTTTGGCCGATAAGAGAACCTATAAGGCCGGCTTCACACTCAGCGTATGAAAATACGGTCCGTTTATTACGGCCGTAATACGCTGAAAAGTCCCCAAAATAGTGGTCCGTAGCTCCTCCATAGGCAGGGTGTGTCAGCGTTTTTTGCGCATGGCATCCTCTGTATGTAATCCGTATTTTTCTCGCAGGCTTGCAAATCCGACATACGGCTATACAAGGGATCCATGTGTCAAAGAAAAAAAAAAAAAAAACATATATACTGTGTGTGTGTGTGTCTATATATATATATATATATATATATATATATATATATATATATATATATATATATATATATATATATATATATATATATATATGAGCAGTAATTACGGTACATGTTGTGCTGGTGATTTTTTTTTTTTTTTTACTTGCCCGGGTGGCGAGCATTTATATTGGTATATGGTCTCCATCCTGGTATGTACTGCTCCATCCTGCGTCCCCATCCTGTCATGCGCTGCTCCCATCCTGCGTCCCTATCCTGACATGTGCTGCTCCATCCTGCGTCCCCATCCTGTCATGCGCTGCTCCCATCCTGTGTCCCCATCCTGTCATGCGCTGCTCCCATCCTGCGTCCCCATCCTTTGATGCGCTGCTCCCATCCTGCGTCCCCATCCTGTCATGTGCTGCTCCATCCTGCGTCCCCATCCTGTCATGCGCTGCTCCCATCCTGCATCCCCATCCTGTCATGCGCTGCTCCCATCCTGTGATGCGCTGCTCCCATCCTGCGTCCCCATCCTGCGTCCCCATCCTGTTATGTGCTGCTCCATCCTGCGTCCCCATCCTTATGTGCTGCTCCATCCTGCGTCCCCATCCTTATATGCTGCTCCTTCCTGCGTCCCCATCCTTTCATGTGCTGCTCCATCCTGCATCCCCATCCTGTTATGTGCTGCTCCCATCCTGCGTCCCCATCCTTATGTGCTGCTCCCATCCTGCGTCCCCATCCTTATGTGCTGCTCCATCCTGCGTCCCCATCCTTATGTGCTGCTCCATCCTGCGTCCCCATCCTTATGTGCTGCTGCATCCTGCGTCCCCATCCTTATGTGCTGCTCCATCCTGCGTCCCCATCCTTATGTGCTGCTCCATCCTGCGTCCCCATCCTTATGTGCTGCTCCATCCTGCGTCCCCATCCTTATGTGCTGCTCCATCCTGCGTCCCCATCCTTATGTGCTGCTCCATCCTGCGTCCCCATCCTTATGTGCTGCTCCATCCTGCGTCCCCATCCTTATGTGCTGCTCCATCCTGCGTCCCCATCCTTATGTGCTGCTGCATCCTGCGTCCCCATCCTTATGTGCTGCTCCATCCTGCGTCCCCATCCTTATGTGCTGCTCCATCCTGTGTCCCCATCCTTATGTGCTGCTCCATCCTGCGTCCCCATACTGCCTCTGACCCGCTCGGCGCCGAGTGCTGGGGGGCCTGAGCAGGCGGGGACACCGGCGCGCTGTGGGGGTCAGGTGCCGGTATCGCCGCCAGCTCAGGCCCCCCAGCACTTGCTATACTCACCTGTCTGTCCCGTTCCATCGCTAAGCGCCGCCATCTTCCCGGTCTCCTGGCATTGACTGTTCAGTCAGAGGGCGGCGCCGGCGCGCATAAGCGCGTCACCGCGCCCTCTGAACTGAAGGTTACAGGCCGAAGACCGGGAAGATGGCGGCGCTCAGCGATGGAATGGGGACAGGTGAATATAGGCAATACTCACCCTCCTGGCGGTCCCTGCTTCTTTGTTGGAGATCGCGGTGTGCGTTCAGTGTGAACGCACACCGCGATCTCCCGGGAGCGTCACTCTGTGAGGCCCAGACTGCGCCGGCGCTTGCGCCTGCGCAGTCTATAGAGGCTTCGGACAGAGTGACGCTCCCAGCGTATGTATATATATATATATATATATATATATATATATACATATATATATATATATATATATATATATATATATATATATATATATATATATATATATATATATATATATATATATATATATATATATAATGTATTCCAGTAGACACATATATGTATATATTATTACTTCATACAGCGCTAGTTAGCTCTAAAGCCGGTAATTCAATTACCGGCATTTGCTATCTCCTTCCTAATCCCGACATGATATGAGACATGGTTTACATACAATAAACCATCTCATAACCCCATTGTTTTTGCATATTCCACACTACTAATGTTAGTAGTGTATATGCAAAAGTTGGCCGTTCTAGCTATTAAATTAAAGGGTTAAATGGCGGAAAAAATTGGCGTGGGCTCCCGCACAATTTTCTCCGCCAGAGTAGTAAAGCCAGTGACTGGGGGCAGATATTAATAGCCTGGAGAGGGTCCACGGATATTGCCCCCCCCCGGGGAAGGAAGGTAAAGTAGGTCAATGATCTATATTTACCTTCATTTGCGGTGAGGCGCCCTCTGCTGGCTGTTCCTAGATCGTGGGAACTTTCCTAGAAAGCTCCCAGGCTCGAGTTCATAAGAGGCGCCCTCTGCTGGTTGTCCTCATATGAACTCGAGCCTGGGAGCTTTCTAGGA